>NC_050069.1:105596197-106829530 GCF_009764565.3 Dermochelys coriacea
ACAAGGGATGGACTTTTGGCTTACATTCAGCTTCAGGTGGTCAACTGTGCTTTACAGGAGTGTCTGAAGTTCTTTTGGAAGACAAAAAAACAAAGTTTTTCTCTTTTTTGAAAAGTCGAAAAACTCTCTTCTGTTTTTCGTCACAATGGCTAGAATTTGCAACAATTCACAGTTGAGTGTAGAGCCATAAATATTAGATCTTGGGAGCAGACACAGTAAAATTAGATCCATGCAGCTCTATCATTTCTTCATCTTTTTATTCTCTTCCATCTGGATTAGACTTCTGAACAGAGACTAAAAATTTATCTAAGATACCTAAAAGTAAACTGCCAAAAATTGTTTTTACTATTATGATCAAAGAAAAGGGAAGATGGCATTCCTTCTATGAGTAGTATAAGAGGTGCAAGTATTGAGTCAGGACTGTTGGAACTTCAAAGCCCACTTCTATGTTTTAGGACTCAGTTGTCCTCTTTCATCCTTCCCTCCACCTACCACATCTGCTGATCGCTGCAAGGTAAGAGGATGTACAGAGCTCTACTCCACAAGCCTTCTGCTTGCTGAGAGGAAGGGGAAGGCAAGAGGTTTCTGTTTATCTACCCTTCCCTCCCATCTTGTTTTCTGAGAAACAAGGCGGCTGGGACAGGGGGAAAGGAATATGGAGGAACACTCCTGCCACTATAATTCCAGTGCCTGCATACTCCAACGCTCATAGCAATGTGGGCACTGGAAAGATACTGGCATTGTCTGTCTACAGATTCAGGAAGAAAACACTGCATCAGTTAACGGTTGGAAGTTTATCTTTATAGCCATTAAGACAAGAAAGTTAGCTTTTTAAAATGAAAATTTAAATTCTTCAGAAACTAATATCTTAGTCCCTCATGCTTAGTCACCAAATGCAAGTCAGGAGTGGAGTTTTCATATCTTGAAGCATAACATGATTGCATAAATTCTGAAATTCAATAAAGTTACCAAAAAAAGATAATCTCTTGGTAAATGTGAATGTTTTGAAGGGAAAACATAAAATAAGTATTTTTATTTCATAAAATGTTGCCCATAAAGCATGACAGCAAAAAAAAATTCTCTTTACTTGCCTTAAAGTCTTTGAGAGTTTCCTTGCAAACCAGTTTGTATATGACAACCAGATAAGTGAGTTACAAATTATTTTTTAATGGTTCCCTCAGGTTTTCATTCTTTGTGTGCTACTTTCCAGCTACACTTGAAAATGTTCTATTTCTTATATAAATTTTGACTAATTGTATCTAAATTCTGTGAAAAATTGACATGTTCAACATAAATAACCCTTTAAAAATTTTTCCTTTTTTAACTTTACTGTATATATGCAATTGTTCTGGATAATATTTAAGCAAAAGGGAGCCTGAGTGCCTTTCTGGTTAATTTTGAGAGAAAATTACAATTTATTTGGAATTAATACCCAGCGTGTAATGTGTGTGTTCTTAATATCTTAGTGAATGATGATCTAATTGTTACCATACGATACAAGCACCCAAAAATTGAGATAAAATTTCATTTTTCACATATTACCAGGCAGGAGGAGTGGTAGATTTGCAGTGTATAAGTGGGAAGGAAGATTTGTGACTGTGACAGCATGACTATATCACTGAAGAGCACTAATGGAAGTACCCTATATCAGATGCATAAACTGGATGTTAACTGTCTAAACAAGTTCTAGTTTCTAAACACTAATTATAGTGTGTCTGATGCTTTTAACTTACTCTCTTCCTATGACTTGCTGTGTTGCACTGTCATACTGGGACAAAGACAGGATATCAAAAATAAGCATTTACAAATAGGAATAAATCTTAGTGTGAAGCATTCCTTGCTGTATTTTTAAATTATTTGTGGATTTTTAGTTATCTACCATCATACACAAAAATGATTTTAAAATAAACCTCAGAAGCATTATTCTTAACCTTTTAACACACAAATATTTTTATATTTCAAGCCTCACAAGAGAGGAAACTTAGGGCCTCTCTTTAAATGCTCACAAGGAGCAAAAGAGAATGTAATGGAAATATCTGCACACTAAATTAATTCCAGTTTGGCTGATTGTATTTTCAAAATGTAGTTTATTTTATTCACTTTCAGTAAGGCTTAGATAACAAATGATATATGATCTTTCTATGAGCCTAACAGAAGAACCTAGCCTGTGATGATCTCTCTACCCTGTCACGCTTCATCATGGAACCCTGAACCACCCACGCTTCAATTAGAGCTTTCTAAAAATCAAGGATGTCAGTGGTGAACATAAAGTGTCACTCCATGACTGACACCCTATAGTTCCTTACAGATATAAAGTGGTCTCTGAAAACGTACAATTTATGTTGATTCTGAAATTCCAGGCTTACTCCGGTTACAGGCTAAATTCGTCAAATTCAGAAAAAGTGTTAATTTCCAATGACCTATTCTAGACAACTTTGATTCTCTCTATTTGCCAGAAAGTCTTTCTTCATACATATCATGGAATAGTTTTAGAAATATGTAGTAAGAGGCATGTTTGATACACAACATCCCTTTTTTTTTTTCTTTTTTTCTTTTTTTTTTTTTTTTTTTTTTTACCCTTTGGCCAAATACAAAGTGTTGCAATTGACCTTTAAAGATGCAGATACCTCAAGATTGTATGTCTTTTATCTTTGTTATTTATACATAGACTTTTTAACTGGACAATTTTTTTATTTTTTTTTGTGGCTCAAGTTGTCACAGAAAATGTAATATTAAAAACTAGATCTCCAAGCATAATCCATTTTAAGTACGTTTAAGTTGTGGCAATATGTTATTACCATGAAGGTATTTAGAACTAGAAATTTACTGGAGTACTGCAATTGCTCTGGAGTGACTAATTTTTAGGCACCCCACTGTGATTTTTTTCTTCATACATATACTTGTATTTTCAAAGCACTAGTCATAATGTTATCTAGATGCCATATACAAGATATCCAAGGTTTCTATGTTTTCCTGGTAGGGCCATCTTCTCTGCTTCTCTCTTGGTGAAGTTTTAATATATGGGTCTTTTTTGGAAGGCAATAAGTATCTATAGAAGAAGGAAAGCTCAGCAGTTAGAATTCTGCTGCCTCTATAGATAAAGCCCTGTTTAAATATGCCTTTGACATTGAGCTCTACAAAGAGATAAGACATGGATTCATCCTGACTTTCTGTGATCAGGAGTTCCACAACTGGGTGGCTTTCACCAAAAACCACTATCTTTCCCAGTTTGTGGAGTGGTTTGTATCACTGCTCTCTCAGCATAGTTGGATTTCTCCTTGCCGTTTCTCTGGGTCATTGGAAAATTTAGTCTTTCCCCACACCATGACATTATACCCCTTCTTAATTTTAGAAAAGTTCTTATGAGGCTTCTCTGTATGCTTCTCTAGGCACTACAATGCTATAGTATTTTTAACATTAAGGCTGATTTCTAAATACAACCATGCAATCTTGTAAAAATTAGCCTTCCCTCAAATAGCTCCCCGCCTCCCTTTTAACATATTGGCTTTTTATTTTTTTTCCCTCTACCCCACATCATTGTAGACCCAAGGCAAAAGCATCAGCAACATTAACATGCAACAACTTTGGTAAATCTACGCTGTTATGTGGAGGGAGAAAGTAAGAAGGAAACAAACGGAGAATACTCATTGTGGAATAATTCCCCATTTATTTCCCAGTAGCTCCTTTGAGCACACATCCTAGTTCTTTCCCCTTTGCTTTTTACTTTTTTAAAAAAAAAATTATATTGAAGACTACTTTTCACTTTCATTAGAGATGAAAATGTCACTGCTTGAGGCAGGTCTAGATCATTTCTATCAGTCCAGTGGGGACAAATATCCAGTTGTGTTGCTTCCAAATTGAAGTTTGATATGATGACTCCTCCAGCATGAGTAACCCTGATTTTTTTGCACTAAATTTCTTAAATTAACTTAACTGATTGTAATTCCTCGTGACTCATTTACCCAAAAAAGGCCTAACTTGGCTTGTTTTGTGGCCTTTTGATGGTGCTCTCTGCTGTTTTGTGACATACCTGAGCTTTATTTCTAGTCCCAGTATTAGTCTCCTGCTGTCAGTGCAAATAGTTGGGGATAAAGAGTGATAGCTTACTCTGACTCTCAGCTTGCTTCGCTCAGGAATAACTCTTTTGGCCATTAAGGAATAGCCATGATGTGCTTCAAAGGGATCTTTTCCAGTTCCCCTTGTCAGCAAGTACAGTAGCTGTCAATGGTTTACTGATATCTGTAAAATAACAAAATGGGAAAGTCCTCAGGGCTCTTGGGATACTCCTTCATAATCTGCTGCACTCCACCCCAAAGGAACAAAATATTACAAACTAATCTCTTACATAGTACTGTCTTTTTTCTGATCACTCTGATATTTTTATTACAGGAACACTTACCCAGAATGAGATGATATTTAAGCGCCTCCATCTGGGTACTGTCTCTTATGGGACAGACACAATGGATGAAATTCAGAATCACATTATCAATTCATATTCACAGGTATCTCATTTTATAACTTATTTTCCTTTATATTGACAGGTTTTCTTAGTGTTGATGGGGCATTGCCATGTTTTTTAGGTCTAAAAAATTGATGTGAAAGTTTTCCCATTTGTAGATTATTTTTCCCCCTTAAAGGGAGGTCCTCAGGGTCCTAGTTTCAGGCAACAATTTGGCCTTCCCTAAAATTAATATACTGTAATGTGGAATGGAATTCCTGCCTGATTCCAAACATCTCTCATAGCCTGCTATCTGTTAGGAAGCTAACTCTTCCTCTATCCACTACTATTAATTGATGAAAATTCAGTATTTTTCTCTGGTATATTTACCCATAGACAGAAAGCCATCCAGCAAACTGACCACAAATTAAAGATAACACTGAATCTAGAACAATGGTGATGAGATTAATTGCATCTTTGAAGATATTCATCACAAAGACATAAACATTGTAAAGCCATGTTCACTTGCATAAGCAATAAAGAAAAAAAGGTTTGTCAAAAAGATAAGGATGGAAGCAGTAGGAAAAGGAATACTCTATTAAATAAATTTCTTAACAGGGATTAAAAATCCATAGTTTTTAAAAAAAAGAAAAACGTGGGGGAACCTAACGTAGTTAAGAACAGGTTATTTGATCGAGTCCCTGCAGGATAATTCCAGATACATTCAGCAATGAGTATATTCTATTATGTGTATCCCATTTGAAACTAAATTGTGCATGTACACACTCTGATAGGGGATATTGTGGATATCACTATGAACACTATGATGCCCTTTCCCATTTTCTGGTGTGAGGGGTAAAGGTTATTGATTGGACTGTCAAGGGAATGGTCACCTGTTGGGGTCCTGTTTGGAGGCAGGCATGCCTCTGGCACCTCCTTCTCCTTTCTCCACTTGCCCAGAATACACGTAGAAATTGTGTTAGGGCAAGCACAAAAGAGAGTGGAGTAGAATTCCGCCTCCTGTTGCTACCCAGTGACCATTTTGGGGGAGGGCATAAGGAAGCCGGTTGGCTCCAGTGAACACACATATGCATTCCCTCTCACCCACCAAGTTTAAGCATTCCTGGGTATGCAGCAACCATCCTTGCAGTTGAAAGCTGCTCTATCCATTTTGCCTTATAGTTTTGTTGTTTTCAGAGCTGTTTTTCTAGGCTTGCTGTGGGTCTAACTTTGATTGCATTTTGGGATCAGGAAAGATATTTTTCCTTCTCTGGGCAAGATTGGCACAATTTTGTGGTGGTTGTGGGGTTTGGTTTTGTTTTGTTTTTTCCCTTGCTCACAGCATCATGGAGGCCTGGTTGGAAAGGATAAGAAAGATGAAAGTACCTTGAAAAAAAATTTAAAAGGGGAGAGGTGGGGGAGACAGTGGCTAATAAATGTCAATGTCAATATATGCAGTGTTGTAGCCGTGTGAGTCCCACGATATTAGAGAGACGAAGTGGGTGAGGTTATATATTTTATTGGACCAACATCTGTTGGTGAGAAAGACAAGCTTTCAAGCTACACCGAGCTTGTCTTCAGGTCTGTTAAAGATATTCAGAGCATCACAGCTAAATACAAGATCAGAGGGATCATTCAAGGTGAAGTGGCCCATTGACATCATCCCTGGTTTGAGATAGGCATGCCTCTAGCACCTCCCTTTCCTTTCTCCACTTGTCCAAAACACACACACAAATTGGGCTAGGGGAAGCTTAAAACAGAGTGGAGTACAATTCTGCCTCTCATGGGACAAAAATGGGCATTAGTGGGTTACAGATTGTTGTAACAAACCACAAATCTATCCTTGCCACCATGGATATCACTTCCCTATATATAAACATCCCTCACAAAGATGGCATAGCTGTCTGTCTCAAATATTTACAAGACAGTGGACAACACTCAGCTATCCACCCCCAAAAAAGTCACCAAACTCATCCATTTTACATTCAACAACAAACGTTATCCAAACCATGGATACTAGGACAGGCTCCCCAAAGTGCCAGCCTCTCCATGGGTCACCTTGAAGAAGAATTTTGGACAAAGGCACCACAACCCCCCTTTAATATTAAAACAAATAAAGTTGTGGACTGCAGCTTTAAATCCATTCACTAGACTATACCTTTATTCTCCTGCATGTTCTGATCAATATATCTGCTTACTTAGCTGGTATCTATGTTAAACAATCGCTTTATTATGGAACAATACACATTGGTAATGGGATGTAGAGCTTTTGTTCCTCAAGATCAACAGTCCAAATTCAGACCTGAATAACAGTGACTGAAAGGCATTGCCATCTGATGGCTGTTAGGTGGCTTATGTAAAAAGAATTTAGTCCTAGTGGATCATGTTAGGTGTCTACAGTAACAACAACAAAACAATTACAGTTGTCAATCTCAGCAGAGAGTCGTAGGGCTGACTGGAAGTAGAGATTGAACTACAGTTTTAACCTAGAGGTCTATTCGTGATCACTAAATTCACTTTGGGGGGAAAAATATCTCTAATTACCTTAAATATTACCTAAAATATTAGTTTATTAATTTTACATTGTAATAAACTTTTAATATTTGCTGCTGTGCGACAGACTGAATATTTATAATTGTGAGGCATTTACCTCTGAAATAAAAAAAAAAGAAGAAGAAGAAGAAAAATGTGTTTATTTTTCAAAGTGTGGACAAGGATTTTCCAAATCCAGATTAGCAGTTACTATCTGGTAGAAAGCAATTTTGCTATTTTTATAGAACTTCTTTTCTAGTTCAGTGTTGTGTATTATAACTTAATGACATTTAAATAATGTTTTAATTATTTTGTATGTTGCTAGCAATTATTGCAAACAGAAAATAAAGGAACCTCTGTATACAAATAAACTATTCAACAGTTGTTTCAATCAGAAATGTATAGTGAGGTTTTTTTATTTAATCTCTGGTAATAAAAGCTGCCAGTTAGACAGACACCGGTTCTTATGTGACATTGATTTTTATCCCTTGTTTGTGTTCTGTTTTATTATTAAGATGACAATAGTCTAGTAGGTCCACTGTAATGCAACACACAAATCTATTATAACCTGATTATATTTCCCCACTGGAAGCATTTTGTGATAGAGGGCATAATCTTTAATGGAATTTGTGTGAAATTAAATTATACAAGCATCAATAAACATAACATAATTCAGAAGGAGTAAATCAGCTTAATTTATTTGCAGCTGTAATGCCATCAGTGTTAGCAGAATGCAAATGCAGAGGTTTAAAGCAGTAGCTGAAAAACAGTGCCAGATGAGCAGAAAGTTAAACCCTTTATTAGACAGCACTGTAATTTGATGGGCAGAATGTTCACGGTTCAGCAGATCAGTACATGCAGTCGGGAGAGAAAAAAGTCTTGGTTTCTAAAGAGAATTTCTGAGTTACTCTGAAGTGAACAGAAAAGTGTTGGATAGTACTGGTGAGATGAAGGGAGGATATCATTTCATAACCTGACCAAAAAGGCCTCTTCCCAAGTAGGTTAATAACCAAATATAATCTCTTTCACCTCAGAGATAAATGCAGTCAGGTTCAGCTGAGCATGGCTGGAGCATGACATAAAATATGGTTCTAAATTGGTGGTTACTGTAACAGCAACATGATTTTAAAATGAAGTGGATATTCTTATTCTCTTTGCTACCTGCCAAATGGGTAGCTTTTACATTGTTAGATTTTTGTGTCCTGCCCAAGCCAGGAAAATTTTCATGCTGAAGTAAAAGCAACTGTTACATGAACTAGATTAATTCATATAGAAATGTGTCTCATTAATAGGTAAAATCAGTAATTTATATATAATTCCAGAGGTGTGAATTGTGCTTTAGAGACGAATACATTGACATGGGCCAAGATTTTCAAAAATAACTAGTGATTTGTAGGTGTCTCAGTTTTGGGGGTCCAACTAGATATGTGTTAAAGGGGCCTGAGCATCCACCCTCTGAAAATCAGGCTCCTTTTAAATGTTTCTAGTTGGGCACCTAAAACTTGATGCACACACTAACACTAGTCACTTTTTCAAAATCTTGGCCATGGTCCCTGTCCTAAAGAATTTATACTCTTAACTGATCACAAAAAGACTGAATTTAAGAGAGAAAACAACATGCATGGAGAGAAATGGGATAAGAAAGAAATATAGAGAAAAAACTTACGTCATTATTTCGGTGGTTCTGTGCACATCCAGTTAGTTACTGGCTTAAAGGTGCAGTTCTTATAATCTAAAAGGACTGAATTAGAGGCTCATGATTTTGAGGGATTGTAGGAAAGGGTGGGTTTTAAGGAGGGATTTATAAGAGAAGAGGAGAGCTCTGTGGCCCACAGTAGGAGCTCTATGGCCCACAGTATCAGGGATCAAAGTTTTAAGTATCCCCTTTCAGTAGGTACCTGCTTTAACTTTGTTTGTTGACTGAATAGGTATTTTAAAGTCCTGTGAAAGGTGACCTGTAAAACTAGAATAGAATAATTATAATACATTATCAGATGATAGAAGAGCAAATGCATTTTTCAATAATCTGCTAATGCATGTAGACTCAAACTAAAATGCATAAAAAGTAAGAGATTGATAGGTCTGGAAAGAGACAGGCATAGTAGGTTGATGTGTCTGCATATGCACATTGCTCTGCCAGTATAGATCAGCATTGAGGTGCAACACCACTTGCATATTCCTGGGTTTCTTCAAAGCCAAAAGCTGCCAACTATTGGAATGGTGGTTTGATCACAAGCATAGAACTCACAAGTAGATTGAAACCAGTTTCTTCACACAGTTGTTTTCAAGAGGTGACTTTTCAGGTGTATATTGATATTCATCTAGTTTCTTTCTTTTGTTGGATTTATTCATTATTCATTGCCTTGGATGTTTGTTTTTTATGTTTTAAAGATGCATTCCCAATCTAGTGGAAATAGTACCAGCTCGACACCTTCCAGAAAAGTGCAGTCTTCAGCACCCAAGGTCCGCAAGACTGTCAGCAGTCGGATACATGAAGCAGTGAAAGCTATTGCTTTGTGTCATAATGTGACTCCAGTGTATGAATCCCATGCTGGAGTGACTGGAGAAACAGAATATGCAGAAGTGGATCAGAACTTCAGTGATGAAAATCGAACTTACCAGGCTTCTAGTCCTGATGAGGTTAGTATGCCATGTTTAAAATGTTTTAGTTTGTAAGTAACATTGAGTTTCTAAAAAAAAGTTATATAACAAAAGAACAGAACTTCGAGTGAATTCATATTGGGGGGAGGAGTTCTTCACGAAAAAAGTTGATTATTACAAACACATGGAGGAAAGAAATTAATATGCTGATTTGATGGAGGAAAGGTCTGATATTTTGTATTTCGAGGTGGTCTGAACTATTTGACTGAATCAAGTTGTGGAATCAATTTTGTGGGTTTGATATGAAAGTACTGCACTTGTAAAATCAATAGTTGGGTATGTAAATTGGTTTTCAGGACCTTGCTCCAGAATATATTCATGCAACAGACATTCTAAAGCAGTTCTCAAACTTTTGTACTGGTGACCCCTTTCACATACTAAGCCTTTGAGTGCGTCCCCCCCTTATAAATAAAATACTTTTTTATATATTTAATATCATTATAAATGCTGGAGGCAAAGAGGGGTTTAGGGTGAAGGCTGACAGCTCGCAACTCCCCATGTAATAATCTCACGACCACCTGAGGGGTCCCAACCCCCAGTTTGAGAACCCCTGTTCTAAGGGATACAAATCTAGACTCTCAGTGACAAAAACACAGATTCCCCCTTACAAACATGGGTGGAGCAGTGGGTGACACTACTCATTTGGTGCACAAATGGCTTTAAAAAAAACATCTATGCATAGAGGCCATTTAGTTCAAGCAACAGTAGAGAACTTGAAAGCCTTGGATTTAGCCAAAGTTTTACAATGTTCAGCACAAATTAAAGCTCAAATTCAGGAAGGGACATAAGCACATGCTTAACTTCAAGCATGTGATAAAGTTCCATTTAAATCAATTAAGTCTTAAGCACAAGTCCCATTGATGTCAATGATACTCTGCATTTGATCAAAGTTAAATACATGCTTAAGTGCTGCGCTGAATAGGGATGTGTTTTTGAATCGGGCCTAAACATATTATCCATGTTAGCTGATAAAATTCTTCAAGGGAGTATATATTCATGGGCTCGGTGACACAAGGCTCAGAATTCAAAATTCCATAGAAATAAAGTGACCTATAGAATGACAGTTAGAAATATATTAGTTGTACCCTTTCTGAGGAAGAAAAATACAAAGTAACATATTTCTGATCCTAATTTGGATCTCCATAAGCAAATGTGAGGAATCAAATATGATTTGTATGTTTATAGAAGTGTTAATAGTGCCTAGAGGCTGGGATAGATATTTTACTGTGCTTGCTTTAAGTGTTACATATAAAATGTTCATCATATAAAATACCATCAAGTGTTCATCATATAAAATACCAGCACTATCCTAGTTGCTCAAGCCACATTTTTTCAGTGTAAAAACAAACTTCAAATAGTATTTCTAGGAAACTTGGTCCCCGTTATATTTGCTGTCAAGTGTTTCATATAGAGCCAACTAGCAAGGCTTATGGGTATTTCATATGCTATAATCACTGTCCATAGGTTCAGTAAACTGAACCCATATGGATAACTGGCTAAGGCATTCATCCCTTTCCTTAAGATTAAAATCAAGGTAGGATTTCAGACATCATGCTTTGGGTATATAATCAATATTCCCAATATCAATGATCCACAATCAGTTGTAGGCATTTCTATGGGTTTACGTAATGTATGTGATCTCGATAAATAGAGATAAGCAGAAATGTGTTTATGCATACCAGTCATGTTTGGAATTTATTATAAACATATAATCTGTGTTACCATATTTGAACATTGATTGCTGGATCAGATCCTGGGCTACAAAATACCTCAATACACTGAGGCAGAAAGATACTGTAAAACATAATAAAAATGGATTTTTTTAGATAAGAAAATAACTAAATATAAAGAGCAGATGACTAAGGATGTAATGTTCCTTTGACCCTGGAAACAAAGAATGACCTAAATCAGAGGAACAGAAACCTAGGTAGTAACCCTTTGCAAATTGTGCCCATGTGGAAGTTGTGGTGTGGAGCCTGAAAAACCTGCTGTAGAAGAGCACAGCTCCACTTTCGTCTAGTGGATGGGGGCAAGTGTAAGAATTTGAGGATAACATGAAAGTGCTTGACTTCTGAAGACAGGTAAAAATTTGACCTAGCAGAGAGGAAGAGCAGTTTGGTGGGTGCTGAAAAGACAAATGGTAGATGGAGGATCAAAAGGAAATCAGGAGCTTATCAGCTTGATGCTGGGCTCGGAGGGTAGAAGAAGCAGGCCCTGTGTTATTGATATGGTGCAGAGGAGCAGCAGGGAATGTAATCACAGGAAAGTGTTGATGCTGGGCCAGGTGGCTTAGGAACAGGACTGGAAGCTGATGGAGGAGCAGGAAGAGAGATTTTCCAGTTGAGAGAGAACTGGATCAAAATAACTGGCTGGTTGAGTGTGAGCGAGTTGCTTCACATGGGAATGAGACTTCACATTTTGAAGGGGATAGGAAGAAGGAAGTAGTGGAAGGCAATGTGAGGCTGGAAGGGGGCATGGTGTAGGCTGGTTTTAAGGGAGAGGAGGCAGTTGTACATCTTAGGAGGGCCATGTAGTCAATCACCCAAACTTGAGAATTCAAACTACAAACTAATGAAGCAAAATCACTCACCGACCGTCTTTTGAAGATACAGCCCTAAGTGTTTTTTTAATCTTTTTAAATTAATTTGCCTGTCTTTGAAACTAGTAAAATTAGTACATCAAACACATATCTTTTAATTTAATAGGATATTGCTATTGGGTAAAATATCAATATGAAGTCACAAAAACATTTAAATAATGTAAACATTGCAACATGACCAAAAAGAATAAAATGCTGAAAGTGAAAGACTGGGAGGTCTTTATCATAATTTTTTAAAGAGCTCTATTGATGCAATGTTTGCAAATCACTGGAGCCTAAGGAAAATAATGTGAATGGTTCATTATTTAGCTTATTGAACTTTCCTGCAGTTAGGTTGACAGATGATGCCAGTGTTTCCCAATCACCAAAGTACCATTTTAAAAGCATTTTTTATTGAATAAAGTGCTCTGAATATTGCACCCTGGAGCTTTATTTAGGGAAATGGTTCGATTGATGTTTTCTGTTTAACCTCAACATTGACCTATCACAACATATTTTGTTAATAAACAACATTATCATTTAATAGACTTAACCAGCTTTATACGTTGTACTTCCTCATTATTACAAGTCTGCTCTCTTAGATTTTGCTTATGGATCTGGAGTGATTGTATTCTGTTGAAGAGATTTGTTATTTTATTGGTGGCCTTCTGTCTTATATAATCTAGTGTTTGTCATTTTTGTAAGAGACATTACATGAAAAATTATAGACAGTTTAACTGTAAACTTTTCTTCCACGTGGGAAAACACAGGAAACATTTAAATAGTCTAATGAAAACAAATTACAGCGTTAATGAGTTGACATGACGAATTCATTTGAAATTCTTCATAATCCCATTTATATATGGTATCATGACAGAAATGAACATTTAGGAGTAGATACATTCACCATAAAATATGTAATCATTGTGTTAGAGTAGCCTGAGATAAGTAACTGATTTTGTATTCTTAATGTGAACCCTACTTATATGAGGCTCATTGTTTCTTACGATAAGTGATCAATATTTCATTTTCCCTGAAAGTGGAAAGTTTCATTTGTCTGTCACTTCTGTCCTCTATAGCTACAGCATAACAAACAATGTGTACACACCGGGAAAGCCATTGACAAAATCTAAAACAACTCTTGCTCAACTGTCATAAGTGTATGTCCACATCACTTGTGGAAAGCCAGTGCTAATCTAATGTAATGAACAATCATAAAAGGATATAAACTAAGTAGGTAGAGCAATAAAGTACAAAGGTCACGGACCCAAGTAATTCAGAGGCATGCTACGAACAGGAGCCTTTCAAGACCTTTGGCCTCCTTTGGTCAAGAAAGATTGATATGTCCTGATTTTTAAGGACTGCTTACCCTCATCTACTAGCTATTTATTGGTTATGCTTTTTCCTGCATTGTTATACTCCCAAACATTTAATTCCAACATTTGGAATATTTAAATGTTACATTAAGGTATGGTCAGTCATCTCATTCAAATGTTAATGTGCAAGAGACCACAGAGTTGTTAATATTATTTACAAGGATACAAAGCTGATTATTTGAAAAGGAAAATGATATGCCCATAGTGAAGCAGCTTTTGTGTTTACAAAAGTAAAGCTGTAAAATATGACATGTTGTATTGTTTAATTCATTTTAGAGTGTGTGCTTATTGAAGCAAAACTAATTGTGTTGTTTTGTCAATGTATTTGTGAAGAGCAAATTATTCAGTAGCATAAAACCATCACTTCTCTGACCTTCGAGACCCACAAAGAATAACTACTCCATGCCCTATCTTGAATATTGACTGGCATTTTCCCAGATGATCGGATTGTCGTTTTAAGTTAATAATTTGATTATATTTAACCATGAATGTTCCTAATTAAAAATCATAAAATACAAATGTCAATCACTAAATCATCATGTGTAAAACAAAGGAATGTGGTCACTGAGTATTTTTCACTGCTAATTGGAATCATTTGAACTGTTGCTGAACAGGTGGGGAGAATTCCCCCAAATCTTTACAGAAAATAACTTGAACGCTTGGAAACACTCAGTAGGAGAGCAACAGTGGAAAAAATTCTCCCCCCATCTCCATATATTCTCAAAGAATAGTCTTAATTTTAAAATGGCATGTACATACCCTGTGTATCTTTTGTATATCAGGTTGATTTTGTGTAGATTGAAAGTAACTCTATTGGCTGCAGTGAAGTTATTCGCAATTTATACTGATTAAACTGAAAGTGGAGTTTGGTTCATGGGCTATAAAGTACACTGAGCAAATATTTTCTGAAAGATTTAAAGTAGTTACATGCCTCTGTCCGAAGAGGTATTTGAACGTGGTTTCATAAAAAACATAGTATTGTTTTCTCTTTGCCAAGATGAGGCAACAGTTTAAATCTGGGATATATTGTACACTTTATACAATATTGGATATGTTTGATTCAGATCACCATCCAAAAGTTTACATGCATAGGTCAACTTTATCTCAGTTTACCCAAGCTATCTAACTATGTTATAGAAAGCCATCTAGATATAATCCGTTGCAAAACCCAAAGCAGTGGGCTGTATCCTTGTATCCAACCATATGTTTCACTGTGCAGAGCCAAAAGGGAGTGGGGAGAAGAAGGGAGGCAACCAAGAGGGGAGATAGCTACATGCCATCTTTATGCCCTCAGTCCTGGGATTGCTTCATCTGATTCAGTGCTTAAAGCAAGTAATAGCAACCTTAGGGTATCTCTTTGAGTACGTATACACTTAGAGCTGGGGGTATGATTCCCAGCTCAAGGCAACATACCTGTGCTAGCGCTAAAAATAAAGTATAGCTTCTGTGATTGGAGCTGTGAGAGGGTCTAGCTGCCCTGAATACATCCTAGGGTCTCCGATGGATGTGTACTCGGGACAGCTAGTCCCTCATGCTGCTGTGGCTATGCTTACTTTTAGCACAGTAGCTAGATTACAGCTAATGTGAGTATGTCTCCTCAAACTGGAAATTACATCCCTAGTTCAAAATGTAGATATACCCTACCTTGCACCAAGCTGTAACAGCCTCTGTGGGCCATTCTAGCAATTGGAGAACTCCAAAACACAGCAGTGCTCCAGATATTCCCCTTCCTTGGTTATGTCCCCTATGCCAAGTGTGGGGGTGGGAGGGTTGTCTAGAACTGGATACATCAGGGGGGATCTCCAGGTAACCAGAAATGAGAACTGGCTGAAAAAAAGTCAGTATAACAATTTTCTGTTGGATAATGCTATTTTCTCAAAATCAAAACATTTCACAGGAATGTGTCAATTTGAATAAAATTTCCAGCAGAAAATTTTTGAAATTTGAATCAAAATGGAATATTTCATTTAGACTTTCTTTTTTGTTCTGACTTTTGATTTATTTCTTTAACTTTTAATTTATTTTAGTATTTTATTGTATATGTATTTTATAGTTTAATGTTTTGACATTATCAAAACCAAAAATTTGGATAGTTATTTTGATATTTCCAAAATGAAATATTTAGCCATTTCCATTCTGCAGTAAATTTCAAAATACTGACTTTTTCTCCCAGTTCAGGACTAAAGGAAAATTCAAAATGTCAGATTTTCCCGCAAAATGGAAACTTGGATTTCTGACCGACTGTACCGAAATATTGCATTTCCAGCTACTCTACATTGCTGGAGTGGTACAAAGGATTCATAGGGGTTGGCAGTGTGACAGCTTCCTTTAAAAAAAAAAAACTGCATAAGCACAAGTTAAATATCGCATCATGAATAAAACCTAATGACTTAAAAATGTTGAGAGGAATAGTTAAGAACAAATCCTATGCAACCCCCAGAACTAATAAGCAAATGCATTATTCTTATCAGGTTATAAAGGAACGCCCTGTGTCCCCAGTCTCAGCAGGTATGGGATGTTTGGCTAGGCAGCTGAGGATCAGACAACTCCTGAGCTCGTGAGAGGGGAAGGGAAAGACAGGCTCAGTTACTCTGAAGCCTTCCTCCTACCTCTTCTTCCCAGAATTCATATGAAGATTGTGCCTCTGTGAAGATGAGACAGGAAAAGAGATGAGGCTTCTCTGACTCTTCCTCCCACCCAAATGGCTAGGCTTTGCACTTAAAAATCCATTGTTGGGTCTGTGTTTCATTCTCCTGCATATCTTGAACAATGCATATTTCATCAAAAACATCAACCTTAACTCTGACTAATAACATTATTGACTTGAAGCTTGGGAGTTTTTTTAAAGTATCTTTCTTAACTGGTTAAATACGAAATATTATCAGTTAATATCTGTATTAATTGACATGCATAATTTTGCAGTAAATAATTTGTTACTGCTGTTTCCTAAGAATAAAGTTACAGATGAAGTTTAGTGGGGAAAACAGAGAAAATTAGTGATTAATAATAAAATTATGTAGGTTGAGTTTTTCAGGCTGATCAGTGTGACAACTGTGTACACATATACACATTATTTCTTTTTCAAAAGGCTATTTATATTTTGAGATTGATGAAAGAATAGTATTTATTTTAGGATAGAGTTAAGATAGCTGTGTTATAAAATATGCATTTTATTACTTGATTAGAATAATGTTTGGTTGTATATGCAATGTAAGATTTATGATGTCCTTAACCATTCATTTTCTTATCTTTAAAAAATACTAGGGTTTTGTGACAGATGAGATAGGTAACTACATTGTTCTCATTTAGCAACCTTATCTATTTTTATGGAGTTTTTTAGAAACTTCCAGTTTAGTTTTACATCTTTCATTTTGTGCTTTTGTTAGGCAAATGATACAATATTTAAGTAGACAGGATGGCTAGGTTGCCAAATTATTAAATGAAAGGAGTGTGCAGTGTTGTGCAAGCTACTAATGGAGCTACTTGTGGAGCCCTGCCTCATTTTGTATGTACCTCACAAGATATACACATTCACTAAGTCAACCACACAGTTATACATAGTACAGTCTGCCTTGATTCCTCATGTTGGTAAAACTACTAAACGTCCTACTAAATTAAATGCCAACTTGAAGTGCAGGTTTCTTTGTAATGCAGTTAATGCCTAACCTGTTAGCCCATTGTGCTTGCTAACCAAGTCGTTGTACATTGCATTGCACACAGTGTAGTGCTTTTTTCTTACGAAAAAATCTCAAAGCAGTTAAAACACTACAAAAGGAGGTAAGCATAATTAGTCTGGTTTTGCTGTTCAAGCTAAGTACAACTGTTATAAGAGTAACAGTTATAAGGGTCACTATATCCTAGATATGGGTCTACCTCCTCAGAGATTAGGTTGCAGGCAACTTTTTTTGTAAGCTTTGGCATGCCTGTTCCTTAGTTATCCCATTTCAAAATGCCAAGGAAAGTATTTGGTTTTGCCTTAAAAGCACTTGGTAAAATCACTTTTATTGCTTGTCCTTAAGGCTGGGAAGCCACTTGATGCTGCTTTAGATACTATTTCGCTACTGATGGAGACGGACAGTATCCACAGCCAGAGAGACTATTTTAGATGGAACGGTAACCACGGGTAGCAAATTAACACATCTGAATTCACATGACTGTTATGACTACATAGATTAGTGGAACAGCTTAATTTTGAAATGAATACATAAAGAAAAAAGTAATACCTGTTTCTGATGCTCATTCCCAATTGTCATGAAGGGATAGGGAAAGAGACATTCTGCTACCTTGGTGGCAACAGCAGTCACCAGCAGCTCCTCTCAATCGTGTTCCATTGGTGAAGCTTCATTCACTTCGTGCTCTCAGGCTTTCCCTGGTATTTATACCCTAAAATGCATCATGCTTCAGAAACTACAGAGCAAGTGAATTTTATTGTTAGTGTTTCAGAAGAGTGATGCAGACCAAAGGGAATAGAATTACAGTAGTAAACTTCAGAAGAGTGGCAACTGAGTCCAACTGCCCCAAAGAAAGGGGATACTTTGGTAAGGCCTTTCCTCTTGCCCCTCCACTGGTATTCACCACATAAGTAGTATTTGCACAAATACCCAGTTTGGTTTTTCGTGCCAATTCTACTATTAATACTTCTTTATATATCTCCCCTTCCTCTCCCCCACATTGCAGCTGGTCATTATATTTTTAGCACTGAAATGTCTATTAACCAAAGGTATTCTGCATTCAAAAATATATATATTAAACTAATGTTCAGTTGAAAAAGTAAAACCAAGTATATCATTCAAATCTAATTTTCATAAAAGTCAAAGTGTATGAAATAAGGAATGTAACTTAAATATTGTTTGTTTTTATTTTTAGTCACTTTTAATGTGTTCTTATTACTATGACAGAAAATATGGGAACCCTGTGGTACCTAAAATAAGAACTCCAAATTCTCATAGTAGTTAGCCAAAATATAGTACGTATATTTGCTAAATACACTATGTATATACATCTGTAACATATGCTAACACCCGAATTTTTAAAAATAGGAGCCTAAAGTTAGGATACTAATTTAGTGGCCTGATTTTTAAAAGTTATGAAAACCAATCAGCTTCTATTGACATCAAAAGGAAATGCAAATGTTCAGCATGTTTGAAAATCAGACCACTTATTTAAGTGCAGAAACATTAATTTAGGAGTCCAAGATTAGACTCCTATTTTTAAAAATCTTAGCATAAGCGAATAAAGTGTCTGTTTTATATTTAAAAAGTAGAGAGTTTGTGTCCTTTTAAGGTTGAACTATTAACATTTATATGCATTTTTAACTTGAGAGAGTGTATATTTATTCTTACCACTTTTTCTAAAGAAACAAATTATCTGATCCAAAACATTTGATGTGCCAAACCGCAAATTGACACTAAATAGAAAAGAGCAGTTCAGCTGTATAATGATATAAGTATAAAATCAAGCATATTAAAGAAGTTAAAATCTTCAAATGGTAAAGTTAAACACAACACAACTAAGACTAACTCTAATTAAAATAATTTGTAGCCTGCGGTGTGTGGTTTTTGTTTTCGGTTTTTTTAGTGACTACGCTGCCCACACTGTCCTATTTAGTAAAATTTCTTTCCCTGTATAAGCATTCTTCTCTGCTTTGAATCCCTTTTTGCAGCTAATCCAGATTTTTGCTGGTCATTTTGTACAGCAATCCTTAACTCTTCAGAAAGAGCTTGACACTTTTTCCCCAAGGACCCCCAAGCTGCCTATGACTGAAACCCAAATACAGAGTTGGAGCAAACAGGAAGATAAGAAGAGTGAAGTTAAGCCATCCTTTGATGGAAATTGGTCCTTTAGTACCAAGTTCAGGCATGAAGAAATCTTGCAGAGGACTGTTTTCGCATGCACAGAACAATATTTGGGGAATCAATTTAGGAATGTTAAAGAACTCTGGGTATGTGAAGCTAGGACTTAACAATATCATTCTCGATACTGTCAGAGTCCTGTTGGTCAAACACATGTTTTAACTGCCTGGTACCAATGTAAAGTTAATATGATTGTGTTAAACTGAAGCCTTTCAACCACACAGTTGACTCTTGTGCCTTATTATCCAGCTAGATTACAGTACCACTAGTGATCAATTCTAAACAAACTTCATAGAGTTGTAGCCCAGGTATAATCTAAAATGACTGTGTTACCAACTGCTAACTCAAATGGTCTGTGAAGCCAAGCATGAACTAAATAATAAACAGATGTGAGTCACCAAATATAGAACACTTAAGTCCTAGCTGCAAAGGGACACAAATGA
This sequence comes from Dermochelys coriacea, assembly GCF_009764565.3. Taxonomy (NCBI): domain Eukaryota; kingdom Metazoa; phylum Chordata; order Testudines; family Dermochelyidae; genus Dermochelys; species Dermochelys coriacea. The sequence continues at coordinate 105,616,078 of NC_050069.1, forward strand.
GATGATAGGGTATTAGCAGAAAGATGCAATTTACAGGTCAGAATGTAATAGTAACCTTTCACTGTGAAAATTGAAAATTAACCTAGGGAGTATTGGATCATTTGCAGCTTATGTGGTAGTTTTATTGTAGAAGAAAATCTTTAATAGACTTTCACTGTGATTTTGGAACTAAAAATGTTGTTTTTAAAATGTTCTTATTCTCCTCCAGTAACTATCTCTTTTCCTTATTTTCATTTATTGGTGCTACAGTGAATTTACAGGCACTGACAATATCCTGTATTAGTTTGTTAGACAGAGCACTCAGGCCACCTCCTTCTAATTTAACTTCCCATAAGGGGCTACATAAAGTGATCTACTCACCTTGGGGCAGATTCTCAGCTGACATCAATTGTCATGACTCCACTGAAGTCAATGGAGCCATGACAATTGACGCCAGCTGAAGATTTCAGAACTGCTTTATGCCAGTTTAGGTTTAACTTTTGGGAACGAAATTGACTCCAATGCAGAGGCCCTGTACAAAGACCCACTTATGTAGGCCCTCAGCACAATAGTCAGTTTCATTCTTAAAAACTTAGGGCTAGATTTTTAAAGGTAATTAGACACCTAATTCAGCCCTTGGTGAGGTTTGATAAATGTGGAGGGGGCAGAGGAGTAGAATTTTGGAGGATAAATCTTTTCGCATATATTACCCAATAAAAGACTATGGAATGATTTTGTATATCAAAGAGTGATAAAGCAGGTTTCCTAACTTAACCATTTTTTGCTAAATAATTCCAATGGTCAGTATAACGCTATTGAAAAATAGAATACCACAGTATTTAAAGAACATTGTGCACAAAACAGAAGATAAGTAGCATGCTACTAAGTTTAGCAACTTTTCAAAAATGCTGCTTCATTAGAGGAAAAATATGAAGTTCTCCATCATTATTTTGCAGTTCCCTAGGGTGTGTATTTAAGATGCAATGGAATTAATTTTAGTCAGTGTTTATTAAATTTGTACAATGCAGTAGTCCCCCCATCACCACCCTAAGGAAAATAGACTACTTCTCTAAGCACTTTTGGTTGATCTAGATTTGTAAAGGGTTGTTTCATATGTGGTTTACTAGGCAGAAACCCTGATATAGTACATTTTATAAGAAAAGTAATCAATTTGTACGTTTAAGTGACTACAGTATGCTGAAAAACATTAAGTAACACAAGCTTTTTGTTTGTTTAAAAATTGTAATAAGTAAACATCTATGAAACTACAAAGTTACAAAAAATGCTTAACACTGAATTACTCCCATTACTTTGTATTCATTGGGTTTTTATTAATGTTTTTATGAACATTGTAGAAAACAGATTTATTATTGTATTATGTTTTGCATACACCCTTTGATATGTCCTCTGTTAACTCTAAATGAACACATTCCTTTAGAAACAACAATCCATTTTAGTACTAGAACCGTTACAGGAAAATATTTCTGCACAGTACACTCTAATGATGATACAACCTCTCTTCAGTAAATAATTTTCTGTGCATGAGAAGTAAACTCAAATAAATCTGTTTATGTGCTTTATAGTGAATTTATAAAAATACATGTACCCATATTGTTATATTTTCATCTTATACAAAAATATTTCCATGCCTAAATTCTCTTCCACTGTACATGAGGTTTGTTTTTCTTAGTGGCTTAGGAAGAGTCTTGACCTTTAACCTGAAGTCAGTTGTTTGGCTTTAGTGTAGTTTACACAAGGGTATAATTGACCTTTAACACTTTGACGTGCTTTTCTTTAGGTAGCTCTGGTACAATGGACAGAGAGTGTTGGTCTTACTCTGGTTAACAGAGATCTCACTTCAATGCAACTGAAGACTCCAGGAGGACAGATTCTGACATATTATATTCTGCAAGTTTTCCCCTTCACATCTGAGAGCAAACGCATGGGAATCATAGTCCGGGTAAATGTTTTGAATATTCTTTAAATTGTTTGTTTTTACTAAGAGCTTTTTTTTTTTTACAGTGTACCTGTTTACTCAATATAACATTTCAAAGTATGGATAGTTTACATATTTTTCAAACGTTTCAAATATAAAACTTGGAAGGTTTGTAAATAGCACTCATTTATCAACAAAATATTCAACAAGATACTTTAGAAAATTAAGACAGTCTCTGCTGCAAGATGCTCCATTTAGGTGGAACTCTCCAACAATATGGGGCCACATTGACTTCAATACTTCATGTATAGAACAGCTTTCACAATCACAACCTAAAACTCCAGTTTTAATTTCCCCATTGTACCTATTATAGTTCTGTTAAAGTTCCAAGACTTAAGAGTAATATTCAAGTACCAAATGTACTTTAATATACAGGGGCAAGTTAGTGACTGACAGTGGCTGAGACACAAGGGCGCAGATCCACAAAGGATCTTAGGTGCCTAAGGGTATGTCTACAGTGCAATTAAAAACCCAGGGCTGGCCTATGCCAGCTGACTCAGTCTCCCAGGGTTCAGGCTGCGGGGTTCTTTAATTGCAATGTAGATTTACGGACTCAGGTGGAGCCCAAGCTCTGGGACCCTCCCATCTCACAGGGTCCCGGAGCCCGGGCTCTATTCCAAGTCCAGAAGTCTACACAGCAGTTAAACAGGCCCCTAAGCTTGAGCCCCACAAGCCCGAGTCAGCTGGCATAGGCCAGCCATGTGCCTAACTGCAGTTTAAACATTCCCTAAGTCCGAGGTTTATACATACATGTCCCAGTTTTAGTCTTCACTGTGATCCTCATAACTCCTAACTCTGTAGGTACCTAAGTTTCAGGGTAAAAAATCTCTAAGCACCTAAGGTTTTTACATCTGGGCATGCACACTGCTGCCCCACTCTAGACATTTATCTCTTTCCTACTCCCCAGAGTGGTCCACAAACCAGGGGAACATGGGCATTCACCCGCCTGTCTCATGTACAGGGTCCAATCAGGTAGGCTTGCTCAGAGGCCACCTACTAGAGTAGGTCTTACTCAAAATCTGGCTGGTGGTAGTGGTGGTGCCTACCTTATAACTTATAGCCCAGTGATTAGAGCAATTGCCTGGGATATGGAAGACTCAGTTTCAGTTCCTCCTCTGCCTGAGGGGGGAGAAGTGATGTGAATAGGGATTTCCTATTCTTCAGGAGAATGGTCTAACAAGTGAGCTATGGAATATTCTGATGTAGGACTCCTTCGGTCTCTCCTGTTGAAGCTGTTCCATTTTCAGGTGTTGTGGATTGTAGTATTGTTCCTGTGATTTTTATAGGCACCTAAAAGGTAGGCATTGCAGCACTCAGCATTGCAATACCTACGTCCCTTTGTGGATCCAGGCCAAAGTGCTAAAAATAGAGATTCCTAAGGGAAATGTTGAAACAACCTCAACCACAGCAACCAAAAATACTCCATAATAATACAAGGAAGAATAAATTGAATTAGGATTGTTTTTATAAGATGTAGATGGAAATACTTTGCTACAAAAGGACTGACCTCAAAAGCTGACAATTCTGTTGTCTATTTTTGATTTTTTAGAACCTGGTTGTAAAATAAAATATACTTTACAAAAAGTTTAGCAATATTTTGTGGTCATAAAGTTTAATTGGTAATTATATTACCAGTCACTTTTGGGGAAGTGCATCTGCGCAAAAATATCTTTAGACTTTATTAAGAAAGTGATTTGTAAATTGTGGAATAATGATTTGAGAGATATTATGTGACTTTGTATTACTGTATCATTGTATCAAATTTTTTTCATTAAAATACAATGCAACTTCTTTAAGAAGTGTACAATATCTCCAACCTTCCTCTTTCTATTGTCTAACTGGATTGTAAGCACTTCTGGGTGGGAATATTGTCCTCTTTCCATTTTCAAATCACCTAGCCTACATTTTATACTATACAAATAATAATGTATAATTAGGGCTTCTGGTTTTTCTTTTCTTTAGGGCTTCATTTATTTTTAGCTGTTTTGGAGTTTTATTTAGGTGTCCAAAATTCAGGGCTTTTTCATAGTATGAAAAAGTGATGAGAAATGTATGTTTCATACATTACTCGTTATGGTAGTATACTCTGAGTATCTCTTTATAATGTTCCCTGGTGCACTTTAACATAGTACTGTTTCAAACAGCACAACGTTTAAGCACACAAGGGAACCTTTAGTGCACACTAGCATGGGCCACATAGGCCAGTTAATGTGCAACATGTTTGTGTGTTTTATAAATCACACCCCTGTTACTGGGGTCCATGTTATTGCTCCATGCAGATAGGCCTTTAGATACAAATAACCATTTCCAGTGTTTTTCCAGTGTTTATTGGATAAACACCCATTTTATTTTTCATTTTATTTTTTAATTGGGAGTGTTTTGTCAGTGTTATCAGCTAAAACCTAAAATCACCAGCCCTACGTATGATCTTAATGTGAAGACTTATGTATCTGAAGGAAAGGTGTCAGCTTTAATACAGAAATGTATTTGTGCTGTATATCATAAAAGAGGCAGAACCTTCCAGTAGTTAGAACAGAGTCTAGGAGTTAAGAAATCCAGGCTTTATTTTCAACTCTGTAACTGATGCACTTTGTGATTTTGAGCAAATCATTTAGGCCCACTATTCAAAAGTGACCCCCTGTAATTTTGCCTCCATTTTTAGGGCAACCAAATTTTAGCTATTTAAGGACTAATTTCCAAAAATGCTGAGCACCTGTATCTTGTATTGACTTCATTTGGAACTGTAAGTGTTCAGCACCTCTGTAAATCAGACCTTAGATATGTAAAGTTGGGCTCTCAAAAACTGAGACCCCCAAAATTATAGATCATTTTTTGAAAATTTGGGACATTACCTCTCTTCCACAGTTTCTCTCAATGTATACAATGTGGTGCAGTCGGTTTACCCTATCAGTTTGTGGATTGTAGTTGTGAATATGCCCCAATAGGCTCAGATGTGCACATTTTTATGGATAAAGTTAATTAAATTGGGTAATAAACTTGCTGACCTTTTTGTAAAGTGCTTTGAGAACTTGTATGAAAGGTGCTATGTATATGTTTAAGGGGGATGGTCACTGCTATTGCTATTTCAAATTTATTTACCGTATCAGAGTATAAGAAGATAGTTTTGTCGTTATGGTCATTTTGATTAAACAATGTGGACAAAATATTTCTTCTGCTGTTTTTCTAAAATTGCAGGATGAATCTACTGGGGAAGTCACCTTTTATATGAAAGGGGCAGATGTCGCAATGTCCACCATTGTACAGTACAATGACTGGTTAGAAGAAGAGGTAAAAAATATCATGAAAATTGAGTAGAACGAAGCAGAAAATTAAGTAGAAGGGACTGAGTACTTTATTTTGTCATGGGAAAATATTTTGTAGTTGAAATTTGCAAAGAACAGAAGGAGAAACCACAATATTTACCACAGATGTTATTGGAATAGGTTCAGAAATGGAAATCTTGAATCAAAGCAGTAATGGATTGTGAAATGCAATTAATTGTATCATAAATAGGTTTTAAGGAATTGCAATTTTTTCCAAATTTTGTATAAACCAGAAAGGAAAGCAGAGGTAACAGTTTTACTGAACAAGGTAGCAACCTAAGACTAGGGATATATTTGTTATGTTGAATGTCCCTTCCAAAACAAATGTACACATAAAACCCAAATACTTTTGAGAAGTATTCTATATATAGCACCTATTAGTCACTTTACTGTTACAATTGTCTGGGAATCCTGAAATCCTGGGAATCCTGAAATATCTTGTATTGTATCTTGGATGTAGCCAAAATTAAATAAATTTGCTTAACCAAGTGTGTATAAACATAATTTTGTAGTAATATAAGCTCCATATATATATTTATTTGCACAGATTACGTTTCAAAACTGCTTAAATATTTTCCACTGTGTTGCTATACTAGGCACCAGTAATCATCCTAATCTGACCCTGCATACAGATGATATGGTAATACAATGATCACACCATGTATGTTCATAATGGTATTGGCAATATGAATCAATATCTGCTTCAGGGCGGTTTGATTTAATCAGGGACATGAATAAAGTAAACTCCCTCAAGACCTAGCAAAATGTCATAAAAATTACTTTTGGCGATAATGATACACAATTAATTGTAAAATACTTGTTTAATTTATTTAACATTATGAGGTCAAATCAATAAGTGTTTTGCACCAGACAGGCAGCATCAGGCTAGTTTTTCATTAAGATAGTTGTTTTATGCTTTTTTTTTTAAGACTACTTTTAGGGTGTAGTCTTTTGATCAGCAAGAAATGCATTTGCTACAAAGAAGTTATATTTCCTTGACAGTCATTGCTTGGCTCAATTGTATATGCTTTAACCATCTAAAAGATTAGTATAACCAATTCTAAAACTTCAATCAAAAGGAAGTCTCCTTATTTAAAAAATTACCGTAGGAATTCAAGTGACCTAACTAATAATAGCATACTGTGTTATCATATAGGAGACCCAAAGTGAAGGTTTTTTTCTGATTCAGTCTCTAGCTATTCCAGATAAATAACTACGGGAAGAAATTCATGACTATTAAAGATGGGGGGAAACTATAAGTCTATTTACTGTAGTACATCTTGCTAGAGCAAGATTGTGCTTTAGAATATATTCTTTAGTACTTTGTTCTATCCAACTTCACGTCTCTCTGCAGTCACAGGCACCGACTTTCCAAAGTGCCGGGAGGTGCTCGACCCCCAGCTCTGCTCCAGGCCCTGCCCCCACTCCACCCCTTCCCCCAAGACCTTACCCCCGCCCCACCTCTTCCTGCCCCTGCACCACTCCCACCCTCCCTCTTCCTGCCCAGTTCTGCCCCCTTTCCTGAGTGTGTCTCATCCTCGCTTCTCCCCCGCATCCTCCTGCACACCGTGAAACAGCTGATTGGGGAGGGTGGGGGAAGTGCTGATCCGCGGGGCCCACCAGTGGGCAGGAGGTGCTGTGGGGGAGAGCAGATGGGAGGCTGCCAGTGGGTGTTCAGCACCCACCATTTTTTCCCCATGGGTGTTCCAGCCCCAGAGCACCCAGGGAATAGGTGCCTATGTCTGCAGTACTCTTGAAGCATTCAGCTCTTCATATGGCTCAGTAGCAGCAGGTGATCCTTTTGCTAAGTAAGGATCATGCATTGATGGTTCTGATCAGCACCGGCCTTAGGGAAATGGCACCCTGGGCGAACTTGTATTTCTTCTTCCCTGCCCCCACCATCCCGGCTCCCTGAGCTTCCTTCCGCCCATCACCTCTGGGCCCCGCTACCTTCCCCAGTGTTTAATTTGTATTGAAAGAGATGCCAGAGCTCAGCCCTGGCACAAATTAAGCACTGACAGGGCAGCCTGATACTGGCAGGTGCTGGCCAAGCGCCCAGCTCTGAAGGCAACTCCCTCACCAGCAGCAGCGCAGAAGGAAGGGTGGCATGGTATATGGTGTACTGCCACCCTTACTTCTGCGCTGCTGCTATGGCTTGTGGTGCCCGGTGCTCGGTATGTGGCTCAAGGCGGCTTCGTGCTGTCACACGGGGCTGCATCTTGCCAGATCCCACAGCCCTCTGGCCACTCCTAGTTCACTAGGGCACTATTTCAGATTTTGCGGGGGTGGGAGGAAACTTTAACTGGGATTCCAGGGACTACTTAGACACTGAAAACTCTAGGGTTTTTTGCAGATGATAACAGGAATAAGCTGACAGGAGCGCTGTATCTAATGGTTATATAAAGAAAGAAAAAATATATATATTAATGCCAATTAAAGCCACGTTTAAATTTGATATGTAAATTTAGAACAATCAGGAAATAATACAGCAGGATATTCCCAATCCCAAACCTTGAGGTATCAGTTCTGGAGCTTTAACACAGATACCAGAAACACACATTTGATACTTTGTACACTAACTTCATTAGAGATAAATAAAATCTGCTTACTTTCTCTAACAGACACACTCTGTGTTACTGTCATTATCTACTGTGTTTTAATCAATTGTCTTTCACTCCACTAAAACATACTTAATTTTAACATACGTGATTAAGATTTTTTTCTCGTATTAGGAAAGGGAATTTATTTTGGCATTTATATTTACCAATCACAATCATGTACATAGAAAAGGAGTACTTGTGGCACCTTAGAGACTAACAAATTTATTAGAGCATAAGCTTTCGTGAGTAGCTCACGAAAGCTTATGCTCTAATAAATTTGTTAGTCTCTAAGGTGCCACAAGTACTCCTTTTCTTTTTGCGAATACAGACTAACACGGCTACTACTCTGAAACCAATCATGTACATGACTCACTAACATTTGACTCCATCATTGCTATTGGTATCTTAGTTGGAACTGCATTTATTTTCATGCAAATTTTAAGTTATTTTACAGATACAACCAAAAATACAATTTGAAAATAAGCGACCGTCATCTGCCCGGTGTCTAAAGTTATATGTTAGCTAATGTTTTTTAAACTGGCACTGCTAAGGTTAGTACATGGGAAAGTTACGTTCTAGAAGGATAGTATTATTCGATTGCACCGCTTTAAATAATGACGGACAAAGCACAATACGATAATAAAAGTAATGATGATAATTACTCCAGCCAGGACAGGTTAGGCATTTTAGAATTCACTACTCAAAGAATTAAATGTTAGCATAAGAGAGAAATAAAATTATGAAATGCACAGACCAGTCAAAAAACTAAAATAACAGCACTTTGAAAGAATAAAATTACAGAGAAATATGTGCATTGCAGGATTACCAAGAAGAAACAACAACAATAATAATAATAATAATTAATAATACAAATGTGTGTTGGGGGGTGAGTGTGTAAGAGACACTGTGCATGTGTGCGAGAGAGAGAGAGACTGTGTGCTTTCACCCCGTTCTCCTGGCCATATCAAAGGCCAGTCCTGGTTCCAATGAATCCCATCTAGTACTTTACACCTGCAATTTGGTGACTGACCCTAAACCCTCAGGAGTGGAATTAAGAGAAGATAGAAGAAAGTTGTTAGCTGGGCTGAGGGGAAAAAAGCATATACATTTTCAGCTCCTAGTTACATTTTGGGGTAAAGCTATAAATCAATGAAAATTCCATCTTAACCATAATTTTATCTTCCCCTAGATTCTCTCTGCATGTGTAATATGATCTTTTACCAATGCATGGAGTAAGGAAAATTCATTTAAGTTTCTATCACTTATAACTGTGGTAGGATTATTAGCTCCAGAGAAATCCAGATCTGTTCTTGTGTAAAGTAAGGGGAAACACCTCTGTGGTGCTGAGCAAAGTTTTGAGCTAATATTTTTTTAACTTGAATTTTGATTTTATCATTTGAAAATCTGTGCTGCAATCTCTGTCTAGCTGAGGAGCAATTTCATTTTTTTTTCTTTACCCTGCCCCAACCAGAGTCATCTGCAAGAGGGTAGTCCATCATCGAAGTATTTCCACCATGAGGACAGGCAGAGGGAATGCCCCATGAGCTTATGTTCTGTATTTTTGGCCTCCCATTTGTCTCTTAACAGCTAGATGGGTCAGACCCTTATCTAAGAAGATTTTCATACAGGCTCTCTTAACCCGGGAATTGCATATATATTGTGTTTGCAGTCATTGTTTTCTTTGCCTGAAAGATTAGAGGCACATGATAGCCCTACATCACAAAAGTGAGGCTACTGGAATTCTCCTAGTTGTGGGTCCATGTGACTTTGGACAACCAGATTCAGGACACTGTCCCCTATAGTCAGTCTCCTTGGAGCCATTGCAGGATTGTCCCAGGGAAATGGGCTTTAAGGTGGAAGTACATATTTTATTGCTTTGTCCAGTCTATAATAGAAATGCTAAATGATGCAGATTCCATCACATACCTTGAGAGATTATTCCATAGCCCAAGACTAGCCAGGGTGTGTGTGAACAGGTGTCTCGATGGTCCTCAAGCATCTCTAGCTGTTATGTTATGAAGAAAACCTTGTAAAAGTATCCCAAGTGTTATGGATGACAATTGGTAGTCTTAGTTTGCAGAGGATCTGAAACAAAAGCTCTGAGTTGTAAATTGCCCCATGCATTCCAATAGGTATTAACGCAAATGCAAATCATGATACTTTAAAATGTCAGCATTGTTAACTGTTTCATTGACCATCAAAGCATGTAAGAAAATAGGAAATATATTAAAGATCTACACAATCTACTCCATTTTAGGTAAGCCTTTAACAACACATGAGAGTTGAAGGAGGCATGATTTGTTTCAGTTTTCTGAAGGGGGACTTAACTATCAAAAGAATGGGAAAAACTAGCCTAAAATACCATGCTGCCAAATAGATTTTCCTTATATTCAGACTACATTTAAAAAAAATTAATCCTATTACTTCTAGTTATATCCCTTCATACTGCATAAAATAATCTCTCCCTACTTGGTATTCGCATGCTTCACAACTGTTATTGACACCCACCTCCTACCCTTTAATATTGATCTATCCAAGTATACATTTTTAGCCCTTTACATTAGCCTATTTTGCAGTCATGCAATTGCAAACCTATTTAATTTGCTGTCCATTTTTACTCCTTAGTCTCTTTCTGAATTACTATTTCCCATGTTACTCATTACCACTGAATATCTGCATTGTGGATGATTTTTCTCTATATGTCCATTAGCTTATATTTTTCACAGATTATCACATTTTATTAAGTTCTGCTGTTTCTAAGATTTCTGGGTATGTTTATATTATTTCAGAGTTTTTTCTGTTTTACAACTCCTCTGTTTATTATCTGTTTGCTGTTTATTCCTTAATAAATCATGAATATAAATGTGAAATAGTACTTATTCTAACACAGATTTATGCACAACTCACTAGGCACCTTCCTCCAATTCAGTACTTTACCACTTAGATCACAGCCTCCTAGCCAGTTTTCAGTGTATACTATAGCATTTTTATCAAAGCTGATTTGAATTATCTTTTCAACTAAGATTTCATGAGCCATAGTATCAGATGCTATTCTCAATGTGTGGTTCTCCACAAGGATCCAAATTACTTATTTATCTTAGCTTGGCTAAAGAAAAAGTATGTTTTGAGATAAAGGTTTTATCAGACTGGGTTAAAACCACTATGCTGTATGCACAAAAGAAACCAGTCTTTCTATGAAGCCTGGGCAGCTACAGAGCTTGTTGTGGTGCTACAGAGATTACCCTACCTGTAATTCTGTACTCAGCCTTGTGGCTTTCTGCATGGTGGCACAGAAGACAGTCTGAACTTTAGCTCTCTCTTAGCATGTAGATGGATGCCTTATGTGCAGTAAAGGGAAGATTAGTGATTTCTTTATCTTTATTTATGACACCAGATTCAGTCTTCTAAAGGCAGTAGCTTCATTCAAACCTTGGCTCTTCCACCTCCCAATAAATCTTAACTCTTGTCCTGAGTACCTTTCCTTGCTCATTGCACTTTCTGTGGTTAGTTCATTTTTTAGTTGATTTTAAAGTTTGTACTGCTTAAGAAGTTTCTCAGACTGGATTGCTTAGCCAAAACGTATTCTCTCACAGGATGTTGATATCACACATTTAATTGAATTTTCCTTTCTCCATATGCTAGTTGGACATCATTTTACTTAGTGTCCAGACTAATCTAGGAGGGACTAGAAAACCAAATTAGCTGTTTTGGAGATCATAGAAATGTAGGGCTGGAGGGGACCTCAAAAGGTCATCAATTCCAGCCTCTCACACTGAGTCAGGGTCAAGTATACCTGACAGTTTGTCTAGTCTTTTCTTGAAAACATCCAGTGACTGGGATTCCACAACTTCCATTGGTAATCTGTTCCAGTACTTATATATAGTGAGAATTGTTTTCCTATTATCTAATCTAAATCTTCTTTGCTTCATATTAAACCAATTGCTCCTTGTCCTACCATTGATGGACATGTAAAACAGTTGATCAACTTCCTCTTTATAATAGCCCTTAATATATTTGAAGATTATCATCAAGCTCCTCCTCCATCTTCTCTTCTCAAGATTAAACATACCCAATTTTTACCTTTCCTCATGGAGCAAATTTTCTAAACTTTTTATCATTTTTTTGCTTTCTCTGGACTTTCTCCAACTTGTCTACATCTTACTTACAGTGTGGTGCAAAAAAACTGAAAAATAGTACTCCAACTGAGGTCTCACCAATGGCAGATAGAGTGAAATAAGTACCTCCTGTTAATATACCCCAGAATTATATTAACTTTTTTTGCAACTGCGTCACATTGTTGATTCAGTTTGTGATCCACTACAATCCCCCGATCCTTTTCAGCAGTACTACTGCCTCACCAGTTATTCCCTAATTTTGTATTTGTGCTTTTGCTTTTTCCTTCCTAAGTATAGTATTTTGCGCTTGCCTTTATTGAATTTCATTTTGTTAATTTCAGATCACTTCTCCAATTAATCAAGGTGCTTTTTGAATTCTAATCCTGTCCTCCAAAGTTCTTGTAACCCCTTCCAGCTTGGTGTCATCCACAAATTTTATAACCATACTCTCCACTCCATTATCAAAGCCATTAATGAAAATTATGAATAGTATCTCACCATGACAAAATCCCTCTGTCTAACTCTTAGATATACCTTCCCAGTTTGACAGCGAATCACTGATAACTATTCTTTGAGTATGATTTTTCAAGCAGAAATTATAGTAAATTCATCTAGACCACGTTTCCCTAACTAATTAATGAGAGTGCCATGTTGGACTGTGTCAGAAGGCTTACTAAAATCAAGATATATTATGCCTTCTGTTTCCCCTGATCCCCTAGGCCAGTAACCTAACTAGGAGGTTAGTTTGGCATGATTTTTTTTTCTTGACAAATCTATGTTGGCTATTACTTATCATCTTGTTATCCTCTAGGAGTTTACAAACTGATTGTTTAATAATTTGTTCCAGTATATTTCCAAGTATTAAAGTGATGGTGGTTAGTCTGTAATTCCTGTCGGTAAAGATAGGTACCACATGCCCTATTGTTGATCTGTAATACAGAACAGCCTGCTATTTTACCTACATTATTCTTTTGTGCTTTTGTCTATCCAGTGTGGCAACATGGCACGAGAAGGATTGCGCACTCTGGTGGTTGCCAAGAAATCATTAACAGAAGAGCAGTACCAAGATTTTGAGGTATGAAAATAGAGAGGAATCCGTATTCCGGGCATAGCTCTTGTGATCAAATAATTCAAAGTACTTTATAAGGAATACTACTATTTGTATTCTATTAAGATGACGTGATCAAATTTTGATTTAAAATACCGGTAATAACTGATGTGTTTAAACAGAAGTATTGTGATATTCTATCAGTTTTTGACATTCCTTAGCAACTATTCCAAAATCTTTCACAGGATACTGTTTAGTTTTGTTTATTATACTATTGGATTATTGCTATACAGCATCAGAGGTCCTCATTTAAATTAATTTTAGACTTTCAGTATAGCACAAAAATCTGAAAAACAAGGACAATCACTACTTAGGTGTCATGAGGTCTGCTTTTTATAACATCTTCTCATGATTCACTCTAAGGATCATGCAAGGAAACTTGCACTGATATACTGACATAAAATGTGTTGATTAAACAGTGGATTTTACTTTTCATAATTGCTAGTTCTTGGATTTAAGATATTTAGATAAATTTAAATATGTTACATCATGAGTCATTGTCAACAAATACTGACAAACTGAAGATTTATTTTCTCTTTACGAGTCATAGCAAGCTCTCTCTAAAATACGGGGTTTTGTGTTTGTGCGCGCAGAATCGATATAACCAAGCAAAGTTAAGCATACATGATAGAGCCCTCAAGGTGGCTGCTGTTGTGGAGAGTTTGGAGAGAGAAATGGAATTGCTTTGCCTCACTGGAGTAGAGGATCAACTACAAGCTGATGTTAGACCAACTCTGGAGATGCTAAGAAATGCTGGAATAAAGGTATTAAATGCATACGACCAAAAGGCAGTTAACATGGTATTCTAATTGTGTATTTTTTCAAAACTGATTTATTTAGTTTTGTATTTATTTATTTAGATTTATACAGAATGAAAAAGGACACCTACCTAAGGCTCTAGGTTTCCCTGATTTAAATTACAAAAACAAATATCAATGAACAGCAAGCAGAACACACAAACTCCCTTTCCCTCCACAAATTTGATTCCCCTTAAGCATCCACCTCTTCAGCAGCCTGTGCAAAGAGAGGAATTTATCTAATATTATTTTGTCATTGATGCTTAACAATTTTTACCATGAAACTGTCCTGTGTGGAATGTGTACTAAAAGAGTTAGTGACGTTACTTAGGTGTTCACATCATAAAACCACTGAATTGGCACTAATTTGTATTCATATGAAGTCTCAGCAAAAAGGCAAAGGACAAATCTTCATACATAACTTCTTTAATTGTCATAATACATAACTTCATACATAACTTCTATAATTGCAATTATCCTATCTGGAATTCCATATGATTTTTGTGCTTTCCATAATGCTTCCCTCCAAACTAAATCAAATGCCTTTGTGAAGTCAATGACCACAGCAAACATCTTTAATCCACATTCTCATTTTTTTCCATCATATGTTGGAATGTGGTCTGAAGGAAGAGCAGCACCTCCTGGAGGCAGGCCAGACTTATAGACACCGTATGACCAGATAGCTTGGAGCAGTAGTAGGACAGGGCCTAAGGTGTGGGCAGGGCTCCTTGTCACCACACAAATCCAACATGTCCTAGTAGGGGGCATCTCTTCCTCTCTATCCCCATGAGGGGACCACAGGCCACAGTAGTCCCTCCTTCACACCAGAGACTTCTTTCCTTCCCTTAGGTGCCAGAAATAAAACAATGGACAGTCTTTACTCTCTGCTGATAGTTTGCTTCAGTCTCCTCCCTCCTTTCTGCATCACAGTCTCTCTGACTCACTCGCCATGCCAACTTTTCCTCTTTTGTGTCTCCCATCTCTCCTTTCCCCTCAATGATTAAGGGGATGGTTTATATTTTAAGAATAACTGACAGTGGCTAAGTAGAGGAGCAGTGGGGATAGGTTGTCTACATAAACAAAAGAAAACCAACAAAATATGTGCCAATCCTAAATCTGTCCATTTTACTTGTCCTTTCCCGAACTTTTTAACTTTGGCCTTTAAAATTGTAAGCTCTTTGGGTCAGGAACTGTGTCTTCCCATATAACTGTATAGTGCCCAGACCAAGAGGACCAGAACAGCTTACATCTGGAGGAGAGGGAGCAGTCTTCCTGCACAGGAATTGTGGATGACAGACATAAGGCTACCTTCCAAGCCCCCTTGCAAGCACCAATAGAAGGGGGAGGGCAGGAAGGGTGTGTTGAGGGCAGGGCCACAGTATGCTGTGTGCTAGAGATTCTGATTGATGCTCTAGCCCATAGGGCAGCCCCAAGACACTGCTGTAACTTAGGTCATAGGAGCCTCTCCAGTTCTTGGAACAGCCCAGGATTGGGAGGATGCAAAAATAGTTTAAATTCTCCATAACCCACCCACCTCCTTTTCCTCCTGAACTGCAAAATCTGTGCTATGCCTAAAAGGGACAGCATGTAATCTCACCCTTTGTGTGCAATTATAGTAAAAATAAGCCTATTCATTTCTTTGGTTTAAAGATATGTAGCCAATGCATCCTTCCTGGTTATCAACTTCAGCAGAGTAGTAAGAGAAGATTTGAAGAAGATACAAATATCATTCAGCTTTTGAGAACAGGTCTTAATGTTCAACTGAATTAACTCAAATTCTTTTGCAGATATGGATGTTAACAGGAGATAAACTGGAGACAGCTACTTGTATTGCAAAAAGTTCCCACTTAGTATCTAGAACTCAAGATATTCATGTTTTCAGACCTGTAAGTATAGTTCCAGATAATATTTTAAGATTGGCCTCATCAAATAAGAGTTAGAGTAAAATAAATATTGCTTAATAAGTGGGCAGCTGTTAATCATTAATTTGATATTCATGGTAATAGGATTAATTATAAGGAGTTGATGTGCTGTTATTGTGGATGTCATATTACAATTCCATATAAATTGTACTTCAAGTTGGTGACTCTTTAAAGACTAAAGATTATAAAGCATTACGTATGAACTTATTGATATTTCTTCCAGATATTTCATAAAGGACTTGTCCTAATGCACCAGTTTAACACTAGTATAACTCCTTTGACTTCCACTGAGTTACTCCTGAATTACACTGATATGAGTGAGAGTCCAAGTCCACATTACTTCTGCAGAACAAGGGTCCTGATCAAAAGCAGAAAACCAGAATTGTTAATCTCTTAGTCTTCAATTAAAATACTTGTATTTTCTCATTTCTCTCTTTAAGAAAATTAATAGAAATGCAAACTGAATATTTGTATTTGTATACATTTTGTTATATTTTAATAACATCAACTATATTGAATTCAAACAAAAATAAAGATTCCCTAGGCCTTGATTGATGATGTGTGATCAGACATAAAGTCTGTTTGTTCTAAATGAACCACTTGCACCTACAGAAATAATTATTTCAATATAATTTACATGTAAATTTAGTTTCTTCTGAAGCATCAGAATGGCAAATTAGGCCCTGCAGACTCCTATTTGCAATTCAATTATTAATGCTTCTGATAAAACTTCAGATCAATTTTTGTTGACCTTTCCATGTTATAACACTACAAATTAAGTCTTTCTGAACAAAATCTATTTAGTTTGAGTTAGATTTTTATTTTCATTACCTAGATTAGTAATAAGAGATCAATTTGGAACTGTTAATTTAGAATACACAAAGTTTTAAATTAGTTAGAAAATGAATTTATATAGAATTCTATCTTGTCTATGCCTGCATTTTGCAACCAATTTTTTAAAAAAAAATGTTTTAGCATGTTATAGTACTTAAATCTGACTGACAATTGAAATAAATATTAAATTGAACATGATCAATTTGGGGGAACCTGAAAAATCAGAAAAATATGGTATGTCCATGGCTTATTTTATAATATTATATGTGCAGTAAAGAAATAATTACTAGAAGTCACTGTACTAGATTGATAGTCATTGTTAAAATGTCTTCTCTGATATTCCAAATATTAATTAACAAAGAGTTTGCCACTTAGACTCTATTAAAAAATAGTTAGATTTCTTTAGGTTTGTGAATGCTCCTTTTAATTTATTCTTAAGGCTTTTTTAGATGTTATTTGTGTCTATGGTAAAACAAATGGATATGTCGCAGACATAAAAACTTTCTTTCTCTTTGTTAGCTGACCGGTGGCACTATAAAGAGAGTGTGTCATGCTGAGTAGTGAGTTCTGAGTGAAGATGCCTCTCAATTCCTGTGATGCTAGACACAGTAGTGGAGTCCAACCCCTGGTGGTAGACAGAATAGCAGCTTGTTTCTCCTCCCTCTTCAACGTCCCCCAACACACACTTAGTTTAGAAGGGAAGGAGAGAAAATTCCATATTTGTTATTTTTGGAGCATTTTGTTGTTCCCCACAGATCTTTGTGTGCACTTAATCCAGCATAAGGAGTTGTATGCTAACAGGAGCCAGACCTGGAGTTCCTACTGTTGGAGAGAGACAGGTTCAAGACATGCAGCAGCTTCTGATTCTGTCTGCAGTAGGCCAAGAACAATGTTATCCCAAATCAGTTTAATTTTGTTCAAGCTCCCCCATTTTAAATTTGATTTGGACAGCCAGTTTTGACAGGGCCCAAATCACATGTGAAAGCATTTTAGAAATTTTGTTCTAGACTAACAACTGTATCTTGTCTAGGATAGTTCAGAAAAGTCTACTTGAAAGTCAACATTTTGTATTTAAAATAATATTAGTACACTTTAACCTGGTTATATTGTAAATTTTGCAAGTTCTATGTTTTAATTTGGTCCTTACAAAATTATATTGTGTACACTTTGAACCTATATTGCATTTCACAAATTTGATTCCATCCTATGATACGTTATGTGAATAAAACTACTGTATAATGATATTCTCTGACCCCCAGCAGGTTCGTTATGATTTGTGTGTGTTATATGACTCCATGGTACTTATTCATACCCAAGCTAGTCTTCATATTTCCTGCTTAGGAAAACATTTTCAGCTGCAAGTTCCAAAAAGGATTAATACAAGTAGTTGTATTCCTGTGCCTCTTGAACTATTTAGGGTTTTGCTTTTCCTCATCTAAACGAATGGAACCACTAATGTGGCCACATCACATTGTTCCAGATACATCTTATTCATTATTAAGCAATGTCATTTTTCTGAGTTAGAGGGTTTATCTAGAGTTACCAAACTTGAATGACTCAATCCCACATAAAGTTCTTACGAGATTTTATATGCATGGTTTTGCAGCCTGATCCACTTTGATGAGGCACTGAATGCGCTGCCTGCACAGATTTGCCTCCTGTTTGAAGATTGCTTTCACATCTCAGTTCTTTCATGCAAGATGGGAAAGACACATGCAGAGCTACTTCCTGGGTGTTACACACGCTGGGGTACAACACTTTGAATAACTAGTGCTTTCTGGTTTTGGTTTCTCTGGTTTCTGGTATTTCAGTTCAAACTTGTTTAACAATTAAATCTTCTAATTTTGAGTGTGTATTTTTATTGAAGGTAAGCAGTCGAGGAGAAGCTCACTTAGAACTTAATGCTTTTAGAAGGAAGCACGACTGTGCCTTGGTGATATCTGGGGACTCTCTAGAGGTAAGACCTGGGCTTCTATCAAAAGTAATTTAGTTGCACTATTCTCTATGAAAAGGAAAGGGTTGTACATATCCTCATTTATTTAAAAAATGGTTTTGAAAATTCCCCCTGTACTTTAAAGCATCTCACGGTTGCCAGTGCAATTTTGCTTCAGCCATAAATCAAGAACAACTTTACTAGACAACCAAATAGTATTAGTTCTTTGACAGTTGCTTAAGACAGATTTAGATTAATGAAAGGTGTATGCAATATGATTTGGTACTGTGAATATTTGAAATTTTGTCTCTTCTATTAGGACCAATGAAACAGCTGTAAGTGTTAGTTTGCAGTAAAACAGTCCAGAAAATGCGGGTAAAATTGTTTTGTTGATGTCACTCAAGCAAAACTCTACGGCAGAAGGAGGGATTTCCTTTTCCATCAAGTGTTTTCTATTCGTGAAATGAGCCTGTACTATGCCTCTCATGATTAAGAAGAGAACGTCAAATAGGATAAAATATGTTCCTTTCCATAGGTTTGTCTGAAGTACTATGAACATGAATTTGTAGAGCTGGCATGCCAGTGCCCTGCTGTAGTTTGTTGCCGATGTTCACCCACCCAGAAAGCTCATATTGTGAAACTGTTACAACACCACACTGGAAAACGCACTTGTGCAATAGGTGAGTGCCAGAGCTAGTTTCATTCATAGTAACAAGAATTTGATAAATTTGGAGAGTAGGTGGCAACAGTGAACCAAAATGGTTACAGGTCAACATTTCAAGGCATTAAACTTCCAAATATTACAACTTCTCTACAGTAAAAGATCTATTGAGAGAAGGTTTTTTAAAATGTATAAGCAAAAATATCTTTATCATTGAAGTTATATTTGTTTTAACCAATACATGAATTCCAAGAATTTAATGATACATACTACATAACTAAAAAGTGACATAAAGAGAGGGGGAAAGTATGAATAACTGCATAGTGCAATGGTATTTCCAGGTGACGGAGGAAATGATGTCAGCATGATCCAAGCAGCAGACTGTGGAATTGGAATCGAAGGCAAGGTAACCTTATCTAATTTCATGTAAATTATCCTACATGTAATTTCAACAATATTGTACTAGAAGATTTCTTTTTAAATTGTAATTAATTATGCAGCAGCCCTATAATGAAGACATTGGTAAATTCACACTTTTCGATACAATGTAAATAGTGTTTAAGTTTTTTTTAAAAAAGTCATAAAATCTGTGTGTTAATATTTTCTCAGCTTTAGTCTATTTTCTTACCTTGTGTATAGAAACAATCAAGAAAAACACAATCCCTGTAGGTTATTTTGTATAAAATACATACGTTGCACTGAAAGAGACAGGCTTGGGTGATTGTACTTATTTGTAGCAGTCGTCACAGACTGTTCAATATATTCAATATACAGCAGTTTGCATTTTACATTAAATACAATGCTGATAAAACTCTGTTATTAAGGGTCTGATTCTGTCACAGATTCAGTGACTTTCTGGGACCTCCACAACTTCCGCAGTGGCAGAGCTGGCACAGCTGTCAGCACCAGAGCAGCAGCCCCAGGGCTGAAACAGCCGGAGGTGGGAGAGTTAGGTCAGCCCTTGCTGCAGGAGCAGCAGCCAGTCCCAGGTCCACCAGAGTAGCAGACAATGGCTAGCCCCATAACCTGTCCTTGACTTCTACTAAAAATACCCATTCAGATTCTTAATCTTATCTCTTATGAAGCAGGAGTGAATTTTGCAGTTACAAATTGGTTGCTTATTAAAATTTTGAAATCTGAAGATTTTGTTTATTATTAATCTCTTAAGACACTGTGCTTTCCAAGATCCTTTTCTGCATAAAATGTAACATTTTTTAAATGTTGTATTTTGTTTTTGCTTTAGGAGGGAAAACAAGCTTCCCTGGCAGCTGACTTTTCTATCACACAATTTAAACACATAGGCAGGCTGCTGATGGTTCATGGTCGAAATAGTTACAAAAGATCAGCAGCACTTGGTCAATTTGTCATGCACCGGGGCCTTATTATTTCAACTATGCAGGTATTTAAACTTTTATGTTTCTATAATGCCCACAAAATGTCATTACCCTTAAAAATATTTATTGTGAAAGTTTTAAAATTAATCATTTAATTTGATTTATTGTAGTGCACTGCACTGCATGCAGAGGGATAGTTTAAAAAAAAAAGGTAATTGGCTATTACATAGTTTTAAAATATGTGTTCTTTTTTTCAAGGCTGTATTTTCTTCAGTCTTCTATTTTGCTTCTATCCCTTTGTACCAGGGATTCCTAATGGTAGGGTAAGTTGAAATCAATAGTTACAATACCAGGTAACATTTATTTCCGAATAATATTTTTTGAAGAAAATATTGGTTTCTGACCCATTCCTCGTGTATTTGTGGTTGATGAACTAACAGGTGCTGGTATGAGCAAAACAGCATCCATGTAGCAGAGGATCACAAAGCAACCCAACCTCCTTTACCACTCCTCAGTGCTGAACCTCTCAAAAGCAGCTCAAGATACCAAACTCCCATTGGCATGGCCTTGTAGAAATAAAGCTAATCCTCTAAGGAAAAAAAATCCCAAATACTGAGGTGTATTGGTAAAAGGCAAAAAGTTAAGCTGATGTACATTTCAGCATCAAAGCCCGTGGTCCAAATGCCTGCATTATGGCAACTGCAAAAACAGTGAGCTGCACATAACAGAGCATATCCAGCTTAGTGAAGCAGTTCGATTTTAACTGAACATAACACATTTTATTCATGAGTATGGACCTTTATCCATTATCAGTTCCCAGTTCCACCACTTTTCCATCCTGAAATGTCTTTCCTTTCTGAGGCTGGAATGTATGTACTCTATTCTGCTTCACATGTTGGAAATAGCCATAGTTGCAAGTATAGGTGGGGTGAAAACACTGTGCCTTGTTAACAGCCCAGCATGATTGTCTTACAATATTTTTTACTTATGGAGCATCTGAAGACTTCAAAACTCTTCATGGGTATTAAGGAATTTTGGCCCTGGCTTTGAATCTGCATAACAATCAAGAAGAATGAGAATATAGTTTCGGATGGAAGAGATCATGTGCTCAAGTCACAGCTCAGAGTCAAGCATGACTGGATCCTGTGCAGTTGTAAGGCAGGACTCCTCAAAGTGTTCCTGAAACAAGTCCTTTTAAGTCACATATGACATTATGATGATGCCTGTATATTTAATTACTAATCTAGGTGTTTTTCAAACGGAGTGCTCTCATAAATTAGAAAACTCTTTCTCCATTTGTCTGTTGACATCAGTGGCACTTAGAGGCCCCAATCAAGTCAGGGTCCTAGGCACTGCATAGACATATAGTAAAAGTCCTCAAAATATTTACAAATAGTCTAGAAAACCATATTTTAAAAAAAAATCATTTGTGATCCTAAGGTCCACTCATCCTAAAACAGCATGTGTTTATCAAAAATCCAGCCTACTGGTTGGGCAGTTGAGATCCTCATGGACATGACAACACTTGTTTCCAAATTCTATATTTCCATATTTGTTCGTTGCATTACAAAGATGCTAAGAATAATAGATGCAACAGTGGATTTGTTGTCTTGTCTTTCTCCTTTTAAAGACCTGGTTTCAAAAGTAGATTATTGACTTTGGTGACAGGAAATAAGTTATTTGGTTGGTTTATCTAAATTTTTGTTAATGTAGCCATGTTCTACAATTTTGCACAATTGGCAGCTCTCCGAAGAAGCCCAGGACCATGTAAATTAGTATTGTTAAACTTACATGGGTAAGTTGCCCAGAGCTGACCACTACAATATTCACTCAACCAGATTTACTCAAACTTGAAAAATCACAGTAAAAGGATTATTTGATGTTAATAGATTGCTTATAAAGAGTACAACTGAATGATTTTTACATACAGACTATTTATATGCTTTTTCTAAGGTATGCAACCATATACACTATGTTTCCAGTCTTCTCTTTAGTGTTGGATCAGGATGTGAAGCCAGAAATGGCATTGCTATATCCAGAACTTTATAAGGACCTCACCAAGGTATGAATATACAAAGTGTTCAGATATACATTATATTCATTTTGACTCTAGTATGCCCAAAAATAATTTCAGGTTATTATACTCACTCTGTGGAGATGTTCCAGGTAAGACAAACTCATAACTAGGTCATATGATTTCCAGGTGTTCTTTTTTGTTGTTGTTATTAATTAGGTGAAATAACATAATAAATATAATTTATGGGTGGTTTTCTAAGTTTAAAATTGTTTTAATTTTAGAAATACAATTTTAAGGAGAAGTTAGGCTTTTTTTGATAATTTAAGGTAGAACTGGATAATCTCTTTTGCTACAGCAAACAGTATGACAGCCAGGTATTTTTAAAGATCTATAGTGATCTGTTCTTTCAGTATTATCTCCATTAACTTATTCTTTATTCATAACCCAACTTCTGTTTGTGTATAGTTTTCATACCCTGCTTCATTTAGTGTGCAGTTGTGCATCATAATTATTCGCAACTGTTCTGGTAAACAAGACCCATTCCAAATATCTCAGGCACAAAAGAGCTCTTAAAACTAAATGACTTTTAATAACACTTATCAAATGTACTGAACTAGCTATACTCTCAGTGGTTTCATCTGGTGAGAAGCCTTACTGCTTTGTTACACAAAACTTTAATATAATATTTAAAAAGGGTAAACCTGGTTGCTGAAATAAGATCCTGCTAAGCCTGCTATTTGAGCTGTTGTACAGGCCATCCGTGTTTAATAATAGTTTCAGGACTTCTCTTCCTTAGGCCAAAGGAGATCATCATGGCAACTCCCAAAGAATCATAATCTCCTTGCAGATTAAACACAACCCGGATCAATCTCTAGCTAGGTCCTTAAGATGTTGTGACTGGATAGTCAGTTTGTCCATCACTGGCAATCTTACTGTGCCTCCAAAGCTTTTGGCAACCACCAAAATTTATGGTGGTGATGGCTGGCCACCTAGTGGCATTCATTGGCACAAACATTTGGATGTGTATTTCGTGTTGGCTATGAAATCATTTGGATAATAGTGTTCAGTGCATTCTTGCACATACTCTGATTGTTTTGTCTGTTTGCCTCATTTGGTATGAGTATCCAAGGCAACTTACCAGGATAAGGAGTATACTTTTTACTATCTGTCCTAAGCTGTATCAGGCCAGAGTAACGTTTTTAGTCTCAGTCTAGATCAGGGGTCAGCAACCTGTGGCACGCGAGCCAGTTTTTACTTACACAAGGCCGCTGGCCCCACTCAGCCCACTGCCTGCCTGAGTGAACGGAACCCCAGGCCGGTAGTGGGCTGAGTGGGGCCGGCGGCCGGAACCCCAGACCGGCTGCAGGCTGAGCCGCTCAGCCAGCTGCTGGTCTGGGGTTCCGGCCGCCGGCCCCTTGCCAGCCGGGGTTCCAGCCGCCGGTCCTGCTCAGCCTGTTGCTGGCCTGGGATACCAGCCACCAGCCCCGCTCACCTTGCTGCTGGTCTGGGGTTCCAGGGTCCTGGCCACTGGCCCTGCTCAGCCCGCTGCCAGTCTGGGGTTCCGTTGAGGGGCCCCTGTAAATGTAAAATTTATTACTGGCATGTGAAACCTTAAATTAGTGAAGACTTGGCATGCCACTTCTCAAAGGTTGCTGACCCCTGGTCTAGATCAACAGAATGGGTTAATCCATCACTGTCTTTGGCCAGGCTGTTTTGAAATCCATTTCTTTGCTGAGTGCAGATTCACATCTGTGCTGGTTTGATCAGCTCTTTCATGGGCAGAAACAGATGTTTTCTTATGCCTGCTTATATTTTCATTGCTCGCACTTTCTTCAAAGCCCTAATGAATTTCATAAATCCATTCATAGGATGCATGAAACACATGCATATATACATGCAAACAAAATTATGTGTTCTTTGATTTATACATGTGTAAGCCAATTAATTTTGATTGGGACCATGATTTGTTTACTGCCACAGGAAGACAAAAATTATTGGGTAAGGAAATAATCTACAGAAACTTTTAAAGTAGTAAGCCCTCAGTGTTTTAATGAGTAAAAATGGGCACTGTATCTTAGCAAATGGCTATCTGACATTTAAAGGAATATACAATGTTGTAGCCCTGTCAGCGCCAGAATGTTAGAGACAAAGTGCGTGAGGTAATATCTTTAATTGATTGGACCAGCTTCTGTTGGTGGGAGAGACAAGCTCTCGAGCAACATAGAGCTCTACTTCAGGACTGGGAAAGGTTCTCAGACCTGAAGAAGAGAAGTCTGTGTTGCTGGAAAGCTTGTCTCTCCCACCAACAGAAGTTGGTCCATTAAAAGATATTACCTCACCCATATTGTCTGTTTAAAGGGAGGGTTAGCGTATACTAGACTAGATTAACTATGGTCTTGTTTGGTATCTCTGAGATTTAGGATTGCAGTTCCCCCATGTATATATCAGAATTGACAGATATAAATCCTCCCAAAAAATTTAAAAGCAAACCAAGTAACAATTTTAGTATAACTATAGCCTTTCTAAAAGAACCAATAACAGTTAAATGTAAAATGCAGGTTTGCTATTTATATTCTACAATAGTTTCCCCAGTTTTGGCCAAAATTATGAGTTTTCAACACAAATTTGAAACTAATCCTGGAAATACATATCCAACAAAAACTTTGCGGCCCATGTCACATGTAAAATTTTCTCTGCGTAGTTGTAAAATTAACATTTGCCTTTGAAAGAGTAACTCTGATGAACATCTAGCTACTCTGAAAATCTACAAATCAAGTAGATTTTTCTACTGTACTTAACTAACCTGTCTTACTTGTTTCCTCTAGGGAAGATCTTTGTCATTTAAAACCTTCCTCATCTGGGTTTTAATCAGTATTTACCAAGGTAGGAGAGATCCCTAATTTTATTAGACTAAAGATTTTTTTGTCTACTATTAACAATGTTTTTTCAGCTCCAGGTTAAATTCCCAAAGCTTAAAATTTCATCCACAGTTATATATATTGCTTTCTGTTTATCTCATAAATCGATATTCTAGCAGTGTGCCAGACCTATTCAGGATGCAGTGTGGATTGGTATTTTTATTGATGTATGTTGCCTAAAAACTGACCTGTTTTTAATTAAATGCTAATCCAAAAAAATTTTAACAAGTGCTTATCATATTGCATACACTCCACAGTAGTTTTCTTTCGTTGAATGACAGAAGTACTGTTTAAGAAATCTGAATTATGTAATCAGTTAAGAGTAATTAACCTCATTTGTCTACTGCTACAAATAAATGAGAGATTGTTGAAAATGTAATGAATGGTTGGTCAGATGCATTACACTGAAATGTGTTTAATGTTCTAATAGTCATATTTTAATTTTTGACCATATTTTTTTATTTTGTTTTACACACAGAATGTAAAATAAAAGTTAGTGTTGTTCTTATATAAGAAATTAACAGAGAAAGTTTTCACGATAACTGATACATTTTCAACATGCATTTGTAAAGATGAATGACCCAAAATACAGTTACAGATTGACTATGTAACATGTTGTGTTCCTTTTCTAGGTGGCATTCTGATGTATGGAGCCCTTCTCCTTTTTGAATCTGAGTTTGTACATGTTGTTGCAATTTCTTTTACTGCCCTAATCTTGACTGAACTCTTGATGGTTGCACTGACCATACGAACGTGGCACTGGTTAATGGTGGTGGCTGAATTCTTCAGTCTTGGCTGCTATGTGGCCTCTCTTGCATTTCTCAATGAATATTTTGGTGAGTAGCAGTAGAAAATCTTTGCCTGCAAAAGTATACTTTTTAACATGCAGTTCTTTGTAATCTTTTTCCCTTTTTAGCTGCATGTTACTCATGTAAGTATGAGTAATATTATACTTTGTGAAACAGCTTCAGGCAGTAGAATATGACTTTAACTTGTATGTAAAGACATTTTTCATGATGAACTCTAAAATGCTTTATCATTTGTTTCTCTTTAGGATTTGTAACAGATTTTCATATAGTTTATGTGAAAAATTTTTATTCAAGACGCATAAGCTTTTTTCACTGTGCTTCGTTTCAGTGACAAATTCAAACTGCTTTTCATCTTGAATCAGCTTTGAGTAGTTATTAGTCATACAGTGCTGAAATTAGGTGTAATATAATGAAAAAACATTCTAAAGAACCAGTTTTCAAAACGTTCAGGGTAGATCTACACTGCAACAAAAGACCCCTAGCTTGCTTAAGTCAGCTGACTCGGACTCATGGGGCTTAGGCTGCAGGGCTATAAAATTACAGAGTAGAGGTTTGGGTTTGGACTAGAGCCCAGACCCAAATGTCTACACTGCAATTTTATAGCCCCACAGCCTGAGCCAGCTGATCTAAGCTCTAAGGCTTGATCCCATGGGTTTTTTATTGCAGTATGGTCATACCCTAAGTGCAGGTCTACACTTAAAAAGCTGCAGTGGCGCAGCTGCACCACTGTAGCACTTTAGTGAAGATGCTACTACGCTGATGAGAGAGCTTCTCCCATTGGCATAGTTAATCGGTGAATACTATGTCAAGGGGAGAAGCCCTCCTGTTGACATAGTGCTGTTTATACTGGGGGTGAGGTCAGTATAACTACATCGCTTGGGGGTAGGTGGATTTTTCACTCCCCAGAGCGACATAGTTATACCGATGTATGTTTGTAGTGTAGACCAGGCCTCTTAATTTCAATCTGTTGTAATGGGCATTGCTGTTGCCTAGATTACAGCAACACTTAATATGCTAGGCACTTTCCAAACCTGAGAGTCCCTCCCCTAAAGCCTTTGTAATCAAATAGCCACTAATGACTAAGACAATATAAATTATATCATTTGAGACCTAAACCAGATATGAAGGTCAGACTAGTATAATAAGGAGGCATTTTGTCCATGTGTGTGGCAGGTTATCAGGTTCTAGGACTTTGCCTAGAGCTGAAGGTTTATTCTGTTGGTTCCTGGAAGAAGCCAGTCCAAATGAGTCTCATTAGATCCAATCCAAGAGCATAAAAGGGTTTGTGTATCACTAGATTAGAAGGAATTAGTGTGAAACAGGAGACTTTGTAGGAAAATCCTTAATTGCCCATTTCAGAGGAAACTCACACTAAGATTTATTTTTCTTAAATTCAATTAAAATATGCCATACCTTGTCTCATGGTCCTTTGTCCATCTAGTACTCCTCAGGGAATTTTGTGCCAAAAAACAATTTCTGCGCACAATATTTTAAAATTCTGCATATGGGCCAGTCCAGATGCATGGGGGTTTGGCAGATGGGGAGCAGCTCCCTGTACCCCAGTGCCCCATCCTCCATGGCTGAGGAGCGATGGGAGTTGGAAGCTTGGTGGATGCAGAGCTTCCGGCACCCGAAGAAGGTTTCTGAGGGTGTATCTTCCCCGGACCCAGCCACTCCTTGCAAGGGGAAGAGCAAGTCCCTTCCTGCCCAGCCCAGCCAGAACTAGCAGGTGAGCCTAGGGTAGGAGCCAGAAGCTGTGGCATCCCCAGCCCCTGCCACCTCCTCTCTGCAGTATTTACATCTCCCCCAGCTGCTCCAGGCACCCGAAATGACATGCCTGCACTGCCTGGAAGGGGCGCGTGACTATTCTAGCGGCTTCTCTTTGGTTTCTTGTCAGAAAGTCATTTTTCTGCGGGGAAGCAAAGAAATCTGCGAGGACAGGAATTCAAAGAGTAATCTAGGAAAATGCCCAGTAGAATCCTCCTGCTATATAAGGCATGCTTTGATGTGAAAATGCATACTCATTTTTGAAGTACCGTTTTCTAAAATACAACTGTGTGTCGGGTGTGCTCAGTTTACAGGACAAAGGGGGCTAAAGGGTGGGAAAAATTGAATTGCAAATCCTGCAGACCTCGCCTAGGATCTGAGAGTCAGTCTTTTCCTTCTTACTGTGATTTAAAACAAAAAAGATTTTGCAGGTCAAATTATTCACTCGGTTACACCTGTATAATTTGGTTAGCCTTCAGTGTGATTTCACAGGTGTAATCGACAGGAATTTTGAATAGAATCTGACTCCTCCTCTCTTAACTACATTGGCTCTGAAGTTCTAACAGAAGTAAATATCACTAAAAGCTTCCTTCCTCATGCAAGTCAGTCGATATCTGTCTATCCTAAGGTTTTCTGTAGCTAAAAGTGAGTACTCATAGGAAACAGATCTATTTAGTAAGAAGCTGCCAGTTTTTACACTTTCACTTTTCAAAGTAAAATCTTGCTTTAAATATTAACTAGTTGATTCTGGGTCTTATAGAACTATGTTCTTTCTTTCTGTCTCTCAAATCCCCACACATTATCCTCTAGATATTGTGCAAATATTGTAGCAATGATACTTTCTACCAATATCCTTTGAAAAAGCTCCACCTCCTGCTATTGGGTACTCCTGTTACTTCCTAGATGTCAGAAGAGGTGCATTTTAATTATGCCACCATGAACCTATTGAGTTTGACATGTCTACTATGCATCCTTCTGGATCTTGCTGGGCTTTCACTTTGTGGACAGAGACTTTAAATGAGAGGTAGGTGAGTTGGCAACTGAAGATCCACAGAAGGACTGCACGTGGCAAGGGGCCAGTGAGAATAGACACACATTTGGAACTTTTGGTCAAATGGCCATAACTTTATTCAGCACCAAGAAAGCATTTATTTCTGTCGCAGTTCAGGGAAACTGCACCTGTATTCCCCTTCTATGATCCCTTGAGGGCACCCACTCTAGCCTCTTGTCTCTTCAGCCATCACCTCTCTTGGCTATAGACCCATGTGTCTTTCTCTCCTGTCCAGGATTTTTCCAGACTGCGCAATTCCCTGCATATAGTCAGTCAGAAAATGAAGTTTTTGGATAACACATTCAGATAAGCCATGTCCCACTCTATTTTTATATGAATAAGAACTTTTAACTAAATTAATAAAGGGTTTTTTAATATATTTCTTTTGAATGAGCATGTTTAATTCCTAAAAGTAATAAAAATCACAAATTTGACGACATATGAACATTGGAAAGATAAAAGCTAAAAATATTTTACTCTATCCTGCTGTTCTAACTTAGGCAAGTTACTCATTGCTGATGAGAGTAGAATTGGGCTTATTATGCACATCTCTGCAACATACAGTATACAGACTTGTAGGGTATTTAGGCAGACTTGACACTAAATCCTGTATATTTTGCGAGGGGCATAGTTTGACTAATAATAGTTAGACTTATCAGAGCATTAACATTTCTCATGCTGCATCTTTCTGAAGTGAATTTGAACTCAGTTTTAAACTTGTAAACTTCATTTGACTGTTGATGTAATAACTTATACTTTTGAGTCTCTTCAAGTGATATAACTTGGAGGGAACTGTCTGGCTACTTGTGTTTTTAAATAATTTTAAAATACACTAAACTTTTCAAAATTCCGTATTGTTTCAGCTGTATCACATAGTGTGATATTATTCAAATTATTCTGATTAACACCACTTATATCTTCCCGATTTCTCTTACCTATTTAATTTTGTATAGCTCATCTTTTCTAATTTCCTTGTTTTTCGATAAATCTATCCCTTTCTTATTTCCTTTCTATGTAACAGGTATAGGCAGAGTGTCTTTTGGAGCTTTCTTAGGTAGGTAGAGTTACAATTTCCTCAAAGATAAAAAATACAATAGAGAAACAAAGCCAAACTCACTTTAAAAAGACATTGCTGTTTCTAGTGTTCATGGATAAATAAACTATGACTTATTTTATAAGCCCATTATAAATTATATGCAAGTTAACTATCTGTTTTCCAAGATACGTGGCTTTGTGGCCTTTGCATGTGATTAGAATATAATCTGAATTTTACAAATATGACTAGGATTTCTCTAGCAGTTTCAAAATGTCCCAGAAGACTAGAAGTGAGATGTCTAGCATTGCTGAATGAATAGGACTAAAGTAAACCCTATCTCTTCCAATAATTGAGGCACAAGGGTAGGGGACCAAAGTAATTTTATTCTCCTGACTTGATCTTCATTTCTACAACCATCATCTCTGCTGATGACACACAGAAAATATGCCTCAGCTTGCTGCTATTTATACAAATGCTGTGTTTTCTCCTGTGAATATTCTTTCTGTTTTTTTGGCTAATTTTCACGTCTTTAGTGTAAGGAATGTTGGGTCTAACTGTCTAGTTCATAGAACATGAATTGAAAAAATGGAGGGGGGGTTCAAAATATGTTTTAATATTAAAATTTCTGTGTGAATTTGGATTATATCTTGGGGAGGACATTGTAAGAAGAAGAGAAACCACACGAACATGAAAAAATTATCCTAACCCTTAAATGGATTAGTTTGATTTTTTTCCTAATGTGAATTTGTTCTAAACCCAAGCAAAACTGATGGAAATGTAAAGTAGGAATCAATAGCAAAACTTTTCTGTACCAGAGAAGCAGGACATGCAAGAGTCTACCACTTTGTACATTGCAGGTATTTTGATTCTTAGTTGAGAGCCTCACCCTCACTCCAGCCACTTTATTCTGAGTAAAAGTACTGGAGAGGCATAAAGGGGCTCTAAAACCCCTGTATATGGCCCAAATTGATTAGATAGCAATAACAAATAATAATGATAAAGGGGAACACTTAGAACTTACAATTGTATTCCTGATTTAGTCAGTGTTAATTATAGAACCGTCTTGGATAATAGCATATGAAAACAATTTATAACTATTTAATGTCTTTTTACCATGGAAGTCCAAGAATCTACAATACCACCTCTTATAACTTATTTTCTCTTTTTTATTTTTACAGATGTTGCCTTTATCATGACTGTGACCTTCCTGTGGAAAGTGTCAGCTATCACCGTTGTAAGCTGTCTTCCACTTTACATTCTCAAGTACTTGAAGCGTAAATTTTCTCCTCCAAGTTACTCCAAGCTTACCTCGTAAAAGCGACTGTATTCCTACAGTTTTTTCACCCGTGCCACTCTGAGAATTTATTTAAGGTCACAAACTGTGCTTCAAATGACAATATATTTGGGTTGGGCTAAAAAAAGAAAAACAAAAAAAAAGGAATAATCAGAGCACAAAAAGGAGCAGGGAACATGTGAGAGGTAACAGAGAGAACTACACTTTATTGATAATATCATCAAAAGTAAAATAAACTTGATTTTCTTCATATTGATTTTTTTTTACTTTTTTTCAATTGCTACAAGTAGAAAATAAACTGAATTTACCTTTGAATTGACAATGCTTCTGAATGATTTGATCGCTACTCTAAAGGATTTTTTTCCAACTGCACTGTTCTCCTGCAAGTTGAACTGAAAACTTATTTAATAGTAAATAATTTCCTAAAAGATTCAAATTATTTCCTTGTTGCTCCTCTATAGGAGTATTCATTCCCACTTACATACAGTATAAAAAACCTAGATAATGTAAATGCCATTGTCCGTATTTGCTGCTATATATTACTCATCCTCAAACATTGATAATATGCACTATTTGAATGATGTACGGATGTCTGCATAGCACAGTATTACTTTAGGAGCTGTGGTCCTCTTTTCTTGTATTCTCCATTCCTAGCATCAGTAAATATTAACAGATATGTGAATTCTGTTACATTGACAGCTGTTCTTTAAATGCACATGGAAGCTAAGTTGCACAAAATCTGTAAAAAATTTCTGTATATAATTCCATTGCACCTACTGATTTGTACAGAACATCAGACATTGCTGTTCAGTAAATATGTTTTAAAAGTTCCTATCCAGTTTGTATATATAAAATTCCAAATACATTGTGTCAAGGTACATTTCTATATATCAAAAGTCCAGTAAACATTGCATTAGCTAATATGTTTAAATTGCCTTGTACTCTGTTTACGTAAGTTACTCAGGTAAAAAGAAAGAAGATTAACAATTTAATGTTACAGTAGGAAAATCCATCATCTTCCAGCAGGCATCTTTTATTTTTTTTATGAACCAGATTGTTGGATACAAAGCTTGTAAAAAACAGAGACGCAGATCCTCAACTGCTGTAAATTAAAATAGTCCCATCAACTTCAGCAGAGCTGTGGCACTTTACATCAGCTGAGGGTCTGCCCCAGAAAGTGATATTCTCTAAGACGATACAGTCTGAGGGGTCTAAATTTTATGTACTGTATTGGGATACTGCATATGTTATTTTTATTTCCCGTTGTGCATAAGTTTGCCTTTTCAAGAAATATGTGTAACAGATTATTTGGCATAGTTTTTCATCCACTGAAGGAAAAATCATAGTTAATCCATGCTTCTCTGTTAATGAGATTTATTTGTACATTTTTTAAAATACCTTATATTGATCTCATTTTATCATAGATGTTTTATGTTTGACTATATGTCTTTCCAACATAAATCCTTTAGTGTCTGATAATATGCCCCTTAAGTCATAATTATTATATTGTATGAGTGAAACTTTTGAGATGATGAATAACCTAACCATTTCCAGAAAATGAGACTGTTGCAGAGCTATTTGGACTGCACTTCACTCTATTTGGTTTATTTTTTGAGAGTGGTGTTTTTTTTTTTCATAACAGCTATTTGCTTTTTATTTTTTAAATTTGCATTCTTTATTATAAAAGCAATAAAGCCTGATTTCTACCAAATATTATTGATATATGTATTAAACTTTGTAGCAGTGTTTCTTTTAAGTTCATAAGCATTAGAGTCATCAAAATAGTTTGCTGTGCCCTTATGAAAAATCATTTCTGTATATCTCCACAAGATGTCACTGTTTTTGTACTAGCAGAAACATTTTCTCATTTTATGTTGAGATTGCCAAACTATTCTGTTAGTTTAGTTTAAATGGTCATATTTAAGTTAGTTAAATATGGCCTTATTTTGTTGCTGATTTGCTTTAATTTCACCTTTCCTCCAGTAAAGCATCAGATTATTTTGGACCATTGGGTGCATATAAACAATTTGAATTAATCAACAAATTATTAGCAAAAAGTAGTCTGCCATATACAATCATTGTTAAACTATAATGATGACTTTTATTGTGAGCAGTCACATAAAGGAAAATTGAATAGATAAGCAAAAGCTTATACATGGTTGGTCATCTTGTTTCTCTCTGTTATATATAATATCTGCACGCACACCTTTGATGTGGGGTAGAAAACTAAATAAAATCCTAAATCTAACTGGTTACATGCAAGGAATAGTATTACCTTAATGTAACTATGTATGAGAGCTAAATTATATACATGTGCATTTAAATGTATTGTGTATATATTCAAAAACTTGAATGTTAAAACTGTGAGGTTAGTATGATAGTAGCTATAGAGAGAGATCATACATGCAGACAAAGCATTTCTTATAGATAAGTTTACTAGACCAAATGCAGACAAACTGAAATGCATTATATGGAAGGTGAAAGCTTTGATCATTTCACAGTGTTCTCTGAAAGGCTGTCCAACACAAGGAATTCATTAGGTACAAAATTGTTTCACTCCAGAGTAAGGGTTTACAAATGCTATTTATTTTTTAAATCATGCACTGGTTACAGGAGAAAACACTAACCATCAAACACTTAAGGCACAGCCTAATTTCCTTTCCAGTGTGGTGGATATTTTCATGCATATCAAATTGCCCTCTCTAAGTCAGAACTTCGTTACCCTAACTTAACCTCAGTTTCCTTGGGGCTGTTCTACTCTGAGGTCCACATCAAAAGAAGAAAAGGTATCTCTGGACTACACTATTTCTCAGGCATAGTCTGGATGGAGCAAAGGCTCAATAAATTCCTTGAATAAATAGTTTCAAAAGGCACTTGACCCTAATGGCTACCTGGAACTTTTCAAATTCAGGCCTGCTTTCCTCAAGGACCTGTTGGAGCAATAGAAGTAGAAGATAATTAAAGGGAATTTTTTGCTCATTTATGTTACTCAGGCACACTCTATTAACAGTGGTATACAGGTAGCAATATTGCACAAAGCTCAGAAAACACCATGTTACAATGCTTAAAATAAAGTGTTAGTATACTATGGAATTAGTATGTGATTGAATAAAATATTTCCTGAGAATCTGATTCAGCTCTCAGTTTACATCAATATACATTAGGAACAAATTAATTGACTACACCAGTGTATGTAAGAGCAGAGCTGGGCCCTGAATCTGTAAATTTATCCTTCTAGGCACATTAGAGGGACCATCAGTGTAAAGTAAATGCTTATTTTTCCTTCATTAGCTTCTACATCAAATATGATAAAGGTGTAAGTTTGAAAGTAATTAGTGATACACTGTTGAACATACATTTAAGAAATCAGGAGGTGGGGTAAGAGACACAGCTGGGCAAGACGTGACCAGGATGGAGCCAGTAACAAAAATCATGCTCTCCTATTTGCCCAGTAATTATGAGAAATCTTGTAAACCAAACCTGGCTGAGTCTGCTCCACATTTGGATGGGAGAGCTCAAAGAAAAGCATAGGTACTGCAGAAAGTGTTTCAAAATCATTTTCCTTCAAAATCATTGTTCTTTTTCAAGTGATTGTCTACATGGACTGCACTCCTGATGTGTGAAATCTGATTTTTTTTTTTTTTAGTTGTCATGTCCATGGGAGCCATGCCTCCGCCTCTGTGCACCCTCACCCAAAGCATAAAGCGTGGAGTGGGCCCAGTCATCCCTCAGTTTCTTCTTACCACCATTGGCAGCAAGACTGAGCCCCTGCAGTATCTGTTTACTCTGTGTACTATGCAATTGTCTTTAGCCTTGGATATTGAACAATTTTCTAGATCTTAAATAATTTTGACTTGAATTCCACAAGATCCATCCAGCAGCAGTGTCTGCACATCACCTCTCCATCCAGGACTGTACTGTATTCTCCCATCCTACAATGGTAAGATCCCTGAAGAGCCTCATGCATCTATTTCCCTCAATTTGGGAGCCCAGCCCTCTTGGGACCTCAATATAGTGCTAAGAAGGTTGCTGGGTACCCTGCTTGAGTCGGTAGAAACCTGTACTCTACACTACCTTTCAATGAAATCTCTCTTTCTGGTATCTTGTTACCACAGCTTGAAAGATAGGGGAGATTCAGCTCATAACAGGTCTGCCATATACATTGTATCATAAGGACAGGGTCACTCTTAGACCTTATGCCAAGTTTCTGCCCAAGATTGCCATATAAATCAATGCATTCACCTCCTTGGTTCTCTTCCCAAGTCTCACTAAACCCTGGGGAAATCTAGACTTCATACACTTGCTGTTGTAAGGGAGCCGTCTTTTGCTTCAAACCAAATCATTCTGGAACACACCCAGATTATTTGTGGCCTTTGCTAGTGGAGTTAATGGGGCAATCTATAGTCTCTCAGGTTACCTAAGAGTTTTTTTCCAGCTGAATAAGAATGTGGTGCAAGTTAGCCAGGTAAGATCAACCTAGCCATATTGGAGTTCATTCCAGCCTCTGCTGCCTCTTTGAGGAATGTCTCTGTATCCAAAATGTGTAGAGCAGCTCTGTGGAGTTCAATCCATGCATGTACAAAGCACTGTTCCTTCCTAAAAACATCCTTATTGGATGTCAGTTTTGGTAGGGCTGTTCTGTAGTCATTATTTAATAAGGACTCCTACTACTCACCTCCAAGCAATTAGACAACTGCTTGTTGGTCCCCAAGAGCAGGGTGAATAAAAATCAATGCTTTTTTTAAAAAAAATCCAAAAAAATCAGATTTTTATTTAAATTGGATTTTTTTGATAAAATGCTTTTGGAGGAAAAAACCTATCTAAAGATAGTTTTAATTAAGATTATTTAATTATAGCTCAAAGATATCTCATCATGGAATAGGGATTATAAATTCTAAATTTATAGTATGAGACAATATATTCATGTAATGTTTAAGAAAACTTTTGTAAATGAGTTCCAATAGCTCATGGATTAGGGACCCAAATTTATGAGGTTCCAGGGGCTTCTATATAAATTATTTAGGTTAATCTTTCTATCCACCCAATGGGACTCAGTGCTCAGTCTAGAAGATACCATCAGAGATACTTAGTTTTCCAGTTCTCAAACTGTGAATTTGTCTCTCCAGAGGTAACATGCTTGTTAACAGCAAAAATAGATAAATAAATAATATAGAGAGATGAGAAATAACAGACCTCAACCCTATTATCCCTCTGCAAATTTGTATACACAGAGTCAATATCTTACTTCTCTCTAAAACTGCAAAGTTTCAAAAAGTTCAATGAATAGAAGATTGTTGGGGGTGGAATGGATCTGGACAAGGAGAAGAAGTCTGGAGATAAATATGAGAGGGGAGGGACAGGCAGTAGAAACAAAAGTGAAACTGTTTGAGCAGCATATTCCAGAAGTCTTCATTGATTTGAGATCTGCCATACCATTCGCTCACTAGAAGGGAAAACTTATGATGGTGGCAGGCTGTAAAAGAGACCCATTTTGGGAATAAGAACCTGTCAGGGTTCCCTACACACTCTGAACTCTGGGTTGCAGATGTGGGGACCCATATGAAAGCCCCCCTATGCTTATTTCTACCAGTTTAGGTTAAAAACTTCCCCAAGGAACAAATCCTTTGTCCTTGGACGGTATGCTGCCACCACCAAGTGATTTAGACAAAGAATCAGGGAAAGAATCACTTGGAGTTCCTATTCCCCCAAAATATCCCCCCAAGCCCTTAAATCCCCTTTCCTGGGGAGGCTTGACAATCATTTCCTAACCAATTGGTTACAAAGTGAGCACAGATCAGCCCACGTGGGTCTTAGGACACTGAAAAATCAATCAGGTTCTTAGAAGAAGAATTTTATTAAAAAAAAAGGGTAAAAGAATCACCTCTGTAAAATCAGGATGGAAGATAACTTTACAGGGTAACAAAAGATTCAAAAACACAGCAGAACTCCCTCTAGGCTTAGTTTCAAAGTTACAAAATACAGGAATAAACCTCCCTCTAGCAAAGGGAAAATTCACAAGCTAAAACAAAAGATAATCTAAAATGCCTTGCCTTCCTTACTTACTCTTTTTGCAATATTGAGATTCATTTTAGGATGGTTTATAGGTGGAGGAGTTTTCTGACCTGATGCTTCTCTGCTTCCCAAGAGAACACACAAACAAAGTCTTTCCCCCCCCACCAGATTTGAAAGTATCTTCTTTCCCCATTGGTCCTTTTGCTCAGGTGCCCAACCAGGTTACTTGAGCTTCTTAACCCCTTACAGGTAAGGAGGAATTCAAGGCTACCCTTAGCTGTATGGTTATGACAGAACCATTCAAGAAATATATGTTTGCTGATGTTTTAAAGAAAGTCTTACCAGTGAACTGGGGGGACATCACTGAAGCACTTGGATTCAGAGACTGTTGAAGTGATAACCTCACTTTTAACAGCAGTAGTTTCTTCTGCCAGTGTAGAAAGAATATTTTCTTCCTTTGGACTAATTTATTTCAAATTGAGAAATTGTTTGGGACCTGAAAAAGCAGGAAAGCTTGTTTTTCTTTTCCAGATTATGAACAAACAGGAAAATGAAGGTGAAGACAACTGAGTTAGCTGCAGAAGCCAATATTTTAAGTTTCTCATGTTGACCTGGCTGACCCAGTCGATTTAATTTTTGATGTTTTTTTTAATATTTCATGTAACTATTTTAGTTAAAAACAATTTTAACAGAAACAAACCTGATTTTAAAAACCTTGAATGTTTAACTAAATTCAAAAATTCATATGCTTGTTTTGTTATAATATTATATGTTTGCTGTTGAAGAAAAAAATCCAGAATACATAACGTTGTTTTAGTTAAATAAAACAATTTAAATGTCTGTATGCTGATGTTCTCCTCCTAATACAGCAGGGCAAGAAAATCTTCCAAATATCAGTGATTAACCTGTTGAATTGGAGATAGTTCACCTCCCAGTGACTTCATAAATATCTGCTTCAATTACCTTTGGTAAATGAAATAACCAAACAATCATTTATTTTCTGATATAGCTGTGAAACTCATCAGAAAAGTTTTCAAAATTAATCACTTTAAAAATGTATTATGTGTACCTTCTAAAAATGAAACCTACATCTATTGCTGAGATGTGAAGAATATGTATTAAGATTATAACAATCAACAAGAATGCGCTTTTATGTAGAAATCCATGATTAAATTAAGTCATTCTGACTAGTGATTGAAATCATGATTTAAATCAAATTCACCCTGCCCAAGAGTGGAATCTGCAAGGACAACACATCTTGAAGAACCACAATTACTGTAGGACAAGTAACCCTTCTTTTTGTGTTGTTGATACAGAAGTCATCCCTGTACATAGAAGGCCTGATTCTCCTCCCATACACACCAATTTTAATAATAATGGTGTAACTTTAGTGGAGTTTCTCCTTATTTACACTGGTGCAAGGAGGAGGAGAATCAGGATCACAGGGTATATGAACAGGTTTCAGAGTAGCAGCCGTGTTAGTCTGTATTCGCAAAAAGAAAAGGAGTACTTGTGGCACCTTAGAGACTAACAAATTTATTAGAGCATAAGCTTTCGTGAGCTACAGCTCACTTCATCGGATGTGGAATGATGTTGTATCTAGGCTGGTAGTATAACTCACTTGAAAGTTAAAGATAATCCAAAAAGCCCTTCAATTTCCCCCCTTCCTCAAGAAAGAAAATCAGTACGAATGAACACAGACAGCCCATGTTGAACATTATATGTAAACAAACAGAAGGCACAGTATCTTTAACATGGTGTTAAATAGCATAGGAGTTTCTTTTGTAAACAGAACACTCAAAATGAAATACTTCCCAATAAATATTAACTACCCAACAGATGCTCTCAGCAGGGTCCACAGCTGTTATTGTGAGTGGGAATTAGCTCAGCCCATTGCTAATGAAATTTTCCTTAAATAGGGAATCACACTCAAATACCTATTTGCCACTCCA
This sequence comes from Dermochelys coriacea, assembly GCF_009764565.3. Classification (NCBI taxonomy): domain Eukaryota; kingdom Metazoa; phylum Chordata; order Testudines; family Dermochelyidae; genus Dermochelys; species Dermochelys coriacea. Next base: position 105,655,536 of record NC_050069.1, read on the forward strand.
TCGACCAAAAACATAGTTTCAATCAAAATATTCTACACAAGGCAAAATGAACTGATACCTTCAATGAATAAGGAAGGAAAGCTCTGCAATGATGCACAGTCTCCGCTTCTACATAGTCTTCCAATCTTGACAAAGCCGAAATAAAATTGCAGCTATGCATTCCCCTAATTCAGATTCCACTTCCTCCTTCTCCCTCCCTGCATCCCTCCTGCTGTGCCAGGACACAATCTGTGGCTCTAAACTGCTGCATTTTTCTAGGGGGGGCTGGTGCTTGGGAATATGAGTGCTTTAGGCACTACTCCAATACAACTAATGGAAATGTCACCACACCAAAAAGAGGTGGTGGTTCTTTTAAATTGCTGAGCATGACAAATATTTGTGCCCTTTTGTTCTTCCTGTATTAAGCAGCTACTGTATTTATTATCACTGTTGCACCTGAAAGAAACACTAGGGGAGGCTCTGGTCATGATGTTTCAGTCAATTTAAGCCAACAATTTAAGAGGCATTGTAAATTGTGTGCAGAACCATTTTCCATTGTTTCTCTGTAGCACACACTTGAGTTTCACCATTGTCTTATTGCATTGTGTTTCTAAGCATCGGCTTGCTCTTGCCTGGATGACAGGCAAATCACAGGCAATTGCATCACAAGTCTGTTGCAAATTATTAATTTTTTCCTATAATTTGGGTTGGGAATTTGTGATATTCCCTGACTGGGCTTTCCAACATGAGGCGGAAGGGGAATGCATGTGGGACATAGCAATGGTAGTCGCCTATTTCCTATTTGGAGGGAAAACCTGGAGGTTATTTGACCGCACTGTTACAGATGCCCATCCCTGAAAGATTGCGCTACCTATCTCAGGTCAGCAGGGAAAGCTGAGATACTGCCTTTACATACAGTCACCCACAGCAGTTGCTACTCTGTGTCCTTGTCAACTGCCTCCAGCCCATCTCATTCCCCACTTTGATAAGGTCTCCCAGGTGTGTGACACTATGAGGGATGCATATATGAGAGGTGGGAGATAGTGGGGGCACAGCATTAATATTTGGCGTTTTTCTTAAAGTTTCAGCTCCTAGAGTCGTGATTACAAGAGAACAACTTTCATTTTTTAAAAAGTAAGTTTCTAGCCCTTATGATGCAGAGAAAAGCTTAAAAAGGCTTATAGGGTCAAAACTTGAGATAAGCTGCAATTAGTCCCCACATTTATCTTTTAAAATCCTGTGATTTGGGGAGCCTGCCTCATGCTTTTTGAATGGCTAAGGATGGCAATGTGGGGGAGGTGCTGAAAGGCTTTGGGAGCTGGAAAGGGCCTGGCGAGCTGAATGGCAGAGCTAAATGACAGGAAGAGCTGGGGGCTTAAATGTCTGAGGGAATGGTTGATTCTGAGTAGTTTCGGGAGCTGAATGGTTTGGCTGAACTGAATAGCTGAGTTTCTGAATGTACTGTGGGGCAGATATGAGCTGGAGGCTATTAGGGGAGTTGGTGTGCTCTGGGAGTGCTGTTTCAGTATTGTTTTTCAAGAGAAAAGACTGTGAGAAGTGGGGGTGGGGGAGAGAGAGACTGACCCCAAGAAGCGGGAACAGAGCCAAAGACGAGGAGACTCACTGGTAAGGGAAAGAAGGGGGAGAAAGAGAGAGAGTTTGTAAGCTCTTTTTGGCAGGGACCATCTTTTTGTTCTGTGTTACATAGATACATAGATACTAAGGTCAGAAGGGACCATTCTGATCATCTAGTCTGACCTCCTGCACAATGCAAGCCAGAGAATCTCACCCACTCACTCCTGCAAAACACCTAGCATAATGGGGCCCTGGTCCATGACTGGGACTCCCTATTCACTATGATAATGCAAATAATCATAATACAGATACATGGCTGGGGGAAGGACGACACTGGGGTTTAAGGCGGGAAGAAAGATACAGCAGATATGAGTAAGGAAGAGAGAAAAAGAAGCCAAGGGATGAGGAATTGGCCCCAACAAAGGAGAAATGAGAGCATAACTAGAGAAAATAAAAAGAAAAGGAGTACTTGTGGCACCTTAGAGACTAACAAATTTATTTGAGCATAAGCTTTCGTGAGCTACAGCTTCAAGATGAAGTGAGCTGTAGCTCACGAAAGCTTATGCTCAAATAAATTTGTTAATCTCTAAGGTGCCACAAGTACTCCTTTTCTTTTTGCGAATACAGACTAACACGGCTGCTAGAGAAAATAAGACAGGGATGCCTAAGGAGAGAAGGAAGACCCCAGGATAGAGGTGCCATGAGAGAGAGGAGGATAGAAAGGCAAAGAATGAAGGGGATGGGGAGGGGAAAGAGCCCCAGGCAGAAGGGATGGTCAGTGATGGTTGGAAATGGATGAGAGAAATAAGAAAGATCAGGGACAGGATGGAGGGAGAACAGGAAATTTCATCAGAGGCAACAGACAAGCGGAGATAAATTGGGGTTCTCAAACTGGGGGTTGGGACCCCTCAGGGGGTCACGAGGTTATTACATGGGGGGACGTAAGCTGTCAACCTCCACCCCAAACCACGCTTTGCCTCCATCATTTATAATGGTGTTAAATATATAAAAAAGTGTTTTTAATCTATACGGGGGGTCACACTCAGAGGCATGCTATGTGAAAGGGGTCATCAGTACAAAAGTTTGAGAACCACTGAGATGAAAGGAAAGAAAGGTGGGTGAAAAGAGCAGACAAAAACCAAGATAAATAGTAAATAAGAGATTTGATTTATTGTTTCATAGAGAGTTGAGCACCCCAAACATTTACTAACATTGCACCCAGACATCATATGCTTCTGAATAACACCTAGAGCTTGTCTTCACTGCAGTGTTAGCTTGAGATATAACTCAACTCCCATCAATGCACAAATATCTCTAGCTCAAGTTAAGTGGTGCTGTAAGCTCAAACGAGCTGGCCTGTCCGTGCATGTCTACTCAGCAGCGGGGGAGGGTGGTAGAGCCTCTCACTTTAGGTAGACAGACAGATGCTAGCTCTGCTCAAGCTAACACACTAACAATAGCAGCGTGGACGTTGTGGCAAAGGCTGTGGCACAGGTTAGCCACCTGAGTACAAGGCCACTGGAAACTCTGGGTCCATACTGCTAATTTTAGTGCACTAGCGCCAAGGGAGCTAGCATGTGTCTACCCAGGCCAGGAGGCGTGTTCCAGCTGCAGTATAGATACTTCTCCAGGAGTGTGGGTTAAAGCTTATCAAGCTAGCAATGCAGCGGGGACTCAGCTACTCTGCGCTGCTGTTACAGACACTGCTTGTGCGGCTTGAGTGCTGTTTTGCAGTGTGGCCACTCTCACGTGAGCTACACTAACTCAAGAGGAGATAACTCCAGGTAACAGTGCAGTGAAACCCCAATTAGACGCCTACGGAGTTGTCTCCCCTGGATGCTGGGGATGGAGACAGACGGGAGGTGGACAGGGAGCCCAGGGTTCCCTGTGTGCTGATTTTGGCCTCTTGAATATTTTTCTCCATAGAGTTTCTATGTTCACTTGATGGGAGAGGCGCAAGGATATATCTGGGGTGGAGCTGAAAACTGCCATAGCTGCCAAATTTCGTGCAGCTCAATGTATGATATTGAGGCAAAGTAATTGATTTGCATATTTACATGTATTTTGAGCACTGCCATAAGCATAGGTTTTGAAAATGCTGTGTGGATTTAGTATTGAAGAAAGGCATTGGATGGAGACAACATTTCCCTGACAGGGCTTCTCCCAAGCAGTGAGAGCAAGTATGGGGAGAAGAGCTGGGGGCATGAGCTCATGGGAAGCCAGAGGAAGTGTTGGGGAAGTTAGCAGGGGACCTGAAGGGAGCCTACAGAGAGGCTTTAGCCCCTATTAGTTAATAAGACTTAGGTATTAAAGCCTGTTACCCCTGTTCTGTTCCCCCATTAATGCTAGGTTGGCCACTCACGCATTCCTGGGATACCTGACATTCCTGTACTTCCGGGAATGGCCTGGGCTGCCCCCAATGACATGACTCTGACCCTGCCGGCATGACTTTGCATGTGAGGTCACACAGCACACGACAGCACCGGTTTTAAGGGTGCCCCAACAGCATGACCTCTCACGCACTGCAAGATCATGCCAGCAGGGACAAGGCAGGGCGCTCTTAAAACCAGCATCCCCCATCTGACACCAGACAGAGCCATGGCTAGATTTGTCTCAGTACCAGGACAAAAACAGGACGGTCTGGTTCAAAACCAGACAAATGACCTTCCTAACTAGTGTCGGCTTCCCACAGCCGCTCCCCGCTCTTGTCCCCATCTGTCCCAGGAGTAGCCTCTCACCTTTTCCCCACAATTTCCTATTTTGCCCCTCCTCTCCCAGCAGTTGCTCAACAGATCCCTTTTCTTTTCTATAACTCCTGCTTCTCCCACTCCACTCCCCACAGCTGCTTGTTCCCTACCTCCCTGTCCTCCCACTAGTCCCTCACCTCACCTGCTGGGGCACTGACCCTGCCGCGGCAGCCACTCGTTCTCTCTGCTGGGTCCCACGTGGTTGGGAGGAGCAGGGAGTGGGGAGGTAGGGAGGCTACCCAGGTGCCTGCTCAGTATGTGTCACAGTGTCTGGTGGAGGAAGCCTGAATCCTCCTGCTTGCCTGGAGCCCAGCTGACTGCATGGGTTTAGCCGAAGCTGTGGCATATGAGTCCTGCATGAGTGAGTGTCATGCGAGATGCGTGACACTTTCAGGTCTGGAATAGTGCACCAGAACCTAAGCTACCACCTGCAGGTTCTCGTCCTCCTCCTCCAAAATTCCAGCTCAGGACTGGACCAGAAGAGGACTGACTTTTTTTTGGCATAAACCTTTTACTTTGAAATGTTTTAAAGACTTCTACAATACAGGGAATGGTTTTTAAAAATATGCTGACAGAAGACACACCACATCTTAATAGTAGATCCCCATGTGGGCATGGCTGGTTACAGCCCTGCTAGGCTCCTTTGTATAAGTTTTTTGTATGACGATTGGATGCAGGGCCTGACATGAATTGGGGATTTGTATGTGGATCAGAACTTCCCATTCATCTGTAAGGAAGGGAAGAGTATTGGGCATTATAGGAATGGGCTCCAAAGTGCAGGTATATGGATCCAAGGGTCCAGTTTGGGCCTGGCCCATCTATATTAAAGATCTGCCAGTCACCAAGTGAAATGGTTAAGCCTATCCCATGTAAAATAAATGCATCTGGAAATAATAATTGAAAATCATTTCGTCACTTACTGAGCTGCCAGGACTTTAGTTTAACGCCCTGTTCCTTCTGCTGCTAATACCTTATGTGTGTTTGTGATGCCACCAACTCTAACGAAAGGGACATAAAACCTAGAACTGAGATCTTGGCAAGGAAGAAGACATTTTTTAAAAATACACTCACTTAAAAAGTAGATTGAATTTGTAATTTTAAGGCTATACATATTCTCTTAAAGTTAGAGAAACTGAAATAATGAAAAAGCTCACCAACATTTAAAATAAGTGTTTCAAACACTTAGACACAAAAACAACTTTGAAGTGTGCATATGTAAATAGGCTTATTTTTTTCAGCCAGCTCTAGTAACAAGCCTTTCCCCCCTGAAGTGATGAGCCCTATGCAAGCAGAGACTACCTCTATTGTAATCCAAGATCACTGACAGGGTACACACTGACCTAACCATAAAGCATCAATGTCAAACAGAAACCCTGCAAATTCTCCCCTGTGGTAGAATGTTGTTCCATGTGTGTTTCCATGGTAGTAATTGTACAAATTTGTCCTAAATGCTTGTTATGTGCAGTGAACACCAGACATGGATGCAAGTAAGCCCTAGTTGAAGAACTTCTATTGCTAAACTAATAATGAAGTCCTATATAAACTAGGTTGGGATGCTGGAATGGAAGAAGGGCAGAGAAAAATAAGCTATCCATGTTTGGGCAGAAGCAGATTTCTTTTGTCAGAGAGTGGAAGAAGAGCCAAACAGCTACTCACACAACCACACCACTAGCTTACCATCTGTCCAAAAGCAATTACTTGAAAATGGCAGGTGAGTTGAACAGAAAGAGGTTATACCTCAGCTGTAATGCAGAGCCAGCCATAGTCACTGATTGGTACTCTGTGAGTCTCTTTTCTTGACACAGAAGTAACTCATTCTGACACTGAAGACAGATGAACAAAATGAGTAGTGGAGTTCACTGGCCGGGAATAGAAGGAAGGTTTCTTAAAGGAAAGTCTGTCATGCTGGCAGCTACCTCAGGATATGGGAGATGTGCTGTGAAATATTGCAGACGCAGTTCCAGGAAGACTCTGGCCGTCCAGAGGAAACATGTGAAGGATGAAAGAGTGGTGCACAAAACAAGTGCTGTTGAATCTATTTAGTTCTAAAAACAAAACTAACACAATATCAAAGTGCAGAGAAAAACACAAATCTTGTATCAGAGTAGCAGCCGTGTTAGTCTGTATTTGCAAAAAGAAAAGGAGTACTTGTGGCACCTTAGAGACTAACAAATGTATTTGAGCATAAGCTTTCTTGAGCTACAGCTCACTTCATTGGATGCATTCAGTGGAAAAATACAGTGGGGAGATTTATATACACACACAGAGAACATGAAACAATGGGTTTTATCATACACACTGTAAGGAGAGTGATCACTTAAGATGAGCCATCACCAGCAGGAGGGGCAGGGAAGGAGGAAAACCTTTCATGGTGACAAGCAAGGTAGGCTATTTCAAGCAGTTAACAAGAATGTCTGAGGAACAGTGGGGGGTGGGGTGGGGGGGAGAAATACCATGGGGAAATAGTTTTACTTTGTGTAATGACTCATCCACTCTATTCAAGCCTAAGTTAATTGTATCCAGTTTGCAAATTAATTCCAATTCAGCAGTCTCTTGCTGGAGTCTGTTTTTGAAGTTTTTTTGTTGAAGGATAGCCACCCTCAGGTCTGTAATCGTGTGACCGGAGAGATTGAAGTGTTCTCCAACTGGTTTTTGAATGTTATAATTCTTGATGTCTGATTTGTGTCCATTTATTCTTTTACGTAGAGACTGTCCAGTTTGACCAATGTACATGGCAGAGGGGCATTGCTGGCACATGATGGAATATATCACATTGGTAGATGCGCAGGTGAACAAGCCTCTGATAGTGTGGCTGATGTGATTAGGCTCAATGATGGTGTCCCCTGAATAGATATGTGGACAGAGTTGGCAACGGGCTTTGTTGCAAGGATAAGTTCCTGGGTTAGTGGTTCTGTTGTGTGGTGTGTGGTTGCTGGTGAGTATTTGCTTCAGGTTGGGGGGCTGTCTGTAAGCAAGGACTGGCTTGTCTCCCAAGATCTGTGAGAGTGATGGGTCGTCCTTCAGGATAGGTTGTAGATTCTTGATGATGCGTTGGAGAGGTTTTAGTTGGGGGCTGAAGGTGATAAGAATGAAGGTGTAAGAATTCTTAAAACTACAATACCCACCTGCTGAAGTGAAGAAACAGATTGACAGAGCCAGAAGAGTACCCAGAAGTCACCTACTACAGGACAGGCCCAACAAAGAAAATAACAGAACGCCACTAGCCATCACCTGGATTCTTCACCGAGGAGACCAACTGTCAGTGTGTTCCCTCTTAAGAAAGGAGGGTCACAGCCAGGCTGGTTGGAAAATGCTGCAAAGCCTTGGGGTGAGCTAAACTTCATTAGACAGGAACATATCACTAATTAAAATGATTTTATTTTACATGTAACTTTTATATATATATATATATATATATATATATATATATATATATATATATATATATATATATATATATATAATACCTGGTACTTCTTGAATCTCCCTGTTAAATTAACTTATACTTGTTTTCACTATAAACCTATCTAAGTGCTGCATGTTAAGTGGAGCTGTGATCTAAGATGTAACTGGTAAGCTGAGGGTACTCTTTCTTTGGGACACAGCGGTTCTGTGAGTGCTGAGATAGTCCAGTGGACTGGGGCTGGACATTCCAGGAGGGAGCTCGGAGGGTTTGGGGAGTTGGAACATAGCTATTGCTAAACTGGAAAGGGACAGCAGAGTTTGTGTAGGCTAAGAGGGGAGAGCTTGTGTTACCTGTGGCTGGTGGAGTCAGGGAGCTAACATCCTGCAGGCACAGACAAGGTTTCCTCACACTAAAGGCAGGTGGAAGTGAGGTGCTTATCAGCCCTGGGTTCCCCCAGGAAGTGTCACAGGCCCTGCCTTCTTCCTGGGTTACTTCCTACCCTGATGACCCATCAGCTACCCAGGCTACTTCCCTGTCATGCATATTTATCAGAAAGATCTGACCGACCCCTTCCCCCCAGCCCACAGATTTCTAGGAGAAGGAGAAAGACAGAGTCTACCTCTCGCACTCTCACCTGCTTAAAAAGGGTCCACACCACGTTCTTTGTCAGCAATAGCACTGTCCATAATTGGACATATGGGAGCTATTACTTTATGCAGAAGGTATTGTCCTCAAACAAGTGAATAGACATGTGGGATGATTATAGCAGACCCCTTGGGGGATTTCCACCAGTGTGGTGTCCATCATGCCCCAGGCCTTTGGGGAGATCTGCTGTAGACCCCCCCAGCTGCCACAGCCTCCCCCTTAGCATCTTCCAGTTGTTCCTGTGTCTGGGGCTATGTTCTGAGTAGCTCTGTCCTGTGAGTAATCTGGACGCCCGTTAGTGCTTTGAAATTATAGCATGCTGATCTCATAGCTGTTGACTCAAGCACCGTCACGTCTGCGGGTGGCTCAGGGTCGGTGACTATCACAACGCCATGGCTGGTTTTAAACAGAAGAAGGAACAGCAAGTAATTCCATAAGAGGTATAATCATCTGGCAAGTGTGTGATGAGGGTGACTGAGTAAAAGCTGGTGGCCTGAGCGGCTCTTGGCTCCTGTTTTTGCAAGCTGAACACAACACACACTCTGCTGCTTTAGTTTAGGCAGAAATTTTGGAGAGAAACGCTAGATCAGATGCACTCTCACAATTATGTGGATAAAGTAAACACAGGCAAGGCAAAGAACTTCCTGCAGCCCTCTCCTGTTATCCACCCTTGTCTTTTTGCATTTCGGACACCTCCTCTCACTGCTGCTTTGGCTACTTGAGAGCCCTTCCTCCTTTTCTACTTCAGCAGTTCTCCAAGTCCCAGGAGATGTGAGAGCTTTTCAGCATCCAAAATAGAGAACATTGGAGAGTCCCAGGCAGTTCAGAGAGAAAAAAGGCAACTTTTAAAGACTGAGCCAATACTCGAAAATGTTCGGCCTTTCTTGTGCGCAGGGCAATTAGAGTGGGGAGACAGTAATAGCTTTCATGATTGGTTATCTGCTCCAAACCTGTTAACTTGATTATTGGTTAAGTTTTTCAGAGGTGACCAGTGATTTTGGGTGCCGTCAGTTTTGGGTGCCCATCTTGGAGACATGGGGGCAGACTTTCAGAAAATGCTATGCCACCCACCCTCTAAACGATCAGGCTTTTCCAGGTGTCGCAAGTTGGGCATCCCAAACCTTGGCCATCATTATGTATGGACTGTGGTAGTATCAAGAGGTATCAAACAAGATTCGGGCCCCACTGTTCTGGATGCTCTACAAACACATAGTGACAGTTGCTGCTCTGAAGAGTTTCATGTAAATTGGGACAAGATGCAACAAGTGAGTGCAATGAACAGAAGGAGGCAAACAAAAGAGAGGACAAAAATAACAAAAACAATGTTTGTTGTAGGTGTCACAGTGGAGGCCTGGGCTTGAGAAGGGACATGAGGAAGAAGAGGGCATGTTGTAGCTTTACAAATTAATTCTGAAAGAGAGTAATTCAGAGTGTGGCCTTAGGCATTATCTGAGGAATTCAAAGGCACAGCAGGGAGACAATAATGGGAGAAGATGCTAAATAGAGGGACAAGGGAGAAGGAGGTAGCGTGGAGGGTCACATGGGAGGGGACAAATAAGGGTAAGGACATCCTCCCCTTGAAGGTGAAGACAAGAGGATTGAATATGATGGTGTTAAACTGGATTCACCAAAGGGAATGAGGTAGTCAGAACAACAGCCAAGGAAGATGATCCTAGAAACTGCATTTTGAATGAATTGGAGGAAGGAAATTGTGCCTACATTTGACTTACAAGGAAACAAACTGTTATCTTTAAAATTGTAAACCTGTTAATTTTAAACCTGAAGTCTCCTTTTGTGCTTTGTTTGACATTTATCTTCACAGTATTATTCAAAGGGTTTTGCTCATTTAATCAGTAATTTCTTTGCCTGGCTCTGTTTGTTAGGCTGGCTGGTTTCTCCGGGCTTTGGGCCCAGGGCTGCTTTAACTTTTTGACTGAATCTTATACAGTTTCTTGAAACTTAGTCAATAACATTAGCATAATACACAGAGTTGTCACCACTTTTTTTTCTTAACTAATTGACTACTGCCAGCCTCCTGCACACACGTGATTTCAGCAGAACCACAGTGTCAGTGGGAAGTACAGCCTTTGTGCATGGCGGAGATGGATTGGGAAGGGGAAACTAAAGCTTCCAGGTATACATCATAGGCATATACATTTTTGTGGTGAATGGTGTTTTTATTTTGAACTCAGGGGTAATCAATAAGGGGTAATCCTTCAAATTTAATTCGTACACTATAGGAAATATCATAGGTGCATTATAAAATGCAGGAGAGGAAATACCTTAACTGTATTATAAAATTGCATCTTAGTGTGGAGGGCCCTGCATGACACTTATTCCCTTTGTTATGTGGATGGATGCTCAACACCAGCTCCAAGCATCTGGCTCTGCAAAGGTCATGAGTGCAAGCCAGGGGAGTATTTGTATAGGGGCGTGTATTTAAGGGCCCTGCTAGAAAGTGGCTGCACTGAATCTACATGGCCTACCTGTGGTTTGGGGAGTCAGTTCCATTCCCCCAAGCCACACAGAGCCTGGTTACTCAAACTTTGTCCTGCCTTTTTTGCATTGCATGAGCTGTATGAAAATATGTTTTTAATCCTAGGCATGGAAAATATGGTTGTGCTGCTTGAGTTGATTAATATGGAATTTAATTGGTTCTAATTAGGCCAAGGTAGCGAAGACACCAAAGTTAATTAAATTAACTGGTTTCATGTTTTACAGTACGCAAAACAAATTTCACATCTCCTGCCAAAATGCTGCCGTAAGCTAGTACCAGACTCAAATCACACACTGTTGTTACTCCTGCAGCATCCAGTGTCATGCCTTTCTCTTCCGTAGGCTTACAGTGGCCAGTTTGCTTCTTTATGGTGTTTCCTGGCATTTGGGAATGGGAAGAAAGAGTAAATTCAAGACACAGACAGATACTGATTTGTACTTGAAGAATTTTGAATCATATGTGCTGCAGGCATTAGAAAGTACATTCTGGGGACATTCTGCTTTGAGAGAGGTTTTGATTTTTAGCAGACCATGCAAATGATACAGAGAGCACAGCTACAAAGAGAAAATGCCCTAGCATGACATGCTGAATGAAGAAGCTCACCAGTATAACACTGCTGGAGAGCGAAGGCCTTTAAAGATCCACAACGCAAACCTGTGTGTTGCAAACGGTACATTGGTCCCTTTGCTGTAATTACTTTTAATCTAATCCCAAGAAACTCTCTAAATGCAATGCACATACACTCTAATATAACATTGGAGATCTCCAGAAAAGGGTAGCAATTCCGTTTGAATTATAGGTACCTGTGGGAAGGTCTTCTTTTATTATTTTTATATTATTATATATTATTTGTGTACTTGGGTCTGAGTGAAGATCACTAAATATATTTTACTTTAGCCTTGGCCTGCTGTGTACCTTACTTATAGCTGTGTCTTCTTACTAATATTGTTTGAAGTGTTGTTATAGCCATGTTGGTCCCAGGATGTGAGAGAGACAAAGTGGGTGAGGTAATATAAGAAGCTGGTCCAATAAAAGATATTACCTCACCTACCTTATCTCTCTTCTTTAAAATGACACTTAATAACAATTCAAAGAGCAGTTTCCTTGCTAAGAATGCAATCCTAGTGTAGTCCAGAAGGGGACGATACAAACTAAGAAATGGACTAGAAATAACACCAACGGAAGTAATGCTAGCAAGCAACAGCTTGTGCCACACACTCTCAAAGAAAAATTTGTTAGTCTCTAAGGTGCCACAAGTACTCCTTTTCTTTTTGCGAATACAGACTAACACGGCTGCTACTCTGAAAAAAAAATCTTGTTTCAAGATACTAGAGAACTATTTTATGAAATCATATTTCAGTCACTTTGTAGATAACCGTTCTCTTGATAACTCTCTCTTCCATCTGTATTTTACTGGGGTTTGCTCAAACAGAAATCATTGTTCCAAAAAGGACAATTAAAAATGTAATTATCAAACAATATCTTCTTTGTACTGGAATAAAACTCAGACATAGTCTACACTTTGCAATCTATTTTAAAATATCCCAGGAGATAGGTAATGGGAGATAAAGGTTATTTTGTCAATGGTTTGGCACCAGCCCGGGTAGACAGTGACCCAAAGTCTTTGGCTGTTCAGAGCCTATGTATGAAATGAATTTGTGTCCTCAGTCTAGCTTTTAATGGAAGAATGTCCTCACCATGAAACCCTTGCTGCCAAGCCCATGGGCAGAGCAGCCAATGTTCCAGTGGGCTTGGAGTAGGGTGACCAGACAGCAAATGTGAAAAATCAGGACAAGGGGTAGAGGGTAATAGGAGCCTATATAAGAAAAAGACCCAAAAATCGGGACTGTCCCTATAAAATCAGGACATCTGGTCACCTTAGCTTGGAGACTGGTAGACCCCCAGGGTCAGGACTGAGGTGTATTGAGGGGGCAGTGTCAGCAGCTAGTTTTAACTTTCCCCCATTCACAAAACAGTAATAAGCAGTCAAGAAATATGCTACAATATGGGTTGAATCTTTGTGTGTGGTTTATATTGGCTGCAGTCTACGCTTCACAATCAAATGAAGACTTTCTAGTGGTGATGGAAGAGTAATCTGTCTCATTTCAACATGACTCTGCATCTCCTTTTGCCAGTTATTGATCATAAGAGTCAGTAACTAATTGTTTTGTCAGACTTAGCACCTTGGGTGGGCCTGTGTGTCAATTTTCTGCCAGGCCCACAACCATAAAGGATTTCCGGTCTTCAGATCAGCTCTCTAATGCATCCCAAAATCACCAGGAAGATTTTGGCAAGGGTGAGTCAGATGATCCTTTAGCACACATCCCAAACTTAATGGGAACTTCACAATTCTCTCTCTCCCTGCTTATCCTCTCTTCTTTCTTATCACTTCGCCTAAAATTAGGGATGCCAACCTTAATCCTATGCTTGGCTGCTTCACCAACATCTGTCTTTATCTGTCTGTCCTCATGACACTTGGAACTACCTCCCCAAACTGAACTGTGAAGCCACTACACTGTCCTCCCTCAAATCTCCCCTCAAAACTCATTTTGAATGATGCCAACATGAGATTAGCCAAGCCAACTTGTAACTGCTAAATCGAGGGCCAGTTGGGGGTAGCTGATATTGCTAGAAAATGTACGTTGATATGTATGCTTTGTCCCTCCTCGTGCACCCCCCTTTCATTTGTACTTTGTCTTGAGTTCTGAATTCAGGGCAGAGGCTGTGGCTGTGGCTTGCCATAGGTTTGGATGGTACCTAGTATACTGCACTCTACAAATGATAATGTGTATGTAGTATGTAAAGATGTGTGTGTGCATTTACTGGGTTTTGTCCACCTCCTCCTGCAGGAGAAGCGGAGCCCAGTGACTTGTGTTCTGCAGGAGTCTACACATAGCTGCCAGCATTTAGAAAAGATTTGCATGGGACAGGTGTCCACATGCTCTGGAGTTCTGGCTTGGTCCCCAGTCACTGAAGGTGCCTTCTGATGAATGTTAGGGTTTATACATAGCATTTTGCAATCATTAACTATGTAACTGTTGCAGCCTCTCTGTGGGTGGGAAAGTGTGGGTATCCCCAGTTTGCAGATGTGGGAACTTGAGGCACAGGAAGATTAAGGACAATATTTCCAAGCTTGGGTATATCAAGTTAGGCATGTTAATAAATGCAGACTGATTTTTCAGAGGTGCAGCCAATAGAAGGGGCAGGGGGTCAGCACCCCGATTTCAGTGCCTAACCCTATGTACCAACCTTAAAAATGTTTGACTTATGTGACATGACAAAGGCCACAGAGGGAGGTAGCATTAGAGGCAGAATTTGTCTCTTGGTCTCATTCCTTTGTCAATGTTGCCTTTCATATTCCTGAGCAGCCTTTCTGTTTGTGTGGCAGAGCTCACACCGGCTGGTAAAGGAAAAGAGCTGGTCAGTAGAGCATTTGCTGTGGCCCTCAGACCATAAACGATAGGCTGGATGGCACTGTCCGCCACTTAACTAGGATCATCCTAAAAATGTAGCTGTAGATTTCATAGACCCCAGAACCCAGCTCTGGTTGGCAGCCAGGAGTCTGAGAGTAACCTCTGATCTTCAGAGAAAATCTGGAACAAGCTTTCATTCCTAGTGATTGGTTTGTATTTACAAGGCTGCCTTCCCCCGGAAAGGGGCTATGCACTTTTTCCCCCCTATTTAAATAAAGGCTAAGATTCTCCTTTACACTTCTAGTTTCCTCGAAATCAGGGAGGCCTGTACCTTGGGCTTTGTGGGCCTATAAAGGCAACCGCTAGACACTGTGTGGGAGATTGCTCTGCCTTTGTTGTACCTGTTCTGTGGCTAACCAGAAGGTTTAATTGCCCAGGGCTGTGCTTTTATGTGTATGTTTGTTTTGCCTTTTTATCAATACACACCAATACTTGCAGAGAGCGTCTTGCCCATACAGTATATTTGGAAAGGCTTGTGCCTTTGTACAGAAGCTTACAACTCACATTAGTTTATCTTTGTTTTGAAAAAAAAAAAAAAAACACTAAATTGGCTGGGAGGGATGGGGAGAAGAACAACGCCTTTGGGCAGAGGAGAGGAACTTGCATATTTGTACATTCTAGGGGACAGCTCAGACACATGTTTCAGGGCTGTTTATTTGGCATTAGGTTAAAAAGAAAAATTATGTGTGAGAGAGAGAGTGCAAAGCAGCGGTCAGATGCTGGGGAAAACTGAGCATCATGCTGTCTCAATACGTGCTAGCCTGTCACTACAACGCAATTCATGATGGAAACATCACAACACAATATCCAGGAGTTCCCCACGGGTACCTTCTGATGCTCTGCAAAGTCATTTGATGAGGGAAATGGCTCTTTGGCTGTGCAAAACTGAGAAGTCTGTGTCCAGAACACTGGGGATCCTCACTCTAGGCTGGGTGAGCTGATCCTGCAAAACATCTGTGAGCATTGTGGAAAAACTTCTGCTTCACACACAACACTCAGCAAAACCCCACATTCAGCACCTGAGCTAGCTCTGTGTTAGTGCCTAATAACATTTAAGAATGTTCCCTGTTCTAACTGCGTGTGGATTCTGATTTTCAGACACAGTATCGCATGTGATCCAAGAGAGGACAGGTCATTGTGAGATCTTCCAGTTCTGCATGCTCCATTTGGAGATCATTTTAATTGCCTATGCTTCTACTTGGTATTCTCTTTACAGGCACCCATCAAAAATGGACTAAGCTAGATTTCAGCCATACAGGCTGCTAATGGAGAGACTTGACTCCCTGACATTTTTATTTTCTTTATTCTTGCTCCATAAAAATGCCACAAACCCTGAATTCTGTTAGTCAGTAATATAACAAACGCTTCTCGCCTCACTGTTCTTTCTATTGTATCGCAGACAAGCTATTGCAAACCAACACCACATTTAGGGCCTCAGCTCGCTCCCACTCCAGATGATGGCTGTTTTGCCATTAACTTTGAGGGCAGCAGGACTGAGAGCCTTCTCCCCCCCAACAAGTATTCCCTACAGAGAAACAGCCCTTTTCCCATTGACAATTTGAGTGAAAAGGAGGGGGAGATAATGGTTTAGATGTGTGGAAGTGAAATGGTAGATTATATGATGGGGTTGCCTGTGTTTGTGTTAGCAGAGGACTGGACTTGATGACCCAAGAGGTCCCTTCCAGTTCTGTGTTCCCATTAGGCTGAAAGTTACCAATGGATCCAACTCCCTAAGGAGTCCCCGTCCATAGAGGGAACCTTGTGCTGTAGTGGATCCTATGAAACAACAACTCATGGAGAGCATTTCTGTGAAAAGAGGAGATCCCCTTTGCCCCAGTTATCCCCCAGAACTGCCCTTAGGGGCCTTGGACAGTCAATATGAACTGCAGCAGCCCTGAGGCTGCTCTACTTTATACCAGAGACTGGATAAATAGCCAGCCAGACCCGGATCAAATGCCATAGGAGAGGCTGTAAAACACTTTGAGCTGTATCAAGTACAATTGGCACAGCGTAGGATCAGGGCACCTCAGTATAGTAATTTCTATCACTAGTAGATTAACACATTTTTGGGGATCCACTGAGTTAAGTCTGCCTGAGCATTTCCAAAAATCTCTGCTTTCAGTGTCTCATAACTTGCTGTAATTTTCATCCATAAGACTGAAATGTTCTGGGCCTGAGGCAATTTTTTTTGGGGGGAGGGACTGGATGTCTGAGCAGTTCAGTAATTTTTAAGAACAAGGAAAATGGGGAGAAAATATGCTTTTCCCCACTAGAGAATTATCAGTCATTTTTACCAAATTTGAAATGTAATTTATAATTGAAATTAAATGTTATCCATGTGCCTCGCCATATTTCAGTAGCTACCCACCTCCCCACCCCCTGCCCCCAAGTAGATCTCGTCGGATAAATCTGACTACATGTCAATTTTTTCCTCTATGCTTCATTTCTCCATCTCTAACATGGGAATAACAGTATTTCCTTCCTCGCCCATTCTCACCCACTTCCCTTGTCGGTCTTGTCTATTTATCCTGTCCTTTCTGCAGGGCAGCAGGAACTATCTCTTACTACATGTCTGTGCAGCTCCTAGCACAATGGGCCCTGAGCTCAGCTGAGGCTAGGTTCTACAGTCATCCAGCTAATTAATCAGCATAAGTTTCCCGACAGTGGCCAAAGGAAAGACAGGAAGTGTAAAATGGTGGCCTTGCATCAGTGTCAGTGCTAGGCCATTGTGGGCCCTAAGCAGGAATACCCCCCTCCAACACATAACAATTAACAGAGGGCCCCTTGAGCTGCTTGGGGCCCTAAGCAATTGCTTAATCTGCTTATGCCTAGCGCCGGCTCTGCCTTGCTTTTACTGGAGTTTAACAGAGTTTCTGATTATATATCACCAGCAAGGTTAATAAAGAGTATCCAAGTTAAGGTAGCAGCGTTGGGTATAAAAAAACATGAGCAGAGACGAGAGAGGTACAGTAAGTAGAACCATACACATGGAAAGAGCGAGCAAGTGGGATCTCTCAGGGCTCAATGCCGAGACTTGTTCTCTTTAAAACTTACATAAATGAGCCTGAGGTTGGATCGGGTTGCTGGGTGTCCAGACACAGATGACATCATGATAGGAAGGAGGCTGTTGATAAGTTTCAGGAATGCACCAGACTACAGGAGGATTTGGAGACACTGGGGAAATGGGCTAATACAATGGAATTCAATATTACACAATGGAAGGTTCTGCAGTTAGGGAGAACCGACAGCACATTTAAATACAAGCTTAACAAAACAGAGCTGACGTGAACTAATGAAGAAAGCGAGCTGGGGTAGTGGTGAGTGATGGTAGGAAGGTGCAGGGGGCAAGTGATAACAGCTGCAAGAAAAGCGAATAAAAATGTGTGAAAAGAGGAACAAATTCTGCAGCAATGGAGGTAATGGCTCCACTGCTTCTGGCCCTTCTCATATGGAATCCTGGTGCTCCCAGTACCAAACTCAGAGTTGAAAACAGGACGGTCACAGGTTGGAAAAATTGCACAGGCGGGTAATGAGTCCAGTTTAAGGACAACCGGGTCTGTCTCCTGAGAAGGGGCTTGGAGGTTGTAACATGCTCAGCACTGAAAGGAAGTAGCTAAACAGCAATCTGCCTAAAGGAGACGGAGAAGGCTATGTGGCTAACTGCTTCACTGTACAGGGTCAAAAAGCATAAGAGCACAGATTAAAGAAAGTAGGTGTCAGAAACAGGATTTTGCAAACAGAACGCTAGATTCAGCCAGTCTCATTGCATTGAATAGCACCTTTCTCCATCAATAGTCCTCAAATTCAATGGGACTACCTGTGCAGTAAGGAGGGCAGCAGGGCTGGCCCTACGTGCTTTGCAGACCAGGGCATAAAATGTTTGCAGGTGCCCGTGTTCCCCTTGTCTCCTCTGCCAATCACCCCAGCAGGCAAGCAAAAAAAACAAACTAGCCAATCACTGATACCAGACTGGACCTAAGGCCTTCCTGACCATAGCCCTGGCTGGGATGATTTAACTGGGACTTGGTCCTGCTTTGAGCAGGGGGTTGGACTAGATGACCTTCTGGGGTCCCTTCCAACCCTGATATTCTATGATTCTATGATTCTATGATTCCACCTTCCTGGTGGGGGCCCCAACCACTGGACTACAGAAACATAGTCTTTCTCTTTCTCTGGCCTAATGACTCTTTAATTATTTAACCACAGTGGAATGTCTTCATTAGGAGAGACTGAGGGAATCCCACATCAGACTCCCCCACAGCTCAGTGGTTAGCGCCTCCTCCTGACATGCAGGAGACCTCTCTTCAGATATTTTCTCCCCCTCAGGCAAAGAGGGGGGACTTGAAACTGGGTCTCCCACCTCCCAGGCAATTCCTCTGACCACTGAGCTAAAAGTAATCAATTGGGTGGTGCCACCTCCTCCTGCTGGATTTTGAATGGGACCCAATCCAACAGGAAAGTGAACTCCAGTCTTCCCCTGGTCGTGAATCAGTCTGGGGCTTAGACAGGAGTCAGGCATCTGGGTGCCTAGAATAAGACATTGCATTGTGTCTGTGTGCATTGCAGATTCAGAAACACAGACACTAGGGAAGTTTTACCCTGAAACCTTAGGCACCGAGTGAGTTTAGGCACCCATAGGGGTTAGGCAGGAGTTTTGTGGATTTTAGTGGAGCCTAAAATTGGGATTTAGGCCCTAAACCCCCCACTTAGGCCCCTAAGTACCTTTGTGGATCTGATCCAGAGTGACTAGCATGTAGAATGCCCTTGTCAAAAGAAATATCAGAGCAAAAGAAACTAGGGTTAGATGAGTTGAAATCAGAATTTAGAAGGCTAAAATCCACTATCGGGAATTCACAAAAGAAATTAAGAGTGAGAGATTCCATGAAGGAGATGTGGATCCTGTTTGCACCTGTGACTGACTTGATGTGTGACCTTGAACAAATAATTAACCTTCCTGTGCCTTGTTTTCTCCATTGTGAGGTAGAGATGGTAAAATGGAACCATCCTTGGAAAGAGCTTTGAGATCTCCAGATAAAAAAATTATGGAAGTACTAAGTATTGTTGTGTAGGGAATTATGGTATTTCCAGAGTTTGATTCTCAGCCCTTCTGAACATTCACAGCTCCCATAGTCTTAAGCTGGAGTTGTAGGACCCCAACACCTCTGAACAGTATCCTAATGCAAAAGCTAGTCCAGTGTGACTTCTGTTGTTCATTCTCTTAGAAATGTCTCAACAAATCAAATCCCTGTAGCTTGAAATTTCTCACGTTTTGACTCAGCCCAGAGGTGGGTTGTTCTGGAAAGTTGTGGCAAAATCAGATGAGACATTTTTGAATTTTGCCCCTGTAGAAAAATGTACATGTCTGGATTTTAAGAATTGTCACTTTTTTTCATAGCTTTAAAATGACATGCCTTAATAAGTGTGAACTTGCCATACAGTAAGTTCTTGATGAAGACAAATACCTGTGACCTGAGAATGTTTTGTTTAGAAAGGAGAAAGTTAGTATTTAAATACCTTGAATTCCTTAATTTATTAAGGTTCATCTGCTCTGATGGTTCCTGCAGATGGTTCTCCTTACTGTTAGAAGGGTGCTGCACATTTTGTACAATCCATATACAACTAATGATTAACTTTATGGATGTGAGTTGTTCCATTAAGCAATCAGAACCTTATCTATCTATTTTAGGAACTTGCATTGCCCTTGTTACCATATTATCTCAGTGCCTCACAACTGTCAATGTGTTATCCTCACAACACCCCTCTGAAGTAAGGAAATGCTATTATACCCATTTTGAAGATGGGAAACTGAGGCACAGAGAGACAGATTAGCCCAGGGTCACACAGGAAGTGAGCGATGAGGCAAGAATTGAACCCATGTCTCCCAAGCTGGCATCTTCACCACCACATCACCCTTCTCTCTCTAATGTGGCCTACAATAAGTAGGGGGCTTTGTTCAAACAAAGTCGTCTTTCATATAGTGTTATCTGCTGGTTATAATATCACATGATCAAATACTGTACTCCCTTGACCACTTACCCTTGAGCACAGATCAACATCCTTTTTTGTTCTGGCATATCTATAAGTGTATGCTGTGATACATAAATTACAGGAGACAGAGTAAGTTGCAACTGAAGGAGTTGCGAGTGGTTGCTTGAAAACAGATAGTCTGCCAGTCTGAATTACTGGTGCTTTCTTGACGGGGGAAGTGGGAGCAGCTAATGCAGCCAGCAGTGTCTGTGGCCCCTAAGGATTTGGTCATCTGGCATAGAAACATGACCAAGACTCCAGTCCCCCTAACCCTGCTGCCCGTTCATTGGCAGCATGGCCTGGAAGAACCCAGAGGGCTGCTTTTGGGACCAGCACTAAAAAACACTTCAGGGCAGAGTGTCCTCTCAATCCCAGTCATGAATCATCCTGCTGTACACATACAAAATGGCCCAAGGACCCTCCACTCAATTCATCTCCTTCTCCCACAGTCCAAAATGCTCCTCAAACTCATAAGGGCCCTCAGAAGATTGCACCTGGTGAGTACGGGGATGAATTTTCACTTGAAAATACCTGATGTGCTAGATTTCTTGCTTCTCAGTGATGACTGACCCTCATGATTTCCCCCTACTCTTGACATGTTTGTCATCTATCTTGCTGTCCCCTACACCTAGAACAGCTCCCACGCCCCATCTCGCGCTCTCTCATCCTCCATATACCACCTTAATATCCACATCTTATTCTAGAAATCCTTCCCACCTTCTCCCCCTCCCCTGTAATCCTACCACAGCTTGACTGTTCTGAAGTCTAGCTCAGTGTCTTGCCTTGTCTTGCCCATCTTAGACGGCTGGGATGGGGAAAATATCTTGCTACGTTTTTAAAGAATTGTGTAAATGTATAGATTCATAGATTCATAGATACTAAGGTCAGAAGGGACCATTCTGATCATCTAGTCTGACCTCCTGCACAGCGCAGGCCACAGAATCTCACCCACCCACTCCTATGAAAAACCTCACCCATGTCTGAGCTATTGAAGTCCTTAAATCATGGTTCAAATACTTCAAGGAGCAGAGAAGCCTCCCTCAAGTCAACCATGCCCCATACTACAGAGGAAGGCGAAAAACCTCCAGGGCCTCTCCAATCTGCCCTGGAGGAAAATTCCTTCCCGACCCCAAATATGGCAATCAGCTAAACCCTGAGCATATGGGCAAGATTCACCAGCCAGATACCCAGGAAAGAATTTTCTATAGTAACTCAGATCCCATCCATCTAATAGTATAGCACCAGGCAAATGATTTAATAATACTGCATATACATTTTGATAAGATTTTATTTCAAACAATGCATATAGTTGTTTTTTCCTGGTGGCCTAGTAGGAATGGTCTTTATTTGACAGTGCACAGGAGAAAGAGTATTAGGAAACGTGGGTTTCATTCCTTCTCCCATTATCTTGTGCTTCAGTGAATACACCTAATAAAACCACTCCCCTGCACTTATGCCATCATAGGCTATCAAAATGTCTGACTTCATAAACTGAGCAACAGTGGCCATGGATTGGACGTTATGTCTCTGGAAACCTTGCAAAGAGAATAAAGGTTGTGGAACATGTCTGTCTTGGCTTACCAAACTGCAGTGACAATTTCAACTCCTATGGAACCTTCTCCTGCAGTTTGTGTTGCAATTGCTTCCCCTCAACAACCACCTCCCCTGATCATTTTAAGGAGGGCCAGGTTTGATGTTTGTCTCTAGAGTTGGGAAGACAGGACTATCTGGGCAACTGGCAGGGTGATGGGTTGGATTTACTTGCCAATTTTCTCTATTTTTGTTTTTTCAAACCAAATTTACTTTGGTTTTAATTCACTTGAAATAAAAATGTTGTTAATCAGAGGACCGGAAGGGACTTCAAGAGGTCATCTAGTCCAGGCCCCTGCAATCATGGCAGGATTAAGGATTATCCGACACTATACCTGACAGGTGTTTGTCTAACCTGCTGTTAAAAATCTCCAATGATGAATATTCTACAACCTCCCTAGGCAATTTATTCCAGTGAGTAACCACCCAGACAGTTAGGAAGTTTTTCTTAATGTTCAACCTAAACCACCCTTGCTGCACTTTAAGCCCATTGTTTCTTTTCCTATCCTCAGATGTTAAGGAGAACAATTTTTCTCCCTCCACCTTGTAACAATCTTTTATGTATTTGAAAACTGTTCTCATGTTCTCCCTCAGTCTTCTCTTATCTTCTCCAGATTAAATAAACCCATTTTTCTTCAATCTACCCTCATGTTTTTTAGACCTATGATCGTTTTTGTTGCTCTTCTCTGAACTTTCTTCAATTTGTCTACATCTTTCCTGAAATGTGCCACCCAGAACTGGACACAATAGTCCAGTTGAGGCCTAATCAGCGCAGAGTAGAGCAGAATAATTACTTCTCATGTCTTGCTTACAACACTCCTGCTAATACATCCCAGAATGATGTTTGCTTTTTTTTCAACAGTGTTACACTGTCAAGTGATAATGTTGCACTCAAAATTCCCCCCCACCAATTTTTTGTAGGGCTGATGCAGTTAAGGCACATCATTTTCATTGCCAACAGTACACAAGAAAGTGATGCAGCCAGCATCACTTCCAATGACATTTGACTGCCCTGACCAGATGGATCAGGTACCCATTTAGCAGCTGGGTGAACTGGAAGTGGCCTTTCAGTATGAGATTAAGTGAAACTCGAACCCATTAGTTCAAAATTGCCAAGCGCCTTAAGCACTCAGCCTCTGCACCTCTGGAGGCTGGGAGTTTGTTAGAGCTGAGAAGTCTATCCTATCACATTTTGTCTTCCTTGCATTCAATGCTAGCAGAAAGTTCTGAATCATAGCCTGACTCATAAAACTGAATCATGGGACTCTGGAAAAACTGGCTTGCACAGAGTAAAAATGAAGGTGCAATTCACATGCCTCAGAGGTGAAGTAGGTGTAAGTCTCACAGTGGGTAAGAACGACCATGTACTATAGGTCTCAGCCTCTCATGGGCATCAGAAATCTCCTCTCCTCCTCCACAGGGATCTTTTCTGATGCCAGTTTGGAGCTCTACATTAAAATGTACCATGTCTTCACTTAATTAAACAACTTAAGCTACGGCAAAAATATTCATACCATTCACTTCACTAGAAAATGGAGAAATCAGTTACAAATGGAACTATCCTGGCACTAGTAGTACCTAGTGTTACAAACTCTTCTTATTTTTGCTTTGTCATATGAACTATTAAGAAAAAGTTACCGATGATAATAATAATAATTAATTATTAATAAAAATTAATACTTCCCTTTTATTTAGACTTTTTCAACCATAGATCTCCGAGCACTCTGCAAAGGAGGGTTAAGTATCAAGATTTTACATTGTACAATTGTTTTATTTTACAGATGCGGAAACTGAGTCACGGAGCAGTGGCGATCTCTTGAAATAAGCGAAGGCCCAAGGCACACAGCAGGTCAGTGGTGGAGCTAGAAATTTAACCTAGATTTCCTTACTTCCTGTCCAGTGCCCTATCCACCAGAACTAGACTGCCTCCCTAGTTGTAGTTAATCAAAATGTCATAAGAAAGAAAACTATGGCTTTTTTTTTTTTACTAATGATCTGCTGATTACATTAAGCTTGTTATGTCTGTAGCCCTGATCCCTGGAGTAAACAAAACAGAAAACCCTATTGCATGAGTTCTCAATCTGGGCGTTATGAACTGGTGTCAGGGATATGCAACCTCCCTGTTCTTCCTATATTGTTAATGAGAGGGGACCCTAGCTAAATCTTAGCTGGATGGGAGGCAGCTACTGGAGTGGGAGTCCAGGGTGAAAAAGGGAGTGCTAATATGGAAAAGTCTGAGAACCACTGCCTTACTCAGAACATGAGTGTGATCTGCAGTGGGAAAGATAGCACATTATATTGTCAGAACACTAGACCAAAGAGAAATTTCTTCTAGAAACAGAAATAAATACCCCCTTAGCATCCTCACATCTCTAGGATTCTGTAAAAAAGTGACCATATTATATGATTATGAAATTATTTCTGTGAACTACCATCGTTGTCTAATGCACTCTCCCTTTTCCTGGATATGGACTTGGTGTGGTTGTCTGATGTCTATCTTTATTTAAAAAGTCAGTGTCTGAATGAGTGACTATAACTCCAGAAGGGTTTAAGGTTTTTTGCCTGCAGTGCCTGGCTTTGTTCCTAAACAGTAATTTTGAAAAAGCCCACTAAATCAAAAGCCAGGTAAATCAACAGAGCACTCTGAGTCGTAATGAGACCAGTAATAAGGTAAATTACAACATTATTCAAGCACACAAAATTCCTCCTCTGGCACTTGTCCTGGTAAGTGTAATGCACCTTAAAAGTGGTCAGCTGTTTTCTGGCAGCCTCTGAAAGAGGCTGTGTCTGGGGGGATGGCAGGCTGCACTGGGCCTGTCGGTTTTCACAGTTTCCTTACTTTTGTGACATCGCAAGGCCAGTATGTAGTTAGCAGGTTGTTTGAAACATGCATTGATGTGTTTCTTAAATGATGTTGTATCCGCTACAAAAGTCAGCTGCAAACTCTCTCAATGTCCGGCAAATCCTGTTACAATTTTCAAAGCAGGGGATAAGAAAGACTTAATCAGGGGCTTGAGTAAGGAGTTTTGAGACTTGTACATTTTTGTTACAATGTATGAAATTCTGAACAGACGCTCATGACTCAGAAGCTGTCAAATTTCCAAAGGTGGAAGCAAAGACCCAAATAGGGTGGCCACCTAAAATGTAATAGGCCAAGAAACCTCAAGTAAAATGTAATAATTCATGTCTATAGCATAAGTAACATTTCCTGATCTGTACCTTTGGTTACATGGTTTAGCATATCCCAAGTAAATACATGTGAGACAGAATGAGGCAGATAAACTTGAATCTAATACTAAGAATGCTTAGCTCTTATATAGCATTTGAACCAATAGATTTTTAGAACATTTTACAAAGGAAGGTAAGTATCAATATTCCCATTTTACACATGGGGAAACTGAGGTGAAATGACTTGTCCCAGGTCACACAGTAGGCCAGTGACTGAGCCAGGAATAGAACACAATTCAGTTTATGAGCCAGTGGACTATGCTTCTAAAATAAGGTCTCTCATGAAGAGATGCAATTGAAAGAGTAAAACCTTCTAAGCTTGCCTGAGAAGTACTGTAATTATTTTGTACTTGAGGGACCAGACATCTCAACCTGCCAAGACCTCAATCAGGAACACAGTCTTGGCCGGGGGGAAGGAGGGAGATACCCATGCGTGCACACACACAAAAATAAGAGTAAAAAGGCTTAAAATAATGTGAGACAAATTTCTTTAGTATGAACACTATTTCTCTGTAACCTCAGTTTCATGATGTAGCTGTTCCTACATAAATACGTGGCAGTAATAAAAATGGGATATCTTTAAATTTGCACAAGGATTGAGAACAAAGGTCGAGTTTATTCCCTTACTTGCAAAGATGCCCAGAAAGGGGAAAGCCAGTCAAAAGCTCTGCAAATTTAAACTTGTGGAGTGTCTGACTCATTCTTCCTTCAGTGGGAGAATCATAGAATCACGGAAACATAGGACTGCAATGGACCTTGAGAGGTCATCTAGTCCAGTCCCCTGCACTCATGGTAGGTCTAAGTATTATCTAGACCAGCGGTTCTCAAACAATGGGTAAGGACCCCAAAGTGGGTCACGACCCCATTTAAATGGGGCTGGTGTTAAACTTGTTGGGGCCCAGGGACTTCCTGCGATGCCGGGACTCAGGCTCCGGCTTCAGCCCTGGGTGGTGGGGCTCAAGTTACAGGCTCCCTGCCCAAGGCTAAAGCCTTTGGGCTTTGGTTTTGGGCCCCCCATCCAAGCTCAGGCAGACTCAGGCTTCAGTCCCCCCACCTAGGGGGCCATGTAGTAATTTTTCTTGTCAGAAGAGGGTCACAGTGCAATGAAGTTTGAGAATAGCTGACCTAGATCATCTCTGACAGGTGTTTGTTTAACCTGCTTTTAAAAATCTCCAATGATGGAGATTCCGCAACCTCCCCAGGCAATTTATTCCAGTGCTTAACCACCCTGGCAGTTAGGAAATTTTTCCTAATGTCCAACCTAAACTGCCCTTTCTGCAATTTGCTTCTTGTCCTATCCTCAGAGGTTAAGAAGAACAATTTTTCTCCCTCCACCTTGTAACAACCTTTTCTTTACTTGAAAACTGTTATCATGCCCCCTTTCAGTCTTTTCTTCACTAAACAAACCCAGTTTTTTCAATCTTCCCTCATAGGTCATGTTTTCTAGACTTTAATCATTTTTGTTGCTCTTCTGTGGACTTTCTCCAATTTGTCCACATCTTTCCTGAAATGTAGCACCCAGAACTGGACACAGGACTCCAGTTGAGGCCTAATCAGTGTAGAGTAGAGCAAAAGAATTACTTCTTATGCCTGTGTCTTGCTTACAACACCCTTGCTGTTACTTCCCAGAATTATGCTTGCTTTTTTTGCAACAGTATTACACTATTGACTCAGATTTAGCTTATGATCAACTATGACCCCACAGATCCCTTTCTGCAATACTCCTTCCTAAGCAGTCATTTCCCATTTTGTACATGTGCAACTGATTGCTCTTTCTAAGTGAAGTACTTTGCATTTGTCCTTATTGAATTTCATCCTATTTTCTTCAGACCATTTCACTAGTTTGACCAGATCATTTTGAATTTTAATCCTATCCTCCAAAGCCCACTTGCAACCCCTCCCAGCTTGCCATTGTCCACAAACTTTATAAGTCTACTCGCTGTGTCATTATCTAAATCACTGTTGAAGATACTGAACAGAACTGGATCCAGAACTGATCCCTGTTGGACCCCACTTGATATGCCCTTCAACTTGACTGTGAACCGTGAATGCATCCGATGAAGTGAGCTGTAGCTCACGAAAGCTTATGCTCAAATAAATTTGTTAGTCTCTAAGGTGCCACAAGTACTCCTTTTCTTTTTGTGAATACAGACTAACATGGCTGCTACTCTGAAACATCTCTGGGAATGATTTTCCAACCAGTTATGCAGCCACTTTATAGTAGCTCCATCTAGATTGTATTTGCCTAGTTTGTTTATGAGACGGTCATACGAGACAGTATAAAAAACCTTACTAAAGTCAAGATATACCATATCTACTGGTTTCCCCCATCCACAAGGCTTGTTACCTTGTAAAAGATGCTATTAGATTGGTTTGACATGATTTGTTCTTGACCAATCCATACTGACTGTTATGTATAATCTTATTATCTTCTAGGTGTTTGCAAATTGATTGCTTAATTATTTGCTCCATTATCTTTCTGGGTACTGAAGTTAAGTTGACTGGTCTGTAATTTCCCTGGTTGTCCTTATTTCCCTTTTTTATAGATTGGCACTATACATGCTCCTTTCCAGGCCTCTGGAATCTCTCCCATCTTCCATGGTTTTTTCAAAGATAATCACTAATAGCTCAGATACCTCCTCAGTCAGCTCCTTGAGTATTCTAGGACAGTGGTTCTCAAACTTTTGTACTGGTGATTCCTTTCACATAGCAAGCCTCTGTGTGCAACCCCCCTTAAAAAAACCTTTTTTATATATTTAACACCATTATAAATCCTGGAGGCAAAGTGGGGTTTGGGGGGGGGGGGGGAGGCTGACAGTTCATGAACCCCCATTTAATAAACTTGTGACCCCCTGAGGGGTCCCAACCCCCAGTTTGAGAACCCCTGTTCTAGGATGTATTTCATCAGGCCCTGGTGACTTGAAGACATCTAACTTGTCTAAATAATTTTTAACTTATTCTTTCCTTATTTTAGCCCTTAATCCTACCTCATTTTCACTGTCATTCACTGGCATGTTAGACGTCCAATCACTATTAATCTTTTTGGTGAAAACTGAAGCAAAAAAGTGATTTAAAACTTCTGCCATTTCTATATTTTCTGTTATTGTTTTTGCCCCCTCGTTGAGTAATGGGCTTACCCTGTCCTTGGTTTTCTTCTTGCTTCTAATGTGTTTGTAGAGTGTTTTCTTGTTACCCTTTATGAGTCTAGCTAGTTTAATCTCGTTTTCTGTCTTGAGCTTTTTAATTTTGTCCCTACATACTTGTGTTATTTGCTTTTATCTAGCCTTTGTAATTTTACCTACTTTCTACTTTTTGTAGGACTCTCTTTTGAGTTTCAGATCATTGAAGATCTTCTGGTTAAGCCAAGGTGGTCTCTTGCCATACTTGCTATCTTTCCTATGCAGGGTTAGCGCTATTCTGAAGGGAATAAGATTGTGGCATCTAACCTGTGCAAAGCAAAAGGATCTGTAGGGAAAGCCAGCATCAGACCTATGGCTCTCAGAGCATCCATGCAAAGTGGAAACTCCTCTGTTAAACTCACTGCTATGCCTTTGCTCTGCAATCCTTCTAATGCGGCTTGCTGAGCAGAAATTAATGTTGATCCCACCAAACAGCACTAAATTCCATGACCTATACTGACAGAAAGTCTGAGGGGTTTGTAGAGGGCCATGCCACAGTGTGGTTGTTACAGTTCCGCCATCTTCTCTACCATGACATAGCCCCAAACCTGATCAGGCCCAATCGTGTTGTCTTCACAGAAAATGGCTTACGGGAGCTCAAGAGTTGGGGAATGGTGCCACTGTGGCTCTGTTCCCCCTTTCCACATGTATCAACCATCACCCTCAGGTTGACCACAGGCAGCTAACATGTTTTAAAACACTAGTATCTTTATCTAAGTGCTAAGCAGTGTTCTTTATCATAGGTTAATGAACAAACCTTGTGTTCCCAATGTAGACAGGGCCTTCGTTTGTTCCTCTCCCTGTTCCTCATTCCTGGGTCCTGTGGCTGGAATGGTGCTTAGTGACAGAGATCATACAAATACCTACATAGAGTGGGGCCCAAAGGCTAATCAGGGGAGTTTTCAGCCGATAAACAGAGAAAGGGCCACTTCCCAGACTCCAGGAAGCTCACTGCTCTGAAGGGAGAGAGGTAGAGAGGCAAAGACTGACTAAAAAGCACCAAACAAAGGAGCATTACTTGCTCTTGTGTGTGAGGAGTCCCCTGGTAGGCATTCATTTCTCTGCTTGGTCTTCAGTACCCACTAGAGCAGGGAGTGCTGGTGCCAGGTCTATAGTTTAACCACAAGTGATTAGGATTCAGGCAGGAATTACTAGGTAAGGTTCTCAGGCCTGTGTTATGCAGGAGTCAAACTAGGTGATTGAACTGGTCTCTTCCATTAAACTGGACTGAAGGGAAGGAAGGGGGAGATGAATAAAACTGAGAGTGAAGGGTAAGGACATCCAGCTCTCTACAGAACTCTGCAAGTCTTTCTCAAGTCTTTGGCTGCAACTTGAGGAAGCACAGAACTCTTGAGTCAAAGCTAAAATAGGAGACATCCCACACTGGAACTCACTCTCTCCATGAAAGTCCTACAGAAGATCTAAGCGTTGCAAGGCAAGAAAGAGCATCCCACTCCTCTGGATGACCCAAGTTCAACAGAATTGCTCTGAACATTCCCTAGCTGGCCCATTCTCTGTGGAAAGAGCTGTAGGGTTGGGTATTGGAAACACCAAATTAATTAAAACCAATTGTATCCATAGCAATTAGGTGTAGGATTGAGCTATTTGATTTGGGAAAATTAAAAGAAAACCAACAGCAACAAAAGCCCAACCCACCCAACCCAGGCGACTGGGCCAGCTGCAGGAGTTGGGCGGGCCGGTGTGTTTCAGAAACAGTGCAGAAGAGAGGATTTGGCATCTGGAAGTGGCTTTAGAAATAGGGCGGGTGCATTTGCTACGACAATCCACTGAAACAACAGCAGTCTAAAAATAGGGTTGTTTTCTGTACTAAGCTCTTTGTTAGTCATCACCCACTCCTAAAATAAAACCCGTGTAACAGTCGCTCCTGGTAGCGGCCGTAAACAAACTTCAGGAGGAGGGAGGAAAAGGGAAGACGAGCAGCGGCGGCGGCAGTAGGGGGTGGAGCAGGAGCGTTTCGTTCTTGGGGCAGCAGCCGCAGCGGCAGCCCGAGCTAGAGGCCGGCTGGGCCCGGGTCGCGGGCAGGAGCGTGCGGAGCTGGGGCCAGCTGAGAGCGGCGCTCCGGGCGCTCCGGGCGCTGGAGCAGGCGGCCACGGTTAGCGGGCTGCGGAGGTGGCTGCTGCTGCCGCCGCCTTCGAAAACTCCTTGGGGCTTGGAGCAAAGCCACGGTGGTCCAGGCAACGGCATTAAACAGGAGGAAACAGACTGGGGATTCCGTCATTTCAGTGGCGAAGGGAGGAAAGGAAAGCACTGAAAGCAGACGGGGAAAGAGAGGCAAAGAACGAGAGAGCCGCCTTCGCCCTCCACCCTTCACGGAGCTGCCCCCAAAGCACAGCGTTAGGGGCCGGGCACCAGCAGCCTAACCTTAGGGCTCTGTTGGGGGGGCGTGGGGAGGGGGGAGCCGCTGGAGGTTTGCTGGGACTCCCTCTGGATGTGTGCGCGTTACATGGCAGGGACTACTGCCGGGAGCAACGCGTGTGGGTGCGTGTGTGCGTGTGTGTGTGTGTGTGTTCAGCAGAGTGACTGCTCACTCGCTGGGCGTCTGGATTTTCTCTGCATTCCTGGGAAAGGGTCTCCCTGCTCCTCTCACCGCCCAGCAAGCAGCTCCCCAAAATCGATATGCCATTAAAATGTACCGCGGACACGTTAAGAGGTCAGAAAAGGAGCACTTTGGTTGACCTTAACGCCTCCCCAAGCCTCTTTCCAGAGCGCACAGGGCTGGCGCTTCCCATCTGGAAAGGTAGCTCCAAAAACTCCTTTGCCAAAGAGAGGGAGAGAGAGAGAGAGAGAGAGAGAGACTACAACAATAGCTGCGATTTCTCATCCGCACTCGTCTTGTTGCTCATCTGTCCCGCTGCTCCCCCCCCCCCCGAAGAAAACACCCCTTATGGGCCGAGCCCAAGTCCTGGTATCTGACACTGAAAAGCACAAAGTCCCACAGAAAGAAAACAAGCTCAAAATCAAAGGGTGTTCCGAAGTGAAGATGGCTGGAGTGAAAACACTGTGGCCCCGAGCAGATTATGTAGGATTACCCCTTCACTTGAAGGGTCAGTGTCCCCTGCTGTTGTAATTGTTGCATCAATAAGCACTGATGTGGTTTCGTAGTATTTTTTTTTCTGCAACTAATGAGAGGTGACCGACTAGGGAGAAAATCTGCCAAAACTCCCAACTTTCCAAAAAGAAATTGGCTACTATTCAGGACCGATTCCATCCCTCGCCCACGCATTAAGTTACCATAGTGAAAAAATATAAAAACCTAGATAGATTAGACAGGATTCTATTTGGACTCTTAAATAATTTTTTCACTTTTCTGAGGGCATCTGTAATATGTGGGAAAGTGATACTTGAGAATACAAGAAATAACTGTATTCCAACCCTCCCTGCCGACACGTATACATATAAGTATATCTAAATCGTATAACACACACTTCCTATCTGGAAGCCTCTTACGTAACAACAGATAACTAAAACAATTAGATCTTTGCTTTCTCATAATTAGTAATTTGGTTCTATTTCTTGTAGGAATAAGTTACTGAAGTTCGCTAGAGTAAGCAAACATTGAGTTCACTTGAATTTCATGTTTATAGAAGACAAAATCCCTTTTAGATTGTTGAAAAAAAGTTTTTGAAAAGTCTGCCTTGAAAGACATGTCTTCGTCTTTGTATCTGAATGGACAGTTTCTCATTTGGGCGGGGGGGGGACATTTTTCTCAGGGCTCATTGTTTGAGGTGGAACATTTTCAATAATGACTTAGTGCAACAATTTGTCTCAAAGAATCTTCTATGGCCTCCTGTTCCCCAGAAGCAGATAGGATTTCGTTTATATTGGGTTTATTTTAAACCACATCTGGGTGTCATGCACCAGATTTATGATTTTTTTTTCATACACCAGATATTTTAACCGCCCTAACTCTCCATTTGCTGCTGTCCAACTCCAACAAGAAAGTATGGCCCCTTTTGCCAGCTGGGAGGGCAGAGGGAGAGGGTAGGAGCTGAAAGGGAAAATGGATTGAATTAAGAGACGATTTAACTAATATTCCGCCCTCCCCCCCGCCGCCCCAGGCTCGCACTCTTTTAAAACCTGTCGCTCCCAGTTGCTGCAAGCTTCGACACTGTCCTGTTTGAACTGAGGACAGGTCCTGTGCGATGCTATTTGCGGGCTGCGGGTGGACCCCTGGGCCGGTCTCTGTCGCCCTGCTCCCTCAGCGATGTAACGAGGCTGCGTTGCTCTGATAGTTACAGAATAATAAATAAATAAACTAATAATAAATCTGTGTGGCTGAAATCAACTCCGTCGAGTCTGTAAGTAATTTAGCAGAATGGGATTTTCCTTTCTCTTGCCTGCCAGTGGATGCTCTTTTCCAAATTTCCACAGCCAGGGAAGCCTGCGATTTTTTACATAATGATTTCAGCATGCAGGGCTTTTTCTCCCCCCCCCCTTCCCTCCTTTTATTTCATGAACTAAATGTGCTGCTTACTCATTTGAAACAGACACTGACAAACTTTCAGAAATCGAATGAGTTGGGGGGAGGGGGGTGCCAGTTTCTCTCTCTCTCTCTCTCTGTATGCTCCCATTCAACTAGGTCTTTGTGCAGGAGCTGCATCTTCAGCAGAATCAGAGGCAGGAGGGCGAGGGGGCTCCGCTTGGACTTTTCTCCCTGGCACTGAAGCTTGAAGCCTCCTGCTGGCTCCCCGCTCGTGCAGCTGAGAGGAGCTGGCAGGCCCCGTGACATCACGGGACGCTGGGCGGGGAGAGGGGCTGGGACGGGAAGGCCGGGGGGGGGGGGCCGGCGGGGGGGGGTGTTTTCCAGCTTTAAAAAGGCAGCCGTCTCCTCGCAGCCCTGCGTCAGAGAGAGACTTACAGATTCTTCATGCTCACTGATCAAAATACACCCCCCCGCATAAGACCCCGGGAGGGAGGGAGAGAGACGAACTTCCCGGGGGGCTCCCTCGCAGGGCTGGCCGCAGCGCGAGTGCCTGGGCTCTGCCCGCTCGCTCGCCCTCTCCTCTCAGTGACAGTGCCCCGGGGGCAGCTGCTGCCATCTAACGTTTCCAGTTAGGCTTCCACTGGGCGGGAGGGGAGGCGGGGGGGGGGGCGACACACACCGCAGCCCGGTTCCCAAGCTAGCCAGAGAGCGCGGGAAGCGGGGCGAAAGAAGCGAGAGGCAGAGAGAGGGGTTCCCCCCCCGCTCCCCACCCCACCGTCAGCCCCTCCTGGCCGAGTGGATGCCAAGCCCTGGCCTTCCCACTTCCAAGCACTTTCTAGCCGGACCTCCGGATCCAGCTGGAGGGAGAGAAGCTTTGGTGGCTTTGCAGCGCTCTTCCTGCCCCTTCGGCAGCAGCGGCAGCATGAAATCAGCAGAGGAAGGTAAAGAGCCGGGGTTTTCAGAAGGGTTTGTGCATGCCCCGTTGTTTGCTCCTGCTTGGGATTTGCATTTTGGGGAGGAGGGTGGAAGAGGGTGGCCGGGCCCGGGCCCGGGGCAGCTCGTGTCGCGGAGGAAGAGGACCGGCCGCCGCTGGCGCTGGCTGCAGTGATTGGGAAGCGGTGTCCCCCTGGTGTTTCCCCAAGGCAGCCTTGAGGTTTGAATGCGACTTTTTGCCAATAGGTGTCTCCTTTTCCTCTTGCGCTGCATGAACTTGGCCTTGGCTTCTGGATCCTTGAGCGGCAGGCAGCACAATAAAATACAATGGAGTGCTTTGCTGGCGGACCTGTCAGACTCACATGCAGCGTCTGTTTAGATTTAAACCGAACAGAGCCGGTTTATTTATTTGTTCTGTAGTTTGATGAATGCAGGCTGGGGGGGGGGGGGGGACTAGTTCTCTCGTCAGCCCAAGGCATCCCAGGATCCTGTGGAGTTAAAGTATGGCTGAGTGTGTGCTGCGCGTTAATGCTTCACGGAGTCATAGTGCGCAGAGCGAAGTTAGCTTGTTGGATCATTTTTAACCACTAAATTCTGACATGCAAATAGCACATTTGAAAGGCGCGTTTTATGATGAGGTGCTCTATGGTTTTCTGCTAGAATACGCCCTATAACTAAAACCGTGTGTAAAAATTTCGAAAAATTAGAACCCCTGTAAAAACAAAAAGGCTCAGCGCTAGTCTGAAACCTAATAATGATGATCCCTCCTCCAGGGTATCAAAACAAATAAACAAAAGCTCCAAAGTTTCTACTACTTTATTCTTTCATGTGCACCAGGGGGAACATTTTCTCACACCTATTGGACCCTAATTCAAAACATGCGATTATATTATACATCATGCTATTTATGACAACTCGTTTCCTTTTTTTGAATGCTGTTTAGGTGCCCATAGTCCTAAAGTGTTCTAAATTGGAAAATACACTAGCCACGTTAACTGGAAAAGATCTTGGGTGCAGGTCTTTTGAAACATTTTACTGTTAGCCCATATTTAGGGTTGCAAATAAGGTAACCTCGGACCACTAGTTGTTGTTTTTTTAACCAAGGGCCTGATCCAGTGACTTAAATGGGAGTTCTAGTCCCAGGACATTTTCTCCCCTAAGGCATCGGGAACCCGTGGCACTCTCTACAATAATAAAACTATTGTTTTACAAAATAGTATTACAATCAAAGCCCTTTGGTGGAATCACCATTCTTTTTGTTATGAATGGCAGACTGTAGCACAGATAAGTCACTTTCATCTCTTGGCAGGTGTCATGTACTTTTCAGCTTTCTGTTTTGGAATCAGTATAGTCACCGTGTTCAGTATAGACTCAAGCTTCAAGCTTCAAAATGTGGGAGGGCGTTTGATATACCGCTCTTCAGTGTAATTAAAGCCAAACATCTTAAAAGGACAAGGCGATTAAAAAGTTGATAGTGAAAGTAATCAATAGTGTTTATTCCAGCAGCTCTGAAGTATGCTGCTTATTTTCTGAGTTTGCACAGACATGCTAGACTACTTTTCAGTGTCTACCTTTTCTGCACAGCTGGTTTCACTAGATTTCAATTGAAAGAATCCTTCCCGTATAATAACTACAAATGCTGCTGAATTATTGGGCTCTGATACTGAAATCGTTCAGACGCCTCTTTAGATGAAAGTTACGTATTGCAATATTAGTAAGTAACTGTACGTGTTTGTAGAGATTTCGTGACTTTTGCCTTCTTGAACTTTCAAATGCTGCATGCAGAGGACTTCCAAAATGTTTAACTTCAAAGACAGTTAATGTTCCAACTTCAAAAAATAATCCAGAAGACAAACAAGCAAAAACATATGGGGGGAGACTAAAAAAAGAGAGATTCCTCTTTATTTCTAAGATTTCCTGCATAATTAAATAACTTTTCTGATTCCTGTGCTAAAATGTCACAAGCTATCTGCAATAATTCACTTTACTGTTGATATATTTTTCAAGGTGCTAAGAAATTAGGCCAAAAGAAAGAATGATCTAATGCAGTAAATACATAGGGGGACTCTACAAGTCAAGATTGACTCTGCAAATTAAGGTTTACCACTGCCAAGTGGCAACAATCAAATATATTATTTTAAATTTTAACTGTGAAGAAACTTTCGCATCACTCGGGGGGCGGGGGGGAGGAAGTTACTGTATAAAGCCTTATGGATCAGTATAATGATGCTTTGGAATCTACCAAAGTACGGAGTGCTGCGCGTTAAAACGAATCAAACATTACTGTTATTTAAAGCTGAAACTGTCTTTCAGACTGTGGTGAACACAACTGGGGCGAGAGCCTCAGCTAGTATTAATTGTTATCGCTCCATTGAAGTCAATGGAGTTATGACAATTTGCACCAGCTGAGGATCTGCTTCAAAGACTTGTGGGGGGAGGGTCGATGTAACCTTGCAACCATTCAGAGAGTTTTTCTTTATAGAAATAGAACAGGTTTTCCCTTAAGTAGTGAGGGTCTCCCCAGGTTAATGGCATTGTTTTAATCCAGGTTGTTAACAGACTGGACACATTGCTCAATCTTAACGCATTCCATCACTTCAGTTCTGTATTCCTATACAGTTCTTCAGAGGTGATGTGCCAATCTCAACATTTCACCAGCGACACTAATATTTGTTGGACTGGCAAATCAA
Organism: Dermochelys coriacea; assembly: GCF_009764565.3. Lineage (NCBI taxonomy): Eukaryota > Metazoa > Chordata > Testudines > Dermochelyidae > Dermochelys > Dermochelys coriacea. The sequence continues at coordinate 105,691,949 of NC_050069.1, forward strand.
ACTCTCTGTGAATAGTTCCGAACCATCGATCAACATCGAAGGTACCAGGGTGTAGAAACAAAAATGAAAACGATTCAATAATAAATGTAGCAGATATTTTGTAATGAGTCTCCCTTCTTCCTCCCCGTCCTCGTGTATCATTGGCAGGGACTCAGATGGAGAACAAATATGTCCTGCTAATCACAAATAGTTTGTTATTACTATTTCAGATGTTAAGGGAAGGCGAACCGGTCTGAAGTGATGGAAAACTAATCATTTGTAGGAATGATGTTGACTTTATAGATTGTCTTCCCTTGGATCAGCAGTAATAACCTAATGAGTGGCTATGAACACTTTTGGGGTTTTGTTGGTTTTTTGGGTCAGGAAGTGCACTTCTAGTTTACCTGCGCTTTTAGCTATAATTCAGAACCCAAAGGCTACAAAATGCAAACATTTGCTTGAGAACTATTTGTAAAACAGGACAAACCAAAGCGAAGTGTAGCTGGGTAAAAAGAAAATGAAACTTGCAATATGTAGGCTCAAGGAGAAGTTCTGCATAGGTTACTGGTTTGAGCGAAAAGTAGCAACGCCTAGAAAACCAACGGCCACAAAGCCCAGCCTTTTCAACTCGAGCTGCCTAAAGTTAAGCACCAAATCCACTTTTAGGTAGCAAAACGTGGCCTGATTTTCAGTCGTGCTGAGCAGTCCCACTGAAGTCAATAGCAGCCGTGGCTCTTCGGCCTCTTGAAAATCAGACCGCGGTCTGAGATGCCTGAATATGGTGCTGGCTGTAGAGGACAAAGAAAGAGAGTACATTTATTACCAGTGAAGAATGCATTTATTCTCCACCATTTTCTTCTGCCTCCTCAAAACCTTTAAACCAGCCACCTTAGTGATCCTGCTGTTCCAGAGGGTTGTTTCAAGTTGATGCCAATGCCTTGTACATTCTCTGGTGATTCAGCCCTGCAGCTTAGAACAAACAGTTGGGAGCAAAGAAATAATGGAAACCCTGCAAAAGCAAAGAAAGTTGGTACACAAGCATTACACAATATATTAGCAGTCTGTCCTGCCAATCGACTGCACCGATATGCTGCTATTCACAGCCACAACAGCCCGCTTCGCTCCAAAACCAATCCCCACTCAGCCTATCCCAATTCTGGAGCTGTACTTGAAGACGGGGGAAATTTCAGTTGTTAGCAACACTATCTGTAATCATCATACAATAAGTCAGAGACAACCGCAAGTTCAACGTCAGTTTAGTAAATTGCCTAAGGGCAGATGTTGGCCAGCATTGTGTAGATCATAAGAGACCATTTGTAAGTTCAGCACAACACTTTGTGACGGAAAGAAAAAAACAGAATGAATTCTGATGCAAAAATAATAATAAATAATAATAGTATTTTCTTGGCACTTTGTAATGGAGTTTTCAGCCATTAGCCAGGAAAATGGTATTCCCTGAGTTAAGGGAATGCCGTTTCCATAACTGCTTTAAAAAATATTCCTTTGAAATCCAGCCTTAAAAATTCTGGGAGCTCAACAGTTTCATCTCAGTCCTGGCTCCTGGGGTGGTGAGGTCATTTGCAAGTTGTAGTCTTTAAAACTGGCTCGAATAATCCGAAATAAATATAGTCCCAAATAGAGAAGACAACATTCTTGTAAAGTGTAACTTTTAAAACAAAACAGGGCAAAATACAGCAGACACCATTCAAAGAGCACTGCAACTTTTCTTGTCAGCTTTAAAGGGAGAGAAATAATGACGTTTATGTGAACCGCTAATTCTGGGGGTAGGGTGGGATGGGGTGTGTGGGGTGGGGGGAAGCATTGTGCTTCTCTTTTAGGTTTTCATTAAACAATTTGCCAATTCCCCTCAGTATGAACTTGAAGACTTGACCCAGGGAATTTCGCCTTTCCTCCACCGTACAGGTTTCAGAGCAGCAGCCGTGTTAGTCTGTATTCGCAAAAAGAAAAGGAGGACTTGTGGCACCTTAGAGACTAACAAATTTATTAGAGCATAAGCTTTCGTGAGCTACAGCTCACTTCATCGGATGCCACCCTACGTGTACAATACAATCGATAATATTAAAAGTCCCGTTGTAATGTGTTTTTATGGCAGCTGGCACTAGCGGGTGCTGCAACTAAATGCAAAATATTACGGTTAGCCCCCCCCCCCCAACAACAACAAAAACCCCAACAAAAACAAAACAAACAAAAAAAACACCTAGAGGCACTTCGGTGACCAGAACACAATCGTTAGCACGTAGCACAGCTTTGCACTGCAACCTGAAGTCCCCAGCCCACACAGACGGGCAAGCTGAACTCCTCCTCATCACGAGGGCCCATTATTAAGGTTTGTCAGTTAGCCAAAGAAGAGAGAACTCAACCCCCCCACCCCCGTTTTGTAATCAGTGCGGTCCGGGAAACTTCAAACCGGTGGCAATTCAAATGTGCCTGCCAATGTGGTGGAGTGGAACAGAAGCCCCTTCATTTCCCAGGTTGACTGGTGGCTACTCCACGGCGGTTCCCCCATCCCGCAGTACAGCTTGCAGCAGGGGCGTGTGAGCCTCTGCGGTCTTTTCGCTTTGCTCGTGCTTCATTGAATCCCGGATGATTATTTTGTTTTAAGGAAGTTGAGGGACGTTGCAGAAGCGGGGCATGGGGCGGGGGCGAGAGAGAGAGAGAGAGAGAGAGAGAGAGAGAGGATCCTGACTGTATTAGTCACCGCGAGCGGCGGAGCAAAGCACTGGGTGCTGTCAGAAGCGCGCAGACACGTGTCCGGAGGAGGGGGAGAGGAGGGAGCGGGGCTTTCAGTTTTACGGCTCCCGTTAGCAAAAAAAAAAAAAAAAAAAGAAAGGGGGGGGGACAGAAAAGAGACATCTGCCCGGGCAGCAAAACTGCCCCCGGCAATCGGGCGTCTAGCGAGGAGCAGCGCCCAGCTTGACCCTCTCCGACTCATCAGCCCACCTGCCTCAGCCGCCTCTCGGGGGGGGGGGACACACAGGGCGTCCTCCCTCACTCGCGCCCAGGGGTTATTTTAAAACAAGGAACTAGCGAGAGGCAGGCAGAGCAACTCGCTTGTTTAGATAAACCCGGAAACATCAACAACGAGAGAAGGAGGATCAGAGGCACAGACAGAGAGCGGGGGGGTGGGGGGGTCACATTACAGCCCAGCAGCCGCCGGCTGCCTGTACCTGCAGCGAGCCGCTCCGGCTGATTGAATTACACAGAAATTACGGAGCCTGCTTCTCCCACGCCTCACCCCGGCGGCCGCTCAGCCGCAGCCCCTCGGCTCTCGCCCGTCCCCCGGCGTCCCAGCCCGAGACACAGCGGGCAGAGCCCGAGGAAAGTTGCTCCTGCTCTCCCAGCTGGTGGGGCTGGCGCCGCGGCCGCCTCCTGAGACATGACGGGCCTGGAGGAAGAGCAAGAGTTTGATTTTGATTTCCTCTTCCAGTTTAACCAGGGCGAGGATTGCAGCGGTGGCAAAGGTTGGTGCGGACTAGGCGGCGGCGGGCTCGGGGCTTCCCGGCTTGCAGAGCTCTGGCGGCGGGCGGCGTGGCGCTGAGATGCTCTGTGGGGGCACGTCGGCGCGATCCCAAGGCGGGGCTGCCCCCTGGGAAGGAATAGGAAAAGCAGTGGCGTGTTGGGGAGCCAGGCGGAGGCGGAAGGGGCTTTGCAGGGTTCTCGCTCTTTGTCCTCAGAACAGGACTGCTCCTAACAGGAGCTGGAGGCACCCCAGTGTTGCTTTTGCCAGATCCTGCTGCCCCCTGGATCCTGAGCGGGGAGGGGGGGGGGAGATACAGGCTATAATGTTTGCAGGAAGGGACCCCTTTTGCATTTCTTGGTTTGGGAGCTGAGGTGGGGATGGGGAAAACATTCGACTTTTGAGGGGTACTCACTCCAGAAAGAAACATCTTATTTCTTGAGTGTGCTATTGAACTATTGAACAATCCTCTGTACAAACACAGAAGGTGGTTGTCTATAGGAGTTTGCCGTCCAAATGAGAGGGAAGCCTGTAATACAAGATGAGCAAGCATCTTAGAGAGGTGATTAAGAAGAAGCAGAAAGCATACAGGGAGTGGAAGATGGGAGGGATCAGCAAGGAAAGCTACCTAATTGAGGTCAGAAGATGTAGGGATAAAGTGAGAGAGGCTAAAAGTCGAGTAGAGTTGGACCTTGCAAAGGGAATTAAAACCAATAGTAAAAGGTTCTATAGCCATATAAATAAGAAGAAAACTAAGAAGGAAGAAGTAGGGCCGCTTAACACTGAGGATGGAGCGGAGGTTAAAGATAATCTAGGCATGGCCCAATATCTAAACAAATACTTTGCCTCAGTCTTTAATAAGGCTAAAGAGGATCTTGGGGATAATGGTAGCATGACAAATGGGAAGGAGGATATAGAGGTAGATATTACCATATCAGAGGTAGAAGCGAAACTGAAACAGCTTAATGGGACTAAATCGGGGGGCCCAGATAATCTTCATCCAAGAATATTAAAGGAATTGGCACCTGAAATTGCAAGCCCATTAGCAAGAATTTTTAATGAATCTGTAAACTCAGGAGTAGTACCGAATGATTGGAGAATTGCTAATATAGTTCCTATTTTTAAGAAAGGAAAAAAAAGTGATCCAGGTAACTACAGGCCAGTTAGTTTGACATCTGTAGTATGCAAGGTCCTGGAAAAAATTTTGAAGGAGAAAATAGTTAAGGACATTCAGGTCAATGGTAAATGGGACAAAATACAACATGGTTTTACAAAAGGTAGATCGTGCCAAACCAACCTAATCTCCTTTTTTGAAAAGGTAACAGATTTTTTAGATAAAGGAAATGCAGTGGATCTAATTTACCTAGATTTCAGTAAGGCATTTGATACCGTGCCACATGGGGAATTATTAGTTAAATTGGAGAAGATGGGGATCAATATGAACATCAGAAGGTGGATAAGGAATTGGTTAAAGGGGAGACTGCAAAGGGGGTCCTACTGAAAGGCGAACTGTCAGGTTGGAGGGAGGTTACCAGTGGAGTTCCTCAGGGATCGGTTTTGGGACCAATCTTATTTAATCTTTTTGTTACTGACCTTGGCACAAAAAGTGGGAGTGTGCTAATAAAGTTTGCAGATGATACAAAGCTGGGAGGTATTGCCAATTCGGAGAAGGATCGGGATATTATACAGGAGGATCTGGATGACCTTGTAAACTGGAGTAATAGTAATAGGATGAAATTTAATAGTGAGAAGTGTAAGGTTATGCATTTAGGGATTAATAACAAGAATTTTAGTTATAAGTTGGGGACGCATCAATTAGAAGTAACAGAAGAGGAGAAGGACCTTGGAGTCTTGGTTGATCATAGGATGACTATGAGCTGCCAATGTGATATGGCTGTGAAAAAAGCTAATGCGGTTTTGGGATGCATCAGGAGAGGCATTTCCAGTAGGGATAAGGAGGTTTTAGTACCGTTATACAAGGCACTGGTGAGACCTCACCTAGAATACTGTGTGCAGTTCTGGTCTCCCATGTTTAAAAATGATGAATTCAAACTGGAGCAGGTACAGAGAAGGGCTACTAGGATGATCCGAGGAATGGAAAACTTGTCTTATGAAAGGAGACTTAAGGAGCTGGGCTTGTTTAGCCTAACTAAAAGAAGGTTGAGGGGAGATATGATTGCTCTCTATAAATATATCAGAGGGATAAATATAGGAGAGGGAGAGGAATTATTTAAGCTCAGCACCAATGTGGACACAAGAACAAATGGGTATAAACTGGCCACCAGGAAGTTTAGACTTGAAATCAGACAAAGGTTTTTAACCATCAGAGGAGTGAAGTTTTGGAATAACCTTCCAAGGGAAGCAGTGGGGGCAAAAGATCTATCTGGTTTTAAGATTCTACTCGATAAGTTTATGGAGGAGATGGTATGATGGGATAATGGGATTTTGGTAAGTAATTGATCTTTAAATATTCAGGGTAAATAGGCCAAATCCCCTGAGATGGGATATTAGATGGATGGGATCTGATTTACTATAGAAAACTCTTTCCTGGGTATCTGGCTGGTGAATCTTGCCCATGTGCTCAGGGTTTGGCTGATTGCCATGTTTGGGGTCGGGAGGGAGTTTTCCTCCAGGGCAGATTGGAGAGGCCCTGGAGGTTTTTTTTGCCTTCCTCTGTAGCATGGGGCATGGTTGACTGGAGGGAGGCTTCTCTGCTCCTTGAAGTTTTGAACCATGATTTGAGGACTTCAATAGCTCAGACGTGGGTGAGGTTTTTCATAGGAGTGGGTGGGTGAGATTCTGTGGCCTGCGCTGTGCAGGAGGTCGGACTAGATGATCAGAGTGATCCCTTCTGACCTTAGTATCTATGAATCTATGAATCTATTAGGATCCACGTCTGAATTTTAAATATCATAGCGTTTGGGGATGTTTGCATCTGGGGTTTTGGTTCCGACCTGTTAAAAAGAAGAGCCAGTGGTGAAATCCAGAGCTGAGTTTGGATTTCAAACCTTTTCCTCCAACTCAGGGGCCAGGTGTGTTTGATCTTTAGTTGGTATTGCCTTAGAAGGTACGCTTCAGACACCATGAGACACAGTGTGAGAGTCCAATGGCATTTTTTTCATCCTTGGGGTGAAACCCATTGTTTGGCACTGAAATTGGCATGTGGAGAGAAGAGTGTTGTTACTGCATCCCAAGGAGATGTCACCTGCCACTTTTTCAGTGCTGGAGTTGCTCCCAGTCATACACAACTGGACCCTATAATGCAATCTTGGAGACACCCGTCCTCCACCTCCCTGAGCATCACTAGAGCTATGTTCCAAAATTTTGACTTTCAGTCAAAGCAACACTCCAAGTATAGTGTTGCAGCTCTTCAATGTGCTGTGTTTGTATTCCCTATATAGTGACCATCTATTGCCCTCTTCTCTGGCATGTGCATGGTGTCTAAATGCATTAATTAATAGCATCACAATGTCTTGCAAATCTGGATGCCGGAAGTTAGGTACCTCAGGCTGAGATTTTCCCAGGGAGTCAGGTGCCCAAATCCCATTGAATTCCCGTAGGCATCTTGAAAATATGGACTTCAGCCACTAAATAGAAAAACAGTTGTGATTTTCAAAAATCATCTTTCTTAGATGCCTGGCCAGTATCTCTTGCTCTCATGCTCAGGGTCTAACTGATCACCAAATTTGCAGTTGGGAAGGAATTTTCTCCCAAATCAGAATGGCATGGACTGGGGCAGGGGAAAGCTCCTTTCTCTTTGTGGATTAAATTCAGACTGTGTGCTAGTGACTGTACAAACATAGAGGGCTACTGTCTATAGGAGCTTACCATCAAAATGAGAGAGGGAATGGATCATTTGCAAGGGCTTGTCAGGGCATATCCAACCTAATCAATTCCCTGTCAGTGCAGGAAACTCAGGCATTGATGACTCTCCTGTTTTGTGCCTGTGGATTCCTGAGGACTAAAATGCTTTAGTCTAACTAAAGTCACTGGGCTTAATGTAGGAGTACTAGAGTGAAATTTGATGGCCTGTGCTATGCAAAATGAGCAAATGGTCCCTTCTGGCCTTAAACTCTGTCAAGTCTGTTAAAAGGTGTTTGAACAACCTTAGCTCCCCCTTGAAGTCCATGTGATGTGCTAGTGTTTGTCACCCTTAAAACAAAAACAAAACCAAAAAAACAAACAAACCTCTGTGTGCGCTCAACACTTTTCCAAAGGCAAACAGCACTTTACAAGATCAGGCCCTAAGGCTGTAGAAGGATTGAAACTTTCATGTTATAATTTAATTGGGGGAGGAGAGAAGGATAGTTCCAAGTCACCAGAAAGTGAAAAGTCGTGTGTTTAGGAGTTGTTATAAAACAAGGGGTTCAGTTCCAATCTTTGTTATACTAGTGTGTGCTAACACAATGCAAGGCCCAATATTGTGCAGTGCCACAATTTCCATGTAAATCAGTGGGAGTTGAGGGTTCTCTTCATGTTATCACATTGGGTGTAGACTGTTGAGCTTATTTCCAAAATGGCACCATCAAAGCTGGCGCTATTCATCATGTGAATTCACTCCACATGTCAAAGTCCAGACAAATTTTTTTTTGAAAGTGCACTATGCATGCTCAGTAGCCATTCAGAAACATAATGCCTCGATTTTCTTTGTTGTTTCAAATTTTTCTTTTCAAAATACCTAAGTTGTTTGTGACTATTAGAACTTTCTGCACCAAGCTTCACCTCCCAGGGAATTCTGATGGCCAGATTTCTATAAATCAGGTTTATTATGGAATCCAAGACAAGTCATTAATTATAGTGGCATGAAGTCACCTATTGTGATCATAATAATTAATATGTCTTACTAAAATGCCACCATTTTGCTACTTTACCTTAACAAAATGGTGACAATTAAATCCTTAAAAAAATCTGCTTGGATTCTACATGATTGACATGTGACAATTAACTTGTGGTGCTTAAAAGGTATGTTTCTCAAAAGTCTCCTTGTAGATGCATTTCACCAAGACTTACTAGCTAGGTGATGGTATTATTATATATACCCTTTTTGTTGCATTATGGGAGGAGTCTTTTAACTAATTGATGAGTATGTTTTCTGACCATAGAAAAAATTATTCCATGGATATCATTTATTTATTAATAATATAGTACTGCCTAGGGGCCACAATTAAGATCAAGGCCTCATTTTGCTAGGTGCTGTACAAATGCAGAGTCAGAGATGGTCCCTTCCAAAAGAACTTACACTCTAAATAGATAAGACAGATAAAGATGGGAGGGGAAACAGAGGCACAGAATGGCAAAGTGATTTGCCCAAGGTTGCAGAGCAGGTCAGTGGCAGAGCTGGGACTAGAACATAGGTGTCCTGAGTCTCAGTCCATTGCCTGCCAGCACTGGACCATGCTGCCTTTCATTAGATCCAAATTTATTTACAAATCACTCCCTGTCATTCAGATTATGGGTTGGTGTAGTATGAAATAACCTATTCTTAGGCATGAACTAAGGATTTTTTAAATAATGCAAGTTAACTAGATTTATTGATAATACTGAGGAAATATTTGAGCCTTATCAGTTGAATGCTGCTATGAAGAAAGAAGAGGATGACAAAACTACATACCCTTGTGAATGGTGACACTGGCCTTTTTTTTTTTTTAATAGCATGTTTCTTAAAATATCTCCTCCCTCCACAGTGTTTGGTTAAAGTGTCAAACTAGAATATATTCTGAATAGTCCTGTTTCATCTGTAACATGTTCTAGGGTAATGTAATGAACCTCTCTTGATAAATAGCCAGTTTCCTAAGGCTAAGTAGAAAGTGATTCAAATAGGTGTTGAACACATTAATGGTGCCTGACAGGATATAAATCAGTATAAACATCTGAGTTACTATCAAATAGCTAAAATTTATGTATTTTATATAAATATAGTCTTTCTTTGAATCATTGACATTAAGAAATCTGTACACTGTGTAATTGGATAATGGCATCAAATTGAGTAGGGTTGATAAAAAAAAAGGAACAGAGTAAGCTCCTGCAGTGGTGCAACAAGCTCAGAAGCTCATTTGCATATTCAGTGCTATTGAGGATTGGGTCCTGTTGGGAATAACAGCTGTGGAAATTAGCAAAGCTTTTCCGGATTTCAGCATGCAAGGTAAGGCATGATCACTGCCTGGGGTGTTTGTCTCTGGAGAGAGAAGGAAACAAATACTGTGTGTGAAAGAACTCCTATTGTAGGGAAGCCTTACTTCTTTATTACTATCATTCAGGAATGAAGAAGGTATCTCTTTCATAACAAAATCCTTAAAAGGCTGGTGAACATTAGAGCTAGTTATAGTTTTAATTCAGGGAATTAAACTGAAAGCAAAGGATCATCTGAACTCAAAATGCAGGGGCTATTTTAGGAAGTCTTTGTTTTCTTTTCCCAATATGGGGCCAGATATGTGTAAGGGTACTGCAGGAGGGGTGATCCAGAGCTGTCTCAACTCCAAAAGGAGCTCGGAAAGACACTGGCAAGTTGTGCCCACAGCATCGCCTTTTAATAGAGTGGAGAATGCATTGTCTTTGGTGGCCAGCTAGCTCTGCTGTCTTGTGTGAAGGGGAAGGCTAAGGCTGGAGCCCCACAAGGGCACTAGCATGGAGCAGTATGGCAGGTATCCCTGGTTCCTACACAGAGATATTGTGGGTGAGAGAGAGGCTGTGTGCAACCTTACCTCATTTCTTCCCTCCAAGTCCCAATCCAAAGTGCACCATGTGAGAGCAAGTACAATGTAGCCCTTTATAGTCCAATAGACAGAGGTCCCTGATTTTTAGACATTTAGGCATTGCGGCGCTCAGCATTACAACAATTAATTAATTTAGGAGTCTAAATGTCATTTGCAAAAGGGATTTAAGCATTTGGGATAGCCTAATCAATGGGGTCTTGCTAGTAAATCTCTAAATTCCTCTTGTAAATTACATTTAGCTCCTAAATCAGTAGGTGTTATAACACTGAGTGCTGCAATGCCTAAATACCTTTAAAAATTGGGACCTAAGGCACATGAAGTTCATGTGACTCACTAATGGTCCTTCAGTAAGCCAAATGGAACTGATTCAAATTGAATTGTTTGGTGATCTCTGACTCCTAGATTTCTGCACCAACTGTGTAACTGTGCCAGCATTTAATAATGTGTGTTGTAATGAATGTTATAAAATTGATAAAATACAGGTAAGGAGAAAGAATGCAGTCAGTGCTTAAACAATAAGAGGATTATTGGATATATTTATTAATGGAATTCCAGTGTATTTCATCACCATGTCAATCCTTTACCTGGTCTTTGCTGGCTTGTCCCAGAAACCAGAGTAAGCCAATAGACTTGTTATGTTCCAAAATCCCATTGTTAACTGGAACGAGTTGGAAACGTACCATAGTGGAACTTCCAGTTGTATGTGATTTCAGTGCAATGTATTTGATCATGTTGTTCATATTATATTCTCTCCACCCTGTTTTTTTTTTTAACTATTATTTTTCTCTTTGGCGACCATGGCTCACTTACATGAAGTGCAAGTTTCTATCTGCAGTACCACTGCAGTCTTTCAGCTCTGTGGTTTGAAGGCAGAATTCTGCTTTTAAGGTTTGTATCTAAGACTGTTCAGAAGAGTGCCTTGGAGATACAGAAACTCAGTTTCCTCAGAGATGATTTGCCTTGTTGTGCCACCAAAATACCAACATTTTCAAAAGTACCAGCCTCCAGTATTTGAACTACGTTGCATGTCTGTGTTATAGATTGCTCAGGAATGCTAGTGTTTTCATGTGATAATAGCATCATGCTCCACTGAAGACTTAGTAGGTTAGTATATATGTGCAACACACCTCATGTCATTCATTTTTTTTTTATTATTTTTTTCAGAACACTATAATTATGCATCTTCAAATATAAATGCCGGTTTGCCTCTAAATGTGGCACATTCCTCATTGTCAACTCCATGTCATGGCCTTCAGACATCCAATCCTGTCATTTCAATTGTCCCATCAACAAATCATCCTTCTGGATATGGAGGACACATTGATAGTGGGGCCTCTGGATATTATCTGTCTCCAAATGTCAGACCTAATGGAGCTCCAGCATTAGAAAGCCCCAGAATTGAGATAACTTCTTATCCGGGACTGCATCATAATAACAACCAGTTTTTTCATGATGCTGAGGTTGAGGAAGCCATCCCAAATGCTAAGCGATCACCTTCTACTGCCACTTTGAATTTACCAAACATTGAGGCTTACAGAGACCCATCTTGCTTGAGTCCAGCAAGTAGCTTGTCTTCCAGAAGTTGCAATTCTGAAGCCTCTTCCTATGAATCCAATTATTCTTATCCTTATACTTCACCCCAGACATCTCCATGGCAGTCCCCATGTGTGTCTCCTAAGACCACTGACACTGAGGAAGGATATCAACGCAGTATGGTAGCTTGTACTTTACTTAATTCACCAAGACATTCTCCATCTACATCTCCCAGAACAAGCATTACAGATGAAAACTGGCTAAGTGCTCGCAACTCAAGACCATCTTCTCCCTGTAACAAAAGAAAATACAGCCTGAATGGTAGACAGACCTCTTACTCACCACACCACTCTCCGACACCTTCTCCTCAGAGTTCTCCTCGGGTTAGTGTAACTGATGATACGTGGCTTGGAAACACTAACCAGTATACCAGTTCTGCTATAGTTGCAGCTATCAATGCCCTTACCACTGACAGCACAATAGACATGAATGATGGGATTCCTATTAAATCTAGGAAGACTGCAATAGATCATACCCCATCCATGATTCTCAAGACTGAACCAAGTGGTGAGGATCATGGGACCATATCACCAACTGCTGATTTATCACCAGAAGAGTTTTCCGGGTTTCAGCACATCAGGAAAGGAAACTTCTGTGATCAGTACCTTTCTGTGCCACAGCATCCATACCAATGGGCCAAACCAAAGTCTCTGTGTCCTACATCATACATGAGGTAAGGTTTCCTGAATCTATGAAGAAATTCTAATAACATTTTTATATGTACTTTTTCTCCTTTTCCTGTTCAACTGTCCTTTTCCAAATACAGTTCCTCCCACACTTCCACCTGTAAATATTTAACTGCTCTATTTTGCCATTTCATAATACTATATCTTTGGTGTATGGAATGACCCATACTGTCTGTTCTGTCAGTCAGTAGGACAATATGGTGCTGCTACGCCATTGGATTTACTTAATTAGTTCAACATTTCATTTTTTTCCCCTCATAAAATAATGGTATGTCCCACAGGTGTGCCTGCTAATGGGGCTCTTCCAGGGCATAAAAACACAACATTACTTGGTTATTTTACGCAGGACAATACCCTTATACACTATGCTCCCTTCATCTGAAGGCTACATATGCCTTCCTTTGCGTGGAAGAACAAAGCTTTTTTCTGACAAGCTTTGTTCTTTCAATTATTTTAAAAAAAGCTCATTGGAAGTAGTAACACATAATCAATCCTATCCCATTTATTTATCACACAGTAACACTGTATTGTCAGCAAAGGAAAAGTCAAATAATAATCAGAATTTTCAAACAGTTCAAATACTAGTCTAAGACCTCTAATTCTGATCATAAAAGTCAGTGAATTTGCTGGCACAACAAGCTATGTATTCTGATGAAAGTTAAACTGTGTTTTTAAAAGCAAAGAGAAAAGGTGGATATGTAGGGAAAACCCCTATCCCCACCACCCTCTTCTCTCCCCACTTCACAGTTTGTTTAATGCGGCATCTTCTTATCAGTGGCTATCTTCAAAAGCCAGCTAAACCAATTGCAGCACCTTATATCACAACAAACAGTACTGTGCCCCTTCAACCTCAAAGCCAGTCCTCCTCCTCCTCCTTTGTAGGTAGAATGATCTCAAGCATCAAGCATCTTTAGCAGCTCGATCCTGTACGGTGCTGATCAATTGCTGGGAGAGGCTAAGCACTCTCAGTTCCAATGAAGTTGCTACGTAGTGAATGCTCAGTACCTTCCAGGATTGGGCCCTTTGTTTGTATAGCACCCGAGAAATCCCTTAGGGCCTTCTTACATATTTAAAAAGGCTTTTGTGTTCTCCCTCCAAAGATATAAACTAGTCTAAATTCATTGAAAGAGGCAGGCTTCTTTTTGTTCAAAATTTCAAGGGAAATAATATGACAAGTTGACAAAAAAAAATCTTTCAGTTACAGAGAGCCTCTCTTCACGTTTTATTATATACAACCAGAATGCACACAACATTCCTATGTGCTAATACAAACAAAAAAGGTGAAATGTACAAAACTGAGCATCCATATGCTGTGTATTTAACATTTTTTCCACTGTTTTGGTCTTGTGTAAAATATGTTTCCTGGTTTGCAATATGTTTCCATGTGATCTCATTAACTTGTGCTCTGGGGCAGCTGGAAGCTACCGTAGAAATGAGATTTTAAGTTATTTCACCAATCAAATACACTGACCAAGCTTCCTTCCACAAAAAATGCCTCTCATTTTATGTATATGAAACAGTGCTGGGCAATTGAACACAGACGTCAACAGGATCACAGACTACGCAATAGAAATTGTTGTTATTTTAAATCTTTCCAAAAAGAAGAATTTGTCACAACAGGTCTGGATATTTTTCCTGTTATTTTACACATCTGTTCTATTTCAAATGCTGGGATTGTAGGGTTAGGTTCCAACAAACAACACAGATTCCAAAATCTACTCTGTCATAAGGATTTTTAGATAACCATATTTAATTACCTCCTGGATCTCTTCCTGAATATGTATTATAATTTTAATGAAAAGAGAGAAATCCAGTGATTTTTCCAAATCACTTTCTTTACTTTTCTTAACCCCTAAAGTATTGGTTTTCTTCAATCAGACCATCTGCCAGTACTAAGGGCCACATCCCTCTAGATTTATCTACAGAGGTCCTTAGACAATAAAGGAAACTATTTTTTTGAATTGTTGCTAAAATTGGTGACATTTTTCCACTTATTGTAATTAAAACTACAAGTTTGGGTGGGGGGGGGGAAGAGGGGAAGGGAGTAGAGAGAGAAAGAAGGAATAGATAATTCTATAAAATAAATAGATAATAAATAGAGAATAATTCCTACCTCAACTGAGGCTTGCCTGATTCTGTAGTCCTTGTGTACCCAACACTTCTATTAATTTCAGTATTGGTTCAAAGCATGCATAAGGATTGCAGGATTGGGCCAATTTAGACTCTGATCCTGATTCTGAGTTTAATGGCAAAACTCCCATTGACTTCAATGGGAGCAGGAGTGGTTGGATGCTTAGACCCCAATCCTACACTGGGGTCTGTTAGCATGAACCCTTATACTCACACAGAGACCTGCTAAAGCCCCTGGAACTCTGCATGTGTGTTGTGGATCCCAATGCAGAATTGTATGTATCTGCATACAGTCCCATTCAAGGCATGTGGCATTAGAAGTTGTTGATGAGTTGAGTCTGCCCACATGGCTCTTTCTGCAGGATCAGGACCTTGGCCTTTAATCTTGTATGCTGAGCTGTAGGATGTAGAACATGTTTATAAGGGAAACAGATATTTAAAAGATACAAGTTCATTGATATAAGCTGAGTGATAGCAATGCGAACAATTTTGCTTGCAGCAAAATGGAATATTTGCTATCTAAAGTACTCCATTTATGTAGGAAAATATTCTAAAGGTAAATTATTATATGGAGGATAAAGAAGAAAGGAGGGAAGATAGAATATTATGAAGATCACTTCTTAGTTTTTATTCCAGGATCTTTGTTATTAGGATGGCTAGTGCTTATCTCACTTTTATTACATTCATGATTTATCTGTTGACTCCATAAGACAAAGCAAGTATAAAAATGTGACTCAGGCATCCTCTTGAATTGTACCTGTCTCAACAATCTATAAAACGGATCATCTTCCATTTGTAATTCCTCTTCAAGAGTAAATGCAGTATATAATAAAAAGGAAACACCTTATCAGCCATTTATTTTGGAAACAGATATTTTTCTGTATTTATCAAGCAATCTCTATATAAAGTTACATCTCTCTATATGTACCTTACATACTTTCTTAAAATGTTTTTGGGTTAATGTGCAATAAGGATGATAAGTTCAAAATCAAACTAGAAATACTAAATTTTATTTCACTTTTAATCTTAGGCATAGTTAAAGACAATATTGTGACCAAACAGTGTTTAGGATTTTTTTTACAAAGGTTTAGAAAATAGGCTTTAAAATAATTATTTGCATGTCCAAAAATTCTCTTTATAGTATCAAAAGTATAGTATCAACCGGCATCTCACTTCACAAAAATTCCAGATTTCTGAAAACGTTATGTGGGATGTGTGTTTCTGTATGTTGAAATTATAGATCTGTATGTCTATATAACATTTGAAATTTCCTAGAGTCTTGTCCATTGAAAAGCAACAGCTTATTTTATTACATGAATCCAAAAAGTGTGATGGCCTGATGGCCCGTAACATTCGTGTTTGCATTTATTATAGGGCAGTATAGTATTGCTAGGTTCACTGGTCATGCATGGTATGTATGAGGTGTACCACATGAAAAGGAGCTTCCAGGAACTGAATGTCAGTTTCAGGTGGGCTCATAAAAGCTCCCTACTATGTTTTCTTGTATGGCTTGTTTTTTCTAAAAGTTGAAAGCTAACTTTTTAGCTGCAGTCTCAATTTTTCAGCCTTAAAAATATACATACAAGTACTTGTGCCCACAGAAATGCACGTTCATATATTTTTACACATGGAAGCTGTAGTTTACAAACACAAACTGGGTGGCTGGCCCTCTACCTGAGAGGCAAACACACATTTGGTCTTTGTGCATAGTACATTTTGTTATGGAATTGGTGTTAGATTCTTCAACCTCCAGTTTTGCAAACCCCCAAGTGTTCAAAAATCACAAATCAGCGCCCTCCAACCCCACCAAATTTTACAGTAATCTATTTGGGATTCTTTTTCTTTACCTTCCCCTTTTCTCCTTCTTGCAGTCAGGCAGAACTGAAGCTGCTATGCTTAGGGGAGTGCATGGGCTGCTCCATCAGAAAGTATTGCAACTCAAGGGGTCACAGAGTTGGGGAGGCCATGGCTCCATCCCATAAAGATGAGCCAGCAGAGCTGTCCCATGGGGGTTAGTAAGTAACACTCAACAATGGGGTGTAGCAGTGGACACACCGTCTCTGTGTGCCTGAAGTATCTCCAGCTATGCATCCTACTCCCTATAGCAAAGCATTTGGTATCAGTTCTCCTATACCCACATGTTATATCTATTGTTTAGGTAAAGTTGATTGCTACAGTATCCTGTGGGGCTGAGGTACTGAGCTTGTTAGATTGTTGTAGTAGGGTGCTGAGGGCTACCCTGGGGCAGTGGCTTAGTTAAACTGAACTCTTCTCTCCCATTGTTTTGGAATGTGTCCAAGCTCCCTTGTGAGATCTTTATTCATGGCCTTTGTTTTGGTGTGTTTTTTTTTATGGCTAGTTTTAGCATAGAATAATATTAAATTCAGAGCAGTGTTTTTATGAAATATTTCTTTGCTGTGTCCATGCTCTTATCTGAAAAATCAATAAGAATAATTTTTTGCCTATGCCAGTACATTTTGAAGTATAGATGATAGGATGCTCAAATTCATAAGGATTGCCCCTGAGCATCGTCATAATAATTTACATTTATATACCACCTTTCATCATGAAGAATCCCAGAGTACTTTATGAACTAGAAACAAGTATGTCACTTGCTTCACATACCAAGGAAATGCAGCCACCTCTGTAGTGGAACATAGCATCTGTTTTAACAGTCCTCGGCTGCATTGCTCAACTGTGTAGGACAGGAAGTGAGAAAAATTATGCAAATAAACCTGCAGGGGGAATATACAGTAAATATATTTCTCATATTGCAAGCGTTTCAGGACTGTGACTGTGTCTTCACATGTGCTTTTACAGAGATTAATCCTATGAAACTTCCGTCTTCATTATTATCTCTGAGCTCTATTCTAATATAAATATTATTAATAACAATTATAATAGGTAGGCCAAGTATAACTAGTTACCACATTGGAATCTAGCTAGGGCATTGGTACTAACTTCCCTATTCTTGCAAAAAAGTATCATGAGACCTTTAATAATCACCAGCAATCAGGACCTTCCTTTTAAACTATAGGTAAGGCTGAACTGCTGTTTTAAGGCTAAATATTGTTGTTCTGAGGGTAAAGATGAGATGTAAATTGGTCATTTAAAAAAAAAAAGAATTATCATGAAACTAAAGCTTACCATAGAAACTAGCATTAAGAAAGAAAAAACTTTCTCTTGGCATGATATCAGAGATCTTTCCTAAACATTATTATCAAGTTGCAATGGGGGAGGTTTAGATTGGATATTAGGAAAAACTTTTTCACTAAGAGGGTGGTGAAACACTGGAATGCGTTACCTAGGGAGGTGGTAGAATCTCCTTCCTTAGAGGTTTTTAAGGTCAGGCTCGACAAAGCCCTGGCTGGGATGATTTAACTGGGACTTGGTCCTGCTTTGAGCAGGGGGTTGGACTAGATGACCTTCTGGGGTCCCTTCCAACCCTGATATTCTATGATTCTATGATTCTATGATTCTAACTGCTCACAGCCCAGAATGTGGGAATGCTAAGGTGCCTTTTTATTCATTTTTATAAGCCACCTTCCTTTCCCCGCTCTCACATCCATTCTTGCCCTAAACATTGGAAAGGTGCAACTGAGAATTAGGCCAGCTGGTTTAGGGCCTGAGCTCTCAAACACTTATGCATTTGAATAAATCTACTCATTCAATTAGTCCTACTGAGTTCAGGTCCAGCCATGTCCCCTATGCCAGGGGCTGGCAGCAGGGCCAGTGCAGAGCCTTCACACCAGTTCTTCAGTGGTTAGGAAGACATTTTGCACTGGGGATATTCTCAGGGGTTGTTTCCACCCACTTTAGTGCCTCATTACACTACCAGAGTGATAGGAAGGACTTAAGAGGACCTGATTCTCAGTCATCCTGTCTTTGTACTTAGGCATTGGAACACACATAAGGCTTGATTCTCCAATAAACCATTTTTACACTGTTGTAACACCATTAACTTCAATGGATTATTCTTGATTTACAGTGATATACAGGAAGTGAGTTCAGAATTAGGCCTAATGCAAGATCAGTCACAGTGCTGAGATCCTTAAATATGACAGGGTCAGTTAAAGGGTAAAATCTGCAAAAGTTTATGAGCATAAGCTCCTTTTTGAAAAGTGATGTAGGCATTTAGAAACCTGCATCCCATTGACTTTCAGTAAGACTTAGGCTTCTAAATGCCTGTCACTTTTGAAAATGCAGCTTAGGCCCAGAAATCACTTAGGGACCTGTGAAAATTTTACCCAAGATCTTTTTTATTTCAACTGACATGATAACATACTGCTTAATATATTCTTTGTCCGCTAATCTACATTTTTTTTATTAAAGACAGAGGTCAGTCAGACTGGCTAATCTGTGATTGATTTAATCACATGCTTTATCTGGATAGGTGAACTAAACCACTATTCATCAATCTTGTAGCCTGACTTATGTCCCACTGAGTTAAGGTGATCCAGTTTTTTTTAAATTTAACTGATTTGAAAGAAGCAGGCCTGCTTATGGCTTTTAGAAGGATCATAGCTGGATTTATCATGTCACAGGAGAAAACTTTTATTCTTGAGAATGAGAATCTGGTGTGAACAAGACCATGGAGCTACACCAATTTACACCAGCTGAGGATCTGTCCTGGTGTTTTTTTTTCTACTACAATGGGGGCTTCACCAGCTTGTATAGTTGACTCTCCCAAATTGATAGGGATCTTTTCAGCACTCAGATTAATTTTTTAACACTAAAATATTTGCTCCATGATTTTTTTCCTTTAACCATATTATGCTGCAGGAAATTAAGTGCATGATGAAGATAACCTAAAATAGGAAATAGCTCTGACAGCCACAGTCCATGAAACTGTTAAAATCATCACTCTGCTTCCTTTATCAGGAAAACTATCATTAATTGTCAATTTATTATCGGTCAGGATTCATAGTGGAATTTTGATGATAGGAAGCTAACAGCAAACCAGATTTTTATGACCAGTGTTATATTGGAATCAGTAACTTTCCTTTTTAGTTTAATGCTATTACAATTGTAGGTGCTAATTTAAAGAGTTTAAACAAAGAAAAAAATCAGAGGAGATCAGGTTATTTTCCAGTCAGTTTCATATCTTTTATTATTTTTATTATTCTTTTTGCACTTGAGGACTCTAAGATTTGTTCTGGTAGTTGGATTAGTGCTTTTTTTATTTAGTGGTAAAATGTCTTAATCCAATAGAGGCCATGTCCTCAGAAAAAGAGAGAAAAGATCCGTCAAATATGAACATACCTAAAACCAGAAACATCTGTTTAAATATGTGTGCTGATCATCAGCAGGAGATATGCAGGTGTTTTGCTCTGGTCTTTGTTTATTGTTGCAGTCAAATAGAGTTTCTCCAGAAAGTTTTCCAGGAATCTTTCAGGCAGAAGTATATCCAGAATGCAATATGTATACAATGGTGGTCTTAAACACTTGCCAACTGCCTTTCACTAATTAAGGGCCAGGTTCTGCTTGTGTGAATGCACAGTGCTGGGGGAGGGCATAAGAGACCCTATCATCCTTCCCCATTTTGTTGCCTGCATAAGAACCAGACAGAATTGCAGTCCCTGTGCTTGGGTGAACTGCACTGCTCTTAATGCTTCAGGGGTACACAGCACCCCTAAGGGTGGTAAGCAGGCCCTGGTCCTGCTGCTGTCTTGCATCATTTGAGGTGCTGGCTAGCCATGTTGGGAGTAGTAAGCCAGTATCCCATAAAGAGGTGTAGTAGCAGCGTGTTCCCCTTCCACACTGAGGAGTTCCAGTAGGCACTCTACAACTCCGCCACCTAGTGCTCTGCCAGGGCAGGGTAGCTCCAACCCAACCCTTACTGTGGGCTGTGCCTGAAGGTACGGTGGAGCCCAAAGGACTTCATCTTGCCCTGTTGTGTTCATTGGCTTCGGTGGTGCAGGATCCAACCATAATCATTAGCAGAGAAATAACTTCAGTACCTATAGTTTTCAAGATACATCCTATAGTAAGAAAAGAAGTACAAGAGAATCTTCGATACCTAGATAACTATGTTTGTGCAGTACCTAGCACCGTTGACCCCTTGCCTGTGACTGGGACTTCTAGGTGCTATTGCAATATAAATAATTTAACAATAAATTTATCTTAAGGAAAACTGGAAAATTAAGGGCAACTATAATACTGTAGGTATGTAGTATGTGTATATATAATATAAATTATTCAAAAAAAGATGTTTAAAGAACATTATTAAGGTTGCAAAGTCAAGCATGCAAGTTAGGATATGCCAGATTTAAGGTTTCCTGTGCAAATATTGAAAAAACAGAAATGTCCACAATGTGGCATCATATTGGCATCATCAGGAAGGTTGGACCTTTTAGTTACACTACACTGATCTCTGCCACTTGGGCTAACCGAGTAACTGATTTTAGTAGATTATCATCCTCTATGTGGACCAGCACTAGTGGGAGATGAGACACACACTTTGCCAGATAATTTCACAGATATTTGCTGACAGCAGGGGACTCTTGAGACTCTGGAATCTTGGGTTTCATTTCAGACTCTGGAGGGGTGTGTGCCCCCGTGTGTGTAGGCGTGGTTTGACCTGAGTAATTAGACATGGGTGAGGCCTCCTTTCTTGGGAGACAGGATTATGGAGGTAAATGGATCAGCACAGACTCTTCTGCCCATTTCTCACAACTTCGTCCCCTTCTGCCTTAAATCTGTCTGAGTCCTGTTTCTCTCTCCCCCCCACGGCCCTTCCCCGGCTCCTTATCCCAATTCCCATTTTCTTTGCCTAATCCCAGTCTCCATTCCTCAGGCTTCTCCTCTAAATCCCAGTCTCCTTGCCCAGCCAGTCCTTATCTCCCCTCCAGGGATCTCAGTCTGACCCCGATCAGTATCCTCCCTGGGTCCTTCTCCCAAGCTTCTCCCACCCATGCCAGTTCCAGTCTCGCCACTCCTTGTCCCAATCTACTCCTTTCCCTCCCCCAACTCTGTCTCTTGTCTGCTTTGCATTTGATTCAGGCAGCTTCCTCTTCCCTGTGCTGGAACTTGGGCAGCTTGGAGGGTCATTGAGAGGACAGAAGAGACAGGCTCCCTGCTCTCAGTCCCTCCTCTCTTGAGTCTGTAGCCACCTTTGACCCTGTAGACCAGTGCTGGAGCATGTTTAGCCACTCTGTGAGGATGGTGCATGCACAGTCCAGACGCAGGTGGGAGCTATGCGGGTATGGAGTATGCTCAGTTTCTCTGTGGGGATGACGTATGCATTCTGTTCAGCACTGGGAGTGTGAGGGAATGTCTATACAACAAAGAAAAACCTGAAGCTGGCCCATGCCAGCTGACATGGGCTTGCAGGGTTTAGGTTGCAGGGCTGTTTCATTGCTGTGTAGACATCTGGGCTTGGGCTGGAGCCTGGGCTCTAGGAACCTGTAGGGTGGGAAGGTCTATAAGACTATAACAGGGTTCAAAAAAGAACTAGATAAATTCATGGAGGATGGGTCCATCGATGACTATTAGCCAGGATGGGCAGGGATGGTGTCCCTAGCCTCTGTTTGCCAGAAGCTGGGAATGGGCAACTTGATGATTACCTGTTCTGTTCATTCTCTCTGGGGCACCTGGCATTGGCCACTGTTGGAAGACAGGATACTGGGCTAGATGCACGCAGGATGGCAGTTCTTATGTTGAGCATGCCCAGTGACAATGGAATCTTTGGAGATTTTAGCTATTAAACTAATAAGTCTCTTCTGAAGTGTGATTTTTTTTTTGGAAGTCTATAACTTGGCCGTTCCTGCTACAAAGCATGGTGATGTTAGAGCTGTTCAAAGTAAAGGTCACCAAAAATGTGTAACATGCAAACCAGCATTTTTTCCCATAGCTTAATTCTCAGAAATGGCTGAATCATTTTGATGATGACATTTTCTAAAAAACTCAGTCTGAGGAGACACCCAGCCTGGAAAATTTCAGCCTAAATGGTTAACATTTGGCAAAGTTAAAACCAACTGAAAATAAGGTGTTATAATGGGAAGTGTTGGGCAATACGGTGCTAGCAGCCCTGCCTATAATTACATACATGTGCTCCCAGTTACAAATTAAATGTGCTGGTAAAAAGGTACTGAATAAAAATTAAAAAACAATTAGATTTTGTGGCATATCTAGACTAAAGGTCCAATCCTGGAAAGACTTGTGACTGGGCTTACCTTTATGTG
Organism: Dermochelys coriacea; assembly: GCF_009764565.3. Classification (NCBI taxonomy): domain Eukaryota; kingdom Metazoa; phylum Chordata; order Testudines; family Dermochelyidae; genus Dermochelys; species Dermochelys coriacea. The sequence continues at coordinate 105,714,711 of NC_050069.1, forward strand.
TTGAGTCAATGGCACTATTCACAGTGGCTAAAGTAAGCAAATGTATATCTGTAAAGTGTCAGGGCCTAAATAACAGACAAGGCGAGGAAGATATTGGGCTTCTGACTGTCAAGGGGTTTTAGTGGTGAGACAAACGATAAGTGTCTTGACTGGTTTGTGGAGTCACCAGAACTCTGAGATGTAATTTTCTGCCTCAGATTGGAAAGGTGCTTGCTTGTACACTACGTACATCCAACAGGGAACCTCTCTTGTGCCTCCTTTAAGACAACTCATTTCTATGAAAGCAGGTAATTTGAAAAGAAGGAAAATGCATTGCATGCCTCCAGCATAAAGTCCTTACAGTTTTAATTCCTTAAGCTATTATATTGGAAAGATTTTTTTTTAAAAAATATTTTGCTCTCATCTTTGAGGATGCCATGGAGCTGTGTTCATGTCAAAGGCCTCCAGCTGACTAAGCAAGCAGCAGAGCCTTACAGGGTTGTTTAGGACAGTGGTTCTCAAAGCCGGTCCGCCACTTGTTTGGGGGAAAGCCCCTGGTATGCCAGACCGGTTTGTTTACCTGCCGCGTCCACAGGTTCGGCCGATCGCGGCTCCCACTGGCCACGGTTCACCGCTCCAGGCCAATGGGGTCTGTGGGAAAGGCAACCAGTATGTCCCTTGGCCTGCGCCGCTTCCCGCAGCCCCCATTGGCCTGGAGAAGCGACCGTGGCCAGTGGGAGCTGCGATCGGCCGAACCTGCGGACGCGGCAGGTAAACAAACCGGTCCGGCATGCCAGGGGCTTTCCCTGAACAAGCGGTGGACTGGCTTTGAGAACCACTGGTAGGGGATGCTCATAGTTAACTGGTGTAATGTCATTCCTGTGTATTTCATCTCATTTATAACTTTGCTTTGAGTATCTTAGTGTTCCATACACTCCATCTGTGTTATAATATTTTAAATTACTGGTACACATCTGATCATTCACCACTGGCTTGTCTCTGCTGTATGACAATCTCAACATGTCTTTTTGTATAATAAGCCAACCGTAGACAGAGCATCCGATGAAGTGAGCTGTAGCTCACGAAAGCTTATGCTCTAATAAATTTGTTAGTCTCTAAGGTGCCACAAGTACTCCTTTTCTTTTTGCGTAGACAGAGCGTATCTCTGGTGGCTCATCTAACACAAGTATCAGAACTTCGAACTGTCCCATTCACAGCACTGGTTCACTCTCCTCAAGTCCTGGCTGTAGCTTAAGAACAGCTATACTGGGTCAGACCAAGGTCCATTTAATTCAGTATCCTGTCTTCCGACAATGGCATTGTAGTGGTCAGAGCAGGGGACTGGCTAATTCCAAATGAAACTCCTTCATACAGAGACCGGGGGGTGAGGTAATATCTTTAATTGGATGAACTTCTGTTGGTGAGAGAGACAAGAGTTGTGTGTAAGCTCAAAAGCTTCTTTAGGTCATTCCTTCTTATATGAACTTGGGCAAGTTAGCCTCTCTTTATCTTGGCTTTCGCGTCTCTACAATGGGGGTAAGTGTTTCTGTAAATCAAATTGAGATTCTCATCTAGGGCTTGATCCTACTCCTGTTCAAGTTAATGGAAAAACTTCTGCTGACTTGTATGGTGCATGATCAAGCCCAGATATGGTAAGGCACTATATAATTGCAATATATATAATATATAACTGTCTATTTTAAATTTGTTGTACTATTTGAATAGTTGAAGGTATGTTTGAAGGTCATTCTATTAAGAGACTTTACCAATTCCAGCGTTTTGAAAGATTATACAGTTAACCTAAAACTTATTATTTCTATCAGAAGGCTGTGGCTTGCTTTAATTTTAAGACCAATAAAGTTACAGCAAGTCTGAGCCTATCAAATACAGTTATAACCAATGGCTTTATTTTCTGACATAAACAGTACACTGCTTTCAGTAATGCTCTCTCCTGACATTATTTTAGTGTTGTTCTCTGAAAGTGCCTCTGTAAAACCTGCAGCTTCTTATTATTGTATTCAATCATGTCTGATTGTTTAGTGACAATAATATGTCTTTATTATTTTTACTTCTGTTACAATTGCAGAGTCAGTATAGAACTGGGAGACTGAGTTGGATTCTATTCTGGCTTGTATATCATCATCAATGTAATTCTTAATTAAGTTCTGCTTGAAAATCTACATTGTTGATGAAATATCAGCCAGAAAGAACCCTGCTTAATTTTGGGAATCCAACACAAGTTTTCAGGCTTAGAAGTTGCGGGGGGGAATATTTTTTCTTGTAAACAAAGCAGAGTTGATCTAGTCAGTGAGATACATTAAATGTAAAACTTCCATAATGCCAGGTTAATAGTCATTTTCAGACTAGAACCACTCTTTAAATTCCTTCGTATCCACCTTTGTCCTTTGAATCAACAATCAATACATTAAAGTGTTTTAAAACCATGCTTAGAAAATTTTCCATTTTGTTTACAAATCTGATAGCATCTGGCCCATCAGTTATGCTTTACTCATAAATCTTCATAAAATAACCATTGCCTTTTAAATTACTTATGTCATGACAACCATACTGATGAAATTTTAAATGTAAGATGGTGAAGAATGAACTGCTAAACATGGTCTCTAAAGTAATAGAACCAGATTCTTGTGGTCTGTGATAGTCTACTTGATGTTAATATTTAATACACTTTCTCTTCCATTATAGCCCATCCCTGCCTGCCCTTGATTGGCAGTTGCCATCTCACTCAGGACCTTACGAACTTCGGATTGAAGAGCAGCCCAAATCCCATCACAGAGCTCATTATGAGACGGAGGGGAGTCGAGGGGCTGTGAAGGCATCTGCTGGGGGACATCCTGTTGTGCAGGTATTGATATTTGTAATGGCAAGGATGTTTGTTTATCCTGGCATACTGGGGCTAGCACCCCCTTCCTTTGCCAAAATAAAAAGTGTCAGGAGATCTTTAATGATGACAAGCAGCATCATACATACTTTTAACTCCATAGACTGGCTGTAGAAAAACAAGGCCTCTGTATATGATTGTTTTCTTCTTTTCCTTCCTATTGTTGCATCATATTGAATAAGAAGATACAAATAAATGTTTATCTTATATCTGCACACTAATTCCCATCTTAACAAATATTTGGTTAGAATTTAAATATAGTGGACCTGTTTCTGCTGCCAGATTACACCTATGCAATTCAAATTGAATTCAGCTGGGTAAATTCCTCAGGTTATTATTGTTATTGGGTTCAGCTGTAGCTGTGAATGCTTATTGGAGGGCAGAATTGGATCCAGTATCATGGAAATAGCAATGAAGTAGAAAATGAAGAACTATTTTAGTTTATGTATCCTGGTTAGATCCTTATCCAAAATTCCAATCACCATGGCATATATCTGAGCTCCTAATCTAATATCCTGGGTTCTACTAAACTTTTTAGTTTCTATATCTTCAGTATTTAAATAAATAGTGTCATAAACTGAATCCTCTTTATTTTACTACTGTGAGTAATCTCATTCATTTTAATGGGACTTATCTCAGTAACAAGATGAGCAAGATTAAGCCCTCATAATATTTTGCTGATTTGCACTGAGAACTAATGGAACCTGCAGGGTTCATAGACATTTTTTAAATTATGGTGCATTTTGCTACACAGAATGACAATGAGCAGGGTTTCTTCTAGTAAGAAATGTTTAAAGGATTAGATAAGTGGATCTCCTTCCTTCCCTCCCCCTGCTCTGCCCCCAAACACATTTTAAAGTATAGTAGATTCTCAGAATTATGAACAACCTCTGTTCCCGAGGTGTTCATAACTCTGAAGCGTTCGTAACTATGAACAAAATGTTATGGTTGTTCTTTCAAATTTTACAACTGAACATTGACTTAATACAGCTTTGAAACTTTACTATGTAGAAGAAAAATGCTGCTTTTAACCATCTTAATTTAAATGAAACAAGCACAGAAACAGTTTATTAACCTTGTCAAATCTTTTTTTTTAAAACTTTCCCTTTTTTTTTTAGTAGTTTACGTTTAACACAGTACTGTACTGTATTTGCCCTCCCCCCCCTCCCCCCGTCTGCTGCTGTCTGATTGCATACTTCCAGTTCTAGTGTGTGGTGGTTCGATCAGTTCATAACTCTGGTAGTTCTATTGTATCAGGGCAGTTCTGTTTGTGTTTTTAATTCTACCTGTAATGAATTCTGCTTATAAAGGCTCACATCTTATTCCCCTTACTCTCACGATAAAGTGTCCCACTGAAGTCTGCTAATGGGTTTGGATCAATACTGAAAATGATTGCCTTGAAGCTACAAAGTTTGTTCTGGGAGTAACATCCTTCCAAAATACCAGCTGTATTGCTGGATAGATTCAGATCATGTAAAGTCTGTGCATACAAAGTCAGTATGTGTTTATCTGCTTCAGAATCTGTGATCTATCACATTATTTGAAGGAATTATGCAAGCTCGAAATGATACTCAGTAAGGAATGCTATATATATTTAGTGAGACAGCTAAGGAGAGAGTGAGCGAGAGTCTGCAGAGTCATAGTTTGTTGTTTCTTTCTGCCAAAAGTCACTGGTGACATGGGATTATGGGAGAGACCTGCTGAAAGACAAAGAATTTTAGCTGAACATTTGTGAATGGTCTTAAAGTGAGATTTGTGGCAGCACACTTGATGACAATGAATACCTACTCTATTAGCTGCTTGATGCAGGGAAATGTAGATGGGAAGCATCAATTCACAGTGGCCAACTTGACATTTAAAAATTTCCAACTCGCATAGTGGAAACACTGAATACACTGCCAACATTTAATTGGGCTACATGTGTCCAGGCACTTCCCCTATAATCTCTTGCTCCAGTATGCAGGGAATGAAGTATGCTGCCTCTGAATAGAGAGGACGGCAGGAAGGAAGGAAGGAAGGAAGGAAGGGGAAAACGAAGGAGGCAGACAAGTGGCAAAGAAAGAAAGAGGAAAGAATTTATCAAGGAGTAAGTACCCAACTTGATCTGTTGGTTTGATAAAGATGAATCTATTTTTCAATCCTTCCGTTAGCATAGGGAGATTAAGTGCTATGCCCCTTTCACCGCAACCCCACATTTCCAAAGGGGACTGTGGCAGAGTGCAGGCAGTTAACAGGCGAGCCTGCACTCTGATCACTCTGTCACCCATTAGTTCCTCCAGGTAAAGCTGATTGGGGTAATTTAAAGATAATTAGCTGGTGAGCTAACAAGCCAATTAGCTCATCAGCTCAAAACTGATAGAGAGACACAGGAAGGCCGTGCTGGGGAGAGAAAGGAACAGAGCTAGTTGAGCACAATCTCACAGAAGCCTTGGGGAAGGGAGACCTCTGCTCCTCTCAGATCCTGAGGTGAGGTCTGGAAGCATAGGGAATGTTGTAAATAGGCTGTTGCACAGGATTGCAAGAGTATTGGTGGAGGAAACTCAAATAACTGGCACAGTGGAGACACAGGCACTAGAAGGCAGGAGTAGATTGCCCCAGCCACATGGACAGAGAAAAGTTTCCCCAGATTAGCCCTCTCTTCATCTATCCCAATTTTTGCAGTGTCATCCACTCAGGAATATGGTGAGCCTTAGCTTACCTGGCTTGGACCAGACTTGTTTCTTTGTTTGGATTTTTTAAAAGGAAACTATATAAAAGGAGAGAGAATTTAGAACACCTGAGCCTGAGAAGGGAGAGCATTGATTTCTTCAGTAAGGCCCTCTGAGGAAGGGGATTGTCTGATGAGCTGGAGACAGACCGGAGCTGCAAAGTTCAGATCTGAATCCATGCTTTTCCGGAGTGCAGGGGTGTTTTGATGTGGGGTTTGGTGCAGGTTTTTCACTCTGATACAGTTTAGTGTTTTTGATTGTGTTATGTTACTAAAATCCGTTATGAAATTCCGCTAACCTCCACTGCTTCCCCTGTATGCTCTGCTTACTATTTTCATGTTCTGGTAGCTGCATTTATCTGTTGCTGTAACTTTTGGAGGGTTCATTTTAAACTTTTAAAAAAAATATTTCCTTCCCTTTCCTTCAGCAACAGAGAGGAGAAAATGCACTAGAAAAGACCCAAAGATGCTTCCCCCACACTTTGGAGACATTTGCAGGGTGCGTTAGGCCACAGAGGAAGAAGAGCCAGGGAGCAATCGCTGTGTGTGGCATAGTTCTCAAATATAGGAGGTTAAACTCTGTGGCTAATTGCCCTGGAGGTTACTCTTCTCTAGCCTGCCAGTGTTTAGCTCTTTTCCAGTCCGCATTAGCTCCCTCCCCCCCCAAGTATTCACTCCTCCTGGAGGAGAGGAAACTGCTCAGCTGCAGTTGGGAGCCAATGGCTCTTGAGGGAAACATGCTCACTGTCAGGAGAGAGTGTGGAAGGAGGGCAGGCTCCCCTCATAGAGGTGATGGGATCTGCAGGGTGTGAGCCTAATTTTCCCATGGAACCTTTGGCTCCTTGAGACAGGTGAAATTCATCAATGTTGCAGACAGCTGCACCATTTAAGCCTTACATAAGGGCTACATGATGGGAATACAGGCAAAGCTGCTGCACAATAGGTGCTTACCCCACTCCCACTGCATGCCGTGGACGTGGTCACCACCATTTTTATTATCAAGCAAGAGCTATGTTTACATTGGTCAACTTTCCCCCAACACCAAATCAAGTGGTATAGAAGGGCTGTAGCTGCTATTCCGTGCCACAGGGTTTAGTCCTGGGATTTGACTCCAAGACTGGAGGGTGCTGTTTGCCTCCTTGCATCATCTACATAGAGCCTGATTATTAGGAATTCCTGCAGGTAGGATAGATTTCCCCCACGTTGATGGCTGCACCTTCCTCTATGCATTTACTTATGATGATTTTTTTTTTTGCATTTAAAATTGCATAGAGCAATGCTCACCTACCGGCGTTCCTAATGCAGTGTTCCACTTCTGCATATTTGCGCTCTACCTGCTTGGGTGTGGAGCTGCAACAGCAGCCCAGAGCTATCATCAGTCTTGATTTCTAAATGTTGCGAGAGCAGAATGAGCTGACACACCCAGCAAGCTAATAATGCTTCAGAACTGGCAAATCAAAGGTGCTGGTTAGTCAGTGGTGATAAGGTAATGGTTGGCAAGGGTTTTTATACTTTGGCTCATAGAATTATGCTACTAGTCATAATTGTCTTCAGTGTTTAATAGGTGGTATTCTCCCCTCTGAGTCAGTACTGAATCAATGCCCCAGCCAGTGATGGGGACATATGGTGCTGCTGGAGATGCCGTATTTCAGATGAGGTTGAAAACTGAGAACCTGACCACTTAAGAAGCAAAATCCAGGCCCTGAACACTCAGGATTGTTAATGATAATGTTGCACTTTTTGCAAGAGTTAAGGTATTAACCCTGGAATTTCCAGAGAAGTAATTTATGATGGGCATTATAGAAAACCCTAAGACAAATTCATTAGATAGTTCTGGCCAAATTCCAGCTGGGGTGAATTGACTTCAATGGAGTTACACCAACAATGAATCTGACATATTCGGTGAGTCTAAAATCTTCTCCCAGTTAGAGATATTTCTCATTCTTCATTCTAAACATGATTATCTAGTGTTGTATAAAATGGCTGCTGCATTCTACCTGGAGGTGGCTGCATTTCATCTGCAGGTCAGTAATCTCCTGGATATTGTTTGTGTAGCACTTTGAAGGGAGGAAAGCTATTTGTAAGGATATAGTCATGGGGAGGAAAGGCCCTAGATTATAAATGTAAGGTATTTGTAAGGTATATAGTTATTCTAATTAATAACTCCTCTTTAGTGAAAGAAAAGTATTTTGGCTGCTTCTGATGGCATTTTTACAACCAGGGTGTGATATATCTATGAGAGATAAAATCCAAATACTCAAGAATGTTTAATTAAAGCATTTAGCTACTCCCATAATGGACTGGAGTGAGCAGTAAAAAAAAAAAAAAATTCTAACAAAATGGAATAGGTTAAGAACTGCTTTCAAAATATTATTTATTACCTGAATGCTTATATGTAAAGAATGTAAGGCATTTTCTGCAATATCAGCAGCAATTTGAGGTAGGTGTATGGCCAGGGAAGAAAAGTAGTTTTAGTTCGTTTTTTAAGATAGGGAAACTTAGTGTTAGAATTCGTATATCACTTGAAAACACATTAATATTGGAAACATGTTTTTCTTTATTCCACTCCTCATGCAACCCCACTGAAATTGCTGTGGTTACACAGGGTGTGTGTCAAGGCAGAATTTGACTTAATCTTGTGAGTAGCTGAGTGCCCTCAACTCCCTCATTTTATAGCCATAAAAGGTCCTAGCCTACTATTTTATGCCACGAACCAAAATGATTTCCGTTCAAATAGACTTTCCACACACAAGCTGGATAGTATTGCTTCATGGTGGACATTATAGGTGTTAAATGGTCCCTTTTACATCTAATCTATGCCCTTTGGGCCAGGTTTCCAAAGGTATTTAGGCCCTAGTGGGACTTACAAAGGTGCCTATGCAGGCAAGGCTCCTAACTCCCATAGAAATCCATTGGTGCTTAAGCACTTTTGGAAATCTCGCTAGGCATCTATCTGCATATTTTGGCACCTAAATACTTTTGAAAATATAGCCATGTGACCTTCTTTAACTGGTTGCTGTCCATTTTAACACTTGTAGAGTGTTAGCCTTCTTCATCCAAAATATTCAAGGACTATATAACCAATTAATTAAATGGCTCGAAGACTTCAGGGACCAATTCTGACTGCAGGGCTGTCTAACTGCCTTCAGGTCCCAAGAATTCTTATGATCTTTGTCTCACGCTTAGCCAGTAGCTAACATCATATTGTTTTAACTTTATGTGGCAGTGCCTGCCCGACCAGTCACAAATGTATTTGGATCAGGCTTTTACACCTCAATTTTTTTGTGTGTATTTTTCACACAACTGTATTTCAAATGCTTTACAGCATTAGGGAATAGAGGTGCAAAGTTAAATCAACAATATCAGAGGGAGAGAGAAATGAAGAAGTATAAGCCAAGGCAAAAAAGAGACATTTTCAGATGATATTTGAAAAGAAATGAAGAGTTAATGAGCTGTCGAGTTTCACAAACGTTGTTCCAGAAAAAGGAGCTGCAGACAAAGCTCTCACATCAAGGTTCTGATTGTGCTTAACTTTAAGCATGTGAGCAGTCTAATTTAAATCAAAGTTAAGTGTGTTCTTAGATACTTTTCTGGATCGGAGCCCAACCTTGATGTGCTTGTTTGAAGATACAGAAAGGACTCATTACTGGATGAGTCAAAGGAATTAGAGAGGTCCATGGGAGTAAGTCCATCGTGGGTCTAACTCATGACCATCTGACACTTGGTGAAGCGGAGTGGATATGCAAATATCAACGTTAAATTGTTTTTCCCCCTTCCTCTCAAACAAGAGAAAAGGCCATTTTTTCATTAGCAGTGATTCCCTTTATCCAATTTTATTGGGAAATGATGAACTACCTCTATGTGCCTCTTTAAACTTCTACTTAAAAGCAAGGACTACCCTTTCATCCAGATAGAAATATAATCCTTTCTTATGGTAAGAATGTAAAGACGTCGGCAAGCACCTGTTAGCCAGGTTGCAATTAATAGCACAAAGCCATACAACAAACCAGACAGGGAGCCTAGATTTTATAGCCCCATTTTAGACAGCCAGTACTGTTCAAGAATAAATCTAAGCTGAATGGCTTTCACACTTCTTGCATCTGCATAGTTAAAGCTCTCCTCAAACTAGCAGACAGATAATCAAAACTGAAAAGTAGAATGATCTGGCAGATGTTTTATGGCTGCTTATTGCTTCCATAAATCTAACAAATGGGGAAGAACTTGTTGAAAGCTTTTCACCATTAGATAGGGTTATTTTTTGGCTGGGGAGGGAAGGTTGTGGCAAGAGGGCTCTTGTTGGTTACTTCACATAAAATTGCTCCCACAAGATTATTACATAAGCATAGCTACATCAGTAGCTGTTATCCTCCCTGGAAGGGCATCTCCAGAGGAAAGTAATTTATCTGTGTCCGTGTGTCAGCTGGTCATGATTTTCTGACAGTGTGAAGTGTTACTTTATCCCCACCTTAAGAATAGGGTTTTGGGGACAGACCTCAGTAGTTTGGAACAACAGCCCATTTCAGGTGAGAACCACAATTGCCAGTTGCATGTGGTGAGGCACTCAACTTCTCTTAAAAATGTCTTTTGCCTATGCTCAAACTGACACACTGCAGCACATACTTGTACTGCTAAAGAGGCATTATTGGTAGCAAAGATAATCAATCGACCATTCTGACTGGAGGGATTTAACAAACCTCTTGTCTATGATTTAAATTTTATTTTCACTAGGAAAGGATAATACAACAGGACGATGGTGTTGGCTGTGGAGGGTGTTTAATAGCCACTGTTTTGGCTGACACCAGGGATTGAACCACCAGAGCTATCAGCCTGAGTCACTACAGCTTCTGCTAAAGAGCCAAGCTCTGTTTCTGTGTATTCTCCTGTCTGTCTATGTTCATCTGTTGTGTGGTGCTAGGGCCATCTTTTTGTTCTGTGTTAGTACAGTGTTCTGTTTTAGTACAGCACCTAGGACAACCAAGTCCTGATCCATGATTGGGACTTTTATGTACTACAGTAATACAAATAATTATTAATAATAATCCTCTCTGGATTAGGCATAGGACATGTAACACATTCTGACCAGTGGGTTACATTTGGTTTTTGCATATGTTAGGAATGAGCCTGTTTTGGAACAACCGTTATCAAATACACTAGAGGACCTCTCAAAGTAAACTGAAAAGTATTTATTTTAGGGAGGAGGGAAGAAGTCTATCAAACAGATATAGAATGTCCTCCATTATTTCACCTTCACTGTCTCTAGAAATTATACTGTTCACTGGTTAATGGGGATATCTGCTCTCAATTTCCCTCATTCTCAACCCTTCCCTGTTTTCCTTTTTGGCTGGTTTTTAAGATGAGGGATTCAACAGGGAATATCACAGAATTCTTCATGATCTGTGGATGATCTTCTAGTTGTCCTTTGGTGATGATAGATGTGATGTGGACGCTGTCAACACTGCTTTCACACTACTTACGTACATTTTAGTGGATATTTTCCACCATGGTTGGATGTGGAAGGGAAATGGGGAAGGAATCTATGTCTACCAATTTTCAGAACCTGGTCTGTCTGCTTCTGTTTGATCAATTTTGGTGCATGCTGTATACAGCCTAACTGTCTAAAAACAGTGCAGAGGAAATCTTTATAAAACAAAGAAAAGCAGAGCAAAAAGATAATCACTCTTTTTCTCCTGCCGAATACTTAGTTGTGGAGGCATCTTTTCAGTTGTGGGTTTTGTGTGCAGAGTGAATGGGTTTTTTTGAGCACCATGTGATAGGATGAGCTATCATTATTTTACAGTATAATTCAAAATATCTCTGCTCCGACTGATGCTCATAGGGTACCATTAAGTAGCAGCTTTCTGCACCTGCCCTTTCCTTACCTTTCAGCCATCTGCTCATCATTGTAGGACACTTCTTGACTTACAGCCTGTGTCTATGGACAGATATTCTTCTGTTGCCTGTATGATGTTGTGCTCTTTGCTCGCAAGCATTGAGTTCACAGCAAAGCTTATTTTAAATAGGGAAAAATCTCTGTGTCCACCCCACAACACCGAAGAAAGGGTAGTTCTGGTTGACCAAGTTGTGTCTGGGTTGCTGGGATGGCAGAAAATGAGACATACAAAAAATAAAGTCTGACTGAAATGGACCAACTGACTATTTACTGCTCCATGCTAGGGAAATGGCTACCTGAGTTGCAGTAGATTAGCAAGGTGTTTGTAATGCTTCTGGTCAGACTGTACCGCAGATACTCTTACAGAGTTCATTGCCCCTAATCCAGTTTTATAAATTCAGTCTTGGCTGAGAGCTGTCACACAGCCCATGAGCATGGTATTTTTTTCTCCCTCTCTTTTTAAAACCATATTAAAAAGAAATAGTTCATCTTAAATTAAACAAGAGAGAGATCGGGAGAGATGACAATGAGTCAGGTCTTTGAGGATTTATTTGCACTCATAGGACTCCAAAAACAGCTATAATTTAAAAATAAAAATTGACAAGCAGTTAATTGCATGGCCTAATAGATTTCTGTCCTTTTGAGAAAATTATTCAGATGTCTGAGATATTAATGTTGAAAAGTGGTCCCTGCATGTACACAGTATTTACTCTGTACCATTATCAATACATCTATGCTATTAGGCACCCTACAGTTGGAAATGCCTGGTTAGAAATGTTTATGATCAGACTTTCAAATTTAGAAGGCTCCGTTCTGCAAGCTTCACACAGCTTGAATACACTTACTGTTAGTCAGCCTGAGTAAGCATTGGAGAATTGACCTCAAATGTTTGTGGCCAGATTCTACAAAAGAAACAAACCCTAATTCTACACCATGGGACTGAATGCTGGGAGATCCTAGGGAAATCCAATCTGGGCAGCTTTTTCTGCCTTTAATTTCCTAGCACAGATCCCTAGAATGAGTCTTTACTAATCCAGTTCTTAATGCACCTGTTATCCTCTAGTGAGAGGAAAAAAACAAATTAGAAGTATCTGAGCACTCAGTAATATGCAGTATATAAATGCCTCAATATATAGATACTGGACACACCAGGATGTCTCTCTAAATAACAAATAAATGCTTTGAACCAGATAGTGCGTGACTTCTGGACAGGGAAGGGTAGGGCACAAGGAATCTTACTCCCCCATTTTTGCAGTCAGAGTGAAAGGAATCCCTTCGAGTACTGCACCAGCATACTGTCCAGGTAGCCATGGGAGCTTATGGTCCTGAGTGGCAGAAAAGAGGTAAGGGGCATTTGCATGGAAGTACCTGTGGATCTCCTTGGATCAGTGTTGATCTCTGGAAATCTTCTGGTCAAGGGAGTGGGACTCCAGACTTCTGCATTCCATTTCCCTTGACAGAAGAATTCCTAGGATGCTCTGTATGTTGAAATTTAGGCTTGGTCTATGCTACCAATTTATATTGGTATAACTACATGACTCTGGGGTGTGGAAAATCCACACCCCTGAGCAATGTAGTTATACCAACCTAACCCCTGGTATAGACAGGCTATGCTGATGGGAGGGCTTCTCCTGTTGACATAGCTATCACCCTTTGGGGAAGAGGAGTACCTACCCTGACAGGAGAAGTTCTCCCATATGCGTAGGTAGCATCTTCACTAAGTGCTCCAATGGCACAGCTGCCCCGCTGAAGCTCTGTAAGTGTAGACAAACCTTTCTGTAGTTTCCTATGCAGATTATTCCCACATAGAGAACAGAGCCCTTCAGCCTCAGTGCAGCAAAGCACCTAAGTATGGCTTACCTTTAAATACAAAGGTAGCCTCACTGAAGTCAAAAGGTCTAGTCACATACTTAAAGTTAAGCATATGCTTAAGTGCTTACTGGATCTGGGCTTTAGTTATTTTAGTGTTTTAGGTAGTGAATTGGACTTCTGTCTCAGTGGAGGATTGGGCTCAATGACATTAAAATGGAGGTACAATTTTAGTCCTGTTTAACAGATGAGTGAGCCAAGGCTTTGTGAATGCAGGCCAACTATTTGACTTATTTGCTTGCAATATTAATTTCAATTTAGAAATCATGCACCAAAGTTACAAATGAATAAATCTGTTCCAGACTTGGCAGGTTATTGCATGTTGACCGGCACCCATAAGCTGAAATGAAACCATTAAAATTAAAAAGCTTGACCAAAAGCCAGATGCTTCTTTATGAACCATACTAACCTACCTGCAAAATACCAGCTAACCTGCATGAGGCAAGTGATTAATTTTTTACAAGTCTGCTTCGGTAACTAGACATCTGTCCTCTATTCTTAAAATAATATCTCAGGGCAAATGATTTTTTCCTCCTCCTTACTACCAATTACATAAAACATAATTTTTATGGGTTATAAAGTGTGTAATACAGTGTGTATTGTAAAGAAATACATAATAGGACCCAATTTCTATCTCACACCAGTTTTATACCTATGTAACTTCGTTGGAGTTATTCCTGATTTATAACTTTTTTTATTTTTGAGACTTTATAAGAATAGAATCAAACCCCATAGGTATATTGTAATCTGTACATATAGTAATACAATGTCTATGTATGTGATTATAACATATATTTTCCTTTTGTAATCAGTCTTTGTTCCAACTAACAAAAAATGGAATAGGTGGAAAATATAGTGTCATGTTACTCAAACACTCTCTGTAGGTTGCAGCTTTCACTCTGAGCATGGGTTTGTCATTTCTCTTCTCTTCTCTTCTCATGCTTCACGAGATCTTCTTTGTTATGAGCCATGAAAGAGAGAAAATCTACTACAACATCTGTTATATAAATAAACATTAGTAAAACATGTTGCATACTGTCCATGCAATGAAATCAAATAAACCTACTCCACCATGCATGTGTTTTTAAAAAATAATTCAGCAAGAATTGCATATTTTCACTGTAACAATTAGAATGGGATAGTGATCAATTTACTTGTGTGTAGTTAAAAAATGCAGGTTGCAGAGAGATCTGTAATATGATTTTTAGTTTAGGTTTAATGGTTTAAAAACACCTATTTTTAATGTTTCATTATCCAATCAAATAGGGAACTTCTGCTTTTTGTTTCCACACAGACAGTATGTACATTAGGGTTTAAAAGTCCAAGGTGTACATTTCAAATGGAAATCCATTCAAAGCAATAATCAGCTATTAAAGATACAACGTCATTAAGTTCCTAAGAATTCTATAACATTACAGTGCAAAATGTTGAGGAACATTTTATTGACCTCTGCTCTTTGTGGCATTGATTAGCGTTCTTGCCAAACCCTGGTCCCACTGACATCAGTTACCAAATTCCAATTGTCTTCAATAGAACAAGAACTTGGCCCTTTAATGCTTGCATCCCATACATGCAGAAATGTTGATTGATCCATCATCATTCTAGCAAAAGAGAAAAATCTTAACATAGACAAGCTTAACAATGTGACCTTTTCATTACTGTTCATTAGACCACTTTAGGCATGTGCTTATGTCACAATCAGATTAAGCTAAAGTTAAGCACTTAAGAGTGCTCTGCTGAATGGGGCTGCTTTGCTGAATTGGATCCTTGAGTTACTGATCATCTCTGTGCCTCAGTTTCCTCCTCTGCACAGTGTGGATAATGATACTTCACTCACCTCAGACAGGGGTTTGTAAAGTACTTTATGATCCTTGGATGGAAGGTGCTATTAAAATGCAAATTATTACTTATTACTGCAAGGCTTCCTGGTATGAACTGAGCTTTACATTTTAAAAATGTTTAAATTTATTTTTATATTTAGGTACCATCTGAAATGGTAGTGTGTTTTTTCTGACTAGCATGCATTTGTTTTATATTTCCCACTGATCTGTTACAAGTCATCCAAATGAATATTGGCATTACAAAGGAGCTTTGGACTGGAATCACACACTGGAATACAACGATGTCCCTATAACCTCTGATGCACCAAAATGCTATGCTGTCATCCTGAGTCTCAGGTGTGTTGTTTCTGGGAATGTCATGGGCTTTCGGCTGAGCAGCATTTCTCTGCTGCAGTGGTGGATTTTTAAAGCTCTCACACCCTTACGCAAGCACAGATCTTGAACTGCACACTTGCAAGCTAGACATATGCCAAAATACATATTGCCTAAAAATTTTGTTTTGGGGAACAGTACTTTTGCGGAAAAAACATGATCAGTAAGATTGTTCCAAAATGGCAGTCTTAATTCAAGACCACAGTTTATTCCTTCTTCTTCCACAGCTTGAAAATACCCATTTTGTTTTCTGTTACTGTTTGATCTCCTCAGAGGCTGCTTATGATACTGATATTTGATACTGGCCAACGTATTTAGAAATACAATCCTGCATCTCTTTAATTGCTCAGATTGTTCATTTCATAGTGCTTCTTTGGTCTGTTCTTCAATGGATGCAAAAATCTCTCAGCAAATAAAGGAAACTGGATTTTCTGAGTGGCACACACAATCTTTCATGTTCGCTCTAGTATACCAAGGAGCACATTAATGGCTGCTACTTTCTGCAGGCTGACTCAAAATGGTTTGAAAAGGGGGCAGAGGTAGTGGAATCTCTATTTTATCTTCATCCTTGATCTCTCTGCTGCTTTTGGCAATGTCAATCAAGGCTTCCCATTTGAGATCTCATTCACTTTGGGCTTCCATAATATGGTTCCCTCCCAATTCTCCTACTGTCTCTCCAATATTTCTTTTGTTGGGTCTTCCTCTCCCACTGTCTGTGGGGATACCACTAGCCTCTGCCTTTGGCCTTCTCATTTCCTTATTCTATTTTCTCTTTAAGGGTAATGTTATCCTCATGCAGTTTTAAACACCTCCCCCATAGTGATGACTCTCACATATATCTCTCCACACCCAGCTTGTCTCCAACAATCCAGTCCCACATCTTGACCTGTTTCTCTCTCATCTCTTCCTTGATATCCTGCCACAAAGATAAGCCTAATGTGGCCCAAAACAAACTCCTTATCTTCCCTTTCCACTATTCCTTCCTCTACTACCATTGAAACACCACCATGCTCTCCATCACTTAAGTCTGTAAATGTGGGCCATTTTTTAACTTTTCCCTATCCCCATCCCCATATCTAAGCCATGTCCAAATTTTGCTGCCACTTTTTCTTCAATACTTCTAAAATCCATCATCCTTTTATCCCTGGAGTGAGAGCTCTCATCCAAGCTCTCAAATCTTGTTTTGTTTTGTTTTGTTTTTTTTAATAACTTCCTCCTCTCTGGCCCCCATGACACCCACTTTGCCTCCCACCCTCGTCCATATAGAACATTGCTTCTAAAATGGTCTGTTTGACCTGTCATTTTGATCTGCTCCCCTTACCCCCTTTGAATCCCACTAATAGATTCTCCTTCTCCACACTCCATTTAAGAGTCATGTTATCACTTTCAAAGACATCTAACTCTGGATAATTAGAAAGTGGCACCCTTGTCTCTTTCTGCATCATGGTCTATTCAACCAATGATGCTAGCCTCATCCACCCATTTATTGGCTTCTCACACCTCCCATTTATTCTTTCAGACTACCTTTTCTGCATTCAGTTCCCTCCCAGAACTAATCCCCAAGGCCTCTGCCCTTTCTTCATTCAAATCCCTCTGAAGAGTCCTCATGCCCTCAGGAAAACTTGCTGATAAAGTCAACCTTGAGGAGTAGGTTTGGGATCATTTACATTTCTATGTCTGTATTTATTGAACATAACAATCATATATGCTTCCCTATATATACCCCTTCCATCCACCCTATGTGCGTTTGTGAGGAGATGGTGACTTCTTTTCTGTTTGGGAAGTGCCTAGCATATCGCGGGAGCAACTGTAAATAAACAGTGGGTTACAGCACATCTCGCATTTTAATTCTGGAAAGCTGTTCAAAACCTGATTAGGGTAACTAATGGAAAGTGAGTTTGGAACTTTCATCCCATTCTCACATATCCATTTGATAAAACCATTCACTTGAAGAAGATCCTCAATGCTGGCACAAAAGAGGCCCAGGACCTGGATGATTGCTGCAGGTCAGGATTGAGCAGTATGCATGAGGCAGGACTATGTGGAAAAGTTTGCACTGCTCTTGCCCATACTGTGTCTGGCTCAAGTTAATGATGTCAGTGCTTAGGAAAACTAAGGAGTTATTGGGGCAGGGACCATCTTTCTGTTCTGTTGATACAGCACCTAGCACAACAGGGCCTTGATCTCCTCTGTGCTACAGTAATATAAATAATACCATTTATATTAATTTTCAAACATTTATTTGGGAGCAGAGGGAAGAAGCCTGCAAATTCATACTCTAGATGAGAAAAATATTTCATCAAAGTTAGCACTATTTTGAGTATGTTGTTTTTAGGATGACCATGGAAATAATTCCAATATATTTCCCAGCTCTGAGACGCCACTTCTACCCCAGTGTGGTTTAAACCATGCATGCTGCATTAAAAGAGCTGTGGGACTGTAGCTTCACTGTTTCTAGCATGTTTTGTTTTGGTTTTGGTCTTTTTGTGGTAGAAAGTAGTTGTTTCACAGCATGTTTTTAATTGGAAATGTTCATTTAAGTATTTCAGAGCAGTGCAGTGAAGTGTTCTTCAAAAGAAAGATAATTTAATTTTCTCTGTTCTGGAAGCTCTTCATCCCTGTCTGTGTGAAACTTCTTTATTTACCATGCCTCATTAGGCTTTGCACATAGCTCTGATTAAACAAACCCAGTGTTTCAGTGAGTAGTTAAACAGCTGCTGTGATCAACCTAGAGGTAGCTGCATCTCAGTGTTGAATTAAGTGATCCCTTAATATATGTAGTTTGTAAAGTAACCTGGGATCCTTTAGGAAGAAAGATATACTCTGAAAGGGTGTGATATTATTTTGGAGCCTCTGAGTTCAGATATTTACATTATTTTAAAGTACACAACATACACAAAACATGTACATCTTAGAATCTAGATGAGTTGCACACACAGCATAAGCTACCCACAACCAATGGATGTGGATAAGCTACCCACAATCAATTGCATGTTCCCCATTTACACTAGCAAATAATTTGGCCCACAAATGTAATTTTTTTACTGGCAATTTCTGTCACAGAAACATGCAAAATTGTATTTGACCGTTTTACTAACTTAATCATCAGAGTTTGGCTGAAACTCCAGGGCAACAGTGACTGCTAAATAATATTTCAGTAGAACCTCAGAGTTATGAACACCAGAGTTGCAAACTGACTAGGCGACCGCACACCACATTTGGAACCGGAAGTACACAATCCGGCAGCAGCAGAGATGGGGGGAGGGGGTTAAAAAAACAAATACTGTACCCTGTTAAATGTAAACTACTAAAAAAAAAAAGAGAAAGTTTAAAAAAGATTAGAGAAGGTAAGGACACTGTTTCTGTGCTTGTTTCATTTAAATTAAGATGGTTAAAAGCAGCATTTTTCCTTCTGCATAGTAAAGTTTCAAAACTGTATTAAGTCAAGGTTCGGTTGTAAATTTCTGAAAGAAAAAAACACGTTTTGTTCAGAATTACGAACAACCTCCATACCTGAGGTGTTCGTAACTCTGAAGTTCTACTGTAGTCTTCTTGACAATATTTAGAATAATTGTTTGAAAATAAGTGCAATATGTTGAAAGCTTTGTCCAGGAATCTTCATCATCTGAGGAATATTTCTTGGAGATGACTTAGCTGTGGGGAGCCTTAATGTTTTATTCAATCACTGGTTGTCCATTCACATTTTGTTAATAAGAGAATCCGCTCTATTGCATATATATTGCTATCCTGTTTTAATACAATTCACAGGCCAACACAACACATACTTTATATTAAGAGATAAATGTCATAGACTTCTTTTTTTGGTGAATCAGGTAATACCAATGGATGGGCTCTCCATTTCTCAATCCATGGAAATTCAAGACACAGAATACAACCTATTTGAATTTCTCACAGCCTAATCAGACTTTTGATGTTAAAATCATGGAATCCCAGCTATAATATATACCTGCTGTAGTCTTATTGCCGAATTCTCTATTAGCAGCTTACACTGCGAGGCGTATTCTTACAGAAGAAACTACAAAATGATTGAAATCATAAAGTCGATGAATAGAAGTTATTTGTGTTCTGTGGCAGGAGAATAGGGCCACAAATGTGGATTGATCAATCAATACACCTATATTTTGTGCAAGCTGCGACCACAGTCATAGATAAGTGCCTTAACACGCCAAAGGTGTGTGTATATTGCCTGATGAATACACACTCAAATTACTCTTCTTGGATTGTGCCAGTGTAAATGAAAGCAGAATTTGGCCCTTTGTCTTTAAGAACATGTGGAGCCAAGATAGTATCCTACTGGCTAAAGAAGTGAGGGGTCTTAATAGTATAAGTTAGTCCTTCAGAAGTCAATTATTATTTATATGTTAGAATTAAAGTCCAAATCCAGATGAGATAGTAGTATTCCTAAAATAATATTGGCATCTTCCATGGGAGGGTCTCAAAATGCTTTTATGTTTGTTAATTAACACAACACCCCATATGGCAGTGAAGTATTATAACCCATTTTACAGGAATCTGAGGCACAGATTGGTTAAATGTAGAGCACGTTTGAAATCTGAAAACCTTTTGAAAAAACTTCAACCAGGTCTAGTTAAGTAACTTATCCAAGGCATAACATGTCTATGGCAGAGCTAGGAACGGAAACCAGATCACCCAGTTTCCAGCCCCAGTCCCTTAATCTCACAATCATCTTCTCTCAACAATATTTTGCACTTCTGTTTGGGGTTTTTTGGTCAAAATACCCCCCTTTTGAATTCATTTCTACAGCCAGGGACAAGAAGCAGATAACTGCTGCAAGTATCGGAAGGCAGCAGAATTTTTGTGAATCACAAAATGAGTAAGAAGGCTGAATTCAGACTTTCATTCTCATACTTCTATCCTCCTCCACCTCCAAAAAAAAAAAAAATAGAAGCAATCAGAGTTAGACTTATGGCCTGTCTGATTATGATAAGTCCTACTGGGGACATACAACTTTCTAGAACACTAGTGTCTCTGCTTCTTTCATTGAGTTTTCAGGCCTTACTCTGTGCTGCAGCTTTCTATGCAGAATGCTAATAGACTAAGATGTCTCAAATACAAATATTTTATTGTCTTTGAAAAGGGATCTTGGCAAATCAGTTAATATGAAACCAGAAATTAAATGTTAAAAATATATTAATTTTCATGGCAACAGAACAGTAAACCCAATATGAATATTCTGAATGTGCTTCTGTATTGCACAATATTTATAGCGCTCCAAATATTTACAGAGATAAAGCCTGTGAACATAGTGCCTAATTTTCTGTCTTCAAATGATGTAGTAGTTTAAATAGGCTTCATTTGGGGGGAAAATTGATAATGGGGGGGGAAATATATTTATTTTCTATACACAACCGTTTTCTAACCATCAGTGGTCTAAGAGTAGTAGCCGTGTTAGTCTGTATTCGCAAAAAGAAAAGGAGTACTTGTGGCACCTTAGAGACTAACAAATTTATTAGAGCATAAGCTTTCGTGAGCTACAGCTCACTTCATCGGATGCATTTAGTGGTCTAATATCTTATTGTTCTCTATAATCATCATAACTAGTCTGCATAGAACAATGCTGTGCCAAGTACCTCTGCATCTTTGTTCACCCCGTGTGTAATAAAACCACACCTAATGCCTTAATCCTGTAATGTGTCCCATGGGCAGACGGTTGCATTCACACGAAAGAGGTTGTAGGGTCAGAGCTTGAAATGTGATCAGTGGACTAATATTGGTTGTGTCCAAGCAGTGAGTGGTAGCTCGTGTTGGGGCAGTCTGTGATAGATGCGCTGAAATCCTGGCCACCTTAAAGTCAATTTCAATGGCAACGCTGTTCTGCTTAACACTGGGGTTTAGACCTATCCTCAAAATCAGGGGACTGTAAAAATGGCTTAAAGTTACCTGCTGAGATGTGTGCATCTTAGGTGGGAGGGTATCAGAGTCTGGGCCCCAGCCTGAGCAGGAACCTCTATGCTGCTATTTTTAGCCCTGTGGTGCAAGTCTTAGTTATTTGACCTGGGCTCTGAGACTCACTGCTATAGCTTTTTCTGCAGTGTAGATGTACCCCTAGGCTCATCTGGGTCAGTTTGTGCACTGTGCATTTGTGTCAGATATGTACATTCTTAATATAAAAACTGCACACGTAGCACCAGAGGTGGATTAAGATTTATTGAGGCCCTGGGCACAAGGAACATGTGGGCCCTCCACAACCTGGGTCCTCAGGGGTGCCAGAACTGGGAGGTCAGGGGGACCGTGTCCACCCACTTTTTAACATGGGTGTAGTAGCCTTGGGCAGGTGTGGAGCAGTAGTGGCATGGATGTAGTTTGGGGAACCTGGGGGCATTGCCCCCCCCCAAAACTGAAAGCTTTCAGGCAAGAGGTGGCAGGAGGGGCGTGATTGCTGCCTTGGGCACAAAGCCCAGGCAGCAGCGGGGCCAGCCTCTCATTGGCAGCAGGAGGAAGCTGGTGCGGGTAGCCTGGCAGCAGCGGGACCCTGCAGGGGCAGCCTGGCAGCAGGAGCCGGGGCAGCCACTGAGCGAGCCTGGTGGAGTTTGGCGGTCGCTGAGACCAGGCCAGGAGCAGTGAGAGCTGGGCCGGAGGAGGCCCTGCCTGGCTCCTCGCTGCCTGTGACCTTCTCAGGGCCCCTGCCGCCTCCCAGCTGGGGCAGGGCCTCTGCTCCCTGCAGAGCGTGTCTGCAGGTGCCAGGGAGGGGGGCAGGAGGCCAGACCAGAGCTGGGAGGAACAAGACCACAGTTGTGGGGCTCATGGCCCCCCACTTCCACCCAGGTTCCGGTGTTCCTGTGGGGTCCCCCAAATTGGCCAGGACCCTATGGCACAGGCCCAGTGTGTTAATCCACCACTGTGTGACATGACTAACAGCATGTTTGCAACTATAAGTGTGCATGTGGTATCTGCCTATACAAATATCATAAATCACTACTGCACTGCTCAGCTACAGTCTTTTAGTAGTCACAAATATAACTTGCAAAAAGAAAAGGAGGACTTGTGGCACCTCAGAGACTAACAAATTTATTTGAGCATAAGCTTTCGTGAGCTACAGCTCATTTCATCGGATGCATTGGATGCTGTAGCTCACAAAGCTTATGCTCAGATAAATTTGTTAGTCTCTAAGGTGCCACAAGTCCTCCTTTTCTTTTTGCGAATACAGACTAACACGGCTGCTACTCTGAAATATAACTTGCTAATTAGAAGGTGCATATAAGTGCAGAAAAGCAACAGTGTGAGTGGATGATCACAGTCAAACGATTTATAGTTGAGTTTCCAGGTAGGAAGGTGTAATGGCAGATAAAATGGAAAGGGAAGAATCTCTCTGTATGGGAATTTTTTTGGCCAGGACACCTAAATGTGGGGCTTGAGCCAAATCTTTTTTACACCAATGTAACTCTGTTGACTTCAGTGGAGTAACTTCTGATTTATACTGATAAAAATCAAGCTCATGGTATTTAAGTTGGAGACAGTTTTTTTTTGTTTTTTTTCTCCTGAAACTTTCACAGTCCTTCCCTACATTGTACCAATGAGTTTATTTAACTATAATTTGGAAGTCTCTCATGCTTCAGTTTCTAACTGCTATGGATCCTGCCAGATAAAAACACAGACAGCCTGCTGGGATATAAAAGCCACCAAAGGTCACATATGGTATATGTGCAGCAGGACAAGCTATCCAGGGGAAAAGTCATCATGGTGCATAGGGGCCAGCTGCAACCTACCAAGGAATCATGGAGCTGCTCATGAGAAGAGTTAATTTAAATGAGCTACCTGGTTCTAGTGCACCCCAGTTCCGTCTCAGGGGGGCCTGGTTCTTTGCTTTCTACACCCCTGATGAGGAAGGCTGTGCAGCTTTGGAAAACTACTACAACTGTAGGACTGGAGTAACCCCCCTTGCTGGGTTGGGGTGGGACGAGGTGTGATGGGGAGGGAAGGAGAGAAACCAGTCAGATTGCTGATGCATCTAGAGACAGGGGAGGACTTCTCCTCAGTCTCACTGTGGAAAATCTCTCCCCTTCTTCCCTGATTCCTTTTGTTGTCAGATCACTAGGATAGTAACCTTAAGTACTGTCTCTGGGGGCAAAGTGCTCAAAATGGCCACCCCTTTACATCTGTAAACTATCAAATGAAGACTCTCCCTGAATTAGGGCATCATTCCCTGGAGGCTAATAACTTTGGAAAGAGTGCAAGCTGGGGTGGTTGCATTGTACAGCTGCTTCTGTGGGGGGAAGTCCCTCCTAGAAACAGGGAGCAGCTTCGGTGGCTGTTTAGCCAGGAGATTCATGGATGTGCTGCAAGCCAGCAGCCACGAAGGCTGTTTTCCTCTGGATGGAGACCTAAACGCCTAGTGAGCCAGTCATTGAGTGCACAGCATCTCTATTACATTACAAATAATAATTCCTCATAGCATATTTGCAGCTGGAAGTTTTATATGGATCTTTATTCATCATGATGTGAACAGCTGCTCTTTTGCTACACTGTCTAAGCAAAGTCCAAATGGCAGCACAGGAAAGTGGCACATAAAACACACTCCAGCTGTTTTCCGTTCACTCTCCTCCTCCTTCTGCTCCCTTCCCCTGGCACCCTTCACCCTTAGCCCATGCTTGTTTCTCTGGGGATGGGAGCCAGCTTATTTTTATTTGTGGACCAACTCTAATATTTGGACTCGTGAATAATACATCTGGATTTTAAAACAAAATTCAAATGAACCCAGAAAAAATTGGTTTAGTATTTCAAAAAATTCTTGCAAACAGAACAAAACCTCTAGGTATTTTTATTACATTTTGACTTGAGGGTGGGTGAAGAGATAATGTTTGTATTATGACACAAAAGGATGACATGAAATCATTCTTAGTTAAATATGCAAGCAAGTAGTTAAGTAAAAACCAGCCTAAGTTGTCATGTTCAGAGGACAACTTCAGATCTGCAAGAGCAGATTTTATTTTACTCTCAAATCTTCCTGCTTTGCTCTTTTAAGCTAGACACTCCTCTTCTTTTGGCTTGCACATTCATTAAAGAATGCATTGTATAACAGAATTGATATTTGTCCAAGGGTTAGCACCTCTACTTTTTCCAAAAGAGCCATGGCCTTGTCAATGATGACAAATGGTCAAGAACTTTGTTTTATGTTGAATTTAATGTTGCAATACTAGAAAGAAGCAGAGTCTGGCTCCCAAGAATCATCAACACCGTATCCTACAGGAATTAGGTGTTCTGTGAGTTCTTCCCTTGAAGTGCCAACCCTCATTTAACTTTACTTAAGTGATGAGCTATCCCAGCACAAGGCAGATGGCTCTGGGCAAAGGGAAGTAAAAGGAATATATGACATCTTAATGGTATAGCACTAATTTAAACACCATACACATGTAGAAGTACAGTAATGTTAAAGGTTGAAGGATGCAGCTGCAAAAGGACAGAAATTCAATGAGAATCTTCAGGGATTGCACTCAAGCCTCCAACCTGGGATCCTACTGAATTCTATGGAGCTGTCACTCAGTGGGCAGGTAGCAGATCTCCTGGAGTGCTTTTTTGACATTTGGAATTGGCAAAATAATGGCATGAGTTTCTTTCAGCTGGACACTTCGCTACACTTATCCATGCTCTTGCCACCTTGGGTTTGGATTACTCTACATGAGCCTACACTTAAAGACCATTTGCTAGTGCAGACTGCAGCTACCCGCCTATTCAGTGATATTTCCCAGAGGGATCACACGACACCTGAGCTTCTCATCTGCACTGGTTACTAGTTGATTTTTCAGGTGAATTTTAAGATATGGTTTTTGATCTATGGAGTCTAAAATATATTTGGTTCTATCTTACAGACCATCTCTCTTGACCAATGTACCAGTACTTGTGATTAGCAGCAGAGGTATCATTTTCTAAGGGGCCAGGGGGTCAGTGCAAGCCTCTCCCCACCCCATGCCCCCCGATGTTGGTTTATCCTCCCAACTTTTCATAGGTCTATATGCTCCATTATGTCTTCTATCCCCCGCCCCCCACCAGCAATAGTTTGTGGGATATAACATATACTAAACCAGTTGGTTTATATACTAACCAATATACAGTGTTCTGCATGTTGACACAACTTTGCCCTCCCCACTACCCCGAATTATTTCTGAAATGATGCCTCTGATTAGCAGATGTAATTAAGGTAACAGGCCCATGGTTTAAATAGGAGAAGGCTAGTGGCTTGGCGGCTGGAATTCCCTCCTCCTTTCCATCCCCTACTGATGCTGCAGAGCCCTCGGGGCACCCTTTAAGGCTCATCTGTTCCCCCAGCTTTCCCTGGGAGTGGAGCAAGGTTATGCAGTGGCTGGATGAAGAAAAGCTTATGTTGATAGGTATGGTGGTTGTTTAATAGTGCTTTTTGAGGCAGTCCTAGTAACTGGCTTTCTATGCAGAGGGAAATATTGTGCAGTCTAGAGCTCTGAAGAGGCACGCTTGAGACATTGAAATAGTTTTTCACATATGGGGAAACTGAAGCATGGCTCTGCAGTGACATACCCAAGGTCACAAAGGACATCTGTGGTAGAGACAAGAAAAGATTCCCGTGTCTTCTGACCCCTGTGTCTGTTCCTGTTTATCACATGACAGTCATTGCCCACAAGAGCAAAACCCCCTCTTCCCAATTAAAGACCTAAAGGGATCAGGCTCTATATTACTCTTAGGTGTGAACTACATTTAATTTGTTTTCGTAAAATTCAGACTGATGATCCTATATTGATTTGACGCTAAGTGTTCAGTACTAAAATTGCATATGCAGCTAGTTTACTGTGTAAACAGATTGATCCTAAAATTCTCTTTTATATTGAAGAATTTGAAATGTTTGTGTCAAGCGGAATATTAAGGAACTTTTAAAAACCTGGCTATTTGTTGGTTTTTAATCATTTGTCATGTGCAGATACTTTAAAGAGGTCCTACTGGCTGAATAGGGTTGCAGTACATCAATACTGTACATAGCTCACAGTTCTGAGACTTAAATACATATGCAGCATTTACTTTATAGATCTTAGGTAAACAAGGGAATTAAAATCTTTTTGTGAACATCTGGCTGCAAACAAGCTTACCTAGAATATCTTTTCCCCCATATACTTGGTGGCCAAAAAACCCTTCCTAAATCAAGGTATTTTTATTGATTATCTTCCTTAAGAGCCAGATTATGACACCCAAATAGCACTTTACTCCTAGCAAGGTACTGTTCGTGAAGCTAATAAACGCATGTATTAAGAAGTTTCTATGTAGAATAGAGCAGTCACCATTGCCTTTAGTTATTCTTTCAGTCAAGTATATACATTTTCTAATTCATTCTGACAGACTCTTCTTCTCTCGTGTCTTTTGAGAATGGGATTATTCTTTCAGATAGCTTTAGGAAGTCTATTTGTTAGAACAGGTTTTCTAAGTATTTTGACATACTTTAACACGCCAAAGGCATAAAGAGATTGGAAGGAAACACGCAAAGTATTTGAACTGCCTTTCTCAAAATAAACATTACAGTTTATAATAGAAATTTACTTCCCAATCTTGAAAATAGCCGCTTTTGCTGGAATTATGTATGACATACTTGGATAGGATAATGTCCACAAATCACTGCATTCTACAAAATATAACCGTCTATGGTAAGATTTTCAAGGGGATTGCTAAATGTTCACATTAAAATAAGCTGTTGGCAAATCCTACTTGTAATTTTCAAATACCATCATACTCCTCCCAACTCTGTAGTTTTGCTAATTTAATTTTACAAATAAGAGATGGACCCAAGGTGCAGAGTTTGGATCCTGATCTGAACTTCCCAAAGATCCAGTTTGCTCATTTTTTGAGGCTTGACTTGGTCCCATCTTCTCCATCGCAAACACTACCTTTTGATTAAAAGTTTACTCTCTAAGTAAATCTTGCGGGTAGAGGGGGGTTGTTTAGTATTGTTTTGTGGTGGTGGTTTCCCTGTGCTTCTCTGGCTGTTACAGCAATATCTATTTGCTCTTAGAACACTTCAGGGACTGGATGTGCCAGTATTAACAATTTAATTCTGCATGCAGCACGTACTATTGGAGAAAAGTTGGTTTTGGGGGTTTTTTTTTGTTTGTTTGGGTTTTTTGACGCTGTCAAGATGAATAGCAGTTTATAAGTGAAAATCAAGATATCTCAGTGGGAGAAGGTGTTGTGAAAGAAGTGACTTCAGGGTTTAGGAATTCCATAGAAACCTTACTTTAGGCAACATTAGCATGATTATCAGAGCAAAGAAATTTGCCAGCCAGTGTATCCTGTTTCTCACTGTTGCACAAAATTACATATGGTGACATGGGGCTTAATTCTGATCACAATCACATTAGTGTAAATTAGGAGTGACTTCACTGATTTCAGTGCAGTTAGATTAGTGTAAAACTAGGGTACATGAGATCAGAACAAAGTTCAGAATCTCTATTACCACGTGAAATCAAATATCAATTGATGCTATTTGATATAATATCTCTCAAAATTGAGAAGCTCAGATTAGTCAGTGATAAGTCAATATGACAATAGAAGATAGATGACCTATTTTCACTCCAAAACCAAAATGAAGATCTTTATCTGTGCGCTTAAGCTTTGTCTGCATCTTTTAGTCTATATTAAAACATGGTCTTGGAGAACATACTGCTCTGAATCTTCAAATTTACTCAGCAAGGGGGAAAAAAATCCCCCACCAAAACTACTTTGGGTCTGATTCTCATTTGCAGTAAAGTCTGTTTACAGTGCTCCAGCAGGGGCCTTAGTATAAATTAAAATCAGGCCCTTTAAGTACAGACATACTCATGCCAGATAAAATGTGATCTATAAGAGAGCAACATTTTTATTATGAATAATGTAGCTGAGAGCAACCTTGTTGCCAATGTTCAGCCACTGGGATATTAAGAGAGGAGCTTCTGCTTTGGGACTGTGTTACAGAGGGGAAAAGATAAAAATAGGGTGTCTGACGCATGCATCCCATGCTGCAAGCCAGGATACAGAAATCTTTATAACCAAATACAGTATTCCAGAACATGCATGGAAAATATGCACGTGTGTGAGAGTATAAAATTTTTTCCTAACCAATAGGAATGCTCATTCCCCTTTCCCCTCCCCCCACCCCCCACATTGCCTTCCTCTTTTACAGGCAACTTGTACATATTTCTTTTACCTGCTTACAATTGTAAAAGTCCAGTGACTCTATTCCAGCTGTGCCCACCCTCCGGTCCTTGTCACACTGCTCAATGTGACAACGTTTAAATATTTAGAGAGTGCGGCAGGATATTCTTTCTTGTGACTAGTTCAGAGAGAGCAAAAGCTAGTCCATTCTCTAGACATCTGCTAGCTGCCAAAAATTCATCAAAAGCCCAAGTCTGTCTGTCACAGCTATTGATAGTGGTTGCCTGATCTAAAATTAGGCATGCACCATACGTGTCCTTTTTAAATGTTAATCATTGCATTACATTTTGTTGCTTCTGTTGGCATAGGGGATTATGTGACATAATGCAAAAGTAAATAATATGATGCAATGGATAAAACTTAACGGGGAACACTTATTTGAGATCAGGTGCCTCCTACTGCGTGGCTAGATCCTGCAGCACTTACCCAAACAAAACTTCCATTGCAGTAGATAACATGAAGTCAATGGAAACTTTGTCAGAGTAAGGACTGCAGGGTCAGCTCTGTACTGATTAGTTTAGTGAGCAACGTATCAGAATTATTTATTTATATTGTTTCACTGAGTAGGCAGTTAAGCATCTAATGCTTTGTTGGGGCTTGAATATCCATGTTCATTGAGTACCATAAATAATATCTTTTTCAGATTGAGAATTAAATAGATAACAGGGAATAGGTCTTCAAAGCCAGCCAAGTAGTTCATTGCTAATTGAGGTTGTTAGGCAAAGAGCTGCAGTCTTGCCCAGGCATATAGAAATCATGAGCTGAGCTTCCCCAAAATCAGGATTGGCTTAAAATTCACGAGTCTTAAAAAGTAAATAAATTTGGGAACTTTTTATTTGGTTTTTGGTTTTTGAACCTTTCAGGGTCACATTTTCCTACAAGCAGAAAGGTTATAAACTCGGTTTTCTTTTTGAAATGAAAGATGAGATTCTCACATATTAACTTGACCCTATGAACTGGGGCTGTAAGAAAAACACCAAATATCCTGAGGTGAGAGTCATGATAAAATTGTGAGAGTTGGCAATACTAGTCAGCTTTGATTTAAAACCAAACAGTCTTTTATAATAGCAGAGCCTGATCTGAGTCTACCATTTCTTCTTCAGTCCTTTTGTCCTGATTCAGCAAAACATATAGGGCCTTAAGTGCATGCTTAGTGTACTACTTTTGCTGAGTCAGGGCTTTGACAGTTCTTCACTCAGTCTATTTTAACTAAAAACTCTCACTCCTTAATATATCTCCTTGTATGTTTATTTTAATTTTTCATTGTCCGTAAAGAGTGAGTGGAGTTAGAAAAGAGAATCTTTAAAGGTAGCATTGTGGAGTTATATATTTAATCTCTTTCAGTGACTTCCAAATCAAATTTGTTCAGATTACAAGTAAAAATATGTATCTTGCCAACCCTGTATATTCCATCTGGCACCTAAAGATCCAGCTGTATTCTTTCTGCCTCTTACATCATCATCAGTTCTGCCTCTTACATCAGTGCTAAAGTTCTATGATTGGAAATGTTGAGGCATGAGGCAAAATAGATTTCAGGTCACTATGCAATAGCTGTATTGAGTCTACTGTGGTAACAGTAGTAAACAGCTATGACTCTAAGGCAAGCAGGGGCGGATCCACATTGAGGTGCCGGTTCCACAGGGTCACAGCTTGTACTATAATTGCCCTTTAACTTCTTCAGACTGGATATTGAGACATTAGGAATTAAAGGTGAAACATCCCATTTTCATATACAGTATAAATATATATACTTACAACAAATACTTTTTGTCTCTATAGGGAGAGTCAAGGGTTTTGTGTGCGATACTATTTTATGCATTAAAATTGGACTGTGTATAATATTAAAGAAGACTTTAGTAACTATATGCAAGATTAACAGCAAGAGTCAGATTCCTAAAATAGGTTTCAGAGTAGCAGCCGTGTTAGTCTGTATTCGCAAAAAGAAAAGGAGTACTTGTGGCACCTTAGAGACTAACAAATTTATTAGAGCATAAGCTTTCGTGAGCTACAGCTCACTTCCGCATCCGATGAATTTTCTTTTCTTATTCCTAAAATAGAAAAAAAAACCCAAAGCTATTCTTTTTAAACCTAAAAAGACCATGAGGATAATAACGTTTTCTGAAGACCCTGCTAGTTTGATGGGCAAGTTACCACAAGTGATTTAGAAACATGGTAAATGTAGAATCAAACTAACAAGAAGAGGCTTAGAATTGCTACAGTACTGCGATATATAACATTTTTGCAGTTGTGCTTAAGATGGTGGCATAAACCCCTGCTGGAAAAGTATATCCTTTGTTAAAACTTTCCTCTGAGAGAGAGAACTTCTTACACTCATTCAGGTAGCAAATTAGAAAGCCCCTGCTCATGTTAGTTTCTGATTCAAAAGAAAATAAGACTTTTCCCTGTTGCTTGTGGCTGTTGAAGTGGTTAATTGAACTAAGGGATACAGACCATGGCACCTGTTTGAAGTGAACACTCAGACTTAGGTCTCCTTTTATCTTATAATAGTACTAGCGTTGGCTTAGTGCCATGTACTGGGGGGTTCAGAAGAGTTAATGAAAATCATAATGCATTCAACCTCCCCCATAATAAGCCATGCTTGCTTGCATTCAAAAAAATGGGTCGTAGGCCACCTGTTGCTCCATGTAAGGGCATAAGAGGGGCCAATCTAGCTAGTCTTTTAAAAGAGAGAGAGAGAGAGAGAAGATGCTTATTGAAAAATCAGACTTTTTAACTAATTATACTTCATTTAGATTTATATTTGGTAATGTTAGTATACTAAAAAAAAAGTAGAATGCTTTTAAAACATTTCCCGCTCAAACTGCAGGGAAAGCCATTTATGTGGTGTCCTAGCAATTCAGATTGGATAAAATACTACAGCAGTGTAGCTGAATTGCTCTTTTTTTTTCTCCCTCCATATATATTCTTTAGATAGGAAAATAGAAATCGCCAGACCAGATAAAACCATTTGGCCCAGTAAGTCTAGTCTGACCACTACAGAAGGCAGGATGGGATGTCTGAGACTTCAGAGGAAGGTGAACAAATGCACAGTGCACCTGGCCAATGCTGCATATGGGAGCAAATTTCCTGACTAATGCTGTGATTATCTAAGAACCTGCAATATGAGATATGATTAACATTATTATAATATGCGTATGTACTGTGGGGAGGGGTTAGTGTTTGTGTTTGTGCTCTACAGGATTTTGCAATTCCTCAGGAAGGACTTGATTGGGCCAAAATAGCTTGAGATCTTGTCTTTTAGCAGCATTTCAGTTCCTGTATGGTAGAAATACCAAAAGAAGACCAGACCTCATGTTGTTCTTTTGACCCCTCACAGTTGGCTTCCTGAGCTATTAATTAAAGAAAAAGTAATCAAAACACTAGTATCTATTATACTAGACTTTGGGTTTAGCCACATATTACTGTTTTCAGCTGTATTTGGGTTTTGTTGCATCTGCACACGCAGCAACTAAAAATATTG
Source organism: Dermochelys coriacea (assembly GCF_009764565.3). Classification (NCBI taxonomy): domain Eukaryota; kingdom Metazoa; phylum Chordata; order Testudines; family Dermochelyidae; genus Dermochelys; species Dermochelys coriacea. Next base: position 105,746,934 of record NC_050069.1, read on the forward strand.
TTCATAAAATGACTACTTATGGTACCTGGGCAACTCTGTGTTAACTGTTATTAGCAGCCACTAAGCTTATACTATATTGAAAAGCTAGAAGATTATGCACCACCATGTACGTATGGCAAAAAGCACATCCAGTGCTCTCCCAGGTCCCTGCTGTATCATCCGGGACCTAAGGATGGATCTTAGCAGCCCAAGAATTCAAAACCAATTTTTGTTGTTAATATTTTTGTATGTCTGATCTGATGATGATGATAGGAAATAGGCTAGTTGTGAAGCATCTTGTTTTAGAGACAAAGACATAAATGGGAGGAAACTATAGAGCCCTTTGTGTCTGACTAGTGCACACTTTGCAAGCAGCAATGTGCTCTGTTTGCCATGGCATTAGTGATGAGAGCCATCGGCAGTTCTCCTGGCCCTGTGTCTGCCAGCTGCTAGTCAGACACTACGACACTACAGCAGATTTAACCAATTAGGAGAGTTCCTCCCACACTCCGCACACACCCATCTGCTGGCTGGATTTGTTTGATTTGAGTGTGCTGTTTGTTATTGCAGCTAAAACTATGATCTGAGACCCTCCTAATCTGAAGGTGACAGATCAACCAGGTGAGCCAAACCAGCAGAGGTTGAGCTAAAATTGTCTCAGCGTGAGGTCACTATTTGCTGGACGATATCTACAGTATGCTCACTTTTTTGATTAAGTTTTAGTTGGGGCTTTGTTTAAATCTAAAAATGTGTGTCAGTATCATAAGAGGGGTTGCTATTAGTGTTATCGAACTATTGGACTAAGTATCCGAACAGTAAGCCAGCATGATCATTTATGGTCAGCTCCTTGTGTCCTACTCCATTAGGTCAATTTCAGATCTCTTCTACACCCATGCCATCAGTTCAGCAACACCACTGCCTGAGTCACTGTAGGTTGACACCAGTGTAAATGAGACCAGACTCTAATCCATTGGGCCTGATTCTGCTCTCACACCAGCATACATCAGCATAAATAACTCTGATGTCAGTAGGGTTACTGTGGGGTAATTGAGGCGCATTGACTTCAATGAGATTTGTGTGCAATTATCTAAGAATTTGACACTTAGGTGAACAAATAATGTCATGCATATACTATATCCCCAGTCTACTCCAGGCAGCATTTACCAGCATTTTCAATTAGTGAAAAAAGAAAAAACACTAACCACAACCTTCTAGTGATGGTGGGGGAATTCAGGGAGTTCAGGGATGAATTGTGATAATCCCTTCCAGTTTCATGGCCATTAGTTCTTCTGCCCTTAGTATTGCTGCTAGGGAACATTGACTCCATTGTTTTTCATAGAACACTGCTATAGAGAAGTAATATGAAGTTTTTTGAATGCATGCAGCAGGACTGTTTAAAGGCTAACTCCAACTAAAGTGCCTCAGGTAATTGAGAATAATGAGACGTTTTCTGAGTGCACCTTTTTTATTGTACCAATATTATGTTACAGAAAAAAAGGGGGCTTAACACTTAGCACCTGTCACAAGTTTTCTCCTTGAATTAGACTCTCTTGCTTATAAAAATTTAATTGATTCCCAGCAGTTTATGTGGATGGTGCTTAGTAGGAGTTTTCTGTTCTCTTGCCAGCTACACGGTTACATAGAAAGTGAGCCGCTCACGCTACAGCTGTTCATTGGGACTGCAGACGACCGCCTGCTGAGACCTCATGCCTTCTACCAGGTTCATCGAATCACAGGGAAGACTGTTTCCACCACCAGCCATGAAACAATACTTTCCAACACCAAAGTCTTGGAAATTCCACTTCTACCAGAAAACAAGATGAGAGCAATGTAAGACCCATGCACTGTACCTGACTGCTTAGCAGTTTCTTCCCAGTCTACCCACTTGATTTTTTTTGTTGTTGTTGAGTGTATCCTGATGCTTTTTTTTTCCCCTGCTGAATTTTATAAATAATCCAGCTTCCTAGCAAGTTTCCAAAGATTTGTTGGGACAAATTGCCCCTAATCAGTTTAATGCCTGGAAAAACTTTGCAAATATTAATGACAACTGGTTAGTTTCATTCTAGAGTTTCAGTCAATGTCCTTATTTGCCGTTTAAAATGAGTATCTCAGTTACAGAGCTGTAAATATCTTCTACCTCAGCTCCTGCATTTAGGTTCTACACATGACACCTATTTACTACTGTATGCAGTACTACAAGGAACAGGGCTCGTTAAAAATTATCTTTGGGTTGCGGGAAATCTCATAACGAATATTTCCAAATAATTTAGCCTTTGTTAAGATAAATAGAACGTCTTTTATTTATTATATAAAGAATCATTATTCTTTTCCAGTGAAATTTGTTTAGGTCAAGACAAAACAAAATGTGACAGTAGAAGCAAAACAATTAGAACAAAAAGTAGCAAAGATACATTTATTTCTCAGTTTGAGCAAGGTATAATTATTCTTACAATCTCTAAGGATGAAATTCACTCCTATGCAGAGGGGCCTATGCACCTTTTAATTCCCAGATTAGGTCTTAAGTGATATATGTGTAGGTCCTCTTCACACAGGTGATTTTCATCCTAGGATAATACTGGTAGAGTGAAATTCATCCCAGTTCACAGGGCTTGTATGAGGGTCTCCAAATCCATTAAGCTCTAGATAAAGGTCACAAGTGATACAGAGAAACTTGTATGGGTCCTCTGTACTGGGGTGAATTTCACCTAGATGCATATGTATATGGGGTGAAATCCTGGCCCCACTGAAGTCACTGGCAAAACTCCCATTGACTTTAATAGGGCCATGATGTCACCCATAATGTTATATGTTTGTATATGTATTTACATATATACTTTTTCAAAAACAAAAAATCAACATGCAAACAACAGTAGCAGCAACAACATGTATCAGAGGTCTTAATTAACTCCATTAAATCTCAAAAGATGCAAATTAAGGCTAAAACTCCGTGTTTAATTCATTTTACAAAAGCTACAGTGGCACTTGCAGCGGGGCTAATGGGAACCAGAATGATTGCTGAAGGCTCAAGATCTTGGGACCTCTAGACTTTCATTATGCTCTATAGTAGAATAACCCTACAACACTTTTGGCCAAATTATCTGCAGGTGTTAATTGACACAGATCCATTCAAGCTATAGGAGCTGCACATCTTTATACCAGCAGAGTATTTCTTTGGCCCTCTATTTGATTTTTTGACAAGAAAGTAATATATTAATTTTTTCTGTCACCATAATCATTATGTTAAAGGTGGCTGAAAAGATGTTATGCCAGAGCTGGTCAATTTTCCTGTCAAATTTGCAGGGCTGAAAATAAACAAAACCAGGCGAATAATTGATTTTTTGGTTTGGTGGCTGAATTGAAAAAAACAAACAAAAAAAGTTTCGTTTTAGTTTAAGGTTTAGGTTTTAGTTTTTTAATTAAATCTAGCTAAATTTAGAAATGAAACATTTCATTTCCACATTTTTTTAAACAAAACATTTTGGCTTTTTCAAAATGCCCTCCAGCCCCCCATTTTTTTGGCCAAATTTATTTGCTCAGTTCAACCCAAATTGATGAATAGTTTTGATCGACCCCAAAGTGCAATTTTCAGCAGATAAACTATTCATCCAAAAAATGTCACCCAACTCCAGTAATAAAGTCCCATCAAGCATCACACACAATGTTTTGACATTTATAGGACTTTATATCTCTATGGCTTAGGCCTCACACTCCCTTCGTGAAACCTTAACAATGGGGTTAAAGATGAAGTGCAAGTCTTTCTTACAATTATGTGCATTTAGGCCCCAGTGCAGCAAAGCACTTAAGCACAGGAGAAATCCCATCCGCATTCACTAAAGCAGTCAAGCACATGCTTAACTTTAAGCGTACGAGTATTCGCTTTTGGCTTCAAATGGGACTGCTAGATGCTTAAAGTTATGTGTGAGTTTAAGTTGTCACTGTATCGGGGTCTTAAATTAGAACCTTAATTAATGGTGTGTTAAATTCCTTTGTTTTTAAATAGGAGCTAAAAAAGATAACATACACAGCACTAGAAGTGCAGTATCTACTCCTTTGTATTGTAGATCATTGTACTAAATAGATCATTGTACTAAATTTTGACATTGACACGGATACGCCATAGCTCTTATGGCCTCTTCTGTCAATGCATATTGTTAATCCATTCATTGGCAACACTGAATCTCTGATCTTGTCAGCAAGGGCCTATATTACTGTTACATCCACACTCTTAAAAAGCATGAAGACCAAAACTGGGGGATTGCCTTCCACAATTCATGTTTCCAATGTGTGTGTTTGATGAATAATCTTTCAGTTTGCTTCAGAATAGAATTCTAGATGTCTTGGGGGTAGCATGACCATATTTCCCAAAAGGGAAAATGAAATACCATGTGGGGCTGACCCGAGCCCTGCTCCTCTCCCCCTCTGTGCGTGGTGCTGGCCCATTCCCTGCCCACCCTCCCCCCCTGCACACGGGGTAGGCCTGAGCCCTGCTGCCTCCCTCACGCACAGGGCTCTTGTCCAAGTCCAGCCTGCTCTCCAAAGGGGGCTGGCATTGCCCCTTACCTGAGCCCTGCCTGTCTCTCCACATGGCTGGCGTAACTGCTCGCCCGAACCCTGCCTCCTTGCCATGTGGCATCCACCTAAGCCCTGTTACACGCGCACACACACACACACACACACCTCCACATGGCTGGCGTCAACACTCACGCCCTACCCCACATGTTCCTCTGTGCCCTCTAGGGGTGTGTGCCCCATTTTTTTGGCGAAAGTGGACATTTGTCTCGTTTGCTCTTGCCAACTTATCAGTTGGCAAGAGCAAACAGGACAGATGCCCACTTTAGCCAAAAAAGTCAGGATGGCAAGGACAGGGCTTAAAAAAGGGACTGTCCCAGCCAAAACAGGATATATGATCACACTACTTGGGAGGGAGGGGAGAAGTGAAACTGTTTGAATGATTTTACATGTGTACTGGTTATTTTATCCAAGGGCAAAATAAAATTAAACTGTGCATATCCAATGCAATAAAACACATGCTAGAAATCCATATCTAAAAGGAATTATCATGCATACAGTGTAATAATGTCCAAAATCTTAGTGTTTCTGCTGTTGTAAATAAATAAAAGCATGGGAGGGAAGGTAGAAATATTTTATTTGTGACTTTCTGGACCTGCAGAGAGTTAGTTGAAATGTCCTGTGTTGTCTTTTGGACAGCATTGACTGCGCTGGAATATTAAAACTTAGAAATTCAGATATTGAACTACGAAAAGGAGAAACAGACATTGGAAGGAAGAATACACGAGTGCGGCTGGTCTTCCGAGTTCACATCCCACAACCCAACGGGAGAACTCTGTCTCTGCAAGTAGCGTCCAACCCTATTGAGTGTTGTAAGTAGCAATAGCCTTCTTGTTCTTGCCAGGTATTGTACAACCAATTGCCTGACATACAGCCTGTCCTTGTCAGTATGTTAAATGTTGTTTCATCGCATCTGTCCATTGTCTGAAACGTGCTGTACATCTCAAAAATGTATTTTACATTGCATGAAAAGTATTACCCGTTTCCTTGGCAAAACAATATCTGGTCCCTTGTGCATTCACTCCTACAGGAGGTTCCTTTGCAATACATGAAGAGCCACGTTAAGCTGGTGTTTGAACTTGAACTGACTTGGGCAAGTTCCTTTATGCTGAGAGGCCCTTTCACAGGGATAACTGCTATTAAGAGTTTTGGAGAGCTCCAGTCCAGCCTCATTTTTCCCCCACCAAAAAATCCCTTTGACAAGGAGCTAGTGAGATATTTAAAATTGCCCGTATTAGTGTTGGTTTACTGCAGTTTCAGGAAATTCCTAGAAACTGACCTTCAGTATTGGGGTCTTTTTAATAGAACAAACATCACTTTATAAACCTGTCAGATTTGGACATAGACTTCTCTTCACCCGACCCCGAGACTCCCATTTCATTCTTGCTCCATGAGCCTAGTAAATACAGAAAAGGCCCTTTGCTTCATTTAACTTTACAGTTTTTGTCTAGCTGGGAAATATCAACTTTCAGTCCAACTCCTGTTGCTTTCAGTGCTGGATGAAACTCCACAAGCTTTTGGAGGTTCTTTTTGACTCAGATTAGCAGCCACAAATTCAGATTCTAATTAACTGAACCCTTTTTTAGAGGATCCTTTACCTATCTCTCTTACTTCCCTTTGTTCCCCTGGAAGTAGCAACACAACTGAGAACAGTTTGACAGTCTGCCTTCCCAAATTGCCGTAGGCATAGGATCTCATCCACGGCACTCTTGAGCGGGAGGGAGGCTCTGAGCCTTCCATCATCCCCCACCCATAGCATCAAGTTTTTTTGGTGGGTTCAGAACCTGCCGCTGCTCTTTGTGCCATTCACAGGAGAGGTGCTCCAGACTACACAACATATGGGCGAAGCCCTGTGTAATGTAAAATTTGGGGTTTCTTGGAAGCACAGTGCTCTTTTGGTGTGTCAAGAGAAGAAGCATCAGAGAAGAGCAGACCCAGATTCCACCACCAGAAACTGATGTGTATCTATCAGGTCTTGAAACTAGAAACCCTTTTGCCTACAATTTAAAACCTTTCCTTCCCAAGTCAATCTCATTTAAAGAAACAAATGTATTTTTTCTAAGAAAAGTTAAGCCTGTGCCATGTATGAAGAGTAGCAGAACCTCCCTAATACTAAGAGCTAGAATGGCAAAGGTGGTGTCCTAAATACTATATATCTATATATAATATATATTTATTACATTTTTTCCCTCCTTCCCCATTTCAGGATTGTTAAAGGCTAAATTTTGCTAAGGGTCAAATTCTAGCCTGAAATGCACCTACAAGCATAGCCTGATCCTACCTCCCAATTAAATCTATGAGAGTAGGATCAGACTGTAATGCCTAATATGCCAAATTCAATTATCTAGTAAAAATGAGGCTGGCTATATCTGTGTGCCATGTAAGTCAGGGGTTGCAGTGTAAAATACTATGGACTGAGCGGAAGTGCAGTGTATTATCTCCAAACAAAGCAAATATTCTTGCAATATGACAAGTGCAAAAAAAAGTGGACCGTATGTTATTTCAAGTGCAGAAATCTGAAATAATCACGTGTCAAATACTCCATAATCCCTTGGTGCATATGAGACCAGGAGGACCCAGTAATATGGATAAAGTACTCACATCATTCTCGGAAGCACAGGTGTGCAGGCTGAATTCCTCATTTGAGAATGATAAAATATGTGCCATGAGGATATAGGTTACTGTTTGCATGGTCCATGTGCAATTTGGTACTCGGAGCTTAATGGAACCATGCTCTCCAGCCAGGGTCTGTAACTGCTGGGTTACTGAGGTCATGAGTACAGTGTGGCATTTTGCTGAATTGCAAACCCTGCATTAAGTAACGTATGCCTATTTTGGACCCAGAGGCTCTTGCTGTCATTTGTGCCATATAAATGTTTGGCAAAGGTATGATAGAATATGGCTTTATGTTATGGGAAATTCCTTTTAAAATAAATAAAACAAACATACCGTTTTAAGTAACACAGAACAAATTGGCTTTTTTAGCTGAACAGAATGTTCTTTGTATAGTTCTTTTGAATCCATAGTACCTTATTATAATAAAAGTATTGTTTACAATTAAAGCACTGAAAACCAACTGTACACTGAGTTTCCTATAGACCTCCTGAACTTTCTTGAGTTTCTGTATCAAGCTCAGTTTGTCTAATAAAAGTAAAAGTTGGGTCACTTATTTAAGTAATATTTACTGATTTTGTGTGTGTGTGTCTGTGGTTGTTTTTTTCTTTTCTTTTCTTTTCTTTTCTTTTCTTTTCTTTTTAAAACTCTCCAGCTCAAAGATCTGCCCAGGAACTGCCTTTGGTGGAGAAGCAAAGTACTGACAGCTTTCCTGTGATTGGAGGGAAAAAAATTATACTCTCTGGCCATAACTTTCTACAAGACTCCAAAGTCATCTTTGTGGAGAAAGCGCCAGGTATTTTTTTTTTAAATAGACAGTCTGCATCCTTTTCTTGTTTTGAAACCCAACGGAAATTTGATTACTGAATGGTGGTAATGTAAACACTGTCGTCCCATTTTCTTCCACATGTTTTCCACATCACAGGGGTGGAGCTGTGTAGGTGATCTCAGCACTGTGTCATGTTATGGTTGTATATCATGCAGTTATAGCTGAAGATATGTTTCATTGCAGGCATACAACTGTGACACTGAAAGTGAGAGTTTGGAGTTTATTTTTGTAGCAAACCACAATTGTACCTGGCAGGTTTTTTTAGTTATTCTAGTCAAAGGCATTCTAAGAATTTAATCACATTTTAGTGCGAAAAGCTGCAAGATACTGCTGCTTCTTAAAAATTTTTATAATTAGTGGGGAGATCACATTGACAGCACCTTGGTGCGGTAGGTTTGGTGGGGAAGAGGATGTGGTTTTTTTTTCCTTTTGTGGTGAATTTTTTTTATTGATAATAGAGACCTTTAATCCTCTGTGTTGGGTTGTGTAGAAAATGTAAGCCTTGAGGGCTTTGATCATTTATTATGTGTTCGTTTAAGAGGATTAACATTGTCAAAAGCCTGTCCAGTGGAGGCTCATTCATTTCAAAGTAACAATTTTATTTTGCCATTCAGAACCAAGGTTCTCTCCCACACTCTTTCAGTCATCAAATTTATCGTTACTGCAACCGATATGCTAGCATCTGAGTGTCCCAACTCACCCTCAAATCAGTGAGCGTTGAGGGCACTCAGTACCTTATGGGATTAGGCCCTTTTTGAAGTTTCAGGTTAAAGCATCTGTAGGGATGTGGTTCATGTAATGATAATGCAAAATATGGTATTTTATTTCTGATGAGATGATGGTTAGAGTGGAGCTGTGAGTAAAAGGCAGGCTCTGAAAGGAGATAATTAAGGAGAAAGAGTATTCTTGTTTTGGAAAGGGTTTCCCTGGTGCTGGCGCAAACCATACATTCCACAGCTGCCTGCCGCAGCCCCCTGAACTGTAAGCTGTTTTCTGAGCTCCTCAAGCACTTAACATCTCTCAGCCATTCAAGTGCAGGCTTTGACATTCTGTCTGTTTAACCCTCACCATTCATTAAGTTCCAGTAAGACTACACTTCCCTGCTGTGTGACTATTGTCGATGGTATGTCTGGGGGAGGCATGTGTTTGTGCTGAGTCAGGGAACCTCCTTAACAAATCTCGTTAATAAATCAAAGCAGATGTAAATTTATTTCAGAGTAGTCCCTTCAGAACTTGATCCACTCAAAGAAACCCAAAGAGCCAGTCTGATATTTACCAATTGGATTCTGATTTGGCATAATTTAGGTAATCAAAACTATACCTAGGAATATCTCCATTAACGTGAATGGCTCAGATTCTCTGTTGCTGCAAATTGGCTCCATTGACTTCAAAGGGCAACTTTTGACTTCAGTGGAACTACATTGATTTCACACCTGCTGAGGATCTGGCCAGATGTGCCTGAGCAGTAATGCAAATATCTGTCTATTTTTTAGAAAGTGAAAGAATTACAACTTAAAAATATAAGTTCCAGAATCTGAGTGAATTGAGAAGAAAAGATTATGTTTCGTTTCTGTTTAGTCCTCCATGTATGAAAATGGGTTAGGATGACATTTCAAAAATGAAAATCTAGATTGGACTCAATACAGGAAGGAAACTGCCTCACAGGTTGCCCTCTTTGATGCATGTTTTTTTCTGCTTTACTTTTTCACTGCATTGGAAAAATTTTGAAAGGTCATCCTTAAAGGGTTCCTCTGAATATGAAGCTATCCAGTCATCAGCAGGTAACATTGCCTGGGTATATAAAGCTATCCCATTTTGCAATATGACATGCCAAAACCAAAATTTGCCTTCAGTTACAGGGATACAAATAAAGGCCCAATCCTGCAGTTCTTACTCAACAAAAATCCTGTTGCAGTCAAGGGGAGTTTTGAAGGCTCCTGGAATTCAAAATCAGATCCAAAATACAGTAGAACCTCAGAGTTACAAACACGTCTGGAAAGGAGGTTGTTTGTAACTCTGAACAAAATGTTATAGTTGTTCTTTCAAAAGTTTACAACTGAACATTGACTTAGTACAGCTTTGAAATTTTACTGTGCAGAAGAAAAATGCTGCTTTTAACCATCTTAATTTAAATGTAACAAGCACATAAGCAGTTTCCTTACCTTCTCAAACCATTTTTTAAAATATCAGGGGGTAGCCGTAAGTCTGTTAGTCTGTATCCACAAAAACAACAAGGAGAGAAGTAGGGTTTTTACCCACGAAAGCTTATGCTCAAATAAATCTGTTAGTCTTTAAGGTGCCATCAGACTCCTTGTTGCTTTTCTTAAAACTTTCCCTTTATTTTTTTAGTAGTTTACATTTAACACAGTACCATACTGTATTTGTTTTGTTTTTTGCCATTACTGCTGCCTGATTGTATACTTCTGGTTCCAAATGAGGTATGTGGTTGACTGGTCTGTTTGTAGCTCTGGTGTTTGTAACTTTGAGGTAAATGTAATTTTTTAGGATTTAAAAAAAATGTAATAAGAAATGAAACAATGAACAGGTGAGCATAGTAGAACGTGTTTTATATAAATAATGTCTATGTGGATGTGTATGCTGAAGTGGAAGTAAATAATAGAGTTCTTCCACCTCACATAGAAGAACCCACAGGAAGAGTCCTGAGGCACATGGGATTGTGGGCAGGGGGAGATCCATATGCTATGGGTTCCCTCTGCATGTGGATAACATCAGAAGAATCCTTCCCTGCCCCAAAATGTCTAATGAATCAGGAGCTACTTTGCTATCTATGATAAGTATTCCATCTGTTTATACTAGAAAGTCTAGTCTGGGGTATAACTGAGGCTTAAATCATAGTCCAATTTAAGTAATCTGGGTAGGTTTACTGTACTCGTATGATGAAAATCTTGTTTGGTACATTCAAATGGTTCAGCCTCGCAAGGTGCTGAGCAGCACCTTGAATACTGATAAAAGTTAATGGGAGTCAGAGGCACTCAGCACTTGGTAGGACTGAACCCAAGTCTCTACAAGCCCTAATGCAGGCCTTCCTAGTGACACAACCTCCTTGAGATCCAAGATCCCATAAGAGGTAGCAAGAAGAGCGTCTGCCTTCCACTGTAAAATGATTAATTCCTTAAACAAAATCATGGCTACATTCAGAAAGTGAAGCTAAATAAGTTGTCTACTTAACTTATTTCCTAGGCTCGGCTCCTCATTTGCTGCATCACCTAATGTAACATGACGTTTAAAACAACTGAGCATGATGCACCTTTGTCTCAGTGACAGGCTTTTCCTAATTGTTCTTCAGCAAAATCACTACATTTTGTTTCAAATTGAAATCAAACAATAATTTCAATTACCGGTTATTCTCCTGATGGGATCATCTAGCAATTATACTTTTAAATAAAAGCAGGGCAGGAAATGGAGCACCAGTGCAGTCAGACTCTTTCTCTACCCTTCCCCTGCCCTCCCGCCACTTAGAACGTTAAATTACTAATCTTTATGAAGATTACTAGCTATATTACTCACTTTTTTGTTGTTGTTTGTTTTTAAATCTAAATGTTGATCACATTTCTACTGGGTAGAAGTTAACTATAGGATTTCAGCCATTACAAATGTAATAGACCTTGTGAAAAATTACAATCATAAAAAAAAAGAATGTAGCAGTTATATATAATTTTACATTATACTACGTGGGTTCCATTCAGTAGTCCCTACTCCGGCAAAATCCCTAGACTAGGGTGTAGATGTAATGTGATTAAGATCATGATATTCTGCATGTTTAATTGGTTAATGCAGGATGGGACTTCTGTCTGAATAATTTCTTTATGTCTGCTCAGTGCATTGTAGTCCACTGAATGTTTTCCCATGCATGAGTTCTGAGTTTTCTGTCTTTAAGGGCTAACCCTCAGCTGTCGTAATCTCCTGAGGAATGGCATTATCCTGGCCTCTTTGCGTGGGGAGTCTGTCTATCTTAACAATGACTCATACAAAAGGGAATCCCTGAAGAATGATCAAGTCGGTTCTTGAACTGGGGAGGCAGCAGAGTCGTGTTTTCAGTTAACCCCTGAATTACTATTTTTCAGCAAAGAAGTGTTTGAAACAATGTGAAATACTAACACAGCCTGTGAGATGCTGCATCTCTTGTGGGGAAGAAAGTGGTTAATTGAGGGGATTAGTTGTATTTAAAAGGGCTTGTTTAAAAGTAGAATTTCTTTGTAATACAGCACAGCATCAAGGCAGAAGGGCAGCTCTTACAAGATAAATGCAGCGTCTTTTCAGAAGCATACTGTAATATGCTCAGACCTTTTATACTACCACAAAAAAGTTCAAGTACTGAAATAAGTCCTTATTTCAAAGGATTTTGGTCAATCCTTTCTTGCTTGCACATCAGACCATATTTTCCGGTGATGAAAGTCAATATAAAATGTGCATCCAAGAAACTCAGCCACAGTAGTAGTTAAAATATGAATGCCAGCTATGCTTAAGAGGTTTGACCTTTTAAATTCAGTATTTCCTTACATCAGTGGGTCCCACAATGACTTTGTTCATTACGCATTACTCTTATGTATGTTCTGCGTTTTCAATTTACCTCTCCATTTAAAGTTTGTGGTTTTCTCCTCCTTCTGGAAACGGAAAAAACCCAGATTTTCAAAAATGACAAGTGATTCTGGGTTTCTCAGTTTTTGCTGCTGGACATTAGACACAGTATAGAAGCCTGTGGTTATTTATTTATTTTATTATCATCTTCAGAAGTTAGATGCTCAACAATTTTTCCTGGACACTTGCAGCACATGAGCACAAAACGCTTTAATATTTGTATACAGGCATTTACACATGAAGAAAAGGCATTGCATTTAATTTACATAATTTGATTCAATTAGAAACATATTTGCTTTCCAAGAAAGTACACTGGGCTTAGAAATGACAAAATATTTTCTTTCTGACGCAATGACTTCAAAAAACATAGGTTCTGTTCTAATGTTATAAGGGATGATGCTGAGTAATTTGTTTTTCAAAACTAGTTTTTAAGTAGCAGCGTTAATTTGCAAGCCGTTGAAGGCAAAGAGAAACAGAGAGTCCTATACCAAACCAGAAATCACCATATTGGAGACCATGCTGCTGATTACCTTACAGCAATATTATTATGGATGGTGACCCACAAAACTGAGTATATAATTATTGTGACAGTAAAATAACAGCTTCTCTTCAGAATAGCTTGCAAAATGTTTCATAGGGTAACCAGCCAGGAACAGAACCAAGATCCACAGCGCCAAAGGACAGCAAAAACTAACAGATTAGGTTCAAGGGACTGAAATGCTCATTACTGGCAGACTTTTTCAGATTCTCCAGACTTTTCAGCTGTGATTACAAGTGTGTGCTGTATCTTTTTTAGTAAGGCAGAATTCCACTAATGCATTTGAATCTCCATATACACTCATTTGGCTCTATGCTTAATGACCAGATCAGGAGATAAAAGAATTAAAAAGCTGAAAGGTTGGAGTTCAATGACCAAGATCATTACAGAACTGTTTTTTTGAATAAATTCAATCCAAAATTCTGGTTTTTTACCTTTAATTTATAGAGATGTCTCTTTATGGATAAGGATATACATTTGTACTTTCCATGACAAATGTAAGTGCTCAAGCATTTCTCATACTTCTGTCATGTATATTAGTAAATTTCACAAGATTGCTGTTTCACAAGTATTGCTGTTTCTCTGGATGACTTCAGTGGTTTTGAACATGCTATTAATTACTCAAACATCAAATGAGCAGTGATTACTAGCATCTACATATTCTGAGACACAGCTACAAAGCTGACTGTCCTTAGATATTATGCAAAAGTCAATGAAGCTTAAGTCTCCAAAGAACGTCATCGTTTTTTCTGTTTCTGGAATGATCTCAAACAGAACAGGATTTTCTCAGATTTAGTCATTATTAGAAGTTATTAAACAAACCTTTTTGTAAATATCATTTATTCTGTCACTTGGTATTTCAAACATTTGTTGTCTTGCTTATCTGTGATTATTTCTTTTCCTTAATAGGGCAGGCATAGCTCTTAAAATCTATATAGTTAGATGCCATGGTAAGGGGTAGAGCCAAGCAAGTAGCTGGTTTAAAAAAATGTATTTGGTTTGGTGGCTGAATTGAATAATATGGGGGGAAATTCTGGTTTTTTCCAACTGAAATGGATTTTTTTTTCTTGATGGAACAACATTTTGTTTGGGTCAAGTGAAATGCTTGGAATGTTGATTTGAAATGGCATTTTCTACACAAAATGTTTGATTTTCAAATGAAATATCAAAAGAGTTCATTTCAAAATGTCAAAACAAAACATTTAGACATTTCAATTTTTTCCTCAAAATTGTTTGCCAAATTTGATCTAAATTCACTAGTAGTTTTGATGCCCCCCAAAATGCAGTTATTGGTAAATTTACTATTCACCCAAAAATTTTTGCTCAGCCCTAGTAATGGGTACTATAGAAAAGACTTCAGATAGTTAAAGGAAATCAGGTTTTTGATGCATATGCTTAGAGAAAGCACATTTTAAATTTGCTTTCAGCAAGTATTTCACTAGGCAAGCTTAAATTCACCTATTATAAACTTTTGTGCTAGTAAAACCTGATCTAGTGAAGGTTCACAGACAGCAAACATTTGCATCCGATGAAGTGAGCTGTAGCCCACGAAAGCTTATGTTCTAATAAATATGTTAGTCTCTAAGGTGCCACAAGTACTCCTTTTCTTTTTGCGAATACAGACTAGCACGGCTGCTACTCTGAAACCAGACAGCAAACAGAAAAGGGAAGGGACTACAGCCAACACGCATTCATTTAGAAATGTGAAGAAACATTTTGCAGATTGTTTTGCAATTTTCATGATCTCTAGCAAAGAATAGAACCAATGTGCCGTTGCTGCAAGGTAAAACTTCTGTCTGAAAGCATAGAAACCTGTTGGGAAATCTCAGCTTTGCCTGCTGAACATTGCCCAAGCAAAAGCTTTTCCATACAGCGGGTATTCAAATGCGGGGCTGTCGCACGAGGTCATTTAGTTTGCCAAACATCTGATAACTGATATGTTCCTGAAGCACCTTTGCATGTAATGGACAGTCCTGAATCCCGGACAGTCCCGGAATCATGTGGGCTTTTCATTTTTCTCTGATGCACTGGAAAGCTCACGGTTTGAATCTGTTTTGGTGAGATGTGACGTGGAGACTGGTGACCAGAGTTTTGGCAGAGCGCCATTCAGTAAAAGATCTTACATTCTCAGAGATCTTTCCATTGCTCCTTCTATTGCTAGTCGCAGTCACAGTTTGGGGGGCAGCTAGCCAAAAAAAAAAAGGGGTAATGTTATACACTGGTAATCAAACTGTAGCTCATAGAATAAATAAGCAAGTGGCATAATGCGCTTATAGATGAGCAAATGCTACATAATTTTATCTTTGTCCACCAGTTTATCAGAGGTCAGCTTAGTACTAAGAGTTTTATTCACTGGCTCATGTGCAGTGGGAGAGACTAGAAACTTGAGAGGCATACAGTTGGGAGCACAGCGCTCATGTGAAGGTCACTTGTACCTTGTTCCTAGATATCTGTTGCTAGCCAAGGAGGTTTCTGGCCATTGACCAGAAACAGATATCCTTGGGCTGATAGTTTCATCAAATAATGGGGTCATTAGATGGCCGAATCTTTTCATGCCTATGCAGAAGCTATGACATAGCTTGTAGGAAATGTCAGCATGTTTCAGATTTCCCTGGCTTTTTAGCCTAAGGAATGGTAAAGATAGAATGAGACAGCATCTGTACACGTGAGATGGTATCATCACCAAGGTGCCTCTGTCACGGTTAAGAGTAGTATTTATTAAATGCCTTTGGTCAAGTACAAGCATCTACTGTGGACTAAGGACAGGTATTTTTTTTTAAGGGAGGCAAAAGATACGCAGGTAAGTGTGCCTACAGTTGCATGATACTGCAGTTGCACATGAAAATGGAAATTTAGTGAGCTACCTAGCCATTTGAGGGATAAAGCATCTGTTTTGTGCATGCAATGGTGTTACTTGTGTGCAGACCTCAGACTTCAGCTCTGTACAATCTGATCCTTAAATACTATATTAGTGTATATAGTGCATCACTCTAATGTTATCAATGATATTTTATGCACACCTCATCCACAGAGATAGGTAAAGGTCCAGTGAGCTAAAGAACTGTAGGTTCCAATAGTAAAGCTCAGAGTGCGGTTCTGTAGAAATGCCTCTTAGAAAATGTGTGTATTTTCAATCACATTTTCAATTAGGTTTAACCAGAATGTAATGGCAAATTCAGATGTGCAGAAGTGGACTGAACTGAATAGGGGTAGGTTCTCTGGCGGTTGGCTGGGCTGAGTTGCCAACATTCCTTCAAATAAGACAGTAACCCGGAGGCCATGAGTCCAGTTGCCAGACAGGTGTTTGAGCATTCTTGTGAATTTTAGGTTACATCTGTGTGGATTTGACAAGAGGGATCCTTCTTCTTCCCTCCTTTCCCCCACTCCCTGCTACTCTGCAAATGAACCTGATTGGCTGTGCGCGAGTGCCATCCAAACACACAGATTTAACTTTGACCCTTGGGGGTTTGGAGCTAATGAACAGACGAGAGGTGGGATGGGACATCAGCCTAGGAAAGATAACATAACTGAAAAAGGACTATAAACTTGCACCTTTCTACACTGTTTTGTGCTCTGCTTTTGCAGTTGTAACTCCTATTAGTAGGTTAATTTCTTGTAGGTGTCATGGTAGAAGCAGAGAGAGACTTGAAGGAGGAGAGGACAGTGGGTCAGTTCAAGGTGGGCATTCCATGTGTAAAGAACAGCATGGAAGAGAGTATAAAGATAGTTAAGGGAGAAATAGAGAGATAAGGGGCTCTGTCGAGGCTTGCATCATTTGCAGAGGGGAGTGCCGCAGAGGATGACATAAGAGACAAGGGCAGATTAAGTAGGGAGGGAGTATCAAAGGCATTAAACTTGAGCTGGATGTTTTTGGAATAGAGGGAGCCAGTGGAGGGAGTCAAAAGGATTGGGGAGTGGCAAACTGAGATTGACATGCAAGGAAGATGTACGTATTATTTTGACTAGATCCAAGAGTGATGTGGGTGTCAGAGAGGCCAGAGAGGAGGTTGCAACAGTCATGATGGGAGAGGATGCGAGCCTGGATGAGAGATGGCCAGATTTGGGCCCAACTTGGCTGCGCCAGGAAAGAAAGAAGGAGAAGTCGGTGATGACTCCTGGGTTACAGGCCCAAGTGCATGGGGATCAGACGGTGGAGCTGTCAGTGATGACAGAGGGCGTGAGAGGAAAGGAGTGGTTCTTGGAAGGGAAGATCTGGAGTTCAGTTTTGGTGGTGATAAGTTTGTTGACTGGAAGATATGTATTGGAGAAGTTTGAGAGACAGGATGAGATGCAGGATTAAGCTGAGGGAGTTGGCTCAGGATTGTATGGGAGAGAGTATAATTTGAAGATGGAGGCGTTACATGGACAGACCTACTCGCAGAATTTGGTCTTAAGAACCATTCATTACTACTGTTGATAAGGTGTGGAAAGGAAACTACTCAGCTTGAATTTCGTGTTCCAGAAGGAGTTTTCAGGGCTGACAATTAAGAGAAGGAAAAAACTATGATTTTACTTGTAAATAGAGTATATTTGATTTAGAATCATTGAGAGGCAACAGATGTAGAACTCCAAATTCTGTTTCTACAGTCACTTTTTAGCAAAGAAACTTATTTAAATGATCAGTCTCAAAATATAGTTAATTTCAAAGGTCTAGTTGAACCAAAAATAATGCAAAATTTGCTAGAAACCATGTAATAAAGTTAGATAAGAAGATGCATCTTATAGACACTGCAAAGTGCTTTGTATTCAGAGGTAAACATGATGCTATTGCTTTGGGGATCTCTCGGTTTGAGAAACTTTGAGAAACTCCCAATCTAAGAAAATGTAATGGGGTCTGACTTTCAGATGGTGGGTGTCTACAGACACTGTGATACATAGAAGAAGCAGGCTTTTATCTGATTTTTATTACGTGGCTTCTCGACAACATTTTGTTGTTGTTGTTCAATTAAGCTTTTTTTTATTTAAACAGAACTTTGAAAGAAAAAATAACTAGCCTTTACATCAGAGATTGTGTGTGCATTTGAATACAAAACTCGGCTCAAATCTGCAAAAAAATACATAAGAGTAGGAACACAAAACTCAGCCTTACATTGCAAAAGTGTGTATACAAATACACCCAAAATCCCATCATCATCATCATAAAAATAAATATATTCCAGCTATAGGTGAACCTGTAATGATGGGTTTGAATTTGGCATCCAAAAGTGCAGATACTTACCAGAAGACCTTCTCATTCTTTGTCTCCCCACAGCCATCCTCCCCCACTAGGCCTTGACTTTTCTGAGAAAAGGCAACAGGTTGGTGGGAGTTTCAGACAGAAAGGGGAAATGGAGCACATGAAAGGGTTCTTTCTTGTCCTGGGGAGCAAAATGGCTGGAAATATAAGAGACAACGGGAGGGGTTTCTCTGGCAGGGAAGAGGGAAAAACTGGAAGGAGGGAGCATGTAGCTGAGTGTCCTTTTGACAGAGGGAGTGGGAAGAGACAATGGTGAAAACAATATAACCAGAGGAGAAAATCAGAATAATGGCTGAGAGAAGCACTGGCAGATAAGGGTGTCAGAACAGAGACTGAACCCACAGCAGGAAGAGGAGGGGAGGGAGAGACTGAGGTGAGCATAGGCAGGAGATGCTGCCAGCATGGGGAGAGGAGATGACTGCATTCAGAGGATGGAGCTGCTCTGAAGTTGGCTCTAGTCAAACCCTACACCCTTTTGTTTACATAGATGGCAGGGAGAGGGAGGGATTTGCCAAACTTCCTACTCAGTCCCTATTAGTGGAGATCTAAGAAACCACTAAACTAAAAGAAGCCGTGTTTTGTTGAGGAAGTTGAAAGAAGGGCCCTTATTGTATATACAACAGGCATTCTTCTGTGTTGCTCTAAACAATGTTTCCTCCTTTACACTCTTCCAGAGACAGACAGCTACTTAGCCAGTGCTGTTAATATTTCTATTTTGTATTTGCTAGTGCATACCCTATCATAAAGTGCATACCCATATCTTTACAAATGTAAACTGATACACAGTCTGTACAGACTGATCAACTTCATCCACAAGTTACTGAGCCCAGCATTATTTGGTTAGCTATAGGGAAGAATAATTCCCTTCACTGGAGGAATCACTGGGTTAGGTTTTGTGGCCTGTGTCATGCATCAGGTCAGACTAGATGATCATAATGTTCCCTTCTGGCCTTAGAAGTTATGAATTTCTGAGCCTTGAAATGCAGCCACCTCCAGTGTGAGATAAAGCAACTGTTTAGCGGTGTGTAAGACAATAAGTGGGGAGTATTTGTTCAGTACTGACTTGGAGAGAAGAGTCATCTCTGAATCATCAGCATTACCTCCTACAGTTACTAGGTTTTAGGGCTGTCAAGCGATTAAAAAGAATAATTTCGATTAATCACATTGTTAAATAATAGAATACCATTTATTTAAATATTTTGTATATTTTCTACATTTTCAAATATATTGATTTCAATTACAACACAGAATACAAAATGTACAATGCTCACTTTATATTTATTTTTATTACAAATATTTGCACTGTAAAAAAACAAAATTCAATTAACCTAATACAAGTACTATAGTGCAATCTATTTATTATGAAAGTTGAACTTACAAATGTAGAATTATGTACAAAGAAAACTGCATTCAAAAACAAAACAATATAAAATTTTAGATCCTGCAAGTCCACTCAGTCCTATCTCTTGTTCAGCCAATCGCTCAGACAAACAAGTTTGTTTACATTTGCTGGAGATAATGCTGCTCACTTCTTGTTTACAATTTCACCTGAAAGTGAGAACAGGTGTTCTCATGGCACTGTTGTAGCCGGCATCGCAAGATATATACGTGCCAGATGCACTAAAGTTTCATATGTTCCTTAGTGCTTCAACTGCCATTCCAGGGGACATGCGTCTGTGCTGATGACAGGTTCTGCTTGATAACAATTGAAAGCAATGCAGACCAATGCATGTTCATTGTCATCATCTGAGTCAGATGCCACCAGCAGAAGGTTGATTTTCTTTTTTGGTGGTTCGGGTTCTGTAGTTTCTACATCGGAGTGTTGCTCTTTTAAGACTTTATAAAAGCGTGCTCCAAAGTTTGTCCCTCTCAGATTTTGGAAGGCACTTCAGATTCTTAAATCTTAGGTTGAGTGCTGTAGCTATCTTTAGAAATCTCACATTGGTATCTTCTTTGCATTTTGTCAAATTTGCATTAAAAGTGTTCTTAAAATGAACAACATGCGCTGGGTCATCATCCAAAACTGCTATAACATGAAATATATGGCAGAATGCAGGTAAAACAGAGCAGGGGACATAGAATTCTCCTCCAAGGAGTTCAGTCATAAATTTAATTAACGCATTATTTTTTTTAACAAGCGTCATCAGCATGAAAGCATGTCCTCCGGAATGGTGGCCAAAGCATGAAGGGGCATACGAATGTTTAGCATATCTGGCATGTAAATACCTTGCAAAGCTGGCTACAAAAGTGCCATGCGAATGCCTGTTCTCACTTTCTAGTGACATTATAAATATGAAGAGGGCAGCATTATCTCCTGTAAATGTAAACAAACTTGTTTGTCCTAGCAATTGGCTGAACAAGAAGTAGGACTGAGTGAACTTGTAGGCTCTGAAGTTTTACACTGTTTTGTTTTTGAGAGCAGTTATGTAACAAAAAAAATCTACGTTTGTAAGTTGCACTTTCATGACAAAGAGTACAGTACTTGTATGAGGTGAATTGAAAAATACTATTTCTTTATCATTTTTAATATTTGTAATAAAAATAATATACACTTTGATTTCAATAATACAGAATACAATATATATGAAAATGTAGAAAAACATCCAAAATATTTAATAAATTTCAGTTGGTATTCTATTGTTTAACAGTGTGATTAAAACTGCCATTAATCGCGCTTAATTTTTTTTAGTTAATCTCGTGGGTTAACTGTGATTAATCGACAGCCCTACTAGGTTTCCTTTGGAGGTTTCTTGTGCAAGTACACCCTTGACTCAGCTTGCTTACCTTGTGAGAACTGATGGTATCTCAACACAAGGCTGGTTGATTGCAGGTCTGAATGAGAAGACTCCAACTTAATATCCACTCTCTCCTCTAGCATAGAAACCTACCCTTCCCTCAGGATATAATTGCAGATCAATCATCTCCATGTCAAGCGATAACATGAACACGCTTCACCAGGAATGAATGATTAGAAGATAAATCTAAAACTAGTGACTCCTGTTATGCGGAAGGATTTGGATGGCAGTGAAATACACATTAACTTGAATAAGTGTAGGGTAGGCTATGTCTTTAGGGCACCAAAAATCAGAACATATGGTCATGCCATATTCTGCTCAAACAGTGTCTCAGTTTGGACCTCAGTATTACACAGTTTGCTGTGGATCTCCTATATTATAAGGTGAACTGAGCTGTTCAGGAAATCAGTGTTGACAGCAAACTCACAACAATTAATCAAACAATGGGCTCCTTTAGGAGAAAGTAGCTCCATACCTTTGGTTGAAAAATATATCTGTGTAAAAACTACAGGCCCAATTCACATTGCACCAAGCTCGGCTTAACTACAGATTGGAAGGAGGCAAAGTATAGGCAATGAAATCCTACATAATATCTGTTCTTTTCTATGTCTTTGAGTGACTGCAGGTTATTGGGGAAGCTGGAATATTTTTAACCTATTCAAGTAAAGCAAGACAATGTAAGTGTCTAGAAAGTCTCCAGTTATGTCCATCTCATGGAGGAAAGGCTAGAGTGATCACCAGATATGGATATCATATGCTTTCTGGTTTCTAGTTCTTTTTTGTTTTGATAATGCATATTCTTTTATTTTGCTGTTCCTCCTCTTAATTTTTGTGTGCCTATAAAACCTTCATGTTAATGTAATCTTCCAGCTAAACTGCTGGTTTGACTCTTGTGATCTCTTAAACCTCTAGCTATTTAACAGCAATTTTCTGGTGTATAGAAAGTAAACACAGTCCTAGAGACATATAAAGATAATTTCTGATATACACCAATAAGGATTAGAAGACAGCAGAACAATTCTTTGGAAAGACTTTATAGCTCTTTGACTCTAAGTTACAGCTGTATGAAGAAAAATATTGAAGCCTAACAAACCACAACGATATATGTAAGTAACTGATACTGTGAGGTTTACTCAACTTCTTTTAGTGCTTCTGCTGTGTTAAAACAGGCCTACAATGCCTTTTTATGTGGAAATCTTCTAGTTGGGTGTGGTGGGGAAGCCGTTTCTGTGACTCATGCTGCAGGGAATTCCCTAATGATTTAGAATATTTTTACTTTTGGACATCTGCACAGTTTCCTTTAATTCTGCAGTAAGCAGTTGATAGGAGTGAACTACAAAGAACCATTCACTGTTGAGCCATTTCATTTTAAATGGGTGTTTATATATTGAAAAGTTCAAAAAAACCCATACTAATGAAGTAGATGTACCGTGTTTTCATCACTAGTAACTCCAGGGGCTTACCACAGACTGAAAAAAAACCCGATAAAGCAGAGCTGGATGAAGCACGCTCAGAACAGAAAATGCTATCAATAACAGCACATCACAGTTATCAGTCTTTCAATGTCAGACTTCCCAACAAATCCCTGTGTTTTTGGTTGACAATTACACTGATCGCCAGCTGTAAATGATGACAAACAGCACTAAATATTGCCCTTCCAGACTTTAAGATCCATCCTGAGTAGAAAGAGCCAAACAGTTTCCTGCTCGCATAGAACTTTTGTTATTTGTGTAGCTGGTTCCTCACACTGGGCCCTGATCCAAAGCTTATTGAAGACCCCCAGAGTGGGGCCAAGATTTAATCTCCAGTAACTTCAGTGGGCTTTGCTCTGTGTTCTCTGTGGAGTGCCTCCCTTCTCCGTACAAAAAAATTAAAACCCTGAGGCATTCTCTTGATCCAAAAGAGAAGCAAAATGTGAAATTTGGAGAGAGACTTCCTATACGTCTGTCCCTTCAATATACCGTAACAAAATGTTATCAAACACTCTGACTGAAACGAGGCATTTGATTTCGAGAGGGGATTTTAAAAATACTTTGTAAATGTAAATAAATAAATAAAATAAGTTGCTTGGAAAAGACTCTCTCTCTCTCTTTCATAACAACTGCCCATTTGGGTACAGTAATTCCAGAGAGTAAACTTTAACGGGAATGCCTGAAATGTGTCTGCTTCAGCTTTGTGTTATGTCTGTAATTTGAATTATTTGCATTTTGGAAAGGTATAAATTGCTCTGGTGTACTTTTGTTGGACCTTGGCCAAGAAGGGAGTTGCCTTGGGCTCCAAGTCAGCCAAGCTGATGCAGATGTGGCAGACTTACAATGGAAACTTTTGTGGTTTATTGGTCCTCACTCCTCAGGCACATTCTGACAAGAGACGGTATCCTGCATACTTGGTAGGATATTGGGCATATGTGGCACTGGAAGAAAAACACTTTTCCCTGAGATAGGCAAATGTTTCAAGCCCCCACAAATTGTTCCATTCCCATCTTTTTTTTTCTTCTTCTTTTCTTTTCTTTTTTTAAATTTCAGCTGAACTGTGTAAACCTGCAAAACATGTTTACTGTGAGAAGTTGACGTAGTGGTCTAAGGTTTCCCTCCTGGAGTTGATCCCAGTCCGTGGGCGTTGAGATTTCCTTCTCGGTTCACCAGACGTAACATGAAGAATTGTCTACTTTTTGTCTCTGCTTCATAACAACTTCTCCTCCTTATGTTTTGGTTAAATGAAATGTCACTAACTCTTAATGAGTCATCTGTTTCCCCGCCCCCTTAAACAGCAAAGGTCTGGACATTCTCAAGAGAATTTCTTATTGGACCAAAAGCTAGTGCTCTTATTAGCTTCTAGATAATAGCCAAAGAATAAACACAGCTCGGGATTATTTTATATATAACAGTTTAGATTATATCATCTAAAATGTTTCTGAAAAAACTCACTCTTTGTCATCATAAAAATTTAAAAAGCACATAATGGAAGCATTGGATGAGGTAATTGAAAGATTAGCTGTAGAAGGAGCCATTTTGAATTTTACAAAAATATTGGCAAGAAATAAAAACAGAATCCTGAGTCAAGTCATTCATCTTGCAAGGTGGAAATAAAACATAACGAAAAAACCTGAAGTTTGGTAATCCATTTACAGAAGCAAATTTAACACATGCTAACTACTAGACTGCACTTCTTTAGGTAAGAACACTACTAAAGCAGAGGTTCCTAAGCAGACTGTTACTCTGAATAGTTTGTAGTGCTGTCAAAATTCTGATACTTTCAGAATCATGTTAATTTCAACTTCACTTTAACTTTTTTTTTCCCACGGAGAAAAGATGGGTTCCAGTTTGAGGGATTGTGGTCAGGTTTTTTTATTGTCAATTTAGAAAAAGCATCTGGTAGATTAATTCTGAAGTTATACCCAGTACTCCTGCGAGGTCTGTTTAATCCTGGCAGTCCTAAAAGACACTGCTAGAAAGATTTGAGTGCTGGTATAGCTAATTCTTCTCTTCTGTCTCCCTACTATTGCAATACCCTACTGCAGAGATTCTTCTTGTTTATTTTTATTTGGTGGCATGATTTAAAATGGAGGAAGAAACTAAGGCATATATGCTGATTATTTCTGATAGAAATTAGTTGTGCTCAAAAGTGTGTGGCATTCACACTGTGTGTCTCTTTATGTTAAAAAGAAATGGTTTTAGACTTAAAAACAATCACCCAAAGCCAGTTGCACTACAGCATTCCTTTCACAGTGGGAGTGCTGTACACAAAAATATTATTTACAGACATTTGTAATAAATCAGACAGTTTTAAAGGTGTCACCTCCATCCTTGGCACGAAAGAGAAGAGAGAAGAAAAAGTGCATTCACTGGTACCTTCCAGAGAGGCTGTTTTTTAAAACATGTGAACAGCTGTGTGGTGAAGTTCAAAATAACTAATATTTGCATTTGCATGTCCCAATGCTGCAATAAATATACAAGAGTTGACATCAAGTTTAATTTTCCCATTCACTTCAATGACATCTCATGTGCATCAAACCACAAGTGTCCCTGCAGCTGAACTCAGACAGTGATCTGTTTGTGGCCATTTGTACATATTTTTCCTTTTCTAGGCTCAGTAAATGGAAACCTTACATTTTGTATTATTTTTCTCATTTCCCTGTTGTTGAGTTTTGAAGCCCTGAAAAAAAAATCTCCTCATTGGCCACTTGTTCCTGTATCAATGAATTTTTTTAAAACAAATATTTCCCAAAAGAAATCACCAGAAAACCTAAAACGCATGGTTTAAAATTAATCTCATGTGGACACATTGAACTAATAGAACAGGACTGGCCAAAGCACAGCCTGCAAGCCAGATGCAGCCCCGAAATTCAACAATGTGGCCCACAGACATACTAGGAGCAGATCTTTCACTGGTGTACATCGATCTTTAATGTGGAGGTGTCACGCACAGAAACTACATTTCCCAGCAATGTTGCTTCTTTATCTAAGCAGCAGAAACTTAAACAGCTTGTATCAGGCTGCTCATATCAAAATAGAATATTGCATGCTGGGACCTATTGAAAATGAGGACAGCTACAATTTGATACCCTTCATTACACTGCTCCTTTTTAATCCTAACTCTTGGCTCTTATAGTATTTATCATTCATACATTTCAAAATACTTTACAAAGGGAGGTAAGCATCAATATTCCCATTTTATATATGGGAAAACTGAGCGGTGAAGTGAGTTACTCATATTGGTGGCAAATTGTTTTTAATCCCAATCTCTTTACTCCCATCCTGCTCCCTCCCTTTTAAACAAACTAAATGGGACCCCATGCTCCAGGCAAGTTACTTATGTGCCTTCTTGGTTGGGCAAAGTTTGGGCAACCCATCAACAGAACTATTTTCCTTCTTCCTTCACCCCAACAGAACTTTTAAAACTTGTCAACAGCTGTAGGCTCAGGCTGAAGGGGAGAAAACAAAGCACAGAACTAGATTTATTTTCCTCCTTCTTTTGTCTTTTAGATGGTCACCATGTGTGGGAAATGGAAGCCAAAACTGACAAAGAAATGTGCAAACCAGTAAGTATGCCTTAAATATTTTAACATCGCAATTAAAAATATGTTTCATTTCTCTAGCACTCTTCTTCCAGAGTGGTTTTCCAAGACTCTTTCCCAACCCTGACACAGACAAAGTACTAAGGCCTTCCCTCTTGGAATCCTTTCTTTTAATGGGAGTGGGGGCAAAAGGCCTTCAATGAAATCTATTCCGAAAATAAATGCATTTGGAATGTGTATTTTCAATATTTGGATGGGGCCAGCCTGTATCTTTTTTTCTTTTTGCTGGCTCAATTCCACTTTGAGCTCAGGCTCAGCAAAGAAAGAAATGCATTTCTGGGTTCTGCTTTTGCCAAAAAACAAAAAAACCCACCCGACACAACACTTTCTCTGTCTTCCTTGTGCCTTCTCCAGAAAGATTTGGAGTCTCCTTAGGAGACCAGTTTCACAGTTTGAGAAGCGTATATCTTTACAGACTTGATCACTGAAACTATCACTGAAATGCAGCTATTTATAGGTGGGAAGCACGGCCTCTATTCCAGTCCAGCAATCCTACACAACAGTTTATTAGGAGAAGTGAAGAATAATTTATCCAATGGAAACTACTGGGGAAATGTGAGCAAACTGTTTAAAGACCTGAATGCTAAACCAACCAGGATACTAATCACTATCAATCACTCTTACTCATTCAAAAAAGTGCTAGGGGTCGTTTGGTGATCAAAAATAGAGCCACAGACTTACTTTTGGGTCTAAAAGCTGATGCTGTCAGCAGCTAAGTCTGTTCTTAGCACCCTGTTGGAACATTGTTCCACTAATAATTCAGGGAAGAGAGCCATCTAAGAGATCACCAGCATTGCTTCCTGTAGCAGTTTGTGTCCTTTTGAGATTTCCCACCCATGCATTGACCAGGTCTAATCTTCCTGGGGTGAGAAGAGCTGACAAGATCACCCCACAAACTGACATGGATGGAGAAATATGTTAGATAAAAAATATTTCATTGTGGAACATGGAAATACACTTCTACCTTGATATAACGCTGTTCTCGGGAGCCAAAAAAATCTTACCGCGTTATAGGTGAGACAGTGTTATGTTGAACTTGCTTTGATCCACCAGAGTGCACAGCCTCGCCCCACCCCCCGGAGTGCTGCTTTACTGCATTATATCTGAATTCGTGTTCTATAGGGTCATGTTATATCAGGGTAGAGGTGTAATATTAAAAAGGAAAATCTTTTTGTGATACCAAGAGTAAGCTCTAATCACACCATTTAAAGCTTCTTTTCTTTCTATAGTACCTGTACTGGGCATCAGAGCAGCTCAAACATTATTAACAAATGTCACCCAGTGATGCCCGACCCAATCTCATAATTCATTCTGGAAACTATTCCTCTTAAAGTATAAATCCCTAGCAAGTAACATCTACAAACATGATACATGTGGTACAGCTTTGATTATCCTGCCTTCACACTTCTGACCCCAATAATCAAACTCATTGCTGAAGAAACCCAAATCTAGGCCAAGCTGCAGGGAGCATTAGCCAGAAAGGACCCAGAAAACCTGCTGCAGGCACAACCTTCAGTTCCACCAAGGCTTGCTCACGAGTTGGTATGCAGTTACGATATTTCTCTTTGGGAACTCAGCAGAGACATGTTGATGTGCTCATATTATTGTGCAGAGCTAATGCCTTAGATATGTACTGACTTTCTAACGTTTGTTTCTGTAGAATTCATTGGTGGTGGAGATACCACCTTTCCGCAATCAGAGAATTACCAGTCCTGTTCAGGTCAATTTCTATGTCTGCAATGGAAAGCGAAAGAGAAGCCAGTACCAGCTATTCACCTATCTTCCTGCTAATGGTAACAATATATTTCTAACCTCAGGTAGTGGAAACTAGAGATATGAATATTTGCTAAAAAGACACAGAAAAAAGATAGAATGTAACTGATAATAATTCTGTAGCTCACTCGAGCAATTTAGGGCTGTAATTATTGCTATAAAATAAAAAATGTGAGCTGCCCCACTGGGCTGTCTCTTAATTTGCTGTCTGAGGAAGACACCTTCCAAATAAAGTGTTTCCTTTTCAGTGGTAGAGACTTCTGAACTCTCTCTTGTTAGAACAAAATCACAACAAGCCTTATTCATTGTCTGCGAAGCCTGTGGCCTCAGGTGGACCCTGGAATGTGCCTGTGTTTATACATGCTCAATACATATAAGAGCTCCTCATGTGGTACATGAGGAGAAAGAAGGTCCTCTGTGCCCATGGGCAGCAGAAAGACTCTTTTAAAAAATGAGATTGCTGAGCTGTCTCTCAGGCTTCCTCGAGAATCCCAACTTCCCAACCCCAGAGAGCATATCATTCTAACAATGCTTCTGAACTCGCCCCACAAATTGTGCTGTGCTCTGAGGTGGAGCTGGTGGGGATTTGTCCTGCCACCCATCCTTCACCTGCCTGCCTGTTTGGGGTTGGAAATTGAGTCTCAAAGTGAGGTGAGAATCCCTCCCAGTGTTACTTATAGGCCACTGTGAGTGCTGAACACACAAGCTCCTTGAATGTGGAGTTCAGAGGCCAGTTCTAGCCTAGCCTAAGATTGGGTTAGGGAGTAGTTAATGCTATTTGCAGGACAGGTGCCTGGCCTCAGGTCAGAGATAAAGTGAAGTCCACAGCATCCTTTTGCTGTCTGTCAGGTTGGTGGGCCAGAGGGACCTGTCAGTGACTCTGTAGAACAGGCCATACAATGGAGTAAGAGGGAGCAGGCATTGCTAACTCACTATTGAGCAGCTTGGCTCAAGAAGCATTTTTCTTTCTCTTGAGAAAAACAAGGCCCATTGCACTCATCTTTCCAAGCTGGCTCTTGCAAAGTCTGCATGGAAGAGGGGATTGAGTGTACCACTTAGGAACTATTCCAGGATCTCCTGTGAGAGAAATCAGATTGTGTGGCTACTTTCATGAAGTGCCTTCTGTTCCCCTACTTTCTTACCATTCAAATCAAAGGTTGATTTCCAGTTGAATCCTACTCTGGAGCACTGTTGAAAAGCATAATGGGAAGGGAAATCGGAAGGTTTTCTAAAATCCTTTATGTATATGAAAGGTTTGGGGCATGGGGATTTTCACAACAAGTGTGGTAATCTGTGCTGTTTTGGAACCTCATATTGCCAAATGCTATGAAGTGATGGTAACCTACCAATACTAGGTGCATTCAAGAGAGAGGTGTGTGCAGTATACATCATAAAGGTAAATTTACTCCTGTTTCTTTACATTTAGTTATAACTTTAAAATGGATCCATTTCAGAGAGCACTTTTTTGGTGAGATATGAAGGTTTATTTAAAGTGAAAATGACCTAGTTGTCGAGGGAAATGGGTTGACAAGGAAAACATGCTTAAATTCACACTTTTCACAGGTTTCCAATGTGAAAATAGCCATTTTGTAGGAATTTTACACAAAGTAAAACGTGAGTTGCATGATATGACTTGGAAAAAACATTCTAGGTGTAACTCCATCAAATACAAATGTTGAATTTCACACAGCTCTAGTTTGATGCCGATCCTGACTTTTATCATGACTTTAATTCAAAATAAAGCATCATAAAGTAACAGGGAATTTGACAACAAAAGATTACTCCTTAAATGTCATAGAAGGACTCTACTGAGATGGTTGCCCCAGTTTTGTTGAATTAGCCTAATTATGCAAATCTTCTCTGCAGTGTGTATGTCTATGTATAGTTAAAGATTGTGTAACTCTTCTAGATGACAAACAGAAGAGTTATCATTCTCCTGTATGATACCTTCAGCAGCAAGCATCTGTTGTGATGGCCAGAGATAGTGCTTACCTAGCCATATACCTTCCATAGATATTTAAATCTCAAATCTGTTGCTGACTGCTATTTGCACAACAACACCATCTTTCAAACAATACTCCTTTTCTTTTTCATCTATCTGACCCTGATTCTCCATTACCCTGCATCTCATGCCATCATTTACATGAGTGCAAAGTGGGTGTAAAACACTACCATTTGGATTTGGTAGCACTTTACAATCTCTTTGCTCAAGTATAAATAACTTCCCAAGAAACAGGCAATGGAGAATGATCTCCTACTTTATTTTGTTGAGCCCTTATGACAATGTCATTTTTTTGAAAAACTCTGGGCCTGATTCACTACTCCAATACTGGTTTTATGCCCATGTAACTCCAAGGACTTCAGACCATTGCAGCCTTGATTGACAGGTGTAGAACCAGTACAAGATAGTAAAAATTCTGACCTGGGAGACACTTTTTGTATATAATATATAAATAATTTTAAGAAACATGCTGATTTGTTTACAAACTCCCTTATGCGTACAGAAGTAGTAAGAATAAATATATTTTTGTAATCACCTGTAATTATTCAAAGAGTATATTTTTGTATTGGTGATGCTTGGAGTTGTTTGCATCATGCCCTTTACTGGCAGGGATGCGACATCTTGACTATTGTCATATGTATATATATGCAAAAATTAGGCTAAATTTAGCACTAAACTCAGTTATCCAATATGCTATATTTAATGCAGGGTTTTTTTAATTTGCACTGGTTTATCTAATTAAATTCACAAGCTTCTTGTAGTTTGCAAAGATATTAAAGAAAACCAAAGTTACACTCATCAAGAAAAAAATAATTAAGCCAGCAATTACTATGTTACCTAGGTAAAAAGATTTTAAAAAAATCAGCAACATATTTGTCCAGTGAACACCTTCTAACTTGTTCAGACAAAATCGCACAAAGAATACAGACTATAGGTTTTTAACAAGCAAATGTCAAAGTAATCATCAAGTATTAGATGTGGTTTTACACAAATCAGGTAATATATCATGTGTTCTTCCTGTTTTTAGCCTTGAAATGTTAGCATATTGACTGATTAGAAAGCCTTCCATGGATTTACTTTTTTCTGTGCCTTAAGGATCCTTTAGAAATTACATGATACGTGTTACACTTTACATCTCAGCTAAACATTCCCAGAGCAAGGTATAGCACGGTACCAGCAAGGTACTAGCCTTGTGCTGGTACTTTTTGTGAGGTTAGAGGGAAGGAACTGATACACACATGCCACAGGGTCACTTCCCAGCTGCTACCATAGTCTTAGAGCCAAAGTATTCCCTACAGTCCTGTTTCTCCCCATTTTACAGAGGCAAACAGCCAATGGATCCATGTAGTGATGGATTCACTCAGTCACAAGCCCTATGAATGGCCCCATATAGCACGCAGAGAGTACAACTTTGTGGCATGCAGAGAGTGCAGACCACTCTGTACTGCAGAACTCTCTGTTTTCCCTGCAGTCAAGGACTTCCTAGGCTGTAGAGAGATGGCAGAATTTTCCCCTCTCTATATAAATCGAAACAATTTGTAGGAAAGGAGCGTACTTGAAGGATCATGAGTTTGTACAGCATAAAACTTATCCCATAATGGGAAAACTTTTGTACATAAAATAGAGGCTTTACAAGGTGGGGAGGAGAAGTGGAGCTGTGTTTTTGAAAAGAGGTGAGTCAGTATGAAAACTCTGGCTCAGACAGACTCAAACCGTGAGGGATTCAAAATCCAGTTCTGGTTCTGAATTTTGTCTCTTGGGTCTACCTCTGCTGAAAGTAACTAATCCCAGATCTCACTTTCCTATTATCATATGTAAATTGATAATAGATAAAAGCTGTTGATCTTTGGCTATTGGCATTTTTTGTAAATGTTGCTGCAGTAATTAACAGTAAATAACCTGTGAGTTATTCAGGCCTGGGTTACTGTATATCAGCTTTACCCTGAAGCCTGCAGGCTTTAAACTTTTGAGATTATACACTGGACATATCTGTCACACAGAATATAAGCAAGTTCCTTAACCTTTTGATGTAGGTGAGTCCGCACAGCTCATTTTTCATGGCCACATACCATTAAAATATCCCAGCTCTCCCCGCTGTTAAATGGTGTAAACTGTTAATCTCTGCAAAGCAAGATGAGATTACCCTTCAATAGTCCACCCTTTAAAGGCAGTCTTCATAGTAGCCCTTTTTTAGATATTTGCTCCAGAGGCTTTATTAGTATAGAGTGTAATGTTACTTGTGAAAAAGCATTAGCCAACTCTGCATTTGTATTGTATTTTCATCTAGAAACACTATTATTATGTGTGCTAAATATTTTTTATTTTGTGTAAGATTGAATATGTTTTTGTTTATATGAGTTTGTTACATGATTAGCATAATCATTTATGTTAATAGGAATATTAGTGGGCATAATCAGTAAGGTTTGGGGAATTATCTAATTTGAAGGAGGGTATAGGAGAAGGAAAGCACTTAAAAATGCATGCTGCAGTTAAAAATCCATTTGAGATTCCATACAGCATGTGTATGCTACTCTTAAAAAGGTCTAGGTAAAACTAGGGTCCAAATTTTTAAAGGCCCTAAATACCTTTGAAAATCTAGCCCTAGTTCTCTGTCTCAGATGCAGATGTTTAAAGTTGTCCTGTTGCGTGGAATTCTGGAGAAAGTTGAGAAGATTTTAAGAAATTAACTATTAGAATTAGATATCTACTTATTCAAATTTCTTTTGAACAGGTAGATTAAAAATCAAGGAGACCTTTTTAGGATTTTGTCCCTCACAAACAGGGGTTTAGTGCCATCTAAGGTATCTGTGGTGTCTGCACAGTGCTGATGTCACATACTGCTTTAGTTCATTCTCTTCCATTACATTTTGCCACATAAATGTTATTTAACGAAGCAGGGAAAACAATCAATGAGTTTATTTGTCCAGGAAAAGGTGGTTATGATAGGGGAATGCTAGGACTTTCAAACTGCCTCTGTACATTAGATCTGAAAATAGAGGCCAAATTCTGCTCTCAGGGCATGACTACGTTGCCCCACAGTTCAGACTATGAGGGTGCAAAGAGCAGTGCACACCAAAAAGCAGAGCTGGAACACCTCCCCTGTGGATGCTGCAGGCGTGAACTAAAAGGTTCCTAGTTTGCAGTAATGTACAGTAACTCCTCACTTAACGTTGTAGTTATGTTCCTGAAAAAAGTGACTTTAAGCAAAACGATGTTAAGTGAATCCAATCTCCCCATAAGAATAAATGTAAATGGGGAGGGGGGTTAGGTTCCAGGGAAATTTTTATTTTTGCCAGACAAAAGACTGGCGCGCACACACACACGCGCGCGCGCGCACACACTATAAGTTTTAAACAAACAATTTAATACTGTACACAGCAATGATGATTGTGAAGCTTGGTTGAGGTGGTGAAGTCGGAAGGTATGATATTTCCCAGGGAATGCCTTAGTGTTAAATGATGAACTAGCAATTGGCTGAGCCCTCAAGGGGTTAACTCGTTGTTAAAGTAGCCTCACACTGTACAAGGCAGCAGGAATGGAGGGAGGAGAGAAGCATGGCAGACAGAGACACACTGTGTGTGTGTGTGTGTGTGTGTGTGTGTGTGTGTGTGTGTGTGTGTGTGTGTGTGTGTGTGTGAGAGAGAGAGATGCGCATTTTCCCTTTAAGTATGCTGATCCACTCTGAAGTACACTGCCTTGTTAAGTTAATCAGCAAGCTGAGACCACAGCTGCTGCCAGGAAGCTCCCTCCATCCTGAGCCCTGTTGTGTGTCCCCTTGCTCTATGGAGATGGGGTAAGTGGGGGGCAGGAGCAGGAGGGAGGGGGACACCCTGACATCAGCCTCCTTTCTCTCCCCCCCCCCCCCAGCAAGCAGGAGGCTCTGGGAGCAGCTCCAAGGCAGAGGGGCAGGAGCAGCACATGGCAGTGGGGGGAGGGACAGCTGAACTGCCGGCAATTGTTGGCCTGCTGGGTGGCTGCTGCACAGGGAATTTATGGGAGCGGGGAGCTGATAGGGGGCTGCCGGTCCACCCTGGTTCCAGCTCCCCACCAGCTAGCTCCAACGGGCTGCTCTTCCTGCAAGCAGTGAGCAAAGCCAGCAGTTGCCAAAGACGTTAGAAGGGAGCACTGCACAACTTTAAACAAGCCTGTTCCCTCATTGATCAGCAACGTAACAACGAAACAACGTTAACTGGGACGACTTTAAGTGAGGAGTTACAGTAGTCCTCCTTCAAATAGGACTACATTAATGCAAAATAGGAACCTTTTAGTTCACGCCCACAGTGTCCACACAAGGGAGTTAAAGTGCAGTACTTTGGTAGCACTGCTATTCACACCCCAGAAGTCCAAGCTGTGGGGCAGTGTAGACATGCCCTCAGATACACTGGTGTAAACTTGTGTAAAGTAAATGTTGTCTTCAGTGAAATTATACCAGTGCAGCTGAGATCACTGGTTGATCTTAAAGCACTAAAAGATGTTTTAAGGTGTGTTAAATATAATAAAGAAAACTGGATCAATCAAATGAGAAGCTACCATTTTGAAAGTCTAATCACATAGTCTGAGACACAGGAAATACCACTCTTGATCACATTAAAGAAAGGGAAGAGAATTTTTTTCACACTATTTTAAGCTATAAATAGCAAAGATTTTGTGTATTCAGTGTAACTTTTCCCATTTAAAAAACATTGTTTGCTTTTTTAGGAAAATTTTTGTGTTCCATGGGCAAAGTTAATAGGAAGTTGAAAAAGTTGGTGTACCTGTTACACTGACACCAAAAATATTATTTTGTACATTGTTGTTGGTAAAATATTTCCTGTTCTCTGTTTCACTCATGCTTTTAACTCTAATGAATTATTTTAAAATAATAAATTACTTTATAAATGTTATCCCTACCACTTTTATTATTTAGATAAATGCTGGTGATAAGCTGTGTGATCTTCATTTAAAAGCTTAACATATTGGATACATTTGGGGACATTTGTTTCACCATATGTGGGCCAAGTTTCAAAAGAGCTCAGCTTCTATTTCAGCACCTAAATAATCACCTAGTATGCTGAGCTCTTTTGAAAATCTGGCCACTTATTTAGGGGCCTAAATAAGAGCTACGTTCTTTTGAAAATCTAACTCTAGCTTTGAGTGCTACACTCTTCTGAAAACCTGGTACTTAGTTACTAGATATATCTGATTCATGTTTCATAGCTTTGCAGTCTGAAAGTGATGAAAGTTCTCAGTGTGTTTATGAAAATGGTGATCAGTGCCCACTGCACGCTTTTTTCAGCATCCTACTCAGCTTCCTGCCTTAGCTCTAAAATTATCTCCTGACTATGCTGCAGAGGAGCACGATCAGCAGTTTTCTAGTGATTACATTTCGCAGTCACACCTCCATTTCATCTCACCTCTTCCGCCAGCCGCTCACTTTCTAAATTAACACGCTACGTTAGTCATATTAGCTGAAAACAATAAAATGAAGATATAAAGCAGTAAGCTTTAATGTGACATAGAAAGTAGCTTTTACTGATGGCCACTTGACACATTTCAACTTGGAACTTCTGGTGAACTTTCATATCCGAGGCTGGCAAAATTTGCATCCTTGCTATGTCTGCAAACTGATCATCAGATTAGGTGGGGAACCTGGGCCTAATCCTATTGAGGGGTTGTAAAAAGGTCATAAAATGCATCAGGTCAGGTAACATAAGGTTAGAAAGAGGAGCGCTTCTTCAATGAATTTCAAGATAAGACAGGTGAAAGTGGTGTGTGTGTGTGTGTGTGTGTGTGTGTGTGATATCGACAGGCTAGGAGGACTGTAGACCCTGGCTTGCAGAGGCCATTCGGAAAGCTGCTGACTGACACAGCCAGCGCTCAGGACAGACGGGCAGCTAAACCCAGATAAACCAAAGCAGAAAGAGAAAGTAACCCTCACAGCTGCTTATGCTACCACACAATTCAGCCCCATAGAAAGTCACTTTTAGTTAGTTCAGGGCCAACTCAGAAAACCAAAGAAACAACAGTTTAAATGTGCCTGCAGGCGGATGTAAATTATATTTATATCCACTATAAATCAACTTTTTGCTGCCAAAGCTGTGCAAAGGGGGCCTGGCGTAACTGTGAATTAGGCTCAAACTCTCAAATATATTAAAAAGGATATTGCCAGCATTGACAAGCATTCTCCCCCATCTTCTTTTTATAGGCAGAAAGATTCCTGAAGGGTGTGTCGTAAAGTCTGCACTAATCAGGGCAGAATAACAAGGAAGGTGGAATGGCTTGGAGGGAATTTTTTCTTTACTTTTTTTTTTTTTTAAAGATGAAAATCTGAATTATGGTTGCTCATTTCTACACAATGTGCTGTTACAATTTATTTCATTTTGGCTGCTATGTGGCTGAATGTTACTTTTGACATTTAACAGTGCAACAAAAAGCAGGCAAGGCTTTGTCAGACTCCTGTTTCCACTTAAACAATGGATAAATTCATCATAATTGGGCCATCAACTCTTTTGTTACATTCCAGCAGCAGAGTGTGTTCTAGAGCAGCAGGAGAAGTGGAATCCAACTTTTGAGCCTTTTTTCTCCAATATTATGCGGTTGGATTCCTCCCCACTGTCTGCCCCTCCAATCTATATTTAGCTCTAGTGCAAGGGCTTCCATACTTCATGCAAATGAGAATCCCATTAGCCACTGGCCAGGAGTCAAATAGCCACACCTCATTTGCAGATTGCGCTCACCCTGGCTTTTAATAAAGAGATTTGGACTTTGGACCCCACTGATCTCAGTATGCAGTGCTCCATCTTGATCTGAATGGCCTCCCGTAAAGATCACTAAACTGGGTGGAGTGGTAGATACGCTGGAGAGTAGGGATAGGATACAGAGGGCCCTAGACAAATTAGAGGATTAGGCCAAAAGAAATCTGATGAGGTTCAACAAGGACAAGTGCAGAGTCCTGCACTTAGGATGGAAGAATCCCATGCACCGCTACAGACTAGGGACCAAATGTCTAGGCAGCAGTTCTGCAGAAAAGGACCTAGGGGTTACAGTGGACGAGAAGCTGGATATGAGTCAACAGTGTGTCATTGTTGCCAAGAAGGCCAATGGCATTTTGGGATGTATAAGTAGGGGCATTGCCAGCAGATTGAGGGATGTGATTGTTCCCCTCTATTCGACATTGGGGAGGCCTCATCTGGAGTATTGTGTCCAGTTTTGGGCCCCACACTACAAGAAGGATGTGGAAAAATTGGAAAACGTCCAGCAGAGGACAACAAAAATGATTAGGGGACTGGAACACATGACTTATGAGGAGAGACTGAGGGAACTGGGATTGTTTAGTCTGCAGAAGAGAAGAATGAGGGGGATTTGATAGCTGCTTTCAACTACCTGAAAGGGGGTTCCAAAGAGGATGGATCTAGACTGTTCTCAGTGGTAGCGGATGACAGAATGAGGAGTAATGGTCTCAAGTTGCAGTGGGGGAGGTTTAGGTTGGATATTAGGAAAAACTTTTTCACTAGGATGGGGGTGAAGCACTGGAATGGGTTACCTAGGGAGGCGGTGGAATCTCCTTCCTTAGAGGTTTTTAAGATCAGGCTTGACAAAGCCCTGGCTGGGATGATTTAGTTGGGGATTGGTCCTGCTTTGAGCAGGGGGTTGGCTAGATGGCCTCCTGAGGTCCCTTCCAACCCTGATATTCTATGATCACAGAGGAACATAACCTCTCTGTTGAGGTTAAGGATGCTCACTTCCTACACTGAACTCCAGAGTTACAGTTGACCTGTAAACTCCATCTTGGTGCTACTGGTCACATGTAAAAGGTAATTCTAAGAATGTAGGGTTATATTCGGGCACCTTAACTCTCACTGAGCAGTATCTCACTTAGCAAATAGTCCGATTGACTTCAAGGTACTGTTCAGCCTGAGTCAGGATGGCAGAATCTGGCCTGTGGTCTTTATCACTGAAGCTTCCTGAGCTGTCCGCTAAACTTTAGCATTTCAAGGGCTATCATCTGCCTCCCTTACATCTTGAGTATTCACATTGGTGTCACCTGTGTAAGTGTTATCAGGGTTGGACCATTAGGCTCTTCCAATTGGTTTAAAAGCCAAAAAGTAAAACTTCCATAAAGGAGATGAGGTTTCAAATTGTAAGGGTGAAATAACATAACAATTTGGTTTTGTTCTCCTGGAGTGGCTAATCAGCATAATTAATCTAGCCCTGTGGTTGATGCTAAAGGGAATGCTGTTCTGGTGATTGCATCAGATAAACTATACACAAGAAAATATACTTTGTAGGCTGTGGAGAAGGACTCTCTAAGTCTCTGAAGGAGAAGGCTGAGTAAGAGCTAAAATGGCTCAGAACAGCCAAGATCAAAACATGCTGTAAAGAGAGATGAAAAATGATATCCTGGGGTAAAGCCACATTAGCCTGCTTGCTCCTGATGGTAGAATAGGAGTAAAAGTATTTTGGTATATTAGAAAGTAGCCATTGATTGGCCAAAGAAACCTTCATTAGAGCAATTTACAGCACACTTTGTGTGTTAGTCTGTCTAGAGCCACCAGACTCTGGCAAGAGAGAGGAAGAAAACCCAAATAAGAGAGGGGCTTATAGAAATCCCAGGGCATATAAATATTTATAGCATAGAAAGTGAATCTTGTGAACTAGTTAACAATAATTCCTGTGTTTACATGATGAAAAATGTGCATGTTTGATTGTGATTCTAATCTCAATATACAACTTCAATCAATAAATATTTCTTTAAACCGATAACCCTCTGGAAGATTATATCCCACACTGGCTGTACAATTCTGCTTATATACAATAGGCTGCAAAAATTATGGCTACTCCCATATTAATGCCTTTTTGGGCACTTTGCCCACAATTTACATTTTAATATTCACAATTCCCTGGAGGGCAAGCAGACAGAGAGAGGGGATGCAAGCGTAATGTTAAGGAGTACTTGTGGCACCTTAGAGACTAACAAATTTATTAGAGCATAAGCTTTCGTGAGCTACAGCTCACTCACGAAAGCTTATGCTCTAATAAATTTGTTAGTCTCTAAGGTGCCACAAGTACTCCTTTTCTTTTTGTGAATACAGACTAACACGGCTGCTACTCTGAAGCGTAATGTTAAATCTGATGTAATATTTTACTATAGTGCAGAACGAGGGTGCCTGAATCCCACATCTGTATATTTATTAGGGCTGTCAATTAATTATAGTTAACACAAGCGATTAACTCAAAACAAATTAACTCAATTCTGAAAATTAATCACGATTAATCACAGTTTTAATCGCACTGTTAAACAATAATAGAATGCCAACTTAAATTTATTGTAAATATTTTTTGGATTTTTTCTACATTTTCAAATATATTGATTTCAGTTACAGCACAGAATACAAAGTGTACAGTGCTCACTTTATATTATTTTTATTACAAATATTTGCACTGTAAAAAAGATAAACAAAAGAAATAGTATTTTTCAACTCACCTTATACAAGTACTACACCTTATACAATTCACCTTATACAAGTAGAATTCAATCTCTTTATTGTGAAAATGCAATTTACAAATGTAAATTTTTTTTGTTACATAACTGTACTCAAAAACAAAACAATATAAAACTTTAGAGCCTTCAAGTTCATTCAATCCTATTTCTTGTTCAGCAAATCGCTAAAACAAACAAATTTGTTTACATTTACAGAGATAATGCTGCCCCCTTCTTATTTACAATGTCACCTGAAAGTGAGAACAGGCCAGGTATTCGTATGGCACTTTTGTTGCCGGTTTGCAAGGTATTTACGTGACAAATATTCTAAACCAGCGGTGGGCAACCTGTGGCCCATGGGCCACATGCTGCCCATTAGGGTAATCTGATTGAGGGCTGCAAGACATTTTGCTGACATTGACCATCCGCAGGCATGGCCCCCCAAGCTCCCAGTGGCTGCAGTTCGCTGTTCACGGCCAATGGGAGCTGCGGGAAGTGGCAGGCCTCTGGCATCTGGCCACTGCTTCCCGCAGCTCCTATTGGTCAGGAATGGTGAACTGCGGCCACTGGAAGTTGCGGAGGGCCATGCCTGCAGACGGTCAATGTCAGCAAAATGTCTCGTGGCCCACAATCAGATTACCCTGATGGGCCGCATGCGGGCCTCAGGTTGTCCACCACTATGCTAAACATTTGTAAGCTCCTTCATGCTTCGGCCACCATTCCAGAGGACATGCTTCTATGCTGATGACATTAAATTTTTAACTGAACTCCTTGGGGGGAGAATTGTATGTCTCCTGCTCTGTGGTTTTACCCACATTCTGCCATATATTTTGTGTTATGGCAGTCTCAGATGACGACCCACACATGTTGTTTGATTTAAGAACACTTTCATTGCAGATTTTACAAAACGCAAAGAAGGTATCAATATGATATTTCTAAATATAGCTACAGCACTCAACCCAAGGTTTAAGAATCTGAAGTCCCTTTCCAAAATTTGGACAAGGTGTGGATCATGCTTTCAGAAGTCTTAAAAGAGCAACATTCCAATGCAGAAACTACAGAATCTGAGCAACCAAAAAAGAAAATCAACCTTCTGCTGGTGGCATCTGACTCGGATGATGAAAATGAATGTGTGTTAGTCCATGCTGCTTTGGATCATTATCAATCATAATTTGTCATCAGCATGGAAGCATGTCCTCTGGAATGGTGGTTGAAGCATGAAGGGGCATACAAATGTTTAGCATATCTGACATGTAAATACCTTGCAATGCCAGCTACAACAGTGCCATGCAAACTCAATTCGCTAAACAAGAAGTAGGACTGAGTGGACTTGTAGTCTCTAAAATTTTACATTGTTTTACTTTTGAGTGCAGTTATGTAAAAAAATTCTACATTTGCAAGTTGCATTTTCACAATAAAGATACTTGTATGAGGTGAATTAAAAATACTATTTCTTTTAACTTTTTACAGTGCAAATATTTGTAATAAAAAATAATAATATAAAGTGAGCCCTGTATACTTCGTATTCTGTTGTAATTGAAATCAATATATTTGAAAATGTAGAAAACATCTAAAACTTTTAAATAAATGGTATTCTATTATTGTTTAACAGTGTGACTAAAACTGTGCTTATTTTTTTAATCTCGTGATTAATCACAATTCATTTTTAATCGTTTATAGCCCTAGTATTTATATGTATTGACAAACTGACATGTCATGAAAACCAGACACTTTTACCAGTATTACATTTATGTGCATAGTGAAACTTCCAACTTTAGTCATAGTGCATGCAACTAAATATTATGCAGTATAAACACCAATGAAGTTGGCATATACGCTGTGAAACTGGAGAGCAGACCTTCACATCAGTAGGAATACCCTAAGAGAAAGACATTGGTGTTGCTTTTCTTTTCTAGGTAGGCTAAATATTCTTTCCTCCATGCAGCAAAAAGGAACATTTGCTATACAAGATGATCACAAGATCTCTTGATGACACAAGTCTAATTTTAGGTCTGAAATGGATTTATTCCAACTAACCAGACATCTAGTTCCAACTCAGAACTTTCAAACAATATCCCGAGTGCTCAAGCCACATTATTTTGGATTGCAACTGGGTCACACAGACAAAGGCAAAGTATTTGGAGACCATAAAGATCTGACAACAGTAAAGTTTTGTTTTAAAAAAATAGAAAGTTCTAACTTGTTTCGTATGTTTTTTAAAATCATATTTTGACTTGATTTACTCTTGTCAAAGTTGTATGATTTATTTTCTATCATAAGACATTAATCATGTCTCTTAGAACTCTCTTTTCCCCTCTGTATTTAAAGAAATGTAATATATACTCTCTCTTCATTATTAACAAGCACACAAATCAGATGCCCCTGGGCTATCCCTCCAGTTTAACAGAGTGCACATGTCTGTACAACATGTAGTATCTTGTCTTCATTTGAATATGTGTTGAACAACCTAATAGTTTAACAGCAGCTGAAAAGCATTTAGTAATTGAATTACCTGAAAGTACTTTAGACTCAGATAATGGTACTGTCTGAGAATATACGCAAAATGAGATTATAGACATGATCTAGGTACAGGATTTTAGTCTATTTGGATACTATGCCTATACATACACACACATCAGAGCCCTTAAAAACAGACACATTGAAATGTACAGGACAATCATGCTCACTAATTGGAGAATTGCTTTGAAATTAACAAGATGAAATCCAGTAAAGACAAGTGCAAAGTATAGCACTTTGAGGAGGGAAAATCAAGTGCATAACTACAAAATGGGGAATAACTGGCTAGGTCATAGTATTGCTGAAAAGGATCTGAGGGTTATCATGGATCACAAACTGAATCTGAATCAACAATGTGATGCAGCTGTGAAAAAGGCTAATATCATTCTGGGGTTTATTAACAGAAATGTCACATGTACAATACAAGAGGTAGTTGTCCCACTCTACTCGGCACCAGTGAGGCCTTAGTTAGAGTATTGTGTCCGGTTCTAGGTGTTACACTTTAAGAAAGATGTGGACAAATTGGAGAAAGCCCGAAGGAGAGCAACAAAAAGGATAAAAGGTTTAAAAAAAAAATCCTCAATATGTTTAGTTTTGAGAAAAGATTTATGGGAGGACCCGATAACAGTCTTTAACTATGTTAAGGGTTATTATAAAGAGGACTGTGATCAATTATTCTCCATGTCTACTGAAGGTAGGACAAGAAGTAATGGGCTTAATCTGCAGTAAGAGAGATTTAGGTTAGATATGAGGAAAAACCTTCTAATTATAAGGATAGTTAAGCACTGGAATAGGTTTCCAAGGGAGGTTGTGGAATCTCTGTCACTGGAAGTTTTTAAGAACAAGTTGGACAGACATGTTGTCAGGGATGGTTTAGGTTTACTTGATCCTGCCTCCGCGCAGGGAGCTGACTTTGATGACCTTTTGAGATCCCTTCCAGCCCTATGTTTCTGTATTTCTTGCACCGCTACTTGTGAGTAGGGAAAGCAACCAATCAGCTTTAAAGCTGATTTCTTTCCCTAAATGGGGGCTGCAATCAAATGAACCTCGTAAATGAGCAATTTCTCATTCACACTGGTGGAAGCAAGACAGATCTCTTCAGTTTCCTCTATTAGTGGCCATCACAATAATACCTGAGATTAGAATTGGGCCCCAGGGCTGTGTACTGTTTCAGACAGTTGAATCCCATCACTCCATAGAAGACCCAGTGGGCCAGATCCTAGTATGTGTTTAGTCTGCTTAATATTGTTTTTGTGGTGTAAAGCTGGCATTCCATAAAGCTGGCTCTATTCCGCCATCATAGAGGTGTTCCAGTAGCTCCTACCCCAACTATGCCTCTGACATAGAGGGTACAGCAGGGGAGGGGAGGGGAGGGCCTTGTTTGAGTGCTCTGATGATCCCTGAATACCTGAGAGTAATTTATGCCAGAGCCTGGTTTATTCAGGGGTGAATAAACATGGTTTAAAACTAGGTTTATTTCATATTCCCTCCCCCTTCCCTCTCCCTCCTCTAGTCTTTCGCCAAGCTCAGCTCGGCCATCCCAGGGACTCTGGGTCAAAATGATTGAAGTTACTCAAGACATACTTTGTAAGCCCAATAAATAATAAAGCATTGTCTTTCCCACCCTACCACTACCACCACCATAGCCATCTAGGCCTGGTGTTTACAAATAGGTGAGGACAAATGCAGTAGGGGAAAATGGACGTAGTGCATGGGCCACATTATCACATGAGTGCTGTGCCCCAATGGTGACTCATCTGTTTTTTATTTTGTTGGTTTTTAAAACCTAGCCTTAGTCCTTCAGAAAATGTATCTTTTTCAAAATGAAAAAAATAAAAATAGATTAAATGACCTATGGGTTTTTTCAAAGTTTGCTTCCTTTTCCCCCTCCCTTCCCTCAATTCCTAGAATGCTTCTGAATTTTCATTCCTCTTTCATTAGTGAATATCTGTTGGCTGAGAGAAGAATTGTTAATGGTATGTCTTTAGGTTCTCCTTTGTTAACAACATTATGCTAGTTGTCAGCTAAGCAGAGGCAAAAAAGAAGCCACAGTTTACATAATCCCTACAATTATTAAAAGAGCACTGGTTGGTTTACTATGTATTGGTGCTGCTGTGCACATAAACGACTTAAAGGTTCTAGAGTGCTCAGGTGCCTTTCATTTCTGTGGCACTGGTTCAGTTCTGCCCCAAGATGTTACAATCTGATAGTTGTTTGGTGACCATTAGGAATGAATTGGTTAATACAGTTCCTAGTGGAAAATGTCCACATCACGCACCATCTCAAAACGCACCTTTGTTGAGAATCTCAGCAGAGAGTCCAAGAACTGAATGGGCCTGTAGACTGAGCTACTGTCCCTCCATGAGAGGGTTGAGACACCCTGACACAGTATTGTGAGGAAGTTTGCATTCTCTCTGCAGCTGTTATATAGTAAAGCAGGAGACTTCAATCTTTAGGGAGAACAATTTGTCACTTCTCACCAGCACTAACTTTTGCTTAAAAATCAAAACTTGGGGTGAAATCCTGTGTGTCTTGTAGTAACAAAAATATGCTTAAAAGGTAAGTAAAAGTGGGTCCAAATTGACCATTTCTAAATTAGTGAGAAT
Source organism: Dermochelys coriacea (assembly GCF_009764565.3). Taxonomy (NCBI): domain Eukaryota; kingdom Metazoa; phylum Chordata; order Testudines; family Dermochelyidae; genus Dermochelys; species Dermochelys coriacea. The sequence continues at coordinate 105,791,527 of NC_050069.1, forward strand.
TAAGAGACTTCTAGACCAGTAGCAGATGAGATGACAAGTGTGGTATCTTCTGGAGGGATGTCTGGTTCTCTGTCACAGGGTTGTTCTGTTTGGATCAAGACTACTTGATGAGAGAGCTTTTCAAAGGCACATATAGCATTTAGCTGCCCATCTCAGTCACAGACGTTAAGAGGGCAGCATCATGATTATCTAGTCTGACCTCCTGCATATTGCAGGCCACAGAACCTCACCTACCCACTACTGTAATATGTCCATAACCTCTGGTGAGCTACTGAAGTCATCAATTCTTGATATAAAGACCTCAAGTTACATAGAATCCACTTACTTATCCACATACATCCATTTACTCTAGTTCAACTAGCAAACATCCCAGGCCCCATGCTGCAGAAAAAGACAAAAACAAAAAACAAAAAAACCCAACCCCAATATCTCTTCCAATTTGACCTGCAGGAGAATTTTGTCCTAAAACTCTTTTATGCTCCTTTGAAAACACCAGCCTAAATTATCACTAGTGGTGAGACATTTATTCCCAAAGTTCAAGAATTTTCTGTGTGTAAGTGATGAAAAAATTATGTAGCTATTTTTAATACAGTATCCAAAATTTGTAAATAGGTTCCAGACGAATACATCATATTCTGCACCTTGAACGGTGGATATTTTGTTTGATATGCTCTATCAAACCAAGGGCAAAATAAATATATTATAGGGCAATAAATGTCTGGATTGTTAATACATGTGTGGAAATGTGACTTGATTAGGTCACAGTTAATAAGGATAAACATCTGTATAATTGAAATGATTATATTTTCTCTGTTCATTTGTGTTAATAATGACAAAAAATAAAAGGGTTTTTAAAAAAACCATCTGGATTGCTAAAGGGTAAAAGCAAACAGACTTGTTAGAATTGTCTATATATGTATGTACATATATGTACATTTTAAAAGCTTTTAGGAACCCTCTCGTAAATGTGCATGTTATATTATTTTTCTTCAAGGATTGATATATTAACTTTTTACCTTCTAAGAAAAACCTTTCAGTTAAATCCAGGCTTGCAACACTAACTGAAATATTTCTCCCACATTCAAACCCATACAGAGGGCCATTGTCTTAAGCCTAGTGACTTGATATGATGTCATAAATGCTTGTCTTTCTGAGCAAGAATTGGAGGTAGCTTTGATTTATTATAGCCAGTGCTGCTGCCAACACATGGTTCTCAGACCTTCACATTAAATGAAATGACATAATGACACAAGTCCAGCAGCCTAAGGTGATATCATCAAGCCATTTAAAAACAATTAGCACAGTTACTATGTTTATCAGATTAATTTAGAACTTTGAACATTTTCATATTTTAATATTTCAAATTATGGACCATCCAAGTTCATAAGAAGACTAATCTAGTGCATTATATAAAAGAAAGTATTTTAAAATAATTAACAATGATAAATCAAATATATTTATCATTCCTTTGCACAGTAAGAACCTGATCTTTGCAAAGGTTTGGGATTACTCAAGTGAGTAAAATTACTCCCATGCACAAGTCTTTGCAGGATCAGGCATTATGTTTGTTATTTTCTCTTTTATAAACTGTGATCTCATTGTGGTAATTTGTTATTAGTATGTCTCAGAGTGGAGCAAATTCAGTTTTTAATTTTTCATTGTAATGAGCTGAGAGTCTGCAGTGCAGAGTGTTATCTCACCACCACAAAACAGTCCTAAAACAGCATGCTTATTGACATGTGAGACTGCTGTATTAAATTAAAAAATAGTCCCGTCCATGCTAATAGTGCTAATAGATTCTGAACAGCTGCAGGGCTTTTTGTTGTTTGTCATTTTAACACTGTTTTGTAGCTAGAATCGCAGTGTCTCTTTCAGCTTGGTGTCGTTTAAAGAAGACATTTGAGCTGACAGCCAATTTTAAATATTTGACCTGATAGTTTAAAGTAGATTAGGTTAATACTGTTTTCTGTTAAATATTAACTCCAGAGCTATTAATCATATTCTTGGTATCACATGGCTTCTCCCCACACATAATATGGGGAATCTTATGTCACATGAAGCAAAACAATCTAAGTGTCATAGGAGTCCCAAAACTGAATGACAGAGGCCCAGCAATTAGCTTCATGGAAAATTATGTCTTCTGAAGGGTGCATTTGAGACTTAGTACCAGGTATCTGGCCTCAGGTTTCTAAAGGTTTGAAGTTAGCATGAACATAAGACATAAGGTAAATGGTGTTAGATACATCATGCTTTACCACTACTCTCCTGTTGGCTGTTGACCTGCCACAGCCATGGCAAAGAAATGCACTGGCTTGGTGCCTAAGCTAGAAGAAGAGGTCTTCATAATGCAATATTTATGGGGCCAGGCTGCTAGTGTAAACTAGTGTGGCTCCATTGGGTATGTCTAGACTCTATGCTGCAGCTGGAAGGTGTGATTGCCAGCATGGGTAGACAGACTTGTGCTAGTGTGCTAAAAATAGCAGTGTGAACGTAGCGGCACAGGTGGTGGCTTGCGCGAGCTGCCTGAGTTCCATCCCAGGGGGTCGGCAGGGTTGAACTCAGGTGGCGAGCCTGGGTTTCCACCAGGGCTACAATGTCCACACTGCTATTTTTAGTGTGCCAGCTTAAAGTGAGCTAGTGCCATGCTGGAATCACATCTCCCAGCTGCAGTGTAGACATATCCAAAGACATCTTTGGAGCTATGCTGTTCGCTTGACCCAAATAAAGGTCATGAAAGGACAGTAGGGATGGGGATATCCATTAGCCGGTATATGAAGCCCTTCTTAGCCTTATAATGTGACAAAGCAAATACTTGTAACTTGTTTGTGGTCTAAAGAAATGCTCTGGTTTCCAGGATAATAAACTGATTCCACAAACAGAGCATCCTGTAATAAAACTTGAGACAGGCCAGAGAGAAGAAAAAATGCCCTTAATTAATTTTTGATAATGTGCATAAAACATATGAGACCTCATCGCCCCCGTGTCATCATTTGCAAAATTAATGCAAAACACCATCCGTCTGACCAATAGCCTTTTTATACCAGCTTTGCACAGGTGCAAATCACTAACAAACTGGCCATGTAGTGGAGAATCAGAGCCACAGTTTCTTCTAAACTCTATTTGAAAAGTATCAGCTGCTGCATGTTACCAGCTTTTGCTATTCCACTTGACAGAGTTACATATGTTGGACAGAAGCAGATACTGGATGGAATGTCACAAATACACTGCAGTATTTCTTAGTGTAGCAATCAGTGGCATATCTGTCCTCTACAAGTCAAGTAATATAGCCATCCATTCCTATAAAGAGACTAAGGCCTGATAAGAAAACTAACTGTAATAGTTTTCATCAGCTCCTTTCTGCAGACACACTCATCTTTACAAATGTGATTCTAGCTCTTCTGGGTAATTCCTTGAAAACAAAGATCCCACAGGGCCTAATTCTCTTGTCTTGTACCTGGTGAAGATATTTATACTTCCGTAGAAGTGGAGGAAATGCTACTGTCGTTATTTGGTAGAATTTTTTACTCTCATTTTACACACATGTAAAAGACTGTAAAAGGTGCAAGACAGTGGAGAATCAGGCCCACATTCTTTAGCAATTTCAGCATTAATGCTTTTTTTCCCTCTCCCAGTACAATACCTATATTAGTAATGAGATTAGCAGATAAACAGTATTTAACACAGAGGACCTTTTTATTACACTGGAAAAACACTTTGGGGGATTTAATAGATAAGATTTAGCTGAACTAGTTCAGAAACCTCCAACTACATGTCCAAGTAGCCACTATTTACCTGGAGACCTCATAAATTAAGAGGTGCACAAAAGTTGGTGTAATTGACTTCAGTAAATCTGTGTAAATTGCTGTAGCTTGCATGCTGATGGAGGTGGAGGAGGTGGGATTGTAGCAAGAAAAAAAACAAACGGGATATAAGATTAAGCAGGACCCAGACTTTGTCTTTTCACCTTCTTACATCATCCCATTGGTTACTTTTCTGGCTACAAACTCACTCTTGTGCCACACTACATCCTGAAGATTACACCTACACATCATTGCGGGGCCTGATCCACCTCTGTATTACAGTTGTATACCAGTGTGACTCCACTGAACACAAGGTTAGCATGTCTCTTGGCTCATTCAGAACTGCCTTACATCAGTTGTCTGACAGTGCAGTAAATGGAGTTACACCAATGTAAAGCTGGAGTAAACCAGTGGTGAATCAGGCCCACACTGAGGGCTGAATCCTTTCCCCCGTTCGGCTACTGAGACAGTGCAAAGCAGCTGGAAAGCCAGAAAATGGCAGCCAAGGATTCCCCCAATGCAAGGGTATCCTCAAGTTGTGCAAAGCTGGGATAGTCTGCCTCCCACACTCACTTCTGCATAGGAGGCATTTTGGGGGCCAAACCTTCAATTGCCACAGCTACAGGCTGTTCTAAATTATTCTGGGGGCCTTTTCAGCCCCATGCTGGCCCAGGATCAGAAGAGTGGAAAGCCACCCTCCTCAGATGTAGCAGCGATAAGTTTGGTGCACCTGAGGACTGAAGCCACACTTATCAACACATAACTTTCCCCGCCATTCACTTTGCTACTGAATATGACCTTCACTGAGTTGCCCCTTTATAAATGTGCTGAAGACAGAAACAAGAAAATATACTATTGCTAAGTGAGGAAACAAAGGTGTGCACTGCAAAGGGTGTGAAAAAGAATAGCCTGAGGTAATAGAACAGTGGTGGGCCACTGGCATGCGGACCATCAGGGTAATCTGATTGCAGGCCGCAAGACATTTTGCTGACATTGACTCTCCGCAGGCACGGTCCCCCGCAGCTCCCAGTGGCCGTTGTTTGTCTTTCCCTGCCAATGGGATCTGCAGGAAGCGGCAGTCAGCACGTCCCTGCGGCCTGCCACTTCCCACAGCTCCCATTGGCCGGGAGCGGCGAACTGCGGCCACTGAGAGCTGTGGGATGGCCGTGCTTGCAGATGGTCAATGCCAGCAAAATGTCTCACAGGCCACAATCAGATTACCCTGATGGGGTGCATGCGGCCCATGGGCTGCAGGTTGCCCACCACTGTCATAAAATCAGTATTCCTCAATGCTTCGCCCACCAGCCCCATGTGCCACCATTCAACAGTGCCACCATAAGATTCATAGGATGTGTCTAGACCGCAAGGTGGGAAGGTCCCAGAGGCTGGGCTGCAGGCCGAGTCAGAATGTCTACACCGCAGTTAAGCAGCCTATCAGCCTGAGCCTCGTGAGCCCGGGTCATCTGGCATGGGCCAGCTGCAGGTGTAACATAGACATACGCATAGACTCATAGTTTTAAATGAATGAGATACTGCAAGGGTTATTGAGCACTGAATTGTCAGTGGATTATTTTGGAATTACTTAGCACAGGTGTTTCTATAACTGTGATATATTGGGAAAATTCAGTATTCAGCGATCCTTGTATTTCCAGCTGTGCCAGGCTTTGTGCTAGTGCAGTGAACCTAATGTAAAACACATGAGGATCTTGTGAAAGGTATTTTCTTACAGTCTCTATGCTTCTCTGTTTATTGAGGTATGTTTCTTTGGTCCTGTGTTTTCATAAAGGGCATAATCTGGGTTTTATAAAGCTGTCCTTGAACCTGGAATCTCCTTCCCTACAACCAGTACATTCTGAACCATGCTAACTAGCATGCAGCATGTGAGCAGGTGAAAATAGGAGAAGGAGGAATCTGATGACAGTCCATTATCCATAACACATGCATCTTGAATGGCACTTGTGCATCTGTTATGTATTTAAGCATGTTTTTACTAGTAGCCCAAGAAATCTTGAAGCAAGTGTTGCAAGCATCTGTGTGTAAAGCAATATAGAAGGAGCAAAGTTAACGAGGGACTAGAGGTTGTAAAACAAGGGTAGCAAAGTGCATTCACCAGAAGTAAAAATTGAGAGCATTAAAAGAAGTTAAGTATAGCTAATATACGCACGCATATTAAATGGACTAACAGCTCTTTTAAAGGTTCAAAATCCTCAAACACACGCATATACTTGAAACTGAATTGTTAGGTCACAGTACCCAGAGATATTTCATTGGTATCTACTCTACCCTAGCAGAATAGTTATTTTTATACCCTAACAGATATCCCGTGATATTGTCATAAATTGCTAGCAGTGCCTAAGAACTATGAAAGTCTCTGCAGGCTTTTATTAGGGCAAAAAGATAAACCCTCACATGAATCCAAAATCTCTGCTCTCTGTATTTAAGTTTGGTCTGCCTAGAATAAATATGTTTATTCAAACTCCTTGAAGTCATTTAGGCCCAGATTATTAAAGGTATTTAGGCATTACTGTGCTCAGCATTGCAATGCCTAACTGATTTAGAAGCTCAAATCTCATTTTCAAAAGGGATTAAGACACTTAGGAGCAAAAAGCCCATTGATAGTCAATAGGATTTAGGCTCTAAGTGCCTAACTCCCTTCTGCAAATGACATTTAGACTCCTAAATCAGTTATGTGTTGCAGTGCTGAATGCTTAAATACCTTTAAAAATCTGGGCCAGAGAGGCCTGTCTGGCCCTTCTAATTTATAGTTCACCTGATCTAGGAAGTGAGAGTCTTTTCCCTGTCAACTGCATGTGCTGCTGGATATCCAGGAAAGGCAAAGTCCTCTCTCCCTCTGAATTGCCTTTATTAGAGAGAGGCTCAAGATTTTTTTTCATGGTCAAAGGTCTGCTGAAGTAGCAAATTCCATACCAGTCACCCTTCATGTTTCAGAGCGGGGCATTCTCTCTATGACTGACAGGTACAGCCTCTTCAGCACACCTTTGGGGCAGGAGATGGAGGAAACAATTTGTCCATAATAGGAGCAGGTTTCTTCTTGCTATGCAGAGTCCGGACTAACATTCTCCCAGAGTTGGCATTGGTAGTTTGGATCCAGCTCGCTCCAACTTGTTGAATATTTCACACCCATTGGCTGGGTAGTAGGAAGCAGAGATTAAACACAGTTATGTAAGAGAAAAAATAAATGAGATTCCTGGTCTTTCCAAAAAAAAAAAAGAGCCTTATAATCAAAAACCCCTTGTCCATAACAATATTGTAATTTATCTTTGCAATTTTATTTCTGTTGAACTCTGAAAGCCCCATCTCTACCTTATTATTCTGGAGTTTACCAAATGTGCAGACATTTATCAAATGGGCCATCAGTAGCAGTAGAAATGCAGTAGTACATCCAAGTTAAAATTTTTGCTTTGATTACTACAAATCCATGGAGCCCTTGGGTCCAAGGCTTCTACTGCAGCACAGCTATTTGCAAATAGATTTTTATAGCACATTAGTGCTGAAGGAGAGTCCAAAGAAAATAGTCCTTTTCAATATTAAAACCAGCTGTGACTTTCTTGTGCTGATGACTCATTCATTTTTTTAATAGGGTGGGAGAACTAAGCAAAAGACACAGAGAGTCTTATTCAAGACGTTGTTTGTTTTGCAAAGGGTATCCTAGCCACAAGCCAACTTGATCATACCAATATGCAACTCATGTTTATTTAAAACCTTTTTTCTCTTAACAGTTCCAATTATAAAAACAGAACCCAGTGATGACTATGAGCCTGCTCAAACCTGTGGACCAATGAACCAAGGATTAAACCCTCTCTCTAAACCATACTACAGCCAGCAGATCATGATGCCTCCTGATCCTGGTTCGTGCCTTGTGGCTGGCTTCACTTCCTGTCAGCAGAGAAACACTGTGATGTCATCTTCCCCCAACTCAAGCCCCAAGCTGCATGATCTTTCATCTTCTGCTTACAAGTGCATCACCAACCCAGGCCACAGTCACCTAGGACTTCAGCAGCCCACTGGAGGTGTCCCCACCATACAGGAAGTGCCAAGGTCTATAGTTGTGCACCCAAGTTCTCCAGAGCAATCATCTCTCATCATGCTGCAGCCGCAGGTGAGTCAACATCTGAGCAGTAGCTGTTCCCTTGGTTACCAACAAACACTCTATCCCAACAGTCCCTCTTCTCCAGTTCCATCTGTTACCCAAGAGCCAACCTATTTGCAGTCCTGCAGTCCAACTCACTCATCCATAATGGGTCAACAGCAGCACCAACTGCCGAAGGTTCAAAGAAATGAGTCTCCAACAAACCAACCACTGTCATTGCCAGAGTTGCATGAGGACAGTAATCATAATTTGGCCCCTATTCCTGTAATGATCAAGCGAGAACCTGAGGAATTGGACCAGTTGTACCTGGATGATGGTAAGTTTTCCACAGCTGTAGAGGTTTGCATTCAACCATATTGCTATATCAGTGAGTTCTTTTAACCCCCTTCAGAATTCTGATGGAAGAAAGTGCAAATTAACAGCTTTGTGGAATGGTGCAGAATTTTGCTCTGATGTTTTCTGTCTGAGAAAGAGTTCTTTAATTTTGTTTGCAATAACGAAACTGTATTTTTAAGCATTAAATGCTGTTAGTCACTGTAGAGCTAGCTGCATGACCAATAGCTACATTGCAATAATCTTAACCATATGGTCTTGGTTTCTGCCTATGCCAGTGACCTGTGAAATGGCAGTGAAAACATATTTAACATTGTCCTGTTCATAATGCAATGAAACTTCAGAAACACAAATCTGCTAACTGGAACTAAATGATAAACTGCTCTATTTCAGTTGAGAAAACTCAAATTAAAAACTGAGGCATGTCCTTCAGCTGATGGCTTTTCAGTCTGGTGGCATCTGCAGTTAAGGCTTTTTTCTTTAGTTCCTACTATGGATTTGTAGCCGATGTTTTTTTAGTTTGTAAGATTTTATATATATATATATATATACCCACGTATATATATATACACATACCACTCAAATGTTAAAATGCTGTGATGAACTTGTCAAACTTTGGTTTCCAAAGATTTATTAATGGAACATAATAAAGAGGGTAATCTGGAATTTGATTATATGACCTCCCTGAACTGTGATTTAGCACTTACCACTAAGTATCCCAGTAGTCTTCTGAACCTTCACCTTAATGCAATATGTGATCTCCCTTTCAAAAGCAATATATTTGTATATAATACACTATGCTGTTTTGAAAATGAATGTCTGTGAAATGTCTGTATTGAAACTACAGTAATTGGTACCAAGGAGCTTCTGAATATGATTGTCTTTCAGGGAGAAATTATAACAAAAGACAATTAATTTGACTTTTTTAATATAATTTTGGGGACAGTTATTCATTTGATTTCAAACTGCATGATACTTGCTGAATTAGGATAAAAAAATTAGTATTTTTGAGTTTGAATAACAGCATTTTGCTTTTCAGTTCTGGGAAAACATCTTTCCTTAATAGAGATCCTAATCAGTTACATGGCAGACAAATTGAAGAATTTTTCCTAATTAGGAGCACAGTTCATTAAAGTTTTACATGGCTGTTACACAACTTCACTGCATTTCTTTCTATGCTGAGTACAGGCTAGTCTTCATATAGACATTGTCCATTTTTTCCACATGCATACTGCTATGAGAAACAAGATTAAAGCTGATGCAACCCCCAAAATGAAATAAACAAAAAGTAAAAAGCCCCAATCAAATGAAAGATTGATAGAAAACAAAGATTACCCAGGGTGGGACTGATCACAAGATTAACATCTAAGATCTATATGTAATAATCTTGGAGATTCAATCCATATCAGTAGCCATCATGTAACTATGCCTCCAGAAAAGCAGCACATTACCCCTCCACAAATTATACCCATCATCCCCTCCCTTCCTTTTTTGTTTAATGCAATTTATTTATTTTACAACTAATAAAAAAATTAAAAAGATCATTTTGGAAGAGAGAAGTATAGGAATATCAGAACTCTTTCATTCTGGGCCACACTGATAGGCTGGGCAATTGGTGCAGTCCCACTGGGAGAAACACCCCCTCAGCATTCAGAAGGGTTCTCTGCTGCTCCCCATTGGAGGGCCATGGTTGGAGCTCAGGAATGTTGGACGCAGGGGTGCACAGATCCACTAGCCAGAACCACCCCCCTTCCACTTCCCTCTTCCCCCCCCCCCCCCGTGAAGAGGAGCACAGCAATCTCAGAACCTGCTACAGCTCCTAGCTTGCAGTAGATGTCACAGGGCTACTCTGTTGATGCTCTGTGTTCTGGAAAGGAGAATTTCATTTCCCCACCCCAAGCTCATTTTCTCTGACATAGCATAAATGACTTTGGCACAGTAATTACTTTGCAATCACCGATCATTGTAGCCAGATAATGAAATCCATACTTCAGTATGTATCATACTATTTAAAGCCATTCTGTGACCAGCCACAGAATTAGAGACCGAGAAACAATCCCTGCTTTTATTAATAGTAAAAGAAAATACATGAATCTATTGTTACCTTACTTCCACAAACTAAGAATCACTCTCTAAAAGCAGTGGTAGCATAATATATATATATACACTTATTTAAGGGACAGAGGAAATTCTCCCAGTTGCATCAACATCTGATTCCCAGAAATGTACCTGAGAAACTGACAAACTTTTCTCACAACTATAATGTTATATCTCCTTTCCCACCTCATCTCGTTCTTTCCAACTGATTTACACTGTTTACTTCCCTTCCTGTCAGTGGCAATTTTATTGCTACTTATTGTTTCTATCATGTTCTATGTGCTAGTGCCAATAATAATGTTTTTTTACGTATCGATTACATTTGAAAAAAACCAAATTCACATTTCACCATTGCCGCCTCACACACTATCAGTCCCCACTACAGTTAATCAGAAGTTAAAGTAGTAGTAGAAGTCTGTCCTTTTAGGAGTGCCCCATCTTCCCCAACTGTCTCATTGCTTGCAAGTGTAGCGAATAATTTTTATAAGATTGTTTTAGTAAAGAGCCACCTTCTCAGACCAAAAGACCGATTGTAGAAGGATGGAATTTTGACCTACAGGCATAGTTCAGAAGAGCAGCTTGGTTACTGCAACATCTCTTGGTTTCCCAGTTATATATTACTCACTGAGGGCCAGATTATGATACCTTTGCTCACAGTGAATAGTGCATTATGGTCATGAATTGTTTCACTGAAGTAATTGGAGCCAATTGTAGGTACTAATTGTAGGTACTCTCCACTGGAAGTAAAGAGATCACAAAGTGGGTCTGATTAACTAGGAAAAAGACCCTTTTGTTTGTTTTTGTTTGTCTGCAATTAAAATCAAATCATCGCCATTATTTCCCATTAGTATTTTATCCATCTTCAAGTGGTTTTTTTTGTTGGAGAATTATGTAGACTATATGTATTTTGTAATAATATTTTGAATGTGGAAAAGCAGAACTCCAGTCAAACCAAGGAATAAGGAGACAATTTCATCTTTTTTAATAGATTAAAATCACCTTGTATTTATAATTTAAACATTGATTCAATCATGTCTCCTTCAAACTGTTATAGCTAATTAAACTTTGTTTCTACATCTTTGTGTGAATAAACAGTACAAAAGCCGTAAAAATAAGTTAATTTTAATGCACAGCATTCCTTCCCTCCTACCCAAAATACACCACCCAACTCCCCCTCTCCCTAAAAGTAATTTAATAAAATATAAGAAATCAAAACCAAAGGCTCTACTCTGTAAAAGAAGAAGTGCCAGTGATTCCATGAAGCCCAATAGCAACTTTTATGGCTATTGATTTTACATGGAAGGTGCTCAGATACCATGGTGATGGGTGGCAGTATAAAACCCTAAAATAGATAGACAGCATGCTAATGTGACCACAGGACAAATTAAAAATCCAACCCTGGTTACACAAAGTGACATTTGATTCAGAGTCTCACAAACTTGCCTTTTTTTTTCTCCTGGTTTGATTTATATGTCCCTAATTCTAATACATTTTAAGTAATCTTGGACCTGGAATAAACAGAATTTTTTCAGGTTCAGCCTGTGGGATCAAAGCAATATTCATTCATTTGGTCTGGAGTAATTCCAGACTTAGGCCATCTACATCACAGAGATCCTTGCAGAAAAGCAGTCAGTTTGCATATAAATATATGCACTGTAAATGATGTTTCAGTGTTGGTGTAATGATACTCAGCTAACATGGTATAAAGAAAAAACCCACTGAGGCTTCTATTTTGGCAAGTAAGTGTTGGTCTTGGCAATTTCATTTTGAACAAAAACCAACAGTTGCCACTTGGGCTACTGATTCGATTGGTAGCCTTTTTCAGTACATGAATATCTGTCTCAAAAACATTTATAAAACCTTTGAAACTCCCCTTGAAAAGAATACGAGCTATATGTGACTGTATTACTAATATTGACGTGTCTGGCTCAGTTTGCACTCCTGTGTCACATGATGCTGAGATTTAATCCCAAACAAGACTTTGACTGACTCCCAGTGCTGACACTGCAGGAGTAAGGGCTGAGATACTGTTCAAGGTGTTGTCCTTCAGATGAAAGAGTTAAAATGAGCTTTTATCTCTGTCTCATGGTGGTCATCCATGAAATTCCATATTTCTTTGCAAAAAGAATAGAAGATGCCCTCCATTCCATGACCAACACTCCTTACTCAGTGTGTGTGAGAGATATTGCTGATTGCCTAATGGCTGCTCCCTTAGCAGTATTGAACTCGGGGTCTGATCCAAAACCCAATGAAGTCAATGGGTATCTTTGATATGAAAGGTGCCTTATTAAAAAGAAAGAGGTATGTCCCAAGGAGAGGCTCCTGTACTGGGGAAAGGAGAAGATTTCATGAATTGCACAAGGATCTAACCTGGGTAATAGGAGCTATAGAAAACCCTATGAGACAGACCGACAGCTAAACACAAATTCTATTCTGTTAAGTGTTTTAAGAATCATTGATTTATCACCAATGGATCTTCAATACAAAGCCAGACAGAAGATTGTTCACAGGGCTCAAGATAACTGCTACATGAAGGAGAACTGGGCCCAGGAACAGTTAGCTGTCATTGGCATGCCAGGCCACTGGAGTACAAATGAGCTGTACAGAGCAGAATTATCACTAACTAGCCAAAGAGTCAGCTGCTTTGGGGAAATTAAGAACTGACCTGACCTTTTGCCCATCCCTGGAACCAAACATTATTTCATGTACTGAGATGTGAATGCTCCGTTAATGTTTATTTTACATTTTTGTATGCTTCTCCTTCCTGGTCTGAGTCATGACTTGTGCCAAAATATCACAAGAAAGTCCATTCTGATAGTATTTTCAGTTCAGTTTTGTTGACCAAGATGGCTCAGAGAAGTTTCCAAACTTCTGGTTGCTTTACTCATATGTTAGAAATAACCCTTTGTGGCCATAAGCAGCTAAGTAGAACTTAGTCTGTGGACTGGACAGGCTCTTGGTTAAACTCAGAATAGGTGAGGCCAAAGGTGGCTTAAAGTCATCTTCCCTGCCCCCACTTCCCATTCCTGTGCCTAGTGTAGGTTGGGTGGGACAAAGAATTGAGCCCAAATCTTCATATTGCGAGGTGTTTTAATGCCAAGAAACATCATTAGGGTTATGATTGGCACCCCAGCTTGCTGATACATTTTTTGAGCTGCAGCAGAATTATTTCCTGCCATTAAAAACATCAAAGGAATGGCTTAGCATTCATTGGTAATGATATCTCTGCAAGCAAGGGGGAAACACATTGGTACCTACAGGAAAGGGATTTCATTGTGATCTGTCTTCTCCACACATTTTGACAGTTATAATATATTCTTGCTCCCAGTTTTCATTTTAATTAGTACCGAGACAATAACAAATACATTTTAATAAAACAACATTTATGTTTTGAATAAAGGTTGTGCTTGAGCTACAAAGTTCAAGTTTGAAACTTGCCCAAAGCCCACGAGTGTTTGGACTCAGACTTTTGAGGTAAAATTCTGGCCTCACTGGTTTTTAAATTTGTTTCCTAGCACTTTTCCGTTGGGTCTGATTCCCAGGTGCTATGGATTTTAAGAACTCTCTTCTGCTGCTTTGAAAGTTAATTCCTCCCTTCCCCTGTTTTTTTTTTAAATAAAGGGTTGGCTTCTGCTCTTTATGCTATTGGATGTATATGTTTAACTCCCTGCATAGTGACGAGAATATATACATCATAAACAAAGAGGTGTCTGAATTTTTCAGTATGTGGCTGTCAGCAGTTACTGAAAACACATCATCAGCTTCTTTTTAAAACAAGTAGGCTTTTGCCCCCATAATTATCTCAGTACAGCTGAGTTTTATCGTTCTTTGACCATGAATGCGCTCTTTTCAACTTCTTTTTTTTAATCTAAAAAGGTAAATTGGGACCATTAAACTCCCAATAATAAGTAAAAGTGGCAAAACCACGGGTAAAGTGTTAGTGAAAGCTGCAGACTCCCCAGCCATTTCATTTTAAACATCGCTCTTTTAAAAATAACTTTTGAAGTAAAAGTTTAACTCGTGGATGTAATGTGAGCTATTGCTAATGTCATTCCCATGAATTGCTTATATTGTCGCACTGTTAGATGTCTGACAAGTCCATATATCTCCAATACAGTATATATGAAATTCGGTTGCCTCTAAACCATATGTTCATTTTTTATATCCCCGTATATTTCTGACGTGCACGTGATTTGGTGATATAGTTTATTTGAACAGGAACTGTAGCAGACGGAATTATTCTTTTGCTGAAATGTATCCTTTTTCATACATTTCAGTTTTGTGACTAAAGTGATTGGCTCTCAAGGCATTAAGTTTAGTCTGGTGCTGCCACAATTATGCCTTTGAAAACTTCTGAGTTCACTCTCTGATTTCCAGTAGTCCAGATGTCATTAGAACAACATGCAGGTAGTCTACAAAGTCCAGTAATACTGTCTACACTTCAGTCTGGATATGAGCTTTCCCTCCCTCCCTGTTGGCCTGGTCTAGCAGCTCTGGGAGAAAACAAAAAGCTTTCCTCATGGAAAGTTTTACTAAACCTGGCCCCATGCCTGAGTCGAGATCCTTCTCATTTCTAATGATAGTTGAAAGTGTACATGCTAGTGTGGTAAAACATGCTGTGTCGTTAACATTTAGGATGTAGGTTATATCTGATGGATAGGAGAAATAATATAAAAGACTCAAATAATTCATTAGGGTCAGACCTTTAATGGACATAAATGTCTGAGTTTGAGTGCTAGACCATTAAACTAAACCACACATGGTCAGGATAGCAAGCTTGCCTCTTCACTCTTCATAGCTGTCTTTGTGAATAGAATCTCCCTGGAGCCTCACAAAAAGAGAACCTCCAAAACTGTAAACGATAAGAACAGGTGTCACTTCCTGATTCTGATCAGTCCAGTGCATGCAACCTATTGGTGCTAACCTTTTAGATGCTGTGTGTTGTGAAATCTAATGGTGAACTTTGTTTTTCTTCTTTGAACATTAACACAAGGTCTTTAAGAGTCCCATTCTTCAAGGTGTTGAGATCTCTCCTGTGATTGGTTGAGTGCCCACAACTCCCATTCACATCCAGGGCTGCTGAATGAGGGTATTTTGCGGGGGCAAGGGTGAGCAAGCATCCAAAAAGAGGAAGGTCTCAGTTGGCAGTAACTTGCAGTAGGGATATCCTATGGTATTTTTAGTGTTCAGGAAACAATATTTGCATTGTGTGTGCCTTTGCATTAAACATTTCAGGCCATTAAGTACACACTGAGGCTGTGTCATACTACATCTCTTCAAACTAAATACCAATTTCACTCTGCAGCCCTGGTACTCCCTGTGCAATTCAATGAAAAAAAAAATCATGTCTCACTTCTATATCTTATTCATTTTCTTACTTCCATAGTAATGGATATTGGCATTGGTGTTTCAAACAGGAAGGGTTTTTTAAAGTTTTCTTAGGTGAGCTGGGGAGAAGGACTTGCTGCGTTTCAGCTTCAGTAACATTTACGTCTGCTTATAAGCCTGGCCTGGTGCCAAAGAAAATTTGTGGTTGCAGAAGCAAAGACTTTCCTGAGAAAGCTTTGTTCGGATGCTAGCGCTCATTTTTGGAATATGATATTTGTTTAAAAGATTTCTGAAGAGTGTCACCATTGAGCTGTGCAATGTTAGCTGGTCAGGAGTTATTATCATGTGAGCCACTTAAAGTCCCAGTACTCTAGTGCCCTGTCCCGTCTTGACAAAAGGTATCTGGAGAAGTTGTTTCAGAAAGAACCCTTTTCTCCATTGACTTGAGTATAAAAGAAGTAACACATAGATCCCTGCTATATCTAGTAGGAGTTAGATTTAACAAATACACAGCCCAATCCTGCCAAACCTAGGCATATAAGGAAGTTTACACCTGTAAATAGTCTAATTGACTTCAAGAACAGTGAACTTTGCTACCTGTTAGCAAGCCATAATGTTATTAGATTACTAAAAAGCAAAAGATCTACTCCTATTCCTGCTTAAGTCAACATTCCCTTTGGCTTCATAGGGAGTAGACCAGGCCCAAAGCTAGCAGTTAAAATGCATAATAGCCACATTCATTGAAATCTAGTTGTTGATAGACAGTCAAAGACTGGAGTCTCTTTTGGGAAAATTGTATGCAGCATAGTTGATTGTTTCATCTACATCTGCTTGACAACTGTGCTTTTTCACTCAGAGCTTTGGTACAGTAATAGACACTGTATGCTTACTTTCTTTGCAAGGCTTTACGGAAGCTTGAGCATCAGTTGTCGGCAGTGAGCTACTTGATAGAGTAACTCCCGTTCTTTCCTATCTCAGAGTTTTCTGAGGGATTCTAATTGTGTTGCCACCAAAGGGGAAGCTGTTTTCCCTGAGCTACCCCTGTGCTAAGAGGAGGTTTAACACAAAGAATCACCCCCTAGGCCCTCCTTGTCCTCCATATCTGGGAAAGGCTGCCCAGTTTTAACATTGTAAATATCAGCAAATAAGCCATGTAATGGGAAAGCATGTGCCTATATCTCTTTGACAAAATTAGCTGCTTTCAATTGCAAACTAAAGAGCCTGCCCCGGGGCTTTGCTGGGGTGACAAAGACAGACTTTGAGGTTGAAAAGGCCTTTTAGTGTGGTGTGGGTTGGTTGATTTTTTTTTAACTTACCATAGCACAAAAAAGAGTATTAGGTGAAGTGAGATGGTGCTGAAAGAATATACAAACACTTGAGTTTTATAGTCCTGGAGCACCATATTTGTAGTTCCAATATTTGGACTACCTTGCAAAATATGCTGCAGGCTACAAGAAGGTCATAATCAGTGGATCCAATAACAGCCCCCAAGCAAAATAGGAGGAAATGGGCCACAGAGTTCCCCCACACAACCTCTTTTTTTCATCCCTCTGCAGCAGAACCATGGTTGTTCCACAGAATTTTGGCCTTAACATAACCAGATAGGAATGGCAGAGGCAGGATTTCAGTCTCTGTTCTTACTCAGCCAAACCTCTCCTGTTCTGTTGGCTTCAGTGGAAGCTTGGACTAAAGATTTGTAGGGTTTGGACAGTGGACTAAATTCTGTCCCCTTGTTAGCCCTTTGAGGTCTGTGACGTTGAACCTGAATGATAGTGGAATGTGATCCACTTTGACCAGTTGAGAGCAGAAATTCATGGATACCAAATAAATAACACCTACTAGAGACTGTATAAAACAGAGAGGGAGGAAATGCTGCTGCTGCTTGCTTTTGTTGTTGTTACCTCTGAGGCTTGCAAAAATATGAAAAAAGATTTATTAGAAACAAAACTAAAATGATTACAAGTCATATTTATATACTATTCAGAACCTTTCCCTGACTGATTTGAATGTCTATGTGGTGGTGTGTGTCATTCCCATTCATGACTGAGCTCGCTTTCTCCACATCTATTGAAATTCTCCACATCTATTGGAAATATGAGGGCAGGTGGATACCCTGTACTATGGACTTTCTGCTGTCCTTAAACTATTCCCAAACTGAATTACAGGACTGAGTTCTGAAACTGGCTCCACACTGTTCAGATGCAGTTTTTTCTATTACTGAATATTTTCCAGACATTTGAGTATTCACTAATCAACTATTTTCTTGGAAAATACAAGCCAACTGTAAAGATTATTTCTTCACTATTTTTGATTTGCTGTTTTCAATCTTAAATGAGAATAAATTTGAGTTCTACAGCATTCCAAGATTTAAACCTAGACTAATTACTTGAAGACTTTTACCTGTGTGCATCTGGATTATCCGTTAATGACCACTCCAGACTGAATCACTTTATAATAGTGAACCACTGTATGAGCATTACTAGTAGGTGAAATGTGTTTGTCTGACCTAAAATGAAGGTGTGTTACACTTTAATGTCAAAATAGGCTTCAAGGGGAACTGTTATTACTCATGATAACTCATTTATACTACTTGTTGGTTTTGTTTATTTTATATTTAGATAGACAGACAGACCTTTCCCCACTCCATTAAATGTTCTGTGGCACAAGATTCTGATCTCACACTAGTGTAAATCAGGAGTAGGTCTGTGGAAGTCAGTTGAGTGATACCAGTGTAAAACTGGAGTTCAGAACTAGGCCAGATGTCTCCTCTTTGGCACGAGAGTCACCCAGAATGCTCAGAATCATGGTGAAATATCTGGAGTGTTTTTCAGTAGCGTAAATAGTTTGGGCAGAGGGGTTCATACACAGGGGTGAATTTGGTTTTTGTGATAAAGACTGATAGCCCTGGCTGTAGCCAGGTATGTTTCTCTCGAGCACTGTGCCTGGTTCTCTTTGAAAGGGAGCTTCTGGAGGCAGATCCAAAGTCACAGCTTCAATCCCAGCCTCTTTATGTCTATTTAAACTAGAATAAGCGATGGGATTATTACTTTGTTGCACATGAATGTCAGTAAAATTGACTAGAAAACTTAGGAGAAAAGGGAGAGAAGAAAAACTGATTTCAAGACAGAAAGTCTTAGACTTCAGCAAGAATGTACGCTCCTAAATGATCATACACAAGCCAGCAATGGCTGCTCTGGAAGACTTTCCAGGAACTCAGCAGCTGTTTCCAGCAATCCATGCTAGATGTGTGGAGCCCAGACCAGTATTACTGCAACCTGTTCAAATTTTAGATTCAAAACTAGAAACACTGGGTGAGATTCTCCGTTGGCATGAATCAGTGAAGCTCTATTGATGTCCATGGAACTGTGCTGATTTAGGCCAGGTGAAGATCTGGCCCATCCTCTGCTAGAATGACAGAGACTGTGGAGAGAAGCTCCTTGCAGAGATGTTAAAGCCTCTCTCTGCCAGCAGAGAATTTTAAGTGTTGCAGAAATGTTTACAATATTTTGATGATAAAACTGAAGACTTGGGAAAAGGCTTACAGTGTTGAAACCTAAGTCTAAGGTTTTGCAGAGGAAGCTGAAGAAAAAGACTGGGAACCAGAACATCATTTTTTATAAATCAATGTAGCAAATGGAGATATGCTGATGGGAAGGTATTTCCTCTATTGTTTTGGCAGTCAGGTTGGTTACACATTGAGTGATAGGCCAGATTTTCATCCTTTGTTCAGCATACCTCAATTGAAACATGCATCTGAGTAGTCCCATTGAGTCAATCAAGATTATAAATGTTTGTAAGATCAGATATGCGTGGAGGGACCCTTGTATTCAAGGGGAGCCTGACTTAAGTGGGGCGCCACGCTGGGACAAGGGTCTGTCTGCATGGCTCAAACTGCAGTATCCGGCCCTATATTTGGTGACGGATATGAGATGGTGTGTATGTGTGTTTATATATATTTACTCGATTTGGAAAAAAAATCACTATTTCATCTACAGTACAAATATTTTTGCCATAATGCTATAAAATGTAGATACACATTGTAAAGTTTAAAATTAGAATATATGGCTCGTTTGGTGGTGAAATTATGTGTTGGTATTATTTGAGGGGAAGTGAAAGAGAATATTAATAAGAGGAAGGGGAAATAAAACATCTCCATTAAAAAAGATGAACAAGGAAGAATGAGATGTGGGAGGAGTAGAGTAGGATAAATGTGTGTGTGGCGGCGGAAATGGATATACATCTGAGACTGCACGAATGAATAACAATAGCCCGGGATTTAATTGCTATGGAAAATATTATCTAAAGATGATAATTTCAGTGTGGGGGGAAATGACAGGGAGTACATTGAACATAAAAGGATTAAATTAAACCAATGGGAATAAAAAAGCCACATTAAATTAGTTTTATAGAGAATTGTTGGGTTTAGAGTGTGTGTGGTGTTGGTGGTCTGTGATATACAGGAGGTCAGACTGGATGATTTAATGGTCCCTTCTGCCCTTAAACTTTATGGCACTATGACTGATTGTCACTGACTTGGGGTGAGTCCAGGATGGACTCACATCATCCCTGCTCTGGTCCCGTGTAAGTCACAGAGGAAAAATTAATACAGTCAGGAGCAGCAATGGCCAGAGTGGAGTCCCTGGTAGCATGAGTCTGTGGAGCAGCACTGACGGCGAGCAAAGGCCAGAGCCACAACAGGGGTACAGAGCCTCTGTACAGATGATTCTGGCTTCTTGAAGATATTTGGGGATCCATGGGGTTTGGGTGAGTTTTCTATGGGGAAAAGAAGATCAAACCTCCTCCTCTGATCCTGGCAGGATAATTTGGTGTTATCTCTGTATGAATATCCTTTTGAGATACCCATGTATAAAGTTCCCTCCCACAGCTTTTCAGTAGGAGGGTACAGTGTGGCCCAAATAACTCCAGAATCTGATAAAATGGTGGAAAATTACTCTTTGAGCAAACAAATACTAATAGAGCACAGTCACACCTCACTTGCTGACAAGCACTCAAATCAGCTTTAAGGGGTCACATACGGTAGGAGAATATTCACACAAAAAGCAAAGAGAAAAACAGAAAAAGTAGATTTTTTATTAATTAGATGGTTCACCAGTTAGAAAACATGTAAAAAAATATTAGCAATGCTTATTACATGAAGGAATTCTAGATGAGAGTAAAAACAATTAACTTCTGGAAAGGCAGAGAAAGCTTTAAAATGTACTAACACCAGAGCCTATGGCTGGAAGAATGAAACAAGAAATCTCCTTACTTAGCAGCTTTAAAAAGATGAAATTCAAAATGCAGTTAGGGCCTGATCCAAACCATATTGAAATCTTTCCATTGACTTTGATTGGCTCTGAATTAGGGCCTTAATGTGCCAAATCCGGGAAATAACAATAATAGTCATAAACAAATTAATAGGAGTTTTGCAACATGTTATATATATGATTTTCATCTGAATCCCAAGAATTAATTACAGAGCGATATTTAAATAAGATAGATTTACCCTCTTCACCATTGGCAGAGAAAAAAATTAGAACTTGAAAAAAAGTATAACATCTGTTGAAGTTTTCAAAGCTATATTTAATATTAACTCAGGGAAAGCACCTGGACCAAATGGTTTGCACCAGAAATTCATAAGTGCTTCCAGACCAAAGCACTGGTACTTACGAAAGCATTCATCTACATAACTGAAAAAGAAAGCTCTTCTCAACAGTTCAGTTTAACTACTACTGGTACCTCTGTCTTTCTTAAACGAAGCAGAGAACAATGAGATGTGAACAATCTCCTTGAACTATTACTGTAAAATATTCCTGCAAATTGAAGCTTTAAGGCTTGGGAAAGTGTTAAATAAGGCCTTCTTCTGCAAGCTGCTGTGTGCAAGTGAAGCCCTGTATCCATATGAAACAGCTTGCTGAATCAGGGCCTAACCTTGTATATTCCGATCACACAGGTTTTGTAACAATGACGAATTTATTGGAATAATGAAAATTACTAAGGACTCAAACAAGAAGAAAGAATCTAAATGCTGAGAAGGCCTTTGATAAGGTGGAGTGGGACTGCCTTCTAACAACACTAAAAACTTGATTTATTTTTTATTTCTTAAATGGTTTAAATCAATATTTAACAAACCTATGGCTAGAATTAGAAACATAAACATATCATCCTGCTTTTGTTAGAAAGAGGGTTCAGACAAGGCAACCCACTTCCTCTCCTGTTACTTGTGACCTTCTTGAGAGCCTTTTGATCAGCTAATTTGAGATCATCCAACAATGTCTGGCATATTGGTGGTTGAATATAAAACAATGTTTTTACTGTGGTTAAATTTGGCTTTGAGCAAGGGCCAATGCAAGTCCTAAGTCCTCACTTAAGCTCTATTTAAAGGCAGGACTTAAGTGATTCATAGGGCTTGTGAGGACCTCTGAATAGGGCTGAATTTCACTCCATATTGTGGATGATACTCTACTTTACAGCACAATCCCTACTATGCCCTACATACTTTCATTAACTGAAATTTTAAAGGTTTCAGAGTAGCAGCCGTGTTAGTCTGTATTCGCAAAAAGAAAAGGAGTACTTGTGGCACCTTAGAGACTAACAAATTTATTAGAGCATCCGATGAAGTGAGCTGTAGCTCACGAAAGCTTATGCTCTAATAAATTTGTTAGTCTCTAAGGTGCCACAAGTACTCCTTTTCTTTTTTTGAAATTTTAAACTCAGCAAGTTATCAGGATACAGAATTAAAACAGGAAAAAGCAAAATGATAAACTTAAATTGAGAGGGCAACACCACTGAAGGAAAAACATAAATTCTTAAAATTATTTTAAGAACTCTTCTTCAAGATAGCTATGTATGAATATTTTTTCAAGTTCTAATTTTTTTTTCTTTGCCAATGGTGGGGAGAGTAAATCTATCTTATTCTAAATATCCTTCCCTCTCACATACAGTGATGGGAATCAGAAGTAACTCCCCTGAAGTCAGTGAAATTACAGTGTTTCATAACTTGTGTAAAAAGAGAAGAGAACCAGTCCTACTTGCTTTTATTCCAATACATGATGTCATATACATATTAAAATATTTCAAATAACATGCAATGGTAACAGAAACAGTGTATTTAGTCTCACCTGGCATATTTGCTTGTATTCATTATGGGCCTCTCCAAAGCCCACTGGAGTCATATTATGTTAATATATAAAGGTTAACAGCATATACAATAATCTGAAATATGATCTGTGCACAAAGGGGATGATGTATAGATACTTTGGGGGCTATCACTTTAAATGTCCTAACTTTCTGTGCCTTCAAAAAATGTTTTTTTAATTTGTTTTAATTTCCATAACACGCATGCAGTACTTTTACAGAGTCAAGGGGGGTTCTAACTGGGAATAGTTCACATATTTTCAATGGAAGATATACAGGCCTGATTCTGATCTTCTTTACACCAATGGAAATCAGAAGGGTTTCCACTGAAGTAAGTGGAGTTACCATACATGTATTTTACACCAGTGCTTGTGAAATCAGAATTATACCCACAGCCTATAGAATGTTACCAGGTCCAGTGGTCATGTTTGCATTAGCACAGCTTAGTATGGGCATTAGAAGTATATAAGACTAATTCATTCCTTTCTCAAGTCTCTTGAATTTCTGTATTCATTTTCATGGCCTACAATATGGCAACCATAACACTACCTTAATGTTTTTTTCCCATTGATTGTGGGATTATTTGAGATCGTTCAGTGCTCTATAATGTTTTTCTTGCAAGCAGAGATCCTTATGCTGTATATGTACAAAAACTGCATTGCACCTATCTACAGCCATGACAAAGAAAGAACATTAAAGCCTCTAGTTCAAAACATTCATCCTTGCTAATCTGGCCTGCAGAGACATTAGCTAATCAAGGCTTGATACTCAGTACAATAGGACAAGTGCAGTAAAACTACCTCTGTTATCCTAGTGAGTGCTAAGAGTTATCATTCCCATGGACAAATTACAGGATTTGTTTTGTTCTGACAGCAAGGCCCACTGCATACAGGACTATCAATTGTAACAATGAATCTGATGTAGTGTGTGTGTTATCAACTCCCTAATAACTGTCTCTCTCTCTCTCCTTTTTTTTTCCCTTTCCCACCCCATTTGTGTGAATTTGTCCCCTGGAACTCTTCTCTATCAGGCCCCTGCAGCTGCTGTTATTTTAGATATGGCAGGAAGTAGGTACCGGAAAACAGCAAGAGCTCACAGCACTCAGAAAAATCTAGAAATTCCTCTGCTTTACCCAAGGCTCTGGCTCCAATCAAAGCCAGTTTAAAAAAAAAGAAAGAAGGCGCAAGCAGACAACTGTGTCTGGGCTGCGTATGTCAGAACTGAGGTTTTAGCCATCACCTTCTGCAGGGTACTCCAGAGTTATTTGATACGGCTGTGTAAATCACAGAGTACTTGGCTCGGAGAAAAGTTCCACTTCAGTTACACTGCAGAGGTGGAACTGACACGTGTGCAGTCAGTGCAAGCAGAGACTTCTGCTTGCATAGTCTTTATCCAGCTGAGAAAACCCCCTTTTGAGTCCCCAGGGACTAGTGCTTCTAAAAGCTCATCCATTTTTATGCTATCCCCTCTCATGTCCCGTGTACACATAAAGAGGATCAGTTTACAGATTCGGCCAGTGTGTTTCTCTAAATGCATTTAACATCACTTAGAAAAATACATGGGCCAAGGGGACTGACAGAAAATACATGGCAAAGAGTCGCTAAAGCAGAAAACTTACATCACGATTGTTATTGTTATTTGAAAGTTTGGATGGAATACTACTGAATCTGTTCACTGCAGAAATTTGTAGCCATTTTGAATACATTCATTTTTGAATCAGGCTACCTCTAAAAACTGACTGAAAAAAAAAAAGGAATGTAAAAAAGAAACAGATGCTGATGGGTAACCCCCCTCCAAAATCTTGCAATTCAGTAAGGGATCTAGTAAAAAAAAATTAACCACCCCGTAGGCCTCCAAAAGATGTCACCTTTAAAACTGGTTTTTTTAATAAAGAAATCTTGATATTTGACACAGCAGATAAGGAGGAAGACGTCCGCCCACAGACATCTTACACCATTAGCAATCTAGTTAACATCTGTAAATGTTTTAGGGAGAGAAATTACATTTTAAAACGTTTCATTTTTAATTGCAGTCTCCAGATGAGATTTGTTAGAGCAGGGAAGTGTATCCCGTAGCGACTGATGTCAATAGTGAGCAGTCCCTAAAGCCAGCCAGGACTGGGAAAGCCATGCTGTTTGCTGCTCTTGGCACAGCTCCCTGCTTTCACAATGTCAAATTTAGACCCGCCTTTATATGCACTTTCAATTTTTTTTCCACAGTAGCTGTTGCCAGCAAGCTGTAAACTACCGTATATCACTCAGATTTAAGAATCTCAACTTTAAAACAAATTAAACTCTTGTTGACATTGTAATAAAAATCAGAATCGAACTGAACAGCTCAGTAAAAGTGCACTTCAATTATTTTATGGATTTAAGATTGTTTTCTAGGATTCCCAGACTCCCAATACAGCAAAGTTATTTCCTCTTGGCAGATCACTGGAAAAAAAAATTGTTCAAGGGATAAAATTATGTGGCAGACACTAGGTTGAAGCCTAGAGGGAGGAAGTGGTGTCTCCCCAGCACCTGTAAATATTTGCTCTGTGTCTTGACCAGAAGAGCCTCTCATCCATAGTCTGAAAAAAATTCAAGGTATTTATTTCATGAGTAACAAAAAAAAAAAAGGCTAAAAATGTTCATCTGGCGAAACTTGGCTCTTAACTATGTGTCTACGTGGTTTTTGAAAGAAAACAGCAAGATGAGTCTGACCCACCCTTTAGAATTCTATCCAAGTGCAGGTAAATGCATGTAGTGCATTAACTTCCTATCACTAGTGTCTACTCATCTTTCATCTCTATACTTAGCAATAATGTTTGATGTTCTCTTTATATTTTTTTTCTATTCTGTAAACTGGAAACAATGGAGGTTTCCACTGGATTAAATGCCAGGTTTCCATTCTTTATAACATTTCCTCTCAAAACAATTTGGAATGAAAGTATTTCAGATATGTGAATAGACAGAAGCTACTGTCGATAATAATTTGTTAAATTAAATACTGTTTTACAAAAGGTGTGGTGTACTGGGGATGCTGTAGCATGGAGCAAACACAAATCAGCCTATACAACCTTGATCAAAGCCTTTTTTGCAATCAACCTTTTTTTATTACACCAAAAAGCACCTTCTTACTTTTCTAGGGCCCAAACCTGAAATATTCTGAGTTCCCAGTTACTTCTATGGGAGTTGAGGGTGCTCAGCACCTAATATGATCCTGTTTCCCCTTCCTGTCACAATGTTATTTCTGAAGTTAGGGCCAAACCTTAGACACTTGGGGTCTAAGGCTATGTACCTAAGTCTATATTTAGGCACCTTAACTAAGTGTTCTAGTTTTCAGAGGTGCTGAGCATGTGGAGCTCCCATTGGAGAGTTGGCAGCATTCAGCACATTTCAGGAGCAGGCCCCAAGTTTGTCATTATGGAGATTCTCCATGTCTGCTGTATTAGAAACTGGAGGTGGTTATCCCTTCCGGTTAAACCTCTGATTCCATCACCCCAAGTGACTTAGCATTCTGATAGAGGCAGCCAGTTTTACTCATTAAAAAGAACAGGAATACTTGTGGCACCTTAGAGATTTTAGAGATAACAAATTTATTTGTGCATAAGCTTTCGTGGGCTACAGCCCACTTCATCGGATGCATAGAATGGAATATATAGTAAGAAGATATATATATACATACAGAGAACGTGAAAACGTGGAGTAAGAGGCTAATTAATTAAGATGAGCTATTATCAGCAGGAGAAAAAAACTTTTGTAGTGATAATCAAGATGGCCCATTTAGACAGTTGATAAGAAGGTGTGAGGATACTTAACATGGGGAAATAGATTCAATATGTGTAATGACCCAGCCACTCCCAATCTCTATTCAAACCCACAGGGGGCATTGCTGGCACATGATGGCATATATCACATTGATAGATGTGCAGGTGAACGAGCCCCTGATGGCATGGCTAATGTGATTAGGTCCCATGATGGTGTCACTTGAATAAATATGTGGACAGAGTTGTCATTGGGCTTTGTTTCAAGGATAGGTTCCTGGGTTAGTGTTTTTGTTGTGTGGTGTGTGGTTGCTGGAGAGTATTTGCTTCAGGTTGGGGGGCTGTCTGTAAGCGAGGACTGGTCTGTCTCCCAAGATCTGCAAGAGTGAGGGATCATTTCTCAGGATAGGTTGCAGATGATGCGCTGGAGAGATTTTAGTTGGGGGCAGAAGGTAGCAACTAGTTGCTTTCTGTTATTTTCTTTGTTGGGACTGTCCTGTAGTAGATGACTTCTGGGTACTCTTCTGGCTCTGTCAATCTGTTTTTTCACTTCAACAGGTGGGTATTGTAGTTTTAAGAATGTTTGATAGAGATCTTGTAGGTGTTTGTCACTGTCTGAGGGATTGGAGCAAATGCAGTTGTATCTTAGAGCTTGGCTGTAGACAATGGATTGTGTGGTGTGTCCTGGATGGAAGCTAGAGGCATGTAAGTATAGCGGTCAGTAGGTTTCCGATATAGGGTGGTGTTTATGTGACCATCGCTTATTAGCACAGTAGTGTCCAGGAAATGGACCACTTGTGTGTATTGGTCTAGGCTGAGGTTGATGGTGGAATGGAAATTGTTGAAATCATGGTGGAATTCCTCAAGGGCTTGTTTTCCATGTGTCCAGATGATGAAGATGTCATCAATGTAGCGCAAGTAGAGTAGGGATATTAGGGGATGAGAGCTAAGGAAGCGTTCTTCTAAGTCAGCCATAAAAAATGTTGGCATATTGTGGGGCCATGCGGGTACCCATAGCAGTGCTGCTGACTTGAAGGTATATATTGTCCCCAAATGTGAAATAGTTGTGGGTGAGGACAAAGTCACAAAGGTCAGCCACCAGGTTTGCCATGACATTATCAGGTATACTGTTCCTGATAGCTTGTAGTCATTTTACTCATTGTATAAATAGATTTTTAAAAAGAGAAGGCTACTCATATATTTTTAAGCTCTTTCACACAATTTTATTGCCTAAATTATTTCTCAGTCAATCAAAGTGCATGCTGAATTCCCAGTAAGTTTTTGTGTACTGCAGAATCATAATCCTTGCCAGGGCAATCCCATTGTAACTTTTCAGATCCCAACATGGTGAGATTTTTGAGTATTTCCAAGTGCTTAAGAAATAGCAGGACAGATCGCTGTGGCTGATTGTAAATGATTGTTTAGAAAGTACAGTGCAAGTGTTTTGAATTATGTTCCAGTTCTTTAAGTGCGCTTGAAAAATGAACATTCTATATCTCTCTTGTTCAAGTGCCTTTTTCCTAACTCTTTAAAGGTGGAAGTCGTGTAGCAGGTTTGTCAGTGATTAGATCCTGTGGCCGAATAAATCTCTCCTGTGAACATCAGTGCACTCAGCAGAATTCTGTATGTAATGCTTCAAGCTAGCAAGGTGGGGTGGTTGATTCTTCAGTTCTAACCAGTCAATGGGTCTTACTGAGTTTCTGCAGCCAGATCCGGTGTTTACCATATGCCAATATCCCTACACGACCTTCTCAGTCCACTCTAAGGGCCATTCCTTGGGTCCAGACAAGCTATGCTTGGCAACAGGATCTGAGAGCTGGGAGGAGGGGCCAAAGCAAAGGTGTTTTATCACCATCCCGATTTCCTAATCCTGAGCCCTATTTGGCCTCCAGAGAAAATGTGAGCCACTTCAGAGCTGTTCTAATTTGTGCCTGGCTGCCAAGGGGGCAGTTCTGGCAGCCAAGGATAATAGGCATGCAGCAACACTCTGGTCCCACACATCTATCCTGGCTATGCCAGCAGTGAAATCCTTAGCTGGTGGCTTTAAAACCATGAGTGCGACACAAAGGGACCTGGGCAGTCTGAGGATCTGGTCTCTAAGTTCTGGTTCTGTTCTCCCTTATACTGGTATAAATCCAGAATAACTCCATTCGGGTCAAAATTTGGGCCAAATCCTCTGGGCCAAATTGACTACAATGAGTTATATTAATAGAGATTTTTACCCAGTTTAGTTACCTAGACGTAAAACTGCTGTGAGAGCAGAATTAGGCCCCTGAATTCTGCTCGTGCAAGGAGTACTAACAGATAGAACATGTATGTCTCTTAGAATTCCATGGGTTTTTAGTAATTGACCCTTTTGTGGTTAAAACAAAATCCCATGGAATTAAGTATAGTTTATGTTATGGTAAAGGCCACGTCATCTTGCTACAGACACTTCGCCACAAACATCTGGTTTCTGTGACAACCTCACACCACATTTGTCACATGACTCTTTGTCTGTGCCATTCCCGCCAGTACATATTGCCAATTTTAACTTCTTGCTCTGTTTTTAACGCTAGATAGGAATGACATACTCATGACCAAATGACTGTGACCAAATATTGTGTGAGGTTTTGTCAGCTTTTCCCCAACATGCTGAAAAATGAGTTGCTTCTGCTTCTCTGACACACCATCAGCTCAACAATCTTATTAGCCTTTTTCCACAGGACGGCCCATGACTACATACCAAATCATCAATGGCTGTCCTCTCATCTTCAGTCAGAAGAAATTATGTGCTGAATGTTGACAAACAGAATCAAGCCTCACCATGTATTTCTGGTCACAATGACAACCTCACTCAAAATGTGCACATGACATTTTGTGTGCAGGCATTGGGTACTTGCCAGCATAAACACATCAATGGTTTGGAGGACACATCAGCACCCAGCCTTGCACTCCATAAAGCACCCTGAAATCACAGAATCATCGAAGTGTAGGGTTGGAAGGTACCTTAAGAGGTCATCTAGTCTAGCCCCCTATGCTGAGGAAAAATTAAGTATACCTCCTAGACCATTCCTGAGAAGTGTTTGTCTAACCTGTTCTTAAAAACCTCCAATGACAGAGAGCTTTCTTTCTGTATAACTTTGGTAACTGTTGTAAAAGCATCTAAAACTAAACTGAATTTGGGGCATACCTCTTAACCTGCCAGGACCCAAAAGTAGAACAAATGCATGACAGAGTCCCAAGATGAGAGATACCAAAAATCCCTATTAATTCAAGAAGACCAAAACACTGTTGGATTCATTTCTTCTCTTTTTAAATCCTCATTTTCATAATTCTTTATTACTGATGTAAGTAACTTTCAAGAACAAAAGTGAGGGGATGCCAAATTTGTGTGGAACAAAGGTGATTTTGCAACTAAAACAAGTAAAGAAGCTCCTTAGAATGACATATAGTGGAGTGACATGACTTGGGATGAAAAGAGGAAGCCTACCAGGGTTCCATGACACTATATCTTATAAAGTCTCTGGGAGACTTATGATTAAGGCTACGATTTAGTCACGGCAGTCACGGATTCCATGACTTTATCCGAGCTCCGTGACTTCTTCCACTTCAACTGTCAGCCGCTGAAGCCAGGGCTGGAGGCGGGACTGTGCACCCCAGCCCTGCTGCAACTGGATGGCTGGAACCACCAGGACCCTGCAGCCCCTACCCTCTGGTTTGTGGTGGGGCTGGGGAGGCTGCAACTGCGCCCCTGACTCGCAGCTGTGGCCAGCTCAGGAGCATGGGCTGTGTGCCCGCAATGGCTGTGCCCCCTGCTGTACCCCAGCCCCATAGCTTCTGCTGGGGACTGCAGCTGTGGCCATGCACCCCAGCCCCTTGGCTTCTGCGGGGGGCTGCAGCAGGGGCCATGCGTCCCCCCTTGCAGTGTCCCAGGACCTTGTGCTGCCCACCGGCTACAGGTGGAGCTTGGCAGGGCCACGCACCCCTGTCCCGCAGCTGAGGCCAGCTCCAGAGCGGGGGCTGTGCACCCTCCCACTGTGCTCCATTCCCACGGCTTCTGCCGTGGGCTGCAGCTGGGGCCATGTGTCCCTGCCCAGCGGCTGCAGTGGGTGCTGTGTCCCTGCCTCATGGCTTCTCAGAGCCCTCCCTCCCACCCATGCTGCCGCCCGGACTTGGCTGGGCTGCAGCTGGTCTGTGCACCCCTGTCCCACAGCTATGGCCAGCTCTGGAGCCAGCACTGTGCCCCCCACCATTGCAGGGGTCTCAGCCTGTCAGTCACTGCCCCACCATGGAACTCCATTCCTCCCACTACTTAGCCCTGCCCCCCAGTTATTTTTAGTAAAGTCACAGACAGGTCATGGGGTCCGTGAATTTTTGTTTATTGCCCGTGACCTGTCCGTGACTTTTACTAAAAATAACTGTGACAAAATCTTAGCCTTACTCATGATCTCCTTGCTGAACTCCTTCAGTGCAGTTGCTGCAGTATCAAGCCTTTGATTTTTGACTTCTACAAATATCCTAACCATAGTGGGGTGCTGTACTTTGGACCTTCAACAGAGCGTCTTTTCAGGACACCTTTTCAGCCAGGAGCACCTAATTACAACCTTGCCTGAGCAACTACCCATTTGTACATAGAAATGTCAAGAGTGTGTGTGTGTGTGTGCGTGTGCGTGTAAATTTGTCAACCTTAAAAATATCTAGGTTTAGGCTTTATGTAATCTACTGCATGCATTGGGACAAATGTGGGCCTGGTGTGAACATGTCAACTCCAATAAAGTCACTAGTGTTGCACCTGCTCAGACAAGGTTTGAATATGTCCTGTTATCTGGAGAAGCCATTTCTAGTTTTGAGCCCAATCTTGTGCTCACTGAAGTCGCTCCAAATTTTGCCATTGATTCAGTAGAAGCAGAAATGGGTCTTTTACTTGTTCCCGGATGTGAAAGGAAAAGGATACTTGATAAAAACTCACCTGTGACTCACCTTCTTTCGCACTACATTTTATGTATATACATTTTGTTTTATTCGGTATGCCCCAGCTGCACCTGAGCTAGTCTTTTAAAAACACTAATGAAAGGCTGCTATTGAAGAGTGTTCCTGATGATCACCAGGGGCCACCCTATTATTACATTAAGTCAATTAGAGACCATACATGTATGTCCTGTTGATTTGATTTGGAACTAACTAAAGCTCCAGTAATGTGCAATTACAAGAAACTTAATGACCCCTTTATATCAAATGCAACCTCCATGGCACCTAATATACTTTGATGAATTGCTCATTATGTGCAATGTTAGAAAAGCGTCTATAAAGATTAATAATTGTATACTCAATAGAGAAATTCAATCTTGTTTTGGCTCTTTTTAAACTCTGAAATCAATGGACCCTGTTTTGTTCCCCCCTTCCCTTGGGTACCCCCAGTATATGTGTGTGTGTGCGAGAGAGAGATGATATTTTGTAAGGCTAAGCCAC
Source organism: Dermochelys coriacea (assembly GCF_009764565.3). Classification (NCBI taxonomy): domain Eukaryota; kingdom Metazoa; phylum Chordata; order Testudines; family Dermochelyidae; genus Dermochelys; species Dermochelys coriacea. Next base: position 105,823,532 of record NC_050069.1, read on the forward strand.
TACTTTGATTATAATAGGAATTCCTCATCAGCCCTTCCTAACACATTCTAAAAAAATTTTGTTCTTTTTCTGTATATACTAGTCTCCAGGTGTGCTCAGCCTTTTCTAGCATTGAGGTATGTTTCTGGATACATGATATGGATGAGTATTAAAGTATCCTACCCGATATGTCCGTAGTGGCAACACAGAGATGCCAGAGGAACTCAGTTAGTCCAACCTGGCTGGGCCTCCTAAAGCTGAGCTTTAAGTATGCAAAGTCTGAAGCAAAATCTCTGAATATTTCCATTTGCCCCATATTTTTTCTCAGGATAATCTGGTATTGTTGCCATATGAAACCACTTGCGGCTGATCAACTCCATCCAAAATAACTCTTACCTAGGAAGGGGAGAGAATAGTAGATATGCAGGGTGAAATTACCCAGTTGCAGAAGGGCAACACAAGAACTGTGCAGTACTTAAGCTCTATTTTAAGAACTTAACTGGAACATGCTGGCCCTCTGCATGGGGATGAATTTCACTTCTAAGGAGACATAAAATAAAACAAGAAAGGAAAAATAGTGCTATGCTTTGAACTTTCTTTCTCTAAAGGGTTCTTCACCATCTCCCTCTATCATCCCCCACCTTTAGTCAAGCATAAGTAGCAAGTCATATTCTGTAGCTAGATTAACGGTGGCCCACATACATTAGATCTGGGCAATCTCCAGAACACTGGAGTTTTATTTTTCAGATTGCCAGCTGCAGACATACATATGTATGTGCATGTAGGGGGTAGGAGGTAGTACCCTCGGAGCTGTAATAAAAGCCAGAGACAGTAGTTCCCTGATACTAAACTTCAGCAACATGCTTGGAACCTTGGTACTTGAGCTAGACCCTTCTTCCTCCCCACCACCTATGAAAATTATCAGTTTCATTACCCATTCCAGCAATGGAGTTGAAAATTGTTTTGACTGCGAGCAGGCAAGCAGGCAGACACAGAGGACTGCATGATTTTCAGTGCCACCTCATATAGCTACTTCACGGTCTTTCTTTGTTGCCTCTGCAGCAGCTTGAAGGCTTTGACTAGTTTGTTGTAGAGGAGGCAGGGGCTGAGGGTAGTTATTGTCCTTCACTCCTATGTAATTACCTGGTTCTCCGGAATGGCAGTCAGTACCCCTGTGATCATAGACAAAGCAGCCACAGGCTAACCATTACTAACATTTTCTCGTAACTAGTTTATGTGAGGATCCATATGAAGCTACAGAGCATATGGAAGTAGAGCATTTCTGTGGCCAGTTGTCTTTGTGATTGTCACACTTTCATCACTATATGGCACTGGAGGATATAGTTGTGAGTTAAGACTGTGAGATTTCACTGAGATAGGGTACAAAGTGTGCAAATGCGCCCACGCAGAAAGCCGATGCAAAACTAAAATGAGTCAGGATCTTATCAGTTGCTTATTATGTAGTTTAGTTGGTTGTTGAGATAATGCTGGTACTGGTGACTTGCAACATAGTCAAATAAAATGTGTACACTTTATAACCTGCTGCAATTTTGTGCTGTTTAGCTCATGGTCCAGGAGTTAGATACCTCACATGCGGTCAGATTAAAATTCTGAGAAAATAGCAAAAATTATATGATCAAAACTTTTCAAATGTGGACATCTTTAAAGATAGGTGTCTAAATATTTAAATAAAAATGACCTGATTTTCAAAGATGCTTGTCTCCATGAGAGCTGCTAAGCTCCTCTGAACATCAGGTGACTTTTATTTATGGTTATTTTTTGTTTGTAAAATGCTTTGAGATCCTTGGATGGAAGGCCAATTATTTCAAATGTTGCTAGCTCACGATTTTATCATGAGTCTTGTGATATTTGGTGTTTTTCTTAAAGCTCCACCTACTGAAATCAGGAGATGGCATGGAAATCTCAACTTTCATTAAAAAAAAACATTCTAACTGTCATGCTTGGGGAGAGAAGGTTGAAAACATGAAGCTTGTGAAGCCTAAATGCTCAGAAACCAGGAGCCCCACAATGTATTATTTTGAAAATCTCATAATTTTTAAGACAGTGTTATGATATTTTGGGAATTTAAGTCATGATTCTTGAATCCTCAGGTGCTGTTTTTCTGTCCTAGGAAATAAAATGGAAGATAACCCTGACTGTCAGTTAGAACCGGTCTGAGTCATTTCTTTCCAAATGTTACAGGGGGAAGCTGCATCTTCTGTAGCAAAGAAGGCTGTATGCTTCCATACTCCCGCCTAGGGGTGAAGACACACTCTCTCTTCCATCCCACCCAATTTCTATCACCACTGATCTTGAACCTCAGCAACATTGTGACATTCTCATGAGTCTTTTGTGGCATGGAAATTCCATATAAAACTTGCAACTGTGCCTATTTTGTTTCTCTTACATGTGCTCTTAGGAATGTAAACACATGATTTCGGTTAAAATGTGGTTTATTTGTCCCCTTACCGCTTTTTGTGTGTTGACTGTGGCTTGCATCATGTTGGTCCAAATCCTGTGGCCTTTACTCAGGCAAAATCCCTGCTGAACTCAGGGGGAGTTTTGCCTGAGTGAAGGCTGCCAATTATATCCTGTCAAGTTTAAACTTTTGCTTTAAGGAAAATAGTGTCTGATCACTCTTGTCCTTAGAATATGGAGGAAAAGGTTAAGGGCCAGATCCTAAGTTGGTGTAAATCATTGTCTGTTTCCAGCAGCTGAGGATCTGGCCCTAAAAAGATAGAAAAAAGACTCAAAATGCTCCCAGGCATCATCTGTGGTGGATGAAGAACATAAAACTAGCACATCTCGCATGATGTGATATGGTGAGGCTGGGAACTGGGACTCATTTAGAATGGGCACCCAGTCAAAAGTCCCAGTCAAGTTACTGCCACACAATGTTGTCACTACACTTCAGTGAGGAACTTTTCCTTGTTTAACTCTCCACAGTGCTTCCACTGTGGAAGTTTTCGCATTATTTGGCGTTATCGGGCTAAATAAGAAAACAGGTACTGCAGGTAGGAAAATTATTCCATGTTAATGCCTGACTGTTACATCTAACAATACTATTCATCCATGCCAAACCTACATTCATATTGAGGATCATGTTTTATTAAAACCTGCTACTTGTTGTCACTCACTTGCTCCACTGTCCTATTCATGCTTTCCAAAAATAGCATGCCCCGTGGTGATGGCTTATTATGATTAACAGATAAAAATAAGTTTAAGGTTTAAATGCATCCAGGACACCTGAGGTAATACAAGATCTGACTTCTGTATGGAACGTGTGAAGTTATATTTTCCATTGCTTCACAAGACTGGGGTTTGGGGGTGTTTTTGTATGTTTTGTTTTAAATTCAGTAAGTTTTAAAGTGATCTGTGGTTTCATGTTGCAGAATTGCACCTCAGGAATTAATATCACCATGTTTTGATTATTATTTTTTTCTATTCATAGCATAGTTCCTGCTTTTAAAATACAACTTCTATCAAGACCATTTTTTTCCACTCATGGTTATATAATATTGATATATATATCGAGAGAGAGAGAGATAGTGATGACATTTATCCATAAGAGAGAATTGCTGTTTATTAAAGGGAAGGGGAGGAAGGCTCTCTGGCAACAAAAGTAGGATTCTACTGTTTCAAAAGAGTGCACAATAGGAGCTGTATCTATTTACTAACTGTCTATGTGTTTATATTTAGCCATTTCTCTTTTTAAAAAAAAATCAACGGGGGAGGCATTTTCCTTTTGGTGTTTCTATTTCCTACTTGTTAATTTGTGACTTCAGACTCCTCATTGATGACGTTAATGTACGGCTTTTGGGTTACATAGCTGTAACATCGGAAATAAGGACACATGATAGTACAGGAACCCTAAGGATCTAGATTTGAAGACTGCAGTGGAAAAATCAAAGGACAGACATTGTAGGCAACAAAAGCAAATACTATAATATGTTACTTTACTAAAAAGAAACAGTATTAGTGCCAACCTCATTGTCTACTGTTCTGTTTCTTTGGATATAGCGATTATTTTTATTATTCTTTTGCCAAGTGCAGACAGTGTGCTCAGTATTGTACAAACCGAGAAGAAAATGCTGTCCCTTCTCCACAAAGCTTGCAACCTATGATCTGCTAAAGTCAGTGGGAATTTAGGACACTTATCCCACTGAAAGATTAGGTACTAAACTCGGTACACAGCAGAATCAATACATAATTTCATACATCCATAACACAAACAGAATGAATTGTTTGAGAATACAGTTGGTGCCTCTTTTTTTGGCATAATATATGTTCAAGTTTAGGTGGCTTATTTTGTTCAGGTCCAGTCAAAGAATTTATAGGAGCTTTGGAATCTACTATTGTTCTGTTCCATCTTCAAGGTGAAGATCCATACTGTTCATAGTTAAGCAAAATGCACACAGTATAACACTGCATATACAGACAACATAACAGTTGTTAACAAAAGCCTGATCTGAATCTGATATGATAGATTCCTTTGAACATGCTGTATAACCATTCTTAACAATGGGACAAAAAACTGGATCAGAAGAGGCTTCACAGCATTTAACTGTTGCTATCTTCATTTGCATAAAAATGCACAAAGTGTTAGTGACTCACAATATGTGTGATTAACTGAAGACCTTTTGATGCCACTTTGTTTTAAACATATCAGACTTCTTTAAAAAGAAACAGAGTACAATAAAATCCTCCTGATCAATATAGGCCCTCACGCATTTCCTCTGTAAACCTCCATCAGACTTCCTCTTGTAATTATTTTGCAGCCTTACAGTGACTTATGTAGAGAGCTACCAATGTGGGGAGGAAGGGAGATGGGTGGGGGGGAAGGGTGCAGATGGCAGTGCATGGAACAGGTGACATACAGTGTGCACATCTATACGGCTGCAAGCCTTTCTACCTTAATAACTTGGAAGCACACATCTGTTCTGTATTTTAATACAGAAAGATATTGATAATGGCAGGCCTTGTCTCCTTTTGTAAAATTAAGAAACACTAACACCTTTACATTTGTAATCTCAAAGTGCAATAATTTATTTATGTAGCATAAGTAGTACCAAGGATGGGGGCGGGTTTACTGAAGGTAGTTCTTTCCTGGAGCAAAAAGACATCAGTAGTGGTTTGGGTTTTCTATAGGTAAAGTGTGTAATCGGAAAAGAATGTAACTATAACCCACAGCTCATTCGGCATTCTGATGATACAAAACTCTCAGGCCCCGATCCAAAGACTGCTGGAGTCAGTGGAAAGTCATTTATTTCAGTGGGCTTTGGATCAAGCCCGTAGTGCTGTCTGACGAATTTGCCAGCTTCAACCAATCAGAAACTTGAAACATAATCAGGGAAGGAATTGGGGATTGGTCCTGCTTTGAACAGGGGGTTGGACTAGATGATCTCCTGAGGTCCCTTCCAACCCTGATATTCTATGATTGGAAGGTGAACAAAGTGACTCTTCCAGGAAAGTTGTGTTAATGTCAAATTCTCTCTTCCCTACATCCTAGTCAAGTATTTAGGTTTATTGCAATATATTTTAAAAAAATCAGTGCTACCTATCTTACATCATTACCCAAGTGTTAACTCCAGCTTCTTACCTGCTGTAGGCTACATCTCCCAGCCCAAGTGAGGGGGCCACAGAAGGGCCTGAATGTAGCAGGACCAGTACAATTCTGTTGCAGAGGCAAGAGCAAAAGCAAAAGTAAAGAGGCCTCTCAAAGGGCATCAACACCCTTAGTAGTGTAGAGCACAGCTCCATGGTGGCCTCAGCTGTGGTTGTACTCAGGCACTGTGCAGGGAGAAGGACGTAGGCACTTGCACCTACAGCTAAGCAAAGTAGCTCTGTGGTAGCAGAAACATTCCTGGTTAGGCGCCTTGAACATTTTATGAAACAGAAGCGGGGAAGTGTAGGTAGGGGGCTATTATTTGTAATAAAGTTCATACATACGAGGATACATTCTCAAAGGGGCCTTGTCTTGGCTTCTAAATCTATGGAGGCAACTTTCTACATCTAAGTTTTGGGCATCTGTGGCTCTAAAGTCAGTTGATGTTTTGGGGTCTCTTTGGAAACATTTGGCCCTTGATACACAGTATAATGGTGTAAAGCCATAGGGGAGCTGATCCAGCATTCTTTGTGCAGCAAAGACCTTACCACAGACCTGTTTCACATTGACATTACTCCCATTTTACACCTATGTAACTCCTTTGATTTGAGAGGAAGGACACCGCACAGTGGTGTATCAGACTTCATATTGAGTGTGCAAGGAAAGCAGAACTTGACCTAGGAAGAAAAAATATTTTATTAAACCAAAGGGCAATATTGTTACCTCTATTCAAAGCAGTAGTCAAATATAAGGAAAGCAGAAGTTTGCAGAAAACTTTTACTTTTATTTATGTTTGATGCGAATCCACGCTGTAGACCAAAAATGTAAAAAATATTTAAGTTCCTATAAAGTTCCTATCCATATAAGGAATCCATGTTTCTTTAACTATATCCGGTTGCCTTGTTTAAAAAGCAGGAACTTTACATGTTGCATCTGTGAGATACTGATTTTGCTATTTAGTAAAACAAAAGTTTCCATTTTAAGGACATTTTAAAGCAAAGTTAAATATAAGAAGAAAAACTCCTTATTAAACTAAATTGTGGTGTAACAGCTCACCACATCCTGCTGCAGTGGAATCTGATGTTTAGCAAAGGAAAGGTTTCTCTTTCAGGCTTCTGACAGGTACTTGTCAGTGGTCACATGTTACCTGCATTTCTCAGCACTATTATTTTTTTGACTTGATGTCAGTGGAAAAGCTGAACATGAAGATGGAAAATATCTGTTCAGAGAGGGCATTGTGGGGAACTGTAGGTGTTAGCTACCAAAGCAACAATGCCTACCTCTCTTTTTCGTCCCTCCCCCCCAAAAAAAAAAACACCAGAAAAACAAACTAAAAAAATCTGATGACAAATGAGCTGTAAATCATCATACTCAGCTCTTTGAACAGGAAGGAATCTGTTGTTCTACAGGAACTATTGTTCTAGACTAGGCATGGAAAGTTAGAGTGTTTAGTTCTATTCCAGATCTGCCACTGAGGCCAACTCTGCCTACATAGTTATGACGGTCAAGGGCATGAACAGGTGTGATCCTTGACTGACAAAGCTCTGTTGGCACAAGTCCCTTGTGCTGTTACAGTCATACCAACAAAATTGCACTTTATCAGTATAGCTTGTTTCACTCATGGGGCAGTTTTACTGTACTGGTACAAAGCAACAAACGAGGAACATTTGCCCAGTATAGTAAACCTGTATATCTATACCAGCAAAGCTTCCCTATTGTAGACATAGCCTGAATTACTGTACGTCTTCTGGTAAGTCAGGACTTATCTACATGGAGCAGCAATGCGCACAAGATGGGTGTGATTTCTAAAGCACACCAACATGTTGTGCACTAATTGGCCCACATAGACCCTACTGGCACAAACTAAAATGCCCGAGTGTGCATTAATATAAATGGGACTACATTAATGTGCACTAGTGAACTTTTAGTTCATGTTAGCAGGGCCTATATGGGCCAGCTAGTGCATAGCATGGTGCACGTTAGAAATCATACCCCTCTAGTGTACATTGCTCTACTTTGGAGACAAGCCCTTAGTTAATTCTGCATTCCTCGGTTTCCCCACGTGTAAAATGAGTATAATAATACATACCACATCAGAGTTCTATGATTGTTATTTTAATTGCTGTGTGTAAAGCCATTAGTTAACATGGATTATGTGAGTGCAAAATACTGCTACTCCTGGGATATTTTGACAAGTGAGTAGTCATGTGCCCTGTGTTGTTTGAACCCAAAGACCAATGAAATGAAATGAAATGAAACTCAAACATAAGCCAAAATATTCCTTGTGCTACTTACTCCATATACACCATACAACCTCCTTTCAGTAACAGATTTGCAGTCTGAAGCTTGCCCATACATGAGAGCAATAGGTGACTCCACTGAACACGATGAATTTTTTGCTTGACCAGAGGCAAACTAAGAGGGAGCAGGAGCCGTTCCATTATGGTCTGCGTAGCAGGAGGGCATTTTGCTTGCTGTGTGGAGCATGGTTGTAGCCATATTGTACTGACAGAAGAGCAGCATTCTTAATAAAGGTGCTAGCTGCATGGGATCGAGAAAGTGCACAGTTTCATTAGTCAGTCGAAGCAGACATCACGTAAAAGAGCACTTACTTTGGTCCTAGACCGCACATACATGCTGAATGATTTCTGCTGCTCTCACCCACTGAGGGCATTCCCTCCCAGGCTCAGGTGCATTAGTGGGCCGAGCAAGGAAAGCCCGCTCTAGCATACTTCTGTTGTAACTTCCCCTTTTATCTTTTCAGACAGCTGTTATTTTCCACTTGTATCTGTATTGCTAGACTTACAACCTTCAATACTTATCGCTGGGCAATAAGATAGAAATTCTTTGCATCAAGCCACCTTTGTTCCTCAGTGTAAACCTCATTCCAATACACGCTTCACGGATCATTCTTTTAATTATGGCAGGGTAAAAAAAAATGAAACAAAGTAAAGAATCACACAGAAAAGACTTGAAGACCTACTCTGAATCTCTGTAGGTTAAATATATGAGAGTTGATCCTGACAGCTATTATTATGGTTCCCTTATGTCATCTCAGTCCCCTGTTTTGGACATCTTGTGGCTTTCCAGTGACAATGGACTACATGTAGGCAAGGTTCAGCTATCTCTTGAGCATCTGTTGCATGATGGAGTGGCTGTCATTTAACAGATTGTGTTGTTATACAAGCAACTGCACGTGGCTGTTGCACCTAAAAAACAGTGGAAGTCCACCTATAGTGAGAAGCCTATATATATATGGTGAGCATGAACCTCAAACCCTCATCCCACTGACTCCTGGTGATTTCAAGAGCTCCCAGATTTGGCCCTGATACTATTGGGTTTCAATGGTTTGAGCTGGACAAAATGTTGATGCATGGCAGTTGTGATCTAGTGGCCTAAGCATGGACTGGGGGTTCTGGGGCTGGATTCCATTCCCAAACGCTAGGGACCTGCTGTCTGACTCTGAGGGAAAATAGTGATGGGTAACGTTTTTCAGAAGCATTCAAGGACTGGGGATCCAACGTCCTATATTCAAAGTGACTTAAGGCACTTAGGAGCCTAAGTCTCACTGTAAGTCAATAGCGCAAAAAGCCAAAGTCCTTTTTCGAAATACAGCTTAGCTCCTAATTCAGTGAGGTGCTTTTGAATTTTTTCCCCCTGTTTGCCTTAGACAGTTTTTGCTGCTTTTTGACCTTTCCTTGACATCTATGTCAGGTATTCCAAGTTAACGTAAATCACACTTTCCTTGAATAGGACTACAGAACATGTCATGCTCTGGCCTGAGAGTCAGGAGACCTATGTTCTATTGGTATTCCCACTGACTTATGACTTGGCTCACTGCCTCAGTTTCCCCATGTGTGAAATGTTGATAATAATAACTATCTAACTCTTTTCCAGAGCTGTTGTGAAGATAAATTCATATTTCTAAAGCACTATATATAAGGCTAAGTGGTAGTATGAATAATACCTGATTATTATTCAGTGTGAAAGAAACTTGTACCAATATGAAGCAAGGTGTAACTCTATATCTGGCCATCAGGTAGTTTGCACTTGTTGCCACACTTTACATGCCATATGATTTCTGTGTGTAGCCAGTGTTGCCAGAGATGCTTATCTCAAGGAAAATCTTTCCCACAGCATAAGTGTTTGCGTTCAAGGAGAGGTGCAGTTCAGAAGCTGTCCTGAGCCTTGTAACCTGTACTCTGTGGCATTATACCTTAATAGGCTATGTGCAATGTACCCTCCTTGTCACAGGGAAGGGGGTAATGACCTTAAATGGTTTCCACTGGTTACTAATATGAAAGATAAACTCCATGGCACCATCAAAGAAGTTTTGGTGTCTTACATGTCATTTCCATACCTGCTCTTACAGTTTTTTTTAAATGAATAGATAATCACTGATACACTGCTAGTCCATGGCTGAAGAAGGACCTGCTTATAAATTGGTATTCTATCAATCCACTGACCACCTTCTGGGACTGATTCATGTACCGTTGGTATAAAATGTGCAATAGGTCTGAAGAAAAACCTGTCCAACAACTAATTGTTTCAGGGAAGTTTATTTTAGCCAGGCCTGGCTCTAGCCAACAAATACATGGAGTTACTGGATGGCAGCGAACTGCAGCCCATGAGCAAAGGGAAACTTGGGCTTTTCCATGGTCATCCATGACGTGGGCATGTGTTTCCCCCTCCTAGTAATGTAGGAAACTCAGCAGCGATGACAGTCTCATGATGGCATTTTGTCTATCTTCATGTAAATCAGATGGTGGCAGTGGCTGCAGGGAGGTGGGGTGGAAATAGAAGGGATGTTGTGCAGTTCACTGTAGATGGCCTTTGCCAGGTTCAGTCATTTCCTGTCCGTCTGCCAAAAATCACAAGCTGATAAATGGACATAGGTTGAGTGTGGGAAACTATATGGGTTGATGATCTTTGGGGGGGGAGGAGAATGAAAGAAGAGTCACGAGTAAAGAAAACAATGCTTTTATCAGTGGAGATGCAGTCTGACTGGCTGATGCTGAGATAACTGCATCTTGCTTATTCTTTTTCTTCAACTTCTGGCCAGGGTTGAACTTGCTCCTGCCCATTTCTCAGTCTTTATTCCTAAGAGAAAGGTCACACATTCATGGCTGTTGATCAACATGAAAGGAGAGTATTTTATTCATTTTACAGCTACTTGTAGGGACAAACATATGCACACACATTTTTATCATTATGATTATTATTTATTAATGATACCCTCACAGTGCAAGAGTCCACATGCATAGTCCAGTTTTGCAGAGGCATTGCAGCTTCAAGTGCTCAGTTCAGCACCGGGGCAGATTGCGCACGCCCACTTTTGTGGAAAGAGGGCTAACAAGCAGTCCTATGGGCTAGATATGGAGTCGATAACGTATTCTAAGACTTTCCAGGGTTTGTTACTTTGAGCTTCCGAGCTTGTTCTAAGCAAATGACATCTTTTTACTTGTAACTAATTAAAATGTTAAATATGTTTAATGCAATAGAAGACCCAAGTGCTGCTGTTTTGTGACTATTTTGCATGTTAATAACCATGGTTAATCCTGCTCTTTTGCACATAGGTCAGCCTCTATCAGTTACTTACTAATGTTACACTTAGTGTTCAAAACTATAGCGAAACCATGAAGAAACTGATGTAAGCTTCGTTTAAATATTTTACAGCAGAAGAATAGTAATTGTACAGTAGTTTCATTCTAATCATTCTTTTTTTTTATTGTGTTCTTTCTTTACAGTAAATAAATTATCAGGAATGACCTCTCCAGCACAATGTCCATTCAGAGCTTGCAATACTGGACTAATTCAAATCCATACACTTTTAGCTCAGCTGGTATATCAGCTACACACAGAGCTGTCATAACTGAATAACTGAAGACATTACTGGTACACTCTCTGATCTTCCGCCTTACTGAACGTTAGGAACTGAAGATTTACCTCTTGCCTACAAAGAAGTATCTCTTCAACCAATGAAATATTCTTCTTTAAAAGAAACTCATCTCAGAGGAGAAAAAAGGGGCGGGAATCAACTATAAAATGGCACAGTTTCATGGGATAAAACTGGAAATTCAACAAAAGCTGATTGCTTGTCCCAAGCACTGAGCCTTTTGGCACCACTGGAATTCAACCCTGGAAGTGCCTTACTTTACCAGATTGTGGCATCAGGACATTTTTAATAGGTTTGAATTTTCTATCATAAAAGTATTGTAGGTGCAGAAGCTATAATGCTTGCATTCTGGCAATTGATATTTTTAAAAATCATAAGACAGCCAGTGGGAAAGGGAATGACATCCCTACTCAAAGTCAAATACATTTATGAATTCCAGAATTTCTTCAGCTTTTCCTCTGCTGTAATGTAGAGCTGTTGCCTTATTCTCAGTGCATTTCAAAGCCTCCCAATTGTCATCTCAGCTTTTTTCTTTTTTTCTTCATGGCTGTACTTATTCTCTGCTAATGAATCATAGGATTGTAGTCATAGCATGTTAAGATTTTGATTTTAATCTGGTTCAGTCATAGCACAAGTAGTGAATAGCACAAAATAAAAGGTTGATGGACACAAAAATTGAAACTCTATCTATTACATGATAGAGTATGTGTATGCATGTACATACATTCTAGTATATGCATATATTATATATGACAAGTACTATAGGTGATTGCCTGGTGAGGGCACTGAATTCAGCAATAATTTCCATGTCATGCGAATGCATTTCAGATCCCAATGTTTCAGCTACTTTTTTTGATGGTTGTTACACTAAGACAGGTATGCATTTCTTTCCTCATGCAGTTAAGCAAGCACTTTAGCAGTCAAGAAGGATGCATACAAAATACATAATTATTTAACAAATGGCAAAAATATGAATAAAGAAATTGTAAATACATTATGAAAGAGTGTAACATATTTGTTCAATTATAAGATATTATTCCACGGAAGCCCTTATAATTCTCTGCTACATGTACGAAAAATAATATTACCAAAAAACAAATGTTTAATATACACATGCTGACACTATGTTTCAGATTAGCTAATGTTTATGGCGCACCAGATAGGCTTGTAGTGTAGTCTTTAACATTGTATTTGTACAATCAATGCTTATATGATAAACTAGCAATGACTTCTTATTCATATACCAAACAAAAAAAAAGAGCATGTTTAATTTAAAAATGTTAACGTAATATTGTGCCCTTAGGACTCAGTGACCCCTACTGAAATATGCCTGAACAACACCTCTGTGTTGAGGTCGTAACTAATTACCACAATGTTATAAAAATTGAACAGATTTCACAAAAAGGAAATTCCTCCTACACATTTTTTAAATATATTATTCTGTACAATTATGTCTTACTTTCTTTTTTTTTTAAATATTGAAAGCCTATATGTCACATTGCACATTACTGTGAAGACATGAGCAATATAATATGGCTCTATGTACATATTACACTGTTCTGGTCCTAATCATAGTCTGTAATTCCCAATCTGTTAATCACAGTTATTTACCCTGTTTTTAGCATTGTAGAACTGCTATGAAACATTCTTGTAGACTGCCATATAAAAAATAAAACCAGTTTGACAGATGTCCAGCTTAACTTGTAGTTAGAAAATAGATCCAATAAAGCAAGTCTGGAAGCTAGTGTTAGAGTGGTTCATTTATGTTACCTTGAAAAAATCCTCCTTTCTCATATAAAATAAGCCTTTTACATTATATACATATATACATAATATCACAAGCTCTTCTATTTGAAGCTATTTGCATCCTGCTGATGCCTAGTAATATACTCATTTTATTAGAGAAGACGTGAATGTCTTTCTGCCAACAGAATCACACTTTTTTTCCCTTCTTTTAAAAGACATTACTGCAGAGAAATAAAAATTGATATATGGTATAATTCTCAGATGCTATTCACCTGTACTTCAGAAATGTGAAATAAAGTATGACGTGGAGGAACCTATTACAGAAATATCCTTGGTGAGCTTTGAAACCCTCCCTCCCCACCCACATACTCTCTGCATTTCTGCAATAACTTTAGCAAGATAACAGCTGTATGTTTTGAATATGTTGCACCCTCCTTGTCCCCAATTTTTATTTTTCTTCTTAAGCTATTTTGAAAAAATAAATAATCTGTTACTTTTAAGCTTGGATAATGGAAGATTATGCATCTCTTGTATATGTATCATAAAATAAAACATGCAAGCAGAATCTTCCCTTATGAGTATGATACCTTGTGTTGTACGTGTGTTGTGGTTGTTAATTTTTTTTTTTAAAAACTTTTTCACCGGGTTTATTTTTGTTTGTTTGTTTGGGAGGGGTTTTTTGTTTGAAAAACAACGGTTCTGAACTGAGCAATTATTTCCCGGGGAAAAACAGTTGTAAAAACTTACAAGTGCCCTTTGCATGTATATTTAAAACACAACACAAGCCACTTTCTTTTCTTCGTGGATAGATTCTCACCTTCAAAATCCCTGACAGATCAATTTTGAAAATGAATCAAACAGTACAATATTAGCCTTTGCAATCAAATATTGCATCGTCATTGTATTAATTGCACCACATTCTGTCTGTAACCCCCGGGAAACCTTTCTGACGTCTAATTAGCTGCAGAGGGCAGGATTTGGCCCCTGCTGTTTTTAATTCACCACTATGAATGAGGTCTTTATGTTGGATTGAGGATGTACTTGCATACACATGAAGAGACAATTCACTTCACCCAAGGCTGTGGGCAGTCTATCTTGCAAGAGCAAGGATATAGAAGCTTTGTAGCATGGTACCTCGCCTCAGAGAATGTTTTGTTTCTTCTGAAAAAACTAGGAGGATGTGAACATAATCAAAGTTTGGCTGAACTCTCTGAGTTTCTGGGTCATCTCATCAGATGCTGCAGTGTGTGTAACACTGTAACTATGTAACACTGACTGATCCAAATCATAGGAAACAAACTGATCCAAGTTTATTTGGGTTTTAATTAGGAAATATACATAATGAACTACCATTCCACAGTCACCATGACCTTGATTCAGTAAAGCATCTATACCAGGAAAGCTTTTAAGCATCGTGCTTAAGTGTTCCCACTGAAAAGGGGTGGACCTATGCATGTGTTTAAACGCTTTCCGAATCACAGTCTGTCTTTGCTTTGCATTTTGTCTTTAAGTTTAGTCTGAGACATTCCCTAGAGATGATATTCAGCCTGCTCCTGTTCCTATTGAAGTCAATATCAAAATCCTCATTTGACTGCCATAAGTGCATGATCAGATCAATGGCCAAATGTCTATACTGCACACCCACTAGTGGTGGCATGCAGGATATGTCATGCCACAGAGAAAAGCTGACTGCATCCACATTGTGGTGTGTAGCTACACATATCAGTGAAGGCTCTGGCGGGGAGGCAGTGGGAAAGGTTCTGGCAGTGGGGAGCACTGGACAATCTCTGCCTGTTTCTCCATCTGTAAAATGGAAATTATAATACTTTCCTCACAGAGTGATGTGAGGATTCTTGTTGTGAAGTTCTCTGAACATGGACAAAGAAAGTAGCCTATTACAAATTCTTTGCTACCACCCTATGATTGTGGCCATATTTTATACAAAATAAAAATGTCTGCTCCACACACTGAATTCATTTGAGCAACATGTTTGGGTCATGATGCTACCTGACTTCGTATAAGCTTCCCTTTCTTTCCATTGCCACGAATCCCCAAGTCATAAAACAGCAGACCCAGCCATGCCAAGTACATCAACCACATCTTGACCATAATTCTTTAAGAAAAAATTGTCTTTAACAAATTCCTAGCTGACTACATTCATTCATAACGAAAGCATAAAGTGAATCCCCACACTTGCATCTGGTACTGTTTGACTAAATAGTCTTCCTGGAACTGCGCCTTCCAGATTTCCCTCTAGAGCTGAAAATGGCAAATTTTAAGGAGTTAAATTCCTTGGATAGCTCTGCATTGCCATGAAGCTAAACTTTCCTCTACATGTGTGTAATTTACTGTGTTCATCATTCTCATTTTACTGAATTGGTCTCAATAAAAAAAAAACAAAAAAACACTATAGTGAAGTATACAGTTGAGGAAAGAGAAGACCAGGGCAACAGCATAAATCTTGCTCAGGCAATCTTTAAATGGGTGTTTTTATAATTTTTAAAACATGCTGATTTTTCAACATCATATGCAGATAACTCATTAGGCTGCTCATCAAAAGAAAGCATTCCCAGTTTTTCTAACTCATGAACATTTCTCCAACAAACAGATTGACCATTTGACGTTTTTTTATTTGCCTGCATTTTTTCTGCTTTTTCAGTGACCAAGTATTATTCTTTTCTAAATCATTTGATCCAGTTTCACAAAAAAAAAAGCGGGGGGTTGATTCTGCTCTTTTCAGGTAGCCAAATTATATGTTCAGAGCAGATCAATTAGATTCGCATATGGTTGGATTAAATTATCAAGCCATTCCTGACTCCAAAACCAACTTTTTTCTTCTTCTTTTTTTTTTTTTTTTTTTTTTTTGGCTAAGACTATATTTTTGGATTGTGCAAACTTGAGGAGATTTAACAGCTGGAAAGGGCTGAGCATCCAACATTTAAACCCACTGGTAATATTCCTGCTGCTTATGGTATGTCATGTGCACCTTGGCTTTTACTATTTAAGCCAAAAAGCTGCTTATCCTGGTGCTCATTTAGCCACCTAAACTATAGGGAATTAGGAGTTTACTGTCTTAATGTGCTGCTAATTCAGTTTAGTCATTTTAGGGGATGACAATGTAAAAAAAAGGGGGGGGAGAATATGAGGGTGGGGTTTCCAAATACTCTCATGGCATCCGTTCTGCCCTCCCAAAAAGTAGGAACCCTTTCAGTCTCACATGCTGCTCATGGGCCCCGTTTGTTGCCCCCGTGTCATTGAACAATAGACAGATTCTGGGGAGACCATAACATATAATGTTACACAACATATTTGCAACAGACATCAAATATCTCATTACCAGATTTACACCTACTGGGGCAGAGTCTCCAGTCTGGACTTTGTGTACCTGGTGCAGCTTGGGTATAAGGTTTGAAGGATGCTTTATTTCACCTTTGCTCACCCTAGTTCCTAGGGTCACTGGGTACTAGGACAGTGCCCTGGAAAAATTATGTTAGCTACCCACAGCCCCCCACCAGAGACAGTTCCAGAAGCTGGAAATTGGCGGGGTGCAAGATGGATGCCCCTGTCTTATCCCCTTTCCCTGGTTCACTTCATCTCTGTTAAAAGCCAGGAGAGAGATGGTATAGGACTCCCAGGGCAGCCTTACACCACCAGAGATTTCCATTATGAAGAGGGAATCCTTCTACTGCTCTTTAAGTCAAAATGGGGCCAAATAATAGGTTCCTAGTATCACATTCAGAGCTGGGGTATCTGGGATGCAATTCTGTCTTGGTATTAGAGGGAAGTGGGTTGTATCTGCCTGGTGTGGGAATGTAGTGAGATTAGTTACCCATTATAGTTCAGTATCCGTGTTTTTGTGTACAAAAGGCACATGAACTAAACATCTTGTGAGGTTATTTTTTTACACATATAAAGGACTTTGAAAGAACAGACTGTACATTTTAAAATTGTCTGGTGCACAGCCCTGAGAATATTTACAAAAAGGATGCTATTTGAACACACAGCTGTATTTTGTTCCCAGTATTTCAACAGAGATGGGCCTCACCTGTAGGGTGGACTTTCAAATCAAGATCTGAGTTCACCCAAGGTTCTGGGCATATTAGGTTCTGAAATTCTATCAATTCCTGTATATGTGTAATGTTCATCCCCATATGTCATTAAGAAAGTATATGTTAGACCTGGTCTGGAATTTCCTATCTTTTTTCAATAGAAAATGTAATTTCTGCAAGTTTGAATTTTGTCAATTTTCTACCAGCAAAATCTAAATGAAATATTTCATTTTGGCTCAGGTGGACCAAAATCTAAACATTTCACATTTTCTAACCAAACTGAATTCTCTATAGGCTGAGCTCTCCAGCTGAACTACATCTCACATAATGCAATATGGTCTCCTTTCCTACTGTGGTGCATCATGGGAGTCATGTGACCATAGCCTTTACTCCACCCATCTATTGGATGCTTTCCTGGAAACTCTTTGTCAGCCTTCTGTATTTTTACTGCTTATCTGGCCCCCCCCCCCAAAGATTTCTGTCTGGGCGGGGGCAATCTGATGTACTGTTTTCAGCCTGGTGGGATACTTTGTTTTATTGTAAGCTTCTTTTATGTTTTGCCCTATTAAATAGATTGGCTTTAGCCAGATAATTACAATATACCTTGGGGAATACTGAATGAGTTTCAGTTATGCCTTTAGCTTCCTGCTGTGCAAATCAACGTTAACTTCGTCCTCATAACAGCACACAAGGGAAATAGGTAGGGAATCCAGAAATGGCCTAATGTTCCATCAAGTGCTCAAATACCATGATGACACACAGTGTATAAGATTAGGCAAATAGCTACCACTCCTCACAGATGTTTTCTGGCATATCCCTTAGACTATTCACAGCAAATCAAGAAAATACTTATTTTTCAAATACTAGTGGCTCTGGGAAGAGCAGCCAGTCAGACTTTAAAAATACTGAAACAAACTTAATGGACTACGGCCCTCTCCTAGATGAATCGGAACTGCTCCACTTTGTGTCATTGGTGCCTACTAACAGCTACCAGTGCTTAGCCCATGGGTGTATGCTTTTGGAGCAGGAGGCTTTGAATTCCATCCTAACAACTGCTGTGGCCACATAGTAACAATCATGACTGTACTTGATGACCAGGCAGTTCTTTATAGTACACCATACCTTAGCTCACATTGTTTGACTTAAGTCAGAGAGAGAGGAGAGCAGCCAAAGGCAAGACAAAAGTTGTTAGAGTGGCGCAGTGCCTGTTCAACAAACTTGTGCCCATGGATACTTTTTCTAGGTGGACACACCTGACTATAATGAATGCAGAGGGACCAGGGTTACTGCAGCCAAGGTGACTCTGCAGGTGCTTTGGCATTAGGAAACTCATCAAGGACCAGGCCAGTGAAATGCTCTGTGGGCCTGATTTTCAGAAGGGCTGAGCATCCAGAACTGCAATTGAAATCAATGGCAGTTAAAACATTGAAACCCCTGCTGTGACTATAAAGCAATTGTACTTCTATGCCCTTTTAGGTGGCTCTGTCACTCGCTATGAATTGCAACAAATCTGTACCCATCCAGCAATGGCACAGTAGTTGTTATCGTGAACACACAGCCACGTAGACCTTCCTAATGACAGAGGAGATAGACAGACAGACTAGCATGGACACCCTCCCAGGTGATCACAGTGGTTCCTTCTGGACTTAGAATCAATTAATGTGACCATTCAGAAAGAGAAACACAAACACGTGCTTAAAAATGTCTTCCACATCTCTTAAAATGTACAATTCTTTCTATCAACATGTTTTAACCATAAATAGTCAAATGAGCCTGATCCCATAGCCACAGAAGTTAATAGCAAAATTCCCCTTGACCTCAATGGGTGCAGGATGGGGCCCTGATAGGACATCTAAGGCAGAGGTTCTCAAACTGGGGGCCATGAGCCCTCGGGGGTCACTAGATGGTTATATGAGGGTCACAAGCTGCCAGCTCCATGGGGCTGACAGCCCTGAGCCCCCATTAAATTAAATTAACCCCCCCATTTTTAATTTATAATAGGGTGTCACACTCAGAGGCTTGTTGTGTGAAAGGGGTCACCAATACAAAAAGTTTGAAAACCACTGATCTAAGGATTGAGAAGTGAGCCTTCATTTCATGAAAAATAAGGGATGCAATACAAATCTCTTATTTCAATTGGATTAAGCATTTTCCTGTGATAAATGCTCAATGGCTCTGTGAAGGCTACTATTATGCAGTTCCTCATTAAATAGGGTGTACTGGGGTCAGCTGTGTTTGCAGACAGGAAGAGGAAGTTTGAGCACAGAAAAAAAGCAAGCAGGGCAGAGTGAGAGGAGGTGAAAAGTTGCCTGGCTGCTAATTGGTGGCTTAGTCTAGCAAAACACGAAGAAAGCGTAAGCAAGGGAGTAAAGAAGAGTTTTAGTTTTATAAAGTCCTCTGCACTACGCCCAAGCAAAGACAGGAGCTGTGAGTGAACAAAGCCAAAGTTAAAAGAAAGAACTCATGGTATAAAGCTAGTTATTTCCTGCCACAGCCTGGTGAGTGGGAAATGCCTGTCTGGAATTGCATGAAAGAACATACCAAACCTACTCCTTAGCAATAGAGGTTGTTGGCATACAATAACTAGGAACCCTAGAAACATCAACAGTCCGACAATCTAAATGAACCTTCACTCAGTCCATGGAACTCAGTGGCATGAGTTGTGCCCTGTCCTGAACTAACATCTGAAAGACCTGTGTTTCATTGCAGAGCACAGTCAACTCCCTTTGCTTAGCAGTGTTGCAGAGCCAATGCATCTGTCTCCTATCAGGGAGGAAGTGTCTTATGTTGCTCAGTATTGAGCCTACACTGAGCTACTTAAGGAGCTATACTGATGGATTCTGAAGAATCCTTTCCAAGAATCCTTCTTGGTCAGAAGTGTTGTGATCACAACTCTTTGACACTGATGTTGCAAGTGTACTCTGAAAGTGATCAGGTAAAAATTATACCTTTTTACACAACTGTGATAATACTCCCAGTGTGTATTTACTGCTGTTATATCTGCTAGCTTCACCAAAGTCTATATTGTTTTTACACCTGGTAGCATGGCAGAAACAACACTGCTAAAAGGGAATGAAGTGGATTCTGTTTCAGTTTATGTGTGAACAGACTTATTTGGTATGTTCCAATCTGGCTTTCGCAGGTGCTATCAAAGGCAGAATTTGGTTTGCAGATCCTTTATCACTGATGATGATGATGATGAAGGGGAAGGAAAAAACTCAGCTTGATATCCATATTCCAAAGAGCGTTTGCAGGAGTAGATGTAATACTTTTTTTTAAACTTTTAAATTGGCCACTGGTGATCTGTAAATCACTGAGAGACAATAAACATAAAACCCCCATGCTGCTATTTCTATGGCTAACTTTTTTGTAGCTGTAGTGTTCTTTAAAGATGAAAGCATTTTATTTCTTCTTTTTTTGCTTGTGGACACAGTGAGGTACTTTATGTTTGCAGACAGTTTCATGTGAAGTTAATCAGATGACTCCATTTAACATCAGTGCATGTCATGCAACTGACAGCCTGAGTAGCTCTTTGAAACTATAGGTTGAGGTGGATATTTCTGGTTTGTTGTTTTCTGTATAGAATTCACTAGCATTATTTTAACTAGTCAAATGCAAGTGTATACACAAGACGAGAAGACTGCAGTTCTTAGTCTAGAATATTAGTCAGATATTTCATATGTTAACATTCATAATGGACATGTCTTTGTCTTCTTTAAATAAACTATCTAGGAATTCTGAATTTACAGTTAAGATTTCTTCAGTAATAATAGCTAAAAGGAAAGGAATTGGGGAATTTTATGAATGTCTGTTAAACTGCAGGATGATTGCCTTTAAAATAAAGATAACTTCTTGCTCATTTCCTCCTAATTTTAAATCCAGTTGCTGTATAGAACAAATTAGGGAGTGTGTGTATGTATATGTAAATACTGCTGCCCTCTCCTGGGTGGAATCAGGACTGTTCAGCTACATGGCTTTATACAATTAAGAGCAAACAAAGCATCTTCTTTACTCAAGTATATAAGAATGGTGTTTTTGAAGGAAGTTCTGAGTTCAGGCCTTTCTTACTCCAAGAAGTTCAGTGTGGCCATATTGGACAGCATGCATCTTAACGTAGCAGCCGCTATAAATTGTTGGTTCTGTCTTACAGCTTGCCATTGAGATTAGGGCAACAATGTGGGACGTAAGTTACCTATAGCTTAGGCTCATGGTGTAGTCACCACTTTAAAAAATGGTGTATTAAACCACAAATGAACTGAACCAATTATACTAATATTGTTCATGTAAACAAAAAAAAATAACATTGCAAAAGCCCCCCGCCGTGCACTGACACCCATGAACAGCATCATCTTGAGCTGACTGGCATACTTTAACAGCTGGGTTTTCCTTTGTACAATAAAAGGGTAACATGATAAATAGATATGATGTTGTTACTGCTTATGGGCTTGGCAATGGTATCGAATGTGCACATTCATGGACAGTCACCCAGTGGAATGGGGAGACTTACATTTAGGCTCTGTGACTACTAGATGCCACTGCTACTGATAGCAGGATTTTTCACCAGTAAACAATCAAACACAAAAGATGTTATGCAAAATCCTCCCATAGTAGCCATGGTGAAGATTAATGAGAAAGCATGTGTTGCTCTCAGCACAGGCATTGTGATATAAAACCACATGCCCAAATAAAAACTTTGAATGCCCTGAAATAAAAAATAAGGGAACTGCGCTAAGGAACACAGGGGCTTACTCAAAACAAGGGCAAGTTCAGACATCTCGCTCTTCCATTAACTGCAGTAGACATGTCAAATCAGCCAGAAAATCTGTTTCATTTTAGTAGGTCATTAGAACTCCCATACACTGAGATGTAAAATAAATCACAATATCTAGGTAGTACAATGAAAGGCACATTCACTGTAGCTAGATGATTAGATATAGTAATAAACTTTCACCTACATATCCCCAACCCAAAATAGACATAATGTATATGTACCAAAGTTAAAGTTCAGAAATGGAGCTTGTTCCCAGCAATAATTATGGAAATTAAGTATTTTTAAAATGCATATAACATATTTCAGGGATACATTAACATAATGCATGAAATATATAATATTTGTAGTAAATATAATGCTTTGCATGACACTTGAAGTTTGTAAACTAGTGCTCATGAGCAGGGATGGCACATCGGCTATTGCTGCTCCCTAGTGGCCTGGTGAATGACCTAAAACCTTAACATTTCCCCTTCCTCTTCTCCACACCCAGCATCATGAGATGTAGGAATAATAAACATGCCCTATGCTGTCGTCTGACACACTGAAACAGATTACAATACAATCCTGCAGGATATAAATCTCACTGATGCTGTTGGGTGATAGAAAATGCAGAGAGGCCATTTCTTTCGGTGCAAACTCCTTATCAGTGTAATGTATCTGAATGGTTTGGATTGAAAGAAAAGACAATGAGTCAGCCTGACCTCAGATTTCATAGGTTTTGCACAAAAACTCATTATTTGGTAGTCTCTCTGGTGGTTGTCGAGGGGAATATCAGAAATGACAGGGCATTTTTTAAAAGAGCAGAGGACAACCCCAGGGTTCTGATTGATGTCTGTCTTCCTGTGGAATAGACCCTTCTAATGTCTTGCTTGTGTGTGAGACTTACCGTTGAGGGCCTGAGAGCTGCTACATTTTCCTACAGAATCAAGGAATTCCCAGTATCTGAAACAGTACTTTGTAAAGCACTCTAGGTTATCTTGAGTATCAAAGGACAGCTATAATTCTATAGATTTATAGAATCCCAATTCTAGTTTCTTCTTCTGTGTTTTTAAGTATACTTCAAAGAGCTGAATGCATGCATAAGCCTCTCATTTGTTTTACCAGATCCCAATTGCTATTTCCAAAACAGCACTACTGTGTTTGAGCATTTTAGAGAACATACTAATGAAAACTCTGGGAGTCCCATTTTGCCTCCAGATTTGTATACCTCATTCTGTCGTGGCTATGGATTGCCTCAGGCCTTTGGGTGCAAAGAGCCCCAGACATCCAGGTGCTTAGCACCAAACAGCAAGTAATTCCAATAACCCAGTTACTGACTGGCCACCCACTCTTTCAGAGGCCTGGGATCTCCTTCTCCCTGTTCATCTTCTCTGTTTCTTCCCTGTCTGTGGTCTGGCATTAGGATGCAGGCTGGCAAGGCACCAAGCCAGCTTTCCTCCCTGTTTTGCTTTTTATGCTCCTGGCTGGCTTGCATATGCTAGCAGCCTTTGCACGCACTACCAGATGGGGAGTTGTTATGACTATGTAGAGTTTAGTGGGTGGGGCCACCACAGGCAGGGAGGGAGCTGGATGAAGTCCTGCCCACCCTTCTCTGTATAAAGCCCCAAATAAACCTAGTGTTGACCCTGACCATAGAAAGTAGCTTTCTAAAGTGGACCAGGATTAATGAAGTTCACAACGTGCTTGTTTCTTTGTCAGGACTCTGAATGCTTTTCCAGCTCATTGCTGTTTCACAGAATAGGAGTCTTGCTGTCAGAGGGCTAAACCCACTTGTTTGTGCACTGAAATCTTTGCTATCAGTTCCTTGCAAGTGGATGATTTTATTAGAATTGGTTTTATACTAGATTGAACACTTTCCCTTGAGAAAAAACAACATTTCTTATGCTATCTGTTCTTTGAACAATCTTTTGAGGCAATTCAGGTGATATTAACATATAGTAACTACTACCTAGCAAATGAAATTAGAACTGGAAGAAGCCCCATCATCACATATTCCTCTCCATGCTGGGATGAGGTATCAGTCTCTGCTATGAACAATTTCAGTACCAATTAGAGCTGGGTATGTTTTCCAAATTTTGAATTTTTTTGATTAAATTTGTCATCACAATTTCAAATATTGATGTAAAACCAGTATGGTATTTTCACAAAACTCTATTTCAACTAGCTGCTGAGCTTGTCATTTTTCTTGTTGTCGACATTTTGACAGGAAAAAGGTTCTCATTTTTCCAAATAGCTCTATTGCTAATATTATCAATTATTTTGTTATTCCTACAGTGCCACAAATTTGTGCGGTTAAAAGGGAACAGGCCTGATTTTTCTATTTCAAACCTATGTGACTTCACTGCTTTCAAAGGAGTAACTCATAGAATTATGCCAGAGTTAGATCAGCATCTGGCCCAGTGTCCCTGCCTTGAAGAGCTTATATCCAAGTGAAAATGACATGACATGGTAAAACATGTTCATATAATAGAATCAGAGAATATCAGGTTTGGAAGGAACCTCAGGAGGTAATCTAGTCCAACCCCCTGCTCAGCCTAATCCCCAATTTTTGCCCCGATCCCTAAATGGCCTCCTCAAGGATTGAACTCATACCCCTGTGTTTAGTAGACCAATGCTGAAACCACTGAGCTATCCCTCCCTCTATTGAGAGATATAGTGGAAAGGGAGGGCAAAGATTACAGTAATAAGAGATCACTGCAGTAGCTGGATTCACCCTGGCTGGAACAGGGAGGCAAAAATTTTCTGTTTGTTCTGGCCTTTTCTGAGACCCCAAGTGGAAGGTAGGTTGTATCCCAGCTGACTTTGCACACAATGGACTTTTAGTTACGAGAGGCTCTGTGCGCTGGTTTCTACCAACTGAACTCAGCATCAATAGTGTGTAAATCTAGCCCTTAGGAGGCCTTGGATGCAGCCCAGACCTCAGCCTGTCAAGAACACGGTGAGGAGGGGAGAAAACGCCATATGAAACACAATAATAATGTTTTTAAAGTTTTGAGATGGTATTGAATTTATTTAGCACAAATAATATTTAGTATTTCACAGGTTCCTAGGCCGATAGGTGCAGTTACCTAGATACCAATAGATGTTACCCTGTCAGTAGCTAAACTCCTGTAGACAGGGGATTGCATCTCCTACCATAAATCTTGATCATTCATTTCTTCTGTTCATTCACGGAAGGTTGTGAATGCTAAACTCCATGTTTGGACACACAAGATCTACTCTAGAGAGTTCTGCTGCCCTAGGCAAACCTGCAAATATCCTTCTCTGCTATAGACATAGTCACCCATCAGTTACTGAGTTGTTTTGCTGTCTCTAATATTTTTACTACGCTAGGCGACCATCTGTTTAGTTCTGCCTACATGGACTAGATTTGATCTACTGGCAGTATTTCAATCCTGAATCATGAATCCCCTTGAGTCTTTAACTCTCTGAAAGCCGTGTCCCATCTTGGATGATGCAACAGCTGCAACTATTTCAATTACCAGTGAAATGAGTTGGCACAGTTTAAAAAAAAAAAAAGACACCAGTGAATTCCTGCCAGGGAAAATGTTCCCATTAATCCTTGAAGGGCCTTAGTGTTTGGTCCAGAGCCCTATAACTTCCAATCGCGGCTAACAGGTGTGCTGAGAATTACAGCCATACTTTCACTCCAATGCATGGATGCAAAAGCAATAGACAGGAGTCATTCTTTGAGGAATGGGAAGAGGAGTGATCTGATATTACCCACTTCTGTATTCTTCAGACATGGGGACCATTTTGGCAATTTGTAAGAGAGCCCTTCAGCTCAGGTTATCCTGGGACATTCTCTTCCAAAATGATTTCTAGTCTTAAATTCTACAGCATGTGTTACACCCAGCTGGGATGCTTTACAAGAGTACAGAATGATACAATTGGAATGATTCCCCTGAAGATAGCTTTACTCCCATATAAAATAATGAATAACCCAGCCAAGACAAAGGAAGAAAAAGAATATAAAGAAATAAATCCAAAAACATGTGGTTGGTGTTTTTCACTTGCATTGGTTTTTGTTTTTTAATTTAGGAAAAGATTTTTCCTTAACTTTTATATGTATATTTTCTTCATGAGACACCAGTGCCGCTTCCCACAGCCCCCATTGGCCTGGCATGGCAAAGTCGAGACTTGAGTGAAGATCACTAATAGTGATTCTCCAACCTCACCTCCCACATCACACTAGGTTTTCTTTGCAAGTCTTCTCCCACTACAGCCTGATCCAAAGCCAATTGAGTCTCTACACTCAAAGTTTATGCCTGAAGCATTTGTGTGTGTTTCAGAGTGTAGGCTTTCCTGCTGTTGGGGCTATTGGTATACCATGGTGCCGCCTGTATATGCTTTTCACTGTGTTTCTGAATGGCAAAGAGAACTGTCCTGAAACTTAGAACAGGAGATGCTGCCATACAGGGGAAGGTGTGTTTCAGAGCAATGTTTGGGTTTCAAATGAGGAAAACGGAAAAACTAGTATTTACTGTTTGGGTGCATACACTGTGTATTGCCAAATCACTGCCTCTGAAGTTTTGGTTTAACCCTCCCTCACTATTGAGTGAGTATTGTCCATAAACATTACTGCAAGTCTGAGAAGTGCCTTCAGCTTTCCTGGTGGTCTCTGTCCTTACTCAATCTCCCTATGCCCTTAAGCACAGTGGGGCTAAGTCTGCCCTCTATTATGTCTGTGAAATTGTGCATGGGTATAATTGAAGGCAGAATTTGGCCTAGTGCAGGGATCGGCAACCTTTGGCATGCAGCCTGCCAGAGAAATCCACTGGTGGGCCAGGACGGTTTGTTCACCTGCAGCATCTGCAGGTTCAGCCAATCACAGCTCCCACTTGCCGCAATTCACCGTGCCAGGCCAATGGGGGCTGCGGGAAGCAGCACGGGCCGAGGGATGTGCTGGCCACCGCTTCCCGCAGCCCCCATTGGCCTGGCATGGCAAAGTAGAGACTTGAGTGAAGATCACTACTAGTGATTCTCCTACCTCACCTCCCACATCAAAGTAGGTTTTCTTTGCAAGTGTCCTGTCCCACTACAGCCTGATCCAAAGCCAATTGAGTCTCTACACTCTAATCCAAGTAATTTAATGACTCCCATTAACCTCAATTGGCTTTGGATTCAACACTTACTGTAATATGTGAGATCTGCCAGAAAATAGCGAAAAACGATTCAACTGCTGGCATCTCTCTTCCTAAATATGTCTTCAATGTGCATTATAATTCCAGACAGCTTCTATTATAGGGTCAGCAGGTAGCGACCCTTTTATTTAGATTGACTACTACCTTTCATTATAAAAGATTCTAGCAACCTGTTTATTATTTTTTTTAGAATCTCTAATACCTCCCACAGTTTGAAGCAGGCATTTGTACTCTGGCAAGAAGAAAGCCCTTGGGCTAGAGAAATGCCTTTTCTTTTCTTTTCTTTTCTTTTCTTTTCTTTTCTTTTCTTTTTCAGATTGATGAAATTCCATTCAAGTTTGGCAGTTGAAAAATCACCTTTTCCTTTCTCTATTTGGTATTCCTCAGGAAAACATTGGGAGCACTGACATTCTTTCACACATACACAATTGAACTGTGCCAGTGCCACCACCAGAGCAGCAGCATACACTTCACTGGGAAAGTATGGGGCTTCCAGAGCAATCATAGCAGCAGGGAGGTTTTTTGGGGGAGGAAGCTGGGTTCATCACTCTGACTTCTTCCTGGACCTGGAACATGGGGCAGTATCTCCCCCAACTTCTAAAGTGTATAGCCGTAGAGAAAGAAGGCATTGGGATGGGCTCCTCTAACTAATTCCCTGACCCAACACATTACCCCAACAGCTCATTTCCCCCCCACACACTTCTGGGGGCACAACATGATGTAGGAGCCCCCAACTTCTCAGGAGGGGTAAAGAGAGAGGTGGGTTGAGATCTCTTTAAACACCACCAAGGACATGACCCTAGCAACCCAAAATCCTCCGTCCATTTCCACCTCTGCCACCCTTCTCCCTGGGATAACAGCCATCCCCTGCTATCAGGTAGTATGGTTAGTCCTCAAGTGGTAGCAGTGTGTGCTGCTGTACTTAAGGTTCAATGTTCAGGCTGTGGTGATGATGATGGTGGACCTTCCACAGAGGCTGACAGAGGGACAGCTGCCTTGGGAAGAGGAGTGGCCAAGAGCCTGGAGTGATCAGTGGAGCGCCTTGTGCAAAAGTAGCTGGGGCAGGACCCCAGCACCACAACTTGCCAGAGGTACCTGGTAAAGCCCTGGGGAAGGGCCGGAAAAGTGTTGGGGAGCCTGGATACAAGGGTGAAGGGCTAAATTTTGTTTGTTAATAGTAATTAATAATAATCTCAGGAAAGGAGGCCTTATGGTTAAATTCAACATTGTATTTGAGTGTATTGAGTTAGGCCCTGAAGAAGAAGGGAACATAGGAATTGCCTTACTGGATCAGACCCATGGTCCATCTAGTCCAGTATCCTGCTGCCAAGAAAGGCTAGCACCAGATGCTTCAGAGGAAGGTGTGCAAAATCCTGAAGTAGACTGGTGTGGTATAATCTCATCCTAATAGTTAGAAATGGGTTTATGCTCTGAAGCATGTGGTAGCATATCCCTTCCTACATTTCCTAGCATTAACTACTATAACTTTAGTCTTGAAACCCCAAGCACAGCAATGCACGCGTTCAGAGTGGGTACAGTGGCACTCCTATGGATCCCTTATGTGTCATGCAATCTTCCATATGGCAGACTGACTCCTCCTCCCCAACCTATTTGGGAGTCTCAGGAGATGATAACAAGCAGCAATCTGTGAACTCAGGCTGTGCATTTGTGCTTGAGTCCCCATGCAGTAGGTGCAAAGAGGCATGAGGAAGTCTCTTTAGCTTTTCTCTTCCCACCCCCTACCAAGCACCAGAGCAAGGATCAGGTTCAATCTGACGGAATGAATTCTTGAGCCAGAGTTTCCATGATAGGTGACTTTGTAATCCACAAATGGAAGATTTGCTGACTAGCTGTAAGAAAAAAGAAAAAAAAAAGGCTTGGTCCCTTCACCTCAGTTTTAATGTTTAAACTAGAGAGGAGCCTATACTGCAGGGCTTAGATATGGAGCCACACTTACCTAAAGTTTGAGGGGGTTGGATCTGGGGTTTTGGTTTGGCCTATGTTACAGACCGGACTCAGTTCTTACATTTGGATCAGGATTCAAATCTGCATTTCAACAAAGGAAAGTGGGTGTTGAGCACTGTCTCCTGTTTAAATAGAAAGGAGACTGGTACTATTTTCTTCTTCACCTATGTACTGGTAGTATTAAATAGCAGGACAAGTTTGGAGTGCTGTTAATAGACCCTCCATACAACAGCCCCTGCAGTAAAAACCCTCTACGCAAGCATCAGCAATTCTTGAAGACAGAATATTAGCATGAATACCTGAAGACACTTTAGATTGCAGGCCTGGGATAAGTTGTCAGATATGAGTAAATTGGAATCAAATATGTCTAGAAGTCAGACTACCTAAAGATGGAATAATCAAAACCATCGAAGCCTGGTGCATAATGGTATGAGACAAGTGGTTCGGCAAATATTGTTCTAATATCATCTTAACCGCAAGGGCTGCTCAGATGTGTTTCTCAAAGCAGTTGAAGTTAGCAAAGAGTACTTGTCATTAATCTTTTATAATGGCTTTTGGGAGCCACAGTTCATTTAAACATTTTACATTTTTATTACTTATGTATGTGGGGCAGCAATTAAAGCTGTCGTGGTCACATAATGAAGACTAATGAAAGCAAGAGTAGGGCAGGATTTCATTTTCTGTCAATCTGAATATCCATCTCCTTCCACAACAATAATTTTTTTTTTTGCTTGAAAGACAGCTCCCTTGAAGCATCAAATGAAACACCCTCACAATTGTACAAGCTGAACTATGAAGAGTGAGTGGCCCTTTTTTTGCTAGGAAAAGAATACCACTTGGTGATCACACAAGCACCCTAAAAGCCTCTGTCTTTCTCAATGTGAGCAATGCCCGAGTGGTATGATAACAGCATCTTGATGGTATGTTTTCTTGGCCACTGTGAAGGAAGAGTTTTGGAGGAAAGACAGGGATTACTCATCCCACAATTAGTCATCCTGCAATGCAATTTTATACTTGAGAGTTCTGATCTGTATTTCAGAAATGCTATTCTGTTACCAAGTGCCCAATTTTCATGTGTTTTTGCTTTCTCACATTATAATTAAGAAAGGCTAGGAGAAGCAAAAAAGTTGACTGTTGCAGTTTTGGGGGCCCTGAAAAATGGGTCAAAGGGAACAAATACCATATCCACTCATGTGTGTCAGTACATTTATTATACTTAATTAGCCTCAGTACCAGTTTCACATTTCATCTTTTCCTCTACTTCATCACTGTACATCAGTTTCCCCTTCTGTCTGTTGGAGACTCATGAATATGGGCTTGTTTATGGAGGGATTTATTCTGGAATAGCTGTTCCTGATTAGCTGCATGTGTGGACATTCTTATTCAGGAATAAGAGCATTCACATCTCTACTGTAAATCAGGCAGACCTGAAGAACTGTGTGGATCTCAAAAGCATCTCTCTCTGTCACCAACAGAAGTTGATCCAATAAAAGATATTACCTCACCCACCTTGTCTCTTTAATCAGGAATAGGCAATCTGCTTTAAAAATCACACCCTATCTTACTCTTGATTAATTTTCATGTCGACAATACACAAATCTAATACGCAAACCTTGCAAAGTGCCTGTATGTGTTACTGCTTCTCCTTGGAAGGCACTAAGACCCTCTCTTCTGTTGGCTGTCTTTTCTGAAGTGTTTTGTCATAGTGTGTATATATGAAGAATTAATTGTATTGAGCTGGTTTAGCACTCTAGTGCCAATGCACACTGCTACGGGGGATGGTCTAAGTTTAGGAGTGTCTTCCCTCAGCATGTCTTGCAAGTATACCATAAGCCAGTTAGGGTTTGGTAAACTGAACAAAGCAGTGCTTCCTGTCATTTAATAATGGACTCATCCCACA
The DNA here is from genome assembly GCF_009764565.3 of Dermochelys coriacea. Lineage (NCBI taxonomy): Eukaryota > Metazoa > Chordata > Testudines > Dermochelyidae > Dermochelys > Dermochelys coriacea. Next base: position 105,854,587 of record NC_050069.1, read on the forward strand.
CCTCTGGTAAACACTGGATCCTTATGGAATTGTTTTCTGCTCTCTGTGTCAGAGCAGAGCTCTCTCTGATGCATGGGCCATACAGGCAGGAGATCCTGAAGGGTTCTCCCATCTCCAAAGTGATACTGATCTGTAGTCTAATAACAAAATACAGGAGTACCTGAACATCCTAATAGTCTGAAATTTTGTATTAACATCCCTTCATTGGAGCTGTTCTGAGTCGAGAAAGTGGTACAGATGTAGTAAGTATTAATCATAAATATCAAGAGACAGAGTTTAATGAGACAAAGCCTTCAGCCCTTACTCAGGCAAAACTCCAGCTGAGTAAGGGCTGATTAAGGGCTTTAATATTTTGTCCCAAATATTTCAGCTGGTACGACTTGACATTCTTCATTGGTCTGTATATGGCAACTCCATAATTGCTTTAGCCATTTGACTTTTGCTTTTAGTATTTTTAGGTCAAGCCCAAGGCATGTGTCATATGAATGCTGCTGCATAAAGCACCGCCCTGTCTGGCCTCCTTCCCAACATGCACTTTTTTAACCTCCCCAGTCTGTGGCCCACCAATATCCCCTCCTTAAAGGGTGAATTTGGGAACCATCCTTCTCTGTCCTCCCATCTCTTCTCCCCTCCATGACAGAACCCTCCTAATATTGTACTCCTCATTGATGCTGAGTTGCCAAGTTGTCCTCTTCTAAATCTATTTCATGAGCACAGAAATCTGCCTGAAAATTAGCATAAGATCATTTATAGCTTTACCTACCCTGACATAAATAAAGTTAACATCTTCCTGTTAGAGATACTTTGTGTCTCTAACACACCAAAACAACAAATGAATCTAAGAAATGAAATCTGGCAAATGAAATTTAGAGCAAATCATGGGTCAAATTGACTTACACTATCTCATCTGTTTTCACATTGTTTTATGTCATTTGGAAAAACAGCAGCTGTGTCTGTGCAGTAACTACTGCACTTCTCCAAAGGGTGTTTTCCCACACATACAGCCAAATTAAGCCAAATATAGCTTGGAGTATGAAGGTGAAACTCCCATGAAAATTTCTGGGCCAAATTTTGCGATGGTGTAAGTTGATTTGAAATCTGATGTAAGTAGCAAAGCAGTGTAAACTGCACAAGGTGTCGAAAATGAGTGTAACCTACATGCTGGTGAATGTGGGGAACACATTTGTATCAGGAAAGCAGCTAAACTAAAGCTATCACCCCACTGCTCTAACTCACACTACATCATTCCTAGCACTCCCTAGGATCAATTTGGCCTCCTGATCAAGCAGATGACAAGCACTGTGTTCCCTTGCCACAGAATACCAAATCAGTGTAAGTTATGCAGGTCACCGTTAAAATGTCAACTTCTAAGTATAGGAAATAATTTCTGTCTCTCAGCTGTCACTGTGCAGCAGCTGTAGGTACATGGTACTTTCAACTGCAACCACTGTTCTGCACATGTGTTTAGAGCCAAATTGGTGCAAATTACCTTGCTCTTCTGCTTTTACAACCATTTTCTGGCTCTGTTAGAGTCCTGTTTGTATCTTTGGTGAAAATGGCCCATTATCTAAGGCCTTGTGGATATTCTTATTTAAAGTGGTTTAAAAGGCAATTTACTAAACTGGAGCAAAACCCCCACTATGGGCAATCTGAATTGGATTTAAACCATACACTTTCACTTAGCAAGGAATCTAGTACTGGTGAAAGGTGCACTGGAAGCTAAGTTCTACATAGCCACAGAACAACTGCATCTCAGGCAGTGGCACTGGCAAGATTCTCATGGTATATCCTTCATCAGCAGAGGTGGTGTTTTGGGGGGGGGGGCGGTGTTTTGGTTTTTTATTCTTCACTAGTCTAGGCTCTGATCTGGCAAGAGCTCTGCAGACTTACCCTGCGTCTATGCAGAGCCCAAATGAAGACAATGGGGCTCTGGGCAGGTGCTGTGATCAGCCCACATGGAGCTCATCATCAGAACAGTGCACAAGCCAGTAAGGTAATACAGATATAGGGTCACACTTTGCTCTCCATGACAAGAGTATAATTCAGAGTAATACCTCTGAAGTTAATGCAGTTATCTGGTACTTACACCAGTGTAATTGCAGGTATGTCTACGCTGCAGCTGAGAGCAAGCTTCCTAGCCTGGGTAGACAGACTTGTGTAGCAGAGCTCCTGCTAGCACGCTAAAAATAGCGGTGTGGATGCTGCAGCACCAGTGGATGTTGGAGGCCACCCAAGCTTAGACCTACCCTACCGTGGCAGACTGAGTTTGGGCAGCTAGCCCGAGTCTCTGCCGGTGCTGCTACATCCACACAGCTATTCTTAGTGTGCCATTGCAAGCCCCATTAGCACACATCTGTCTACCCAGGCTGGGAAGCCTCGCTCCCAACTGCCTTGTAGATGTATCTTGAGAGCAGGAATCTACCCAAAAGATTTTTTTTTAAATATATGACTATCTCAAGGTTGTTCCTTTAACCTACTCTGCTCAATTCCCAGTCTGTTTATAGAAATGTAAATGATGGTGTTTCATTTCACTTTGCTGCTGTTGTATGTCTCTAGTGCCAAGGCCTGAGGGCTCAGGCTTTGGTTTTCTCTTTCTGAGCTCAGATTTTCTTTCCCATATTATTCAGCATGGTATATACAGCATGCCTGTGCTCCTAAATCTGTATACATCTGCAGCTCCATCCAGCTTTTGTGCTCCAGCTGTAAAGGAGCCAGGAAAAAGGGGCACCATCCTTGGGTGAGCTGCAGTCCGTTCACAAAAGGACAGAGAAAAGTAAGGAGGGCGCTGTTGGTGAAATCCAAAATTGCACTTCTGCCTTTCTCCCAGGGCTCAGTGAGACCAGCAGGACAAACAAGCAACCTCCCCCGCGCCTTAGACTCGTTACTAAAGGAAAGAAAGGAGAGCACTAAAAGCCCCAGGTATTTTATTAGCTGAAGCCTTATGAATCTTCTTCTGGTGCCGGCAACACCTCCAGTTGGCAAGCGCACTTGGGAAGCTGCAGTCACTGACGCATAAGTTCTCTGTGGCATATGAGATTCACCAAGATGAGATGTGTTCCCATCATGCCTCTCAAGGTACTTCAGGCAGCTAATTGTGGCACATTTGGCCCTTCAGAATGAGAGAATGAAATTGCCAAATAAAGACATCAAGTGAAAAGCAGTGGCCTATCGGTAACATCAAACAATGTGGACATCATTTCATAGCTTAAGTATGGGGTTCGTCTAACGCTTAGTTTTATTTTTTCATAATCTCTCTATAGCTGCAAAGAATGTCTGTGTGAAAAGGGACATTTGAGAGCAGAATAATAGGACACTACCGTCTAGTAAGGAGCAATTAATTTAAGCTAAGGCTTCAGTTGTGCCATTTAGGTACAGCTCTGTGTTGGGTTGGTGTGATTCCAGCCTTGCTCTGGGAGAGACCAGGAGGTCTTCTGCTTTAGGGAAATCAAAATTCTTCCTAAGTGAGGAAAAGCAGTGTACTCTCCACTACACCCCTTCTTGGGGAGCAACTGACTACCCCCTGTGGCCCACCAGCGCAGGCAGCTGATGTGTAGGGGTGGAGATATGGACCTACGTTCTTCTCCCCACCCTTTTGGGGAGCCACATGCTTTGAACCCAGGGAATACAATTCTGCCCAGTCTTTATGTGAACAATGAAAGCAAAAGGGGGGAGTCTCATTGTGTCCTTTGCCACCCTTGTGATCTACTTAAGGGCCAGCCAGAGTCTTGCCCTAAGATCTTATACTGCACTCATCACCATGCTGTCTGAAGAGGACTCATTCCTTATTATTACCTGTCAAGACATGCTAAAATTCTCAAGGCCCATGGAGCTCTTTTAAAATGGAAAGATTAAAAAAAATATTTAGCATTTACACAAGGATTTACATCTTCCGACATTAGTAATTATCCCTTATACTACCCATTGAGGTAGGCACAGAGAGGCTAAATTATTTGCCCAAGACCCCAACAAATCAATGGCAAAGCAGGATGAGCGTTCAGGAGTGTCTGAGTTTTGCCCTATGCTCACTAGATGTCACAACCACCTTAATGTGATCGAATTCCAGCAGATAAAACTGAGCATGGTACTTGTTTTTCTCAGTGAATCAAATGCCTCATAAAGGGTAATAGAAACCAGGCATGTGGATCTGATGCTTTGTCCTTTTTGCAAAGAGTTACACTACGTGGCTTAGTGCTATATAAAGCAGAATGTTTGGCAGCAGTATATCCAGAATTCAAAGTCTGAATCCATCTATGAACAGAGCCTGGATGTCTGACCTGAAAACACAATCCCTCCTGAACTGAGTGTGACAGAAACCCTCCTGTCATAGTAAGTCAGCCCCTCTTGACTGAGAAGACTGAGGGCATAACTCACCATTACCTTGCACCATGTGCAGTCATTTGACATTTGCTTTGCACTAGTATAAATAACTGCACGCAAGCTGCAGGGCAATAGAGATTGGAATCCTCAGTCTGCATTGATGTTATGTCAGCAGTCTCTGGAGGCTGGAGTTTTCGCAGGATGGAATAGGTAACCCCACAATGAAGCAGCCCTCAGGGTGTCTCGACCATGTCTGGCATTGGATATGCCTGGCATGGCCTACCTTATGCAGTAGCCATCCAAAAAATATGGGCAAAAGGAGTCACCACACTTCTGTCCTACCAGGAAACAAGATATCACTGTAGATATTTTAAACTTGTCTGAAAGTGGTAGGAAATGCTCCAAAAAAAGAAATAGAAAAATAAACTCCAGACCACGCTTATATCACTGATACAGTGTCAAGAGCTGTAATTCAGGCAACACACAAAAAGAGGAGAGTGAGCAGTCCTAGCCCTTAGAGCAGCATTTATTTCTCATTTGTATTCCTCATGCTTCCCCCCTCCGTCCCTTATTCGCAGGCGCTCAAGGCAAATTGGCCTGTGATCCAGAATACGCAGTGCACAATAACCCAAGGGGCAACAACATTCTCAAATCTCTGTTGGTGCTGCTTTTCCCATTCTGTGTTTATGGAGAAACTGTTCTGCAAAGCAATCTCCTCCCCATTCTGCCACCCCTCCCAGCCCCCCCAACCACCTGCCCCATGCCAGGCTGCTGGGATGACTGCTGAAAGAGATTCAGTAACTTGCTGCAATCACATATACATTTCCAGACTTAACTGAAAGGGGCTGGAAATGAGCCATAGCCTCCCAAGTGGAGCAGAATCCACAACTGGCTCCTTAGCCAGTTGAGTCACCCCACTAGCTAATTTTTTGTTTAAATAAAATTTAGCTAAATCAGGCAATTTGAACTGCCCTCCCAGGCCTACTTGGCAGCCTCTCAGGAAGCCTGATCTATGCCAGTCTGCTGGGGGGTTTTTTCTCTCTCTCTCCCTCTCAGCAAGAGCTACTGCAGCAGAAAGAAGGCAAAACACACACAAGGAGAGCTCTGGTGTTAGATATATCACATAAATCTTTGAACCCCCAAATTGGCTTTTTATCAATTATTAGCCAGCTGCTAAATGGAGTTCATAGTGTTTCTTTTCCATGTAGATAGTCTGATTAATTTTGTGTGTGTGTGTGTGTGTGAGTGAGAGAGAGAGAGAATGCCCATATGGTTCAAATCCTACAAGAAACAAAGTCCTCCCTCTATAGACTTTTAATGCTTTATATACTACATCATTCCTTTTTTTGTGTGTGTGTCTAGCTGTCTTGAGTGATGGTAACTTATTTCAAACGAAAGACTTGGACGGAGGAACCTGGGAGTGGCTGCCAGCTGTTCTGTTCCAAAATAAAATCAGGTTTCAGAGTAGCACCTCTCACCTAGAAATGGTTATGGTCTCCCCAGGTTAGTCACAACTGGATACACCCACACCCATCCCTCCTTCAGAGCAGTGGCTACTTTTAATAGTGTGCTCACTACTTTATTTTTCAGTTTAAAATTCTGAAGATTAAAAGAAAGACCCTCCCTGAAGGATATGGAGATCTGTAGCAAGTACACACTTGGGAGCTGACTTTCCTGTCACTTTGGGTATGTTAGGAGTTCTTACTCCTCCTTACACTCTTCTGAGCTTAGCTGAAGATGGTGTCCGGGAGAGGAGAATTAGGCCCTTGGGCTATGTCTGTGCTATAGCTGGGGGCATGCCTCCCAGTCTGAGTAGACAGAAGTACACTAGCTCGGCTGAGCTGGCACACCAAAAATAGCCGTGTGACAGTGAGGCGCTGGGGGATACTCAGGCTAGCCGCCCCAGCTTGGACCTAGGGGGCTGGATGGGCTTGGACTCAGATTGTTAGCACCTGCTTGCTAGTTTTGGCGCACTAGCTTGGCTTGAGCTAGTGTGGGTCTGTCTACTCGGGCTGGGAGGTGTGCTCCCAGCTGCAATGCAGACATACTGGCAGGATAAAATCATAGCCAGTGTGACTCACTGAAGTCAGCTGAGTAAACTGAGATGCACTACAGGTGAATTTGTTTGCTGGGATGGGTGTGTGTGAGAGAGAGATGGTCAGTGAAGAATTGCAGCTTTTTCCTCTAATTTGCTCAGAGAAATAGACAATATGCCTTCATCCTGATGTGGAATACAGCAAACCTGTGTGTGGAGATGAAAACCTGATCTAATGTAAACTAGTGTCTCTGTAGTCAGCTGGAGTAGTGTGGAAAGGATGTTTTTAGCCATTGCCTCAGCAGATGTCCAGCCTAGCTAGGAGACTGAGGTTTATAGAAACTAACAAATGACAATCTGCTTTTCCTACATTGTCCCTACTGTGCTTCCCTGACCTCCAAACTTTCAACAACCAGGCAGCAAGGAAGGCTCCATTAAAACAATCTTAATTTCTTCGTACAAATGTCTCTTAAGGAGCACTGGACCCTACTGTTCTATGGCGTAGCAGCACAGCATTTGCCTTATCCTGCAAAAGTCTCAGTATATTCCTCTGAACTTAAGTGCAATAGTTGGTTTCAAAGTTCTAGAGCTTGATGGTTCTAATCATGGACTGTACGGTTGACTCAGGGTATGTCTCCACTGCACACTAAGACTGGGCTGTGAGTCAAATTTGAGCCCCAGTTCCCTTTCTGCCCACACACACATCAGTTTGACTCATTCAGGACCCAAATCCTAGGACCCTCTTAGGAGGGTGGGTCAGAGCCCAAGTCCCACTCTGAATCAGTTCCAAGCACTGTCATTCTGCAGTGTGGATGCAGATCCAAGTCAGAAGGTATGAGTAGGGCAATATGGAAATGTTAGCACGGCCGTGAGAACCAGGTCCAGCAATTATAAACCCAGGCATACAGTGCAGTGTGAACACTCCACTCCAGCACTAGCTTGGAAACACCAACTCCTCGAACCTGGGTCCCACTTATCCAAGCTGAGTGTGCAGTGTGGACAGATCCACAGAGTCTCTTCTGCAGAAGTCCAGGAATTGCAACTGGTTGGATAGTGTTTTAATGGCTTCTTGGATGGAGAAGTTCCCAAATAGTGCCATTGGGATGTCTTTGCAGAGGGCATATGGTTCTGCTATGTGGCATGGTAAGTGTCCCCAAAGTGGACCATATCATTCTGTCATGTGGCATGCCATTTCGAATCATGGCTGAGCTGCAGTGGTTTTATCCTACTTGTTGAATGACTTGTGGTGGTTCTCATCTTCTGGGTGATGGTATTAACCCCACTCTCAACCATCTGGGGCCACTGGTTATAGAACTAGTTGCTAGTAGAAAATAGGTGGAAGGCATGACTGGTTGAGGTGGTCATGATAGATGTCTGGTGAAGATATTGGTCCACTGTCCTTTGTCAGAAGGAAGACGTGTCTGAGCCTGTGAGGTTCTGCAGTCAGTTCAGCAGCATTTTAATTATTTTTCCCAGCATGAACACCCCGGGACAGCACAGTGGTGTTGTAGCATGCCCTTAAGTTCTGTAGTGGAGGGATATCTTCTGTAATGCCAAACACAAAGTCCTTGGTAGTATAGATGTGCACTGTAACATGGCTGTTACAGTTACAACACTGTAACAATCTTTTGTTTGTGGACAAATGAAGATGGTCAAAGTGCAGTTCATGCACAGTCCACAAGATAAATCTTAAAGTCTGTGGCTGTGAATTGTGACCCATTGTTGGTGGTAAGGCTATGTTGGGCTGTCCAGTGGCTAAACAGCTCACCAAGTGTGTACATAATTTCCAAGTTTCTTACAGAATACCAAGAATGACGATATTATCCTGTGCCACAGACTTGGAACAAAGAAATGGATACAGAAATATCAGAGGCAAACTGGTCTAGCAAGCTCTTGTCTTACTATTAATGAAACTTCTGTTTGCAATAGGATCACACAAATGCAGTATTACAAGTGGGCTATGTTATTCCTCCACAACTGCAAGCACAGCAGGGGTTAAAGAACACCTGTGGGTTCAGCTAACCCCACCCCATTATACCTGCAGCCAATGCCAGGCCTAGAGGGGGGAGAAAAGAAGAGAGCCTGGCTCAGTCGGGGCTGACTGGAGAAGAGACAGGAGCTCTCTGTATGCCTGCCTGAAGGCACAGACCTGCAACCTGTGTGCCAATGCAGCCACTGGAAGCAAGTAAATCTTCCCCAGCCAAGGGGAACCTACAGAGAGGGGCCACGCCTCAAACTAAAAGGACTTGCATGGGGAGCAGGCCAGGAAAACAGCCCCTGAACCCCCCCTCATGGCTGGGAGAAAGATAAATTTCCCTTGTTTAGGGGTTGAGCAACACAGGACCCTGGGCCAGGACCTGAGGGAGAAGGAGAGGTCAGGTTCCCCTATAGCCCCCCAACCAACGATCTAGCCACTAGGTTGCCTGGCCACTGAGGGCCCTATCACAAATGGTGGAGAACACGGGTATCGCCCTAGTCCCTGCTGAAGGGAATTTAAAAAAAGGTGTGGGGGGTGGAAGGAGGCGGGGAGAGAGAGAGAAAGTCCTGAGGACCAACCCTTGAATGGAGATGGAACAGCTGCTGAAATAAATCACCGAGCAAAACACCCACCATCAACAGCAACAGCAACAACTCCTGCAGCAGATGGCCATGCAGCAGCTAATTCATGAACTGGCAGCCCAGCAGCAACTGGTCCAAGAGGTGGTGTCTCTTTTGCGACCCACTGCTTGAGCAGAGCTACCTAACCTCGGCTTGCCAAAATGGGGCCTATCGATGATCCTGAGGCCTTCTTACAGACCTTTGAGTGGGTGGCCACCATAGCCTGGTGACCCTGAGACCAGTGGGCTGCAGTGCTGGCCCTGTACTCAACCAGGGTAGAATAGACCACATACCGTGCCTTAGACCCTACTAATGCCCAGGACAATGCCCAACTTAAGGCAGTGATCCTCGACGCCCTGGACAGATCGGAGGATACCTTCCGGCAACGCTTCTGGGGGGAGCGGTACCTGCTGGGAGCCCGACCCCCGCCCTGTTCACCCAGAAGCTGCACAACTCTTGCTGGAGATGACTCAAACCAGAAGCAAGGTTGTAGGTTGCTGAGTGGGCCCTACTAGAGTGGTTTGTCCAGATCCTGCCCTCTGGGGGAAGAGAGTGAGTTTGCGACATCACCCTGACACCATGACGGATGCCATCCAACTCATGGAGAACTACCTAGCTGGCAAGACCCCCATGATGAGGCCCCCTTTGGAGTCGGCTGGAACCAAGAGCCCTGTGCCCCTAAAGGAGGGAACTACCCATGGACCCCAGGATCATGAGAAACATCACCCTCCTTCCTCCCTACCAGAGCTTCGGAGGGCTCGAGGATCCAGGGGTGCCAGGGCCAAAGGTCCAAAGTTGTTTACCCGTACTCCAGCTTGGGAGACCACTGGTCCACTGGAGGCCCTGCCCAGGCCAATACTTGGCCCAGAACTTGGGGAGGCTCGTCGTGACCAGACTGCCTGGGTACCCCAGCAGGAAACCCCATATGCCACCCAAGATCAGGACCGGTGTTTCAGATGTGGCCATTCTGGACACTGGTCCAGAGACTGACTGTATGTGGAATGTAGCTTTGGGAAGATCTGGACTCTGTGAGCATGAGCACGCCTAGGTACCCAGCAAAACTGACCATCCTGTTGCAGGCAAATGGGAGAGAAGTGATGGGACTAGTTGATTCAGGGTGTGCCGAGACCCTGGTATGAAGGACAGTGGTGCCTAATCCTGGCCCAACCCAGCGCACCATTATGTTACAGTGTGTGTATGGGGACATGAGGCCTTACCCCCACATGGAAGTGACTATAACAGTGGGGAGACGCGAGGAGCCCCTGATGGACTGGCCTTGACCCTGGCCTACTCAGTTATTTTAGGCAGGGATTGGCACTATTTTGAGGAATTGTTAGCCAAACTGGTGGGACCCCTGTCCGGTGGCCAAGGGCCCCTACCTCCAGCCCCCGACCGGCCTGAAGATGCGACCCTTGCAGGGGTGAGGGAGCTTGCTGACCTTGGTGAAGGGATTTCCCAGTCCACAGAGTCAACCCAGGCCAACCAGGCCCCCTCCCAGCCAGGAGGGGAACCCCCACACCATTACCTGAATCGGAAATCCTGACTTGCCTTCTGATTTTGTGGAGGAGCAACAGGCTGACAACACCCTCAGTCAGGCATATGCCCAGGTGGTGGCAGTGAACAGAGACTGTAAAACCCCACCAAACGGGACAGGTCCCATGCTTTGCAATTCAAGTGGACCGTCTGTACCACGTAGAGAGAGACCAACCAACCAAAGAGGTCCACATCAGCTCTTGGTGCCCTGACTGTACCGGAGGGAAGTTACATGACTCGCCCATGCTATACCTGCGGCTGGGCACCTTGGAAGGGAAAAGACGCTAGTCCAGCTTTTAGCCTGGTTCTTTTAGCCAGGGGTCTACCAAGATGTGGCAGACTTCTGAGCCTCATGCCCAGACTGCCAGCTCACCGCACCTCAGCCAGAGGAGAAAGCCCCATTGATCCTCCTTCCACTTGTAAGTGTACCCTTTGAACAAATTGGAGTCGACATAGTTGGCCAGCTGGAGAAGAGTGCTGCTGGATACGGGTTCATTCTTGTTGTAGTGGACTATGTGACCCCGGTACTCTGAAGGAATGCCACTGTACTCCATGAATGCCAAAGGGGTGGCTATGAAAATTATGAACATCTTTGTCCAAGTCAGGGTGCCCCAGGAAATCCTGATAGATCAAGGGACAAACTTTATGTCCCAGATGATCAAGCAGCTCTGCCAGTTACTCAAAGTCAAGACCTTAAGAACATATGTATACCACCCCCAAACAGATGGCCTGGTAGAGTGCTTTAACCAAATCCTAAAAACAGTGCTCTGAAGGTTTGTCCTGATGGATGTCCAGCATTGGGACCAGCTACTCCCGCCTCTCTTGCTCACAGTCCAGGAAGTACCTCTATCTTTCACTGGCTTCTCACCGTTTTGAGCTTTTATAGGGGAGGCAACCCTAGGGGATTTTAGACCTTGTGCAAGAAATGTGGGAAAAACAACCATCCCGAGCCAACAACTTGATTCAGTATGTTTTAAACCTGAGGGAGGGGCTTGAGGCCCTAGACTTGTTTGCCAGGGAGAACCTCCTACATGCCCAGGATACCCAAGAGGCCTACAATAAACAGGCGCATCTCCGGGAGTTTCAGCACAGTGACCAGGGGCTGCTATTGTTGCCCAGTTTAGAGTCAAAGCTCCTGGCTCACTGGCAAGGACTGTACAAGGTGATCTGGCATGTGGGCCAGGTGAACTATGAAATCAAGTAACCAGATAAATGTAAGGTATGACAAATCTACCACATGAACCTGTTCAAAATGTGGAAAGCCCAGGAAGGCTTACTAATAGCGTCCTACCCACCAGAGCCTGAACTAGGCCCACAGGCCATGGAGGCCTCAACTCCAGGGGTTGTCAAGACTGGGGACAATCTTACCCCAGAGCAGAGAGGGCAGGCGCAAAAACTAATCACTGCCTTCTCTTCCATTTTCTTGACCTGACCAGGGCAGACTCACCTGATAACTCATCATATTCAGACAGACCTGAGCATTAAGGTCAGGGAGAAACCCCGGGCCCTCCCCCAGAAGCTTAGAGAGACCATGAAAGAGGAACTCCACTCGATGTTAGCATTGGGGGTGACTGACGAGTCATTTAGCAACTGGAAAAGCCCCGTGGTACTGGTCCCTAAGCCCAGTGGAAGCACCTGCTTTTGCATCAACTTCCACAAGGTCAATGCAGTATCCAGGTTTGATGCCTACCCGATGCCATGGGTGGATGAACTGCTTGACCATGTCTGGGAAAGGCAGAATACATCACCACTTTAGACTTAATGGAGGGCTATTGGCTGATTCCCCCTCACACCCAAGTCCAGGGAAAAAACTGCTTTCTCTACTTCCTTCGGGTTTTTCCAGTTCCAGACCATGCCCTTCAGTTTGCATGGAGCCCTGGCCACATTTCAGGAGCTGATGGACTGAATTCTCCATCCCCATACCAGATATGTAGCCACGTACCTAGATGACGTGGTGATTTATAGTTGCTACTGGCAACACTATTTAAAATATGTGACCAAGGTCCTGCAGTCCCTCAAGGAGGCTAGCCTGAGGGCAAACCTCACCAAATGCCACCTTGGGAAGAATGAGACCATGTACCTCAGGTACACATTGGGAAAGGGGATAATCCGACCCTTGATTAGCAAAGTCCAGGCCCTCCAGCGTGCCCCATGCCGTCCTCAAAGAAGCATGTACGTCGAGTCCTGGGACTATCCAGATATTACCACTGCTTGATCCAAGGTTCTCTTCCTTTGCGGCCCCCCTTTCCAATCTCCTCAAGAGCGAGGGTTCTAAAAGGATCCAGTGGACCAGAGCGTTTCAAACTCTGAAGGCCTGGCTCTCGCAGGAAGCCATCTTGTACAGCCCTGACTTCTCCAAGGAGTTTTTGTTACAAATGGACACCTCAAACGTGGGCCTAGGAGCAGTTCTATTGCAGGTGATAGGGAGCGACGAACACCCATCCTGTATATTAGCAGGAAGCTGTTCCCGCGAGAGAAGACCTATGCTGTAATCAAGAAAGAAGCCCTGGTGGTAAAGTGGGCAATGGACTCGCTCTGTTATTATTTTCTGGGCACGAAGCTGTAGCTCACGAAAGCTTATGCTCAAATAAATTTGTTAGTCTCTAAGGTGCCACAAGTACTCCTTTTCTTTTTGCAAATACAGACTAACACGGCTGCTACTCTGAAACTTCATCCTAGTTACCGACCACACAACTCTACACTGGCTCCATGCCATGAAGGACACACATCCCCAAATCATGAGAAGGTACCTTTCCCTCCAGCCCTTCTTCTTCCACATCCAGCATTGTGCCAGGAGATCCCATCTGAATGCAGACTTCTTTTCATGGGATGGTAGAGAGCAGTTGGTTGGGGGCAGACCCCAAATGGGATGGGGGGGTGAGAATGTGTGAAGGAGCAGAGAGACAGCAGCCAGGCACAGCAGGAGTTGCTGAACTCACAGGTGTTCTTTTAGCCCCGCCCCATTATACCTGCAGCCAATGCCAGGCCTGAAGGGGGGAGAAAAGAATGGGAGCCTAGCTCAGTTAAGGGCTGACTGGCGAAGAGGCAAGAGCTCTCTGTATGTCTGCCTGAAGGCACAGACCAACAACCGGCCTGCCAATGCAGCCACTGGACGCAAGTAAATCTTCCCCGCCCAAGGGGAATCTACAGAGAAGTCCCAACTGCAGGACAATTGGACTAGTGGGGCCATGCCCCAAACTAAAAGGATCTGCATGGAGAGCAGGTCAGGAAAACAGGCCCTGAACACCCTCTTCACAGCTGGGAGAAAGATCCATCTCCCCTGTTTAGGGGTTGAGCAACAAGGACCCTAGGCCATTACCTGAGGGAGAAGGAGGGGTCAGGTCTCCTACCTTCCCCCTAACCAATGATCTAATCACTAAGGGCCCTATCACAACATCATATATAATTTTGGGGTCTATATTCAAAATTCATCTATACAAATGGCAGGTACCTTAATCACTTTCACTACAGCCATATGTATGTTGGGGATCAGCAAAGATAACATGGGTGTAAAATGTGTTAACTACACATTTAAAGGACAGCAGGAAAGCTTATCATAAATTTGTGACTATCTAATATAAAACCCAGGTGTGACACTCAGAAACCTGAACTCATTATCTTAAGCTTGTTGAACTTGCTTACTGTATAAAAGGACAATACAACAAAAGTTACTCAGCATGGTGCATTTACTCAGACTGCCTCAGTTTTGAGAACTTGATTAGATCAATCTTTATTCCACAGAAACTGGTTTGCCCAGCATCCAATTATATACATGGATGGTGAATATAAAAAAGCTCCAAGCTGGGACAAGCTCTCTGGATATATTATAGACTAAATGTTCAATCTTCTACTAGATATGAAAGCATAACGTGGAACCTTTGTATGTAGTGGATTAACTGTTCAATAGCTATTAACCTTTCCTATTTTCATGAAAATTCCATGCACATTTCATAGACTTTAAATGTATAAAATTACATTTTATTTTTATTTTTTTCCCTGACATATTTTAGTTGGTTTGTATAGTGGTGGTGGTAATAAGTATTACATGAAATAATACCAGGGATATAACAACCTTGGTAGTGACAGCAGTTGTGGATAGCACTTCAGGCTATTTAAAGAATAAAGACCAAAGTGAAGTCAGAAGTCAGTGGTCCGTGAGAGAGGTAAGCTGTGGGTCTTGGAAGGATGTCTGACATAACTGTCTGCATCCAGAGAGAAGCTATCAGGATCCCTGGCTTAGCAAGGGAAGTTCATTATCTATAAACATCTGCCCTTTAATGATGGAGTCAGAGAGAGGATGAGCCAGTGGTTATGGCACTAGCCTGGGACTTGGAAGACTCAAATTTCCATTGGCCATTATCTTTGAAAACTCATGGCGATTGGGGGAAGTCCCGGACGACTGGAAAAAGGCTAATGTAGTGCCCATCTTTAAAAAAGGGAAGAAGGAGGATCCTGGGAACTACGGGTGAGTTAGCCCCACTTCAGTCCCTGGAAAAATCATGGAGCAGGTTCTCAAGGAATCAATTCTGAAGCACTTAGAAAGTGATCAGGAACAGTCAGCATGGATTCACCAAGGGCAAGTCATGCCTTACTAATCTAATTGCCTTCTACAACGAGATAACTGGCTCTGTGGATGAGGGAAAAGCAGTGGACGTGTTGTTCCTTGACTTTAGCAAAACTTTTGACACTGTCTCCCACAGTATTCTTGCCAGCAAGTTAAAGAAGTATGGGCTGAATGAATGGACTATAAGGTGGATAGAAAGTTGGCTAGATTGTCGGGCTCAATGGGTAGTGATCAATGGCTCCATGTCTAGTTGGCAGCCGGTATCAAGTGGAGTGCCCCAAGGGTCGGTCCTTGGGCCGGTTTTGTTCAATATCTTCATAAATGATCTGGAGGATGGTGTGGATTGCACCCTCAGCAAGTTTGCAGATGATACTAAACTGGGAGGAGAGGTAGATATGCTGGAGGATAGGGATAGGATACAGAGGGACCTAGACAAATTAGAGATTGGGCCAAAAGAAATCTGATGAGGTTCAACAAGGACAAGTGCTGCACTTAGGACGGAAGAATCCCATGCACCGCTACAGACTAGGGACCGAATGGCTCGGCAGCAATTCTGCAGAAAAGGACCTAGGGGTTACAGTGGACAAGAAGCTGCATATGAGTCAACAGTGTGCCCTTGTTGCCAAGAAGGCCAATGGCATTTTGGGATGTATAAGTAGGGGCATTGCCAGCAGATCGAGGGACATGATCATTCCCCTCTATTCGACATTGGTGAGGCCTCATCTGGAGTACTGTGTCCAGTTTTGGGGCCCACACTACAAGAAGGATGTGGAAAAATTGGAAAGAGTCCAGCAGAGGGCAACAAAAATGACTTATGAGGAGAGGCTGAGGGAACTGAGATTGTTTAGTCTGCAGAAGAGAGAAGAATAAGGGGGGATTTGATAGCTGCTTTCAACTACCTGAAAGGGGGTTCCAAAGAGGATGGATCTAGACTGTTCTCAGTGGTAGCAGATGACAGAACAAGGAGTAATGGTCTCAAGTTGCAGTGGGGGAGATTTAGGTTGGATATTAGGAAAAACTTTTTCACTAGGAGGGTGGTGAAACACTGGAATGCATTACCTAGGGAGGTGGTGGAATCTCCTTCCTTAGAAGTTTTTAAGAGTCAGGCTTGACAAAGCCCTGGCTGGGATGATTTAGTTGGGGATTGGTTCTGCTTTGAGCAGGGGGTTGGACTAGATGACCTCCTGAAGTCCCTTCCAACCCTGATATTCTATGAAATTCAATTCCTTGTGTTGCCACTGACTTCCTGTGTGACCTTGGGCAAGTCACTTAGTTTCTCTGTGCCTCAGGGTGTATTAAAAAAAACCCCTAACAAATAAAAAATAATAGAAAGAGGAATAGCACTTCCCTGCCTCTCCAGGGCTTCATGTGGTTGAATACATTAAAGAACATTAGGTCCTCTGACACTATGGAATGGGACCTGTATAAGTACCTAACATAGATATCTAAGTAGTTAGGTAGCAGTATGACATGTCAAGAGATATAGTTAGTCACCATGTTGTTGTTCACTGGTATAAACTCTACCTGAAAATTAAAATGTCCATAGCTGCTAAATGGACATCTAGGGTGGATAACCAGTAAGGTAGCACCCACGGATGTCACAGTGAAGGTGAAAGGGAGTGCACAGGCAGGGATAGGCCTATGTTATCAGCTGAACCATGGGGGTATCTCACTGGAAGCTGACTAATAATAACAACACTGTGGTAAGTGCCCTTGTTGAAGAGGGAATTCTTTGCCCTGGTATCCAGCAGTTATTGAATCTGCCTTCCAGTGAGTAAAAGATGCTGTTGTACCTTCACCTACATTGCTTGCTGTGAGTTTTCAGGGTGCAGCAGAGACCCTGTTAATGGCAATGGGAAACCAGCCCTCTCCTGCAGGATTACAGTGTTCTGAAAAGCCTTCATGAAGTGGGTAGCAACAGCCCCTTTTGGCTTCAGAAGCACTTAGCCAAGTGATTGGGGATGGCCACAAGAATTAATACAGAGGTCACAAGCTGGGCAATCTACTGTATTTCACCATGGCCATTTTAATTGCAGTTTGAACAGAATGGCGCTGAGCTAATTATAGGTATTTATGTATTTATGGAATTACTGATCTGAGTGATAAGACTAATATAGGAGACCACACTGGTTGGGAGGGGTGGCAGCAAATTAAACTGGCCTCATTATAGTGGGGTAGAAGTTGTTAAGAGCTGATGTAAAGATAAGGCAGAGGAAGCCATGTGTAGTGCACACCACCACATTTTTTGGTCCTACAAAGACCAGGAACTATGCTATAAATTCTTGATTGCCTTCTACTGGCACCTTATCTAATAATTATCTATTTACACATATACAGAGAACTCCTAACTGAAACCATCAGCCTGGGAATCTAGGCTGCTTGCTCGATTGTGACAATATTTGCTTTCAGAAGGAGATTTCCCTTCAGTTGTGAACACTGGAGGTGCAAGATCTTCCTCGTGCATTTTCCCAAAAGTACACAATAGAACAGATTTCTTTAGAGCTATGATGTAATGTTGAATGTATTTTCACAAGGTCTCTATATGCTTACCAAAGAACCAGCCTTGCACTAGCTTATTGTGATATCTGAGAAAATGGGCTAGTGAACCTGAAGTTTTTGAGGTACCAAATCATGCAGCATGTGGCTATGGTTACCAGCATGTAGGACAGCGTACACATATGTGTGAGACAGAAGTGTGTGTGTCTGAGAGAGAGAGACTTCACCATTGAAATGCAGTGATTGTGAGAAAAGCCACAAGTTAACTCTGAAAGAAAAGGAAATAAAAACCTCTCCAAAAATTGCAAACCTTATAAAGTGATTTTACAAGATTTTTTTTTTCTTGGCAGCAGCAGATTTCCGTGTGTGTGGAAGGTCTCTCTTCCAAATTCTGCAGATGTCAGTCTGTTTGGGGAAGATTCCCAGGGGAGAGGGCAAAAGGCAACTTTTTTTTTTAAATACCCAAAAAGTGAGTATGTGTGTATAGTGTGCATCTGAGATTTCTAGGATTGATTGTCCTTTTCAGTTGCATATTACACCAAATAGAGGAGTATTTCATGGAAGCAGTAACCACAATGCAGTCTGTACTCTAAGCACAAACAGGGCTTTTTTCACTTTATATCTAGCTATCTGCATTCAATTCTGAAGCCACTTTGCAACTTTAACACAAAGCTGAGACAAATTTAAAAAAAAAAAAGTTTGCTTCTTTTGAGTGTGAAAGTTGTGGATATGTTGAGTACTAATTTCATTTTTATCATTACAGCTACAACAATATAGAACCAAACTATAGCTGCCTTGGCAGCCACACCTTCTGGGCTGGGTGTTGTAGCCACTGTGGTTGTATGGCTCCCATTGACTTCATGGTGAGCTGCATATTCCTGGTGCAGCAGCACCAGGTTCTATATAGGATTCCTCACTGGGGTTTAATTTGCTGTGTATGAGCTGTATCTCAGTTAGAGCTGCTCCTATTTTTTTTATTTGAATTTTTGATTAATTTTTGTGGGGTGGGTATCCTGCAAAATTGTAACAGTTTTCTCATTTTTTCAAACCGCTCTAAAGCTAGTTGGAATTTTTTTATTTTCAAAAAATTTCTTTGAAATTTTGAAAAATTTAAGAAAAGTAAAACAACAAAAAACTTATAAAAACAATGTAGTGTTTTATCAACCAACTCTGCTCTGAGTGAAGTTTTTGCTTACCCCACTGCCGGAGGCTTGCAATCCAATTACAAAGATCCGTCTCAAAAAGAGACAAAAGCAATGAAAGAGTCTGTAAGTGAACTATCCCAGCTACTCCTGCGAGCCCTGCTTTCAGAGGCTCTGTGGGTGCTTTTGGCTCATCAATCAAATCTGAGTTGGAAGTGTTCCCACTACCTCTTTCGCTGCTGTTCCTCTGGCCAGTGTCTCCAGCATGCTCAACATCTTAAAAAACACCTCCTAAATAACAGCACAACATTAGCGCTGGGAGAGATCATGACTGAGATGGTTATTGAAAAAAGGGGCCTCAAATCTTTTGAAAATTCAGGTTTGGAGCCCAATTCTCCTCTCACTTGGACCAGTATAAATCAGGAATAACTCCCCAGAGATCAATAGGGTTACAGCAGAATGACACTGAGTCAGATCAGAATCAGGCCCATTAGGAATTTCAAGGGCAATAATAAGTTCTTATGGAACCTGTGTTTCTTTGGGGCTGTACTAAAAGGCTGCTGGGAGAGATGATGCGAGGGAGGAAATTGGAAGTTACTGGTGATGGATGAACTGGGAGTTCCAGGCACCATGCTCCCTACGTTTTAAGTTTGTTTCACCTTTCCTACTACAGCAGATATTAATTTTTATAAGAAGGAGTTGGTCTTTAGAGTGGTTATTTTTTGGGAGGAAGAGTTAGTTTGGATTTTAATTGCGTGGCTAAATCACCTAGTCAGCTTTGAAAATCTTAACCTGTGTATGCATGTACTTGTTTTCATCTCATAAATTGATTTAGATTATATATAAGAAGTGCAGCAAACTATGTGAAAAGAAGAGAGGCTTACTTGCTGATTGACTATGTTTATATTTCTCTTCCATTTGTGTTTTTTTGATGTTGATATTGTTCAGCAGCTGCAGGGAACTGAGAATCAAGAGAAATAGGGGCAACAACAACAACAAAAAAGTAGCAGAATCTTAAGATTTGCAAGTGTTCCATGGTGTGGTACTACCTTAATGGAAGAAGGCACTCAGATGCCATGGGGGTGGTAAACCTTGCTCATTAGATTCCTGGCTGGAAACAATGACCACAATTTGAAAGTGTGACATCAAGAACTTGAGGGAGAACAAGGCTGCTGAGGCTTTCCACTTTAAAGAACATTCAGGAGAATGAAAGCTTACTCCACCTCATTTCTTCCTTCACACATTTGTATTAGCTACCTGCAAAATTCTTTCAAAAATGGGCTCAGCAATCACCTAAACTCAGCACAATTGCTACCTAATCTATCTCTGCTCATCACCTTGGTATGCAAGTGCAACCATATTAGACCCCATTAACTTTAATCTCCAGGGTCCTCCTACTTGACCCTTTTAAGAAGCAAGACAATAATACAGTGAGCAGTGTATTACTGAAGAAGTTATTTAGCCGATGTTCATATTAACCAAATAATTCATTTTATTTTGGTTCATTCAAAATTAGAGATGGGCCAGATCCTCAAAGATAAATTCTCACATTCAGGGTGTTTGGATTCAGAGTTTTGTTTTATTTTCCTGTCCATCTCTGTGCAAAATTAAAGACTATAGATGAGATGTTAAAAGGAGAGACTTTAGGTGCTGAGAGGGAATTGGGTGTTCAGCGTAAGGCATTCCAACTGAAGAATGAGGCCCAAAGAGATTTCTTCAGGCAGAGCTGGGATACTGTTGTATAAGAGATGAAGAAAGGCATGTCCATCCACAAGGGACAGTGAATCATACAGAGAAAATGTCAAATAGGTAGGCCATTCTGTGAGAATCTGACAATTGCCAAGAATGGGAATCAATATAGTGGCAAAGAAAACAGGCAAAAATTGGAAAGAGTATAACCGTGTAGGGTAGGCATATATGGGGACAGACAACCAGCAAAGAGGAAGGAAGAAGCTAAAATTAAGCAAAGAATGAAGAGACAGGAAATAATAGTAAGCAGTGAAAGAGGTAAAGTGTGACTTAGAGGGAAATAAGAGAAAAGAATTTCAAAGCTTAATCTAAAATTATACAGCGGTTACTTAGGGGAAATTTCTCTGGTGTCTGATGCCAGTGCAAGAGGCATAACAAAGAAATTAGCAGAAGTGTTGTTGAAGTAAACGTGAACAGAGGCAGTTCTGAACCCCTGACAACATGGGCAAATGAGGGATTTTTGAACCCTGTGTTATCGTGAGCAAGTCACTTCACTTCTTTATGCCTTCATTTCCTTAACTGTAAAATATGGATAGTATTTTATGAAGCAATTTGAGCTCTATTATTTTATTTTGATGTCTTGGGCCTAGGTCTCTTACTTACAAGACTGTAATTCAGGAATAATTTCACTGAAGCCAGTGGAGTTGGTTCACAGGAATAAAACAGCAGAGAATTGGGTGCCTTGACTTTAACCAAAGAACTACAGGACAATGAAAAATCAGCTGGGACTAAATAAACCCTTTAAACCAGATCAGAGATGAGAGTCGGAAGGGTACAAAAAGAAAGTCTGACAAGTCAGTAAATGAGAGAATGAAGCCTCTGCAAAAGGGTAGAATTGTTTATAGCAGCACAAAATTACACTTAATAAAGCAATATGTTATAGGCAGCCTCACTGAAGAAACAGCAAAATCAACATGAAACTCTTGCTTTAGTATACAGTGGTTCATGCAAACATTTTCTATATTTTGGCTGCATACACTCTCTTTCGTGTTCCCTGACATTTGCTTTGAGTTCCAGATCCGAGCAAATTGCATGTTGGCCCGGTTATCCTTGCAGTTCCTGAGCCTCACTGAACCTTTTAGTGGGCATGAGCTGAGTTTTGTAACTGAAACCAAGTATCACATAGTTTCAGGTTTTTGCTGTGACCATTTTGGACGGCTCTGAAATAACATGTTGGGGAGATTCCAGAAATCAGAGTCTGAGTAACTACTCATCCATAAAGAGGAACATACTTTGTGAGACTAAGCAAGGTGGTGTGAAAATGATCCAGAGCAGCTTTTTTGTTTAAAATATAAAATAAGGAACTGGAGAGGGAAAAATTGATGTTGCTGTGCATAGCACTGGTGCCATGGTTTGAGCTGTAGTGCCCAAGTCAGCTCCCGGTTGCACTGGGGAAATAAATGGGAGTCACATCCATCTAAAACTGTTGCAAGTGAAATACGAACGAGGCTTATATGCCTTTCACATGTCTGAGCCTTCTGGTGATTATGATGTTCTGACAGTGTGCTCAGCACTGTACAGACATAAGTCCCAGTCTGTGCACTGACTGCAGACCTCTCTAGAT
Organism: Dermochelys coriacea; assembly: GCF_009764565.3. Classification (NCBI taxonomy): domain Eukaryota; kingdom Metazoa; phylum Chordata; order Testudines; family Dermochelyidae; genus Dermochelys; species Dermochelys coriacea. The sequence continues at coordinate 105,876,585 of NC_050069.1, forward strand.
TCTTTCACCTGGAGTGAGATGGAACTCAGAGCCTGATGGGAGGAGGTGGGGTATGAGGGCTTTAAGCCATCTTTGCATCTTCTCATCCTGAGCTGCTCTGGGGGATAAGTTAGACAATACTGGGGGCTATCCAAATTCCAGCAGCCTCCCTAAGCTATGCTATGGGCCACAGTGATGCCCAGAATCGCTCCAGCGTTATTGCTGTGGACCTCTCCCAACACACCAATCCTTCCCCCATCCCCAACCTGGCATGCACCTTATGTTACAGCTTCCTATGGGATTTCAGAAGGCAGGCAGGCTTCCTTATGGCTCTCTCTGCAATATCAATGCCAGTAGGAGTTAAGGCTTCTAGAGCAGGTCTGAGGATTTCACTCCTGATTTTTTTTTCAAAAAAATTGATTTCTTATGGTCATTGCTTCCTCATATTTTGCCATGCAACAAGAGTTCTCTTCACTTGACAAACACAGTGAGGGTTCGGGGGGGGGGAGGGTGTTAAGCTATGTTTTATTAAGTTTTGCATACAAGTAAATTATTGGACTCTTTAAAGAGCCACTTATTTTGAACATTAAAGGGAAAACAAAATCAGCTTATCTTTTTCTGCTGGTCCCAGGGAAACTTCATGGCAAAATGTTTGACACGTGGAGTTTATTTCTATTTGGAGAGATTTTTTTTCAAAATAATATATTCATTAACAGGTTTTAAGGATTAGCTGTTTTTAACACCCAGTTTTCTCAGCAGGCAGGCTTGTCCAGCTCTTGATTACCTCTGTACAGAACCTAGTGCAACAGAACCCCAGCCGTGTCTGAGATCTCTGTGTGCTGCTGTATTACAAACAATAAATCATAAATGATCATAAAAAGTAGCTATTGCATAGAAAAAAATGCCATTTACCATCTTAATTAAATCAATTAATTTATAGATTGTTTATAAAGATCAAAATTGATTAAACTCTATTCTAACATGAGCAAGTAAGTCAAAGTTCCATTTCTTTTTTATCTTTTCAAACCAAAGCCGTGATGGAATTACCCAAGTGCAAAATCTGTCCGTTGTTAAACTTCCATTTTCTTAGTTTAAACATTTGAGTTAAAGCATCAGCCCCTTAACTCTGCATCAGTACAAATGGCAATAATATAAGTAAGTTTTTGGACAAAGCATCCATTAAAGAGATATTAGTGTCATTATGAAGTGACGATAAACATCCTGAGTTTATATACACTAAAAGGCCAGATATTAAATAGATTTCCTTGCTTGCAAGTTGACTTGTAAAACATAAAGATTCTGTTGTTGGTTTGGTAGTGTAATGCCTGTAGGACGTAGATGAGGATGACTTAGATTTGAGAGGTGGATTTTCACATATTTAAAGGAAAGTGGCTTATGTTTGATATTTCAAAGAGAGTGGGGGTATTCTGTGATTGTCATCTTCAGTAATTTCAGTGTAACCCTCAGGTCTGTTCCTTTTCATGATACTGTCATGCATGCATGTATGTATATGTACTATTGCCCTCTATTGGAGAGAATTGGAACCATTTCAACCAAGTTATATAGGCCCTATATTACTAACACCTAAAAAACAAACCAAAAAAAGATTCTCCTTTAACTCAAAGTACAGAACCATGTGATTTGGAGAAAGGGGACTTAGACTTTACCCCCACAGTTGTGAAGTTCTGAATGGCCTGAGTGTGCAGAACAGTCACAGCCATTAAACTCTGCATTTAATAGAAAGAGGGACTAGTTTTCTTCTGCGACCCTGTGCATGTGTGCACTTTGAAGTTCACTTCCCCCTTGCTGCCTTCAGTTAGCTGTCACTCAGGCAAGGGGTGCACACAGGACCAGAGATGCTGTACATTCAGGCAGCTCTGAGGAATTTCAGAGGGCACAGTTCCAGCCCCTGTTTTGGTTATTAATCTGTTTTGTATTAACAGTTATGTCTTCAAAAAGAATTCTGGGTTCCAGTCAATCTGGAGCTCGCTTTTATTTCTGTGATGCAGTTAGGGTTGGCTGACTGAACAAGATTGAACCCATCACTTTACAATGGAATGACAGTCCAAAGCAGCATTAATTCAATTTAGTAATATGGGTGTGTTGGGTCTTTTGTCCTCCACAAAGTCTGAGACATAAGAGCTGTCTGTGAATGTGGAAAATGCATTATCCAAGCAGCGAAAGACTGTTATCTGCCACGTAAATAACTGAACCCAGAATATGAACCTGGTTTGGTTTGCTGTGTATATGAAGATGAATGAGGCCTCAATCACATTAAGCCCCCACCATATAAACACACACACACACACACACATGCACACCCCTCCCCCAAAGAGCTGGTAATCAAAATTAACACATGCAACATGTTGGTGTGATAAGCAAGTGGAGGGATTGGAAGAGGAAGGACAAGGTTAACAGTGACGGGAAACTAAGGTTATATAGACTGGCTACCTACATCATTTGTTAATGGTGTCAGTAGTTCCTGCTGGCCACCTGCCTAGTCATTATGTTAAAAGGCTAACACGTGAAAACCCTCTCTGTACATAAGTTTGGGTACCATTTATGCTTTCTGCAGTAATACATACGGAGGAATTTACCCTGATTGTATTCTTTGTTTTTTTGTTGTTATAACGAAAATAAATCAAAACAGAGTGGCCTCAAAGACACAGATTTGTTAGCCCTCATGGTACTTGGTAAAGTTTGGAGTTATCCAAACCCACAAGTTTAAAATTTTCTGACTCCCTTGTATATATTTTCCAAAGGAATATTGCAACATGACTATTCACTGATTGGACTGTTCTGTGAACAACTATCAGGGAAAAGATAGAGTGGCGGTGAGTGTTCTAACTGGATAAAAGACCATTGGTGATAGATTGCAATCCAGCATCATACACCTCTATAGGCAAGCATTAGAGAATGCTCAGGGTCAGCCTTAAGTGTTGCAGGGGAGAGATGGTGATGAAATAGATTGGAATCAGTATGGTTTCCCTGCTGCTTTCACTCATAGAGAGTTACTATATGTATGCCACAATCATCTCAGTGAAATCTAACCATATCCCTGGCATAATTTTGCTTAAAGTTAGGGGGAACAACTATCTCTCCCCTCACTCCACACACACACATTCCCCCAAACTGTCAGCTCTCATGCGGGGGGGTAAGAGAGAAGGTTTCAGAAGAAACACCACCTCCAAAAGCATTCCGTTTCTCTTTCCCCTGTGGAGCAACATGCAATTGAGCAAAGCTGCTTCTGCATAGTTTTGCAGTATTGATGCTAGATTGAGTCTGTACTCCGATTTAAACTAAAATTCACCACTGCACTTACTGTGGCCATGAGACTCCTGGAAAATGCCTTCAGGGCAACGGGCCATCCCATCCGTACTCTGTCTCCCACACCAACTTCAGGCTGAAGTTAATTGACACTAGTGTGTCAGCTTTGCCAGCTCTGGGTACTGAACCAAGGACTTCTAGAGCTAATGGCATGAATCTCTAAAGCTGAAGAGCCAGCTGTAACTTCCTTTGTGGTTCAGGCAAAGAGGGGTACACAGAATGCATCCTGACCAGTGAGTTACAATGGCAAAATGCTGTCAGGGAGTTTCTACGGAGAAGTCCACAAAAGCGCTATTTCTAATGTGAGGTGTTTGAGCAAATCTTGCACCACAAACTTTTAGATATTTTCTTTAAATTAAGCCAAATTCACAGTACTCCTTCCCTTTGAGTTTCTATACCACTGAGATTTATAACATGCTAAAGCCAAATCTGAGCATGCCTTCTGGACCACATAATCCCAATGACCCCAGAAAATCATATCCTATATTTTGCTGATGGATCACACAACTCAGGTGCTTGGTGAGTACTATTTTGGTTTGGTTTATTTTTATTATAGGTGTTGCTGCTGGCTCTGCCTGTAGATAGTGTTTCCTAAGACCCTGCTCTCTGTAGCTCATACCTTTTGTCAAACTTCACCAGGTCAGGCTGATTATTATTTTGTTTTGTGATAGCACCTAGAGACCCCACTACTGGGGCCCCATGCACCTTGTACAAACACACAGTAAGTGACAAGTTCCACCTCTGAAGAGCTTACAAACTAAATAGACAAGACAGACAAAGGCTGGGAGGAGAAACAGAGGCAGAGGTGAAGTGATCTGCCTAAGGTCACACAGCATGTTGGTAGTAGGGTTGGGAATAGAATCCAGATCTCCTGGCTCCTTGTCCAGTGCCTTATCCACTAGACCATACTCATATAAATAGAACATAATGTTCATTTGATAACCACCAAAAAAGTGAGACACCTCTAAAATCTCAAATTAAAAGTACAGTTATCTTTCAAAGGCACAATATTTTTGATTAGGTCTGGTGCACTATTTTTTAAAATGCACTCTTTTAATTTCCTTCTTCTAACTGGCATGAATTCATATCTGAGCATTCTGAAGATCTTCCTCCCATTTCTTTGAACTAAGGGGTGAATTTTTAAAGAGGGAAACAGATCTTGTACATAAAAACAAAACAAGTAGCTCAAAAGATGAAAGGTCAGCCCCTTAGAGCCTTTCACAGGGTCCTCTCCTCCCTCTGTGCATCAGAGCACACATCCTCCTTGGAAGTGTTTCTGTTAGCATGTTAATGAGCACGTTTCCCATGGGAAGCTCTCTCTTTCCTGGCTGAATATAGTATGGACAATTAAATTTCACAGAAAATATATATAAAATCCAATATGCCTCTATAACAAATGCAATTCATATGCATTGGCCAGATATTAACAGTCATTAATACTTAGCAGAGTTATATTTTACACATTGAAAGTGCTGTACAAATATTAACGAGGTTCCCTTTCTTTTCCTCCATGTTCTTGCTCTTCCATTTCATTTCCCTCCTGCAATATATTTCTTCCTTTTGTCTCTCTTTCTCACTATCTAGGAACTTACATATGCCCCACTCCAATCAGTGTACTATCTGAGAGCCTTCTCCACAATTTCCCTTTCCTAACCATGTCACTGCCGCTGGGACCAACAATATTTGTTCTAGCTGAGTGTCTCATCCACTGTTCACTTTTAGCCTGACCCCAAACTAAGCTCCAATTTTTTTTACTTTGTCTCTGGAACAAAGTAAAAAAATTAGCTTTTGTTCCTACTTTGGAAAAAATATTTGTGTAAAATCTCTTCACCTTTATGGGCTTTGAATATTATTTTTTAAATACAGGGGCCCTAATATTGGGTTTTGTCCTTTTTTTTTTTAAGCCATTTTTCTGATTTTCTGCATATAAGAACCTGAGCAGTCTGAATGGTACAGTATTTAAGAGCAGTGTCTCAATTTTCTGTGGTGAAACAATAATTGGAAACAGCTAATTTTGTACAAGGCAACTTCTAATACATAAATAAACAAACTTTTCCTGGCAGGAGGTGGGGGGAGCCCAGAGTAGAAAGAAGGTTGTGAATCAGGGTGTGATTAGCATGTGTTGGTGCTATTAACTCCACTGGAGTTAGTAGTTAATACGTTTAGTGGCAGGGATGCCAACTATGCGCCCCCCAGAAATAGACGGCTGCTCTAGGCCTTAACGTCACTGCCTTTTATTTTGTTTTCACCAGAGGCTTTCTCCAGTCTTCCTTTTACGGTTTTATGTAAACTCTGGGGTCCTACTGGATGAAAGTGCTCTCTGTTTTTCAGCAGAGCTGTGGTTTTTGGATTTTACAGCCCCAAAATTACTTCATGATGATCCAGAGCACACATCATAGCCCAGAAACCACACGGGAGTTGTGTTGGTAAAGGAAGCTGAGAGTTGCTGAAGTAGCCAGACTGAAATTTATAACTGTGACCTGGGCCTTGTCAGGCCTTTATGACACAGTGTAAAGTGAATTGCTGCTTAGTCACCAATTTGCTTGGCAAGATTGGTTGTATTAGGAAATACATAAAAGGTCAGACAGTAGGAGTTTGTCTAGACATCCTATTTTGGATTATAAGCTCTACATGTTTCTGTGGCAACCTCTGCAAAACACTCATATTTCAGGAATATTTTTAAAGAACCTTTTTTTTTCTGTAATAAGCTACAAAAGCTTTTGTGAGCAAAATTAGCTCCATTCTTTACTGCATTCAGCCTATGGCTATCAAACTAACCATTTTAGAAATGGAGGGGAGTTACCTTCACCAGTCTCTCTCCAGACTATTGGAGTTCCAGTAATGCCTAATTCATAATGAAAGGAGAGGTGATTCCCTAAGGGAGGAGTCTGTAACTTGGAGAAACATGTGGAATTACCATAGATGAAAGAGCCAAGAGATAGAAATGGCATGTTTTCTTTTGGCTTCTAGCTGAAGTTAATTTACAGTTCATCTGCTAGTGACTTGCATAGGCCCAATGATGGGGATGGGGGTGTAACAAATAAGCCATCAGGATCTCTACCTGTAAATAGAAAACCAAGTTTTGCGAGTAAAAGGGGAGGGGGAGTTGCCCCAAATTTTGCAAGTAACAACCGAGTCCACTAGAATTCCAGCTGGGTTTTTTTGTAAATCTAAAAAAATCTGGGGAATAAAGTATTTTGTAGCAAAAGAGGAAAAGCAACCTGCCAAGCAAAATGGGCTTGATGGGCTGATTTTTCTACTTCCATGACATTTTTATTATTATGATGATTACTCCCTTCCCTCCTTTCCCCTCCTCCAAATGAAAAATAGGAAAATATCCAAATTTAGGCCTTATGGATTTTTTTTACTCCATTTTTAAACTGAAAACATACATGTGTACTCCTGGAGTTTCAATGACATTAATTGGATTTGGCTGGGCTTTCCAGGTTGAATCACATACATGCCAATTTAAACTAAATAGAATGTAGCAAGAGGGCTTTTTATGAAAGTCAAGGGTAGATTTATATTGTCTACTTAACTAAAAATTAATAAATAAATAAATATTGTAGACAGCCCTTTTGACCAGGATTATTAAAGTAAGTGTATGTCTTAACATTGTGATTCCTATCATCTGTTACCTAGAAAATAGTATTTAATGTCCATTCTTGAAGGGCCTGATACTTATTAGGCTGAGGGTTTTTTTTCATATTTCATAATTATAATCTTCTGAATAAATAACACAGGCTAAGGGATTTCACATTGCCATCTGATGACATAGTCAGCACCTGGAGTCATGTGGTATTAATTCTGGGACTGCACAAGTTTTACAATAACATAATACTTAGTATTTATCTAGCACCCTACATCAATAGATCTCAAAGAACTTTCAAAAGTGGGCATCTTTAGCCCCATTTTACAGATGAGGAACAGATGGGGAGAGTGAGGCACAGAGAAGGACGTGGACAATGTTTAAAAGGCAATGAATACTTGCAGCTCCCTTTGGCTTTCATCAGAGCTTAGCACCTCCAAAAATCAAGTTGTAAGTAATTTAGCCAAAGTCACCCAGGGAATTATCAGCAGATCTGTGAATAGAACCCCTATCTTTTGACTCCCAACCTGATGCATTAGTCACCAGACCAACGTGCATTACTTAACAGCAGGATTTGAATGGTAGCTGCTGGAAGAGGGATGCCTAGAAAGTACTCTTTGTTAGGAGTACGTCATTCTCTAGAGATGTCTGGTTTATGCTCAATTTAATCCAGATTCCTTTCCTTTTTCCTGATGTTTATAAACCGTGAATGTTGTTTTTGTAATATTTGATACATAATTCCGCTGAGAAGGTGTATTATTAAGTTGATTTGTTAATTTACCTCCGAGACGCCATGCTGAGTTATGGTTTAGGGCTTAGGCTGACTGAAGGCACCCTCTTACTGTATTGATTCAGGATCCTTGAAGCAAGACCAGGAAATGCAGTGATGATGACATCCTATGAATTCGATACCAGGGGCTCCAGTGCCTCCCAGTCAAAGTGAGTCATCTTGTAGTTACAGCCATCACCAAGGTGACTACAGGGGAATTATATGTGTATTTGAAGGAGTGTTGTGATTTCTGCTGGGGGTATGTGACAAAGTGGGAATTTTCTGTAACATTTTTATGTCGCTCTCTGTATGCCTTAGTTTTTCCTATATTTTGCATGGAAACCCAGTAGGGGAAAAAGGACTCTCTGCTCTGAGGGCAAACTTAGGGTATATCTACGCTGAAGTGCTACAGCTGTGCTGCTGTAGCAGTTTAAGTGTAGACACTTAGGAATGGCAGGTTTCATAGGCCAGGGAAGGCTAAGCCTTCACTGCCCAAGGCTGTGGCCCCACCCTGAAGCTAGCAGGGACTCAGCTCCAGCTGCAGCCTCTGAAACTCAGCTAGCAGCCATTGATGGCTTGGGCCGGTGTTTGGGCCGGCCCAGGGGTCAGGCCAGCAGCTCGGGGACTGGGCCAGCTGGGCCATGCAAACATAGGGCTGGCTGGCACAGCTCAGGCCACAGGGGGTTCGGGGCTCCAGCTGTGGAGGGAAGGAGGGGCTCGGGGTGGGGCCTTGGGTGAAAGGGGCGAGGCCAGAGGGCTAGCCTCCCCGAAGGCGTGGTTCACCTGCTGCCCATGCACTTGCTACAGTGACAGGAGGGGTTCTCCCATTGCTGTCTTTAATGCACCTCTCTGAGAGACAATAGCTAGGATGACAGAAGAATTTCTTCCACCTAACACTGAGGATTAGGTCAGCGTAGGTACATCTCTCATGGGAGTGCATTTTTCACACTCTTGGGAGATGTAGCTACGCCGGTGTAAGTTTTCAGTGTAGGCCAGCCCTAAGAGACATAGGTATGAATGTTGCCTAGCTGTCTGAGCTTGAATGGCTGAGTGCCAACGCCATATCAATGGAGAATCTGAGAAGACAATGGCAAATCCAGTCACCAGGATATTGACACGTACCAACCAATGGCCTAGAGGGAGATGGAATTCCCCACCTCTCAGCAAGGAAGCTGAGCAAAATCATCCAGCTCAAGAGCAAAGGTCTGGGAAGGTGGGAGTGTGGGGGGTTAAGAGTCGGCTGCTGGAAGAAATTGGGGATCTCACTTGGGAACTGACCAAAGAGGTCAACCTGAGAGAAAGACAGGGCCTGAACTTGGAGTTCCCTGCAGCTTGGCTGCGGCTCTGGGCTAATCAGAATGGACTTGGATTATGCTTTATCCTTAGGTTCTCTATGCTAACCTAAAGACTTCCTATGCTGTTCTGCAGCTCACTAATAACCCTACTGTTTGGACAACACCATTTGAGGGGCACTGCAAATGCTTGGTGAGGTGCATTACTCTCTGAAGAGTGTACAAGTTTCTGTCAGGAGTCTATGTCAACTGAACTCTCTGACCAGAGCTCACAATATAAAGCAGGAGTGCTGTTGCCCTGGAGGTCTTAGGAAGCGGAGAAGCCGCATGGCCCACCCTGAAGGAAGAGTGAGTCTAGCACACTGAAGGTGTTCCTCCAAGAGATTTGTTCCAAAGCTGTGGGTGTAGCACCGATCCTGTGGATCTGTGACAGAGTGAGAATATCCACACTCGCATGTGTACACGCATGTATCAGCAATGTCCCCCCATCATTTAGCATTGTGATTCAGTGCTCCAAGAACAACTACAAACAAACACACTCTTCTTAGTCTGCTTGGTCGCCGAGATTTCCAATTGGAAGCATTTGATTCAAATTATTTCAAGATACTAAAATAGGGAATGATGGGAAAGCATCCAAATTGTATGTGAGCAGGCAAACACCTTCCTGTTTCCAAATTGTTTTAAGACAGGTTTGTTTGTTCATGCTTCACTTTGTATATTGCTTATAAATTGAAAGTTTTATTTTTGTTAAAAAATAATGTGCAATACAAAGACTGTAGAACCACATCAATTGTTCCTAACTTCCAGCACAAATCTGTTCTCTATTATTATGATTATTACTCATATAGTGCTATCTGGGCAAAGGTGCTCTGCAAAAGAATAGGTTTGCCAAACAAGTAACAGGTCCCTGCCCTAAGGAGCTTACAGTCTAAAGGCAATTTTGGTTTGATTTTCAAAGACATTGAATACCCACAGTTTACATTGATTTCAGTGGGAGCTGTGATTCTTGGTACCTTTGAAAATCAAGCCAAATATATATAATTACTTCTTCTAGTAGGATGTCTGGAAGTCATTTATAACTTTAATTAAAAAAAATCTTTAAAATTAGCTTTAATCTCCTTGAAAGACTCTCCACATTATTCCCATCTGCAATTTGAAGTGAACCTGAGAATGCCTCCAACTATTAAGGAAAATCTCATTTAACATAGCAATATCCACCTCCTGGGATGAGCAACACTTCTGGCTCTGAAGGTCAGTACAAATAGAAGTTTATCTACTGCTCAGGGAGGAAAAGAAGAGAGAGCACCAGAACTACACGTCACTGGAAACTTTTAAGTATATGGGGCTGCAGGCAGAATATTTTGGACTTGGAACAAGATGTAGAGTAATCGGTCAGACTCTGCAAGAAGGATCATATCCTTATCCCCATTTTACAGATGGGGAAACTGAGGCATGGAGCAGTGAAATGGCTTATCCAAGGCCACCTGGCAGACCTGTGGCAGAGTTAGGAATAAATCCAAGTTTCCTAAATCCTAGTCCAGTGTTCTAACCACTAGGTCACACTGCCTTCCTAAAGCTAAATTAAGGTGAAATTCAAACTAAAATGATGATGTATTCTAAAGAGTAACAATGGTCCAAACAAAATGAGAAATTAGGTTTATCTTACCACAACATGTCTTGAGAACTGGAGATTCTATCCTGTTCTGGCATCTGCAGTCAGATCTGCCATTTGACCCCACTATTTGCTCACACACAGAGAGACAACTGAGCCTTTCAGCAGCACACTCAGCCCTTCAGTCCATTCACCAGATTAGCATGGGACTTTGCTTCCATTTCACTCCAAAGCTTCCACCCAGTTTGCCTAAATGACTTCCCTTTCCCCTCTGGAAAACTGCTGGATGTGTATCCTGTGCTTTTCCCTGGTAACTGGCATACAGCCGGCGTAAGATTCTTTGGCACATAACCAGTTATCTTCACGTTGCACACATGCTTATATGTGTATATCATTATTAATAAATATATTATCTGGTAGCAGTTTTATATAAGATAAAAAAACAAATATACTTTGTTTCTCTTGCTTTTGTTCATGCTCTTTATCTTTCTTGACTAACTTTTTCTCTCCCTGTTGGGCTCCTTCCTTTTATTAGGTCTTTTTTCAATGTATTTTTCCCTCCAAATAATTATTCCCATTGCTGAATATTGCCCTGTATTCAATTCTCTTTCTTTCCCATTCCTTCTGTTTATTCCTTCTTTCTTTCTTGCTCTTTTCCTTCTAGTCATCATCCCCATCTCTCTCCCACGCTCCAGTCCACCTCTTCTCCTACCCAGTTTGTCCCAATCTCTGCAGTCAGAAGCAGAGAGTTCATCCCTTTGAGGTCAGGGAGTGTATGAGCCCCAGATAGTCGGGTCATAAGTGGCATCTGCATTTTACAGCTGCTCAGCAGCTCCTCATCCTCTTCATGCTCAGCCTGAGTAACTGGATGTTCACACCTGCTGTACAGCTGCTCAGCAGGAGTAAGGGGGAGAAGGAGGTGATGCAGCTGCTCAACAGCTGCAGAGTGCAGATGCTATTAAGGCCCATATCAGCATAACTGGGGTAGCCTGACCTTCCTTTAGCCCTTCCATGGGGCCTAAGAACAAAGAGCATGAGACCAGAGAACAGGTGGCTTGTTAAATGCTGCCTCGCCCCAAAAAATCAGGCCATTCCTCACCCTAAACCGGGTGAACAGCATGGCCAATAGGATCCCAGCCTCTTGCAACATTATTTAAGATAGTAATATCCCATCAAACATTAGGCACTGGTGCAACTAAACTTGGGTTAGCAACAGTGGAAATTCATTTAAATTCCCTAGTGTAGACACGGCTTTGGTAGTGGTTATATAACCAGAGATGGTCCAGCCAGGCCCATAAGATATTTTGAAGACTTTCATTCTGTATTAACAAGAGTAGTCTCACAGACCAAGCGAGCTCCTAGACAACACTCCCTCTTCACTCAACTCATTTACAACAACCTAAGTAAATAAATAAAGTTCTCAGGCAAAAAAGCGCTGTACGATTGGCTGCTCTTAAACCGTATAACTGATGCAGCAGTCATAGCAGAACATGCCTACTGTGTTCTGCGAATGATCACGAGTATTCCCTGCTATGGTGAATGCAAATATCTCAATCTGCGCTGGGCTTGTGTTCAGAGCCAAAACAAACCGAAGACTCCCAGCTCCCTACCATTGAGGCCCGGCTACACTTGCCTTATTTCTCTAAAATTTCCCATTACCACTAAAACCTGTGTATCTCCACCTGTGGTAGCAACACGGAGAAAGGTTATTGCACACAGGGTGCCAGGTCATTTTAAGAACCATCTTATGCAAATAAGTTCTTAGCAGGAATAGATGATGTGGTGTTGGAATTGCCTGGGGAGCTATCTACAGTAGCTCACCCATAATTGTTAGTGCCAGTGGAAAATTTGTAATAAAAAAGCCTTGTGTAAATACCCTGTGTAAGAAAGCCCAGGTCTTTTGACTGTTTCTGTCAAAGGAGCTGACCTGCCTATTGAGGTGTGGGTGGGAAGCATCCCTAATGGCTTATTGGGAGCTGGAAAACACCAGCTTCCTTGAAATGTCTGTGGCCAGGTGTAAATGTGTCTTGAGGTTTTATTGTGAACTGTTTTAAGAAAGAGTTGTGGGCAGGGGGGTTGGCGGGTGATTACTTAGAGGATAATTAAACAAAGTGTTGGTTAGTTTACATCAATTATATGCTTGGCTTCTTCTTTTTTTTCTCCCTCCTCCTGAATGTCAACTCTGCATTGAGCCACAGAAACCAATTTTTAATCTTTATGTCCTCATCAAAATATGGTGGTTTGTACAATTCTCTTCTTGACAAAATGCCAACAACACACTTGTAAAAAAACAGATGAGATTCTATTTGTAAGAGCTGGATATTAGTATGAGTTACCTTCTTGGTAAAACCTGGTGTAACAAGTACTATACTAAAACAGAAACTAGGGTCATGAGGCATGTCTCTCCAATGGTGACTGCACCGTTTGGGTAGTGATGTAAGGGCAAAAAAAATGCAATAATTCCTTAAAAATGCCTGCCCTGGATTCCTAATTTCTCTGGAATTGTTAAATAGAATATAAATTGCCATCTGATCCTGACAACTAATATACTTTTGGGGATGGTAAGTACAACCAGATTATTTTGCTACATCAAACTATTTTCCCCCAGTGCTTCTATTTGTAAAAAAAATTAAATCCTTTAATAAAAATTGCTTCCGTCTGCCTCCCCTGTCTTTGTTCTTTTACCTTCCTCTTTCCGACAGTGATGTGAGTAAGGCTTTACATCACGAGTTGCTCCTGACTGCCCAGAGTCACCACTAAACGGACCACTTAGACAGGCTTTCAAGGGGAAATTGTCTGCTCCCCTCACCTGATCAATGAGAGCAAACCTTTTTCTTTGAAGCTCTGCTCAAACCAGTGGTGTGTCCATGTGAATGTTGCATCCACAGATTTAATATCCCCTGCTTATTATGTTCTATTAAGATTAACATTCTCTGGTCCCTCATTGATATATGTCTGTACAGATAGGATAACTCCAGAACTGCACTAAGAAGGTTGCTTCTGTAGATAAAGATACTGTCATTGCTGTAGAAACATACTGTTATAGAATTTGTTTTTCATGAAGAGTTCTGTTAGTGGAATTATATAGTATACTCAAAGTACTCTAAATTTAGCTGTTCCAATTTAAGGAACCATGTCTCCTAGAATATGTCAGATCATCCTGTGACAGACTAACAATATCCTGGACAAACCTTATGGAATTAAGATAAACTTTATGAATTAGGTTTAATACCTTTGGAGTCATTGTATTAAAAATGCAATTGCATATGTGCTGTTGTGGAATTGTATGTACCTTCTCTAGTAGGAGGGGGATGGTAATGTACATACGCTGTTATCAGCCCTATAAAGCCACCCTCTTCCCCAGAGATGTATGCATATACTAGTTCAAATTGTATTCTTCAATGACCAACAAAAAAAGGATTTTGGGATAAATAGCCTGGTTTTAAACTAATTTGGGGCCTTCTTCTGGATCCAGCAAATGGAGAGTACCCCTGGTCATGGAGGCCCCAATCCTTAGAGAAGGGTTGGAAGGACTAGGCCTACTGACATCCATAAGACTGGGTGCTAGTTCTGAGCTGAGGCTGTTAGGAACTTGTGAACATAGAAGAAACCTCCTGGGTGGAGTTTTGCAGCCCTGCTCAGGCCAGTGCTCATGTTAGAGTTGGGGTGATCTCTGGTAAGCTTATTAGCATGCGTGTAAGTTCTTTTATTGCTTTTAATAATTTTTTGGTGTGGTATTTTTACCTTACAAAATAGGCATGCATAAAAAGAGCTGTGTGTTCTCTATAACCATGGGCAGTCACACTGTTAACCATCTCTGAAGAGAAAGCAAGCAAGCCTCCTTGGGCAGCCTGACTTTGCTGGGAATAACACAGTGAAGGCAGAGAACTGGGGTCTGGAAACACTCCGGTCAGAAGGGAGTGAGACATGGGTCTCCATTGCAATTGCTGGGGAGCTGAAAGCCAGGGAATGGGCCACTGAGGGGAAATCCAGGTGCAGTTGCCTTGGACTGTGACACTGTGATTTTTACCAATCAAAAATAGATTCCTCTTAGTTTCAGTATAATAAAATTGATTTTATATCTGAAACCTTTTAAATTCAGTTTTCTTGATTCTTAACAATTAATGAAAATTTATTGTCCATCTTATTGCAAACCTAATCCCTACTTATGCAAACATAAAGGGTAAAGCATTTTCAGTCATCTGCACATAAAAATAGTGGATTAGGATCCAGAAGATATGGATAATTGACAGCCACATTAAACAACAGACCCAGGACTGACCCTTGTGGAGCCCCACTAGAGATGACCTCCCAGTTTGACAGTGAACCATTGATAACTACTTTTTGAGTACAATCTTTCAACCAGTTTGCACACTCACCTTATACTAATTTCATGTAGACCACCTTTCCCTAATTTGCTTATGAAAATGTCATGTGAGACTGTGTTAAATCCTTACTAAAATCAATATATATCACGTCTACTGCTTCTCCCTATCCACTAGGCCAGTAACCCTGTCAAAGAAGGAAATTAGGCTGGTTTGGCCTGATTTCTCCTTGACAAGTCCATACTGGCTATTCCTTATCATCCTATTATCCTCCAAGTGCTTTCAGAATTTATTGTTTAATAATTTGTTCGAGTATCTTTCCAGGTATCAAAGTTAGGCTGACTGGTCAATAATTTCCTTGGTCCTCTTTGTTCCACCTTTTAAAGATAGGTACTATGTTTGCCTGTCTCTAGTCATCTGGGACCTCACTCAATGTCCATGAGTTCCCAAAGATAATTGATTATGTTCTACCTTTCATAATATCCTGAATCTATGTCAGGTTTGCAAATGGCTGCTGCGGCTAGCAGTTCAGATGGTCATTGCTCAATACAAGAAGTATAATACTTATGTAATAGTACAGAGGATATGTTGCTCTATGGTGCACCAAATCTGGCCCTTGTGTTTGTGAGAGGCAAAATGTTGCCATTCTCATATTGTTCATAAGAATGTTATGTAACTGCACAACAGCCAGTTGAGAAGAGTTAAGCCTTTTTTTTAATGACAGTAGTTTGAAGGGCACCATCAGCATAAAATTCACATTTCTGTCTGAATATTTTACTATTATTAGAACTAACACCTAAGATTACTGTAAATGAAAGAAATTAACTTTTTTTCCTCTGTTTTATTCAATGTATGTACTTTGTGCACTTTGATACCACTTTGTGTATACTCAGTTTCATGGTTCCCAGGTATAACCTGTAGTTAGTGATGACCCAGGTCTGCAAACACTCAAGCTCATGAGTCACTTAATTCAAGTGAGTAGTCATATTGAATTTGTGTCTGCAGGATCATGCCCTTAAACAATTTTGCATGTTGTTTAGGTTGGTCTTCCACACATCAACAGGTGAATTTTATTTTAAAGGAGGAAACCAAGATAATAAAATTACAAAAATTGGTGAGAGGGTAGGAGCCGAAGGGCAGGTGAGAGCACCTGAAATGGCCTTGACTAGTTTTTTTTTAAACTGACTAGATTTTAAAAAGAGGTTTTTCCTTTAAAAAACGTTAAGGGCCTGTCTACACTTGAAATGTTACAGCAGTGCACAGTTGCAGCTGTACTGCTGCAGTGCTTCAGGGAAGATGCTACCTACGCTGACAGGAGGGGTTCTCCCATTGGGATAGGTAATCCACCTCCCTGAGAGGCGATAGCTAGGGCAACAGAAAAATTCTTCCATCAACCTAGTGCTGTCTACACTGGGGGTTAGGTCAGCATGGCTATGTCTCTCAGGGATGTGGATTTTTCACACCCATGAGGCAACATATTAAGCTGACTTAATTTTCTAGTGGAAACCATGCCTAATTCTAGGTATTTGGGTTTTTTAAACTCATTTTCTATGAACATTGTTTCATGGCTTTATCTATGATTTTTTTTAAGTGGAGGAGCAGAAGTTAAAAAAAAACTGCTTAAGCTTGAAAAGAAGTAAAACCAAATATTATAGAGAGTTTTTGCCAGATGGCTACATTCAGTTATATTTTTCTTTAATAGGGTTGGCTTATTTTCTTGAAAAATAGAACATAATTCTACTGGAGTCATTACTCCAAAAGATTTCAAATCCATTTGAACAAGAAATTCACTGATCTATAATGGAGCTATGGTAGTGGCCATTGATTTATGGTGAATTGATTTTTGAAGCCTGACCCTTCCATTGTATTTCAGGAAGTGTTTTGGGAAGAACTCAGATAATTCAAAGATCATCTCAAAGAATGTGATCTGCTATTCATGGTTTCCCTTCTTAATTCTCAATATAGTCACATGTGATTTCATTAGCACGGCTAGAGATTCAATTATAATGACATTTATGGGGGTGGGGAGAGGGAAGGGGCACTGTTGCCTCATTCCTCTTCATAAATCAAAAGGAAAGGGGGGAGGGATTTTAAGTTATCGCCACAGCCATAGATTGTTGGAAAAACATTTGTAACCATGATCTAAACTGAGAGCCAAAATTAAAGGCTTCTCAAGTAGAGAACAAAAATCTCTTGGGGCCCTATCAAGTATTTTCCTGGAATCAAGACTAAGAATTAGGCTTCTATTTTGTTCCGTTGAAGGTAATGAATAATATTTAATAACCTCCTTATGTTATTGTTGGCATCTGTCTGATGGCTATACCCTTACTGATCAGCATGGATAATGGATGGTAGAAAAGGTGCTAGGTTGTTTGTATATGCCTTGGCTAGGATTTTACTATCCACATTCAAGAGTGATATTGGTTTGTAAGAGGCATATGAGCGGACAAGTCTTTTTTGAAAAACTAATTGTGGCTTCATTTAGGGAAGATGGAGAGAACTATGTAATTTAAAATCACTGTACATGAGGTGCAGATGGGGAAAATCAACTTTATCTGAGTGTAATGGTTGGACAGTCTAATCTGGGTATATTTCATTTGAATAAAATTTTATTTTATTTTGGAGAGGAGGTAGGTTGCAACCAGGATTGAGCCAGACCCTACCATGCACCTAATACCCTCCACTCCCAAGTTCAAGTTGCAATGTACATACTAATAGCTTATAATTCTCAGACTGGTTTATAATCTAACAGTGAATATTGTCATTTACATATAACATCATCGGTGGAGTATACAGTTCAAGAATATTTAAGGTAACTTATTGGCAAGTTTGTAATCGCTGTTCTCCAAACAATCCAACAAAATCAAATAAACCGATATAAATTAACCTGTTGTTGTTATTAAATTAAGCTGTCCGTAATGTGAGGAATAGCAATTTAAACCACTGCTTTATCTCCAGCCTCAGTTATGTTTCCTCTAAAATCTAGCACTTATAGCAAATCAACTCAAACTGTCCAACTGAAAAGTAAAAGTCGTCATAATTTTGCCTATCCTGAATTTTATTTCCTTCTCTAGTGATCAAGCAATTTTACAGATTGCCTCAGATAGCACAAAAGACTTGCTTCTCTTTCCCCTAAAGAACCTCAGATATGGATAAGTGATGCTATAGCCAATCCCCATTTCTTTGTCGAGGGGGTGGAGGGGGATCCTTGTAGGAACAAAGGCGGCTTGTTTTCATTATTGGGTTACCAAAAATGTTGGAATATCATAATCATTTTGTCCTTGTGTGTTGAGGGGCCTTTTTTTATGGCTGCTGTTAGCCTCCCTACATCTCCTTATAGTTCTGATAGTCTAAGTCCTCAACTGTGCATCAGAATCCACTAGCAGATTCCAGCCTCATAAACACTGTGTTTTTTCAGTCAACTATGTTCAGTGTTCCAGACATTGGGTCTGGTGGGTGACTCTTACGTTTGGGAAGACTGGGCGGGAGCGCCAGAAGCTCCCTGGAAGTGGGGGTTCCACCAGTTTCCAGATCATGGCCCTGCCCTCCACTCTGTCCTGAGGCCCCACTCCACCTCTTCCCCTGAGGCCACACCCCACTTCACCTCTTTCCCCCCCTCCACCTTGTCCTCCGAAGTGCCTCCCACTTGCTCCTCTCTGCCCCCTCCCTTGAGTCCCCCCCACCTGCTCCTCTCCGCCCCTCTTCTGAGGCCTCCTTACCCACTGCTCACTCCTCTCTGCCTCTTTCCAACCCGGGTGCCCGTTGGATGCTTGCTCCTTTCTGTCCCCTCCTGCTTTAAGGGTATGCAACAGGGAGGGCAGGGGAGAGGAACAAGCAGTGGGCAGCGGGGGAATCCTTGCGAGAAGATGCGGAGCGAAGGCAGGAAGAAGCCAAGTCTGGGCAGGGTCTCAGGGTGGAGCATGGGCTGAGCATGGATGGGGCAATGGTCCGGGTGCCAATGTTCCCTCCATTTCTCAGGAGTTTCTGGTGGCAGCGCTCCAAAGGCAGGTGGGAGGAGGTGCACTGACATTTCTTGCCCCATTTCAGGAGGCTTAGCCTCCCTAAGTCTCTTATACCCGCCACCCATGGTTTCAGATCAGTAAAATTGATAAACTGGCTGAGAATTGTGGAGGCGAGCCCATCCCTTGCCAGGAGGAAAGCATCACTTAATGCGAGTGAAACATGGTGGCAGTGATTTGTGGGCAAAATGCTCAGAGTGAAGCAAGTAGCAGTATAAATCAGTTTGAAGCCCAATCAGAGCTGTTATTCCCAAATTCTGTTGTCTCACTGCCTCAGGAAGCTGGCAGACTAATGATAAATATTAAAAGCAACTTGTTTTGACTGGATAGTAGGGATTACAGAGAGACAAAAAGGGAGTGAATACATTCTATTAAGCTGAGTGCCTCCCTTTTCTTTGGCTGTACACATCCATATAGTTAAAGTGTGGGCCAAATTCAGAGTTGTGTGAATCCCATTGGTCTGGATCAGCTTATGCACAGGCTGGTTTGTGGTGTTTCACACTCCCTGCATTTCACTTTAAGTTTTGGAATTCATTAAAACAAAACGCAGCCAAAGCCATCAAGTATAGCCTAATTGGGGGTTGAAATCATGCAAAACAACTGAATGTTTTACTTGAAACTAGAGATGAGTTCAAGCTGCACCATTCCCATCCAGATTTCAAACAAATTTTTGCATGTTCAGATCCAGTTTTGTTTTTGTTTTGTTTTGTTTTTCCCCAGCTTATTATAGATCAGGGCATTGCAAAATCATTATTAAAGACAGAAGGCAACTGCAAAACTCACATCTGGATCCAGGTTTGGATTTTGGACAGCCTGACGTTCTGAAACGTTGATGACCATGCCTGCTAAATTCTCAGTCCCTGCTTGGCAACAGGGTTGTGAACCTGGTTTGAGATTTGGGCTTGTAGTGATAACCCAAACATACCTGAATCTCACCTGATTTTGGTCTTTGCTATAAAAGTCTTGCAGAGCAATGGTCTCATGCCCCTGAGAAAGCAACTTTGTTATATTTGAAAGTTCACAGAACCATGCAGAGACTGTAACTAAAAGTGAGGAAATCACTTTAATTTAAACACAGCCCCAATGTGAGTGCAAAGACTAAGATTAATCCACTTGGGAAAAACAATCTAATTTAATGTGAGGCTTTTCATGGTCATTTCCATAATTGGTTGGAAAATCAGTTTTGATCAAGGAACATTTTTATTTGTTTTAACTGTGTCCGTTTAGTGAAGATGTAATAATCCAAAACAATTACATTAAAGTAATTATACTTTAATAAATATAAGGTTGGTGCTTCAGTCCATAATAGAACCTGTACATTGAGGCAATTAGTAGCAGCAATGGAATAGGAGGGAGCTGACTCTTATATTTGTGGAATGGTTTCATTAAAATAGTAATCAATATATTTATCTTTCTCTAAACATCAATAGTATAAAAGAATTCCTCACCTCAAAGTCGGGTGCATTAAATTATTTTAAGTAAACAAATAAGAAGCTAGAAGTTGGCATGTCAGGATATGATTTACAGCATGAATTATGTTCTTTTGTGTGATCAAAGATATAATTATAATTTCAGTAGCAGCATGTCACAATATTGAATGGCTTGGCAAAAAGCTGATCTTTTAGAACCTAGCTCACAGTGAGAATCTTTTTTGCTGCTTGTGGGACATGCAAGCTGGCTGCATTGCTTGTTCAATGGCTAGACACATTTCCACATTTTTATGCACAAAGGAAAGGCACAGGTTTACCCTTTGCAAGACAAACCCAAACGTAATGTATACATAAACAAGCAAAAAACAATGGCCTCTGTACAAAAGAAACCATTTGCCTGATATTGCATGTTACAGTTACATGAGAAAAATGTGAAGGGAAACCATGAACTTAAAAATCACATTTCTGTCTGAAAATGTTTTACGTATAGTATTAATGTTGCTTAAGCCTACTGTAAATGGAAGAGATTAGAGAAAAATGTCTGTTTCCCTTTTTTTACATTTGTTTACTTTTGTGCATTTGAAAGCACTTTGTCCACAGTCAGTTTCACTCTTTTCATTGTGCAGGTACTTTCCCTTGTGTGTTTTTGACATAGTAAGGGGGAGAGAAATATTTTTTTTAAAGGACAATGTGATTCCAAAACAAAATACAAATAGTAGGAAAGCCTGGTCTCGGCATGGGAGAATCATGTGATTTCACCCCAAGAGAGAGATCATGGCTTAAGACTCAAGACAAATCCAGCAGACGTCACAGGTGCAGTTAGCTCTATAAATATGACAGAGCATATCTGTGATTATAGTCACAAGTCAACTAGCAAACAAGCCTCTGAGGTTAGCTTGTCCTCCTTGTGAAGAAATGTCCTACTTTAGAACTAGTGGGTTAGAATAAGTGAGACTCACCAGTGTATATAGTTCCAAGGAGAGGCAGAGATAAGAACAGGACAGAAAGGGAAGTTATTGTTAAAAGAAAACACAGTCAGTACCATGTGGTCTTTTCACTTCCCCCTTTTTCAGGTATCTGTCATATTTTATTAGTTAAAAGCTATTTTCTAAGACGGGAGTACGAGAACTTCGCTTACCAAAGGTCTGGTAATATATACATATATATAAATATGTAATTTCTGCTCTTCATTTTTTTACCTTGAGTAGCAAACATTTAATATATTTGTGTCATGTACCCTGGATGCTCACTAGGACTGCTGTGAGGGGGAATCCAAGCTGCTTCTGCTCTGCATCCCCAGGTGTTCCCAGCCCCTGGAGCATGAATGGAGTCCATCCATTTCCCCAATCTTGGAGACCCTACTCACACATTCAGGGCACAGACCTTCTATATGGCACCCCCGTTCTCAGAGTTGGAATCCATTGTCCAATTACCTAACATCTCTGAGCACACCTCTGACCCTTCAGACTCCCCCATACTTAAACATACCCTCTCCCAGAACTCCACCCTAAAAGTGTGAAGCTTTTGGTGTACAGTGTAACTTTCTCAGGGGCATGCAGTAGTCGAGAAGCACATACACACACTCAGACACCTTGCACAGAGTCTAACACTTTTATGCTTCTTTATACTTAGTCATGTGAAGCACAGGAGAATACAGATCATACAAAAGAATGGCCCTTATTATCTTATCCTTCCCTTGGGAGCCGTTAGGGACTCACTTCCAAATGGTAAAGTAGAAATAAAGTGCATGATTGCCAATGAAATTATTTTGTTGATTTACACATGACAGGGAGCTTGGATTAGATTGATCATTATCATCAATTGCCAACAGTGTCCAGGAAGGCAAGCAGTCTCCTGCCTCATACAGGCAATTACATGCTGGGTGGTCTCTCCCCACTGGTGCCCCTTAACCAGTTTCTGTGACTTTGTTCTTCCTTGTGCCACACTTCTCTTCTTGTCTTATTTTCTGTTCCTGTGGGTTCCCTTACTTAACCTCCTCCTGATCACCAGGCCCCTTTATTCTCCTCCACTGCTCCTATCTTTCTCCCTTCAGAAGAGTCAGCTAAACTGGTTGTATAAGGATGCATCTTACCTACTGGTCCCAGAAGTTTGTTCCTGAATAGGCTTGATAAGGCTGAAGCATGGTTCTGTTGTATCTGTCTGGTGTGCAGAGCCGTCCCTAGGGTATGGCAAATTGAAGCAACTGCTCCAGGCCCTGTGGGCTGGGGGCACAATTGGCCAGTGCGGTCAGTCCCGGAAGTGACAGGTTGGTCCCAGAAGTGACGGATTTGTCACTTATGCCCCAGGCCCTGCATCCCCCTAGGGACGGCCCTGCTGGTGTGTACTTGCTACAGGGCCTGTCAGCAATGGTGGATCCACATATATATAGGCACAGATGATACAGCAGTTTTTCATAATGTAGTTTAACAATTTCAATCAGAATTCATAAGTTGTACAGATATAGCCTCAATTCATCACAACTTGTTTCAAAAAACCTCTACCTGATTCTCCTCTTGCTGATTCCAGTTTTAAATTAAGATAATTCCACTGATTCCAGTGAAGTTACTTCCAATTTACACTGAATCAGCCCTCCAGTGTTCTTAGGAGCAGCAGCAGCAGGTTCACTGTAGAAGAACTGTAGCATTCTCAAACCTATGCATCAGTCAAATACAATGCACATTTTGAACTGTACCCCAGGGAAAGGCAGATTCACTGGGCTTCACAGTAATGAGGCTAGCAGGTCTTCATAAGTGCACTCTATCTCTCCTTATAGTGCATGAGCTAATACTGAACTTCTGAACCTTAAAGTTTATCAGGCATTCAGCAAGTTCAGTTGCCACAGTGCATCCCTCTGTTGATGATAATGATCGATCTAATCCAAGCTCCCTGTCATGTGTAAATCAACAAAATAATTTCATTGGCAATCATGCACTTTATTTCTACTTTACCATTTGGAAGTGAGTCCCACTCAGTTTGGAGGCACGACACAGTGAAACTATATATGTCATTCAGTCTCCTTTGAAAAATCCTCCTTGGAATGTGAATTCCAAAGCCTTGTTACATGAAGTTTCCATCTACAGAACCATCAGAGCTATGACTTGTCATGGGCAGCATCCCATGACTGACAGAGTCAGACTGAACATTTCATGGAAACAATGCTTCAGCCCCTGGAAACTAGAAACAGAGGAAAAGAGTGGTTTTAAAAATACACATTTCAAGACAGTGGTATTTTACCCCTGCACTAAAGTTTTTAATTATTTTGAAGATGGATAGCAACACTTTAGGTTTAACTGAAGAGACTAGAAAGCTCTTTAGCAAAGCTAAAGGTGAAAGTAAAGATGGTCTTGTGGTTAACTCAGTGTATTGGGCTGTTGGAGACCTGGGTTTTATTCCTAGCTCAGCTACAGCTTTCCTGTATGGCCTATGAAAGTCACTTATTAGGGCTTAATCTTGCAAGATGTTCATCTCCATATGACTTCAAGGGAAGTGGAGGGCAGTCAGTACCTCACAAGAATGCCCAGCATCTTGCAAGATTCAGCCCTGTGGCCAACATTTTTTTTTTAGTTTTGTGTGTCCCATTTGACACTCAGATCTGGTCTATTCTACAGAGTTAGGTCAACGTAAGGCAACTTACATCGACTTAAGTATGTAGGTGTATACAATACAATATTCCTCCTACCACTTTAACTTGCCTGCTACGCCAACCTAATAAATCTATCTTGGCAAGAGGCATAGCACTTAGCTCAATGTAGTTAGGCAGTGAAATGTCAGTGTAGAAACTACATTGGTTATGATGACTTTAGTGGCCTCCAGGAGGAGTCCCACAATGCCCCATCATAACCACTCTGGTCACTGTTCTGAACTCCACTGCCCGGTAGCAAGGTAAACAGGTACACTCCTCCTCTCCTTTTGAAGCCCCGGGAATTTTTGAAACTCCATTTCCTGTTTGGTCAGTGTAGAGAGTTAACCTAGCAACTGCCCAGCTGCATGCCAGCTCTGTGCTGCAGACATGCTTCTGCCTGGGGTACATAGGAGGTGGTGCGTCTCCTGGGTCTGTGGGGAGAGGAAGCTGTGCAGTCACAGCTTCAATCCATCCATAGGAACTTGGACATCTCTGGTCAGATCGCTCAGGGCATGGTGGAGAAGGGCTACAACAGGGACACTTAGCAGTGCCACGTGAAAATCAAGGAGCTGCTGCAGGTGTATCTGAAGGCAAGGGAGGCAAACAGTCACTCTGGGGCAGAGCCAGAGACATGCTGCTTCTACAAGGAGCTGCATGCCATCTTTAGCAGCAACCCCACCTCTAACATCAAGCACACCGGGGATACTTTGGACGAGTGAGAGTCACAGGGCACTGCGGTGAAACCTGAAGATGAGGTGCTGGATGAGGAAGAGGAGTATGGGGGATAGGCAACCAGGGGATCCAGTGGCGTGGCAAGCCAGGACCTGTTTTCGACTCCTGAGCAGTCAAGCCACTCCAGCACTCGTTAGCCTGATGCAGGGGAGGGAACCTCTGGTAAATACTCAGTTTGCTTCAATATTGCAGGAAGACATCTTTTCATGTATTATTTTTTTAATCAGGTTAGATGAGGTAGTGAAATAACCAGTGGAGGTACAGTTGCTATCTGCTTCTCATTGCCCTGTACAGCTAGGCAGAATGGGCCCTGTGGAACAGTTTGCTAATGCACACCAGGATGTCCCGTGAATCCTCCATAGAGATCTCTAGGAAACTTTCCAGGGGGTAGTCTACAATCTTCTGCCGATGGTTTCTGGGGAGGGCTGCCTTATTTCTTCCACTGTGATAGGATACTTTCCCACACCAGTCAGCAATTACTTCAGCAGGCACCATTGCAGCGCATGGGCTAGCAGCATAAGGATCAGGTCTGCAGCCAGACACATGCAGCAGCTGTTCCCTTTCAGCCTTAGTTACCCTCATGAGTGAGATATCAGCTAAAATCACCACCGTCTGTGGAGAATGGTGCCAGTATTCAGTTCAGTTGCCCTATCCACTTGTACTGATGCCTGAGTGCTACCCCTCATTGTTCCAACTTGCCCCCTCCCTGCCCCCAGGAGCTGTACTCACCATGTCTGGGACTGCCACCATGCTCTATGAATCCCAAGGGGAAGTGAGAATGTTGTGCTTGTAACTTGTGTGGATCAAGGGAGTGGATGCACTCACGATAGTATCTCTATCCATCATTTCTTTAGCAACTGGAAAAGTGGAAATGGAAAATGTGTTCCAGGGTGTCCTGTAAGCCTCTGGTGCCTTGATTTGTGAGCAGAGGTATTGGAGGGTGAGAATCAATGACAAAATGCAGAGGGATAGCAAGGACAGGAGAAACAGGCAGCAAGAGATGATATCGCTGCTCAGGGAGCACACAGACATGCTGCGTTCCCTGACTGATTTTCAGGCTGGACACATCCATGCTCACCTCCTCCTACAGTCCATAGAGAACTGCATTCTGGGACCTCCCAACACTGCCCCACCCCCAACATTCCATGTATCTGCGGGTGCCACAGCATTATCCTAGCCACTCCCACCGTGTGGGAACGAACACACAATGAAAGCCGCACATACCTCTCCTCTAAGAGACTGGGTTGGCATATGTGCTTGTGAATTCTCTGTTCCTTCCCCTTTAAAGATACTTTTACCTTTATGCATGAAGTTTATTTCAGCTTTAAATAGGTATGTTTGCATGGGTGAGGAATAAAAGCCTATTTCTGGAAACTTAATTCATCTTTATTAGTCTATAACATATGGTGGCTGTGGCCAGTATTCAAAGATAACAGAAACAGTTGCTTTTGCATTTTTATATTAGCACACACACATAAATCACTGCAAGGTTCATAGCACAGAGCAAAAAAAACAAAACAAAAACAAAAAAACCCAATGCTAAGCACAGCACACTACAGCAACACACATTATGGTGGCTCATTGTTAAAATGCTCCTTCAAAATCTCCCTGAGCTGAATAGCTCCTCATTGAGCTCTTCTTATAGCCCTAGTATCTGACTGCTCAAAATCAGTGAACAGCCAATCCACCTCCATGCTTCACCCACCAGAAACGTCTCCCCACTTTGCTTCACATATATTATGAAGCGTGCAGCACACAGCTATGACCATATTTTCTTCACTGGGGTCTTCAATCTTATGAGTAGACAGCACCCGCAGTCCTTCGAACAGCCAAAGGACATTCAACAGTTATTCAGCACCTTCTGAGCCTGTTGTTGAAGTGCTCCTTGATGCTGTCAAGGTAGCCAGCATATGGCCTCATGGGCCATGGGAGTAGCAGGTAGGCAGAGTCTCCCAGGATCACTATCGGCATTTCAAGATCCCCAAAGATAATCCTTTGTCTTGGAAAGAAAATCCCTGCTTTCAGCTTTCTGGACAGGCCTTTTTCCTAAAGATGTATGTGTTATGCATCTTCCCTGACTAGCCCACGTTGGTGTCGGTGAAATGACCCCGGTGATCAACCAGCACTTGCAACACCATAGAAAACTAGCCCTTTCTGTTGAAGTATTCTGTTGCAAGGTGGTCTGGTGCCAAAATAGGGATATGTGTGCCATCTATCACCCCACTGCAGTTCGGGAACCTCATTGCTGAAGAACCATTCGTTATTTCCCACACATTGCAAGAGTCACAGTCCTTCGTAGCAAGATGCAAATAATGGCCCTGCGCACTTGCATATCAGCAACCCCGACTGTGGATTTACCAACTCCAGATTGATTCCCAGCTGATCAGTAGCAATCTGGCATTGCCAGCTTCCACACACTGATTTCCACTTTCTTCTCCATTGGGAGACACCATTTTGGTGTCGCTGCACTAGAAGGCTGGGCGAGTTCTGCACACAGTTCCAGAAATGTGGCATTGTGCATCCGAAAGTTCTGCAGCCACTGCTTGTCATCCCAGACCTGCATAACAATGCAATCCCACCAGTCAGTGCTTGTTTCTCAGGCCCAGAACCAGCGGTCCATTATGTGCAGCTGCTCCGTGAATGCCAACAGCAGTCCTGAATTGTTTCTTTCCCTGGCTCACAGCCAGGCAGCCATGAAGGCATCATCGTCAGACTCGCTGCTTAGGAAATACAGGCACGTTGTATTCATAACGCTCAGCGCAATACTGAAGAGTAGTGCTGGATCCATGTTTCTCACAGAGATGGCAGATGTGCCAATTAGTGGGGCTTTTGAAAAGCGGTGCAAAACGTAATAGGATACCCATGGAATGATGGGGTGGAGAAAGCTGAATCATGGGACGCTGAACTCATGTTCCCAGACACCCCGCATGACCCGTTTGCACTCATGAGGCATTGCAAACCCTTCCCAAAACACCCCACACTAGATGGTGGTGAGTTGCACAGTGCACCACACTGCACTGCTCTCTGAGTCAATGCAAGCACTCTTACTGTGGACGCACTCCAGCAACAGGAGGACTGTAGTGTGGACATGCAACAGCTGTATTTACTGTGACAGCTGTACATCAACGTAACTTAAGTTGACTTAATTTTGTAGTGAAGACAAGGCCTCAGAGTCTGATTTTTCAACATTGCTGAGCATCCTTCCTTCCCAGGAATTTAAACTAGAATTATTGGTGCCAGAACTTTGTAATATCAAATCAAAAAAATGGAGGCACCCAAAGTCAATGGCCAGTTTTCAGAACGTTGGCCTTTTCCCCCCTGTACCTCAAGCTCCTCATCTGTAATAGGAGACAATTAATATTTCTTTTCCTCACAGGGATATTGCATGGCTAAACTATTTAATATTTGTGAGCTGGTCAGATACTGCAGTGATTGGTGTAATAGCACAAGCCTATAAATAAAGAATTGTATTGACCATATATATTTTGTTCTTTTAATAATGTTCCATTGTACTGTGTGTAACTGAATGACTTCAGTTCTAAGAGTAAACTTTCAAATAGACTGGTCAGTTTTTACTACTCTTTATCATTTTTTGTCCAATTTAGTCCCTTCCCTGTCCCCTAGCATATGAACAACTAATGTTACACTGTGTATGCTTTATTTATTTGATCTCCATATCACTACTGAAGGTACTAACATTGTTTATCATCTGGACCCATGGAAAAGAAGCCCTTGAGGAATTCCACCATGATTTCAACAATTTCCATCCCACCATCAACCTCAGCCTGGACCAGTCCACACAAGAGATCCACTTACTGGACACTACGGTGCTAATAAGCGATGGTCACATAAACACCACCCTATATTGGAAACCTACTGACCGCTATTCCTACCTACATGCCTCTAGCTTTCATCCAGATCATACCACACGATCCATTGTCTACAGCCAAGCTCTACGATATAACCGCATTTGCTCCAACCCCTCAGACAGAGACAAACACCTACAAGATCTCTATCAAGCATTCCTACAACTACAATACCCACCTGCTGAAGTGAAGAAACAGATTGACAGAGCCAGAAGAGTACCCAGAAGTCACCTGCTATAGGACTTGCCCAACAAAGAAAATAACAGAACGCCACTAGCCATCACCTTCAGCCCCCAACTAAAACCTCTCCAACGCATCATCAAGGATCTACAACCCATCCTGAAGGATGACCCATCACTCTCACAGATCTTGGGAGACAGGCCAGTCCTTGTTTACAGACAGCCCCCCAATCTGAAGCAAATACTCACCACACAACAGAACCACTAACTCAGGACCCTATCCTTGCAACAAAGCCCGTTGCCAACTCTGTCCACATATCTATTCAGGGGACACCATCATAGGGCCTAATCACATCAGCCACACTATCAGAGGCTCATTCACCTGCGCATCTACCAATGTGATATATGCCATCATGTGTCAGCAATGCCCCTCTGCCAGGTACATTGGTCAAACTGGACAGTCTCTACATAAAAGAATAAATGAACACAAATCAGACGTCAAGAATTATAACATTCAAAAACCAATTGGAGAACACTTCAATCTCACTGGTCACTCGATTACAGATCTGAGGGTGGCTATTCTTCAACAAAAAAACTTCAAAAACAGACTCCAATGAGAGACTGCGGAATTGGAATTAATTTGCAAACTGGATACAATTAACTTAGGCTTGAATAGAGACTGGGAATGGATGAGTCATTACACAAAGTAAAACTATTTCCCCATGTTATTTCTCCCCCCCACCACACACCCCACTGTTCCTCAGATGTTCTTGTTAACTGCTGGAAATAGCCTACCTTGCTTGTCACCATGAAAGGTTTTCCTCCCTCCCCCCCGATGCTGGTGATGGCTCATCTTAAGTGATCACTCTCCTTACAGTGTGTATGATAAAACCCATTGTTTCATGTTCTCTGTGTGTGTATATCAATCTTCCCTCTGTATTTTCCACCAAATACATCTGATGAAGTGAGCTGTAGCTCACGAAAGCTTATTCTCAAATAAATTTGTTAGTCTCTAAGGTGCCACAAGTACTCCTTTTCTTTTTGCGAATACAGACTGACACGGCTGCTACTCTGAAACCTGTCATGCAAGGCACTGAATTTAGCCGTATAGAGTGGAAATCTGTCAACTTCATGAAAAAACTTGCACAGATACAGACAGACATCATCTTCCTCTCCAAATGCAAACAGATGGACATCATACCAAAAGGACTGAAGGTAAAAAATCCATTACAATCTACATACCACACAGACTATGCTGACAGCTTGTGCCACACACTCTCAAAGAAACTGCGGAACCACCTGATCTACATCCTCTACAGCAAACAGGGAAAGATTAAGAATGAGCTCTCAAAACTGGATACTCTCATAAAGAACCAACCTTCCACACAAACTTCCTCGTGGCTGGACTTTACAAAAACTAGACAAGCCATTTACAACACACACTTGGCTTCTCTACAAAAGAAAAAGGACACTAAGCTATCTAAATTACTACATGCCACAAGGGGCCACAACAGTGGTTCCTGTAACCCACCCAGCAATATTGTTAATCTATCCAACTATACTCTTAGCCCAGCGGAAGAATCTGTCCTATCTCGGGGCCTCTCCTTTTGCCCCTCCACCCCCACGAACATGATACAGTTCTGTGGTGACCTAGAATCCTATTTTCGACGTCTCCGACTCAAGGAATATTTCCAACTCACCTCTGACCAACATATTAACCCACAGAGACCTTCCTACCAACACTACAAAAAGAAGGATTCTGGGTGGACTCCTCCTGAAGGTCGAAACAACAGATCGGACTTCTACATAGAGTGCTTCCGCTGACGTGCATGAGCTGAAATTGTGGAAAAGCAGCATCACTTGCCCCATAACCTCAGCCGTGCAGAACACAATGCCATCCACAGCCTCAGAAGCAACTTTGACATCATAATCAAAAAGGCTGACAAAGGAGGTGCTGTCGTCATCATGAATAGGTCAGAGTATGAACAAGAGGCTACTAGGCAGCTCTCCAACACCACTTTCTACAAGACATTACCCTCTGATCCCACTGAGAGTTACCAAAAGAAACTACAGCATTTGCTCAAGAAACTCCCTGAAAAAGCACAAGAACAAATCCGCACAGACACACCCCTAGAACCCCGACCTGGGGTATTCTATCTGCTACCCAAAATCCATAAACCTGGAAATCCTGGACGCCCCATCATCTCAGGCATTGGCACCCTGACAGCAGGATTGTCTGGCTATGTAGACTCCCTCCTCAGGCCCTACGTTACCAGCACTCCCAGCTATCTTTGAGACACCACTGACTTCCTGAGGAAACTACAATCCATTGGTGATCTTCCTAAAAACACCATCCTAGCCACTATGGATGTAGAAGCCCTCTACACCAACATTCCACACAAAGATGGACTACAAGCCGTCAGGAACACTATCCCCGATAATGTCATGGCTAACCTGGTGGCTGAACTTTGTGATTTTGTCCTCACCCATAACTATTTCACATTTGGGGACAATGTATACCTTCATATCAGCGGCACTGCGATGGGTACCCGCATGGCCCCACAGTATGCCAACATTTTTATGGCTGACTTAGAACAACGCTTCCTCAGCTCTCGTCCCCTAATGCCCCTACTCTACTTGCGCTACATTGATGACATCTTCATCATCTGGACCCATGGAAAAGAAGCTCTTGAGGAATTCCACCATGATTTCAACAATTTCCATCCCACCATCAGCCTCAGCCTGGACCAGTCCACACAAGAGATCCACTTCCTGACACTACAGTGCTAATAAGCGATGGTCACATAAACACCACCCTTTATCAGAAACCTACTGATCGCTATTCCTACCTACATGCCTCTAGCTTTCATCCAGATCATACCACACGATCCATTGTCTACAGCCAAGCTCTACGATATAACCGCATTTGCTCCAACCCCTCAGACAGAGACAAACACCTACAAGATCTCTATCATGCACTCCTACAACTACAATACCCACCTGCTGAAGTGAAGAAACAGATTGACAGAGCCAGAAGAGTACCCAGAAGTCACCTACTACAGAACAGGCCCAACAAAGAAAATAACAGAACGCCACTAGCCATCACCTTCAGCCCCCAACTAAAACCTCTCCAACGCATCATCAAGGATCTGCAACCCATCCTGAAGGACGACCCATCACTCTCACAGATCTTGGGAGACAGGCCAAGATCCCCTCTATATTTTCCACCAAATGCATCCGATGAAGTGAGCTGTAGCTCACGAAAGCTTATGCTCAAATAAATTTGTTAGTCTCTAAGGTGCCACAAGTACTCCTTTTCTTTTTGCGAACTTTGTTTGAGTTGCACATTGCACTATGCTTTGAGTAATCTGTGTTTTCTCCTAGAGTTATTCTTATGTGTTAAGTGCCACAATTAATTAAAAAAAATACAGTAGAACAAATATCAGTAAAAATACAAGTGTCATACTACTCATTTGCAGCTGTTCTATCAGAAGGCCAGTGATTATGCAGAAGTTCATTTACAGTACAGATTTTGCAGTATTGCATCAATATATGTACTAAATAAAGAGCCTTCAAACAAAATAGGTACATAGCACACTTTGGAGCATTGCATAAATATTTAGTAGTAGTAGTAGTAGAAAATAATACTAAGGGTGAAATTCTGCTCTGAGTTAAATCCCTTTAAATCTGGAAGAATTCCATTGACTTTACTGAAGATAATATGGATTTAAAGCAGTATAAATCAGAGCAGAAGCTAGTTCCAAAAGTTCAGAGTTAAGAATCTTTCTGAGCCCATAACCTACCCAATTTGGGCTTACTTACTGCAGCTCTTGTAAGGTCCAGTTCTGATAAGGCTGTGATCATGTGGAGCTGCAAGAAAAAGGATGGAATCCTTAGGTCAATATGCTAGTTCAGGGCAAGTGTACAGCCAACTCTCTGCGTTTGGTGGATATTGAGAATAGGAGGGAGGCAGCCTGCTGCTTCTCTCCAATGCTAATTTTGGACCAGGTAGACCCATTGGCCATGCGCTTGACACATTCAATTTCCACACCTCTTTTCTTGTAGAAACCTGCCACAGAGGTCATGCCTTCAGCATGTGTGGGGCTCCAGAGCCACTCTGCCCCAGCTGCCTGTTTCCCTCATCAGCATAGTAAGCATTGTTTGCTATTTAGTCTCTCAGATGTGCTTCTCCAGTGCTGCCAAACATACTTGTGGAGCTTACTGAGCCACTCGTTTAAATGGTTGTTACACAGGAAACTGCTGCTGGAAAGTTAAGCATCGTTTCATATTTAAACAAATGGGAACATCAGACATAAGTGCCATATGTGATTTAGTGGAAAAATTGAATGACTCGCATATCTCACAAGTGTCCCATTGAAAACAAATGAGCGGCTACGTAATTCCATAAGTAGATGCTGCTTTTTAATGAACAGAATAACATGGAACAGCAGTGAATGGGTTAGCAACTGTAGTTCTTCTGAAACTGCAGCCATTAAAAGAAAGGGATTTACACAATGGTAGCATTGGTGTTTCCTTTCTGATTGAAGGAAAGTGGTCATTAAGGCCAAGCATGCTTATTTTTGGCTGCTGTGGACTCTCCTTCAGCCTGAACCCTCCTAAGGAGTGTACTTAAGGTCAAATTGGTTGCATATTTTAATTGTGAAGTAAATGACAAAAGCAAGGCATTTTGGTGAAGTAGCTTCATTACTTTGACCATAGAAATATTAAAATTTGCCATTTTATAGTAGACTGTGTATCCTGAAGAGTTGGGCATCTATATCATCAGTGATGCCCAAATAATCTCAGCTATATCTGTGGCACCCTTTTGTATACTTCTAACCTGTGCATGGTTTTGTGAGGTAATATATGTGCAGGAGGGCAGTTAAAGGGGTGACTGAGTTGTGCACATCCAGGCCCACAGGAGAGTACTCTGGGAAGGTAATAAAACAGACACTAAGTTGCTCTACTCACAACTCTTGATGTTCTATAGGAAGGGTTTGACACAATTGGTCTTCTAGTCTCTATTTCAACTGGTCTTCTGTCTATAGAAATTGTGTAAATGGTGAGTATAAAGATAGGCAGGGACTCCTGGGTGTGCCCCAAGCAGTTTTCAGCAATGTTGTGTTAGCTGTTTCGGCCATGCTGTACCCATTTTATCAGCAGTTCTCAGGTTGTGAGGGTTCACCAGAATCTTTCTTGAGGGCTGTGAGCCTGTTCTCATTCCAGTCTCCAGTCTTCTACTGAAGTCGACTGTTCAGTCATGTACAGTAGGTCTGTGGTTCTCAAACTGTGGGTCGGGACCCAAAGTGGGTCACAACCCCATTTTAATGGGGTCACCAGGGCCAGCATTAGATTTGCTTGGACCCGGGGCTGAAACTGAAGCCTAAGCTCCATCCTCACCCGGGACGGCAGGGCTCAGACTGCGCCTGCCCCCGCCCTCCCACCAGGCATGTAGTAACTTTGCTGTCAAAAGGGTGTCACGGTGCAATGAAGTTTGAGAATCCCTGTAGTAGATTCTTCTCAGTATAGCAGTAAACAATTTGAAGCGAATCCTGCAGCACCTCCTTTGAAATGGAATGGGAGCTGACACAAAGGATTATGTGGTATGCAGGTCCTTTTACAGGTAGCTAAATGTGGCATCACACTATCAAAGATATTGAGGACCCCTGTGATGTATGGTGTTACTTCTTACCAAAGCTTTGTCTCCAACCCCATTGGTAAATGTTGATATAACACGGTGAAAATAAAGGGGCATACTGTGTGTGAAATATTATCCATTAAAGTCCACCTCCAATTAAAACTAGAGTGAGCTACTATAACTTATTATACCTGACAACTAGAGCCCTGTGCAGATACAAAAATGTGGATCCACATCCGCATCTGCCAGGATCAATCTATGATCCGACCCGTGATCCATTAGCCGGCTTTTACCTGTAGCCACATCAACATCCGCACCCACATCAGCAAGCCATCTCCCAAGGGCTAGCGACAGGGGGATGAGAAAGTGGGAGGCGGGATCTTACAGAGAAGAGGCAGCATGAGGTTGGGGACTGGGGGTAAGGGGCAGTGCGGGGGCGGGGTCTCAAGGAGAAGGGGCGGCGCAGGGGGGGATTAAGGGGAAGGAGCGGTGCATCATGTGCTGCTCCCAGGGGCTCGCAAGTGATTGCACACGGCAGCAGCGGTGCGTGTTGAATCACAGAGAGGCAGAGGGGTGGGATGCCGGGGCCCTGCCCACTCCAATCTCTGTGGCTGGGGTGCACCCTGCTGCCCAGGAGCTGGTGGGCCGGGGCCAGGACTGGGATCGCGGCCAATGCTGCTGGGCTGCGCCCTGGTGGGGATGCTGGTGCTGCCTGAGCTGCTGGACAGAAAGCAGTGTGGCGAGCAGGTGCTGGACAGCCCTGACTCCGACCTGCTGTCCAGCCCCAGCCACTGGCTGCTGCCACTGGCCACAAGCGCCCCCCGCCAAGCCAGACACCACAGGCCACGCGCTGCCGGTGAATAGAGCTCTGCACAGTTGTATCTGCATCCGATCCACTATCTTCAAAAATGGTCTGTGGATTTGCAGGGCTCTACTGACAACTGTCCTGTGTGGCTGGGAAGGACTTACGTGAGAATTTTTCATGGCTCAGCCTGGAATATCAGGAGGTCTCCCTGAAATGTCCTTGGATGAAACCAAGAAGTTTTACTCTACACCATCCTCAACAAACAGAAAAGTTAGCAACTACAGTCTGTTTCCTAGACACATTGCAGAATGCCTTTTTTCTATTCAGCACCACCCACCATCTCCCACACTCAATACCACCTTTCTCTTCCCCTCACACGTAGTGCATTTTGGAGAGTACAACCAAATAATATCATGTTAATAGTAAAATTATATTTTATTAATGTTATAAAAATCTAGAAATGAAAATGGTTACCATTGGCCATTATTCTGAGCAAACATTCTCATTTCTTATCATTTTTTGTGTGTGTTTACCCAGGGGTGATATTATAATCTGTTGGAAACACATGCTTTTTGTTTTAGCTGTATATGTCATGCAAATTCAACATTTAATATATATTTTGCCTGCTGGTTCGTTATACGAGGTGTAATACTGTGTTGCAAACAAAGGGCCCAGCTATTTATTTTGTTAATATTTTTGAGCACAAAAAATAGGCACAAGCTTTTAAAAGTCTTGCCTGACCAGTATGCAAGGTAACTCCTAGTTGAGAGGGTAAATCTCTAAAGAAGGTCATCCTCTGTCAGGTATTCTCCATGTTTAATTGTTGAATACTGCCTGTGCCCTTCCATCTACATTTTCCTGCTTTCATTAACAAAAAAAATAGGCTATAATTCTCCTCTCCCCAGAGAATTCCACCCTGATTCCAAGATAGTCAGGTGAGGTAACACAGCTGCAGTTCATGATTATGACCCAAGATTTTTTTTCTAAGATTTTGCCAAAAAAATCAAGTCAGAATTAGTGAGTAAAAAACACATCTAAACAATGGAACACATACAAATTAAAGTACTCACCCACTGTGTTTAATACATATCCAATGAGTCATGTACAGAGCCAACTGTGAGAAATCTGTGTAGGTGGGTTTTATTTAGTTTTCTTTTTGATTGCTATAATGTTTGTCTTTATCTAATAATTATTGCACTCTGAGCAAATAGACACTGAGATCTGATTCTTCAAAAACAGTCTAATGGTACATATTCCATTTGTTATACACAGAAATAGCTCACTGTGGAAATATAAGGGAATTATGTTGGGAACCAAAGTATACTAAGATGGCATGGGGTAAAGGTTATTACCATGTGAATAAGCATTGTCTTAATCCTTTTCCCTCCCTGTGTTACCATATTGAGGGGGATTTTTCCTTTAAGAATCTGGGTTCTGGGACTATGCTGGAAATGAGATATTGAGCCTTACCTATGGGCCAATGGTTTGAACCCACCCCAAGCTGGTAGTGAGTGAAGTCACTGCCATCCACTAGCTGTTTGATAATCTATAGAAAATGTTCCTAGCGGATAACTAGCCACATCACACAAATTACCAGCAGTGTTGGCATCTTTATTAATTGTCTTAGCAGAGAGGCCAAAGGAGGAATAGGCGTGGAGTCTGAATCACCTTCTCACGCCTTGAAATGGTCCCTCCAGGTTAGGGTTGAGGCACATTGGCAGGGCAGCGTGGGGAAGCTAACAGTGCCACTCCCTCTTCTGTGCTCATTCTGCAGATGTACAAAGAGGAGTTCAATGTGCAGAGCTATGAACTTGGCACCTTTCCTAAGTGCTGCATTTGCTTCAGGAAACCAAAAGAACGTAGAAACGTGGGATACTGGTTTCTTTGCTTTGGGATGTGGTTTGTTTTGTAATTATTTTATTTGAGAAACACGCTTTAAGTTCCATAATATGTAGTAAACAGTAGTAGGAAGTGAGTAAAGCTACTAAGGATTGGAGACCATTGCAGGCTTTAATCACTCTTGTGTTATACTTTAGTAATTGCCCCTGGGTTGTGAGATCACACTGGAACCTGAAGTTTCACAAAACTTTTAGAACTCTCCAAACAGTGGACACCTGGTATATTCTGGTTGGCAACAAATATTTTTACGCATTCTTGAAGAACATTGCTTTGGGGTAAATTCTAAGAAAGCTTTGGTGGGATTTTCAAAAGTGTGTGGTGGTGGCCTAACTCTGCTCCCATTGAACTCCATCTCTTTGTTGATGTCAGTGATAGCAGAGCTAGGCTCAACACTGAACACTTTTGAAAATCCCATTCTTAATTTGTCGCAGAATAGTTTTGTTAACATTCTTTCCCTTGACAAAATACATCCTCAGAGCTACAGTGCACTAGGCCAGAAAGATCTCCTTGGGTAAATTCCTTTGTGGTGGTGGTTTTCCTTCATCAGGATTTCTTCCATCAATCTTTCTGCTTCCAAGGCTTCATTTTTTTCTCTCTTAATTTGCTTCAAATGTTCACTCACCCATTGTCTCTACTCTGGTACCATCCCTTGTTTTTAATCTCCCAGACTCTTCACATCTCATTTTTAGACGCTGTCCCTCAGTGCATTCCAATAGTACTGTTCTTCTACTGCATTCGTTATCAGCCATATAAGATAGTAAGAAGGTTACCCAATTTTATTAATGTAAGTCACAGTGGCACGACATCATGCTGTGACAAGCCACAAAGATGGTCTGATTTTGTTTCCTCCACCATTGGAGTCTCTTTTTCCTCACAACTCACACAACCTTTCCACACTCATCTGCCTGGCTACTCAAGGAAACTTGCTATTTATTTGCACCTATTCATAATTGCTGTGTGCATTTACAACCATTTAAAATGATCATATGACAAAGATAGTGAATTTTTTAAATAAATCTATTTTAAATTACAATTAACTTCTCAATCCCACGGACACCACTTATTCCAAAAGAGCCTCAGTGAACACATAGGCTTTGCAGAATGTCCACTGTCACAAGTTTCACTACAGTTTACCATATTCATTACAAGGTTTATTAATGTGCTGTAAAGACTAATCAAAGGCTGCTAACTAAATTTATCACTAAATACACCTAAAGTGCGTACATGTAAAACTTCAATAGATGGACTTGTCTGCATTATATATACGGGCAAATTAACTCTGAATCTAACATCCATCGGGCCACCTAACACAGTGGTTCTCAACATATTACACATTGTGGGTGCATATGAGTGGGCCGCCACCACCCAGACCTCGGGGGCCAGCTGGTTGCCCCATCCCCCTACCCGCAGCCATGCGGCGGCCCCAGATGCCCACCTGGGTCCCCCACCACGTGGCTGCCCCAGCCCCCAGAGCTCGCAGGACCAGGCAGCTGCCCCAGGCCCCGGACCCTGTGGGGCAAGCCAGCTGCCCTGGACCCTGGAACTGGTGGGGCCAGTCGGCTGCCCCGGACCCCAGAGTTCACGACCCTCTGGGGCCAGCAGGGAGCTCTGGACCCCGTCTGAGAGCCCAACCCCCTCACACTAGGTGGTGGGGCAGCCTGGACCCCTCTCCCCAGGCAGCAGGGAACCTGGGGCACATCCGCGGTCTTTAGCAATGTCATAAATATAAAGGGAAGGGTAAACACCTTTAAAATCCCTCCTGGCCAGAGGAAAAACCCTTTCACCTGTAAATGGTTAAAAAGCTAGGATAACCTCATTGGCACCTGACCAAAATGACCAAGGAGGAGACAAGATACTTTCAAAAGCTGGAGGGGGGAGAAACAAAATCTCTTTCTCTCTGTCTGTGTGAGGCTTTTGCCGGGGACAGAACAGGAATGGAGTCTTAGAACTTAGTAAGTAATCTAGCTAGATATGCATTAGATTCTGTTTTCTTTAAATGGTTGAGAAAATAAGCTGTGCTGAATGGAATGTAGATTTCTGTTTTTGTGTCTTTTTGTAACTTAAGGTTTTGCCTAGAGGGATTCTCTATGTTTTGAATCCGATTACCCTGTAAGGTATTTACCATCCTGATTTTACAGAGGTGATACTTTTTCTTCTATTAAAAATCTTCTTTTAAGAACCTGATTGCTTTTTTCATTGTTCTTGAAATCCAAGGGTTTGGGTCTGTGTTCACCTATGCAAACTGGTGAGGATTTTTATCAAGCCTTCCCCAGGAAAGGGGGTGTAGGGCTTGGGGAGGATTTTTGGGGGGAAAGACATTTCCAAGCGGGCTCTTTCCTGGTTATATATCTGTTAGACACTTGGTGCTGGCAGCGATAAAGTACAAGGGCAAAAGGTAAAATAGTTTGTACTTTGGGGAAGTTTTAACCTAAGGTGGTAAAAATAAGCTTAGGGGGTTTTCATGCAGGTCCCCACATCTGTACCCTAGAGTTCACAGTGAGGAAGCAATCTTGACAAGCACACAGCTGACCTGGGCCACAGCTGTGTTCTAATTGGCCCACATGTCGTGGGTTGAGAACCGCCGTTGAGAACTCCCTGTGCCTGAACCCTAGTGGAAGGAGCAGAGTATTGAATCACTGGTGTGGGGTAACATTTTCCAAAGCACCTAAGTGACATAAGTCCCAATGAAGGTCAATGAGACAGGCTCTTAAGTCACTTATGCTTAATAAACTAAGTCACTTACACATACTGGAAATTTTTACCCATATAAATGACTGTCCCAGTGGAGTGAAAGTTATTAGATATTGCCTGTGTGAAATGAATCCCAATGAAGGGGGCTGGGAGAAGGGGAAAGAAAGGGAGCATATCTACGCCAGATAAAATGCTCCTTCAGCCTGGGAGGAAAGGGTATGAAGAAGAAGAAAAAAGAGCTGCTCAGGGAGGCTAGTTGACATAGTAATCATTGTAACCATTATTTTGACTATTTTAACATGTGTGAGGAAAAACTCACACATGAATATATTGCATTAATATACAGTGTTATATATACTTATTTAAAGGACACTGTCTACTAGAAATCTGATAACTTTTTCAATAAGATTTAAAAGTAGATTCAGGTTCTAAATTAAATCACCCTGCCACTTTTTGTGGATTTACAATGACATTTTCCTGTTTTTTAAAATGTCCCTCTTCCCTGTGGGTCTGTCACACATCAGGAGAAAGTGACGAAAATAAACAAAGAAAAAAAATACAGAAAAATTTCTTATTTCTTTCAGCTAAGGTGAAAGGTTTCAGACACATGTGTAATTAAGTTTACAGGGTCTCTTTAATATATTACTTCACCACAGTACATTTTAGCATGGAAAACATAGGCCTCTTCCACGCCATTTTGTAAACCAGTTATTGCAACTCTAGTGCACAACAGAGTTCTTATTCTAGGTTAGGGGGAACTACAATTGTTACTGAACTTTCTTTATCACCAATCAATTTTAATTTTCAAACTCAATGCTTTATTTAAAAGATCATCTCTAGCATCCACAGGCAAAGAGAAACCAGTACTTACATAATGGCAGAGCCCAAAGTGCTTCTCTCAATAAGTTGATGATGATGAAGACTTGCCGCAACAAAAGCAATTGTGGCCTGCGTTGTGCAGGAGGTCAGACTAGATGATCAGAATGGTCCCTTCTGACCTTAATATCTATGAATCTATGAATCTAAGTGTGCTAACTTGAGCTTTTTTGACCCACTGACCCCCCAGAATAGGCTCAATCCAGAGTTGAGCCCAACCCCATCCCCCAGAACACATACACTGCCTCCAGGGGCCCAGAGTTCAAATTTAGGGTCTCAACAAGAACACCACAGCTGATCTGAACTGCTGATCTGGTAAATGGAGAAAGGCGTGAGTCACTTAGACTCCTTCCCTGGATTGTCAGGACTCAGCTGCAGTAAGTACAAAGGAAAACCTTTATTCAGGCTTCAGGATCCAGACACACCCTATAGCTCTCCTTGCTCCCATATAAAGGAATGCAGTCAGTGCTGGTTAGAGTCACCACACAGATTCTTCCTAAGTGATGGCCTCCTAGATTCAATAGTTATGCAAGGGACTGCTACTATTACACTAAACTATCTAGCCTGAAATGGACTGTACAAAAAAAAGAAACATAGACCATGAAAGCTTTGCTTCCAAATCAAATACCTGAGGTTCAAGGTTAATTCTGAGGTTAATTCCTCAGAACAAACTCCTACTACCCCAGTTGAGGTCTGGTAGACTGTGTTACTTTGTAACATCTTCATGGTATTTTTAGATTATTTCTAATGAAACAGAAAACTGGTATTCAATAGAAGCTTAATCAATTCCATTATATTTCCTTTCCGTGCTCAGTCTAACATTCTTTCAAATAGAAAAATAGTAATTCTCCTCTCCCACCTGCTCCTCTAAGGGAGTGGGAGCAGAACTCTTTAGTCTGTTCTTAGAGCGACCTGTCTTGTGGAAGGAGATAAATAATTGGCAGCTTTCCTCTCAGCTTGTAATAGACAGTGCTCCTGTGGACTTATGCCCCTTGTTTGCTTGTGACTTGCTATTCTCTGCACATATATGAGAACAACCTGTTGTACATAAGATCTTTCTATTGTATTAATTATTTGCTTGGGGAGGATAAATGCAGGCACTGCCTTAAAATCCATGACTGTAGTAAAATTCAAAACCTTGTAGCACTGTACAGGTCAGACAGTCTGCAAGTAACTCCATTATTATTAGCTGCCCTCTCAGTGACCCCCTTCCTCACCTCACACAGAGGAACATAACAGACTCCTGCAGTCACCTGCTTCTCTGAGGATAACAGGTAATTTAGTCTCCATGGTAGTTTATGTAGCTATACTCCAGTTAAGCAGGGACTGGCAGTCCCAGGAGTCAATCTCATCTGGAGCATAGCTCTCCTCATTGAAGTGATAAGTTTAATGTATTGCATATGAAGAGAGTACAGAAGCAAAGGGTTTTTTCCATGTTAAGTGTTTTCCAACTGACCCCTGGAGCAATCCTGGCAAATAGGCCTTGATGAGATTATGGGGTGCTATTGGACTGTTAAAATAAAGTGTTTTCCAACTGTCCAAAATAAGACTTCAAGGCCACCAGATCGCATCACTGACACGTGCTAGTTATGCAGAGTTCAATAGTTCATTAGGGACCTGATCCTGCAGCCACTGAAATTGGTAGATATTTTGCCATTGTCTTCAATGGGAACCAGAGAAGTCCCAATATTTGCAAACCATAGTCTGTGTCCTGCTGTCAAAAGTGTGTAATGCAAACTCTGTTAATGTTATGGGAACTGCATGTGAACTGATCTGAGCCTATACCCCCACACAAGTACAGGGCCCTACGGACTGGTGATTAGGCTAATAGTTGGATTCAGATTCAGAGCCCTTGTTTGTGGGTAAATATTTTGAGATATTAGGGTTCAGATTTGAGAAGAAAAGAATAGAAATGATTGAGTCAAAATATGAACCAGGAAGGGAAGGGAAGTGAGAGCTGAAGCAGCTATGACGTAAGAGCAGACAGACAGCAGAAGAGGACTAATTTATTTCTAATTATGGATGTCTGCATCCTACATTGGGTAGTGGTGGGAGTAATGACAGAGATGCACACGGCTCTTTTAGAGCAGCAATATCAGGATACAGGAATAGCTAAAAATAGGCATCAGTACATCACACATGAATAAAACACAGAGGCTGAGAGCCCCTAAGCCCAATAATGTTATAAAGTGTGTGTAGTGAGTCCGGGGACTCTCCTGGTGAGGCATAATTTATTAAAAGAGACAATGAGGTAAAATGAAGTAACAAGACTGAGTGTCTCTCTGGACCAAAAGTATCTGAAAGTTGGAGTAATACACAGGCCAACAGTTTTAGCAGCACAGCCAGGGATAACAATATATGATTGGATAACTTCAGTTGGGCCCCCTATATACAACTTCAAAGACCCATCCAGCCAAGTATCCCTCCTAACCCATGCCACCTTCCCATCTACTGCACCCCACCCATTTCCTGGTGACCCATACCCTTTCCTTCCAATGGTTCACCAGTCTGTTTCTCTGGCTCTTTGCCTTAGGCTGCCCTCTCTGCCCTTTACCTTCCCATTCTCCACTTATCAGATCCATAGTGGCAGCCGGCTGAGTATTCCCAGGTGGCCTCCGATCAGTTGTACCAGGGGCCATGGATTTAGGAAGGAAGGAACGCAGGCCTCCATCGAACAAACTGACTGCCTTTTCACACCCTAGCCCAGCTGTAGTTGCATTGTTGCAGTGGTAGCCGAGGGTTTGGGGTAATACAACCTTCTCTTTTCTCTATGGTTCCTCTCCTTTCCTTTGTAATGCCTCTTTCAGTCCCTGCTGGCTGGTAATTTTGGCAATATGCATTCCTGAAGAAGGGAAGTAGCAAACACTCCAGGCCCTAACACTTCATTTTTTCCACCTCAAGCCAGTTCATTGGTGGGAGTACAAATGTAATAGAGCTTTCGGGTGATGTGAAATGCTTTCATAAGTCATCCATAAGAACCTCTACCATTGACAGTTACCCTGTATGTTGATAGGTGGCATAACACCCCTTTCCTTGGTTGGGTTTTGTTGTTGTTTTGAATAAGATCTCCACGGACCAAACTAAAATAATACCCATTGACTTTAGCTAAGCTAGCTCTTGGAAGGTTATAGACTCAGAGCCCTAAGACTATAATGTTACAGTGCTTTGTGGCTCTGTCTCACCTGCTGTGCCCTGTGTGTGTGTTGTGTGTGAATTATTATTCTTATTACCTTATTGCCTAGAGGCTCAAACTAGTCCAATAATAATGCACTAGAACGGTTCAGAATATGGATCTGGATCTGAGTGTTGAGCCTGGCCCAAAAGTCGATAATGAGCTGAGCCACAAACTAGGTGTGGAGCACCACCAATCTTTTTGGTGTTCAAAGTCCTCATCTGAATTTGGTGTGTCAGGCCTATTCCAGCATGCTTCCACATATAGACGTGATGCTGTGCCTGTGGACCCCTGCTGTAGGGGGGTAGGGAAGGCAGAGAGAATGTAAGTGGTCCCTCAGCACCATGTTCCTCCCTCCTCCCTTCCATCCTATAGAAGCCCTTCATTGGCCGCTCTACAGTGTCCCAGATCTGAGCGTGCTTGAGGAAGGGGGAGGGGGCGGGTGTCAACACTGAAGAGTTGGCAAGTGGCTAGTAAGGAATAAAAGAAAACTGGCAGCAGTTCAGAAGCAAATTGCCTGAATATGGAAGCCCTATCCAATAAATGTCATGAGATCCAAGAGTTTGGAGGGTCCAAACCCCCTCTTTCTTCTGGGGGCTGAGGGCAAACCTCATTCACACCTCTCCTGATGGAAGAATTACAAGAACATTCTATGAGTTAAAACTCTTTGAGTTTCCACTCCCCCTGCATGTGGGAATAATCTATGCAGGAGAATGGGGCCCAAAAGGGGAGAGATTAAAAATTAAGTTTAGCAGCCAAAAACTGTAGCAGCTGTACTGGTTTCCAAAAAGTGTAGTACCTCTAATAATACCTATAGGAACTACAGCAATAAGCTAGCACGCACCCACAGACTCAGCCCTGTGACTCATAACCTCTGGTGCTGAAGCTGATTGTCACTCTTTCTACTTCTCTTCCTTTCTGAACTAAAACATAAGATTTTGGGGGCAGATCTCTGGGTCCAGCTGAGATATGTTCAAGGCAAGATGGAGGGGGAAATGAAC
Source organism: Dermochelys coriacea (assembly GCF_009764565.3). Taxonomy (NCBI): domain Eukaryota; kingdom Metazoa; phylum Chordata; order Testudines; family Dermochelyidae; genus Dermochelys; species Dermochelys coriacea. Next base: position 105,921,408 of record NC_050069.1, read on the forward strand.
AGAGAGGCTCTAAATCACCTTTGTATCCCCTTGATCCTGCAGCTAACCAGGTTCTGGCATGGGTGCCAGCAGAAATTTAGAGCAGCCTAAAAATTACTCTAAATTACACCAGTAGGAACAGTGCCCTAATCACCATTCATCTGGCTGGACATCACTGGAGTGCAGCAATGCCCTGCACTTGGGGAGGAAAACTGGGAATGAACAAGAAAGGGGCATAAACTTTAAGGGGGATAGTTCTGTGACAGAACTATGCTTTGTTGGCTACTAGCAAGTGTCAGGTGAGTCATACTCAGTCAAGTGAAGATTTGTTTAAAAAAATCCTATTGACTGTCTAGTCAAGAACCACTATCTCACATGTACCTGTCTCAGCCAACTGGCTAATGTTTGGCTATATTAAGGTTTAGATACATAGAGTGGCATGTTCATGCTTGTTGTTTTGCCTGCTCATGACTTTTCTGAGACTCCAATAACAAATCAAGTAAGAACACCTTTTAAAAAAAAGTCTTTTAGATTTTTGTTTGGTTAAATATTTGTCTTCTGCCACAAATTCACCAAACTTCCTTCTGTCTACTTGGGACCCTGATTAAAATATGAATCAAGTCAAAGACACTTCCTGGACATTTTAACAGTTTTGCTCTTTGATGCACTTCGTTTTCTGCTAGCTACTTCAGTGTCATTTGTTTAAGTCTATGACACACACAGGTGGTGGTTAAACAAGACCATATTGGGGGAAATGTCACCAAAATGGTTGCATTTTCATCTCCTATTTTAAAATTGTATTGGTTTTGTGACTATCATTGACCAAAATGTTTATTCTTCTAAAGATGTGGGGGAAATGATCATTTGAGTAACTTCTTACGGCCTGACCCTGCACTTCATACATGGGCAAAATTCCCATTCTTTAGGTTCAATGGGAGTATTTCCTGAGTATGAAATGCAGGATTAGGCTGACAATGTGTGTGTTACCAGAAAGTTTATATTGCTCCTAACATGAATATATCTAGGATAGACCTTATCCTACAGTCTTTACACAGTCAAAACTCCCATTAACTTGATTGGAAGATTTGCCAGCAAAAAGGCTGCAGGATTGTGTAAAAAACAAACAAACCAACAAAACCAAAAAACAAAACAAAAAAACCCTAAAGTTAATTCCAACATTCCCCTTCTCCCCACAACTCCCTAGAAAGAGCTCTGCCGTTTAGGGTCAGAATTTATTTAAACAAAGTAGCAATACACCAATCCAGGCAGGTATTCCAAGACTTCATTGTTCTGATAAAAGTCTTTTACTGTCACTATCATTTTTTATAAAATTAAATATAACAATATGTAGAAATAAATGTTAAACAAATGATCATCCTTTTTCTTAACCCCAGTGTGACAAGTAGTAACAAATATGACTTATCATTAGCAAAATGAGTGCAAGAGGAAATCTCTGCCCCCAAAAGTTTAAGGACTCAGTCATGGTTTAACCTGTTGCTTTCACCTTCAGAAGGTTTGGGAATCTCAGATCCCAGTGGCATTTTGCCTGCACTATGATGAGGTGGGCAGAATGTCCTCTGGGAGGAGACCCCAGTGCCTCAACCTAGTGCAAAGTATGCTTCTCCTAACAGCCCCCACAGTGCTCAATATTAATGCCGCTCCCTGCAAAGAGAAGGAAGAGGGAGTGTAGAAGAGGGCTTCCTGGGCCCTCTCACCTGCCTGTACACACATGCGCCATCTGTCCCACTGTTAGACAAAGTGTGCTTGATCCAACTCCCATTAAACTCTGTGTGAGTCTTCACATTTAGTTTAATAGGAGATGGATCAGGCAGGCAATGCACAGGGAACTGGGGAAAATAGGTAGTGCACAATCATTTGACTATACATGATATTTTTATTGTAGGCCAGAGAGTAGAAGATAGTTAATGGTGGAAGCTCAGCTCATCCTTTACAGACAAATACAATACAGAAGTATAAATACTCCAGTGACGAGTGCTATAGAAAACCCTAAGATAGAACAAAATAAAATATAAAGGAAGAAATACACAATCTTGGTTTGTGAGATTACTGAGTAAGCATTAAGAACAACCACAGTGTGCTAGAGAGTAGAGCTGACCCTAAGCTGAAGGAGCAAACAGCGGCATGGACAAATGTCATAAATCACTCTGACAAACCCAGCATTATAGCTGTAGAAAAGACCACCTACAAGGCTAGAGGCACTAAAGGAAGGATTTTCTGTGTCTGCAGCTTCTGTTCTAAGCCTTATAGCTGGAGATACATTACCCTTCATAGACTGGTATTTATTTTGAACATTAATAACAAGATTTCTTCCCAATTAGAATAAAATAGCCATTATTTTCCCATGAGATAAGAGAACAATTTGATTTACGTGACTGTCCTGTCATATCTTGACAGCACGAAGTTATGAGGTCATTTCATTATCACTTAGATTCTGAATCATCTTGATAGCCCACTGAAAAATTATTAGATGTATTCTCACAACTTGAACATACAGTATATATTTACTTTTCAAAGAATTGTTGTGACCTGTAATGCAGATAAGAGACTTCCCTGGTGGGGGTAAAACAACATTGTTAAATCATGTATCTCAGCAGCTTTCCAGCAGAACATTTTAACAGATCAGTTTGGTGGGATCAACAAAAAGGGAGAGCTCAGTCTTGTTCCCCAGCAGTCCAGAGTATATAGGAAAGAAACTAAATCTCCTTTGTTTTCTGTTCTGAAAGAAGCAGTACACTTTCTGTAATTTATTAAACTGTTTACTCAGGAAAATTCACACTGACATAACCTTGTTTACAAACGTTCAATTGAGGACAGCAGCAAGTTCAAGTTTCATTAGCCATCACAATATATCATAAATCATGCATTGCAAGTCAAGAGTTTGTCAAAAGAGAACAACTATAGGTGTTTTCTCTTTAGTAGATTAGCAGATTTCTTACTGCCTTCTCACAATTCTGTTGCTAAACCAACCCTGGTAATGTCTTCTTGTCTCTCTTTATTTAAAGAGAGATACAAAATACAACCCACCCACCATTACCGCCCCAGCCTCAAAATGAAAGCTGGCGAGATTCTAGCTGATTGATAATCCAAGAATTTAAAAATTTGAATGGTATTCTTTGCGAGTAGGTCATTTCTAGAGTTAAGTAATATGGTACCACAAATTGTGCTTTATGTGGTAATGCTAAGTGTTGTCCACCTTGGGTAACTAACGAGGTGTGAGGTAGAGCTGCATGTTTCCAGTATACACATTAAATGCATTACTTAGCAGAAGCATGTTCTAGAGCAGAGGTGGGCAAACTACTCTGGGCCTAACCCGGTGCTCTGTGCTGCACGGCGCAGCTGCCTGTCCTGATGCAGCTGTGCTGCCAGCCACCTGTGCTCCAGGCAGCGTGGTAAGGTGGCAGGGAGTGGGGGTGGGGGTTGGATAGAGGGTAGAGGAGTTCGGGAGGTGGTCGGGGCATGGATAGGGGTCGGGGCGGTCAAAGGGCGGGGAACAGGGGGGTTGAATGGGGGCAGGGGTCTCAGAGGGGCAGTCAGTGTAAGTGGGGGAATAGTCCTGCTCTTGTGGGGAACTTTCCTGGCTTCTGCACTACCCCGGTGAAGTGGGCTAGCGAAAGGATCCGAGTCCCCGCTCCCACTTCCTTTACCCAGTGGCCTCCCTGCCCTTGAGGACTCCCCTTCCACTCTCCTGTCTGGCAGAGTCCTCGTAACCCCAACAAGGCTGGGCCCAGGATTCCTGGGGGGCTCAACCCCCAACCCTGCTGTGGTCACCTAGGACAGGGGCTACGGTGTCCCCACTCCAGAGTACTCTCTCTGCAATGGGCACTTCTCTGACCCACTGACCATTACATACAAGTTAAAGCAAATGCAAGTTATTTAATCAACAATTAATTTTAAAAAGAATAAGGAAAAATGGGAAAGGTTAAAGGAAACACATCAACCCGCTCTGTGGCAGGGAACATCACAAACAGTGTCTCTGGAATGTCCGGGCAGTTCACAGTCTGTTCCTTGCAAGTCCCAGGCCTTCTTCTCAGGCCCTGGCTGTGCTGCAGGGATGCTGTGGGTTGGACACTTGCTCTGGTGGTGGCCACACGCTCTCAGGCGCTAAGTGGCAGGGCCCTTCTTCCCAGTGTCGCCCCCGCCCTGTCGGGGTTATGATCCAAGCCTGGCGTGCAAAGCCCTTTGGCTGAGGCATCTCCCTGTGCTGGACCTGCTGCCCAGGGTCCCCCTCGCTCTCCCGAGCAGCTCACCACACCCACCTCCGGACTGCTCCAGCCCCAGCTGCACCACTCTGTCTCAGCGCTGCTGCTGCTGCTCTGCCTCCAGCTCCCTGGGCTGCTTCTTTGGCCCCTCTGGCTCTGGTTGCTGCAGCTCTGCTCCCAGGACAGGGTCTGCTCTCTCTGGATCTGGCCCAGCTCTGCTCCCCAGCTCAGTTTGGGCCCCTGCTTTCTCCTTAGCTCGGCCCTTCTCTGTCTGACCCAGGCAAATCCAGCTCACACGGAGGACAGGACCTCCCTGGCCTCCTGACTCCCTGATTAGCCTGCCCGTCCTGTCAATCAGGCTGACCTGGAGCATTGGCTTCTCCCCATTGTTCCTGGGGGGCTGTCAGTCTCAGGGTCCTGATTCCCCATCGACCCTTCCCCCTTTTTAGTCCTGGGAGCCAGAAAACAAAAACACCCCCACTGACGGTTAGTAAGGGGGCAACAGTCCTCTTACATCAGGAAGGAGAGGAGTGGTTGGATGGGTCGGCAGGGGGCGGTCAGAGGACAGAGAGCAGGGGGGTTGGATGGGGCAGGATGCCCCCGGGGGGGCATCAGGGGGCTAGAAGCAGGAGGGATCGGATAGGGGGCAGCGGCTGGACCATGCCTGGCTGTTTGCAGAGGCACAGCCTCCCCTAACCGGCCCTCCATACAATTTCAGAAACCCGATGCAGCCCTCAGGCCAAAAGTTTGCCCGCTCCTGTTCTCGAGTGTCTTACAAATTAGGAACTAGGCAATCCATAAGGAAGGCTATGACTGTGATACTTTCCGTGTGTGCTGTGTTTCTGAATCATCAATGTGCTGGTTCAGTAGCCAGTCTTTCATTTGTGTTTGTTAGCATTTCAAGGGTCAAGGAGTAATTGCATCACCCCTTCCCTCCCGCCCCATGTGCAGCATAATGATGTTACTTTTGTATTGCGATAGCACTTTTTCCAGCCTAAGATCTCCAAGTGTTTCCCAAGCATTAAAGGGTCTAGCTTCACAGAAGCCCTGTGTGGAAGACAGATCATTCTACTGATATTTTATAGATGAATGCATCCGATGAAGTGAGCTGTAGCTCATGAAAGCTTATGCTCAAATAAATTTGTTAGTCTCTAAGGTGCCACAAGTATTCCTTTTCTTTTTACAGATGAGGAAACAGGCATAGAAAGGTTAAATGACTTGCCTGCATCATCCAGACTTCTTCGCTCTCACTTGTGCAGCTTAGGATATCCTGTGTATTTCTAATATTGCTCTTGCCATTGGTATTGGCCACTGCTAAAGTTAGGACACTGGATTAGATGAAAAATCTGGCGTACCCTTAAGAAGTTGTACATTTCGGGGGGGAGGGGCAGATGTACAAATCGAAGTAACAATATTTGAAGTGGCAATTTTGTTGTGCTTTTGATTTTATACTGCAATCCTTAGGATTCTTTTATTTACTATAATGATGATTTGAAGGACAAAGTTCTATGTTTAGGAGAAAAAAGGACAAAGTGCATTCGCTACAGCAATAGGATAAAATCCTATGAGTTCATGGACAGGAAAGACTGGTCCACTAGAGAAGCTATGGGCTTGGAAATCAGTGGATCTGGGTTCCAGTCCCAGCTCTGCTCCTCATTTGTTGTGTAACCTTGGGCAAATCACTTAAATTATGTGAGCCTCAGTTTCCCCATCTTTGTTTTTAATAGATATAATTATATTTACCTTTCAAACACTTTGAGATCTATTGCTTGAAGGGGCTCTATGAAATAATTATATTGTGAAAATGTTTTAAAATCTATCTCCAAATTGAGAATGCGCCTGTCTGAAATATTTGGGGGTTGTCGGCCTTTCGCACTGGAAATTGCTGATATCTGCCCCATTAAAGAGACAAACATATTTCTTAGTTATGACAGGTCTTGGAATCTCATGTGGCAATTACTCTTTTCCTTTCTTATCTGTATTTTTTTAAAAAATAAGTGGCAACTTCTGTTTGTTCCTTGCTTTGTTTCTACCCTGCTTTATAAAAACAAAAATATGAACAAAGAAAGGACGAATTATGTTTAACTTTAGTAAACTGTAATATTCTATCCCCTTAAATAGTATTTGGTATCTTACATCACAAAGAAAAGCCCCTTTTTTTGCATACAAATTACCAATATTCAGAACCTATGTGTAATATTTTTTAATCATACAATACTTTTCCAAAATTCACAGGATTCTAGCTTCTCCTTTATAAAATACTGATCTACACTAATGTAACACAACATGACCACTTATAATAGTGATATTGCAGTATTTTGGGCTACTCTTGTAATAAAAAATAAAATATTTCTAATAAGGGACTTGCTTCCCATTGATTTTAGTAGAAGCCGTGCAGTTAAAAGACAATTCAGTACTATTTACCTCTGAGAATAGTTTGAGTGTTGTAGGTTCTTTTGTACTCAAATAAATGTGTAGGAACAACCTACACTTCCTAAATTTGTAAAATAGCCTAAAAGTGTTTTATTTAGTATTAGCAGATCAGAAATGTGTAAGAGAATGGATGAGACCATTTTCTGACTGTATTGAACAGCTATCTATCTAATCTTCCAGCCACATAATGTGGTGGTGATAGCCATGTGATAAATTGCATTTACTATGCACCATTGAATGCCTCACTTGCACTTTGCCCATTAATCTATCTCCCACGGGACTACTTCTAACAATCCAAACCACTGAACAGCATCAAACAGATGCCATTTTTTAAAATCAACCTGCCACAAAAAAGTTTCCTTCTTTCTTTCAAATGTGGAAATTTCCCCCCACAAGATTACACTGGCCAAGGCTTAGGATGGGCAAGATTCAGACTTGGAAAAGTTGAAAGATTTAAGGTCCACTAACCTGCAAACAGTGCTGCTAAAAATAGGAACTTCATTCCTCTGAGAAGGTCCCTGAAAGATCTTACATTAGAAGACCTTAAAATCATAACATTATGTAAAGAATAGAGGTTTCTAAAAGAATTATTCAATATTTTTTCTCTCCCTCTGAACTCTGAATAATGGGTCTCATGGTGATTGAGGCACCTGAGTTTGTAGATGGAAGGATACAGCAAACTAATATTTCAAATATTTTTCTGCTAAATGTGATTCACAGACAGAACACACAATGAGGGATTTAATTGGCCCTCACTTTGGAAGACCAGCATAGACTACTTGTGGCGTCTCTGTTCTTGAGCTGCTTGCGGGATCCCAGACTTATTCTGATAACTTTTCTGTCGAATCATCTTGTGTACATGTTCTCGCTCACTTGTGCACATGCACGCATGCACATACACTCTCTTGCTCTCATGTATATATGTCATATAGCTTGCAGCTAAAAGTGTTTATTGCTGATGTTTACCTTTGTGCACTGATTATGTCTCTCTTTCCTTCATCTGTAATGTTATTGTTTTTCTATCTGCTAAACTTGTCAGTTGTTGGCAAGAAGGATCACTGAGAGGGCATCAGAAAGTATCATTAACACACACACCTCTCCCAAAATCAAAAGGGGCTAAATGAAGACTTGTGTTCACACTAAGGGACAATAGCTTGCAGTAGCTTAAAGAGCAGCACTTTTCCTATTGCTCTTTTTTAGAATTGTATCTCAGTAATTTATTATGTGTAGGTGCCAAAAGAAGTTCATGCTGAAGAACGTGTAGGGCCCCTAGTGGTTGCCTAATGCAAACACAAACAATTCTGCTCAAGTTTGCATTGAGGAGCTCGGCTTCAAATATTTGTGTGTTGTAATATTTGACACCACATCAAAGATTATCTCCAAATTCTACCCTTTTTAACTTTTCCCTAAGTTGTATTATTCAGCTATACAATATGGCCTAATAGTTTGTTTTTGCTCTACATTTAATGATATTGTAAAACACAAAAAAGGGAACAGGATTAATAAAATATGTCCTGGCAATTTTTTTCATCATAACTGATCTCTAATAAAATGCACAGTGTCAGACATGTCCAAAAGTGAAATGAGAGCGATTGAAAGCAAGAGAAATGTAATGAAACATAAAGCACAAGGAAAGGTTAAATTAATAGTCACACAGATGTGGCAGATATTTTTAATGAAAATGAGTGGACATGTAATCTTGTATGGTTCCATGACTAATTGTGATCAGAGGTGGCCACAAGGTGTAATGTTTGGACCCACATCTGGTGTTCCCTAAAGTTTAGATTTGTTCAGAGGGAGTTGGTTCAGGACTAGAGCTAGGCAACATTTTTCATCCAAAAGTAATTTGATGAAAGATGCAGATTCAGAAATACCTAAATGTTTCATGAACTTTCATCAAATTTGCCAAATTGTTTCTATCTAAAAATCCCCCCCTAAAATTTCAGAAAAAATGTGGAACATTTGGTTTCAACATTGTTAAAACAAAACATTTTGATTTTCCAATAAGAAACTACTTTTTGTTTTGAAATTTTATTCAATATTTTTTTTAATTTTTAAATTTAAAAGTTAAAAATGCACAGAATTGAAACAAATTATTTTCTTTTATTATTTGCTGACAATTCCAAAACATTTAAATTTCAGGTCTATCCAAAACTTTTTTTTTTTCAGAATTGCCACTGAACTGAAAATCTGTTATTTGTACAGCTATATTTAGGACCATCATTAATGTAGAAGTGTCATCTGATCTTGGCTGAGAAATATGGGCTCAATCCTGCAAGATGGTTCCAACCCAGCAAAGGATGTAAGCATGCGTTTAACTATAAGCACATGAACTGACCCATTGAAGTTAATGGGATGATTCACAAGCTTTGCTGCATGACTGCCAGAGTGCTCAGCACATTGCAGGATTGAGCCCCAGTGCTCTATGTGATTTATTGCAGTCATATTGGGAGAAAGAAAAGGAGTGAGTGAGAAAATCAGGGAAGAGGTATGGAGATGCTGCTGCTGTGACCTTTTATGTTTTTAATGCATCTAAGAGAAACAGATCTCTGTTTGACATGCAACCCAGGAGTTTGTCTGTACCAGGGTAAAGATGTGGGGCAGATTCTCAGCTGGTGTTAATTGTCATGGCTCAACTGAAATGAATGGAATGGAATGGAATTACACTAGCTGAGGGTCTGTCCTGTGGCTGTTAAAAATCCTCTTGGTTTTCTTGTCAGCTTTATCATATGCAGAGTATTGACCCTATTTTCTCTTTACAGGAATCGGTAATTGTGCCATTTTGGAGTGAGAGCTGACAATGACTTAAAGTGCATTAAACCTTAAAGTTGTCAATAACAGCTAGACTGTCTAGAAAATGGTTGCCCTGTCTTAGCCAAGTGTTCCCATCCCTGGTTGGGCTTTTGTATTCATGACACTCATATTGCTCACTTTGTTTTAAGGCCCCAGTTGAGCAAAGCACTTAAGTAAATGCTGAATTTGAAACACTGAATAAATCCATCCTTAGTAAACAAAGCATTTAAGTACATGCTTAATATTAACTATAACAGGATTACTCACATGCTTAAGTGTTCTTTGCCCTGATTCAGCAAGCATCCCTATTCATGAAAGCACTTAAGCATGTGGTTTTCAATTTCATTTTCTTCAGTGAGGCTGAAGCTCATGCTTTAAATTTAAGCACTTCACTGAATAAGAACCTAAACATCCAGAACTCTTTTCCACTTCTTTCTACTGAAACAGATAGACCTTAATTCAGGCTCCTTGTAATTTGAGGTGGAAAACAACGCATCCATTCCCACATCCATACACAAGAGTATAAATGGGTGTGAGCCACAAAGTTTGGATCTAGAATGAGCTAGCTTTCACTTCATTGTGCTCTGGAGGTGGGAACCAAGAGGCTCCTTTATAAAGTCTGCAAACCATCTCTTTTTCATCCAAATCCCCATTTATCAGAAAGCTTCATGTGTCCCCAAAGATCTTGGTATAAGCAGACTTTTATTGTCAAAGCCATCTGAAGTGGAGGCAAAGCCATTTTTTACTTTTTTAATATAGAGATATTGTTTATATGAATACAAGTGAAAATTACTTTCCCTAGCTGCTTTTTAAACTTCCAAAATCATCTTAAGTCGCAGCCAAAGGTAACGTAGCTAAGTTTCGCCAGGAGAGTGTCAGTACATGGTACTGCTGTGTGAAAAATTCTCACTGCCAGCTAAACTGGTGCGAAATCATGTTTTGGTGGTTTTGTAATAAAACAAAATATTTTGTGGCTTGTTTCTAAAGAAACAAAAGGCAGTTTCTGTAGCTACAAAAATAAGGAAATAGTTCTGTAAAACAAAATTATGTTCTAGTCCAACGTTAAGAAAATTCACAATTTTGCCAATGGCAAAACAGTACTGGGGTCAGCAGGTACAGAAACCTTGCTGTGTTTGCAGTTAAAGGCTGTGTTTTTTGGAAGAGATGTTTTCCACTAGATCAGAATTGTGAAGCTTAGTCTGGTATTTTTGCACAAACACATTTACACTACTTACTGTACAAATAGATTGTACCTAAATGCCGAAACCTGCAAAGATGCTAAATACCCTCAAAAGCAATTGACTTTAGTGGGAATTACAAGCATTCAGAACTAGAGCTCTGTGGATAACTGAATTTCCAGTTCAGGGCCAAACTAGAAAATCAGAAAAAAAAATTGTTTTGGGTCAAACCCCCCCCCCCGGCCCCCCAAAAATATATATATATAAATGAAATTTTTCAATTTTTTAGTTTGGCTTTTGGCAAACTAAAAAATTGAAAAATTTAATTTTGGGTCTTCATCCAAAAATGACATATTTTGTTCTATTTTGGGGCTTCTCTGACCCTTTTATTTTATAAAACTGCAGTAACATTTTAAATGAAAAGGTGTTTTGAGTTGAAAAATCAAAACATTTCATTTCAAAAATGTTAAAAGGAAATACTGTAAATTTTTTTGGAATTTTTGCTTTGACTGAAACTATTTGGTAAATTCACTTTTTTTTTGTCAACCTGAATCTCCATTTTTTGGCAAAACAAAATTTTTTTTTTTGCATAAAAAAATTACCCAGATCTAGTCACAACTTCATCACCATGTATCCTCGCTACTTCACAATTCTTCAGTTTTATAAAGGAAGCAACAAGGTTTTTTGCCTGATTCAGCATTCTTTACTGACCCGATTAATCTCACTGGATTATCGCAAAGATGCAGTTACAAGCCTTTTATTTATGAGATGGCTATAACTGTGAAAGATGTTCTGACAAAAAATAGGGACTGGGGGAGGTACTCAGCAATATCTGCTCATAGTTTTCGTAATGGAGAGTCTGCTTACAAACAGGCAGTCTGTTAGGCTGGTTATGCATAATGTGGAAAATATTAAGTAGATCAATACAATAAAATAGGAGATCCGCAGCGGGACTGCTGTCAAGATGGTTTTTGATGACATAGCTACTAATAGTACACGTTGTTTTGATGGGAAAGCTACAAACATGGAATTTTTATATCGCAGCGTTAGCCTCTGGAAAAATAGCTTATGCCGTATTTAGTGAATTTGGGCACATGTGTGAGTACCTATCTATCTGGACTGCTAGGCGGGAATACAAAATGATGAATAAATGCTAGTTTTTTTCAATTAAAGTATGTCCTGAACATACTCACATTGCCCCATTGTATGGGCAAATGTGTAAAAAGTATTACGACTATTGTTTAACAGCAATTTCTGCAAGCCTCAAAGCACTGCATAGACTGACAGCGGACAATGGATCACTTTTATAAGGAGCTCATTCACAGAGGATGAAATTCTCCTCTATGTACAGGGCCAGCACCAGGCTTGTATACCACTTACATCTTGACAAAACGTTGCATACATAGTGCATGGGACACCACAAAAGCTTCTGCAAAGGGGGGAATTTCAACTTGAGAGAATTTGGGATATTATTGGGGGGGGATGGGAATGGGCTTTCTGCTCCCCCCTCCCCCGGGTCCCACTGTTTGTTGATCTCTTCTTCTCTCCCAGTTGGCAGTCTTTGGGGAATTTCTCTGCAGGCTATCGCCCACAGGCCGGGGTTTGGCTCCTGTTCTTCCCTTCCCTTTGCAAGAGGGGAAGGTCTGACTGGACCAAGGACCTGCTTCTCAGGCAGCCCCTAGAGAGGCAGCTCCAAGGGCTCAGTCTTAGAGTCTATTGCCCCTTTGAAGGGTTCCTCTTCTATCCCCTCTTCCTGGGGCATATTGCTTTACCATCGGTCAGGGCAGCTTCGGGGGTGGTGTGTCTCACAGCTGATTTTCCTTGGCTGGATTCTCTCTGTTGCCAGCAGTCCATGGGCAGAGCATCCTTCCTGCTGTTCACTGCCCTGTGGTAAGTTTCCCCCTTTTAAGCTCCTTCCTCTCCAGACTGAGCAAGCCTTACAGGTGTGTCTCATTAGCGTTGAACAGGACCAGAGGAGCTCATTAGCCTCCTTCACACCAGGGTGAGGGTGTGTCCCTTCACATACTCCACCCCTCAAGATGGGAAGACCATTCGGGGTTGGGTTGTCTCCATCCCCGATCTTTCATGAAAAGAAAGCTGTGTTAGTGTGGTCCTTTCCCTCCCGGTATACTCAGAAACTATAAGGTTGTAGTGCAATGTACTATCTCATTATATGAGGGTTCATATCCCTCATGGTCTGGATAAAGCATAGTGGTCTGTGATCAGGGAAAAGGGGCTACCCAACAGGTACTCAACCCTGAAGGCATCTACCAACCATTTGAAAGCTAATGACTCCTTTTCAATAATGGAGTATGACTTTTCCCTAGGGAATAGCTTTCTACTTAGGTAAAGGACCAGGTGTTCTTCCCCTTTGAAGTCTTGTGAAAGAATGGTGCCTAGTCTGATGTCCAAGGCATCTGTGTATTGCATGAATTCCTGAGAGAAATTGGGACTGAAGAGCATGGGCATAGTTGTGTTTTCAGTTCTCTGAATGCTTCCTTGAACTTCCAATCCCGTGGATCTTAGGGTTGTTGCCTTTTATGAGGTCCATAAGTGGGGCTGTTATTGAGGTGAAGCCAGAAATAAACCACCAATAATATCCTGCCAGGCCAAAAAAATGTCTGACTTGCCTCCTCGTCTGGGGAACAGGACATGCCATGAAGGCCTGCACCTTACTGACCACTAGCTTGACCAGGCCACCTCCTATGCGGTACCCCAAATAAGTCAATTCACTCACAGCCACCTTACATTTTGCCTGGTTGGTTGTAAGTCCTGCCTCCTGTAGGTCTTCTAACGCCTCCCTTAAATGCTGTAAGTGATTTTTGCAGGTGGGACTGTAGACAGCGATGTCGTCAATGTAGGCTGCAGCATATTGGTGGTGGGGGTTGAGGATCTTATTCATAAGCTGTTGGAAGGTAGCAGCAGCTCTATGGAAGCCAAAACGCACAATCTTAAATTGGAAGTGCCCAAAATGGGTGGACAAAGCAATTTTCTTTTACATGGTAGGGGATAAGAAGATCTGCCAGCAACCTTTTGTCAGGTCAATAGTGCTTAGGTGCTTCACTGGTCCCAGCCATTCTAATAACATGTCCACCTTTGGCATTGGGTAGGCATCAAATTTCACGATGGCATTGGCCTTCCTGAAGTTGATGCATAATTGAACCGTACCATCTGAATCAAAAACTATGAGGCTCCTCCATTCACTTTTGGATTCTATAATCATCCCCATCTCCAGCATTGCTCATACTTCCTCTCGGACCATATCACACATCCTTCCTGATAAGGGTATAGAGTTTACTTGGACTACGGTAGTCTCTAGGTGATGCTGGACCAAACACGTTCTCCCTGGGCAGTTGGAAAACACCATGGCAAAGTCCCCAATTAGTTGGAGGAGTTGTTTCTTTTGTGCAGTGGAGATCCCTTCACCCTCTTGTATTGTAGCTGGAACTTTGCTGCTTGACATCTGGGACCCCAATTTGGGTTCCACACCCTCCAAGGTTTGAGAAGGTTCATGTGGTAGACCTTGATTTCCTTCCTCCTCCCTGGTAGATTGATCTCCTAGTCCATGGGCCTTACCTGCCTGCCCACTTTGAATGGACTCTGCCATCAGGTCATTAATTTAAACTCAGCTGAGAGCAGTAGTAGAAGAACATGATCGCATGGCTGAAAAATTTGTAGCCATGCCCCTTTATTGTAATTTTTTTCTAGGATGCACTGGGCCTTCCTCAAATTCTCTCTGGTGAACACCTCTATATTTCTGAGTTACTCTCTAAAAGTGCACAATATATTGAGTTGTGCTTAAGGCTCCCACATATTGTTCTTCCCACCCTTCTCGCTGCAGGTCCGAGACGCCCTGCAGTTGGCAACCACAGAGCAACTCAAATGGGGATAACCCTGTACAGGCTTGTGGGACATCCCTTATGGCAATAGGAAGTAGCCAGTCCCACTACTTGGGTTTGTCACTGATTAAAGCATTTCAACATTCCCTTCGAGGTCTTATTAAACTGTTTTACTAGATAGTCTGTCTGCAGATGGTACACTAAGGTCTTTGGGGACTTGACTTCAGAAGGTAACATAATTCCTGCATCAGTTGGGAAGTGAAGTTAGTCCCTTGGTCCATTAATATTTCACAGGGAAACCCTGTGCATGAGAAGAAATTCAAGACCTCTGGAGCTCTAGCTTTCACTTTTGGGGAGCGGAGAGGAGCTGCCTCCAGATACCTGGTTGCATAGTCTATGATCACTAGTGTATACTGATGCCCTGTGCAGTTTTTCTAGGGGTTTTCCAACCATGTCTGCCCATATTCTTTCAAAGGGGATCTCAATCAAAGGCAGAGGGACCAAGGGTGCTAGCTAGATGACGCTCTGGGCAGGAGGAAGAACATTATCTCACTTCATGGTGTACACCTTGCTAATATCTGAGCCAACGTGTTTTCTCTCCCCAGGCATCCTGTGCAGGGGATGTCATGTGCCAGCTGCAACATGGCCTGGCACGGTACTAGCAGCTAGTCCTGCACCACCCCCATTTGATGATTCTTCTCAATTCGACACAAGCATTCCTTCTTAAGTACAAAGTGTGGGTACTCCCTGTGATTACCTCCCTGAGACACTGTCATTTCTCCATCTATGGGGGCCAGTTGCTCATATACACAGCTTAACATAGGGTTGCTCCTCTGTTCTAACACAAAATTTCTGTCCCATAAGAGGGCTTCCAGGTCCTGGTGACCTGTCTCTTCTTCCCCTGTGGGGGTATGTGGCAATGTTGCTCAGGATGTTCCTTCCCTGGGGTCATTGGCTTCTCCAAGGTTTACCAGGCTCCAGAGAGCTGGTGTCATTAGCCCCTGTTCTCATTTGCAGCCAGGGTCTGGATTTTCATTATAAACTGGATAATTGCTTTTGCTCCTTCTGATAATTAACATATAGGATTTTCCTATGCTAATATGCACCAGTTCATTTTCTGTTAGCTCTGTACGTGGTAAAATCCTGACTCCCAGATACAAGCTGGGGTCACTTACACAATTCATTTGTTGCCCAAAGCCATGCAGATGTTTGAATGTTTGGCCATTTTTAGTACCCAGAAGAAAGCAATGAATTATTACTAGACATTTACATTCACTAGCTTTAGGTTCAGTTTTTCCACAGGTCAGATTCAGAACAAACATTCGGTGTTTGTCTCTTGTGTCCAGTTGATTTGACATGGATACTTTATTGAAGTACAGGTTTCAGAGTAGCAGCCGTGTTAGTCTGTATTTGCAAAAAGAAAAGGAGTACTTGTGGCACCTTAGACACTAACAAATTTATTAGAGCATAAGCTTTCGTGAGCTACAGCTCACTTCATCGGATGCGTCCGAGATGAAGTGAGCTGTAGCTCACGAAAGCTTATGCTCTAATAAATTTGTTAGTCTCTAAGGTGCCACAAGTACTCCTTTTCTTATTGAAGTACAGTAATTAGATTTTCTCTTTACTTCCTTATAAGTGTGATGGGGTGTACTGGCCCCGCACTGGCGAGGTGAAAGTTATTTTAGCTGCTCTGGATGCAGGAAGCCACACTTCCCCACCTGGGCATGCCCCTACTGGAGGGAGCATTCAAAATGGAGCAGCTCAGTTGCAGCTGACCAAGGAGGAGAGCAGTTGTGTGCAGCAGCCTCCTGGGGAGAAGCCACTGGGACTCCAAATAGCTGGGACTAGGCCTCTCAGCCAAGCCACTGGAAGCCCTTTGACCTAAGGAGCCGAGGGTGATGATTCAGTGCCAGGGGAAGAGACTCTGGAGATGGACCAGGAGAGGTCCCAAGACCAACCTGTGGCAACGATGGAGAGATCAGAACAAGGATAGAAAGCTACCCAATGAACACACATGAGGGTACCAGACCCTAGGCCACATGTAGGGGCTACTGTTTTGAAAGGCCCTGTGTCAGAACCTGGTGGAATAGGGTGTGCCCAGGTTCCCCTACTCCCCCACTTTATGTTGTAGCTGCTAGGCAAGGCAACCTTGGACTCTCACCACTGGGCAATACTATCTTGAACTGTAGCTGCTAGGCAAGGCAGATTTGCACTCTCGTCACTGGGCGACACTACCACCAACCCCAAAAATAAGGTAAACCAGTGATTCCTCTTAGATGAACATGTCAAGTTCGCAAGTACAGTGAGTCTGCATCCCAGATGCTAACTGTAAACATAGTTCAATCTGTTTCAAATAATCCAAGATTATTTGTTTAGATTTATAAAGCACAAATATTAGAAGCATCTATTCCAAGCTCTGGGGCCCATTCCAAGCTCTGAAATCAATGGGAGTGAGGTGCCTAAATACCTTTTGAGGATCTCTTTGGGCGTCTGTTGAAAGATTTAAAATTTGCAATAATCACGAAAATTACATTAAACTGCTTAAATCCAATGCCATTGACCATCATAAGCACTGGCCCAAACTTAATTATCCCATGTCCAAAAATTAAGCCCTCACCTCACCTCTTCTCCAAAAGCCTAAGAAAAAAGATTAATTTTGCAGTATGTCTAGAAGCTTAACAAAGGGTGTTCCAGAGTTGAGGCAGATGTCGCAGAGAATGTCCTGCTGGCAGCTCCCTGGAGCTTCTACATTGATAGCACTCCAGCTTGAGTGCCTTCGCTGAATGACAACTATGGCTGAATGGTAAGGGGAGAGAGACTGTCTATCAGGTCCTCTAGACTCAAACCATTTATGGCTTTTAAAGGTCAACACTGATACCTTGAATCCTGTAGGCAGCCAGTGCAACTCAAAAAGCATTGGTGTTATGTGCTGTCAACTTAATCGGATTAATAAACAGATGGCATATTCTTAATTAGCATCAACTTCTGAATGATCTCAAGATGTAGCCCAAAGCAGAGTGTGTTACAGTAGTCTGTGGTCTTGTCACCTTGAGATTAGAGCAGCATAGCAAGGTCCAGGTCCAAAGTTAAAGGTCTCACACACTTTACCAAGACCTTTGAGGCTAAAAGTTGGGAAGGAGAGGAATGAGGAGATGTGTTGGGGGCACATAATATTACATCCAGAAAATCTATATTAAAGGAATATTAAGATTGCAAAGTCAACTCCAGAGTTAGAAATGACAGAAATAAGGTTGAAACTGTGAAACTTTAGTTCAGTCCCCTTTGTGTGTATGCATTAAGATACAGTGATTAATTATGTGTTCATGTATTAGCCCCATCTGTTATAATGAATGGTATAGAGAATGCCATTAATGAGTGGCAATTAACCCTTTCCTGTAACACAAGAATAAAAGTGTGTCCTGTGAAAGTAAAAGAAAATAGATGCTAATACAGCTTGAATTAAAAACTCTCTTATACAATCTGTAGTTAAACCATGAAAGTTGCTCGTGCAATGGGTTCTTGAGTCACATCTCTTGATGAGAGATGGCCCCAATCTAAAACCCCATATCCAAGCACCTCAGAACTATGGCTAAATTAATTTTGTAAGTGAGGATCCAGACCCAAACTTTGTTGATTGGGCCTATATATGGTACGATTTATCTTTTTTTAAAAGATATGAACAAGATTAGCAACTGTAATTACACTAGCAAAGATTAAAGCAGCTTTGCAAATTTGTCCTGTAAATTTACCATCCTGGACATAGGTCTATTTGTCCATGCTTCACTATGCTGCTCAAAAGTGAAAAAAATATAATTTACTTGTCTATTCAAAAATCAATTGAAATTGTAAACCTGGGCAACGTTTTTTTCCCCCAAAGCTGGAAAAAAAAATCCATGAAGTCGATCAATTCTCATGCTTAATGATATAAACTGATCACCAGCTAGATAAGGCTTTGGTTCCTTGTGATACTGCACAGTTAAACAGGTGTTTTATAGAGGTTTCACACCATCCTTTAAAGTGTCCAGCAGGTCTGAACTCCTTGGAGGAGAATTGTATGTCTCCTGCGCCATGGTTTTACCTGCATTCTGCCATATATTTTGTGTTATGGAAGTCTCAGATGCAGATTTGCAGATGTGACAAAACACAAAGAAGGTTCCTGTATCAGATTTCTAAAGATAGCTACAGCACTCGACCCAAAGTTAAGAATCTGAAGTGCCTTCCAAAATCTGAGAGGGATGAGGTGTGGAGCTTGCTTTCAGAAATCTTAAAAGAGCAACACTCTGATGCAGAAACTACAACCACCAAAAGCACGGAACCACCAAAAAAAGAATATCAACCTTCTTTGGTGGCATCTGACATAGATAATGAAAATGAACATGTATCAGTCTGTACTGCTTTGGCTCGTTATTGAGCAAAATCAGTCGTCAGCATGGACGCATGTCCTCTGGAATGGTGGTTGAAGCATAGGGTGACCAGATGTCCCAATTTTATAGGGACAGTCCCGATTTTGGGGTCTTTTTCTTATATAGGCTCCTATTACCCCCCACCCTGTCCCGATTTTTCACACTTGCTGTCTGGTCACCCTATTGAAGCATGAGGACGCATGAATCTTTAGCGCATCTGACATGTAAATATCTTGTGAAACTGGCTACAACAGTGCCATGCAAATGCCTGTTCTCACTTCCAGCTGACATTGTAAACAAGAAGCAGGCAGCATTATCTCCTGTATATGTAAAAAGACTTGTTTGTCTGAGTGATTGGCTGAACAAGAAGTAGGATTGAGTGGAGTTGTAGGCCTTAAAGTTTTACATTATTTTATTTTTGAATGCAGTTATTATTTTTTACATAAGTCTACATTTGTAAATTCAACTTTCACAATAAAGAGATTGCACTACAGTACTCCTATGAGATGAATTGAAAAATACTATTTTGTTTTTTACAGTGTAAACATTGGTAATAAAAAATAAATATAAAGTGAGCACTGTACACTGTGTATTCTGTGTTATAATTGAAATCAATATATTTGAAAATACAGGAAACATCCAAAAATATTTAAATAAATGGTATTCTATTATTGTTTAATAGCGCGCTTAATTTTTTTAATCGCTTGACAGCCCTAGATATGATATATTCTTTTTATTACTACTGGATTTTGCCAATAATTTTATTTTCTTATATAGTGCTTTAGTGTTAGATTCTACCATCCTTACTCATGCTGACTAGTACTTTTCTTAGGTACTTATCAGTCAGATAAAAGCAGGAACTCCAATGAAACCTGAAGTGTGTATAGACAGCTCTCCCAAACACCAAAGTTCTTGGTTCGCCAGTGTCCTTACCTCCACCAAGGGTGTGAGATGATAACAGGTGAGGAAAGGCAACAAGATATGAGCATGCTCCTTTCTGGCTGCTTAATAATAGTGGCAGAACATCCTAGCCATGTTCTCAGTGCAGGGGGCAGTGAAGGAGGCAGCTTCCAGAAGAAGAAGTGTGATGAAGTGTATTAATCATAGGACTAGAAGTTGGCTTCTACTACATATTTGGTGTGTGGCCTTTAGACAGTCACTCCAACTCAATCTGCTTTCAGTTCACCCAATCTGTAAAATGGAAATAATTATATTTGCTTATCTGCTAATCTACCTGACAAAGATGCTGAGAGGATTAAGTAACTGGTTAGTGTTTGTAAAACTCTGTGTGTATGGAAGCACTAAATAAGTGATAAGTATTTTTATTTTCAGTCAGTTCAGGTGATTCTAATAATTAGGCCAATAGCAGCATTCTCTGGCCAGTCTGGAAATTTACACTGTCATTTTTTTCTTCCATAGGTTTTTAAACTCTGTGAATAGTGTGAAACTGAAATGAGTGTGAATATTTTCAGTTCTAGAGTATATTTAAAAACACAAGCACCATTCATTTTCGTCAAAGTTAGGATGCAATGGAAGGGTTTGGGCTGACCCTAGTGGATCTCCAAAATGGGAAGTGGGCTAACCAAAAACAAGCATTTTTAGTTCACTGCACTGCTGATACTGTCTCAAAATTTGCTGAAATGAAGGACATGGCTAAGAAGAACAACTGTTGCTTAAACAACCCCCTAAAATATGGATTGAAGGCAGATGGATGGACACATGCATATTCCCATATAAAATAATATCTGCTAAATAAAGTTTACATATAAGACATTAGCAATCCAGAATTGCAAGCTGGCTGTTGACCGTCCCTGGAGTCTACATTCCCCAAGACCTTATGAAATCTGGTTGGCAGTTTATGAAAAGTACAGTGCTGCTCCCACATGTCTAATACAAAACTTCAGGAAATTGCACTCATGTTTCTTCCACCGGCACTCACTAACAAGATTCACTTTTCAGTGGAAAGACATTCAGAAACACATATTAAACAACTACTACCCTCCACGTGGTCTAGGATTTCACAATACTAAGTAGAGTCTGGCGCATAAACCCCAGACTGCCTTTTACATTTCAAAGCAAGAAGATCATCAAAATATCATACAGAGCTCTATTACATCAAATCAGTAGAGAGGGCAACTTGCCTCCTAAAGCTGAGTGAAGTGAAAGATAGAGGAGAAAAGCAGGCAGGCTAGTCATCCAATGGAGATTAGCAAGGCTAGATTAAGGAGAAAAGGACATCCAGCCTGTCAAAGTTCCTTTCCCACTCTGAACTCTAGGGTACAGATGTGGGGACCTGCATGAAAGACCCCCTAAGCTTATTGCTTAAGACTTGATAAAAATCCTCACCAATTTGCATAGGTGAACACAGACCCAAACTCTTGGATCTTAAGAACAGTGAAAAAGCAATCAGGATCTTAAAAGAAGAATTTTAATTAAAGAAAAAGTAAAAGAATCACCTCTATAAAATCAGGATGGTAAATACCTTACAGGGTAATCAGATTCAAAACAGAGATAGAGAAAACTCCAGCTCAAAAAAGACAAATCCCTTTGTTATGCTTGCTGCTTTGGCCCCCAGGCAGAGATAGAAAAACTCTAGCTGCTTTCAGTTTAAAACCTGCTTCCAAGTAGCCCAAAGGGGGGGGGGGAACGTCCTTTTAAAATCCTACTGTGCTTCTGCTTCAAAATGATTCCACTGCTCTGCCACCATGTCAAGCTTCCTTCCCCACTCTGAACTCTAGGGTACAGATGTGGGGACCTGCATGAAAGACCCCCTAAGCTTATTCTTACCAGCTTAGGTTAAAAACTTCCCCAAGGTACAAACTTTGCCTTGTCCTTTAACCCTATGCTGCTGCCACCAAGCGTGTTAAACAAAGAACAGAGAAAGAGCCCACTTGGAGACGTCTTCCCCCAAAATATCCCCCTAAGCCCTACTCTCCCTTTCCTGGGGAAGGCTTGATAAAAATCCTCACCAATTTGCATAGGAGAACACAGACCCAAACCCTTGGATCTTAAGAACAATGAAAAAGCAATCAGGTTCTTAAAAGAAGAATTGGAATTAAAGAAAAAGTAAAAGAATCACCTCTGTAAAATCAGGATGATAAATACCTTACAGGGTAATCAGATTCAAAACAGAGAATCCCTCCAGGCAAAACCTTAAGTTACAAAAAGACACAAAAACAGGAATATACATTCCATTCAGCACAACCTATTTTACTAGCCATTTAAAAAAAAGGAAATCTAACGCCTTTCTAGCTAGATTACTTACTAACTTAACAGAAGTTCTCAGCTGCATTCCTGACCTGGTCCTGGCAAAAGCATCACACAGACAGACACACCCTTTGTTTTCCCCCACCCTTCAGTTTTGAAAGTATCTTGTCTCCTCATTGGTCATTTTGATCAGATGCCAGCAAGGTTATCTTAGCTTCTTAACACTTTACAGGTGAAAGGGTTTTGCCTCTGGCCAGGAGGGATTTTATAGTTCTGTATACAGAAAGGTGGTTACCCTTCCCTTTATATTTGACATGCTCCCCAGATCACAGATAGGGTGAAATACTGGCTCTGATTTCTTCCTGGAGCTCTAGGAGAAAACAGAGTTAATAAGACACATGTACCTCTAAATATACTACCAAGTGTATAAAGACTAAACAATATTTTCCACATCTCAAGTACGATTTTAACCAGTTGATTCTGGGAAACTTTCACGGGAGAATGCATCAGTCACTTTGTTAGAAGCTCCTGAGATGTGTTAGATGTCAAAATCAAAATCTTGGAGAGCTAAACTCCACCGAATAAGTTTTTTGTTATTTCCCATGGCGGTATGAAGCCACTGTAGCGCAGCATGGTCGGTTTGCAGGTGGAAACACCATCCCCAAACATATGGGCGTCGCTTTTCCAGAGCGTAGACAATGGCGTAACATTCTTTTTCACTGACTCACCAGTTGCTTTCCCTCTCAGACAGCTTCTTGCTGAGAAACACGACAGGATGGAATTCTTGATCCGGTCCTTCCTACATTAAAACTGCTCCCACACCACGCTTGGACGCATCTGCGGTTACTAGGAATGGTTTGTCAAAGTCTGGGGCCCTTAGCACAGAGTCAGACATGAGTGTCGCTTTAAGATGGTTAAAGGCTTTCTGACACTCTTTGGTCCACTGAACGGCATTTGGCTGGGTTTTTTTGGTTAGGTCTGTCAGTGGGGCAGCGATTTGGCTGTATTGCGGTACAAATCGCCTTTAATATCCAGCCAAGCCTAAGAAGGATTGGACCTGGCGGTTGATAGTTCCTTGACCCACCTGGTGTCCAAGGTAAGTCACTCTATTTAGGCCTATTTGATACTTCTTAGCCTTAACAGTTAGTCCTGCCTCCCTTATATAGTCAGTGGTGGGAGGAATAGCTCAGTGGTTTGAGCATTGGCCTGCTAAACCTACGGTTGTGAGTTCAATCCTTGAGGGGGCCATTTAGGGATCCGGGGCAAAAATTGGGGATTGGCCCTGCTTTGAGCAGGGGGTTGGACTAGATGACCTCCTGAGGTACCTTCCAACCCTGATATTCCATGATTCAAAGACTTTTTGTAGATGTTCCAGGTGTTCTGCCCAGGAATCCGAAAATATGGCCACATCATCAAGGTAGGCGACTGCATATTCTCCTAATCCCACTAGGAGACCATCTACAAGTCTTTGGAAGGTGGTGGGTGCATTCTGCAGCCCAAAAGGGAGTACATTAAATTCATACAGCCCGACATGTGTGGTGAAGGCTGACCTTTCCTTGGCGGATTCATCTAGCGGTGCCTGCCAGTACCCCTTGGTTAAGTCCAAGGTAGAGATGAACTGGGCCCGTTCCAGTTTCTCTAATAGTTCATCTGTGTGTGGCATTAGATAGTTGTCTGGGTGAGTTACAGCATTTAGCTTATGGTAGTCCACACAAAAACCTATCTCCCCATCTGGTTTGGGAACTAGAACCACTGGAGATGCCCATGTACTGCCAGAGGGGCGGATTACACCCATCTGTAGCATATCCTGGCTCTCCCATTCTATAGCAGTTTTAGCTTGAGGAGACACCCGGTAAGGTTGGACTTTAATTGGGTGAGCATTACCTGTGTCAATGGAGTGTTATGCCCGTTCAGTCAGTCCTGGGGTGGCTGAGAACGTCGGCATGTAGCTAGTGCACAGCTCCTGGATCTGCTGTCGCTGCATATGCCCAAGGGTCAAGGAGAGGTTCACCTCTTCCACGCCACCAGTACTTTTCCCTTTGTAGCAGACACCTTCAGGCTACTCAGTGTCATCTCCTCCCTGGGCTGTAAACTGACAAACCTTTAATTCTCTGGAATAAAAGGGCTTTAGAGAATTAATATGGTACACCTTAGGCTTTCGATTGGAGGTGGGAAATGCTATGAGATAATTAACAGCTCCCAGGCACTCTTGGACCGTGAATGGCCCTTCCCACGACACTTCCATTTTATGGGCCTGGAGCGCCTTTAAGATCATGACCTGGTCCCCTACTTTGAAGGAACGCTCTCTGGCATGTTTATCATACCAGGCTTTTTGCTCTTTTTGAGCATCCTGTAGGTTTTCTTTAGCAAGGGCTAAAGAGGGTCGGAGGGTGTTTTGTAGGTTAGTTACAAAGTCCAGAATGTTAGTTCCTGGAGAAGGTGTAAACCCCTCCCATTGCTGCTTCACCAACTGTAATGGCCCCTTAATCTCGCGGCCATATACAAGTTCAAATGGTGAAAACCCTAAACTGGGATGTGTACGCTCTGTAGGCAAAGAGCAACTGCTGCGACACTAGGTCCCAATCATTGGAGTGTTCATTTACAAATTTTCATATCATGGCCCCCAGAGTTCCATTAAACTTTTCCACCGTGCCATTTGTTTGATGGTGGTAAGGAGTGGCAACCAAGTGATTCACCCCATGAGCTTCCCAAAGGCTTTCCATAGTTCCTGCCAGGAAATTAGTTCCTGCATCTGTGAGGATGTCGGAGGGCCAACCTACCCTGGCAAAAATGTCTGCTAGTGCCTGGCACACACTTTTAGCCTTGGTGTTGCTTAGAGCTACTGCTTCTGGCCATCGGGTGGCAAAATCCATGAAAGTCAGTATGTACTACTTTCCTCTGGGTGTCTTTTTTGGAAAAGCACCCAGAATATCCACAGCTACTCACTGAAATGGAACCTCAATGATGGGGAATGGCTGGAGAGGGGCTTTGACCTGGTCTTGGGGTTTTCCCACTCTTCGGTATACCTCACAAGACTGGACATAGGTAGAAACATCTTTGCCCATTCCTTCCCGGTGGAATGACCTCCCCAAATGGTCTTTGGTCCTGTTCACCCCAGCATGGCCACTAGGATGATTGTGAGTTAAGCT
Source organism: Dermochelys coriacea (assembly GCF_009764565.3). NCBI lineage: Eukaryota > Metazoa > Chordata > Testudines > Dermochelyidae > Dermochelys > Dermochelys coriacea. The sequence goes on from NC_050069.1 coordinate 105,946,609, forward strand.
CAAGAGCTTTACCCAGTACTTAGTTGGAACTACCAACTGTCTCTGAGGATGCCAGTCTTCCTGGTGTTCATCAGAAAGAGTTTCCTTGTATAAAAGTTCTCTTTCTACAACAAACCTGGATCGATTAGAAGAGCTGAGAGCGGGTGTGTTGCTCCGTGCCGCCGTCCAAGCTCTTTCATCTGCTTCCTGTTTGGTCTGGAACTGTTCCCTTGAGGCTGGAGATATCAGTTCCTTATTGGATTGTGGATCTAGGCTTGGTCCCTCTGGAAGTGATGTAGGGGATGGGGCTGTTTCCATTGACTGTGAACCACTTTCTGCTGGTGCACTACGTTGGGGTTCAGGCTCCGGCTGAGCCTCTTGTGTAGGGTTATCTGCTGCTGCCAGTGCAGGTTCGGTGGGGCCCACTGGTGTTGGGGTTGCAAGTACTGCTGGCAATGGTTATGGTGCTGGTTGTTCCGCTGGTTCCTGTTCTGAGACTGGCTCTGTCTGGTCTCTGTGACTGGATCCACTACTACTGTTGCAGACATTGGCCTGGGGTCCAGTTCCATTAGCTCTGACCAGGTCCTGGTAGAAGTTTCTGGAACAGAGCTAGGCGTGACAGCTTGCTTAGCCTGGCTGTGGGTGACCATTCTCACCCTCTTGGCTAGCTTCACAGGATTGGCAAAGTCTTCCCCCAACAGCATGGGGATGGGATAATCATCATAGACTGCAAAAGTCCACGTTCCTGACCAGCCCTTGTACTGGACAGGCAACTTGGCTGTAGGCAAGTCAAAAGAGTTTGACTTGAAGGGTTGAATCGTCACTTGGGTCTCTGGGTTGATTAAGTTGGGGTCCACTGAGGAAGCATGGATAGCCGACACCTGTGCTCCGGTGTCCCTCCACACAGTGACCTTCCTGCCCACACTCACAGCTTCCCTCCACTCTGAGGGTATCTGGGCCTGAGGACCTCTGGTGTGATTCCAGTGCAATGAACTGTAATCAGTTGGCCTTTACATGCCCCGGCTCGTTACATTTAAAACATCGTCCAGCTGACGGGTCACTGGGGCGAGGTGGGTTGCTGGAGAATGGTGTGGCAGAATGATAAGGTATCTGGAGTGTTCCTTGGTGTGTAGTTGGGGCGTTGGGCTGTCCCTGGTAGTAGGGTGAGATTGGAGGTTGTCCCTTCTGGTCTCCGCTCCAACTGCGACCAGGATTGTTCCTCTCTCCTCCCTCCACCCATTTTGTTCCGGTTTGCCCCTTCTGATATTCGCCACAACTGCTACTAGATTTTTTCTTTTCTGCCACCTCCACCCATTCGTCTCCAATCTCCGCCACCTCAATTACAGTTGTGGGCTTCCCATCTAGGATTTATTTTTCTATTTCCTCAGGAACACCCTCTAAGAACTGCTCTATTTGCATTAGGAAGGGCAACTCTTCTGGAGATTTAACACTTGCTCCTGATATCCAGGCATCCCAATGTTTCACAATTTGGTAGGCATGTTGGGTAAATGACACGTCTGGTTTCCACCTCAGGGCTCTGAACCACCGAGGGGAATGCTCGGGTGTTAGCCTCATTCTGACTCTCGCCTTGGTTTTAAACAGTTCATACTTGTTCATGTGTTCCTTAAGCATTTCAGCCGCCACCTCGGCCTAGGGTCCACTGAGCTGTGGCCTCAGCTCTACCATGTACTGGTCTGTAGTGATGCTATAACCAAGGCAGGCCCTTTCAGAGTTTTCTAAGAAGGCCTCAGTATCATCGCCTGCCTTGTAGGTGGGGAACTTCCTGGGATGTGAAGTGGTACCTGGAGAAGGATTGCTATTCTGCTGAGCCTTTGCCTTCTCCATCTACAGTACATGCTTCCTCTCTTTTTTCTTTGCCTCCATTTCTTTTTCCTTTACCTGCATTTCTCTCCTGTGGGCAGCTTCTTTGGCTTTTTCTGCCTTGGGTTCTGTCATCTTAGCCTCTCTATTTTTAACTACTTTACACCCGAGAATTAAAAAAAAACAAAAAACAAAAACTGGCTTGTAAAATTTTTGTGCTGTAATGTGATACTTATGTTTTCTGATAGCTATTCTCAGCCTACAGAGAAATCCTTTGTCTCCAGGCAAATAGACAGAAAAACCCTTAGTTGCTCTTAGCTAAAAAAAAACAAAACAAACCTCTTCTGGTCTGTGAAAAACTTGTGAATTTCCCTGCAGGAGGTTAACTACCCTGCCTTGAGGTAGAGAAAACTCCAGCTCAAAAAAGACAAATCCCTTTGTTATGCTTGCTGCTTTGGCCCCCAGGCAGAGATAGAAAAACTCTAGCTGCTTTCAGCTTAAAACCTGCTTCCAAGTAGCCCAAAGGGGGGGAAAAATGTCCTTTTAAAATCCTACTGTGCTTCTGCTTCAAAATGATTCCACTGCTCTGCCACCATGTCAAGCTTCCTTCCCCACTCTGAACTCTAGGGTACAGATGTGGGGACCTGCATGAAAGACCCCCTAAGCTTATTCTTACCAGCTTAGGTTAAAAACTTCCCCAAGGTACAAACTTTGCCTTGTCCTTTAACCCTATGCTGCTGCCGCCACCAAGCGTGTTAAACAAAGAACAGAGAAAGAGCCCACTTGGAGACGTCTTCCCCCAAAATATCCCCCTAAGCCCTACGCTCCCTTTCCTGGGGAAGGCTTGATAAAAATCCTCACCAATTTGCATAGGAGAACACAGACCCAAACCCTTGGATCTTAAGAACAATGAAAAAGCAATCAGGTTCTTAAAAGAAGAATTGGAATTAAAGAAAAAGTAAAAGAATCACCTCTGTAAAATCAGGATGATAAATACCTTACAGGGTAATCAGATTCAAAACAGAGAATCCCTCCAGGCAAAACCTTAAGTTACAAAAAGACACAAAAACAGGAATATACATTCCATTCAGCACAACCTATTTTACTAGCCATTTAACAAAAGGAAATCTAACACCTTTCTAGCTAGATTACTTACTAACTTAACAGAAGTTCTCAGCTGCATTCCTGACCTGGTCCCAGCAAAAGTATCACACAGACAGACAGACAGAACCTTTGTTCCCCACCCCCCTCCAGCTTTGAAAGTATCTTGTCTCCTCATTGGTCATTTTGATCAGGTGCCAGCGAGGTTATCTTAGCTTCTTAACCCTTTACAGGTGAAAATCTCTGGCCAGGAGGGATTTTATAGTTCTGTATACAGAAAGGTGGTTACCCTTCCCTTTATATTTATGACACAGCCCCTGCATGACCCAGTGCTATAGAAGGACAGTAGGCTCCTGGGCTTCTCCAGGAAAAGGGGAGCGAGGGTTCTTATGAGAGTGGTCTGTGCCAGTATTTATGTAAATAGATATGATGCCAGTAGCTGGCACTCAATAATATGTAGCATAGTTCCTGGATCTTGTACAACCATTTGAACTTGTGTGCTCTACAGATGTTTTCTTCTTTGCAGCTTCTTATATCAGCTCTTGTCAAAGGTGTAAGAGAGAGTGGGGCATTCTCCCAAGAAGACAAGACAAGTAGAGAAAGGAGGGGTCTACTGGAGGGACTTAGGAGCTGTTGTGTGCCCCAATATTTGGTTAATTCAGAGAAGCTTTTAATACGCATTCATACTGAGTCAAACCTTCAGACTTCCTAAGGACTACCTGTCATTACAGCAACAGAACACAAAAATGCAGCAGTGCCTACTGCTTTGTTTTTTAACATCACCTCCTAGTGACAGTGAACATAATTTGTCTGATGGTTCAACAGAGAAGTTACATAATCACAGGCCTATGTGTCACTTGTTTCATTTTATGGAAAACGTCTGGATAATTAATTGTGTAACAATCTTTTGGTCTTAAGTGGTCTGTCAGAACAAATATATGTACTTCAAATAATATTAGTCTCATTTAAGGTGGACATTCTGTGGACAGTGAGGTGAGAGGGAACTAAGAAATTAGGTCTGTGCTTGCCAGCTGGAGCAAAGCATCTTGAATAATCAGCATATATACAGATATCACCCAACCTATTAGCTGAGCACTAGCCATACACAGGGAAACTTCAGATCTGGAAACTCCTTCTAATATCCAGAGCTGAATGGCAGAGGGATTTGAAACATGATCCACTGCGCTGCTGGTGCTTGGAGATCTGTAGGCTCTGGGGACAGCGCGATTGTATTCTAAATGTCGAGTGAAATATTCTAGTTCAACCACAAGTTATTGGGTTCTGTGCAGGAATCGCTGGGTGAAGTTCTCTGGCCTGTGTTAGAGGAGGTCAGACTTCATAGATTTTAAGGCCAGAACTCAAGAATTTTGCAGTACCTTGAAATGCTTTAGAAAACCTCCCAGAAGACTGATTCATCGTGAAGAAACTTTGTTTTACCCCATCATTACTATGTGATGTACATGGAAGCAAAATACACCCCCGTGCTGCCTTATGCTGAGAACTCACCACTGTCTTCTTGAAGTTCCCACATTCCAATGGAATGCTCTTAGTTACCAGAACACAAAGGCTGGAGCAGCCAGCTGTGAAAATGGTGGGGTTTCTTTTAAAAAAAAAAAAAAAAAAGCTCATTTCAGAAAAATGCCCTGACTCAAATGTTCAGTTGGGTTTGTAGTTGCATGAGGCATCTGGGTTACACACCAACTAGTTTAAAATTGTTGTTTGTTCACAGCAAAGGCTTTGTAGCAAACTGACAGTGCTGCATGTTCAACCAAATGCTAACTTGAGCCACACTAAGAAAGAGGCTGAACTACAGGAGAGGATTTAATTTACACACTGAAGGAGGCAACAATTTGCATTAGAAGAAACACTAGAAAACAAAATATCAAGACTGAGTTTCACAACCTGCTTGTAAAAAGCCCCGAAGGGTATGTCTACACTGAAGAGAAAAACCTATGGCGCCAAGTCTCAGACTTGGGCTCGTGGGGCTAACTATAGCAGGGCAGACATTCCCACTCAGGCTGGAGCCAAGACTCTGAAACCTGGCAAGGGGGCCAGGATCTCAGAGACCAGGCTCCAACCCGAGCGGGAACGTTGAAACTGCTACTTTTAGCCCAGCAGTCCGAGCCCTGTGAACCGAAGTCAATTGACCGAGGCTCTGAGACTTGGTGTTCTGGGTATTTATTTGCATCGTAAACAAACCCTAAGAAGTCATTATTGGGCTGCAGTTTTGCCAGGTGAATCCATTTTTGGTTTAGCCAGAGACCACACAACATGGAATCGGAGTGACAGGCAGAGGAAGGTTTGAAATGTGATTCACTGCCCTGCTCATGATCAGAGACAGTTGCTCAGATGCCATGGTGATGAGCATGAAATAAATGCCTCAATAGATTAGTTTGTGCTTTTTAATATTAAATAAAGGGACTTTTTCATTTTTGTGGCATAGCTTTGTACATATGAGGTAGTTGGCCTGTGAGGAGTCCATACTTTTTTTCAGTGTTGCTTATGGAACACATGCTATGATGCTTGTGTGCATCTTACTTGTAACAGAGACAACAAAGGGACAATTTGTTCCAATTAGTGTTGGAGGTATTCATTCCTTAAGGCATCTGAAAGCCTAACGCAAATATAATTAAAACCAAGAATTCTTTAAAAAGCAACATGACCCAGTAAACAGATCCTAGAGCTGGCATAAATCTCTTTTATCTGTCTAGGTGCTTATACAGCCTTAATTACCATAATACCTGAGCATATTTTAAAAAATCCCCAATAACCTAATACCACAGCAACCATAAATAAGCTCCTGTCTCGAGCCTCATACAAACAAAGGAGAAAGGAACAAAGTAGAATATAGCAGCTTTTGGAAGTAAATTGAGGACAGCACTAGTCACTGGACCTTGATGGAGAAGGCTCTGATATCTGTCTTCTGAAAATGACAGCATACAACAGCCCAAAGTTTCAACCCAGCTGATCTCAAGTGCCACAGCAAGAGGTAGGTCGGTAGACAATATCCCAGATTGGTTCTATATTGTTTTAAGCATTAATACTATAATGATCTTGATGGGCACTCACTGGCAGCCAGCCATTCAGTGCAGCTTGCCAAGCACTGCCAGCATCTCTGACTCAGAACAAATGCCTTGAGCAGTCATTCTGCCATATTCTGCATTAGCTACTATCTACACATTCATGGCTGTAATCTAGCTTGCAGTAATAATGGGTGAGTACCACTGTGGTGAGACACATACCTAGAATAAAGGTTGTATATTCCAAAATGTCCGGAGTTGGAAAAAGTCACTTCTGACCACAGATAAAACATGGGCTTCCATGTTCAACACACAGTTAAACAGACAAACAAAAACCTCCTCTCACATTGTGAACCATATTTACCTCCTTGAGACAAGTCACTTCTATAAAGAGGTTGCCACCGAAGAGGCAATACCCTTTGGACATGTTCCTCCTGACCACAGACTGTTTCTCTACTTTATCAGGGTTGAGTTCAGCTGCTTTAGATCCACTCTGTAGTCTCTGCTAGGCAGAGGTGAAAGTAAGTCAGTACGCCCCGGTATGGCGTACCAGTAAGAGCCGGTGCGCCATACCGGGACCGGCTTTCCCAGACGGCAATTTAAAACCTTGGGGTAGCAGCGGCAGGGCTGCGGCGGGGATTTAAAGGGCCCCGGAACTTCAGCCACCGCTACTGCCCCAGGCCTTTAAATCCTCACCAGAGCCCTGCTGCCGAAGCCCTGAGGTAGCAGCGGCGGGGCTCTGGCGGGTATTTAAAGGGTCCCGGAGCTCCAGCCGCCACTACCACCCTTGCCCTTTAAATCCCAGCCTGAGCCCTGCTGCCCGAGCCCCGGGGTAGTGGTGTCAGTTGGGAGCCCACAGGGCTCCTCAGTGATTTAAAGGGCCCAGGGCTTACTGCAGTAGCGGCAGCTGGAGCCCTGGGCTCTTTAAATCACCCCCGAACCCCGGGGCTCCCAGCTGTCTCTGCAGCTGGTAGCTCGGGGGTGATTTACAGGGCCCCGGGCTCCCAGTCGCCACTACCACAGCTGGAGCCCCTGGCCCTTTAAATCAAGATTTAAAGGGCCCAGGGATTTAAGGCCCTGCCTCTTCTGGTTGAGGCCACGCCCCCTGCTCAGGACTCTGGCGCATCGGTAAGTCCTCTAATTTACTTTCACCCCTGCTGCTAGGCAACATAATGGCACTCAAGATAGAATTGTTGGAGTCAGGAGGATGATAATACAGTTCTGGGTACCATCAATGTTCTGATGTTAACTCAGGCCATGACACTGAATCAGCTTTCTGTGTGGATTTATATGCATAATAAACAAAGATCACAAAACCAACCACTACTGTATACAAGAAGGGCTCTTGGGGTAAATGATTTTGGGACCGCTACAGACTAGGGACCGAATGGCTCGGCAGCAGTTCTGCGGAAAAGGACCTAGGGGTGACAGTGGACGAGAAGCTGGATATGAGTCAGCAGTGTGCCCTTGTTGCCAAGAAGGCCAATGGCATTTTGGGATGTATAAGTAGGGGCATAGCGAGCAGATCGAGGGACGTGATCGTTCCCCTCTATTCGACACTGGTGAGGCCTCATCTGGAGTACTGTGTCCAGTTTTGGGCCCCACACTACAAGAAGGATGTGGATAAATTGGAAAGAGTACAGCGAAGGGCAACAAAAATGATTAGGGGTCTAGAGCACATGACTTATGAGGAGAGGCTGAGGGAGCTGGGATTGTTTAGTCTGCAGAAGAGAAGAATGAGGGGGATTTGATAGCTGCTTTCAACTACCTGAAAGGGGGTTTCAAAGAGGATGGCTCTAGACTGTTCTCAATGGTAGCAGATGACAGAACGAGGAGTAATGGTCTCAAGTTGCAATGGGGGAGGTTTAGATTGGATATTAGGAAAAACTTTTTCACTAAGAGGGTGGTGAAACACTGGAATGCGTTACCTAGGGAGGTGGTAGAATCTCCTTCCTTAGAGGTTTTTAAGGTCAGGCTTGACAAAGCCCTGGCTAGGATGATTTAACTGGGACTTGGTCCTGCTTTGAGCAGGGGGTTGGACTAGATGACCTTCTGGGGTCCCTTCCAACCCTGATATTCTATGATTCTATGATTCTATGATTTATTACTCAATATCACTGAGTGAAACCTCCTTTGAAGCAATGATAAGGACTCTAGTCCAACCCAGTTAATTGATTAAGTCAGTTCATCAATACCTTGTGGTCAATGATATCAAAAGCAGCTTGATAGAAATGACATTGCTTTTATGGAAAGCTGGCTCTCAGACAATGTCATCCCAACTATCAGCCTCTCTGTGCTGTACTGTGGCCTGGAAACAGTGGAAGAGGTCAATGAATCCCATTCAGTCCAGATATTCCTGGAGTTGATCACCTATCACGTTCCTGATCACCTTCCCAAGAAAAGATAATGTAAGACTGGACAATAATTAGAATCAAGTGATGGTTTCTTAAGTGGAAGTTGACAATTGGTGTATTTCAACTGCTCTGATATCTTGCTCTGCCTGAAGAAAGCACTATTAGTGGAATTCTTCACCAGGATAATGCATCTGTGGTGGCTTTCACAAGCCAAGAGAGGCAAAGATCTTGACCATGGATCTAAATTCCAAGGGCACTCTCTGAATACTATTGAGGCTCTGCAGAAAGGTAAAACAACTGTAAGTTTTACTGATCATGTTTGCACTGTATGAGCATCCACCTACCACTGCCTAACATCCCAAAGTCCTTTCCAAGCATGTAACGGGCTCAGAGTATAACTATCAATGGATTTCCTGGGAGCAGTCTCTTCATAGGCTCTTCCAAAGTTCTTTCTAAAATTTGGCAGGGATTTGCCCAGGACATTACATTTGCCTGTCTGGAGCAGGTGTAAGAACAGTAGTGAGGCATTGCAGAGAGGCTTGCACATACCACTGCCCATGCTGTACCTGTACTGTGGCTAGACAAAAGATGTCAATTTTCAGAGACGTCAATCTATTGCCTTCACCATTACAATATTCCTTAAGAAGGAGAATATTTTTAGGCGGAAATATTTTCAGAGAGCCTAAGGTTCTCATGCCACATGATAGTATTCACTAGAATAATCCTTGGTTAGTGGTTGTGTCTTTCCTGTTGCTTTTCAGAAACCTTCAGCAGTAGCCAAGTCTTAAGGTGTATTCTTGGCTGGTGTCCTTATTTGATCACTCTCTCTCTCTCTCTCTCTCTCTCTCTTTCTCTCTCGTTATTAAAACTATCTAAATAAAATGATATTTCAAAACCATCAGGGACTTTCCTGGTCTGAGTGTCTTACAAAAACATTTCACCAACCACACAGAAAACTATTTAAAGAAAAAAGGGAAACAGCATGTTTAGAACAAGCTGAAAAAATAAGCGTGATCTAAACTTCTCCTTTTTTTTTAATTCAAAAGTGTATCCTTTCCATATTTTTAAGGAAAACGTGCCTATGTGCAACAGTTTGCAGTGCCTGATTGTCTCTGAAAGGAGAGATCATCTGTAAATTCTTCAATGGTAGAAAACAATGACAAATCTTTCCTGTTACTCATCAGGATTGAAGTCTTGCTGATGATTACTGCACAGTTTCCTGAGCTATCACACTTGTATTGGTTACAGCTATATTTCCAGAGTATAAGGTATCTGACTGATTTTGTACTTAATTTAGCACAGAATATTTACAGCTAGCAGATGAGTCAAGTCTGAGAGAGCTTTTTCACATGCTAACATTTATAATAAACTAGGAACAGGAAAAAAGTCAATAAGCTTCTAATGTTTAAAGTAAATATTTTATGATTAAAAATGGGAAAATATGCAGCAAATATAATATTTAACAAAAATAAGTAAGGGAACATTTTAACAAAAACTAATCAGGGAAATGTTACAGGTTTAGTAAATATTTTAAAAAAATTACTCATTTAAATTATATGCTTTATCATCACATTTTTGTGGTCTTTTTTTAACTTTTGCTACAGCTTCCATATGTCACTTTGCTCTCTGTTGTGCCTCACAAGGGAAGGAGTCTGGTTAGAACAAGGGAGTTGGCAGCCAGATACCCTGGGTTCTGTTCCCTGCTTTGCCACTGATTGTGTGTGATCTTGGCTAGTCATTTTAAGCTCTTTGTGCCTTGATTTCCCTGTAAAAATAAGTATGCTAATACTTAGGTATTTCTCAGTGGTGTTGTACGACCAAAGGCCTACTAACTCACACATGTAAACCTATTGACTTAAATTCTGATCCTGCACAGACTTATGCACAAGCTTAACATTATTAACCTTGATTCAGCAAAGCACTTGGGTTCTTAACTAAGCACTTACTTAATCCCCATTGACTGCCATGGGACTGAAGCACATGCTTAAAATGAAGCACATGCTTAAATTGAGGAATTGGAGCCTGAGAATAATCCCACTGAAAATACCAGGTCTACTCACTGGCCCCATGTCAGGAAAGCATGTAAGACATGCTTAAATCCAGCTGAAGCAAAACTGCAAGTATATTTGTGTCCCTATTTGAACTCGTATAGACATCTAGGTACTGTTAGGTAGTTCAGACAAAACATTTCCAAAGTGGCCTCCTTGGGCCTGATTTTTCAGAGATCCCAAACATCTACAGCTCCCATTCACTTCAACTAGAGTTGTGAATGCTCAGCATGTCTGAAAAACAGTGCAATATTAAGGTTGAGCACCCAAAATCAGTAGACATTTTTGAAAATGTTGGTCTAGGTTTTTAAAAGGATGGAGTTGTTGGTACATTTTATATCCAACTTTATTTAATTTCAGCTACAAAATTCTCCCCTCAGTGCCATTTTTGAAAAAGTAACCATAAGACATACACAGCACTTAAGTATGTTAAAATATTTAATATCTACTTCTGCAAAAGGACAGGGGTTCAGATAGGGGCAGCCAGCTCCACCTCAGATAGTGTCTATTATGCCCATTTTGAAAGTTCCCTGCATGAGGAGAATAACTTCATCACGTTCACGGACCACAGTAAAAGACGAGAATGGGAAACCATTCAGGTACTCCACCCACATAAGGAATCTGTATCTGGAACATTAACTGTATAGAATTTATAACTGACCAGTTCCAGCACAGACATCTACAATGGTTTTGGGAGCCTGCTTAACTACTTTTGAAGGTAGCATACTTGACATACACAGTAGGTTTAGGCATTAAAATTCAGCCTGCTGTATGCAGATTTAAACCCATACATATTTATTGTGGAAGGTCTATTCACTAGCCAATATAGGTAGTGCCAAGTACAGTTAAACATTTATTTGTAACATAAAAAATAAGAGGATGTAATGAATTTATGTTTAGATTCTAGACCTGAAACAAATGACAGCTACAGTAACCTTTTAACCTTTTCTGCTATGTATTTGAAAAGTAATGGCAACATAAAGAATCAGATTGAAGGAAACATACATGTTTCTGATATACACCATTACATAAGAAGAAAGATGAGCCAATGATAGGGAAGATAATGAAGCTATTAGTGAAGTGTCAAAGGAAACAAAATACAGTAGGATATGTCATGGGATTAAGAGATTGATGAACATGAGATCTGGTCAAAATTTTAATTTTGCATGGAAAATTTCAAATTTTTGGTAAAACAGAAATATTTTGATTGAAAACAAATATTTCAATTCAGAAATGCCATTGCAATGCCTCATGGGAGTTGTCGTTCCGGTGCCTCATGCATCTATTCTCCTCTATAGGTCAGGCTTCCAGCCTGACTTCGTCTTCCATGATGCACTAGAGTCTCCCCTATTGGAGAGGAAAGGCAGTGCATCATGGGAGAAGTCAGGCTGGGGAGCCCAGTCTGTAGAGGAGAATGGGAACATGAGCCCATCGAACTTACAACTCCCCTGAGGCACCAAAGTGGCACATCCAAATCAAAATATTATGTTTTTCAGCTAAAATGTTTCAGTTTTTGATTTTCAGATATCTGTTTTTTCATAGAGTCACAGATTTCAAGGCCATAAGAGACCATTGTGATCCAATCCAATAGTTTTCAACCTTTTTTCATTTGTGGGCCCCTAAAAATTTTAAATGGAGGTGCAGAACCCTTTGGAAATCTTAGACATAAATCTCTGGACCCCAACGGATCCACGTTGAAAACTATTTTGTGGTAATGACAGCCTTTCATGGCCCCCTTAGACATAGTCTGCAGGCCCACAGGTTGAAAACCACTAATCTAGTCTGACCTCCTATATAACGTAGGACATAGAACTTCCCCAAAATAATTCCTAGATCATATCTTTTAGAAAAACATCCAGTTTTGATTTAAAAATGGCCAGTGATGGAGAATACACCACAACCCTTGGAAAATTGCTCCAATGGTTAATTACTCTCACAGTTAAAAAAAATGTATGCCTTATTTCCAGTCTGAATTTATTTTCAGTCTGAAATAGCTTCAACTTCCAGCAATTGCATCATATTATACCTTCCTCTGTTAGATTGACGAGCCCACTATCAAATATTCGTGCCCCACATAGATATTATAATATATTGCCCGAGTGGTTCAAAACAACTGTAGAGGGAACCAGAATCTGGCCTGCTGTGTTTTTTTGGTAAATCCATTATTATGTGAATAACACTTTGACATCTTTCTAACTACTATGGAGCGATTTATAAATTAAAATGTGGACAAGACAAACAAATTGGAAATTCTTTTTTTCCTTTAAGAACTCTTGCGTTTGTACATACATCACTCAAAGATTTGATGATGTCAAAGTGCTGTCACCAGGTCATTTAAATTGCAGTTTTCTTTCCATTGTTTGTTGCTTTGAAAACCTCTGTGAAAGCAGTGTCTGTCACAGAAGCTGGTCTTGCCAATGAAGCTATGTATGTTGTACAGTGTATTTTGAAAGGATTTAGCTGATGAGGGAGTGGGAAGTGAAGCAAACAGTTGCTTCTCTACTTTCTTACACAGCTCCATCAGAAAAGTCATGTGGGCCTGATCTTTTCCCTGATACTAATCTCCTAATAACTTGTTTTCCCTCCTTTGCAGTGATGGGTTGATCCAATATTTCCTGGGATTCACATGGTAAACTAGAAATAGAAATTCCTATGCTTCCTCACTGCCTTTTACTTTCAGAGGCCTGTGTATTAATACTTGATAAAATGGAAGGAGAAGGTATTATTTGTCTCTTGCTTGAAGAAAAATCCTTAATTTCACAAGGATCTTCTAGTGAAAGTATCTGATCCTGTTACTATTTTTTTCTTTTAATTGCAATGGAAAGATCTTATCTTTTTATTACCCCCTTATTATGACAAGTACTCTACTGGCTCACTCTCCACAAATGTCTTGGCTTAATGTACAACTGGAACAGCAGTTTGTTCCCCCCCACACATACGCCACCCCCCTATCCTCCCCTAACACCCTTTTCTTAGCCTTAATCATTTGCCTAACAACTGAATTCTGCCAAAGTGGTTCATGAATCCCTTCCAGTGCTGCCGTTTCCTTCTCAAATGCCTGTTCTATATCTGTCTCTCTCTAGTTTCCAGGCACAGACCAGGCTTGTGACTCCTTCTCTAATAACTGCCTGAGGTGCAGGAGACCACTTTACAGGAATTCAGGGAATTCACACAAGCCTATGTTAAAATAACAGTAAAAAGAAATTTGTGGAGGAAGGGAGTTATCGCATGTGAGGCAAATGCCCACTACACCCTTAACTCAGCCTCATTATGGCTTTGCACTGTAGTATGTTCAGCAGTGTAAGGTACAGTGTGTGGTAAGTATGGTCTTATGGATAAAGCACCAGAACCACGACTCAAGAAATCTGGGTTCTCTTCCCAGCTCTGCTACAGACTTCCATGCATATGTCACTGAACCAGTTTGCACTTCCATTTCCCTACTTGGGCACTAAATCCAATGGCTTAGTTCTTCTCTCTCCACATGGGACACTGCAGCAGCAGGTGGGATGAGCTCACAGGAGGAAGACTCTGGAAATTCTAAGACTTTCAGTGTTCCCAAAACAACCAGCTCCAGCCAGTGTGCAAGGGATAGGTAAGTTAGAGCCTTCTAGGTGTCCCTGCTCCCTCACTGAATCCAGAAATACCAACCTTGGACATTGACCTCTCTTCACATAAGAAACTGTAGCAGCCAGGAGGAACCTTCATAGCATCATGATTCAGTCAATTCTGAAACTTCATCTATGGAGATTTGGGGGTGGGGGAGTTGTTGGTGCCCTTCATCCTGTACCTCTCCCACCATTGCAACACCTCACCTGGCCAGCTTCGCTCTCCCTGCACTTCATTTATCTCACTCTCCACTGTTCCCTTTCTTCCTCCCATTCACCTCCTTAACCCTTTGTCCACTTCCAGCTCTTACTCCAGCAATCCCTTCCCAGCTCCACTTCAACCCCACTGTAATCCAAATCAGACAAGTGATTCCTAAAAAAGTCAAACTAAAACATGAAAAATAAATACATAGCAAACCTGACATGAGCCTGCCATCACAGTAGTCACTTTGTTTATGTCATCCTCCTTTCTTCTCGTTTTGTCTGGTTTTGTCTTTTAGACTGTAAACTCTTTGGGGTAGGGACTCTCTCTTCCTATATGTTTGTTCAGCGCCAAGCAGATTGGGGCCCCAATCCTGATAAGGGCCTCTGGGCACTACTGAAATATAAATACTAATAATCTATATAACATGGGGATAAAATATTTCCCTATCTCCCAGAGGCTTTGTGAAGCTTAATTCATTAAAGATTGTGGAGTGCACTATGCGGTGTATGTAGCTATGAAATTGTGGTTTCTTTATTTTGGGGGGTACTGTATCTTTAAATGTCTGAGTGTTGCCTCTAATGGACAGAGCAGCCATTTTGTTCTGAAACCTACCACAGTCTGTTTCAGACGAACACACACACTGTGCTCTCTCATGGAGCCTTTGCTCTTGTTCTTTTATGCTGTATTCCATAATCCAAAATAAAATTAATTCAGGCTGAAGACATGGTTGTTCTTGGTCTGTGAAAGAAAATATCCCCAATTATTACAAATCCAGGAAGGAAGGATGGGGAGATGCCCTGAAGTGAAATTCTCTTCTTTATAGACACAAATGAAGTTTATTTGTAGCTGTCCTGCAGAGAGAAAATACAAGATTTCAGTAATTTTATTAATATTTGCTGGATGCCCCCAATACCCAGTCTAAGATTGGCATCCAGCATCCTGTGTCCTATAAAATGTATCTGTCTCTTTTCAAGTCCTGCAGTATACTTTCCCAATACATGCAGGCTGGAGCTGAAGGCAGCAGGACCATGTCACAGACATCAGAGACCCTCTGGAGTTGTCCTTTACAGGGGGAAGTAAGTGCTGTCTTTATGTTTTGTCAAGCCTTTGTTATACTGCCAGCAATGCTGCTTGTACTGTAAATTTTATTTGTTTAATCTTTCAATTGTTAATGTGTTATTTGGAATCTCTGGACACATGTACGTCAATTTAAAAACAAAAAATATAGTAACAAAACTGACGAATAGCTACCACTAGAAGAACTCCCTTCACATCATAATTAAAACTCAAACCATGTGCCTGAAACAAAAGTCGGAGTAATTAGATGAGCCATTCCTGAGTGTAATCCAAATCAGGCTTTTTTCCCCAAGTGGGGGAGGGGGGCTGGGATTTCTATAGTTAAGGTCTGAGAATGCCCTGCCTCCAGTCCCCTACACTCAAATCTGAGGTCTGTTAGCAAATATGCCTCAGCAGACCTCCGCTGTTGGGATGATGCATAAGGAAAGCACCCTTGTCACCAACCCGAGAGTTCAAAAATCATGAGTCAAGCCTGAAAAAAAAATAAAAAGATTGGCTTAAATACTGTGAAATTTTAAAAATAAAAAGTATTGTATTCTTTTTCATTTGCCTTCTCATTTTTGAGCCTCTAGAGTTCACTTTTTAAGCTGTTCACTGCAGCATGAGAGCTAGAAAGTTGTTCTTTGTAAATGAAAGTGGAGATTCACACACAATCACAGGAGTTCGGCTTTAGGAAAAACTAGAGCAGGTTAGAATAATTCTGACAAAACCTTTTTTTCATTCAAATTGACTGATTTGTCTTTATTGAAATGTTCTGTGCAATGTTTTGACAAAATTAATTTGGAACCCAGGAAGCTTTTGAAATCTGCCACCAGTGTCCATGACTTCCAGAGCAGCCAGCCAGGTGGACTGCCCCCAAGGTGGGGATCTTAGGGATTCCAGGGTCTGTGACTCCATAGCAGCCAGGTAAGCAGACGGCCCTGTTGCCGGGGTCCCCAAAGCTTCCAGCATCCATGGCCCTGAGACAGCCGCCAGCCAGGTGGATTGCCCCTGAGTTAGAGAAGTCAGGACTTTCCCTTTTATGGAGAAGTTTGAAATTTTTGGTTTCATTTTGATTCTGAATTAAACCAAATTTCAAAACTTTGTAATCCTTTGCTAAATGGAATTATGTTTCTCTGTACAGCTCTAAGAAAAACACAAAATACTGTAACATTAACAATAAAATCATAAAAGCAGCAAAGAGTCTTGTGGCACCTTATAGACTAACAGACATATCAGAGCATAAGCTTTTGTGGGTGAATACCCACTTCGTCGGATGCATGTATTCACTCATGAAAGCTTATGCTCCAATACGTCTGTTAGTCTATAAGGTGCCACAGGACTTTTTGCCGCTTTTAACAGATCCAGAGTAACACAGCTACCCCTCTGATACTTAAGAAAATCATAAGCATTGATAACACTGAATTCCAACTCTAGGGTCTTGTCTACATGTAGTTCTTGTACTGATTGAATTAAATCAATAGAAAAATTGGTTTAGATAAATCAGTGCAACCCTCTGCCATGGAGACAATTATAGCCGTATAAAGGTGTTTATATGGGTATAATTTGTTTCAGTAAAATTTCACAGAATGTTCAGCAATATAGCTGTTACTGCTCTTGGCATTAATGTATCTCTAGCTGATGTTTTCTGCAATGCATGCTCATCTGAAGGCAAATTACTTTTTAAATGTGTCCAGAGGTTAACAGGAGGCTAGTAGCTGTGAACAGCAGTGCTGGAAAGTTGCTTATGCAATCACAAATCAGTAGAATCAACATAAGTGGAACCTGGGGTTGAAAGTTTTCTAAACATACTCTTTAATGTACAAATAGGGGACATAATTTTGTAAGCCAGCCCCCTGAACTCAAAAAGCACTTAATAGCTACAATCTCTACAGTCCTCACAATGTAATTTCGGGTCTCTGCCTCTATTAAGAACCATTTTATACAGTGAAAGTTGTAAACTGATCAATTATATAGTCTGCATAGATGCTAAAATCAGGACTGAGATGCAATTCTGAGACATGATTTTTCATGACAGGATCTCAGAGTCAGCAGCAGCAAGCAGCACTTTTCCCCTGTTCCATTAGGGATATTATAATCCAACCCTATTTGAGAGGAGCCTACTGTAACTTTGTTTTCAAAATGGAAAAAGCATCACTGTTTTTAATTTTCTGTCTAACTATGTTGCCACATGCACACAAGACACGTACACACTGTGCAAATCCAGAGGCAGAAAACTAAAACCTTGCACTGCCATCCTGTGGTGAAAGGTAAGAAGATATTATATTGTCCAGCTCAATAGAGACAGATTATTCTCTACAAAGTGTGAACATTGGGCTGCTTTGGAGACCTTGAGGCAGAATTACCAAGAGCTCTGCACTGAACTAGTGGTCATGGAAATCAATTTCTTACTCCTTGGAAGAGTAGACCGGGATGTTACGAAGGTGTGACACCCTCAGCTTTGTATGAAGGGAGAAGGCTTTCTGATACTGGCTTGGTCTATGCTAGGAATTTAGGTCAGTATAAGTACATCACTCAGTGCTATGTCAAGGAGGGCTTCTCCCATTGACATAGCTACTGCCTCCTGGGGATGTGGAGTACCTATGTCGACGGGAGAGCGCTCCCGTCGGCATAGGTAGCATCTTCATTCAGCACTACAGTGGCACAGCTGCACTGGTGCAGCTCTGTAAGTACAGACAAACCCTCAGAAGCAATCCCCACCAGGCCCTGATCCTGTCTATGCAGGGATCAGAAACTTCCTGGTTTAAGCATGATTGTTGCAAACCAATTTTCTATAGCTTGTATCCCTGACCACTGTGGATAGGGAATTGTTTTATATTAAAAAAAAATTTAAATCTATGACAGTTTTAGAAAAGTCTCTGTCCACACTGTGTAGGAAAACTATGCTAAAACCCTGATAGCAACAACCATGCACACAACCCAGCATATTTTTGATCCCATTGTGTATGGTAGGGGATGGAGCACATTCTGCTCTCAATTATGCCAGTGTAAATGCAGAGTAACTCTATTGACTTCACTGGAATTATTCCATATTTTACACCACCATTGTCGAGAGCAGAATCTGGGGTAGCATTTAATCATTTATCTCTGTTCTTGAAATAGCACCTAAAACCTACGCACCTTCCAAACACAGAAGATATGCTCTCTGCATTCTGAGGAGAATTTAGTTAATTTGGTCAGGATGAGGTCATGTGACTGAGTAGCATTCAGAGAGATGCCACAGAAGTCAGTGGGAGCTGAAGCATTCATCACTTTGTAGGATCTGGCCCTAAATGCAGTTTTTGGAGTGGTGGTTGTTTTGTTTTGTTTACTTGGGACGTGGGGGGGGTTGTTTTTGTAGACTTGTGAAAACGGTGAATTCCATTTTCTAAATATGTCATAAATTCCTGTTCACTGGATAAAAGGACTGTTTTCCAATGAATCAACACAGGGCTTTAAATATATTTTTTTAAAAAAAGGAACAAGCCAAAAGGAAAAAGCCATAAGTCAGCTAATAGGGGAAAGAGAGAAAAAGAGATGTTATATAGATATGGTGCAAAATATGCAATGAAAAGGTAGAATGTTTACCAGAATGTCTGCTCTATAATTGAATGCTGCAGGGGACGGTTCTAACTTATGCTCTGATACTTCAAATATGGTTTTCGTCTGAAGCCTTTAGACCACAATTTACTATTTCAGAAAAATGTGGATTTAGTTTGGTGAGCACTATACCCCTGGAGATCTACTTCTTTTCTCTTTCAAGTTGTGGGACATGGGAGCATTTTTTCCAAAAAAAAATGTAGAATGTGCATTTATCTAAATACTTGACAGCTAGGTTTGACATTGAAGCCCACAACTGGCTTCCCCAGTCCTTACCATGTCTCCTTTGAGGTACTGGTCCTATAAAATAAGTCATAAGTTAGGCCTGTGTTAACTCAAGAACTGCCTCTCCATCTGAGTTGTGGTGCAGGAACTGTGAGCTGCTGGCGTGTAGTGGCTTAGAGGACCTCAGGTAAAACTACTAAGAAACAGTGGCAAGGCTTTCTCAACTTAGGGTCCTGAGCTACGGAACTGCCTGTTAACAGAGATCAGGATGAGCCCAAGTTTTGCCATGTTCAGGGCATGATGCAAAAGTTACCTTTTCATAAAGGCTTTCCCCAAATAATGGAGTGGAAAAATAACCAGCAGCATTCATATGAAAGACAGAATTTTTGGCTAAAATAAGGGAAAAGAAATATTTAGATCTCATTTTAGGCAGAATTCACTGAGATTCTCAGTGTATGAATTTATGATAATAGGTTCCTTAGTAATACAGTTAGATCATAAAGAACTCATTCCCACCATCTCAGCCACTTAATCCTAGCTTTACGGTCTCAATCTGTAGTTTGCAGGACAACATTATGTGGCTGCCGTGTGAGCATTCTATATTCATGCTGCAGCTAGTATGTCATCTCTGGTCACTCAGGTAGGTATACACATATTCCCCCATCGCACTTAAAAGTATCATCATTTCATTCATTTTGCTTCAATCTTGGCCATCATTTCTGTGCAGATGAAAAGCACCCTGTGAACCACTTTAAATTTTACCTTCAAATCTTCCTATTCAAATTAGTGGATGAGGAATGTTTTTATTTCACTCATCTCAGTCATCCCTCACTGTGACGAATGTAAAGGCATGCTTGCATCTTTCCAGTTGAGCATTCTTTTCTTTTGCTTTAGCCATTGTTTTTCATTGTTTTCTCTTTCTGTATAAACAAGAGTTATTAGACCCAATATTTTGCAACTTCATCTCACTCTGTTGAGCATTCTGTGGCATTTTGTGCAGAGGAGCTATGGACAAATATTGTACCATATGCAGACTTTTAAAGAAGTCCATTTGTGCCACCTTGTGGGAATAGATAATAACACAAGCCACTGTATCTAGCTGCACTACTGCCATCAACTTGTCTTGAATGTGTGTTCAGAAACATTTCTTTTTCATATTTAAAAGGAATAAGGTCTATTCAGTGGCCTGTGGCAGAGGTCAGTAAAGGTTTTTGTTTGAGTAATTGAATCTTTATATATACTTAATGAAAGGTCTACTCTTTTATTTAAAGTGTTACAGTTAGGAGGAGGTCCTGGAGGCAGACTGTGGAAATTCCCCCACCCTTTTGGCTACTTCACCAGCACACCCATAGCTGTGGGTGCAAAGGCTATGTCAAAGCCTTCCCGCATGCTCTTTGGCTCCGTCTACTCCAGGATCATTTTACAAAAATCTTCCACTTTTGCTAAATGGGGTTAAGCTCCACTGGTTTAGCAACATTAGAAGCCTTAATGTAAACATCCCATTTGTGGCTGACACTTCTAAGCACCATCATCTCACCTCAGAGCAAGTGTACTAGACACAATACATCAAATGGTGTCGGGTGCCAGCAGGCTGTCTTGTCTACACCATGACATCAGTGCTGCTAACAATGGTGGAATTGAACAAGTTTTAGCCTATTGTAGACATGTCCTTTTTAGTCAATGAACTTGTCAAGAACTTTTTAGAGAACCTGTACTGTGATGCTACAGGAGCCTCTATCATGAGCTGCAGCTGTCTTCCCTCCCTACTGAGGGAGGAAGAAATGCTGAGTCATACATCTCATCCTACCAAAGGGAGTTGAGAATTGCGGAGTCATGCATCTCAGAGAAATTTGAGCTTCAAGGCCTAAAGCCAAATCCTAACAGTCTCATGCAAGTAGCCCCTTGGAAGGCAATGGGATTGCTTTTATGAGTAAGGATGCCTTCCATAAGGATTTACAAGATCAGGCCCTAAGGACTTTCCTGCACTGGAGATGTAGTTGTAGTTACATTCATGTAGATGTGTTAGTGCAGTGTAGATGTATTGCAATTTGTACCTGGTTTGAGACAGATAAGCTGCACTGGCACAAGTCAGTTTTTACACTGGTGCACCACATATACACTAGGGCTTTGCATTAGTGCCGCTACGTCTGTGTAGTTGCAGCAGTGAAAAAATACCCTTTTGTGCACAAGACCCAGTTGGGATCATTTAAATGCTACCATTCATGGACCCATTTCTTTTCTTTCTATTTTCCTTTCAGGTTTCCTTTAAAATAAATAAGTAAATAAAAATAAAGAAGCAAAACTAATCTCTGATATGCTTCCACAGAAGTCCATAAAGTTTCACCAGGGGTGTTTTTGCAAAGAAATGAAATGCAAGAAACTATGCTAACTCAGCAATGAGGCTCCATTTTCAAACACAGAACCTGAGGTAGCATAAAAGTTAAGATTCTCTTAATGACATTAACTCACTGACATTGCACATATGTAATATTGATGACTATTATTTATTAGGATATTAAGAGTTTGCTTATTCTCCCTAAGGCAATAACAAAGCTTCTGTTGACTTGAGTGAGAAGAGGATTGAGTCTCAAATCTACATTTTATTATATGCAGTGTAATAGAATGAGTGTAGACTCTGCACCTTGTAAAATTGGCACAAACCTTGGCAGAGGGTCCACAAACCTTGGCTGAGGAGAAGCATGGGAGGAACTGCAACAATGGAAAGCATCTGTAACTGCACCTCCGCTGGGGCTCAAAGTCAGCCAGTTTAGCTTTAGTATCAGATAGTGTCAGCTGGATAGGAAGTGTGGTTAGAGTGGCTGGGGGATCATACACATCTCCTTTGAAGCCTCCTCGAGGAGGGCTTTTGTGGAGCACCTTGCTAAGATTAAAACTGTCCTCTCCTGTCGCAAATCCCAAGGTAAGGCATGTGGCAATGCCACCGTTTGCCCTCCCTGAGGTGAATCATACCAGCTAGGGTGCAGTGAGTTAAATTAGCCCAGTATGTACAATGCAGGTGAGGTAATACTACTAAGAGAACCATATCTTTTCAATGTCCTAATGGCTGTGTTCACATGTTTAAACTTAGCTGCACTTAGCCCTCTACTACCTCCCTAGAATTACTATAGTACGGTATCAGTGCAATTTAAATGTGCTATGACAGATCTACGCAGCGGAAGTCACCCAAGCTGAACAGAAAAACAGACAGCCATCCTGAAGAGACAGCATTTAATACACTTCAAGTTTCTTTGCTAAGGATCGAATGCCTAAAACAGGGTGGGGTTTATTTTATTTCAAGTGAAGAGGAGTTCAGGTTAGTGAGGTAGAAGCTAAAATAAGTTAACTGTAAAGTATCTTTTTTACCTTCTCACAAACCAATCCTGTATTTTAAAATTCCTTCAAAGCCTTCACTCATTGATCATTTGAAAATCTTGTTTGCTCAGGGAGATGTAGCTACCAGCCCAATGCCTTACAGGCTGCAGTCCTGAGAAGCTGATATCTAGAGCAAATGCCTTTGTTCATGTTATGCAGTTAAATAAGTGGGTGTGGTTCATTCTGATGTCCTTTTCTAACTGAAGACTGTGGAAAACATCTGCTTTTTGATGTAAACCATCTGCTATTACCAGACACAAAGTCAAGTATTTTAACACAGTATATGCCTCAGAATTACACTTGCTGAACAGAACAGTATTACAGATTCGCCTCCCAATGTTCTCATCACACACCAGCTCAGGGATTTTCCCTTGCACCTTATCTGGGATTGATCAGTGCAATTATTTAGTAAAGGTCTTTGTCAGTGAATTCAAAATAACTAGAAACAATAATTATTATTATTTAGGATTTAACTTGTAATCTTCCAGCTGAGATGCTGCCTTAGCTTTGCACAGTTACAGGTGCAGGGAAAGTCAAAAATTGTTTTTGTGCAGTTGTGTGTGTAGAGCAAGGGCGGGGGGCAAAGGGTTGCTGAGCTAGTTCATTACTATTTGACATATGGAATACTCATTTAAATACTTAGCATTGTTGCAAAAGGTACCCTGCTGAGTTTTACAGAGGTCAGGAATTTGCAAACACCAGAGTATTAGGAAGCCTGAGGGAGGTTTTTCTTGCCTTACTGAGAATCACCCCTTCCCAATGGAACAACATTGACATTTCTAGCACTGCAGGGCCATGATATATCATACTTTAAAGTCATGACATTTTTATACCTACAAACCGTGTCACTGATAAATGTCTGCATCTTGTCCACTCTGACTCTCAGGAAGGTGTAAATTTTTGGATGGTAGGTAGGGTGCAAAGAGTGTTAGGCTGACTTTTAAAAACTGGCAGCAGTTTGGAGTGGCTCATGGTTTGGAATGTGAGAATAAATATTGGAGATGAACTAATGTGAAAAGAGTAGATGTGGCTGTCAAAGGCTCATGATAAATTCATTCATCACATAGTTCCGCAATTTTGTCAAATGCATCTCACCTCACACTGGATCTTGTTATAGAGGGCTACTGCAGTTTGACAAATATTACTTGTTTAATGGAGGTGATCTAATACAGACTGAGCAGAATTATACTCATTGAGTTTTGGGATACTTTGAGTGGTCTCTTAAGGCACAAGGTTGCCTAATCAGGGTTGTTGCTACTGGTGGAAACCGAACAAATTATTGCTGTAATTAAGAGCTGATCTTGGGTCTCCACTCCCCTCTCCCAATAGGTCCAGAGGATGCTGTTGCTAAGTAGTCAGCTGTTTCCCTTTCCCCCATGACTACTTCTCCCCATGGGATAGAGAGGTTTTCAGTGGCTCTCCACTCCCTAGTCTGTCTTATTGCTAGGCCCAAGGAAATTTCCTGAGCAGTTCTCGTGCTCCCTGGTGATGTGTCTCCTTCTCTTTTAGCTCTTTGGTCTCAGCAACCTATCTGTTCGTGGGATCCCTTTTCTAATCCCTTGAGCAGAAACAGGGACATCTGAAGAGGGAGGGGCTCACAAACACGGAGAGCAGGTCTCAGCATCCTGTTGAAAAGTTCTTTTACTCTCCTTGATGCTTGTTGCTTGCATAGGTTTTGATTTCTCATACGCAAAGAGCAAAACATGGATATTTCAGTCTTACTTACTTTTATTTCAGATTAAACCAAAAACAAATGAACCCATAAAGTCTCCATGAGAGTGAGAGAGAGTGTGTGAGAGAGAACAGAGACTCACTGTGTAACATTCTGTATCTGGGTTGAAAAACCAAATGCCAAGTGCCTCCTAGCTACCCAAGCAACAGTCAGGCAAGATTTCTGTACATTTAAAAGTGTTGTATGCAAACAAACAAAAGAATGACCACATCTTCTTTCAATTATTGCTATACTACACACACAAAAACTATGCTAGAAGAACATTATTAAGGTTGTAAAGTCAAGCACTCAAAAGTTAGAAATGTCAGAATTAAGGTTGCCCAACCTTAATTTGCCCCCCTTGTATATATGTGTTAGGGTAGAGTCTTTATTACACTATCACATACTATTTTTTCCACAGGATCCCTGTCTCATTCAGTGCCCAGGATGGATCTGCTCTGGGAAGGAAGCAGGCTTGTGTAGTAAAAGAGGTTGTCAGTAGCCCCCTGCTTCATTTGTTGTGGAAGTTAGAAGGTGTGTACTATTTGCAAGTACTGGGACAGGCAGGTTCAAAGGTGGGTAATGAAGGAGGCAGGAGACTGCAGGGAAAGTAAGGAGGGTCTCATAATTAAGGCAGTTGAATGCTGCCCTGGTGGCACACAAGTGGGAGTCATAAGGGGTAGAAGCATGGTCGCTCAGTTGCTCTCTGGGGATTGTGCAATGCACAGTCTGGTCAGCACTAGGAGCTATCAAAGTCTGAAGCATGCTCATTGAGAACAGAACCTTTGGAGAGTTTAGCTGCTAAAACCTAAGAAAACTCTATTGAGCATGTCTGACCTGTGATTTGTGAAAAACTTATAACTAGGGCTTCTGACTTTTGATTCTAACCAATAAAACACCCCCAATACAAAAACAAAGAAAAAGAAATAGGTGTTAATCCAATAAACTCTGGAAAAACACTGGAAATGGTTACCTGAATCTAAGGGCTTGTCTATTCAGAGCAGCTATGGAGATGTGATTTCTAAAGTGCCCTAATGTGTGGCACATTAATTGGTCCATGTAGACCCCGCTGGTAAGCCAAAAGGTTCCCTAGTGCACTTCAACAAAGTGTTGTTTGAAACAGTACTATGTTAAAGAGCACTTGGGAACATTAAAAGAGATTACTCATTACATTATACACTGCTGTAATGAGTCACATATATAACATACATTACTCATTACAGTATATACAAAAATTAAGACGTAGAAAACCCTGATTGGTTTGGACATCTACATAAAACCCCAACATTGCTAAAAAAACAATTCCAAAAAGAAGCCCAACTTCCAACTTGGACAAATTTGGGCAAGAGCCACACTCCTGCCAAATTTTAAATTCTTCCTCCAAAGCATTAGGGGAGGCAGGGT
Source organism: Dermochelys coriacea (assembly GCF_009764565.3). Classification (NCBI taxonomy): domain Eukaryota; kingdom Metazoa; phylum Chordata; order Testudines; family Dermochelyidae; genus Dermochelys; species Dermochelys coriacea. Next base: position 105,972,110 of record NC_050069.1, read on the forward strand.
GCAAAAGCATTTGAAAGAGAAGGAAATGGAAGAATTTTTAATGTGGGAAAAACAACATATTTTCCCTTTCCTCATTCTTGGAAATGGCTGAACATTTTTGGCTGAAATATTCAACACAAATATGTTTAGCCTCAGGCAGATGCCCAGCACATTCAACCTGTGCAATTAAAATTCAGTGAAATTATAAGCAACTGAAAACAGGGGCTTATAATGAGAAGTGTCCGGCAACCCTCATACAGTAGAACCCCATTTATCTGATCCTCCATTATCTGTCTCTCGGTATTAACTGAAATGGGTGGCAAGGCTTGGGCTGTCAGCCCTGGGTGGTGGGGCTGACAGCCGGAGCACCACGTTCCTGGGATTGACAGCCCAAGCCCTGCTCATTCTCCTAATTATCTGAATTTTTCATTATCCAATCTGGCCCCAGTCCCAATTAGATTGGATAAATGGGGTTCCACTGTAGTAGGTGGTGGTACCAACCTGTCTCTAATTCAGAGTGCTGTGTATATCTATTCAATCGATATCTTCTTTATTTAAAGAGAATTTTTTATACTCATGAAAAGGCACTGGTGGTCTAGAGTTTTCATTGATTATCCAGAAAATAGGTAAAAACAGTGGCAGTAAAAGCTTTCTCACCTAATGGGCCTCACTTTTGCCTGAAGAGACATCCTTTGGTTGTGACAGGGTAACTCAATATATTGGCCTTTCTGCTGAGACCACAAAATAGGTGCTAGTAACTCTCAAATGTGGTGGTAGCTTTTGTGATGTGACCTGATGGTTTTTATGACATAATCATTTCCCATAGACTGAACAGCCATGAGATAGTAATGCCTTTCAGCTACTATTGTCCTGGGCTAAATCTGAATCAGTGACCTAGAGTTCACAGCCTCTCACCCTGATTCTCCGATACAATGAGGCAGCTTTGTGCAGCTCCACCTGTACAAACCTGTCCTAAAGTTATCAAAATGTTATGCTGGAGCTTGGGTAGCTCCCAGTTAGTGTGTCTTTGATCTCTGCATAGTAACAGATCTCACTGAGGCTACATCTACATTTTGAGCTAAGGGTGTGATTCCCAGCTTCTCTAGACATGCTAGCAAACTAGAAAGAGTACAGTAGTTGTGGCAGCACAGCCAGTGGCAAGTTGTGGCACAGGCTAGCCACCCTGAGTATATAACCGCAGGATCCAGGCGAGCTTGTTTTGGGGGCCACTTGCTGCTGCCTGTGCTGCCACAGCTACACTAGTGTTTTTAGTGTGCTAGCTTGACAGCCAGTGCCAGTATGTCTATGTGAGCTGGAGATCACACCCCTAGCTCCAAGTGTAAACATTAGCCTGAGTGTGAGGGGGGTGCTAATTGCCTTCTGTTTAGGCTGAATGAGGGAAAAATTAAATGCTCCTTTGTTTAGTGATAGCTGAAACAAAGGATACCACTACCCAAAGATTAGACTGAATGCAAATGCTAGAGCTGGGGCTAACTGGCAGAACAGTGTGTCTCAGACACAGCCAGAAAGCAGGTAGAGAGCAGCAGAAAACCAGGAGACAGCAAAAGAAACATGTAGTGTGGCCCTAACAGAAAAGAGAAGGAGAGTGATTTTAGGGTGGAGTGTTGGCTGAAAAGGCAGGCTTGGAACTGTGAGCAAGGGAACTGAATCGTGTTGCTGTTCCCACTGTGTTTAGGGAAACAGGACTTAATATACATTTTGTAAATAAACAGGATTACATCAATGGACTCTGTCATCCATTTCTCCTCCTAACAGAAACAACCTGGAAGGCCCTGAATATTGGCTAATTGCTTGAGTCAAAAGTTATAACAAAACCTAGCCATGGGGGGTGATTCCACCAGTGTAAAGGATTCCTTCAGTGATGTAGAAACAGTGTAGGGGCTCCTGTGTCAGCAGTGGATGGCAATTCTTATGTCCTGCTAGTCCCTGGGCACTGGACCAGTAGTTGGGGCTATAGGACAGTTTACACTAGCCTTCTGAATGCTCTAAAATTCACCTAGGGATTGGCCTAATTCTCACCAACTCCAGGAGTGGATAAACTTCTGGCTAATGTCACCAGTACTACTAGTCTCCTCAGAGGGCAAAGGGTGAGGGCGGAGCTGCAGCTCTGAGATGGTCTGCTATTGGGAGGAGAGGCACATACTTTTAAAGGGTGGCAGAGTTCCTGCTCCAGCATGCATTTTAGGAGAGTTTCTAAGGAAGATAGCCAGAATTTCTCCAGGGACTCATGCTCCATCATGTGCCCATCATCACCCCTTCTGTTGCCAGCCATAGATTTGTTGCCACAATGTAGCTCACAGGGTGGTGATGCTGACCCTCCAAAATACATTGCCAGCCAGAATTCTTTCTGGGACTACTAATGTAGCATGGCCCCACTATTTAACCCTTTAAGCTAGTCCCTTTAAAAGTCAAGATAAGGGATCATATTGGTACATATTGGGCTTTCATTTTTCTTTCTATTACTCAGAATGGGGTGACAGTATAAGAAACAGGTAGGCTGCTCTGTTCTCCAATTGTAAGTGCTTCAGAGATGCCTGGAAAAAGCGCCAATGTTAACATAAAATAGATATTGAAAGAATTCCACAGAATACGGGCATGGTTTATGCATCCTGCCCTCTATGCCAGTCAATTTGTGTAGGGACAAGGTTGCAGAAGATTGGCGAGGAGCTAAGTGACGGACTGCATACGTGACTGAATGTAAGTGGAGGATGCAGGCAGTTCAATGAACTTTGTCCAAAAGACCCTGCCAAAATATAGTTTAGCATAGTTCAGCATATTTTTTGCCTGTAAACAAGTCAGTTTATATAACAAGCATAAATCATGAATGTAACAGATGTAACCGGCTGTTGACCACATGTAACCTCAAGATAAGCGCGGAGAATATAACACCGCAGGGGATGCCCCCCAGCGGAGTCCTGCCTGGTAAGCTATCCCGAATGCCCAAAGTCCCCTGCAGCCTCTCCATGTGCCCTAGGGACTTCCCGCACAGATTGGAGCATAAGTTCTTCCTTCAATAAAGCATAGCTTGCTATTCTTAGGCCTGAGTGTCATCCTTTTGCTGGTACCTCCCCCTCTTGCGGGCACAATTTGTTAGATCATCTGAGTACCATGTTGCTGACTGATAGAAACTAACATATTTTCCTGTCTCTTATTCTAATCAGTCATGATCAGATAGGTGCCAGATGCTTTGACAATGAACACAATCACCTATGTTTGAAGCAGGAAGCAAATATTTCAATTGTTTTTTTGTTAATTATGTAAAGCAGTCTGAGCAATAGTGGCAAAACATTCAAATGAAGAGCAATAAGTTCCAAAGAGATGCTGTTTATATATAGAAATGCATATTTGTTCTGGTTTGCTTAGGTAAATATAACAAATGATTAGAAAAACATTGTTTCAGCAAACCTATGCAATGGAATTCTGTTCTGTTGATCCCTGTTTGCCATGATCATTTGGCTATTTGGTTCTAACCTTACTTTTCAAAACCTGTTTCATATTGGATTTGCGCCTCACTTATACCAATTTTCAGTTTTAAGGGTCAGAGTGAAAATGATTTAATTGGTACAGTATTTCAAGGGCAGGGAATTTCAATGGGATTTAAACACATGCTTAAAGTCAAGCACCTAATTGAGGAATCAGGCGTTGTGAAAGGAAGAATAATTTTGTGGTTCGAGCACTCTGGACTGGAACTCTGCTCTGGCCCAACTCTACCACAGACTTTCGGTGTGACCTTTATTTGGAATCAAATTTTTTAAAGTGGCCACTAATTATTGGTGCATAATTTTTTTAGATGTCCATCTTGAGTCACCTTAAGCGTGATATTCAAAGTTGAGTACGCAAAGTTAGGGGACACTTCTCAATATTTTAAGCTTAATCTCTCAGCGCCTCTATACCCCATCAGTAAAACAGAGTTAATTAAATTTCTCTATGTCACACGTGTGTTGTGAGAAATTCATTATTGTACATGAAGGGCTCAAATGATGCAGTCATGAGTACCACTGAAGATCTTATAAATTTCTTTAAATATATAGTTCACTGGATTTAAAGATCCTTAATCTTTGGTCATTAGTCTTCTGTATTTTTTTAATATTACCATTTGCTAATGATGTCCTATGCTGAGTTATTTATCTTTGGGTAATTCTGGAATCAAATATCAGAGGAAAAAAAGAAAAGGAGTACTTGTGGCACCTTAGAGACTAACAAATTTATTTGAGCATAAGCTTTCGTGAGCTACAGCTCACTACAAGTACTCCTTTTCTTTTTTGCGAATACAGACTAACACGGCTGCTACTCTGAAACCAAATATCAGAGGAGTAGCCGTGTTAGTCTGTATCCACAAAAACAACGAGGAGTCCTGTGGCACCTTAAAGACTAACAGATTTATTTGGGCATAAGCTTTTGTGGGTAAAAAACCCACTTCTTCAGATGCATGGAGTGAAAATTACAGATGCAGGCTCTCAAGGTTCCCTCCCCACTCTGAACTCTAGGGTACAGGTGTGGGGACTCACATGAAAGACCCCCAAAGCTTATTTCTACCAGCTTAGGTTAAAAACTTCCCCAAGGTACAAATCCTTCCAGCAGGGTACTGCTGCCGCCACCAAGTGAGTTAGACAAAGATTCAGGAAAAGGACCGCTTGGAGTTCCTGTTTCCCTAAAATATCCCCCCAAGCCCCTTCAGCCCCTTTCCTGGGGAGGCTTGAGAATAATCTACCAACCAAATAGGTAAATCAGGTAAGCACAGAGCAGACCCTTGGTTTTCTAGGACACTAAAAACCAATCAGATTCTTAAAAAACGAAAAGAACTTTATTATAAAGGGAAAAAAAGTAGAAGAAACACCTCTGTTAAATCAGGATGGAAGGAAATTTCACAGGGTAATAAGATTCAAAACACAGATGATTCCCCTCTAGGCAAAACTTTAAAGTTACAAAAAAGAGGGATAAACCTCCCTCTTAGCACAGGGAAAATTCACAAGCTAAAACAAAAGATACTGTAACACATTTCCTTGCTATTACTTACTATTTCTGTAAATTAGATGCATCATTCAGTAGGAGTTAGATTACTTGCTTGGTCTCTCTCTTTGTCTCCGGGAGAACACACACAAAGAGACAAAGCAAAAACCTTTCCACCCCCACATAGATTTGAAAGTATCTTCTCCCCTTATTGGTCCGTTTGGTCAGGTGCCAACCAGGTTATCTGAGCTTCTTAACCCTTTACAGGTAAAGGAGGGATTTTAAGCTACCCTTAGCTGTATGTTTATGACACAGGCATAAATATACTGACACATAAAGAGAAGGGAGTTACCTTACAATTGGAGCACCAGTGTTGACAGGGCCAATTCAATCAGGATGGATGTGGTCCACTCCCAAAAATTGATGAGGAGGTGTCAATACCAAGAGAGGGAAAATTGCTTTTGTATTTTTACTATCTGTTTTTTTTAAATATACATAGAAAAAGAAGAAATGCTGAATATTAAAATTGTATATAACTTTTATTCTCTTTTAGACTCAAAAACATTAATGTATTTGAAAACAATCAGTGTATTACATAAAAATCTTTGTTAAAGCTATACATCTGACAAAATATGGGCTCAAACGTTTAAAACTTACATAGGTGAGTAACCTTCAATAGGACTACTCACGTGAATAAAGTTATTCATGTGCATGCTTGCAGAATCAGGTACCATTTTGGGAATGTATACACAAGTGCATTCATGGCCAAATCCTATATTTCTTAAACAGGCAAAATTCCTATTAAAGTCAGTGGGAGTTCGGCCTGAGTAAGACAACAGCATGATCTTTTGACCGTTGGGCAAAAAAAAAAAAGAGAGTATCCAGCCCTATCCACTATTCCCTCATGCATTTGTGAGCTGTAGAGTGACCATATATCCGAAAGTAAAAACAGGACGGCCTGGGCTCACCCAAGATGCCCTCCTCCGCACCCACAGGACTCACCAGAACCACCCTTCGCTGCTCAGGACTGGAGCTGGGGCTGCCTCTCCCCCTTCCTCCACCTGGGGCTGACAGAAATCCCTGAAACTTTTTAGTATCATAGAATCATAAACTTTAAGGTCAGAAGGGACCATTATGATCATCTAGTCTGACCTCCTGTACAATGCAGGCCATGGAATCTCACCCACCAACTCCTGTAACAAACCCCTAACTTATGTCTGAGCTACTGAAGTCCTCCAATTGTGGTTTAAAGACTTCAAGGTGCAGAGAATCCTCCAGCAAGTGACTCGTGCCCCATGCTGCAGAGGAAGGCAAAAAACCCCCAGGGCCTCTGCCAATCTGCCTGGGGAAATTCCTTCCAGACTCCAAATATGGTGATCAGCTAAACTCTGAGCATGTGGGCAAGACTTACTGTCCAGACACCCAGGAAAGAATTCTCTGTAGTAACTCAGATCCCACCCCATCTAATATCCCATCACAGGCCATTGGGCATATCTACCGCTAGTAGTCGAAGATAAATAAGTGTTCTCCAACTGGTTTTTGAATGTTATAATTCTTGATGTCTGATTTGTGTCCATTTATTCTTTTACGTAGACACTGTCCAGTTTGACCCATGTACATGGCAGAGGGGCATTGCTGGCACATGATGGCATATATCACATTGGTAGATGCGCAGGTTAACGAGCCTCTGATAATGTGGCTGATGTGATTAGGCCCTATGATGGTGTCCCCTGAATAGATATGTGGACACAGTTGGCAACGGGCTTTGTTGCAAGGATAGGTTCCTGGATTAGTGGTTCCGTTGTGTGGTGTGTGGTTGCTGGTGAGTATTTGCTTCCGGCTGGGGAGCTGTCTGTAAGCAAGGACTGGCCTGTCTCCCAAGATCTGTGAGAGTGATGAGTCATCCTTCAGGATAGGTTGTAGATCCTTGATGATGCGCTGGAGAGGTTTTAGTTGGGGGCTGAAGGTGATCTGTTATTTTCTTTGTTGGGCCTGTACTGTGGTAGGTACCTTCTCGGCACTCTTCTGGCTCTGTCAATCTGTTTCTTCACTTCAGCAGGTTTCAACACTTCAGTAGTTGTAAGAACACTTGATAGAGATCTTGTAGGTGTTTGTCTCTGTCTGAGGGGTTGGAGCAAATGCGGTTGTATCATAGAGTTTGGCTGTAGACAATGGATCATGTGGTGTGGTCTGGATGAAAGCTGGAGGCATGTAGGTAAGTATAGTGGTCAGTCGGTTTCCAGTATAGGGTGGTGTTTATGTGACTGTGGCAAATTGCCAGTATGATTATGATGGGTCCAGCGCTTCCTCTTCTTGTTGGAGGGTTCAGGACGCAGTTTCCTGCCCCAGAACTAGGGTATCTACTGTCCCACTAATAACTCAGAGAAGGGTAGTGGAGAGGGAGGGATCCAGGCCCGCCCTCTACTCTGGGTCCCAGCCCAGGGGCCCTAGGGATAGTGGTAAACCACTTGAACTAGTGCTTCCTTCCCCTGGGCTACTTCCCTCTCCTGCTCTTCAGCTTGTGGGGCTTCCTGCCCTCTCTCTCAGTATGTCTCTTTACCTAGGGTCTTGGTCTTCTAGCCAGCCACGCACTTCTCTAAACTCTCCTCTGCTCCAACTCCAAACCACTCTCTGCTCCATCTCTTCCTGGTCTGATTGAAGCAGGGGGTTTTTATCATGTGACTGGCTACAGGTGCTCTAACTGGCTTCAGGTGCTTTAATTGGCTTCAGGTGCTTTAATTAGTCTACAGCAAACTTTCTTCCCTCCTCAGGGAATAAGACTCCCTTCTAGTACTCTCCTGCTGCCCTCTGAACATGCTGTATCACAGTGACCATCACTTATTAGCACTGTAGTGTCCAGGAAGTGGATCTCTTGTGTGGACTGGTCCAGGTTGAGGTTGACGGTGGGATGGAAATTGTTGAAATCATGGTGGAATTCCTCAAGGGCTTCTTTTCCATGGGTCCAAATGATGAGATGTCATCAATGTAGCGCAAGTAGAGTAAGGGCATTAGGGGACGAGAGCTGAGGAAGCGTTGTTCTAAGTCAGCCATAAAAATGTTGGCATACTGTGGGGCCATGCAGGTACCCATAGCAGTGCCACTGATTTGAAGGTATACATTGTCCCCAAATGTGAAATAGTTGTGAGGACAAAGTCACAAAGTTCAGCCACCAGGTTTGCCGTGACATTATCAGGGATACTGTTCCTGACGGCTTGTAGTCCATCTTTGTGTGGAATGTTGGTGTAGAGGGCTGCTTGCTCATCCAGGTTGGTCTACAACTTCTGCCTATTAATTTTATCCCCTTTCTTGGGATGCAGACTTCTGAAAGTTTCTGCAACTTTGACTTGAAGTAATTCCAGGCCTCCTCTGCCTTTAGATCCACAAGCTTTTCAGTCCAATCCACTTCCCTAACTAATTTCCTTAATTTTTAAAATTAGTCTTTTTGAAATCAAAAATCCTAGTCACAGATCTGTTTTTGTTTATCCTTCCATTTAGTTTGAACTGAATTAGCTCATGATCACTCAAACCAAGGTTGTCCCCTACAATCATTTCTTCTATGAGGTCCTCACAGCTCACCAAAACCAAATCTAAAATGGCATCCTCTCTTGTCGGTTCAGCAACTACTTAGTGAAGGAATCCATCAGCTATCGTATCCAGGAAAATCTGAGCCATATTATTATTACTAGCACTTGTCCTACAGTCTATATCTGAAAATTAAAGTCTCCCATGATCACACAATTCTCATTAGTATTTACTTCATTAAAAATATTAAAGAGGTCTCAATCCATATCCAGATCAGATCCTGGCGGTCTATAGAACACCCCAAGCACTATCCCAGGGCAGGCTCTAGTAGCTTTCTTCCCCAATGTGATTTTTGCCCAGACAGACTTATCCATTCCATCACTTCTTATTTCTTTCTTTATATCATTGATATACAATGCTACTCCACCACCTTTGCCTTTATTTCTGTCTTTCCTAAACAGCACATACCCTTCAATACCTGTACTCCAGTCATGACTACTATTCCACCATGTTTCTGTTATCCCTATAATATCTGGTTTCACTTTCTGCACCAGTAGCTCTAGTTCCTCCGTTTTGTTACCTAGGCTCCTTGCATTAGTGTACAAACATCTTAATTTTTGCCGTTTGGCTTCGCTCACATTCTTTACCCGATTGGGCACAGACATTCTACCACCAATATTACCTATTAGATTGGTATGTACACTGCCCTTCCGCCTTATATCCATTCTCCTATCCACAGCTGTATCCTTTCTTGCTTCGTTTTCTTCCCTCTCAAAGAGAATAACTGGCGTGGAGATTACCTGGACATCTCCCAACCATCTCCCGCATATTCCTAGTTTAAAGCTCTCTTGATCAGTTGTGCCATCCTGCATCCTAGAAGTTTATTTCCCTCCTTACTCAGGTGAAGTCCATCCTGAGATGTCTGTGGGAAATGCTGCCATTTATCACAAATGCAATCTTCTGTGTTGCAAATGATGCTTGAATAAAGAATTTGGCTTTGAATGTCTATAAATGACAAAATACTGAACAGTATTTCATCATTTATACATCCTCAACTCTGTTATTTAAATTAAGAGCTATGTGGGAATTGGGTTTCTTTTGCATTGCAGAGAATACACCATTTGTTATCAGAGACAGCTTCCCACCCACAAGGAGGAGCTAGAGCTAGAACCTTTAATGGCCTGAACTGTGCAATGTATTATATAATTGGATGTAAATAGTAAGCACCAGGTAGATCAGAGTAATAAAAGATAAGGAAGTAGTCAGTGCTGCAGCCCTGTTTGTAATATCTCAGATATGTGAAATACAGGTCTGTTATTAAAAAGTTTCAGGGATTTCTGTGCATTATTGACAGAACCAGAACGTGGTGTCAAAAGTAAATGTGCCACTGCAAGGACAAAGCAATTAGCAGATCTGATTGTTAGACTTACATAAGCAGACAGCTAAACACAAAACTCAGTCATAGCAACAAGCCTGCTTCTGTTCCTGAAGCCATGGACATGGAAGGGAATGTGTTCAACAACTGACTGTTCTTCAGAGCACAATTGGAAAATTATGAAATTGCCACAGGACTGAATGAAAAAGATAAAAGAATACGGGCTGCAACAGAAAGAATGCCACATGCTCCGGCTGCACCTGGACATGCCACCACAGTCAGCAAAATTTTGGGTGCACTCCAAAAACATTTTGAACCTACAAGAAATGTTAATATGTGAACACTATCTCTTCCAATGTAAGCAAGCATCTACAGAAACCACTGACCAGTATATTGGCAAGCTGCACAAAATGGGGCAGATTCATGCGAATATGGCATTTTGAAAGAGGATTGATACAAGATTCTTTAGTCATAGGAATCAAAGACAAAGGAGTTCAGATAAGAATGCTCAGAAACCCCAACTTAACACTGGCAGAAGCCATAGAAATGTACAAAGTGGGTGAACAAGCTCTCACTCAAATGAAGATGATAAACACACATGAGACTGAGAGTATACATTATATATACAAAAACAAATACAGGAATCCACAGGAAATAAATAATAACACCACATAAGTACTGGAAAAAGGCAAACACACCTCACAATGAAAGCTGTGGATACTGTGGTACAAGACAAATGTCCAGCTTACGGACTATATGCAGGAACTGAAAAGTAACATTGAAGTGGTGGCACAAAGAAGAAATAGAATGCCAAATAGATAGTGGAACATCTGTAAATATAATGGGATAAAAGGACTTCCTCAACATCATGCAAGATGGAGCAGCAAAACTGCAGCCAAACAATGCAAAATTAAAACTGTATGATGGTATCATCCTCACAACACTAGAGTAATGTGTGTTACAGGCAAACCAAGGGAAGGTTTACTAGCTAGAATTTCAGGTTGTGAACTCCAGGCAGAAACCACTTCTATCAGCCAGTACAAGCGAACACATAAACCTCTTGCCTACAATTCATACAATCAACTCACAAGCAAAAGAAACGAATGTACACGGACAAACACAACCAGGTGGCATTTCCATGATTTGATTCCTGAGGAATTACAATGATGTTTTTGAAGGAGTGGGGTTCCTCTCAGGCACACTACTTGCACTGGCTAGGTGGTTGCATCTCTTTGCTACATCTACTATGCAGAATCCCCATAGCATTAAAAGAAAAAAATACTGAAAGCAATAAAACAAATGGAAAAGGGTGGCATTATTGCCAAAATGACTGAACCTGCAAAATGGATAAACATGGTGGCCATAGAAAAACCAGGAAAACTTTGTATATTCATAGACCTAAGCAATTTAAACAAGGTGCTGTTGAGGGATCATAACCCAGATACCCACAAAAGAAGAAATTATACCTGACCTTGTTAAATCAAAGATATTTTCAGTGATGCATGCAAAAAATGGATACTGGCAAGTTCTATTAAAGGAAGAAAGTAGTTATCTCACCAACTTCTGGACACCAGCAAAATGATACAGATGTCTGATAATGCCATTTGGAATCAAACCAGCCGCAAAAGAATATCAATGCCACCAGCAAGATGTATTAGCAGGTCTCAAGGGGATTAGCATTATAATTGAGGACATTTTAGTGTACAGGTGTGGAGACACAATGGAAAAGATCCAATATCAGATCATGATCGTAATCTCATTAATCTCCTAGAAAGAACCAGGGAGGTCAACCTAAAACTCAACAAAGAGAAGATGACTCACAGAGGTACCACACATGGGATGCCTGCTGATCTCACAAGGTCTGTGTAGGGGGCAGTCACGCGGCTCCAGCTCAGCAAGGGTTAAAAGCCAGCCTTTAGAGAGGGCTGGGGCTGAGAGCCAATCAGAAAAGGCTGAGAGGCAGCCAATCAGGGCCAGGCTGGGCCCTGTAAAAGGTCTGCAGGACCAGAAGGAAGGTAGGTAACGGGACCTGGACCTGGACCTGGACCTGGACCTGGACCTGGACCTGGACCTGGACCTGGACCTGGACCTGGACCTGGCTGCGGCTGCGGCTGCGGCTGCCTGGAAGCTCAGGATACTGGGACTACTGCAGTGCTGGGGAAAGGCAAGAGGAGCTGGGGAGCTCCAACCTGGCAAATTCCCAGGCTGTGGGCCTTGCTAAAGGCCAAAGCAGGTACTGGGGTTGCAGAGGTGCAGCCTGGGATTAGGCAGAGGCAGCTGGTCTGACCCCCTTGCTGATGATGAGTGGCCATTACAGACTGCAGTCTGCCCCAGGGAAAGGGGGCTAGATGATGACTGGCAGTAGCCACTGAGGCAAGGTGGGCTTAGGGGGATGGGGTTCCCCTGGGAGGGGAAACCCAGAGTGTGGGGGTACTGCTGGGGGCAGAATGCTGAGGAAAGGGGTACCAGGTCTGGAAGGGACACAGGGGCTTGAGGCAGGTGAGGCATCGGCCAACAGAGGGTGTTCTGAGGCTAGAAAGAGCTAATTCCTAGATGACCAGCAGGAGGTGCCGTGCCAGTGAGTCATCGCTCTGTGACCAGATCCAGAAAAGGTGAGAGCAATACAGCAAATTCCCAAACCTTCAAACACCAATGCCTGCCACGGCTTTTAGGATTTGTAAATTACCTGACTAATATCCTTCCTTGTTTCTCAGAGGTATGTGAGCCTCTTAGACACTTACTAGATACACATGCAATGTGGATTTGTCTACCTGAGCATGACGCAGCTCTCAAGCGCATTGAAGACTTGGTCACCGCAACCTTGTACTAAAATATTATGATGTGAAAGAAGCAGTTACCATATAGTGTGATGCCAGTGAAACTGGATTTGGAGCAGTCCTCCTGCAAAAAACACAGTAAGTAGTCTTTGCATCAAGGTCCTTATCTGATAGAATGACAATAAGCTCAAATGGAAAGAAAAGGTCTAGCAATAGCACTTGCCTGTGGAAAAAATGTATCAGTACATACAAAGTGAAAAATCCATACATACTGAAAGTGATCAGAAGCCTCCTGAAGTCACTTTCAAGAAATCACTGCTATCAGCTCTAAAACACCTCCAAAATATGCTATTAAATGACAATGTCACCACCTAGATGTATGCTATTAAAAAGGAACCAAAATGTATATAGCATATTTCCTCCCCAGAGAAACTCTGCCTCAAGAAGCAGATACAGATGAACAAGAAATCCTTAACCTAATTAAAAGAAATGGAAAATAATAATCAAGCCAGCTAGGACAATAGAAAGTCCCTGAGCATAAACTACAGGATAAAGAGCTACAATTTCTGACATGTGTTACTTTAAGAGGATGGCCTGATACACATGAAGAGGCTACTTGTGAATACTGGAACTCTTGTGATGAATTTAGTGTGAAGGACAACATTATATTCAAAAGCAACCAAATACCTAAACCCTTAAGAAGAGAGATCCTTCTATACCAGTCTTTCTGGTATAGAAGGTGGTCTGTGAAAAGTTAGGGATGTAGTATTGTGATGGGATCCCTGGGATACAACCTAGAAGTGGGGTACCATTGTGCCCCCTTAACTCTCCAGCCTGGACTGTCTCTCACAATGCTTTGCTAGTGACATGCAGCATACCCCTTCAGGCGCTGTTATCCCTCAGTATGATAGCATGTGGAGCCCCACTCCCAAATAAATTGCATGTATATTCCTTGAGCTAGTCACAAAGAGAGGCACTAGCAAATTTCCCAAGCCCCCAGCCTTGCACCCCAGAACTGTACCATCTTGCCCTGGTCAGAAACCTGACCAGTGTAAGTTCATTATCCAGTCTGTTCCTCCCTCAATGTGGAGAGGACACACACTGGCCTTTGTAACCTGAAATGAGATTTCCCAAGCACTTCAACCAAAACGATAGATTTTAAGTGGTAGGTACAAATGGTCAGAGATACTTACCTTTTATTTTCTTTGGTAACTATGCAGTCTAAATCTTAAACGTTAACAGACTAGATGGTATTTGGATCAAGCACTTTCTTTCACCCCATTGGATGTTGCAGGTAGATTACAGTTCTTAATCACAGGCGTTCCCTTTAAGCCTGGGACCATTCCCCTCAGTTCAAGCCTTTGTCTTCTAAGGGTTCTTATTGCCTTCAACGTAAGTGGAGGAAGAGAAAGGTAAAAGCACAATGCCACTGTCCCTTACTTTATACCCTCAGTCTAGATCAGCAAGGAAAGCTACCTAATTGAGGTCGGAACATGTAGGGATAAAGTGAGACAGGCTAAAAGTCGAGTAGAGTTGGACCTTGCAAAGGGAATTAAAACCAATAGTAAAAGGTTCTATAGCCATATAAATAAGAAGAAAACTAAGAAAGAAGAAGTGGAGCCGCTAAACACTAAGGATGGAGTGGAGGTTAAAGATAATCTAGGCATGGCCCAATATCTAAACAAATACTTTGCCTCAGTCTTTAATAAGGCTAAAGAGGATCTTAGGGATAATGGTAACATGACAAATGGGAATGAGGATATGGAGGTAGATATTACCATATCTGAGGTAGAAGCAAAACTCAAACAGCTTAATGGGACTGAATCGGGGGGCCCAGATAATCTTCATCCAAGAATATTAAAGGAATTGGCACCTGAAATTGCAAGCCCATTAGCAAGAATTTTTAATGAATCTGTAAACTCAGGAGTAGTACCGAATGATTGGAGAATTGCTAATATAGTTCCTATTTTTAAGAAAGGGGGGAAAAAAAAGTGATCCGGGTAATACAGGCCAGTTAGTTTGACATCTGTAGTATGCAAGGTCCTGGAAAAAATTTTGAAGGAGAAATTAGTTAAGGACATTGAAGTCAATGGTAAATGGGACAAAATACAACATGGTTTTACAAAAGGTAGATCGTGCCAAACCAACCTAATCTCCTTTTTTGAAAAAGTAACAGATTTTTTAGATAAAGGAAATGCAGTGGATCTAATTTACCTAGATTTCAGTAAGGCATTTGATACTGTGCCACATGGGGAATTATTAGTTAAATTGGAGAAGATGGGGATCAATATGAACATCAAAAGGTGGATAAGGAATTGGTTAAAGGGGAGACTGCAACGGGTCCTACTGAAAGGCGAACTGTCAGGCTGGAGGGAGGTTACCAGTGGAGTTCCTCAGGGATCGGTTTTGGGACCAATTTTACTTAATCTTTTTATTACTGACCTTGGCACAAAAAGTGGGAGTGTGCTAATAAAGTTTGCAGATGATACAAAGCTGGGAGGTATTGCCAATTCAGAGAAGGATCGGGATATTATACAGGAGGATCTGGATGACCTTGTAAACTGGAGTAATAGTAATAGGATGAAATTTAATAGTGAGAAGTGTAAGGTTATGCATTTAGGGATTAATAACAAGAATTTTAGTTATAAATTGGGGACGCATCAATTAGAAGTAACGGAAGAGGAGAAGGACCTTGGAGTATTGGTTGATCATTGGCAGCTCATAGTCATCCTATGTGATATGGCTGTGAAAAAAGCAAATGCGGTTTCAGGATGCATCAGGAGAGGTATTTCCAGTAGGGATAAGGTTTTAGTACCATTATACAAGGCACTGGTGAGACCTCACCTAGAATACTGTGTGCAGTTCTGATCTCCCATGTTTAAAAAGGATGAATTCAAACTGGAGCAGGTACAGAGAAGGGCTACTAGGATGATCCGAGGAATGGAAAACTTGTCTTATGAAAGGAGACTTAAGGAGCTTGGCTTGTTTAGCCTAACTAAAACTAAAAGAAGGTTGAGGGGAGATATGATTGCTCTCTATAAATATATCAGAGGGATAAATACAGGAGAGGGAGAGGAATTATTTCAGCTCAGCACCAATGTGGACACAAGAACAAATGGGTATAAACTGGCCATTGGGAAGTTTAGACTTGAAATTAGATGAAGGTTTCTAACCATCAGAGGAGTGAAGTTTTGGAATAGCCTTCCAAGGGAAGCAGTGGGGGCAAAAGATCTATCTGGTTTTAAGATTCTACTCGATAAGTTTATGGAGGACATGGTATGATGGGATAATGGGATTTTTGGTAAGTAATTGATCTTTAAATATTCAGGGTAAATAGGACTAATCCCCTGAGATGGGATATTAGATGGATGGGATCTGAGTTACCCAGGAAAGAATTTTCTGTAGTATCTGGCTGGTGAATCTTGCCCATATGCTCAGGGTTTAGCTGATTGCCATATTTGGGGTCGGGAAGGAATTTTCCTCCAGGGCAGATTGGAGAGGCCCTGGAGATTTTTCGCCTTCCTCTTTGGCATGGGGCATGGGTGACTTGAGGGAGGCTTCTCTGCTCCTTGAAGTCTTTAAACCATGATTTAAGAACTTCAATAGCTCAGACATAGGTGAGGTTTTTTGTAGGAGTGGGTGGGTGAGATTCTGTGGCCTGCGCTGTGCAGGAGGTCGGACTAGATGATCAGAATGGTCCCTTCTGACCTTAGTATCTATGAATTTATATATGCCTGGAAAATACTAGCATGGACGTGTCCTGGTGGGCTTTGAGTCACAGCAATACCCTATTGTGGGATGTTTGCACAGTTCTTACAGTTTTGTAAATCTCTTGTTTACAACTCACCTGCTGATAGATGGTTGTTTCACACCCTTCTAGGACTGGATCATCTTCTTTGTTGTCACTGGAGAATTGGCAATGCACACCTCTCAAACTTACAACGTATTTCAGTGGTAACCAAAGAGCAAGATCTCATAACTTCATACACACTAACGATGTACATATTTTGAGAGAACAGTGGGTTTCAGCTGATCATGACCTTTCATATGATATCTTACATGGCATGCTTTTTATGAAATATTACAATGGTATATGAATGATGAATATGGAGGTTTCAGAGTGCTTCTTTGAGGTACAGAGTGGAATTTGCAAATTTTGCTAAAGATTGGGCATTTAACCACTTACAACCTCCCTTAATCAGTCAGTCCAATGGCAAAGCTGAATCAATGATCTAAACTGCAAAAATGCTCTTTAAGGATTTTTTTAAAGAATAAGGAAAACAAGTGACAAGCTATCCTAGAATGGAGAAATACCCCCACTGAAAGCATAACCAGCAGCTCTGTGTAACCTCTAATGTACAGACACACATGCACACTGGTACTTATAGACAATGTGCTATTACAGCCTGAAGTAATGGAAGGAGTTCCAAATCCAATTAGAGAAGAAGCGCAACAAAGCTAAAACTAGGCCAGAGACTTTCCAAAGCTATAATCTGGAGAACCAGTTAGTGTGATTATTTCTTTAAGGCAGATCCTGCAGATGGAAATAGGCAACATGTATGGAATAGATAAACCTCCACTCCCATACTGTTGTGGTTGATGGACATACATATCATTGGAACAGTGAATTAATCCATCCACTACACTATCCTACAGCCAAGGAAACCTAATATGGGGTGAAGAGAAAGGCAAGATCCTCCAAACATTGATAATTGGAATACACTGAATTTGCTACCTAACACCACACATGACAGGAGTGGAACGACTAGAATATGCCACCTAACAACGTGAAAAGACAAGTAAAACCAACACCAAGGACAAGTCAAACACATCAGCCTTTCCTGGCACATGAAGAGACATCAAAACCCCTACTTTGTATTGATTGAATGGCACCTACAGAAGTTGGTCCAATAAACAATATTTCCTCACCCAGATTGGCTCTAAGACAGAATAGTCAGGAGCAGGGAGCTCATAGTGTCAGAAGCTAAGGCAGCAGTCTGTGCTGCAGCCCTGTTTGTATGTATGAAATAAACATGTTACTGAAAAACTTCAGGGCTTTCTGTGCCTTGTGGATAGACACTTTGAAATCACAGAACAGCTCTGGGTAGTCACTTCACTCTAATTTATTGTGAAGAAAGATCTAAGCTAAAATTACATTGAGGAATTAGCTTTGAAAAACAGCAGCTGGGCCCAAGGCCCCAAGGGGTTGTCTACACTGGTAGACGCTACCCTCTAGAGCTACCCTGGCTGGGGATAATCCACCTTCCCCAGAGCTGGGTGCCAGGTCACTGGGAGAATTTTTCTATCAACTAAGTGCTGTCTCCAGGGGAATTTAGGTCAGCTTAACACCCTGCTCGGGGGGTGAAGGGGGGGTGTCACACTCCTGACAGGTGTATTCTAATTGTACCTAATTTCCTAATGTAGACCAAGCCACAGGCATTAAGGTCTGGGCGGCGGCACAGATCGGCAGGAGCTCGCTGGGCGCTTGGAATAACAGGGGACGCTCGTTCATCCCTGCGAGCCCCTTAGCCTCCCGCTGTGCCGTGCAGCCAGCACAGCGCACACCGGGCACCCCTAGCCTGCACCTCTGCGCTGCAGACTACAGAGCCCAGCATGCAGCGCGCCTTTCCTTGCGGGCCCTCGCTCAGGCTCACCCTAGCAAGTTACAGGTTTCAGAGTAGCAGCCGTGTTAGTCTGTATTCGCAAAAAGAAAAGGAGTACCGGTGGCACCTTAGAGACTAACAAATTTATTAGAGCATAAGCTTTCGTGAGCTACAGCTCACTTCATCGGATGCATTTGGTGGAAAAAACAGAGGAGAGATTTATATACACACACACACACAGAGAACATGAAACAATGGGTTTATCATACACACTGTAAGGAGAGTGATCACTTAAGATAAGCCATCACCAGCAGCAGGGGGGGGAAAGGAGGAATGCGAGGGAGAAGCGCGCGGAGATCAAATGGGAGCAATGCATTTTGGGAGCGGTAGTTCCTGAGGTGCTGGGAAGGTCAATATGGAGCTTTGCCTGCCGGGAAGCGTGGTTCTTGTGTGCCGCGTTGCATGCCGGGATTCAGGCGGGTTCCTGTGTGTGCAGAGCACCTATTGAGTTCCGGGAAGTGAGTACGCGCTCGCTGTTGATTGTGAGGTCAGCACGTGGTGCCGGAAGTGTGGGCCGGAGGGGCGTGGCTGTCACTTTCCTTCCCTAAAGCGGGAAGAGTCAATGTGCGTGAGTCTTTCCCTCGCTAGCTCCGGGAAGCGAGTTCCGCGTTACTGTCCCTTTAAGTCTGGACGGGCGCGTGCGTAGAGTGCCCTGCGCGTGCGTATCGGGGCCGTGACCTCGCGCCCAGTCGGCGCCGCTCGTGACTGTTTGGATTTTTTTTATGGGGGGGGCGGGAGAATAACAGCTCAGCGTTCGAGCCCCTTCTTGAGTCAGTGGCGCGAGTGTTGCCATAGCGACCTTCTCCTTGGCGGCCTGGGGCCGGGACAAGCCGCCGCCGGAGCCATGGAGGAGACGGAAGGAGCAGGGGCCGCCGAGGGCCCCGGGGCGGCGGTGACCGAGATCCGAGTGCCGGGCCCGCGAGCGCTGCGGTTGCTGGAGTGGAAGGTGTCAGCGGGAGCGGCGGTGAAGATCGGGTCGCTGCTGGCGTTGTGCGCGCCCCTCCCGCCGCCCGGCCGCGCCGCCACCCCCCCGGCCCAGGGCCCCGCCGCCCGGCCCCCGCGAGCGGCCGCCGAGCGCCGAGTGAAGGCGGAGCGGCCCGGCGTGGTGCGCGAGCTCTGCGCGCGGCCCGGACAGGTCATCGCGCCCGGGTAAGGGGCCGACGGGAAGCGCGGTCGCCTTGCCTGCGCCACGGGCCGAGGGAGGCGGGCGGGGATGCCGCCGCCTTGGGCTCGCAGAGCCGGTGCCGGCCGCAGCAGCGCTCCGGCCCGACTGAGCCTGCCGCGACCGCCCCCGCCGGGCCGCAGCCCCGGGGCTCGGGCAGCGCTTCGGCCAAAGGGGGCCTTGGAAGTGGCGGGCTGGGCTGGGCGACTCGCGGGGTCTCTCGAAACCATGCGTGTCTCCTTCCTCCTCCCCCCGCCGCTCTCCGGTGTGTGGTAACTTCGTGGCTGCCGCTGGCGGAGCGTCCTCGCGGCGGTTCGGCCCCTCAGCTCCCCCGAGCGACTAGCTAGAGGCGCAGATGCGCTGTCGTAGGGGTGGGAGTTGCTCAGCTGAAGTTACGGTTTCGGACCCGTTCAGCTTCAGAGAACTTCGTTTTCTGTTTCCTCTGCTGGGTGTCCGCTGCGTGCTTTGAGCTCCCCTTCCTGCGGATAAAACAACCCAACAGTCGCCAGTTACACCGAGCTTCTTCCATCTGCTACTGGTCCTATCCCCTCGCTTACGAGACTGGGGCTCCCAGCCCCGAATTATAAAACGCCCCCACCTAACTGACATGAGTTTTTCATCTGTAGTTCACACCAGTGTAAAAGCTTAAGGAACTTTCAAACACCAGAAAATTTTAATTTAAACTGACAGCATACATTTTACTTGGAAAAAGTTCCATAACCAGGAAGACTGAGCTTAGCCTGTCTGCTGCTATATCAATGAAATGTGGACACTTACAGCAATAGAAGGGATTTTTTTGATCACTGTAGTAAGTGCACCTTTTGGAGAGATGTTAGCTTGGTCTAGGGAAAAATTCTTCCCGGCAGAAAACTTTCACAGTCCTGAGTAAGGTAGCTAGGTAATCCTAAATTTTAGGAGTGCACTAGGCTAGCCCTTGATACTGCTGACATCTATGTTAAAGAGAAGGCAAGGTGAGCTATAGAAATAGCTTTCATAACATTGATGTTTCCTCTCTCTCTGCCTCAAATTCCTTATCTATAATATGGGACAACAATATTTCTATGCCTCACAGGGTTATTGTGTGGCTAAACTATTTCATATTTGTGACCTGTTCAGATCCTATGACGATGGGTGTGACAGAAAAAGCCTATAAAGAATTATACTGATGGTATATGTCTAGCAGAGAAAGGGATAACATAGTCCAGTGGCTGGAGGTTGAAGACGGACAAATACACCCTCTGCATATGCTCTAGAATACCACTGAAATATTGTACGTGGATTATCATTTAGTGTTAATACAGTAGTGCTTTTAACACAGATCTGTGCAAATAGGTGCATGCAGTTTTTAATGTATTTTTGAAGCAGTAGTTTCCTGCTTTTTTTTTTTTATGTTGCAGTAGTGAAGGAATAGAACATTTTTCTGTTTAAATTGGAAGTTTAATCTGGCGATCAATTTGCAGTAATAGAAGAACTCTTGTTTACTACAACATGGTTGCTATAAACACTAAAATATTTGTATACCAACCCTATGTATTAAAACATTTTAGTGACCTGCTCTCAAGTTGAGAGATATATTAAATGACAAATATTTCCCATTGTTTAACAGTGTTCATATAAACTATTGATTTGACTTCTGACTTGTTAAAAATGTTAAATAGTGAGTCTTTGCATTCCCTGCTGTGAATAGCATGTTTCAGCTCTCTGGATTAAATTGGGCTAATGGCTTGCTACCCTACACTTCAAACAGGTCTTTCTCAACAGGAAACCATTGAAACCTTCTACTTCCTTTGTTTTACGATGGCAAGTTATTTTCTTTTATTGCAGTTCTTTTGATATTTAGGTGGATGCAACCAGGCCTAAACTTCCTTTATAGAAAATCAATGGCATATACAGAATACCTACGTAACTTTACTTTGGGTCTTTTCTAAGATTCAAGAAACTAGTATCAAAGCATATATAAACAAAATGATTTTTATCCGTCAGTAATAGAAATAATAATATAAAAGACCATTGAGTTCTTCCCATTGAGAGCACTTTCTTTTAGTCATTTTTATTCTTGTGATAGAACTGACTGTGGGGGGGAAATAGAACTACAGGTTTCTACACGTGCTGCCTCAGTATGAGGCAAAGTATATTTTAAAAACATTTATATGTTTTGTTGATACTAATCCGGAACAAGGGTATGCCAGAAGGTTCCGCTAAAGTTATCCAAGGGCTTTGTGGTGGGAAGAATACAGAGCGAATGAGGACTAAAACTCTGAAACAATAAATTGGTATTTAGATGGTGTGGGAGAGATGCAGTTATGTACCTTAACCAAAAACAAGGACATCTTTACCATGCTGCATCAATGCAAGGCTTATATTTGTCTTTCTCATTTCTAAGTCATAGTTAAATTAATATATGTAAGCTTATGTGACTTGAGACAACATAATTTTCAGACGGCTTGCACATATTAAAGACTAGTGGAGTGTGGATTTATGTTAAACTTAGTTTCCAATAAGTATAAACATTTTGAAGTTGGTGCATGCACAAAAGTTGTTGTGCACAAATTGTGTACTGGATTCAATTAATGTTTATCCTCTTGATTGGAATTAACAGATGTTTGCGTTAGACCCTTCAGAAAAGAAATACACTGGTTGTTGACTCATAATGTTCTACTGTAGTTGCCATATAAGCTGTGCTTGGTGTTTGTAATATTGGTTTGGGGCCAGTTGTCATCTTCTGGAGTTTTGAATATTGAGTTAGTACATTTATTTGTAGATCACTGTTAACTTAGTATTTTATGAATAACTGTAGAGAATAACCGTCAGAGACGACATAATCAAAAAGGCTGACAAAGGAGGTGCTGTCATCATGAATAGATCACAATATGAACAAGAGGCTACTAGGCAGCTCTCCAACACCACTTTCTACAAGCCATTACCCTCTGATTAAGCGAATGCATCCAATGAAGTGAGCTGTAGCTCATGAAAGCTTATGCTCAAATAAATTTGTTAGTCTCTAAGGTGCCACAAGTACTCCTTTTCTTTTTGTAAGAGAAAATTGACATCCTACAACAGAGAAGGGGGATGGTCCAGTGATTATGGCTGTAGTCTGGGATTTGGGAGAAACAGTTTCCTACTCTATTCCAGACTGTAAAATGTGATGATAGCACTTTGCTATCTCACAGGAGTTTTGTAAGGATAACTGTATTAAAGATACTACAGTTAAAGGGGGGGCATATTAGTACCTGTATAGAAAAATTACATGTATATACACTGATGATCTTTAAATATTCAGGGTAAATAGGCCAAATCCCCTGAGATGGGATATTAGATGGATGGGATCTGAGTTACCTAGGAAAGAATTTTCTGTAGTATCTGGCTGGTGAATCTTGCCCATATGCTCAGGGTTTAGCTGATTGCCATATTTGGGGTCTGGAAGGAAATTTCCTCCAGGGCAGATTGGAGAGGCCCTGGCGGTTTTTCACCTTCCTCTGTAGCATGGGGCATGGTTGACTTGAGGGAGGCTTCTCTGCTCCTTGAAGTCTTTGAACCATGATTTAAGGACTTCAATAGCTCAGACATGGGTGAGGTTTTTCATAGGAGTGGGTGGGTGAGATTCTGTGGCCTGCGCTGTGCAGGAGGTCGGACTAGATGATCAGAATGGTCCCTTCTGACCTTAGCATCTATGAATCTCTTGGGATGTTGCAAGGGATTCAGTTTGGGGCAGTTGGGTCAGATGTTGCTTCCAGCTTCTGTTGTTAAAAACCCAAGAATTACAGAAATGTTTCTATACATTGTTTGTTTCTGAAAGTACTGGTGAAAACAGCTTATAAAATTTGTATTTAAAACCACTGTATGGAAATGTTGTTGTTTACAACTCAAACACTTTACCATTGAGCTAGTTCATGACAGCTTACAGGTTAAATTGACTAGTCTCTCGACCTGGATTGTAACAGAAATACAAAGAGTAAGCAATATAAACAGATTTATATTTTTTTAGAATTATTTCCATTTTAATAATTCCCTTTAGGCATGGTTAATAACAAAACAAGTAACGGCATCTTTAATGTGAGTGTCCCTTTAAGGAAGGTACATTAGGGGTCTTAAGAGGTTGGCAATTTCCCTGTTTAACACTGAGCTATGATTAAAATGTCACATGGAGGTGAGGGTGCACCTGTAAATAAAAATCTACCAGAGAGATCAAGGAGCTGAGGACTGTAAATGGCAGCGGTGGCAGCAGCAATTGTGTTAACATCAAAGAATTCTCACCAACTAGCATGGCAGCAACAATGAAGAACATGCCAAAGAATTGCTGGCCTGTGCTCTTTTTAGAGTGTATATTTGCTTCTTTCTTTTTTTAAGTGCAATGAACTTTTTAATACCAGCTGTTTCCACTGAGGTTAGTGTTAAAGGGTATGTCAGGGCATTGTACCTGAATAGTGTTTTTATGTAAGATTACATAAACGAAAAAAACCCAAAGCAATCTTTATAATGTGAAGCTGTTATTCCATCTCTGGGTCTTGATACCTACACAGACCATTTGAGTTCACTTTCATTATTCATGTTGGCAAAACCTCTTAATGGAATTGCTACCTCAGAATTCCAAGATGCTTGCCAGCTTTATCTTAATATCTGGCTCTATTCACTATGTGATACATTTTATAGTATGTCTTGGTCGTAGCATTCTCTGTTGCTGAAACGTTTTTAGGATTCCAGTGAAAGACAAAAGAGGCGACTGATTTTTGATCAAAGCAGAAAAAATGTCAGTTGCTAAAAATCTTACAATGTAAGGTGTTGCTGTTTGGATTTTTGTTTCATGTATAATTTGACTTTAAGAAAACTGAAGGGAGAGCAGGAACTGGGGTGGAGGAAAGGACCTGACTCCAGTTAGCCTCAAGACTTAGTCTGCTAGCTATAGAAAAAAATCTTTGCTCTCACTCCCTCAGAGATCCATATTCTACATTTTAAAGGAATAACATGTCTGTGTACTGCTGTGTACTATAGCTTATTTTAACGTGATTAGATTTTAATAACATTTTAATAAATGTATCTTGTAGGTAGCTACAGTTAGTCATATATAAATATTTTCCTACTTTATTGGCAGCTATAGCGCTGATAGATGCATTTATTCATATACTTCTTTGCAGTATTCAATCAGTGAAGAAGTTGGTCAAATAACATTTGACAATCACGACGTACTACATCTCTCCAACTTTCTTTCCTCCTTTGACTTCACTCTACTTTTTTTCTTTCCAGTAATAGTTCACAATGTATATTTTCCTGTTTGTTTTTTTCTCCCCCAGTGTCTCCTATCTTCCTTCTCTCTTCCCTTATTGTGCACTCTCCATTTTTCTACAAGGTTTCCCCTATCTTTTCCCCTGTATTTTCTCTCCCCCAATTTATATATACACATTTCACATCTCTCTCAGCGTATTTCATCAATTTAGTCTTCTCCACCATTGCATAAAGCTTGGACACTCTTTTGTCGGGCATTGGTTAGAGGGCTAAACCTAGCAGCCATAAATAGATATGAAAATGGTGGAGACTAAGAGGTAATGCCTTGGTGAGAAACCAACCCCATATGTGTGACTGCAATTGAAGCAGTTGCTGGGATTCTTAGCAGGATGCCGTAAGTGGAGAGTTTTCCATGTTCTACTCCTTCCCCCATCCTTTTGTTGTTTTTTGTTTTGTTTTACCCTCCATAGTGAATAGATCCATTCTGTGCCTCTTCTGCTGCTTATAACTTTGCTAAGGAGTCCCAGAGTGAAATTGGCAGCAGCTTAACTGGCAAGAATCAAGTCAATGAGATTCTGGATAGTACCAGTGAAGCCTAGTCAGTTTTCACTCTTGTGCAACTTGGCAAAGCAAAGTGCAAGGGCATTGGAGAGATGTCTGTCTGCAGATGTAGGAGAATAGTACTGCTTACTTTCGTATTTAGAAAGTTATTTTTGCAACCATAAAGGCTATAAATGCAAATTTAAATTCTGCTGAAACTGCTGGGACCTATCCATGAAAGTGTCTGTCTTGCCCTGGATGAGTGGGTTGTCTTGAGGGCCAGTGTGACTTTTTTTTCTTTTTGGTGGTGGTCAGGAATACACACTTTGATGTAAAAATATGACCACGGTTCATGACATATTGCACAAGTTTATGGAGAGTGTCCTTAAATTTTTAATGTTTCCATCTCTTCTTTGATTTCCTGATAGGAGGCTAAGATGATCCTTCCCTTTTAGGGGTTAT
This sequence comes from Dermochelys coriacea, assembly GCF_009764565.3. Taxonomy (NCBI): domain Eukaryota; kingdom Metazoa; phylum Chordata; order Testudines; family Dermochelyidae; genus Dermochelys; species Dermochelys coriacea. The sequence continues at coordinate 105,997,781 of NC_050069.1, forward strand.
TGTCTGCAGTGTTGTTTTTTGTTTTCCTGATAGTCTACTGAGACTGACTTGGTATAAAAGTAAAGCTAGCAGTGCATCTGTGCACAAAGCTTGAAAATCACGTATTGCTGGAGCGTTACACATCAATTGGGAAGACTGGAAATTGTCAACAAAAACAAAAGTTAAATGGACTCAAAATGAAATTAGTAGTAGGATCCTGTTTTTCCAAAAGGAGGGAAAAAGTCTCAGCATTAGCATACTGGAATCTGCAATATTATCCTCAATTCTGTGAACACTGTGGTTTTCTTCCCCATCACTGAAAAATGTGATTGTGCTGGAAGTAAGCATTAGGTGTCTTTTTTTAAAAACTAATTCCTTGTTGGAATTCTACAACCCATAATATCTGCACTCTTCACTGAGAGAAGATTTGGAGCACGAGAGTTTGAGCTTTGAGTAGATGCTGGCTTATGCCACAGGTTTCAAGCCAAAGACAATTTATCAGAGCCAAAATATGTACTGGGAAAAGCACAAGGTTAAAAGGGCTGCCATATTATTTTTTCAGTTAGTTAATTTCTTTTTGAATCAAGTCCTAAAATGTTCAGGATATACATTGGGGGCCCACTGTCATGAGCAGGTTTTTGGGCTTAGTTATATTTTTGTCTTTTGTTTTTGTGTGTTAATAGGTACAGTGCTTTCTGCTCTCTGATATAGCTCCCCAGAGACTGTTGATGGAATCCAAAAGTCTCTCGTATTTCAGCTCAAATCATTATATTTTAAAACTGTTTTGAGCCTTGAGAGTTGGATTTGAATAATGAAGTGCTTTAGTTGCATCACAGTTGAGCCCGCCTGCTGTGTATGCAGGCGTCCTGTGTCGTAGACAAGGTTTGGTCTCAGAGGTGAACTAAGGTCTCTCCGTTTCAAGTTTCAATTTTTACATTTGTGCTTTTTGACCTGTTGCCTAAAAAGCTAAATGATGCCGTGTGTATTTCATTTTAACTTACAATACGCACACAATGTGCCTATCGGAGATCTTAGGCGCTTGTGTCATAAAGGAGAATAGTCATATAAAAAGATTGGACCAGTAGATATTCCTAACCCCCCAAACAAGAAAGTAATTAACCAAAGATTAAATCCAAACTTAATCAGTACCCCTTTCTCTCATGATTAGTGGGATACAGTGTGCAAGTAGCAAGTTGTATCTTACTGTAATTTGAGAAGAACTATTTGCCCAAATCTTTGTTTGGTTAATTTACTGTTTTCATAATCTCTGCCCTGTATCTAAACTGACACCATTGCGTATTTGGGTGTTTTTTTAAAAAAAGGTTTAATTGAATAATTCAATCAGTAATAATTAACTGGCCTCTTCTTAAACCTTTGAGCCCCAAAGTACATATCTCTTATTGAATGGGCCATTCAGAGCAATTTTGAACCATGATTGAAATGTATACTTCAAACTCAATCGGTTTTTGGATATTGGTGAATTGCTATTAAATTTAATGTTTAATAAATCAGTATTTGTTAAAGAATTACTCAATGGTTTGCACATTAGCCTGCTAAACCCAGGGTTGTGAGTTCAGTCCTTCAGGGGGCCATTTAGGGATTGGGGCAAAAATTGGGGATTGGTCCTGCTTTGAGCAGGGGGTTGGACTAGATGACCTCCTGAGGTCCCTTCCAACCCTGATATTCTATGATTCTATGCTGGATTGCAATTTCAATTCAAGGTTGTTTTGTTTTCTTTTCAGAGGCATTTTGGTGAGACTGGAAGGATGTAGCCATCCTGTTGTTATGAAAGGTTTGTGCGCAGAATGTGGCCAGGACTTGACTCAGTAAGTATTATTTAGGCTTTTTTCTATTTACACTGGAATAAAATTAAGATTTTTTTTTTTTAATGTTTTTGATCTTTAGATTCTCTTCTCTCCCAGTCCCTTCTAAAGTGGTGGACCTTAGCTGCTACTAGCAGCTGTGAATTAAGGGTATAAGAATAACTTGGAATAACTTGCTGAAAGTATTGTACTGACTATTGATGGAGAAATCTATGTAACTGCACTCAAAATATTTCATAAGAGAAAAGTTGACTCTCTGGGACAGGAAGAGAAGCTGGTACACATAAGCCTTTCTAGATATCACTGTACTGATAGAGTAGAGATCAGCAAGTTCATGCCAATATTTCAGAAAGCTGAGTTCACTACAGTATTTAAAGCACTATATAAACATGAGTTCATCCTGAATTGATATTTGTACATCTGTCAGTGTAGAGCAACTTGTTAAATTAATAACTTTTTCTTCCCTTTAGGTTCACATGTAACTAGTTACAAAATCCAAATAAGTTCAGTAAATAGTGTATATTTAGTTCAGCTGTAATTTAGAAGAGATTATGACTGCAAAGTTGCTAATTAATTTAGGGATTATTTAGATAGTCTAGTTAATGCCTGACAAGCTGAGGTGTAAATCTATGCAGCACACTAGAATACTGCAAATTAACTGGTTGTGAAGCACCTGCTATCCTGCACTGCAAATTCCCAAGTGCTCTTTGGATCTATCAAAGTGCATAGCATGGAAGCAATTCTGTTTTTGCTGAGTTTCATGACTAAGGCAAAGATTTTGGCACAGGGAATTTTAATAAAAGTCACAGACAGAATGTGGGCAATAAACAATAAAATCATGGAATGTACACAGGCCTGGCACTGAGGGTAGCAGGCAGGGCAATTGCCTGGAGCTCCATGCCCAAGGGGGCCCCATGAAGCTAAGTTACAGGTGGTGGGGCATGGGCTTCAGCCCCAGGTGATGGGAGCTGAATTAGTGGAATTTTGAGGAAGTCACAGAGGTCTCACAAAATCACTGAATCTGTGATCTCCGTAACTGACATGTCGCCTTACTCATGACTAATGCAGTCATTAAAGTGCCTTTTTATAGAAGGGTATTAATGCAGTGTGTTAATTATCAAAAGATATCGCTTGATGATGATTTCATTTGAAAGGAACTGCTTTAAGATCTACTGCACGCAAAAGAATCCTTAATCTAATAACCCACAATAATGAGAGTATAAATTCAAATAAAACTGAGCCAGTATAAATGGCTAGAATACTGAAGTTTGAATTTCTGTTCTGCGTAACAAATTTGACACTGCAGAGATCTAGTTAGTGTTCTCTATTTCAAAAAGATGTGAATAAAGGAGAGCTTGTTCTTTGTCTAGTGCAGAAATTAATTTCCTTCTTTGATTGTTCACGCTAACAGCTGGTTATCTTCTGGTTGTTGACCACATATATTTACAATAAGTGGTCCTATGTGAGGAATGATACAATCCTGAGTGAAGTTGTGGAGACATTAAATCTGATAACTTGGTGCAGTCGTTGCTCAGAAGTCTCTCTCTCTCTCCATGATCCTACACAAAGAAATGTTTAGTCCAGGTAGTAGTAGTATAATTTTAATGAATTAAAGCAGATAAATATTAATCTTGTAAGACAAATAAATAACTAATCTGGTAAAAGAAAATAGGCATCTAATAAAATAGGAAAATAACAAATACAGCTGTATTGTAATGCTTAGCAAGTATTAAATCTACCTGTTTCTGGTCCTTAGAATGAGGGTGCTATCCTAATTATAGCATCACTGCTACTATAATTTTCCTTAGCTCCTTATATAATAATTTTAATATTTTCCAGATTAACCTAGTCTGATTATATAGTGAATGTCATTGTCATAAATATAAAGGGAAGGGTAACCAGCTTTCTGTATACAGAACTACAAAATTCATCCTGGCCAGAGGCAAAACCCTTTCACCTGTAAAGGGTTAAGAAGCTAGGATAACCTCGCTGGCACCTCACCAAAATGACCAATGAGGAGACAAGTTACTTTCAAAGCTGGGGGGACACACAAAGGATCTGTCTGTCTGTGTGATACTTTTGCTGGGACCAGAGCAGGAATGCAGGTCAGAACTCCTGTAAAGAGTTAGTAAGCAATCTAGTTAGATATGCATTAGATTCTGTTTTGTTTAAATGGCTGATAAAATAAGTTGTGCTGAATGGGATGTATATTCCTGTTTTTGTGTCTTTTTGTAACTTAAGGTTTTGCCTAGAGGGATTCTCTGTTTTGAATCTGACTACTCTGTAAGATATTTCCCTTCCTGATTTTGGAGAGGTTTTTCATTGTTCTTAAGATCCAAGGGTTTGGGTCTGTTCACCTATGCAAATTGGTGAAGATTTTGATCAAGCCTTCCCCAGGAAAGGGAGTGTAGGGCTTGGGGGGATATTTTGGGGGGAAGACGTTTCCAAGTGGGCTTTTTCCCTGTTCTTTGTTTAACACGCTTGGTGGTGGAAGCATAAGGTTCAAGGACAAAAGGTAAAAGTTTGTACCTTGGGGAAATTTTTAACCTAAGCTGGTAAGAATAAGCTTAGGGAGTCTTTCATGCAGGTCCCCACATTTGTACCCTAGAGTTCAGAGTGGGGAAGGAACCTTGACAGCCACCTATGTTCCCAATAAAGTACTGGACCGCTTTGAAAATACATTATCAGTTTATTTTGTTCAAAATGCTTTCTGGGTTTGGTTGAACTTGGGAGTGATAAATGACAGTACTGCAGGGAAAACTTTGTATTACGCTTGTCAGAGTTACACTAGACGCAACTTTAAAGATTCACCACTCTTCCTGATTTGAAAAATGGGTGCACAGCCAGCACGTTGCCATACCTGGTTAAGTGTCTCAATCAGTGATACGCGTCTCTTCATTAAATTCATGTTTTTGTGCAATAAATAACCTAAAATGAGTTTTAATGTATTTTTAGAGAAGAGACTAGATATCTGTTTGAATAAACTATTGGAGGCACACTGGAATATGAACCAAAGAAATGAGGAAGGAGAGACAGGGTGAAATGCCTTTTATAGATTGGGTAAAGGGACTAGATAATGAACTTGCATTTGATTTTGGGAAATCATAGTATTTTCAAATACTACTTGACTCAATGAAACGGGTCAAGCAGGTTTTTTGTTTTTTGGGTTTTTTTTTTTGACTATTGTTCGCATTATGTAACATTTGCAATTCTTTCATAATGTACCAACTAGTAGAATATTGGGTGGTGCTGCATGTCATGATGCAATGGGATTATATGAGCTGTATGGAGAAGCTTGCACAAACCCTGTAGACCAGGGGTCTCAAACACGCGGGCGGCCCGCAGAGTTATTTGCTGTGGCCTGCCAAGCTCCCCGAGTTATTTCATGTGGCCACCAAGCTTTCCTTACCTGCTGCCCCCCCTCCCTTCCCCAGCATGCCGCATCCCTGCTCCTCTGCCAACCTCCAGGCGCTTCCTGCTACCAAACAGCTGTTTGGCAGCACTTAGCGCTTTCAGGAGGGAGGGGGAGGAGCAGGGAGCCGTGCACTCAGGGGAGGAGGTGGAGAAGAGGCAGGGAAGGGGTTGGAATAGGGGCAGGGAAGGGGTGGGAAGAGGTGGGTCAGGGTGGGGCCTCATGAAAGGGGTGGAAAGGGTCAGTGATGTGGCCCTCAGGCCAATGTACTAGTCCTCATGTGGCCCTCGTGGTCATTTGAGTTTGAGATCCCTGCTATAGACCTTAAGCTTGGCTGCGTCTTCTGTTGTTCTAAAGATCCCTTGCTTACATCAGTTTAGTGTGTAAAAAATGAGGGGGAAAGTAGTGTTTTCTCTTGTTTTGTGGATCACCCCTTAAATTGGGTTTGAGTCTTAAAAGGTCTGTTTCCTGTGTATGTACAGGTTTGTTTTTGTGAAACACATTTCCTCCCCACCCTTTTTCTTTCCTTTTATGTTCTTAACAGACTAGATGCTCATGGGAGAGTGAACTTAATTCTGGCTCTAGTTGCATTACCAGATTCTGTCCTCAGTGGCACTTGTGAAACATTGATTGAAAACACAGATAAATTTGTTAGTCTCTAAGTTGCCACAAGTACTTTTCTTTTTGCAGATACAGACTAACACGACTGCTACTCTGAAACAGGACAGGGTGAAATTTGGTGTGCTGAGTCTCTTGTGGGTAGTGAAGCATGAACCAGAAATAAAGGAACTTAACATAGATATCTCAGGATGAGGTTGCCAGGCTGGCAGTTACTTGTAAACTAACCCATTTTATGTAGAAGTTAAGATACCAATATGCTACCTTGTGGTGTCACTCCTTGGTGAGTTTTCAGAGTTTTCAGAGAAGAATTGCACATTGTAATCTGTCCTGTAGAAGGTACTTATAGAGAGAAGCAAAGCATGTACAGTAGTTCTTTACATTCTTTGTAGAAAGAATCAGTATGCAGCCATGCTGCTATTGGTATGTAATAGCATTGCCCATATTCTCAAGTATGTGCATGCAAGTCATTGTGTGCTTCAGGGAGTCAGTCGTTTTAAGTAACTTCAAACAGCTAATTTGGAGAAGAGAAGTTTAATCTCATCTTTGATTAACACTAGGTTAATCATTCAAATTCAAATAAACTGTTTTACTGATGTTCTTTTAAATTTGTATTCAAATGTGTGTATTAGAGAAAATGCAACAGATATAAAACTTAACTTAATCCTGATGTTCATCTTTATATTCTATAAATTAGTCGTAAGAGTTCTAGTAACAAAAATTACAGCAAATAGTTATACTTGCATGATATTATAAGCAAGCTTCTTGGTTCTCTCATACATTTTGTTCAGAAATTGGTGCTATAATGATCCTTTGAAAAAGGGTGCATCATACTGAATCAATATATTAAAATGAAATCATGATTTTTGACAGTGGCTGGTTTGACATTGCAGTTTTTAATAATTAACCACTTTCATTGGTGGAAATCGTTAGCTGAAATGTACTTGACTGAAACTTTTTATTTTTTTCCCTATTTGATTAGGCTACAAAGCAAGAATGGAAAACAGAATGTGCCATTATCCACAGCAACTGTATCAATGGTTCATAGTGTTCCAGAATTGATGGTTAGCTCTGAGGCAAGTTGAATCGCACTACTTTTATTCTACAGTTTGAGATTTCATTTAGCTGGGGTTCCTCAAAGGGAGATGCCCATTTAATATAAAATATTGGATTGGCCTCACTTTGAGAAGGAAGCTGAGATTTCAGTAAATATAACTAAGATCTGCAAGTCTGCACTATAGACATGTATTGAATAATTAGTTCTTTCTAATAATGTTAGCATGTACTGATATAGATTATAGAAATGTATTAGCAATTGCATCTGATTCTGCAGTATTTTAATGTTACTTACTGCAAGGCTATGATGCCCTTGTGATGATGGCAGCTTTGAATTCTGCTTTCCAGGAGATGTTTCTGCCTTTTCAGAAACAAGCAATTGGTGAAAGTCTTATTTTTACCACTTGTAATAACCTCCAAAGGCTGAAATATTTCTGAAACCCAGTTTCTCCGCATTTCAAGGGAAGGAAAGAGAAATGACCCATTGTCCTCAGTAATGTTTTAGTATCTGACATAAACTTTGTATTTGAAAAGCTTGTGAGGCCTAAATATTGCAATAAAACTGAGCAGTGAAGATGTTAAAATAAACAGGAATGTTCCTGTCTCACTGGCTTTTTTGGGAAAAGGAGTTTATTATTTTAAATATAATAAAAAAAAAAACTCTCCTATTTCTGTTTTTTTTACTAGCTTTCTTTCCTTTTTTTCTTTTATACTAACTCTTTTTCTTCTTCATTCTATCCTTCTCCTCTACTTTGTACTCTTTTTCCTCCTCTTACCTCTTTCAGTTTTAAAAGCTTATAAACAAATAGTTTGGGGGAAGATTCAAGAGTCTAAAAAGATGCCAATTTTGGCCGAGCTCTTCAAAGGCACAAAGGGTGGTTGGGACCCAACTCCCATTTGTGCCTTTTAAAAACTCAAATGTAACTTATGTAAATTACTTGCATACATAACTGGCTGGTAGCCAGCATTCCAGTAAACTATCTGATCTAAATAAGGAGATACAAGTATAACACACATTTGAAGGCCAGTTTGTGTTTAATTATAACAACTTGTAAATATGTTAAAACTTGTATAAGAGAAAAACAAATGGATCTCTTTTAGTTCAAAGAAATGTAGTCAAATACGGTTTTTCATAATGTTAAATTTGTTTACTAGCCATTGATTTTAAATCTTAGAGCTTAAAATTATTTGTAAAATCTCCGATTTGTTTCATTTGACGAACATCAGTTATTTCCTCTAGCACTTCTTGTCTATTTCGGAGCACAAGCTAAATATGACTTTATTTGTTTCTTCTTTTTGTCATTTGCAACTTGTATATTTTCATCTCTTACACCAACAGAGCTTTGGCAGTAGGATTTAATGATAGAACAATTCACTGAAATGTAGGAGGTTAATTTATTTTTAACTTGGATACTTTATTCTGTAGACACAGAACACTCCGAAGGGAGCGTTATTAGAAGTGGTTTTCAGTTTTTGGATGCACAGTTTGAGGCACCTGATTTTTTTTGAAAATGCTCAGCTCTTTCTGAAAATCAGGCTCTGCTAAGGTATCTGAAGTTGTGTATCAAAACTAGTAGTAGTTGCTTTTGAAAATCTTGGCCTTTAATGATTTTTGGTGCCTTGATATATGTTGTAGATAGGTTGCTTTTAATATTAGAGCAGCGGTGTTTGACAGCTTTCTATACCTAAATTATGCAGTTCCTTTTACTTAAAAATGTCTGGAAAGCTAGCAAAAGTAAAGTGGGTGGGTGGCAAAATCTCCTCAGAAGTTACTGAGCATTTGGGCTTCTGATGAGTCATAAATTTGATTTATTTAAAATTTAATTGACTTGTCTCATTTATGCTTAGTCTGTAAATCTCTTTATTATAGCAAGCTGAACAACTAGGGCGGGAAGACCAGCAGCGACTACACCGAAACCGAAAGCTGGTGCTGATGGTAGATTTGGACCAGACGTTAATCCATACAACAGAACAGCACTGCCAACAAATGTCTAATAAAGTAAATATTATTTACTATTATGTTCTTGCGATTACTATGGCTTGAGAAATTTTCTGTTCAGTTCTAATGAGGTGACAGTTCTATAAGACTGTACATTAAAATGTAGGAGAAAAGCTAGTCAAGAAGTGAAAATACATGAGGGACACAAGATTATAAAGCATATTTCAAAATTTTTGTCACTAGTTAGTGAATGAAACACCTTGATTGTTTAAATTGAAATTATTTTTAAAGTAACTAATTTACTTTCCGTCATTTATATAATTCTGTGCTTTGTTTGTCAGCTTGTACAACAAAGCTAAGCTAGTCATTTTTAATTCTTGGTTTTCATGCTAATGCAGTGTGTCTTTTCAGGTTACAGCACTAGGAAAAAAAAATAGCTGAACAGACTGTCTTTTAATTAACCTAATATGAATTTTCATTTTATTTTTAACTTTGTCCCATCTCATACTGTGTTAAACTAAACTTACCATATATCTTTGATCTAAGCTTCTAGGTTTTTAATTAGTAGGGTATCTTCAGCTTGAAAATTAAGAAAATGAGTTAAAAGTACCTTGGATGCTACATGTCCATCTGTGTGTGTCTGCCAATCCATGGGTTTTTCAATAACATTTAATGTTTTTCTGACTCTCCTTGCTGCGTGAAAGATTCTCTCACAGGAAAATGACTGTACACAAAGTAAACTACTAAAAATAGACTTTTTTTCAATCTTGTCTTTTATAGTTCCCGTGTTACTTCTAACTAGTAGGTAAAACATTCTGATACAGTTAATTTACCCCCCAAAAATCCTCTCTGCTGCCCCTTAGCATTTTTTCTGTTTCCCTGACCTCCCACCTAGAAACAGTGCACAGGACACTTCTAAGTGAGTGTTGTTAGAAGTGATTTTCAGGATAACACCAGGTGATTTCCCAACTCTGTCTTTATTCTTGCTTGCAAAAAAGTATTATTATGCTCCTTCAGATAAGTGTCAAGTTGTTTTCTTTTCAGAGAGGTTGGTAAGCACCTGTACAGATGAAAATTTACAGTTTGTTTTCATGTTTCCTAGTTGGAAACCTTAAAACAAATAGAGTAACTTAAATTCACACTTCCACAGGGTAGATTTGGTTTAAATCATTATTTAAATCACCAGTCAGGAAGACTCGATTTAGTTATGAATTTCTACATAAAAGTGCATTCTTGTTGGTTGTTATAACCTTAATACATATTCTTTACAACTCGGAGATAGATGTAGGTTTCCTTTTTAGAAGGTACACACGATACATTTTTAAAGTGATTTATTTTGAAAACTTTTCAGATTAGTTTTATAGCTATATCGGGAAAATGAATGATTGGTTATTTCATTTACCAAAGGTAATTGAAGTAGGTATTCCTGAAGTCATTGAGAGGTGAACTGTCTACAATTCAACAGGTTAATCATTAATATTTGGAGGATTTTCTTGCCATGCTGTATTAAGAGGAGAACATCACCAGACAGATATTTAAATTGTTTTATTTAACTAAACTGGCAACATGTATTCTGGATTTTTTTTCTTCAACAGCAAACATATAATATTATAACAAAACAAGCATATGAATTTTTGAATTTAGTTAAACATTCAAGGTTTTTAAAATCAGGTTTGTTTTTGTTAAAATTGTTAACTAAACTAGTTAAATGGAATATTTAAAAACAACAAAAATTTAAATTGACTATGTCTGCCAGGTCAACATGAGAAACTTAAAATATTGGCTTCTGCAGCTAACTCAGTCGTCTTCACCTTCATTTTCCTGTTTGTTCATAATCTGGAAAAGAAAAACAAGCTTTCCTGCTTTTTCAGGTCCCAAACAATTTCTCAATTTGGAATAAATTAGTCCAAAGGAAGAAAATATTCTTTCTACACCGGCAGAAGAAGCTACTGCTGTTAAGTGAGGTTATCACTTCAACAGTCTCCAAATCCAAGTGCTTAAGTGACTTCCACCAGTTCACTGGTGTGACTTTCTTTAAAACATCATCAGCAAATATATATTTCTTGAATGGTTCACCCTTAGCTCTAAAGTTTATTATAGTTGGTGTTATGGAGGGATGATTGCTAGATATCCATGTCCTAGCCTACTCTCTTCTTCAGCAGTTTAGGTTTGACCCTGGTACTGAGTATTGAGAATATTTGTAAGAAAATGAGCTAGAGATAGTGCTTTTTTTTTAATGCTTGTAATTTAACTCTGTCTTTGCATATTTCTCTCTCAAGATCTCACTCAGTTCCTTCCAGATTTCAACAGCATCAGCAATAAAACAGCTATTTCCCTGCATTTTGTTCAAGGCTACAGAAACAGGCTTCAGGGTATTCAGCATGTGTTCAACATTTCTCGTAAGCCCAATGTTGAGAACTTTGGCTGTGACGGTACCATCTATTTTTTCACTATTTGGTTCACAAACTGTCATCAGATTAGGCCAGTTCTTGATATAGTGCTCAAAACAATCCACTACTGAGTTCCATCGCACGTCTTGGGGGAGAGTTAGCTTGATTCCTCCCACTTTTTTCAGCTGCCGCAAAGTGTTACGGAAGTATTTTGTAATTTCAACAACATTAGCGTTTTATTTCTGACACACTGAAGTCTTTGGCTAGGAGGTGCATCAAATGAGCACTGAAACCGTATGTTGTTAGCTTGGGACTCTCTTATAAATAATTTCTTCTCATCTTGGATACATTTTCAGCATTGTCTGTGACCAAGCTGCATACTAGACGTTTGAATTTTTGTTTCACAGTTTGTTATAGCTTTTATTGCTACTTCTTATATGTATTCTGCTGTGTGTGTATTTCCTGATGTATCAATTGTTTCTGTAAGGAAGACATTCCCTTCTTCTGTTGTCACACAAGCACATTCAACGGGATCATTGTGGACATTGCTCCACCCATCAAGACTTAGGTTATCAATTTCACTCTCTAGACTTTTTGCACACTGCTCAATTTCTCTTTCATACGCTTTTTCCACCAATTTGCCTGCAACATCTGCTCTGTTGGGTGGACTGTATCCTGATCTTAATGACTGAACCATGTTAATGAAGTGTGCGTTCTCAGTCATATGGAAAGGGGAGTTTGTTGCATAAACAAACCGGGCAATTTTTTTCATCAGTTACCTCTTTTTGTAATTCGCTGGTTCTTATCACAAACTTATCAATGGTTGTTTCTGGATGATAGAGGGTTTTTTTCTTCTTTTTGCTACAGGTGATATACTGTGGTCATGTGACATACATGATGCAATTGAAACACTATCATTGGCAGATAACTCTGAAACTATAGAAGATGATAGTGGTCTTGAAGGTGGATAGTCTTCAGAATCCTGTATGTTGAGGATGGATTCTCCTAAACAAAAAAATAAGTCAATGCAGTTATTTAATATTACCATACTGCTCATTTAGTATTACTCATTGCATTCACTGACACTCCAGTACTAAAGGTGAAATTGTAAAAGCAAGATCTGCCTATTTCAGCTATTTATTTTTATCACCGCTGCATCTAAAATGATAGTACCATAGAGTAACAACTATATTTTTTGCTCAAACATGAGAATTCAACGAATAGTCCAGAAGGAAGACAAGCAGTCCTTAAGAAAGGAGTATGAAATAAAAAAGTTTACCAACATAAAGATCCTAAGAGTTCAGGCATGTTCATTCTCAGGAGGAAGCTGCGTTGAAGATGATGAAATGAACACGTTTCATTGTTGTTTCATTTGAGCAACCAGGCCTTGCATTTCTTTGTTGCACTGTTTGCATTTTGCACGCATGTCTGTCTTACCCACAGGTATAAGGACTTCATTAAAATATTCCCAAACTGGGTCTCTTTTATGGCCTGCTGTCATAATAGGTTTTCTCTTCTAGTGTGAGAATGGTATGGTAGATATCAAATCAATGAAGGCTACACTCGGAAAGACCTCAAGACTTCTGGAATACACTGCTCACACTGTTTCACTTTTGTTTCTACTGCCTATCCCTCCCTTCTCACATTTATCTCCAGACGACTTCTTCTTGTCCAGATCTATTCCGCCCCCAACAATATTCTATGCATTGAACTTTTTTTAAACTTTTCACTTTTAGTGAGAGGTAAGGGATTGACTGTACACAAATTTGCAGAGGGACAGTAGAGTTTAAGGTCAGTTATTTCTCACCTCTATTTATTATTTATTTATTTTAAAACATTTTTGCTGTTAACAAGCATGTTATCTCTGGGGACACAAATCCACAGTTTGAGAACTGTAAAACTAAGCATCTCTGATGGTATCTTCTAGACTGAGCACTGAGTCCCACTGGGTAGATAGAAAAATTAACCTAAATAATCTATACAGAAGCCCCTGGAACCCCATAAGATTGGGTTCCTAATCCATGAACTATTGGAACTCATTTACAAAAGTTTTTTTAAGCATTACATGAATATATTGTCTCATACTATAGAATTAGAATTTATAATCCCTATTCCATGATGAGATATCTTTGAGCTATAATGATCTTAATTAAAACTATCTTTAGATAAAATGCTTTTTGAGGAAAAAACTTATCAAAAAAATCTAGTTTAAATAAAACCTTTTTATTTTTTAAATCTTTGATTTTTATCCACCCTGTACTTTCACATGCCTGACATGGTTATACTTGTTTAATGTTTTCCCTCATCAGAGAGGGATCAGTGACAACAAAATAAAATAAATGACCTGCATAGTTCAATGACTGTCTGTGTCTGGGTAAATCCATGTTTATAAAACAAGTATTCAGGGGGTTCATAAATGAGTGCTCAACTTACTTTGACATTTCTGTATATCCCTTCCTGAGCTGCTATATGCATTTTCATAGGTACAGTTTTTTTCATTCAGCACAAATTGGCAATTTGTTTTATTTTTCAACCCAGTGTGTAGTAAAACTGTCTCTCATCATTGAGAGTAAAACAAACTCTTTAAGAAATGTAATTAGATATTTTCATAAAATTTGTTGTGTAAACAAACCTTTGAAGGCCTAGGTAACTTTCAATATTCTAACATTGTAAACAATTACTGCAAGTCAAAAATGTGTTCTGCCTTATAAAAACCAAAATATGCTTTGGGTCAAATATATGTCCAAATGAAAATCTTATTCAGCTTAATTGGGCTGAAGTAGGATCTCCGAATAAAACTGAGGTAAAGGGAGGTGCTTTTAGGCATGTTTATTTTTGTACTAAACGTAATTACTTTACAAGTCTTGCTGTGCGGTTATTTTGTTCTCTTCTAGGGAATATTCCATTTCCAGTTAGGTCGAGGTGAACCTATGCTGCATACTCGTTTGCGTCCTCATTGCAAGGAATTCCTAGAAAAGATTGCCAAGCTGTATGAATTACATGTTTTTACCTTTGGTAGCAGACTTTATGCACATACAATTGCAGGTGAGTAGCATGCTGTTTGGAATACTTGAGTTGTATCAGCCTTTAAGATTTGATGTGACTTTGACTTTCTGTTCTTTTCCAAGTCTCTGTCCACCTATACTTCTAAAGAAGATTCTGTGCAAACTATAATGCCATTGAAGACCCAGAATTGTAAATTAATAACGCAAATTAAAATTTTGCATTGAAAATTTTGTCTAAGTATAAAGAATAGAGTTCTATAAGCAGAATGCTTAACTTTTTTGGACTTCAGTCCATGTACTAATTTCTCTTTTCCTTAAATACAGTCCTGCTGTTTATTTTTTAGGAAATGAGCCACAACTTTTCTTCTCTCTTTGCATCTAAAGAAGGTCCTTACTGTGTGGATTCGATGAGGTATCTGGGTTTCACCCTGTGCCTTCCTCAGGCAGTCTGAAAGCAACACTCCCTTCAGGAGAGGGAGTGAGAGGCATAAATCTTTTGTCTCCCTTCTATGGAAGTATCACTGTTAATGTCAATCAGCTGACATGAGAACATAAGAACGCCCATACTGGGTCAGTTGAAAGGTCCATCTAGCCCAGTATCCTGTCTTCCGACAGTGACCAATGCCAGGTGTCCCAGACGGAATGAACAGAATAGCTAATAGTCAAGTGATCCATCCCCTTTTGCCCATTCCCAGCTTCTGGCAAACAGAGGCTAGGGAGAGCATCCCTGCCCATCCTGGCTAATAGCCATTGATGGACCTATCCTCCCTGAATTTATCTAGTTCTTTTTTTGAATCCTTTTATAGTTTTGGCCTTCACAACATCCTGTGGAAAAGAGTTCCACCAGTTGACTATGCATTGTGTGAAGAAATACTACTTTTGTTTTTAAACCTGCTACCTATTAATTTGATTTGGTGACTCCTAGTTCTTGTGTTATCAGAAGGAGTAAATAACATTTCCTTATTTATTTTTCTCCACCAGTCATGATTTTATAGACCTCTATCATATCCCCCTCCTTAGTCATCTCTTTTCCAAGCTGAAAAGTCTGTCTTATTAATCTGTACTTATATGGAGACCTCAAAGAGGTGCTTGTATGGTAGTTCTGTTTGTGCCCTTCTCTTGGAGCTGTGATTCAGTATTGGCATTTATTAGAGAATAACGTTTTGTATTTCAGTGTTTTCATATCCTTTCTCATCAAGATCTTGCCTCTCACAATCTCATTAAAACTTGTTCTCAAATGTTTTAATTTAAAAGAAAAAGGAAATCTACACTATCATTTTTCAACAGACATAAGTGAAAGTTAATGCTAGACATATTACCCTAACGTGCAAGTTGATGACACAACCACCAGTACATGATTGAACTGTAAACTTGGCTGTTTCCCCTCCTGAACCTCATGTTTCAGTGTAGTATTTTGTTAATTTCCTTAGTTTTTGCTTTTAAAAATACTCTGCTAATATTCCGTTAGGATCATGTCAATAGCAGCTAAGTAATTCATTAGTTTGTGACCCCAGTGGAAGAAATAAAAATACACGTTAATCCGTGTCTCAGTCCGGTGAATGTTGTCAGTGAGTAAAATTGTACCTATTTCTGTTATCCATATCCTTTTCCTTTCCCTCCTGTTGTATTGTCTTGTGTGTTTGTAGAGTGTCAAGCACAATGGGACTCTGTTTTTTATTAGGGCCTATGGGCCCTGTCTAGATACCAGTGTTAAATAATAACCTCAGATGATAAACTACAAGAGATGACAAACTACAAAATAGGGGATTTTACAGAGAATTTTGATACAAATAAGGCATTGAAGATGCAATTTGATGTACTTAAAGATTGCAAGAGACTCCTGTAACCTGAAACTAATGATTTATTTAGAGGATCAAAGTAACTTCACTTCTGGAGAGAAGGGAAGGGTGTGCCTTCAATTTTTTTTGGGGGGGGAGGACAGGGGGATAGAACCACAAGACTTGTTCCCCCATTGATTGTATATCATTCGTTATTTGGTGACTGATATACTTGATGAAGCTCCCTTTAGAGGCTATCGATGTCATTATAAGGTTATAAATTTTGGGGACAAGGACTGTCTTTATTGCACAGCACAGGACACAATGTTTATATGTTAACATACTCCCTTTTCCTGATGAGTGTGGTTCTGGTTTGTTCAGGGAATGAGGAAATGGGACTTAAGCTTGGTTGTCTTGCATGATGAACTTTGAGCACTTGATGTGGTGATATGACATTCTAGCTTTTGCTAGTTTCTGCTGTAGTATTCTGTGCTGGCAGGAAGAGAAAGTTGAGCTGCTGATGAGTATGTGAGAGTGATGGCTAAGCTCTAGTAATGTGAAACTTGACATAGTCTGTGCATGTGTTGAACACTTGATGGCGGTATTGTTCAGAGAAATAAATTATAGTGGGAAATATTCAGTTAGTATTGAGCAAGGAGTAGCAGATAGCTGGAAGGTAATAGATGAGTCAAGAGGAAATAGAAGATGAAACAAAGGAGTCTTTTATCCATATGGAAAAACTTAAACCACTCTGCCTTGCCAGATTTCACATACACCTTCTATATGCCTCCCCAGATCTTCTGCATACACCTTTTGATGGCCCCTTCCTGCATGCTCCTGAGATCTTTTTTTCTTATCTTGGTGAGGCCCCTGTATCTGAGACCAGAAAACATGGTTCCCTGGCACGCTTTTGTTTGCCCCTCATGTGCATCCAGGTCCTGTACCCTCTTCACTATATCTCTTCCCTTCCATATTTTCTGCTTTTGATCTCCTATTTGTATAAATTTTGCACAAGCTGTCTTATGAAAGGAGACTCAAGGAGCTTGGCTTGTTTAGCCTAACCAAAAGAAGGTTGAGGGGAGATATGATTGCTCCCTATAAATATATCAGAGGGATAAATACTGGAGAGGGAGAGGAATTATTTAAACTCAGTACCAATGTGGACACTGTGCAGTGACTCCTCCCCCTGTGGCTGGAGAGTGGTCGGGGCAGGAGTGCAGAGCTTCCTGCAGCCAGGGGAGGTTCCCAAAGGTGAGTCTGATCCAGACCTAGAAGCAACTCTTGCAGGTGAAGAGTCAGTCCTGTCTCTCCGCAGTCTTTCCAGGACTAACAGCTGTAACTCGATGCATAGTAGGAGTCCCAGCTGGGGCACCCTAGTCCTGGCTCTCTCCAGCAGATTTCATGGGGGAGACCAGATGACAGATTTTTCATGGCTGTGAATTTGATAGAGTCCTTCCAATGTGTTATAACCTGGCTATTTTCTCTGTTAAGTGAGTAAACTTTTTCATCACATGTATAATTCGTATAAGTTGTTTGCATAAAATCTCCAGATATCTGGATATTCAGCCTTATCAGATAGAACCTTCTATTGAAAGTTACATGCTTTTTAAAATGGAATAACTTCTTTAGTTAGCTGCAATAGCTAATTTTATAATATTTATATAATACACAAGTGAATATAAAAATTTAGTGATGCTATGTTTCGGCTCATGACATAGCTACTGTGAACCTAGCTACTGTAGAAGTAGCCTGGTGATAAATCTAATGAAGATGCTGCATGTGTTGCAAACCTGATTGATTTCCCTATGAAAATGCCTTTTGAGCAGTAAAAATCATATTGCCTGACAGAATTTGAAGAATATGAAATAAACATACTTGGCCAGTGTGTCAAACCAGAACAAAAAATAGCTTGACTTGCCTATAAAGGTAAGTACTGTATATGGGATAATTTTAATACAGATAAGTTCACATCTTCAAATGTCTGATTATAAATTCATTTGGCAATGATTTTTGTTACACATGCCAAATATCTTATTGTATTAACATGATGTGATATGATTAACACATGTAAGATTGTGTCTTCAGTTTACTGTCTGTAGAAACAACATATGTTCAGCAACTGGAATACACGTTTTATCTGTAACTTTCAGCTGAACATATTGAACCATCTCCAAGTTTTAGCAAGGGTGTAGAGGCTTCTGAGAGAGATGACTGGTGCCTGCTGAGAGTGGGGGGACACAATTTAAAGGTTTGGGCTCCTCCAACAGCTTGAGTCAAGGCCCCCCTCCCCTCCTGGCACACTGCCCTCTTATGCTCAGCGGGCCCTCCCTGCAACTCCCAGGTGTTAGTTCCACGTGGAGACACAGTAGCAAATAGCTGGGAGCTGCAGTGAGGGGCCGCTGAACGGAGAAAGGCAGCAGCAAAAACAGTGGCTCTCCCTGCTGCTCCCAGCTGTTTGCCACTGCCTCTCCCCATGGGCCGCAGCTCCGAGGTTGCTGGTTCCAGCAGCTGCCATGGTAAGGAGGGGGCCTGGTGGCACCGTGTGACTGAGCAGGCCCAGCAAACCCTGGTAAAAATCTGGGTAGGCATGTGACCCCATGTCCGTCCGTCCCGTTCTCTTTCCCCCCCCCCCCCCCACCCCATGCATCACCTCTGGTTTTTGTCCAGCGGGGAGGAAGGTCTTGTGGTTCAGCCCCGTGGGGTGCACCGCTCAGGGCTTCAATAGGAGTGGGTCTGAAGCCCCAGCAGGCGCCTCCCACGGGGCTGAAGTCCGGGCTCTTGAACTTCTGAAGATTGTCGTATGTGGCTCGGAGGATCAGTAAGTTTGGCTATCCCTTATCTATGGCAAAGTAGGTTGTTCTAGAATTGAAATAGGTCACCAGGGGCTGAGAATCTTTGACTCCCATTGGAGGATCAGGTCAGTAACTCTTGCCAGATTCTACGGTAGATAAGGGAATGGCAGAATTAAAGTTGAGACTTAATTTCTGTGGTAAGCCCCATTTTGGTTTTATTTTGATATCCCCACCCGCTAAGTAAGGCTACGATTTTTGGCATAGGAATTTTTAGTAAATTTTAAGAACAGAGGTGCAGGGGGAAAAAACAATAAGTCACTGGAAGGTCGCCAAGTGTAGTTTTCACAACATCAGCATTCATGAGCATACTTGGAGATGCTGAAAGGTAAGGCCCAGGGAATGGGGTGTGGGAATTGGAAAGTGAGTACACCCCACAGCATTGGTGCCTGTCCCATGGGGCTGGGCCTGGCTCTGGCTCTCTGCTCTGGGTGCTGTGACCTGGAAATGTGTATAATATGGAGGAGGAGGTAACATTTGAAAAAAAGCATTCCCATACTGAAACACTAATGATCTAGGTAACGTGTCTCCTATGTTGGCCTGTGCTAGATGTTTCAGAGAATGACTACGTCTCTAAAGCAGCCAGCACTAGTTATGCTCAAGGATGCAGGGAATAAGTCCAGAGCTTTCCTGCCCAAACCCCTCCCATATGTGGTCAAAGAGGCACATTTGGGGCACTGGGCACAGTGACTTCCTCTCTGAACTGAGAGCAACAGTAGTAGAGAGGTACCTCTACCACCTCCTGACATCATAGATTCATAGATCATCCTTCTGAAACTTGGCCTGTGGACCTTCTTTATTACTTGCTGTATTGCTGTTCGTATCCTACCACTGCAGTCTTTCAGCTATCCTCCCATAGTTTCCCCGGGCGCATATAGCATTTTCTACTGTCCCTTGCTTTACTCCCCTCTTACTCCAGCAATTCCTTCTCCTCCCCACTTCACCCATGAGTTGTCGCCCCTCAAAATACCCTAAAACTAAGTTTGTTGTTGTTTTGTTTGTTTGTTTTTGGGTTTTTTGTGGTAGAGAGAAAATATATAAGCAGATACATAACACACGTATGCCTACCATCAATTCGATCATTTTGCTAGTTTGTATCCCTTTCTGCACCTTTCATCTCTTTCTGTCTGTTGGACTGGTAAGCTCTTCAGAGCAGGGGTGCATTCTTCCCACACTGTAACCTAGTACAATATAAATGTTGATAGTCTAGTTAATTGTACAGAAATATAGTATGGGGTGCAGATACTGTAATCATTTGCACATTCATCTTCTGTCATCTGATCTTTATTGTAATCAAGACCGTTAATTTTTGTATGACTGAATGGTAAGCCCACCCAAAAGGTGCACAGATGCTGGAGCTATAGGACTCAAAGAACCGAAATAGGGTAGATAGAGTCATGTGTTTTACCCAGAGGCTTCATAAACATCTTGAGTAGGTTTTTGGTGATTTTCTGTGATGGCATCCTAGTTAAACTTTATGGTTTTCCTTCAGATTTATACAAAATAATTACATAGGTTTTCTCCCCAGGGTAACCTGTGACAGTGTTGAACTTTTTTCCAGTTTGTGACAAGTATTGGGTTGTAACTGCATACATTCCCTCTTCCTCCTCCTAGAGATATATCTGTCCCAGATAAAACATTTCCGTTTACCTTCTGAGCATCTGATAGACTAGTTGAGCTTTTAAAATGTATTGAGAAGGTCAGATTTTAGATAACATACTTTAAAATATTAAATATCACTGTGTACCCCTGTGCTCTGTATTCATTTGTCTAAAAAAATTGAAATGGTTAAGCAGTAAAATTAACTAATTGCTAACTTTGAATTATAAACTTAGAAACAAACGAGTCCTGCGCTTTTAAGAAGTAGGAGACTAAATTCTTCTCTGTAGTTTTATATTATGTCCATCACCACAATGTCTGAGCATCTTGGAGTAGAAAAATCAAGTATGGTGTTGTATCCGTGGTATTGTCCTCATTATCTCTCATTCCCATGTTCTGGTGGTGGTGGTTGGAATTTTTAAAACTGATTATTGTTACTTTATCTTAATTATTTTTAATGGTAAACAATTCCATAGCAGGGCAAGAAATTCAATGGGCTGCAACTGGGGGACAGGGTGGTGGTGTAATGAGTGTCACTTAAAGAATTTTGGATTTTTGTAGAATCTGTGTGTGATGTCATAAAGCTATAGAGAATTTTCCAAAAGTATAAAAGCAGGAGAATGAAGAGCTGATTACATAAAGACAATGGAACATGTAATTGATTAAAAATTGTATTCAACAAATGGGTGGCTGCTGTAAAAGAATAAGTAGACCTATATAAACTCACGGTTTCTAGTTAGGACTGTTTCTTCATTTGTCCACATTGGTTTCTATAAAAGGCTTTAAATAGTCCATGTTTGGCTGTACTTGTGTGTGAAATAGCTTTTTTTGATGTGTGCTAAGATGTGACTTGATGGGTAAATGTATTAATGAGTAAAATTCATTTGTGAAGCTCAGTGTTGAATGCTGTTTTGAGATAGAAAATGTATGCTAACTAGTGAAAGGTAGCAATTATAGCCTAACAGGAAATGCTATTTATGGTTTTATTGTTGAAATCAAGCAACACCCCCTATTTTTTTCTTTCTTATGTGTAGCTTGATAAGTAATAACATTAGGAGTTTTAAAATTTTTCACTTGACATTTTCTGACACACCTCCCAAGAGGAAAAATGTGTGTAGTTCTAATTCTTTTTGTGAAGAGGAAGAAAACCTTTAGAAATGAACTACAAGGAACTTTGTGTTTAGTCAGTACCTGCTGGTGGATCAGTTGCTGTTTTTTGTTAATACATGGTCTAGCCACTGAATGTCTCAGTTGTTCTTGTATGGAAGAAACTCACTTTGTGGCCAGTACTGGTGAAAAGTTCTTATTCTTAAAGATTTAAAGACAGACATTTTGTTAAAGCAAATTAACTTTATTCCATCAAAGAAATATTATGTGCCTCCCAAATGCCATTTCTGTGAAATATATAAACAAATGGATATTATACTTTGTTTTTCCATTGACTTGGCAATGTTTTTAAAAAAGTAAATTTGAGAGAGAAGCTCCTTAGTAATAATTATGCCTTTTGGTTACTTGGTGTCCTTCGTTCAATTTAACACCAATTTATAAGACTTCACTGAAATTTTGTGTGACTAATCCATATTGAGCTGTATTAGGAACTGGTAAGGTCATATGAAAGTTTAAACTCTTAAGATAAAGATGTAATGGACCTGACTTTTTTCAAATTGGGTCTTCAGTTTGTGGGGGGCTGTCTTGCATCTGTAGCGAACTGTCCTCATTTTTCTTTTTACTTGCCATCAGTTGCCAGGAAAAAGCATAAATGAACTAGATTTTTCCCAAAGCCCTGGTAAATAACTGTGCACTTCTGCTTCTTCCATCATTATTGTCTGTCAACACTTATGTATGTTCAGGTTTCCTACCATATGTAATCTGACAACGTAGCAAGTACTTGATTGTGGTTTCACTGACAAATTAGGCAGGAATGTACTAATGAGAATGGAAGGCTTCTATTTTACTCGGATGGTTGACGAGGGAGAGGAACAGCTGACGGTGTGACAGTTGTACAGTAATGCAGTATATGATTTACATTCAGTTTGTCAAAATATATTCTTTCTGTGTGTGGCAATGGTTCTCTGTAGTTAATATTTTCAATTCATTATGCCTAGGTACTGCAAGGGTCTCTCTACAGGGGATGATTCTACATGAGTTTGCTGCAATTCTTAAGCATAGTCGGGTGAGTTAAGGTTGAACTTCCGTCCTTAACTCAGAATTTTCTTGCTTTTTATGGGTTTTAAGTTATTCCAATGACACATTTATATTAATACGTATAGGTCCAAATTTTCAAAAGAGATTAGTGATTCAGTTTGCTCAAACTGAGACACTAAAAGGGGCCTGACTTTCAGAAAGTTCTGAGTACACACGCTTTGAAAATCCATAAGGCCCCTGGAGTGAGCTTCAGATTCGCCCTCCCCCCTGCCATCAGTAGTCACTTCTGAAAATTTGGGCAATAGACTATAACATGGCCACCTTTTTTGAAATTTGTGTTTGCATAAATAAGTAATGATTGTGTTATCTGCAGGAACAGTGAGAAGTTCAAGCTAATCTCAAAGCAGGTTATAATGTAATCAGTTCAGCAAAATGGCAAATCCAGAATAATACATGAAACACCACGTTTTTGTTTCAGAGCAGTTATGAAACCACAATGTCTGTTTATAAAGAAAGGTTAATTACATTGACAGAGAGGTCAGCTGCATTACCATGTTTGTATATGGTTGAATTTGCCATTTTGCCAAACTAATTGTATTTTATCTTGTCTTTAAATTAGCCAGCATACCTTCTCCTATTTTTTCTTAACAAACAGCGCAGTCAGCACAGATTTATGTAAATGGGTCTAACATTTAAAGAAATCCTGTGATTTATTCTTAGTTCAAGTACGAATGCACTAAAACAATGTTATAGGCACAATTTAAAACCACAAATGCAAGAGTACAAACTAAAATTCCCCTTAATTTGCCCATTACGCTTAACTATTGCAGTACTTTGCCAGCTCGCATGAGACTTCTCTGCAGACCCTAGGCACAATGTGCTAAGGACAGGATTTAGTCTTAAAGTGTTATAAATGTAAGTTGCCAGAACCTTATTTAACTGTCAGTTATGCTTACTTCCTTTTACCTTGATTATTCACTGATGCCACAAGTTAATTTTTGTAACCTTCATTATTGCTTTTATGTTAAAGGAATTGGGATTGGATATTAGGGGTCCTACTGAATTAGTGACAGATATCTAACCTACTGTGTTTTTGTTCTTAACCTGGTATATAATGAATACTTTTTGGAGCTTAAATATCTCGATATTTGGTTACTCCAATATCACACAGTTTATTTTAAACTTCAAATTGAAAGGCTGTGTTGCTCCATTTGTATTCTGTTAATGCACAAAGATAGGCTTAGTGTAGTATGGTGTGATAGACTATGAAAACTGATTATGTAGAATGTTAACAGGGAGAAAATGTTGCTGTGAAGGAATATTAACTTTAAACTCTTCTTTCAAAAGGATTTTTGGACCCTGAAAAGAAACTTTTTTCTCATCGGATATTGTCAAGAGATGAATGTATTGATCCATTTTCTAAAACGGGGAATCTTAGGTATGTATGGGGGTGCGAAACTTCTTAATAAATAATCCAGGGGAGGAAATGAAGGCAGAATGTTGGGAACATAAGTATTAAAAGGAGAAATTGTCTTTATCCCTTCTGTACCCCATAAATCTTTACCTTCACAGAGGGTAATAAAACTGAGAAGTGCAAGCTGATGTTTATAGGCTTCATCTACTTAATACTTCAGTGGGTGTTACACCCTGTAATGTTCAAGCAAGATAATTTAGAATCTCACATTCAGTGATGACCTCTGTTTTCAGATGTTTTAAGTCTGCAGATAATTGCAACTCAGGGCAAGTCTACACTACAGCACAACATCATCACAGTTGCACCGATGCAGCTGCGTTCTTGTAGCTGGTGAAGATGTGCTATGCCATAGGCATAATTACTCCACCTTCTTGAGAAGCGTAAGCTATGTCTGCGGGAGAGCGTCTGGACAGTGTGGACAGCACGAAACTTGTGTCACTTGCGGGGAAGTAGGGGACTTTTTCACACCCCTAGGCGACATATGTTAGATCAATTTAAGTGGTAGTGTAGACTGGCCCTAAATTTTTTCCCTCTGTGGTTTGCAGGCAACCCTTGTTGTTTTATTTCATCTTGTGGTTCATTTCATAATATAATTTGTGCGTTTTTATATTGTAGAAATTTAAGCCAAGATTTTCCAAAATAGTAGCCTAAAGATGGACTCTTAAATCTGTATTTAGGTACTTACATGGCCTGACTTTGCTGGGTCCTCATCACTTTTGAGTTTCATTGATGATCAGCACTCTTGAAAAATTACATTTCAGTGCTTAAATTAAGCTCCTTAACCCATACTTTAGGCTCCAATTTTTGGCAATCTTGGCCTTCTGCCTGTGTAAAACATAGGATTGCCTGATATTTAATAATAGCCACATTGGAGCTGTTATGGGGAGCGGAGGATTCCTCACCGCAAATCATACATTTTTTTTTTTTTTTTCTTATCCTGGGGATATTTTTTAATCTATTCTGAGTATTCTCCCATCAGGTTTATGACCAGTAAATATTAAGACTTCTTGTTTTAGAGGTAATCTCTGTGGAATGAATAAGTCTGACCAAGTTACTATATAGGATGTTATTTAGGTAGAAGAACTAGACTGAAATTCCGTGTAATACACTATATATACTCAAATTTAAACTTTGGGAGGGCTCATATTTTTGACCACTAGAACCGAAGGGGACAAATAAATGTAATTGCTATTTTTTTTAAGACTTGTGTCACTAACTTGAAAAATTCTTTCTAATAAATGTTCATAAAACTTTTTAAAACCACAAAAAGATGATTGGTAGAGTAACCAGTAAGAAGAGCTGCAGACTGTATGATAACTGTTACAGGTAAACGAATTGACTCATCTGGAATCCTAATAAACATGTTGATTTTTTCAGAAATCATTCATGTTTTAATTCATTTAACACCCACAACTAACCAGAATGTCAACCCAGAGTGTTTTAAATAGTAATCTTAAAACAATAAAAACAAGTTCCTTTTTTTTTTTTTTTTTTTAGAAATCTCTTCCCATGTGGTGACTCCATGGTTTGCATTATTGATGACCGAGAAGATGTTTGGAAGTTTGCACCCAATTTGATAACTGTAAAGAAATATGTATATTTTCAGGGTATAGGCGATATTAATGCACCACCTGGATCAAGGGAAACTCAGATGAAAAAGAAGGGTAACTCCATTTTATTTATTTTATTTTTGGAGCAGCAGTTGACTAGCAAACCAAAACCATGCTAACAAAGTGTTGTCTAAAAGAAAAAACTAATAGTGGGGTTTCAGTGTCTACCAAACTCATCCATTTTGCATTTGACAGAATTTTATTTTCCGCAATCTGTAAACGGTGGAAGAACAGATGGCATAGCAGTGGTTTTCACCTGAGAAAATAGGTCTGAAAAGGTGATGACTGGGTAGGCCAATATATCCAGGATTTATTGAAACTCATAGAAGTAGCTGGAAAGGAACCTACTTTATTTACAGTTGAGTATTTTAGAGAGAAGCTTTCATTTTAGGATAGTTAGTATTTTTCTGTACATGTTTAGTTCCTGTTGAGCCTGTTTACCGTTCTTTTCCGTTGTTACCATCTAGAAATGAATTCAGTTCTATGTTACATTTATTCTAGTAATGTTTCATGTGGTTAAAAAGTATAAGAATGGAATGAATAGCCTGACAGTCTGCTTCTCAAAATATAGTATGAGATCAGCATGCAGTAGTGGCAGTCAAGTCACCAAGTTACCAAGGGGCAGTCAAGTCACATGTATGCCTTTTTATGAACAAGATGTGGTCATCTCTGCTAAGAATGGCCTTGGCTATTCCTGCCAAGAATATTAACTTCATTTGTCTGCTGCTTGCCAGCTGCCTAAAAATCCTGTCTATAAAAGCTATTTACAGAGTAATCCTTTTCCTGCATATGAAGCACACTGCTCTCGTTTGTTGCATCTCGCTAGTGCCTTCTTAAAGGGTTTGATCAACATATTTTGATGGTAGTAAAATATATTTTTCAATTTCTAAAGCATTTTCTTGGTTGTGTATTCAATCAGTTCTGAAAACAGACTGTAGAAAAAATATGGGCAGAACTTGTAAGTTCATAAAGAGGATGATCTTATGGCTAATACTCTGGATTGGGACTCTGGAAAAAGCTCTGTGACCTTTGGCACATCGTGTGTGTTTAATACTTCAGTTGCCCATCTAAATGGGAATGATACTTTCTTACCTAATAAGATAAAGCATTAAGTTTTGTGAGGCAGACAAATAATATGATGATGAGGGCAACATAAACTGGGATTTTCAAGAGGCTTAAGGGAGTTAGGCACCCCACTTCTATTGCGTTTCAGTAGGAGTTGTCTATAAATCTTACACCCTTTGAAAATCCCAACTGAGAGTATTCTGATCCGTAGATATGTTTAGCTGTAGATTGAACTCCTTTAATTTATGGAGGAAAGGAATGATGTTGAGTTTCTGAAAGCATAATTGAAAGCTAATCTACTTGGAAGGATAAAAGAGGGAAACTTCATTGTATTTTTTTGTGTGTTTGTTCAGTAAATCATTCTTCAAAAACAACTGAAGCATCTGATCCTACAGTGGTAACAGCAAAAGATTCTGAAGAATCAAAGAATGTTACGTGTGTGGAAGAACAAAGTAATGGTCTTAGGAAATCTACAAAAGAGATATGTACTACAAATGGTAGTAACTTTATGAGCAGCGAAACTTCTAACTTGGGGTTGAATTCCAATGACAAATTAAATGTTAGAGACTCCTTAAGTGATACCATTGATCACAAAACAAATGCTGCCGTCA
Organism: Dermochelys coriacea; assembly: GCF_009764565.3. Classification (NCBI taxonomy): domain Eukaryota; kingdom Metazoa; phylum Chordata; order Testudines; family Dermochelyidae; genus Dermochelys; species Dermochelys coriacea. The sequence continues at coordinate 106,025,134 of NC_050069.1, forward strand.
TTAATGATTCAACAAGTGTTAAGGAGTCTCAGATTTCTTCAGAACAAGATGATAGGACAGTTACAGAGAAGCAGCAGACCCAAGACAAGACAACAAATAACTTGGACTTTGAACTGTCTAGTGACAGTGAAAGTGATGGTGGTTTAGATGCTAAGAAGTCGTCGTCCTCTTCTGCCTCAGATAGTGAAAGTGAGGGAAAGAGAAGCTGGAAAAAATCAAAGCAGCCTGTACAAGATGAAAATTTGCAGCAAGAATGTTGCACTGATATGAGTGGGGGAAAGGATGGTCAAGTGAACCATTCTGGGGAGGTGACAGCTCCACCTAGTGTATATCCTCATGGCAAGAGAGTTGATCTTGAAATGCAAGAAGAAAGCGAACAGGACAGCCTTTGTGATCTGGGAAATGGGTGTGCAGATAAGAAAGAAGCAGAGACAGAGTCCCAGAATAGTGAGCAGTCTGGGATTACAATGGGTGAGTCTTTAGATCAGAGCATGGAAGAAGAGGAAGAAGACGACACAGATGAAGATGACCATTTAATATACCTCGAAGAGATCCTTGTTCGGGTGCACACTGATTATTATACCAAGTATGATAAATTCCTGAAAAAGGAGATCAATGAAATTCCAGACATAAGAAAAATAGTACCAGAATTGAAAAGCAAGGTATTGGCAGATGTTACCATAATATTTAGTGGACTCTATCCAACAAATTTCCCCATAGAAAGAACCCGGGAGCATTATCATGCTACAGCACTTGGAGCTAAAATTATAAGGAACCTAGTACTGAATGCTGATGATCCCAACAAGGCAACCCATCTGATTGCAGCAAGGGGAGGTAAGTAGGTGAAATTTATCAGTTTTCTGTTAATAAAAATATTATTTTAACTCATGATTTTATTTACACAAAAAGTTGGCTGAAGACTTGAAAAGGTTAAATATGGGCCTTGATCTACTTGCCATCTTTAATGTTGATTTAAATTATGGGGGGAAGTAGCTTAAAGATTTACTGCAGATCATTTTTTAAAAGGTCTTGTATCCTTTTTGCTTCCTTAGGTTTAAGAATTTTTTTAAAATTGTTTTTCTTTTAAAAACAAACATCCATCAAATCTGGTCTGTCTTGGTCTTGCGTGTGTCAGATGGGAAGTGTATTGCTAGCTTTTACCCTTTGATGAAAGGGGGGAAGGTGCTGATTATTCAACGAAGATGATGTTCTAAAATTAAGGTTTTTTTTTAACTGAAATAGGTGTAACTGAAAAGAAACAAGTGATAAGCAGTTTTGACTTAAAGTTCTCCTCTCACTTGCTCAACTTTCATAAAACTAAAAACACCTTTTAAGTCCTCTTTATAAACCATGAACAAGCAAACAAAGAACATGAGTCCAGTTTTGTTACCTTTGATTTTTTTTCCTAGCCTGCCTACTTTGTTACAAGATTAGAATATATGCAAAAATCAACATTAATTTCATTTCAAAGGATTACAATATAAAAACATCATAGTATATTTTTGTTAGTGTGGTGAAGCTTTTTTTCACCCAAATCTATAACTTCAGTGCAAGGTCATAATATCCTTTCCACTTCAATAGTCTGACCAATTCAGTCTTCCATCTTTTTTCTTGAAAAAGAAATATTTTTTCATATTCATCATGAGTTCTGCACTGAATATTGAAAACAATGGTAATTTCTAGGTTCCCAAACTTTGATTTGTGGCGCATCATGGCAAAGAACGTTTTTGATGAACTTGGTTTCAGTGGTTTAAAAACTGTTTGGCTAGATGAATGGTGACTAAGCCCCTGCCTTCACTGCCAGAAAAAGGGGTGGTGTTACAGTGGGATAACTATCTTGGATTAACAATCTCATTGTAAAATCCTAGTGGAGACATGGCACAGGTAGCTTTTACTGTGATTATAGCCAGGTAAGATATCAATGGGCAAGGTGTGTTTGTAGTGTTGATCTCGGCTAGCTAGGTTGTGGTAAAAGCTACTTGTGCCTCACCTCCACCTCACTTTTACAGTGAGGGATACATGACCCGTGTTAGTTATCACACTTTTTAATACACACCTTTCTTAGCTGTGAAGACGTAGCCAAAGTGTCCAGATTGGGAACAGTTTTAGATTGAGTGGAGTTGGGGACTTCCAATGATTGCAGGTATGCTAGTTGGGACTGTGCATTCATACAATTCTCATTTTGTGAATGTGTTTGGTGTATGCTTCTGAAAACTTGGGTCACAGTATTTCATGACCCCTTGAGCTCTGCTGCAGTTGCTGTTGAGTAGATCTTAGTCTGAGAATTGCGCCGATGTCAATGCAGTTCCATCAGATAAGAATTAAGCACAAAATGTGAGTCGCATTCCATTGGAAGTGTAAAGGGCTTGAGTATTTTAGTCATAAAAATCACTAAATTGATCTCTTATGTGTTTCTTCAGGGTTTTCCATTCCAAATTACAAAATGTCTCAAAGGGGCTTTGCCTCTTATGGCCACTAATGTGTTTGTTTTTTGCATAAAAAGAATAATCCTGAATTTATGACCAAAATATTTCCATGACAGTTTGACTCAAGGTAATTACACACTTGCATTTGCAGCATGATAAAGAAGCTGGAGTGAGGGGAAAAATAATGCTTGAATGTTTAAGTATTAAGGAAAGAATACAGGAAGCTAGCATAATAACTTGATTTTTGTATATGTTCTTGTCTCTTCTCGCGTGGTGCAAAGTAAAAGCTCAGTGCACTATTTTAGGAACACCTAGTTTTGAAAGGCTATATAAAAGTTTCATAATATACATATTCTACCTTGTTTGCCTTGCTGTTCCATAAATAGGAAGGGAAACTGACGATCCAGTTTTCTGGAAAAAGTCCTTGTGTATTTTATCTAATTTGTAGACCTAGGTATAAAAACTTGTTCTGCAGGGCTGTTGTCCATATCCAAAAATATTTGTAATAAATTTAAATTGGCATTCTATTATTGTTTAACAGTGCAATTAAAACCGCAATTAATTGTGACTATTTTAATCTCTTGATTAATTGTGATTTTTTAATCATTTGACAACCTTAATTTTAAATGAAAATTTCAAGTCTGCAGAAATAAATGGCTTGTGTCCCCTCACTCACCAAGAAGAGCTTCCCTTCTCCAGTAGTGAGTGGATATTTTTAATCTCCTCTGATTTTGATACGAGGATCTAGATCTCCATGTTCTCACTCGATAACGTAATTTAAAAAAGGAAAAAAACGCAAATCAGATAGTTATTTTGACTACATTGGTGGTTTCCGTTATTTTGCTCTCAATATTTCACTTACCACGAAGAGTAAACACTTGGTATTGCTTACAAATTAGTACTGCAAATTGTGTGTTTTATGTGGCCTTTTTGCATGCCTTTTTGGTGACTTTAACCTTGCAAGCTTATAAGTAAAAACATAAGGATGGCCCCACTGGGTCAGACCAATCTAGCCTAGAATCCTTTGAACCCCCCCCCCCCCCCCCCGGCTCCCGAATTCTAATAATTAGTGAGTTATAGCTTTTGTAAAGGGAAATTGTATTGACTCTTCCCCAACATATTGTGTTCATCTGTCTAATAATTCTATTCTTTACTGTACTTTCATCCAGTTTGCCTAGTACTGAAGTTAGGCTCACCAGTATGTAATTCCCAGAACTGCCTCTGGAGCCTTTTTTAAAAATTGCATTACATTAGCTATCCTCCAGTTGTGGGACAGAGGCTGATCTAAGCATTTGGTTACATACACAGTTAGCAGTTCTGCAATTTCGTATTTGAGTTCCTTCAGAACTTTGGGTGAATGTCATCTGGTCCTGATGGCTTCTTATTGTTTAATTTTATCAATTTGTTCCAAAACCTACTGTTACTGATACCTCAAACTGGGACAGTTCCTCAGATTTGTAAAATGAATCCTCTGCAGTGAAAACAACGTAACCAATTCATTTAGCTTCTCTGCAATAGTCTTGTCTTCCTTTGCTGCTCCTTTTGCACTGTGATGGTCCAGTGGTCCCACTGATTTTGACAGGCTTCCTGCAACTGAGATACTTAAAAAAAAAAAAAAAAAAAAAAAAAAAATTCGTTTTTGTTTTCTTTTTTTGCTCTTGTACTCTGCTCTTTACCCATGGTGGCATTTTGATCCTCTGACGGTTCTTTTGGTTTAGTTTGAGCCTCTATCATGGTGTTTTTAAATAGTTTCCATGCAGCTTGCAGACATTTCACCCTTATGACTGTTCCTTTTAACTTCCATTAACCAGCTTCTTCATTTTTGTTTAGTTGAGTGCAATTGTGATTTCCCTCCTGTGAGGATGTTAAATATAATTACGTTATGGTTACCACCAAACGTTTCAGTTATATGCACTTCTTGAACCAGATCCTGAGCGCCATTTAGGACTAAATCAAGAATTGCCTCTTCCCTTATGGGTTCTAGGACTAGCTGCTCCAAGAAGCATCTAGAAATTTTATCTCTGCATCCCAACCAGAGGTGACATGTACCCAGTCAATATGGGGATAGTTGAAATCCCCCATTATTTTTGAGTCTTCTGTTTTTATAGCATCTAATATCTGTGTGTTTCATAGTCACTGTCACCATTGTGGTCAGGTGGTTGGTAGTATATTCCTATGCTAGACTCTTATTATTCAAGCATGGAATTTCTATCCATAGAGATTCTGTGATAGTTGGATTCATTAATGATTTTTACTATATTTGACTCTATTCTTTCTTTCACGCATAGTGCCACTCCCACCAGTGTGATCTATTCTGTCATTACTAGGTATTTTGTACCTGGTATTACCCTGTCCCATTGATTATCTTCATTCCACCAAGTTTCTGTGATGCCTGTTATATCCGTATCCTCATTTAATACCAGGCACTCAGGCTTACTATTTAGACTTCTAATGTTTTATACAAGCACTTATAAAACTTGTCAATATTTAGTTGTCTGCCTTCATGTGATGTAATTTAAAGTATCCAATATAACTCTCTCCTTCCTTAAGTAGTCGGTTTTTTAAAAAAAATACATTTTTGTCCCAGCTAGTTCCACAGTCATAAACACTCCAATTTTGATCGAACAAAAATATGTTCTACTTTTTGATAACCACTTTTATAGAATCTGTTTTAGCTGTACAAATATCTCTGCTTTGTAGAATGCTGAGCTTTAGACATGAATGCCCTTTCTAATCTAGTCTGTAGTCACAAATCTCCCCTTCAAAACTCTCCTTAATACTTTCCTCTGCTGTGATGCCTATAATAAATCATCCAGCCAATGCCATGGCTTGGTTGAGTGGTAGTCGGGGATAGCCGATTTCTTCTGTATGTGAGGAGGGATGTTTGAGCCCACTGAATTGTGCAATAGCCACTATACCTACAAAATCTTTTAATCAGTTTCCTTCTGTTTCCTCTCACTTCCCTATTGTTTGTTACACTAAGTGTATCTTATTTCAGATTAGATTATCTGGCAAAGAATAATATCCTCGTGCGTGTACATACAGCACTGTGTCCAGTGAGGCTTTGAATCTGTTTGGGGTAGTTGGTCACTATCAAAATGCAAATGATAAAGTTAGATTTTATTTTTGTTTCCTTATGTACAAAATAAACTTTACATGTAATAGAGCCAAGAAAATATTTCTAAACTCTCTACAAAATTGTTGCAAAAAATATGCATCAGTTTCCAGTTCTGGTTGTTCTTGAAAGCAATTGTACAGATAACTTCTGGACGTGTTTATTGTGATTCTTTGTAAAATAGCCCTCTATGTTGTAATTTTAACGCTTGTTCAGAAATATCAGTAGTATTCAAGGCTAGCTGGAGAGTAAGGCACATAAGGGGTTCTCAAACTTCCTTGCACCATGACCCTCTTCTGACAACAAAAATTACTATATGGCCCCGGGAGGGGGGACAGAAACCTGTGCCCGCCCGAACCGGCCAAAGCTGAAGTCCAAGGGCTCCCAGGTAGGGAGCTTGTAACCTGGGTGGTGGGGTTTGGGTTTCAGCTCTTGGTCCCAGCAAGTCTAAGCCAGCCCCTGTGACTCCATTAAAATGGGATCACAAATCACTTTTGGGTACCAACCCACAGTTTGAAACAGTGAAACATTTTGGGTGTTTCCTTTTTTTGTTGTTTCTGGAATGTATAATTTCACTATTAACATGATTTTGTTAGGAGTGTATATGGTACCTTTCTACCAAAATTAAAAAACAAAAAAAACCCTGAGATTAAATAAGAACTCAATTTGCAAAACTGTTTGTATCACAAATGTCTTTAATGACTGCACATCCTTCAATGAATCATCCACTATTGTTAGCTTAGTATAAATATTAGGTTTAACTTTAGGTTTTAATTATATTAATGTGCTACATCATAGTATGTGAACTGAGTATTAATGATTTGAAAGCTAATTAACAATACTGTGTGTGAATACTATTGCAATAAAAATGAGCCTTCACTCTATGGAGTATTAAGTAATAGAGAGGGTAGCTCATCTTTACAACCCAATGATCAGAAATGTAGTCCTGTGTAACCATTTTAGCAGATTTCCAGAGCAGTGGTGGGAAAGAGTTCTTGCACTAAGATAACACCATTGTACCTTTTCCCACACTTACTACAGAACAATTGAGTCATACAACTTGTATGTGGCTGTGGAGTTACTTTTTTCTCTCCTATGTACAGATAGTAGTGATTGTGCTATATCTTGCCCTTTGGAGTAGAAATTCTGAACTACTGACCTAAGATTTCTAGGTGGGAATCGTGCCCTTGCAACATAGTTGGGGGCACAGTTACTCAGCTGTCTGCATGCCTTTCATGCTCATTCTGTTGTGGCTACTTACAAGCTGGTATGTGAATTTCACTAGTGCATCTGTGTTATGTTATGGGTAACCTGTAGAAATTTTGCAGCTCTATCTTTTCTTCAGGCAGTCCCGCCTCTTTAACACTATTTCCACATGGATGCCATATGTCTTTGTCTAACAACTGTTGACAAATGTACGAAAAGACCACCTAAAGACGTGTGCCTGTGGGATTTGTAGGTAATTGTGTGGCTGGTAATTAGTTTGCAGTACAATCCTGGCTCCTTTACACGGAATATATGAAGTGACAAAACAAGTAATATGCTTGGAGGCATTTTGTGACATCAAATCCATGACAATAAACAGCAACAAAGGTTTCAAGGGCACTGGAGTGAAGTCAGACTCTAAAACATAAATTGTGCACTCTGTTACAGTAGTTGATAAGCAGGTGAAGATGTAAAATGCTGGCTGGATCTTTGTTTGGTGTCTAATGTTTTCTTGAGACTGAGGCACAAAGCGAATTTTATACATCCTTAGATTGTAAACTCTTTGGGGCAGGCACAGCCTCTACCTCTGTCTCCACAAATCTATCAAAACCGAGCTCTGATCCAGATCAGGGCATGTGGGTGAAAAATAATACAAGTATCCACTCTTACACACACAGACTTTAGTGTGTTTCTTTGATGTCTCCTTTTTTTAATCTGAGATAGGTGAGATATCATCTTGCTGTTTGCCACATAATGGCAGAGCATTAATAAGCATTTGCAGAAAACTTGAATGTTTCCTTTTAAATATACAGTATGTTTCTGTGCATTATGCTGTACGGTCTGACAGCCTTTTTCCTTTTTTGTGGACATATGTTCTGTTCGAGCTTATTTTACTACAATCAGTTTGGGTAAAGTTCAGGTTATACCAGAATTTCCATTTTAACAGGAGAAAAAGGACTATAATAAGTGTTTTGAGTTAGAGGATCAATTCCAAATGCTTATATATTATGAACCATATGAATTTTTATGACAGTGTGATAAAATAGTACAAGATTATTTAGACTGTTTCAAAAAGTGCTGTGACTAAAATTTTTCTAGTGCTGTTTTTTCAGTTTTCTTTTTAAAATGTATTAAAGCAGTCTAAGGCATGAGTTTAAATGTGAGAGATTCTTTGGCCATTTGTAGACTTTGAAAGATGTTAAACTTGTCAAATTAAAGCCTGGGCGGGAGGCCACTGGGAATTAAAGACCCATAGCATACTGTAGACAAGGCAAACATGTTGGCTGATGTGTCCCAAATTATAATCTAGACCAGTCATGAGCAAATTGCGGGAAAAGGGTCACAAGAGTTTTTTGGGTTGTATGTGAAGAAACTGGCATCCCGTGGACTTGCTGCCATAATAGTAGGAGTGGGATAAAAATAGAGTGGGTATTGTGGGCCAGGAGCGGGATTAAAAAAAAAAAAGTCCCCCTGTGCTGCGAATACCACCACCACCTATTCCCATTGCTTCAGCTGATCTCTGAACAAATATGAATAGGCTTGGCAGAATTGTGTATTTATAATTTTAATTTTTAAAAACTTTGAAAGACATTATTGACTATTTTTAAGCTTTTTAAAAAATTTATGTAGTTAATTTTCCACAACTGTGAAAATTTACTTGGGGGGAGGCATCAGACCATTATATAACAACAATGTAGGTTGAGATTCAAAGAGTTAAAGCTTCATAACCATTAAAACACAAATTGTCAACATCACATGTCAAAATATACAGAGTAAATATCCTTAAATCAGACTGAGTTCTCAAGCAGCATTTTTTTCTTAGCATATCTGTAAAATTCTGTTTTTAGAAATTTTTTGCTCTTTGTAGGTGGATGGTGAAATTGACATTGGTTTTAAAAAATCTAATCTTTCTGCTCCTAAATATAAAATGCTTTGAGTGGTTTTCTTCACTGAGCTTCAGCTAGAAAATAAAGCTGAGCAGTTTCTTGACAGGGCTTGTCTTTGGCGATATTGGGGTAGTAGTAAATGGGACAGTGTCAATGGTGTTACTCACCAAAATGTTTGTTGTTTTTTTTAAAAGCAGAATAAATTTAGTGACCTTTTCACCAATTTCATCCAAGTTATTATCCAGTCATCATCATTTATGACAAAGCTATAGGACTGTAGAAAGCTACATGACATACATTTTAATGTATCCAGTGTTGTTGTAGCCATGTCTGTCTAATATCCTGGAACAGACAAGATCGGTGAGGTAATATCTTTTATTCATTAGACCAACTTCTATAGGTGAGAGAGACAAACTTACACAGAGCTCTTGTTCAGGTTTGGGAATTCAGTGACATTCATTTTGTGAATGGGCCATAATAAGATTGGAAGTCTAGTGACATACCAGTGGTGCTTAGAGATCAAACTGCAGTATGAACTGGAGTTCTTTTACTTCCATCTATTGTCAGTAAATCTTGTTCCTCTGAGTTTGGTTCTGCTGATGCATACTAGGCAGGCTCTTACGTTTACAGTGTATTGTGGGGGCCAGAGCACTTGGACTTTGGAGACTATCTAAAGAGGTCTGCCAGTCTACTACCTGATTTGGTTTAATGCTTTTTAAGGGGTGTCAGGTTTAACATATCTTCAGCACAAGTCTGTGGACATATAACATGGATTGCTCAGACTGGGCTTAAAAAGTCCAACTTTTGTAATGCATTTAGCTTGGGTAATGACTATAGATAAGTCAGTTTGCTTTCTGGTTTTGCTGCACTGTTGAGGTCGCAAAGGCTACAAAGTGATGAGTAACACACAAACTTAGTGAGAATTTATAAAGGAGAATCATGAAATGTTCTAGTTCTGTAAAACCTTGTTTTTACAAAACAACTAAGCTAAGTGCCCCTCTAATAGTCCAGCTATCAACTTCATACACATTTAGGGCATAATAATTTGTTTTATTCAGTCTTGTCTTAAGATACCATTGTTATATAAAAGCTTCAGGATCTGGCTTTTAAAGAATGTAGGCATGTTTACCTATTTATCACTAGCCCCTGCTTTCTGAAGAGGGGAAATACTCACTTAGCTCTGGGAATAGGGTATGAGGCAACTGGTAGGACAGCTAAACATATTAAATAATATTGAAGTTTAGATTAAATTTGTCCATAAAAATAAAATTAAAATCTTATTAGTCATTCAAGCCACTGCAGTATTTAGACTATTTTGTATTTTAGATGTGCCAGAATAATCTCATCAAAATATTTGTCCAGAGGACTAGAACAATAAAATGTGTATAACCCGAAGATCACAATAAAAATAGCGTTGCATTGTTGTTTTTATTATTTATTAGTTACAAATTGGGTAGGTCGTGTGTGCAATAGTTCTTTTTGCCACTTTTAAACTGAAAGTAACCAACAATAGGAGTGCTGTTTCCTTGCTTCTGTTGCTAAGACATCAAACAGCTCTGAGAAGGACATTGTTTTCTACGTGTTATGTCCCATGTTGTCATGCTTTTCTTTACAAAAGGTAGTGAATAGCCTGGATTCATTTTTTTTTTTAATGCCTAAATTGATATTGGTCAACAAAATTTCTTTTGCAGTTTGTGACTGGTATTTTTTTTAAAACAGAACGCAAGATAAAATTCTAGGCATGATCACAAAGCTGGAAAGGTTTCATAAGTGCATAGAAACAAGCCTGTTTCTTTAGCTGCAGACACAAATGATGTTTGTAAGCCCAGAGCTGTTCTGTTTCCTAGGAACAGAATGTATTAAAATAATGGCAACTTTTATTAAGACTCCTACAGGCTTTATCTCCTTTATTACTGCAACATAGAATTTAAAAGTAAACAGTCTTTTCCCAATATATAAATGCAGTTCTGCTCTTCTGAAACCAATATGATGTCCTGTTGGGTTTTTTCATCATAAACTCTCTGTAGCAACTCCCATTGGCTGGGGGAGAGGGACAGAGATACCGTCACTAGTCACTGGGCAAAGTCAGCATCATTAGTTGCTGGGCAGAGTCAGCCATGGAGGCAGTGTCACTTTTTTCCACAATGAATATAAACAAGTCAAAATACTGAACACAACAATCTGATGCACTTTGCTACAGTCCTGAAGGTTTCAACTGCTCAGTCACTGAGGCCAAACCGTCAACAAATTAACAGAACTGAAGCATTGCCACGTGTCTGGCAAACACTAAAAACTCTTTGGCAGGCAAAGAATTGTATAAAGCTGTATGACCGTTTTTATTATTTCTTAGAAATTTGAAATAAAAAATACAATATAAACATTTTCTTTTCTGAACACCATCTTCAGTGACGTTATTGGCCCACTGGGAGGATTTGAGGACTGGCACTGGCCCTAAGATAAATTTGATTTTGAGACCCCTGATATAAACTGTCCTCCCCATCTAGCTCCTTTATTTTATTTTTTTTTTCTCCCATAGAATCTCAGGGTTGGAAGGGACCTCAGGAGGTCCTCTTGTCCAACCCCCTGCTCAAAACAGGACCAGTCCCCAACTAAATCATCCCAGCCAGGGCTTTGTCAAGCCTGACCTTAAAAACCTCTAAGAAAGGAGATTCCACCACCTCCCTGGGTAATCCATTCCAGTGCTTCACCCCCATCCTAGTGAAAAAGTTTTTCCCAATATCTAACCTAAACCTCCCCCCCTTTAACTTGAGACCATTACTCCTTGTTCTGTCATCTTGTACCACTGAGAACAGTCTAGATCCATCCTCTTTGGAACCTCCTTTAAGGTAGTTGAAAGCAGCTATCAAATCCCCCCTCATTCTTCTCTTCTGAAGACTAAATAATCCCTTGCTGATCATGATAGTTCTCTGGAGAGATCTATAGCAATCTAGCTGCCTTTTTGCTCTTTCTAGTGACTCTCTTATTGGTTTTAGTCTATAATGCGTTATAAATCAAGGCCTTTGGCCACAGTGGTTCTAGGGTTCCCTCTTTTTCTTTTGCTGATTTGTTGCACTGTCCCAGGGTGCATGTTGACAACTTGCTTGCCTGTCCTGAGTAATTTTACATTCAGTACTCCCATTTGACACTAAGGAATCCATGATTTCTGCTTTAGTGTAGGCGTTAGCTCCTGCCACACTCATGGCAAATCAAAGAGGGTGACCACGTGCTTGACAGTTAGTGAGATACAACTGCTTGGTATAACGGAACACTGCATACATTAATGTTATGTGAAATACGCTCAGGTTTTTATGGGTACTAAATGGGCCACTCTTTGGCCACTCCTGCTTTACTGTGATATCTTTGGCTCTGGTTTTTGGAAATGTCTTTTTTGTTCCTTTTATCTTTTTGCCTGTTTACTCAGTGTAGAAATGCTCAAGTGTTATGAATTGATTGGTTCCACTTCCCATTTGAATGATTTTTAGCGGAACACTGGCTGTCTCTGCACTAAGGAATTTCACTAATTTTCACCACTAAGAAGCTTCTTGTAAAATATCTTAGTGCAGCCAAGGCTTAAGACTTGTTTTAACATGACCTGTAATGTCTTTGAGCCAGCGGATAACTTTCAAAATAGTCACAGAATATCCTATTTAAAAACATAAGCTGCCTCTTTTCTATTCAGAACACTGTAATGTTGTGTTTGACTTAATAATAGGCACAGAAAAAGTACGGCAAGCTCTGGACTGTAAACACCTCCATGTTGTAAACCCTGACTGGCTGTGGAGCTGCTTGGAGCGTTGGGACAAGGTAGAGGAGCAGCTCTTTCCCTTAAAGGATGACTACATCAAAACACAAAGGTAAAATTAGTTGCAAAAAAAAAAAAAATGGACCAAAGATAGGTTGATCATCTTTAGACTGGTTTTATTCTCATTCTGTGTAGAGAGTTGATTCATAAGGTGTAATGTAGGGTTTGTATGAAAAGTCTATACCATATTTCAGCCAATTTCTTGTCCTATTTGCATGCAGGACTATCACTGGGAGCAGTTGATCCAAGCTTTGGAGTTTAGGGAAGTCCCTAGGACTAATAGTACCACAAGCGGGGACTTTAATTAAGCAGCAGCAACAGGTCTGACCAGTGGTGCTGCATACTAATGCTGTGGAGGACTAGTAGAGACCAGGAATGGAGGTGTAGCATGACGTAATCATGCAGTCTGCCACCTTGTGAGCACACAGATTCATGGAGTATGAGAGAAGCCTGACCAGCTAGCCATTTTACACGTGGTAACAAAGAGAAGGAAAGAGAGAAAAAACAGAATGTAAGAAGAAAAAATGGGGGGAGGTTGGAAGAGAAAAGGGGAGGATAAAAATGAGAGCAGAGGGGGAAAACACTGATGGGAGAACAAAATGGGTGAACTGAAGGAAGCGTGGTAAGAAAGGAAGGAGACAAAAACAATGGAGTGGGGTGACAGCAAATAGGAAGAGGATAAACCTTGGATGGGAGAGGGGAAGCAGAAGAAAGCTTAAAGAAAAATACCAAAGGGGGCAGAGACCACTATTGATGATGAGCCCTCTTGAAGGAGGTGATGTGACTAAAGAGCTGGTGGCAAGGGGCTTCCAATGGAGCTTCTGCTTTTGCTTCTTGTCCTATACCTTGTAAATCCTGACTGTGTTCTTGTTTGTACCACATCAGTTGATCTTGTCAATCTTGCAAACTGATCAGAAGAGCTTGACCTTTTTATAGGAGATAGCTTTGGAAAATACACAGTGCTGCAAAAAGTGATATTGGTGATTTAATGAATGACATCAGGCTAGGGATTGCTTACTGCCATCCTTTGGTGAAGACTTAAGTGAAGTCATATGCCTGGATTAATATTTATACCATAAATAGGGTTTGTGGGTGCCCAATATGTCTAAAAATGAGGCAGTTTTTAATTTTAGAAGCCTAAACTGGAGTCTAGGAGCTTTGAAAATTTTGGCCAAAGTAAATAAATTGCAACTTCACTAGTTTTTAAAATGTGCCATGAGATCTTATACCCCCAAATATTCAATACTTTAGTTTATTCTTTCACCATAGGATGGCGCCTTCAGACAGAAAAGAAAAGGACAGATAGAAAGTAATCCTTAACAGAATGTTATTCAGTGAATTGCCAACATCACGTCCTCTAAGACCAAAACATTGGCTTTCCTGCTTGCTTAAAATTCAAACTGCAGTTTCAATGAGATGCAGTGATGGTCTTTTCTTCTATATACTGAACACATTCATTTTAAATAAAATGTTGCTCTGGCATCATATACTTTTTTTCATATTCTTACGAGGGAGACTTTTAAAATACAAACTAAGACTTGAATTACTAATGTGTAGCAGCATGTGCATTTTTTCTGAAGTCAAATCTTCTGTTGTCAGAGTTGTTTGTGGCAATGATTGCTATCCTAGAGGGCTTACAACTTCAGGTGACTAATAAATTATAAAGGCAGATAAACTCTTGAGAAGAGATCCTGTTTGCAAGTAAATTCATTTTATAAAGAACATTGGAGAGAAATGGATAATTTTATCTATGAAGTGTCTGATCTTAAATCTCAGTGTTGTGGCAGAACTTTAAAAGTCTGGCATGTATAAATATGAGATTAACTTACTTTTGCTGAACATCCTTCTTAAGATAGGTTTGCCTCCTTACATCACTATGTGATGTATAGCTATTTCTTCTATCCATGCTATTGTATCTGTCTGTTTCCACATGATATTAATCTAAGTGACTGACATATTTGATGGCATCATTAATGGCTTTTTTTTTAAAGTAGACATATATGTGGCTTAGTGCAATAGTAAATTTAATTTGGTATTTTGTAAATTTCTTTGAGGCAGAAGTTGCTGTACTATTTTTTGTTTTTGTTTTGCTTTAAGAGCAAATATTGAATAGCAAATATTTATCATATCCTACAAATCATTATACAAATGAACATGTGTATGCGCACATTTTATCTGGTTTATATTAGTATCTACAAATTACTGTGGTAGACAAATATGTATTGGTTTTAATGCTACAGAGGAAATTATGTGTTAAGATGTTTGAGAAACTGAATTGAGAAATGTTTTAAGATAGCTGTTTTAGAATATTTTTATTTTAGTGAATAAGTATGACATTAAGTCTGTTCTCTCCCTATGCATACATTATTCCTATTAAGTTCTGTGCAATTTTCATATGTTTACTGAGAACATACTTCCTAAGAAATTTATTTTCTGTTTTAGAAAAAAGGCAAATTCATTTTGCCCTGTAATAATCTGTGCGACTGCTCCAGAGCTCTGTTTTGTCAGAGCCTGATGTGTCCCTTTCTCTGAAAGGGAAATCCTAATGCTTCTACTTCCAGGTACAAATAATTAATGTAAATTTCTAATGTAACTTTTTAAAAATTACGTTTAACAGAGAGAACAGTCCTGCCACATTTCCTGATACACACAGTGTGTTCCAGACTGCTCTGTTTCACCCGACGCCTATCCATCCAAAGTTTCGGCCGGGTCCTGAAGTTCGGCTTTATGATCCCAACACTGGAAAGCTAATCAGGAAGGGCTCTCAGTCTTCTGTCCAGTCTCCGTATATCCAGTCTCCAGCTCCTCCCCTCACTTTACCGGTCCACGCGGAGCACTCATCCTTCAGGTACATGAAAGTGTAGCTACGAATCACTTAAGTTTATTTGCAGGTTAATTTTTTCTAATATCACAGGTTTTTTTGTTACTTGATAATATTTCATTCAGTTAGCTTACCTCTTTAAAAATAAAAATGATTTCAACTCTTGCAATATCTTACTAAAGGAAATGATCAGAAATAGATGAACAGCTCTAGTATTACAAATGAGTTTAATTCCTTATAGGGCTTCCTTAACTGTATTTGTAGAAACCCCAAAGAGAATATACTGTTTTTGTATTTTATATACTATAGAATTTATTAGGATAACTTATATCCCAAAACAAGAGTGTCTTGCATGTGAATTTCAGCTCTAAGTTGTATTCATTACTTTGGATTTGTTGTTTGGCTATCAAATAAAATATACAGCTGGCTGCATTATCAGTTTTGTTTGAGAACTTTTACTCTTTGCTTGCCTCATACACGTACTTTCAGATGGGAGATAACTTCAAAATGAGATCCCAGAGTAATGTTTGTTTTTAAAGGGTTAACTGACCAGTGTTACAGTGAGTTTCTACTAGTCAGTCTGCACTAAAAACGTTAACTCACCTTTGAATTAAGATACTAAAATAAAAGGGGAGAAAGGCTGGCTTTGTGATTTAAGGAATAGAACTAGCAACTAAGAGATCTGGGAGCCCTGCCACAGACTCTTTGTGATCTTGGCCGGGTTATTTAAGCCAAGATTTTCAATAGTGAGAGTCTTAGCTAGGCTCCAAAGAATGGATTTTAGGTTCTTACATAAGTCACCTTAATTTTCAAAAGTGCTGAGCACTTTTGATCTTTAAATATTCAGGGTAAATAGGCCTAATCCCCTGAGATGGAATATTAGATGGATTGGATCTGAGTTACCCAGGAAAGAAATTTCTGTAGTATCTGGCTGGTGAATCTTGCCCATATGCTCAGGGTTTAGCTGATTGCCATATTTGGGGTTGGGAAGGAATTTTCTTCCAGGGCAGATTGGAGAGGCCCTGGAGGTTTTTCGCCTTCCTCTGTAGCATGGGGCATGGGTGACTTGAGGGAAGCTTCTCTGGTCCTTGAAGTCTTTAAACCATGATTTAAGGACTTCAATAGCTCAGACATAAGTGAGGTTTTTCATAGGAGTGGGTGGGTGAGATTCTGTGGCCTGCGCTGTGCAGGAGGTCGGACTAGATGATCAGAATGGTCCCTTCTGACCTTAGTATCTATGAATCACTCAGCAACTCCTCTTGACTTAAGTGACTAAATTAGGCACCCTCTCTGTACCTCAGTTTCTCCATCTCTAACATGTAATCTACAATTACTTGGCAGAGTATTGAGGTTAACTCAATTATCTCAGAAAACAGTTGAGATCATCAGAGGTGCTACAGAAGTACAAAGTATTATAAATGCTGAGATGTAAGGTGAACTCTTCTGCATGTTCTCCTTTTCATTGTCTCTAGCGTTTATATTCTTTAAGCCTTCGTGTTACAGAAATCTCTTGCCACCTCCTTTTCTTTGTCAAAAGATTTACATGCTTTCACTTCTCCCTTCCCACTTTCATGATCTTCATTTCTTTTTGTCTCCTTCATTCCACTTTCCTTGCCCCTTCCCAACATGAATTTATTAAGTTCCATTCTTATATTTGAAAAGGAAATTTTCTTTTCAGCTCCTTTTCTAAATCACCACTTTTTACTCTGCATTTCATTCTAATACTCTTTTAAATGAGTTGGCAAGAAAGAAACTTGAAACAGTCAAGACAGCAAGTATTTTGAAAGAGTAATTAGAAAGGTTTTGTTATCTGACGTTAGGGAAGAGGAATTTGTCTCAAAGTTTCAAGAAGCTGGGAAGCTTTTGTGTTGGACTGAATTTATGTATGACTTTTCTAAAACGCTTGCATGTAAAAGTCTGATGTGTTACAATGTCAATCAACAACTTCAAAAGTGCACGCTCTTAATCTCCATATTCTTCCCTTCTCCTTCTCCAAGTTTACAAATTACAGAGCCAAAAATTGACATCCACACAACTATTTTTATGTTGCTTTGTAATGCGAAAGTGGTACCTCGTTTGATTGTCTTCCTCTTCCAAAAGGTATACGTCAGTTGGTATCTTCAGCTGGAAACTTCTGATTAAACCAGTCACAGACTAGGCCTTTGGAAAATTGTTTCCCCTTGTTAATCATGATTGTTACTCTTCAGTGCTTCTGACAGCCAGTGATTGTGGTGCAATTGGGCTGCTTTGATTGTAACCAAAAATACTGCACATTATGTCCAAAATTTTACAAATTCTGTTGGAGAAAGAAAAATCTAAGAATTTAATGACTTCAGGAAGAAGAAAAATGAGATTTTGAAATAAATGGGTATTCTGAATTTTAAAATAAAGAATAATTTGGAGTTCATGGCTTTCAAGATTACAAGTTTCATCGGTGGGGGGAGGTCAAATTTTGGTTTTAATTTGGCCACCAAGAACAACTTGTAGTATATTGGGGGGGAAAAAGCTAAGGGGAAAGTGACTTCTGCATATGCATGATATATTTTTTTCATGGATTATGCAGATTCCTCAGTTGACCCTGTCTGTCTTCAGATTAGCCAATTATGTAGAACAGTACAAAGAATTAATGCTACCGATGATATAGTAATATAAGAAGCTAACCTGTAGACTTCTCAGATTCACTCCTGTCTTGATGTTAACAGGAGCCACTCTAATCTTTAGTTAATTTAAAATCCAATTTTCTATTTGTCAGACCTTCAGTTTTAGAAACATAGGACTTTTACAAAACTGGTAGAGCACAGACTAATTTTTAAATGTTCACTGGGGATGCTAGGAAAATTATGGAAAATATTGGATAGAGGAATTTCTGCTTAAGTTATGTTTACTGGGGCTTGACAAATGCACTATCCAATTGGAAATCAGGGGAACTCTTTCCTGGCAAATTGCCTTTCCTGGCAAATTTTCTCATGAGTTTGTGTTTAAATACTTTTTTTAACCTTTATATTGTGGTAGCACCCAGAGGCCAACTGTGTTGAGGTCCCATTGTGTTAGATGCTGTTCAAACATAGAAAATATCAGTCCCAGTCCCAAAGAGCTTACAGTCTGAAAGACAAGACATAATGAGGGGACGAGACAAACAGGTGGCTCAGAAAGGGAAATGGGGGAGAGAGACTAAAACACAGTAGGATGTGCACAATTCTTAGCCACAGAATAAATAATCATAGCTTGCTACCTGCCTACTACTCAAGTTTAAATATTTTGCCCATACTGTGTTCCTGCTTAGCAGCACAGAAATTGGGAGGTAACAGTTACACTTCATTGTCCCATTTGCTCAGTTGTGGGATGGCTAGAGGTGACATCATGCTTTTTAAAAAAACATCGTAAACGTAGCAAGCCAAAATGTTTAAAATTGGTGCTTAAATGTAGGTATCTCTATTCCATTATAATCAGTGAGGACTGCTGGTGTTCAAAACTTCTGAAATTCAGCCAGGTGAATTAGCTAGGTGCCTAATAGTTTTATTATCCTAATTTTGGGCATCTAGTTTTCAAAGTTTTGTTCGGTTATTTTCATAGACATCATCTCCAGGACAAACCGTAGGTAGAGATGTGCTAAAACAGAACATAATTTCAACAGATTCAAACTTCAGATGCATTATTCTGAACCTGTGCCTATGGCTACGGTTGCAGGTCCAATTCAGAATTAGAAAGGACCTATCTTCTGGTTTTGGTTTAGAAGTACCCCAAAACCTGTAACAACTAAATGGGTCAGGAGTCAAATTCAGAGCCTGTATATGCTAGTTTCAAAAATGCTAGTTCTGGAAGTTACTTTAAAAACTGCTAGTTGTATTAAATGGCATTGCTGTGTCAGCAGGGAGTTTGTCCCGCATACTGCAGAACAGGAATTTTTGGCATACAATGGCATACAAAACCAGGTGGGAGGGGATAGCCTAGATACAGCAACCCAATGTTTTTTGAGTGATTGCACATGTCCATTCCACTGTAGGTGTTTGAGCTCTCCAGTGCATAGTTATCAGATTTTTCTCTTAACGGTACCCACTGCGGTGGCCCCAGTGCTCTCTGCTTCCTCACACATCATTCACAGTCATAAAGGGCCAAACCACCTCTGGGTTTCAAGCCCTGCCACTCTCGTGGTAAGGCAATGCTGAATAGTGACCCTTACCCCAACTGCCTTACTTTTTTGGGCGACGGGAGCCTCCCATGTGTGACAGTTGTGCCATTTCTAAGGGCTTTAAGCCCCATTCTAAAAAAGACTGCAGCCAGACTAAAATATCTACTGCTTGAATCAGTGCTACATCCTCCATCTTGAGCCATTAACCTCAATCCAGATATTGAGCATCTCAGCATTGGTCAGTAGCACACCTCCAGTGCTTCCGGTATTGAGAGGCAGCTCAGCATGGCCAGTACCAAAGAAGAGGCATCAGAAATTGGACTCATTACCAGGATTGTTGAAAGATGCGAAGAGCTCTTCTAAAGACTCAGGAGTGTGTTCAAGGAGAAAGCACTCCCCAGAGCATGCCTTTAAGCAGGGGAGTTTGTTGACTCCAGAGCCCAGTATGGGCCTGTTGAGATCAGTTCCCAAAGCACCTTCATTGCCATGTCCTCAGATCATGTTACCACAAACTGTCTTCCCAGTGTCCTCTACTCCTGAGGCATTTGAAAGTTGCTAAAACCTCTTGGTGATGCAGTCACTGCCAGTTAAAGATACTTGCCCGGCACTGGCACCCAAGATACTGCCATCAGTGCCTTTACCTCATTACTGGGCAGATTCATTGGATTCAACCATCAGGGAACCGATTTAAAGTGGTATCAGCTAGGGGAAAGCCACAGATGATCTCCCCGTTCCCTTTTCTTCAGAGCTTGAGCCTTCTTCACCAGTACTGACAAGTATGGCGCCTTCATGGTCGCAGGAAAAGGCTTCTTTTTCATCAGACTCTGAAGTGGGATCCTGTGTGTCCCAACCTAGCATATCCCATCATCAAGAGTGTGCCACCTGCCTGCCCTGTTTTCAGATTCAGTTGCAGCAAGGGGCATCCCTGCAGCCCCCTCAGCCAGCTCCATCTTCTGGTCATCAGGAGCATCAGCACCATAAGCATCATAGCATCAAATACCAAGTCCAACACTGAACAGATTCAGGATCCTTCTCATAACCAGCTGCAAAAGGAGCAGGAATTGAACCAGCCCTTGATACCACTGACATCCTCTTCCTCATCTGCTGAGGTGGTACTTATTTCTTTATCTTTTGATGATTTTAAGACCCATCAAGGATTATTGAGGAGGATGGCAATGGCGTTAGACATTCACCCAAAGGAGGTCTGGGAAAAGTCTCCAAAGCTGGTGGACATTTTGACATCTGTGTCTCCAGCCAGAATAATCTCATTTATAGGGAGAGTATCTTAGAGCCTACCAAGATTCTCTGTCAGTCCCCAGATTCCCTGCTGCCTTCTGCACATACACCAAAAAAAAAAGTGTAGAAGAGGTACCACGTCCCCTCTCAAGGGTTTGAGCACCTGTATAATCTCTCTCCCAGCTCCCTTGTAGTGGCAGCAATGAATGAGGGAGAGAGAGAGAGACGAGCACCAGGTGTCAATCCCCCAAAAATAAAGAGAACAAGAAGGTGGACTTTTTTGGGAGGAGCCTTTATTCCACAGGCAGGCTACAGCTTTGTATTGCAAACCAGCAAGCTTTGTTGGGGTGTTTTCAATTTCATTTCATACAGTTTGAGTTGAAAGACAAGCTCCAAGATGAGATGAAACAGGAGTTCCAGTTTTTAATAGAGGAGGGAAAATGTGGTCACAAGAACAGCTCTGCAGGCAAGTCTCAATGCAGCAGATTCTGCAGTTCACAGCTGGCCTCTGCTATCAGGATGAGATGCTCGCCCTGGTTACACTCTTCTGGCCTCCCTCCCAAGGTGCAGCAGGCAATCCAGGATTTATCTTTTTCGCTCTTCTCACAAAAGCTGGACAAGACGTTATGTAGTCTCAGACTCTAGAGCAGCCATAAAATCCTTGGACATTTACACCCCAGCAGTGAAACGGAAGGTGTTCCATCCTCATCAGTCCCAGCATTTTCAGGGGTTTGTCCCTCAGGCCCAAGACCTGCCAGGGAGAAGAAGCAGAGGGTACAAGAGACACCCACCACCACCCTCTCTGCTTCGGCAGCCACCAGCTCATAAAGAGAGGCAGCAACGTCTGAGAACTCGTTTTAATGGGCAGGAGAGTAGTCTACCAGTTATAAGAGTGCCATCTTTTTCTTCGATTTTTGAAAAACTTCTCTTCCGTTTCTGTCCTACTTGGAGCCACATCACCACAGTCTGGTAAGTTCTAAGCACAGTGGAAGTGGGATATACACTCCGATTTATTTCTACGCCGCAATCTCCATCCCTCTTCAAGGTCCCCTCTCATGAGACAGTTGCTACAAGAAATACAATCACTCCTCCTTGTAGCAGCTATAGAGGAGTTCCCTTTTTTGTTCAGGGGAAAAGGGGTTTTACTCCTGCTATTTCTAGATCTCAAAGGCAAAAGGGATCTCAAGCCTATTTTAGATCTGCAGCAGTTAAATAAGTTCTCAAAAAACCCAAAATAGAAACTCCACATGGTCACAATTGCTTCTATTATTCCTTCCCTGAAAGTGAGGGATGGGTATGCTGCTCTCTACTTGAAGGATGCCTGCTTTCGCATGGTGATTCATCGGAGTCGCAGAAAATTTCTGAGATTCACTGTCAGCGGGCACCATTATCAGTTCACACAGCTCTCCTTTGGTTTCCTGGCTGCCCCACATGTCTTTACAAAGTGTGTAGCAGAGGTTACAGCTTTCCTCCTGAGGTCAAGGGTTCATGTATTCATTTACCTGGACAACTGGATAAGAGGTCAATCCAGGTTGAAGGTGATATCCAGCATGAACATAATCTGATCCACCTTTGATGCACTTGGCTTGCTGATCAACACAGACAAGACAAGCCTGAGTCCAGTAGAGAAAATAGAATTCATAGGAGTTGTTGAGTCCAGGATTGTACTACCACAGGCAAGGTTTCAGGCAATGCAAAGCCTCATTCTGGATTTAGAGGCTTATGCAAATCTTCATAATATAATGCTGCTCCTCTTCCATGACCACCTTGGTGAGCAGTGAAATTTGTTAACTTACAAAGTTTCATTGTCATCTGCATTGCTCTGAGATACCTGAACAATTGCTCTGAGATATCTGCAGACTGCGTCTGTTACTTGCTTTGAAGGTTTTGTCTTCAACCATAAAAAAGGAGGAAAAAAAAAATCTCCAGTTAATAATGTTGACTGAAGCAATTGAGAGTTCTGCCCATACTCTCCCAGGGACTGGAGTATTTGTGGCACCTTAGAGACTAACAAATTTATTTGAGCATAAGCTTTCGTGAGCTACAGCTCACTTCATTGGATGCATTCAGTGGAAAATACAGTGGGGAGATTTATATACACAGAGAACATGAAACAATGGGTGTTATACACACTGTAAGGAGAGTGATCACTTAAGATGAGCTTTTACCAGCGGGGTGGGGGGGGGAGGACCTTTTGTAGTGATAATCAAGGTGGGCCATTTCCAGCAATTGACAAGAACGTCTGAGGAACAGTGCGGGGAAATAACATGGGGAAATAGTTGTACTTTGTGTAATGACCCATCCACTCCCAGTCTCTATTCAAGCCTAAGTTAATTGTATCCAGTTTGCAAATTAATTCCAATTCAGCAGTCTCTCGTTGGAGTCTGTTTTTGAAGTTTTTTTGTTGAAGAATAGCCACGCTTAGGTCTGTAATCAAGTGACCAGAGAGAATGAAGTGTTCTCTGGTTTTTGAATGTTATAATTCTTGACGTCTGATTTTGTGTCGTACAGATACAGACAGACATCATCTTCCTTTCCAAATGCAAACAGATGGACATCATACCAAAAGGACTGAAGGTAAAAAATCCATTACAATCTACATACCACACAGACTATGCTGACAGCTTGCGGCACAGACTCTCAAAGAAACTGCGTAACCATCTGATCAACATCCTCTATAGCAAACAGGGAGAGATTAAGAATGAGCTCTCAAAACTGGATACTCTCATAAAAAAAACTAACCTTCACACAACCTCCACACAAACTTCCTCGTGGCTGGACTTTACAAAAACTAGACAAGCCATTTACAACACACGCTTTGCTTCTCTACAAAAGAGAAAGGACACTAAGCTATCTAAATTACTACATGCCACAAGGGGCCACAACAGTGGTTCCCTTAACCCACCCAGCAATATTGTTAATCTATCCAACTATACTTTTAGCCCAGCAGAAGAATCTGTCCTATCTCGGAGCCTCTCCTTTTGCCCCTCCACCCCCACGAACATGATACAGTTCTGTGGTGACCTAGAATCTTATTTTCGACGTCTCCGACTCAAGGAATATTTCCAACTCACCGCTGACCAACATATTAACCCACAGAGACCTTCCTACCAACACTACAAAAAGAAGGATTCTGGGTGGACTCCTCCTGAAGGTCGAAACAACAGATCGGACTTCTACATAGAGTGCTTCCGCTGACGTGCACGAGCTGAAATTGTGGAAAAGCAGCATCACTTGCCCCATAACCTCAGCCGTGCAGAACACAATGCCATCCACAGCCTCAGAAACAACTCTGACATCATAATCAAAAAGGCTGACAAAGGAGGTGCTGTCGTCATGAATACGTCTGAATATGAACAAGAGGCTGCTAGGCAGCTCTCCAACACCACTTTCTACAAGCCATTACCCTCTGATCCCACTGAGAGTTACCAAAAGAAACTACAGCGTTTGCTCAAGAAACTCCCTGAAAAAGCACAAGAACAAATCCGTACAGACACACCCCTGGAACCTCGACCTGGGGTATTCTGTCTGCTACCCAAGATCCATAAACCTGGAAATCCTGGACGCCCCATCATCTCAGGCATTGGCACCCTGACAGCAAGATTGTCTGGCTATGTAGACTCGCTCTTCAAGCCCTACGCTACCAGCACTCCCAGCTATCTTTGAGACACCACTGACTTCCTGAGGAAACTACAGTCCATCGGTGATCTTCCTGAAAACTCCATCCTGGCCACTATGGATGTAGAAGCCCTCTACACCAACATTCCACACACAGATGGACTACAAGCCGTCAGGAACAGTATCCCCAATAATGTCACGGCTAACCTGGTGGCTGAACTTTGTGACTTTGTCCTCACCCATAACTATTTCGCATTTGGGGACAATGTATATCTTCAAATCAGCGGCACTGCGATGGGTACTCGCATGGCCCCACAGTATGCCAACATTTTTATGGCTGACTTAGAACAACGCTTCCTCAACTCTCTCCTCCCCTATTGCCCTTACTCTACTTGCGTTACATAGATGACATCTTCATCATCTGGACCCATGGAAAAGAAGCCCTTGAGGAATTCCACCATGATTTCAACAATTTCCATCCCACCATCAACCTCAGCCTGGACCAGTCCACACAAGAGATCCACTTCCTGGACACTACTGTGCTAATAAGCGATGGTCACATAAACACCACCCTATACCAGAAACCTACTGACCGCTATTCCTACCTACATGCCTCCAGCTTTCACCCAGATCACACCACACGATCCATTGTCTACAGTCAAGCTCTACGATACAACCGCATTTGCTCCAACCCCTCAGACAGAGACAAACACCTACAAGATCTCTATCAAGCATTCTTACAAGTACAATACCCACCTGCTGAAATGAAGAAACAGATTGACAGAGCAAGAAGGGTACCCAGAAGTCACCTACTACAGGACAGGCCCAACAAAGAAAATAACAGAACGCCACTAGCCATCACCTTCAACCCCCAACTCTCCAACGCATCATCAAGGATCTACAACCTATCCTGAAGGACGACCCATCACTCTCACAGATCTTGGGAGACAGGCCAGTCCTTCCTTACAGACAGCCCTCCAACCTGAAGCAAATGCTCACCAGCAACCACACACCACACAACAGAACCACTGCCCAGGAACCTATCCTTGCAACAAAGCCCATTGCCAACTCTGTCCACATATCTATTCAGGGGACACCATCATAGGACCTAATCACATCAACCACACTATCAGAGGCTTCACAAAAAGAAAAGGAGTACTTGTGGCACCTTAGAGACTAACAAATTTATTAGAGCATAAGCTTTCATGAGCTACAGCTCACTTCATCGGACGCATTTATCAGAGGCTTGTTCGCCTGCGCATCTACCAATGTGATATATGCCATCATGTGCCAGCAATGCCCCTCTGCCATGTACATTGGTCAAATTGGACAGTCTCTACATAAAAGAATAAATGGACACACATCAGACGTTAAGAATTATAACATTCAAAAACCAGTCGGAGAGCACTTCAATCTCTCTAGTCACTTGATTACAGACCTAAGAGTGGTTATTCAACAAAAAAGCTTCAAAAACAGACTCCAACGAGAGACTGCTGAATTGAAATTAATTTGCAAACTGGATACAATTAACTTAGGCTTGAATGGAGACTGTGAGTGGATGTCATTACACAAAGTAAAACTATTTCCCCATGTTATTTTCCCACCCCCACCTCCCACTGTTCCTCAGATGTTCTTGTCAATTGCTGGAAATGGCCCACCTTGATTATCACTACAAAAGGTCCCCCCCCCCCCCCGCTGGTAATAGCTCATCTTAAGTGATCACTCTCCTTACAGTGTGTATGATAACACCCATTGTTTCAAGTTCTCTGTTTGTGTATATAAATCTCCCCACTGTATTTTCCACTGAATGCATCCAATGAAGTGAGCTGTAGCTCACGAAAGCTTATGCTCAAATAAATTTGTTAGTCTCTAAGGTGCCACAAGTACTCCTTTTCTTTTTGCAACTACAGACTAACACAGCTGCTACTATGAAATCTCCCAGGGACTGCATCATACATTTAGGGAAACTCTGCCATAACATACTTGGTTTCTTCCATCTCTGTTTTTCATAATTCTGTACCAGTTCTATAGATGCTCCTCTCTCATCACTCTTTGGATCCAGCAGCTCATCCCACCCTGGGCACTGGGGTGGGTTTGGAGAAGTGAGTAAAGGGTTGGAAATCACAAAGTACGGAGTTCTAATCCTGACTCTGGCATTGAATCACTGTGTGGCCTCCAGAAATTCTTCGTTTCTTTATCGGGAAAATGGGAATAATAATGCTCTTGTCCTGCAAGGGAGATGTGGAGATAAATTCAGTAATGAGAGCTCTGGAAAAGAACATAAGAAAAAGAATCAGTACTCAGAGCAGTGTTTTAAATTGTGTGGAAGAAAATAAAGCATGGAGCAACACATTGAACTATGGGGATAAACCAAAACACAGAATGGGTGAGCACTGTGCATATGAGTGAAGCAAGAGACCTGTGGGGGGAAAGTATGTGATCATTTAACAGAAGCTTGTATCAGAATGCATATGAGGGCAGAAATAAAGTTGCATTGGCACTGTGCTTGACTTTGCAATCTACATGATGTGTGGGGTTTTGTTTTTTTGTGTTTTTTTTTTTTTTTTAAGATAACTATACAGTTGTGTGTCCTAGAAGAGTCTATGTGGGCTGGGTTGTGAAGCACAATCTCTAAAATGAGAACACTTGTAAGCAAGTCTACTTAATTCAATCACAAATTAGTAAAGCCATCAACATAGAAGTGTTGTTTCAGTTTGAGTGTTGCTATCTCTATAAAAGACTTTAAATAACTACTCTTCAACAAATATTTATGGCTTTTATTTGAGGTAACTATCTTTTAAACATTTTGAACATAAACAGCTGCAGTGTTTTTCTTTGAGTGCTTCTTCATGTTAATTCAATTCTAGGTGAGGGCATGCCCACGTGCACAGCCAGTGCATATTTTTTGCCTTACCAGTATCCATAGGGCCAGTCACGACACCCTCCGGAGTGCCGCGCTCATATATTAGTATATTAGGCACCACCGGCCCTGCACCCCCTCAGTTCCTTCTTGCCGCCCATTTTGGTTTGTCAGAGCGTCTTCCCCTTGCTTTGCAAGTGGTCAGTAGTGTTTTTCTAGTGCTATTCCACCTTCTTTTGTATATAGTTATTCACTGTAATTAGTTAGTCATTAGGTGTTAAGTGTAGTGATTAGTAAGTTAGAGTCCCTCTTGGGACTTTGCCCCAAGACAGGGCATACGCTGGTCTCTGGGCTTTAAGCCTTGCTCATTGTGCAAGGATCTGACTCCTAGGAGCAGTAGGGGATCCAGGTACCCGATACTGCCTCCCACGGCTGAGGGGGCTAAAGATCAGAGTGCCCCACTAGTGCTGCTTACGCTGATGGAAGCTGCAAAAGCCCTTCCACCACGCAGATAGGGTAAACCGAGCATGGGACCACCTCAGAGGGCAGTAGTGCACCACCGGTCCCCAGAGCAGAGGCTGAGGTCCCTGTTTCCACAGCCGAGGTCCCTGACTTCGCACCCTAGGTCCCCAGTTAGACGGCTTAGCTTGCTGGCATCACGGGCAAGATGCAAATCACCCACAATGGGACATTGGTCCCCGTATGCCTGGCACTGTTTGCCCTCCTGCCAGATGACACTGCAGCACAGGTCTCGCTCCCCAATGTCATGAGACCTGTCCTCTTCAC
This sequence comes from Dermochelys coriacea, assembly GCF_009764565.3. NCBI lineage: Eukaryota > Metazoa > Chordata > Testudines > Dermochelyidae > Dermochelys > Dermochelys coriacea. The sequence continues at coordinate 106,053,019 of NC_050069.1, forward strand.
AGCACCGGTCCCTGCATTCCCGGTACCGGTCCGCTGGCAGGGGCCAGTCTCCCCACCCAGGGCACCACTCCCCTGCTCCGAGGGCCGGCCAGCCACCATACTCGGGCGTCCACAGCTCCTCCTTGGTCACTGGAAGGGGACTCTTCATGGTCGGAGCGGGACTTCAGCATCTCGCCAAGGCAGCACCAATCTTAGGCAGGTCAGTCTTTGCTCATGACATGATGGTCTGGTTTCTTATCCTCACGTCCGGTACCATGTCCCTCCTTGGGACCTGAATCTCATGCTGTCGTGGCTCATGGGTGTCCCCCCTCCCCCCCACTTCCCCTTCAAGCCTCTGGCTTCCTGCTGTCTTCTCCTCCTCTCTTGGAAAGTTTCTTTTCTGGTGATGATCACATCTGCCCACCAGGTCTCTGACCTTATGGCAGTTACCTCAGAGTTGCCCTATACAGTTTTCTACAAGGACAAGGTTCAGCTGAGTCCGCACCTGGTTTTCCTGCCCAAGGTACTTACAACAATTTTCATAGGAGTCAGGGCATATATTTGCCTGTCTTCTTTTCAAAAATCTCATAAATTGGAGGAAGAGTGCAAATTGCACACTCTGGACGTCAGAAGGGCTCTGACATTCTACATCAAAAGAATCAAGCCATTCTGTAAGTCAACACAAATCTTGTCATGGTGGCAGACAGGATGAAAGGTTGTCCGGTGGATGTCCTCTTGGATCACCGCCTGCATCCGTTTCTGTTATGGTTTTGGCGAAAGTGTCTCCACTGGTGGTTGTCTCCACTGGTGGTTGTAACCGCCCATTTGACTAGGGCGCAGGACTCATTGGCAGCTTTCCTGGTCCAAGTGCTAATTCCGGACATCTGCAGGGCTGCTACCTGGTCATCTATCCACACATTCTCGTCTCATTATGCGCTTACCCAGCAGACCCAAGATGATGCTGAATTCGGTAGAGCAGTGTTGCAAGCCGCACGACTGTGAACTCTGAGCCCACCTCCATGGATACTGCTTGTGACTCACCTAGAATGGAATCGACATGAGCAAGCACTCAAAGAAGAAAAAACGGTTACCAATGATTTCCCTGACTATAATGGTAGTTTAGAGGGACACTTTTTTTTTTTTTTTTTTTAAATTGTTAGGGTTGGTGACAGCAGTTAAGTGGCCACTCTTTTTAGCAGGGAATAGTAAGGATTCTTTTATTTATATGCAAGTGTCTTGACAATTGGCATCTTAATATAGAGGGTTTTTAAAAAAAAAAAAAATGGTAAATGTTAAGAGTGGAATTATAACAATTCGTGAGATGAAGTAATGAATGTTGTCTGAAAACCATTGCAGATGGCATGCTGGACTTAACGTGTCATCTTATTTTTACTTTAAACTCCAGTGAACACTAATAATACAGTAAAAGATAAGGACAGACTTGTTAGAAAATGGGTATAATTTACATGTGAAAGGTAAAAGCAGCACTGTGGTTTTTAAGTGATACCAAGAGACACCAAATATTTTTTAGCTTATTGAGGTGCGAGCATTTATGGCTGAAGTAAATATTGTGGAATTCATTTAAAAATGCATGTTCATCTGTAGAATTTCTAGTCTTAATTTACGTGCTCAAAGTGCATTTTTTGCTTTTAATGATTTGACAGTAGTCATTTAAAATACTAAATCCATGGTAGTTTTCATGTCATATTTACATTAGTGTGTTTAATATAGTCTACAATGACAGGTTTCAGAGTAGCAGCTGTATTAGTCTGTATTCGCAAAAAGAAAAGGAGTACTTGTGGCACCTTAGAAACTAACAAATTTATTTGAGCATAAGCTTTTGTGAGCTACAACTGAGCTGAGCTCTAAGTCTCTAAGGTGCCACAAGTACTCCTTTTCTTTGTATAGTCTACAATGGAACTGAGTAGAGAGGAGAAGTCAAAACCCAACTTTACTAAGCATCTGTGTCTTTCAATTCATATGAATAAAATGAGACACTTGGAAGGTCATAAATAAGCACTTCTACCATAAGGCAATCCCACAAATATCCTGTATGCAGATGCTTAATTTAGTAGAGGTAAATACTCCCACTGATGTTAATGGAACCATTCAACTGTATAAAGTGCACATACATGGTTTTTAAGATCAAGATCTAAATTAACAAAATATATGCAATTGTTAGTGTCCAGCTGTCAGAATTAGTGTTCATTATTGTTCAAGTGACTAGTTAGAATTGTTTTTAATGCTGCTTTGCCAACGTTATATCTCTTGCCACTGTTCTTAATGACCAATGTAGTTTAAGAATGGTATTTGATGTTTTTTTAATCCTTTCCGTAGCATAATTTTAGTTCTTACACTGATACCTGTACCAGTGTAGAAGAGTGTAAGATATGTCTTCAGAAGTGTGTTCACGCATCCTGGACATTAATACGTGTAATAGGGCACTTCAGTGCGCAGGTACATGCGCATGCATGTGTACAGAATTTTGTGCTCCCAGTTCTGAAAATATATTCCTGAAATTTGTGTTGATTTGAATTCTGCTCATACAACTGAGATGCTGGAATTAGCATTTAATCTTTTATTCAACATAATCAGTGGAAACCGTAAAGATTGAAAAGTGTTTAATAAAATAAATACTGTCTTCACTACAAGCCTCTAAGAAGTCTCTTTTGTGTTTTGTACTATTGTTTGGTGTGACGGCAGTGATGTAAAACCTGTTATTCTTTATGTAGTAATAGTGCTCAATTAAGATGGAAAATATTGGAGAAATGTTGACATTGTCAAGCAGTCACTAGCGGCTATGTTAATTTTTTTTTTCTGTAAGTTCAGGATGTGCTGATATTAGTGTGAATATACATGAAAATGAATTAGAACATGTGTTCCTCTATTCCACACTCTGTATGAACAGTAAGGAACTCAGACCGCTTCTTTGCATCCCTTGTCTGCAGACAAATTTTGATAGTCAGCTGTATTATTTCTGCATATCTTCTTCTCAGACTATATGAAAGTGACTGACTTTCAGGCTGATAAATGCTTAAGTTTGGGAAGTAGATGAAAGCAAACTGTATTGTGACACTATAATGCTGATATGGAAGGGCCCTCTACCTCTTCAGCCAAAGAGAGACCACTAAATTTATTTTATTGGCACTAAGATAAAATTATCCTGCTTGCCTATCTGCTACATATAATTAGATAGTGTAACTTCCTGCCAACTCACATGCTTAAACTTCCAAACTAACTTGTACACCTGTAGTTTTGTTTTGTCGTTCCCCTTCTGAAAGAGAGTTGACTAAAGATATGAATACCATCAGAATCTTTCTGTAGGCTAGGGTATTTATTTAATGAAAAATGAGTAGTCATGTATATTGAAAAAATGCATATTTTGAAGATTTGCCTTCCAACAGTTGTATTGAGGATACAAGTGGACTACTGCATTTTTCTAACTGTAAATAATATTCTCCAGTGCAGTTTCTTACCAAGATGGAATTTTTCAGATTGTATGTGAGAAATTTATTTGACAAAGGGAGAAATACTACAGTGAATAGTCCCAGATGAAGTAACCAAACTCTTTTAGGCCCCTTTGAAAATCCCAGCTTATGTGAATGAATACTGAATTTGAGAATGTAAGAGGAAAAGGATAGCATTTCTACTATATTGTCATATCTCCCGTATTTTACATTGTTAAATAGCATTCAGTTGGCAGGAGACTGCAGTGCCATATTAATCACATCTCAACAAGGAATCAGTGACATCTTCTAGTTTGAAATTAGGGCAGAATTATTTTTATAGCTTTGAAAGACTAAGGTGTCTTTCACCTGAGTATTCATGTGAGGTGGTGGTGGTAATGGTGGTTTTTACTATTAAATTACTTTTCCCTTTTTAAAGAGTCAAATTAGTTGAAGTCCGTCTGGCTTTCAAATTTTGTATTCTATATAGGTTCTCCCTTCAAAGAATACAGCTTGACATCTAGATGGCTTTCTTCAGAAAGTAGTGTAGATGTTTCACTTAAAGTTAGTAAAAGTAGGCCTTGATCCTGCAGACATTTGTCCATGTGCATAATAGGCTCATGTGAGTATTCTCATTGAAGTCAAGCATATGCATATGTGTTGTATCAGTCGGGCTTATACATTTCTTGTGCATCAAAGCTTAACCAAGCACAGTTGTTTTGTCTTGTTGCTCTGGCTATTGAGAGCATATGATTAATTTCATAAATTTATACAGCTTCCCAGAACTGTGTATTGATATTGGTGCCCTAACTGGTGGTGACAATTTGAAATGGCTAATGATTTAAGACAGACTTGCAAAGTTGTGTTCATCTTTGGTGAGGAATTCTTGTTGCTGTGGATGACATTAAGGGTCATTCCAAGGGCATACTTATGATTCCAAACTTCTGTTATGAATCTTGGGATCTTAGGCAGCTGGCACAAGATTGGGCCATGCTGAGGCCAGTGTAGCTTGTACCTCAGGCCCAGTGTGGAATAGAGAGGCTGTAGGATCGGAAGCACAATGGTGGCTTAAAACGGTTTGCAGAACAGCTAAACATTTGACTCACAGGAAACAGATTCCACTGTTCCTTCTTAGTGAGATTACACTAAACCAAAAAATAGAGAATTTAATTAAGAGCTGTGAAAATCTCCTGCTGTTTCCTCTTTGTGCCTGCAACTCTATTTTCCTGTCTTGATGGATGTCCTCAAGCTTTTTCCGATTGGAATTTATCATTAAAACAGCAATCCCCTTGCAATTATACAGGTGCTCAATCCATATCAATGGATGTTTTGACATTTGTTATTTTAAAACATTCCTTTGTAATTTTCTTATGTAATTTATATATGCTGATTAAGCTAATGGGGTAGTAAAAATCAGCAAAATTCTACTTTGGACTATAAATATACCATGCAAAAAAGTCTGGGTGATTTCCAAAGCACAGACTAACATCAGTGAAAAGTTAGCAAGTCCTGGTGACTAGGTCACAGAATTAGACCCCATCAATGCTATTGCAAACCTCTTAAGATCTCTGATTGAGATCAAAGTACTTCTTTGATCTCAAAGGATGCAAATACCACCTGCAGCAATTGGAGAGCTGACTGAGAATTTGAAATGTAAGAGTTGTTGGTTTTATAGATAAACCTCAAGACTATATGCAATAGAGATTTTTTTTCAAACTTTGACAGTATGGGGTAACAGCATCTCCTGTCTTGGAAGCTGTCTGCTTCATCTAGAGTGCAAAAGCTGCTCAGAAAGAAGACAAGGAAGGAGGGACCAAGATTCCACTTTGTAACCATCTTAAGAACAGCCAGATTGAGCATAAGAGCAGTCATAATGAGACTTGCTTCTCTGTAGGGAATATACAATTGGTATGATTCAGGCATATCATAAATTGTGCTAAATTCTAGAGATGTTAAATCTATAGAGCCCTGCACAGATACAAAATTTGTATCCGCAAAGAAGTCCACAGACGTGGATATAAAGTAGATATCTGCAGATTTGCTGAGCTTTATAAATCCATATTATGCTTTGAAAATTTCTCAGTGGCTGCTGTCAGAACTTAAACCATTTCACAGATGTTAAGCTTTGCAACATTATGACTCTCCTGGGTGATACATAGCAATATCCCTTTTTTACACATGAAGAAACTGAGGTCAGACTGAATGATGTGTCCAGTTACAAGTTACAAATTGGTAATGTCCAAGTCAGGACTAGAATCCAAGTCTCTTGTCCTCAGGACCATATTTTACAAAGGAGGTAATATCTTGCAAGGTTAAATATTTGTTTTGCAGTGCAGAGGTATGTGATTGTGTTTGCAAAGGCTTACTTTGAAAAACGTGGGGTGATCGTTGGGGGATAGAGAAGGTGAAAGCTCTTCAAGACACTATCAGACTTCTAAAGGTGAAGGCATTGGGGCTTGTGTATAACTGTAGTGTTCACTGATAGCACTCATTTGTACATATACACAAATTAAGTTAAGGGGAAGATATTCAAAGGCACAAATGTCAGATACATGACTGACTTTAAATAGTATGTAGGTGCCTGATTGCCATTTATGCCTTCTGAAAATTGACCGCTGCATTCTTAGTTGCACGCTATAATAAATATATCTGAGAACCTCTTCTCTGGGTTTTATGTAGTTTATTTCATATAATTATCCAGTGAATATAAATCTGTCCACCCTCTTTTTTTTTTTCCCCCTGCCATGTTCTTCAGCCTTAAAATATTAGCACCAGTAGGAGTCATAGCTGGCAGCAGGAGAAAATGATTGGAAAAGGATGGGGTTGGAACCTAGCTCCATCTCTCAGCTATGTCAGCCATTGAACAAAAATGTTATGTCCCCAAATATAGAAGTACGCTGGATTGAAAGTTCCCACTGGTGCTAGCTAGAGCCACCCTTATTTTCAGCTGTATGTCTATTGACTCAACATATAGTTCCTTTGAGGTAGTGAAATGAAATATTTGGGCTGCTGGAAGTTCAGGTTGTTGAATCAAAACGGTACTGGTAGAACAGTGTGTGTGATCTTATAGCTGAGTTCCCCAGCATCTTTCCTAGTTACCTGCTAGCCCAGTTCTTCTCTTGTGCCCATGTAAAATTGGGAATAACTCTGTTGAAAACAATGGAGTTACAGCAGTATAAATCTAGTGTGAGAAAAGTATCAGGGACATGATATTCAGCTTTTATTTCAGTGCCAGGTGAATGGGTATATTTCTTCTGCCCTGTAATAAGTATTTTACTTTGGATGATGCTTTCTGTGTAAATGGATTGTCCTGGATAATTCATTGGTGCATTGACAACATTGTATTGCTCTAAAAATCTGTCAGTATAAGTTTTGGGGGAAAGAATACAACTTGAAATATGGCCTTCAAGCTTACCAGTTTGGATAGTTGGATACCCTGGAGACAGAATGGAGCTACAGAAATCAAATACTGGAACAGGCCAATTTGTCAGTCTTTTTAAAAAAAAAAAAAAAAAAAAAAAACACAATAATAACCAAAAACATCTAAACTAACTCATGATAAATATATATTAAATGGCTTGCCAGGGCAAAACTAGCAGTTACCACAGATTAGAATTGTATTTCAGCTCCACCTTGCTCTAAGGTAAAATGTTTTTGTACAGTTTCCCATGTTGTAATCAATATATAATTAAGGAGAACAGGTGGTAGTAATAAACTCATGCAACTCTTGGACATTAACTGTTTTTGAAATACAGTGGATCTAAGATGGTGTACATAGAGGCAGTGGAGGACTTTGCCAATGTGCTTTAGCACTGAGATCTGCACATGTTAACAAACAGTTCTCCATTTCAGGAGAGACTTTATCTTGGTTCATTGTACCCTATTACAGCCATTCCCACAATAAGGAGTGTAGCACTAATACGTTACTTATTTGGTTTTCTTTTTGCTAGTTTAAATACATACTCTATTTAAAAATGTGATCTGGTATTGCTAGCAATGAATTTCTGTAATACACAAACCATCGCAATTTGCACTTGTTGGAGACAGAGGCCAAGGAACGAATAGCCATGGAGACAGATGCAATATCTGTCTTCTCCAGGGTGATATGAGGAAGCCTGTATTGACATCTTCCTGCACTGTCAACGTGTTTGGATAAATAAATTCTGCCCTCCAAGGCTGTCCAAACATTTCACACTGACTAAATTCACAACAGCATTGTTTTCTTGTTCAGTCAGGCCAATGTAAAGGAAAATAAGATTTGAAAAGCACAAACTCCCAGTATTACCCATGATGTAGATGAAAGTGTATCCAAAGGCCTTAATAGTCTCCAGTGTTGTAATAAGACCTTGCTCTCTCTTTCTGTGTTGTAGACAGAATAAATCACATTATTTACCAGCTCTTGAGATCCATGTGATAATTACCTTGTTTTGTTTGACACACAAGCAAAAAAAGATAACTGTTGCTAGTCTGTGGATTCAAGGACAAGAATAAGTGTCTTTTTAACATTTGGCTTTAACAGCCAATATCCCTCCTCTTTTCCTCTTGTAGTTTTTTTTTTTTAAAGCTCCTGTCCCTCCGAACAAAACTGCAGTCTACTTCTAATTTTGGATTTCCCCCCTTCAATCCATGTCTACAATATTAATGTTTTAATGAAAGCATGTGCATGGTTTCTTTGATATATTACAGATGTAGTATAGCTGTTGTTCTTGATATAATGAACATTTTCTCAGAATGCTGGGGAGGAAGGACTTATCTTCACTAGAAAGCTTTACCAGCAAAAGTTCTGCCAGCATAGCGCTACCTACAAAACTATTTGGAAGATTGTGTTAGCATCTGGCTGATTATGCTAGTACCTGGTCCATACATCTTCAGATTGTATTGGCAAAAGACATGCTGCACTGTGGATAGGCATTCCAGTGTCCTGATGAGCTTTCTATATTTATAACTTTTAAATTGGTATAGACCATTCGAATATGCAGATTTTTGTGGGAGGAAGGGAGAAGAATACAGTGAGAAAGAGGCGGTGTAGTGATCAATTTTTCCAATTCCAGACGCATCAGATTGTTCCAGTTATTCAAAGGAGAGCATAGCAGTACTTCAGTGAAGCTGTAGCTCTTCCATAACCGTACACTTCATGTTGAATCTGATTCAGTTCTATGGAAGCTGTCATTCAAAATGATTTTTCTCATGTGGGACCTGTGAAATTTTTCAGAGTTGTTCAACCACATCAGCAGCAGCTGTTTGATGAAGAGGAGTTACCAGCAAATGAGAATGAAGAACAACCTGGTCCATCCAAACGGAAACGCCAGCCAAGTATGTCCGAGACAATGCCACTGTACACACTATGTAAAGAGGATTTAGAGAGTATGGATAAAGAGGTGAGCTAAACTAATTGTGTCAGGATTCTAACAGCATAATTGAGTTAATCAGTTATGCATAATAGTATTTAACTTTTGTTAAATTATGCACATACATGAAATGACTTTGCATATTACCAGGTGCGTTTAACTACTAATGGGGAATCGCCAGCTTACAGTAACTTGAAACAAAAATATTTTAATTGATCTAGAAATACAATTTTGTTCAACACAAAGCTGTGCTGTAAAACAAATGTAAACTATGCCACTATAAATAGTTTCATGGATGTAGGCCTGTAAAGTAGTTATTTCACATCAGTATAATTTTGGCACAAAAGAAAATGTATGAGATCTTAAGTTGATGCATGTTAATTATGTAAAATATTATACATTGTCACATTGAATTTCATAAAAATGAGAACCTAAAAACCCTTAAGATCACTTATTAAAAAAAAAACAAAAACCCATCTGTTAGTGTGTGACCTTTCAGAAGGAACCATAGTTTCCTTTTCAACCTTGTGTAACTGGCATTCAGTAATACATGCAGTATTTGCCTAAGAAAGGAGAAACAGCTATTTCATGGAGAGTTGGATATGTGCATTGTTTGATTCTTAAATTATGGTGAAGGTGACTTCTAGAATTTGAAACTTAGTTTCACCTACCAATGAAAGTCAGTGGAATATGGGAGTAATCCTTTGGAAATAGGCTCAAGATCAATGCCAACTTTAAAGACTTTTTAAAAACTAGAAGTATCTTGATTTGTTTTTGATTTGTGTAAAATTCTAGGTTTACTGGTATTTCTAATGTCTATTTAGATTCTATAGTATACATTCTAGGTTTAATTTACACTTTTTTTTAAAAAAAAATGCTGTGTAAAACAATGAGTATTACATGGTAAAATAGATCAAATGCAAAAAAATAAGGCCACTTCATGTAAGGCAGTAAGATAATGTTCTTAATTACAAAATAATTACAATGAACTGTTACAAACTGAATTTTCCATCTGAGGGTATTGTGAAAGGTTAAGATGCCAACCCCTGAACAAAAGATGTGTATTCATTAAATGCACTGAGAATATCTCCTTTAACTTAATTTTCCAGCTCTTGTTTGCATCACAAATCAAACAGTAAACATAGAAGGGCAGTATATATTAAATAGTTTTTTGACATTAGTTGGGACTGGTATTGTTTGCAACTCCATCTCTGCTTAGAGTCTTTGGAATGCCATCTTAGAGATGGATATCATATTTTCCATACAGCTTGGTCAAGAGTCTGCCTTTTCTTTTGCATGCTGGATTGAAAAGTATAATGAACACTCCCGTTTACATCACATTTGTTTGCTGGTTCTCCCAAATCAAATAATATTATTTATAGCACCTGTGGTCCCTAGTTAAAGACCCAGACTGCATTGTCCTACGTGCTGTACAAACACAGTAAAGTGACTGTTCCTGCACCAAAGAACTTACAATGTAAGTGTAAGATGAGATGACAGATGGATACAGACAGACATACTGGGGATGGGGGGGGGAGGAAATACAAGGAAACAATGAGACACTATTGGTCATCATTGGTCAGCTAAGTACACCACCAACTTAGCTGTTAAGCTTTTTGGTAGGCACCACAGCAAAAAAGTTTTTGGCTTTTTTAGGAGGTTTTTGAATTAGAATAATGTATCAGTTTTGCAGATGTTTACAGGAAACTCCTTCCAAGCATGAGGGATGGCATGAGAGAAAACAGTTTTCAAACAAGTATATTGGAAAATTTAACAAGTGTGTGATGGAGGCTGGCATTGTTGGCAGAGGTAGGCATGAAGGACACATGATAGGTGGGGTAGGGATAGGCTATAAAAGGGCCTTGAAAGTGAAGTAGCTTACTTTGTGATAGCTGAGGGTAGAATTTTCTGCTAAGTCATTTCTCAGAGAACCTTTCTTGACTCCTTACTACTTGGACCATCTCTGAAGTGACTGTTCCAAACTTTCTGTGTTCATTCCTCACATTTCCATATTTTTCCATGTTCAATGAATGTAAGGGCTGAATAATGCTCATCTGACAAGAGCAAGCTGCTTATAAGTGTGTTGTGATAGGAGTAGCTATTTTTCTGAATATGGACTGCATTGCTTGTTTTCCTGTTCCTGTGCATGTGACTACTTTTGAGGGTCTCTTGTTTCATGTTTCATCAGGTAACTTAAACTTTTCTTCCGACATCTGGCTCCCAGATGACACAGCTAATCTTTCATTGCTTGGATTTTCCATGTAGGAGCCCTGATGATGAGATTACTTGAACAGGCAGTGCTCTCAAGAACAAATGTGATTCTGTGCAAAGTCTAAGAGTCATTGTAAGGAAGTGTTGTCACCTATCCAATCCAAAGCAGCCATTTATTTCTGGTTGTGTCACTTGGTCCTTCTCACCTATGCTGTTCATAGCTGATCTTCTGGTTAAGCCAAATATGATATTAAAAAGCATCAGGAGTACAAAGCATCATAACCCCTGTTCTAACGTTTTTGTGCTGAATTTGGAATAGTAATTTTGTGGGGAGAGCTGTAGAGGTAACATGGTACTTATTACGGAAAAGTACTGATTGTACTGAAAGCGTAATACAGGGAGATTGGTCTAATACTTCAGATAATGATCCAGATTCCTTCAATGACCTGAAGGATTTCAGAATGCCCTGAAATGACAGAAATGCCTGTAATCAGCTCTATCATGTTTAAATTACAAAGTTTACAAGTGCCATATTAATGAAACATTAGAAACTTCAAAGTTTTCTTCTATTCTTTTTATTCTGAAAGAGCTAAATGTATTCTAGTGTTCTAGGTGCATTACAAACAAGAGTGTGTACTCTGCAGTTTTCCATTAGTTTTTCTTGGTTCTCTTACAGCACACATTAAATTTAGATACTTATCTCTTTTAGTTGATTACTGAGTATTATTTATAACTCCTTCAGTGTTTGAAAAATCTTTTCTGTTGTTTTTCATTAGATAGACTGCCATTTCTTAACAGTACTTTTTAAGTGCGTTTATTTCTTCTGAATGTTCTGACTGAACTACAGGGTGAATGTTTGTACAGAAAAATGTAAGACTTAAAGATTATAGAAACATATCAGTTAAGATCAATACTGTATGAGAACCTCAGTATCTGGAACCTTGTCTTGCCATCTTATCCTCATCAGTTTCTTCAGACAGCCCTTGTGAAAGTGATTCAGCTTCATAGCATGGCATCTATACACGATCCAGGTTTCACATGCATACACATCAGAGTTGGCAAGTATTACATGTATATGTGTGTGCATGTGATGATACATGTGGCATGCAGGAGACATGGTGGAATTTGAACACTGAAAGCACAGCTCTTGAAGAGACACTGCCTGTTAATGGTCCAGCCTAACAGCAAAGAACTTTGCTCTTTCTTCTGCTCTATCAGCCTCTCTTACAGAAATCATCAGAGATCACCGGTGTGTAGCTAGGAAGTGGAGGCAAGGACAAGGAAAATAAAAATGAACCAAAATTAACTACTAAGTGAATTTAAGATTAAAAAATGACCTGTAGGAATTTTACCTCTAAACCACTAATGATCTCCGTGTAACTTGCAAAGAAATTCACTCTGTATCAAAGTGAATTAAGTGTGCATGCATCCGATGAAGTGAGCTGTAGCTCACGAAAGCTTATGCTCAGATAAATTTGTTAGTCTCTAAGGTGCCACCGGTACTCCTTTTCTTTTTGCGAATACAGACTAACACGGCTGCTACTCTGAAATAAGTGTGCAGTGTTCAACAGCATGGGAAATTTGTTGTTTTAGAGCAAAAAAAAAAAAGTGGTGTTGGGATTAGGATTATCTTTAAGCATTTAAGCCTCCAAGCATTTTTTCATTGTAACTAATAAAGAACTTCCATTAGTAAAGTCTGTTCTTGGAGGAATCTGCTTCTCTTGCAACCAATTGCACCTAGATTTATGGAACTAACTTTTTTCCTCCCCTGGTTTGCAGTAGAAAAGCAAATGCACATAGCTGTAGTGTATCATCCCAACAAGAAGGAAGGATGTTCACAAATTGGAAACGTCCAGAGGAGAAAAACAAAAATAATTAAAGGTTTAGAAGACATGACCGATGAGGCAAGATTGAAAAAAATGGATTTGTTTTATCTGGAGAAGAGAAGACTGAGAGAGAACATAAGTGTTCAAGTGTATAAAAGGTTGTTAATGTCTGAGGAAAGGACAAGAAGCAGTGGACTTAAATTGCAGCCAGGGAGATTTAGGTCGGACATTATGAAAAACGTACTGTCAGGTTATTTAAGCACTAGAACAAATTGCCTTGTGAGGTTGTGGAATCTCCATCACTGAAGGTTTTTAAGAAAAGGTTAGGCAAACACCCCTCAGGAATGGTCTAATATTGCTTAGTCCTGCCTTGAGTGCAAGGGTCTGGACTAGATGATCTATCGAGGACCTTTCGACTCCTACACTTCCGATTCCTCAGAGCAAGTACATTAAGAACAGCTCCACCTCCTATCCCCCTCCCCCAGAAATCCTTCTCCAAAACCCAGCCTTTTCTTTCATATGGATCATAAGTATCTTTTCTGTTTTAGCTGCCACATACAGATCTTTTTTTACATTAAATAAGCAAGAAGTAGTAAAATTACCAATACTTGACAAGATTACCAGTATCCTTGTACATTTAGAAACCAAGTTTATCACATCCTTTTCAAACCAGTGTTTCTAAGCCTCTTAGATATTAAGAAAACTATACTTCTAAGAGTGTCCTCCTATTTAATGGCACTAGGAGAGATTTCTGTGAAATGTATCAAGTATACAATTAAATAGTTACCCTTATTTAATCAAGTAAAATTTATCTTACTCTCCTCTTGTCTTGTGATGCCATAGATAACCTGTAAGCTTGTTACACAAAATTTCATTGCTAATAGAACTTGGCTTCACATTTGCCTGCAATGGTTTTTACTTGGCTGTTTGCATGGATATTTATCAGGCAACTGAAGGGTGGCTTTCAGCACAAACAGCTTAGTTCAGATTTTTACCCCTTGAAACCACTTTTTTTTTTTAAGACCCACATTTTGTCACCATGTCTTCTCACAGCCCTTTCACTTACTTGTAAAGAGTATTTCTCATTGAGACCAGTTTGTACAATGAATTTTCATTTGACAGTAAGGCAAGCTATCAAAGCCAGGATTTTCCATCCCATTTCCCTGCTCAGCCTCAGGGAAGCAATCTTCCCAGTTGTTCTTTTGTCTCCTAGTAGCAGCTGCAGAAAATGACCTTCCGATACCTCAGTTCTCTTGCTATCCATATGGAGTCCATTCTGGGCAGAAGTTCCTACTTTCCACTCCCTAGCTTGTGTGGTGATGTCACAGCCATGCCAGACTGAAATGGGAGCAGCAGATAATGAAGCAGATGTTTGCACCACTTGTCAACAGCCCCTCTCAGCGCTGTAGATCAGAAGAGAACAAGCCTCAGAGGAGCTTCCAGGAAGATTTGGCTGATCACATTTATAGGGAAGCCCAGTGATGGGGGGGGTCACATGGAGAAAGGAGATGCCAAACCTCTCCTTGGCTCAACTGCGTTCTCATCCAACAGAGTCCTCCTTGCAATTACCATAGTCTGGAATAACTGGTCCTATGCAGCCTACCTGCTGGGTAAGCATTTCACTTCTTTATTTACCGGACCTAGAACCCTTTTTGCTGCTGCTGCCACCTTCCACCCTTGAGTTCCCCAGCTCCATCCATCATCTCTAGGATTGTCTTCTCTGCTACCCACAGCGCAAAAAAAAAAAAAAATCTCTTCCTCTCAGACAGGGCTCTCTGGAAAGGGGAGAATTGGATCCAAACTTAGTCACATTCAACCCTCCATCTCTTCTGTCTCCTACCAAACTCAGTGGAGATATACTAATTTACACCAGATGAAAATTTAACCCATAATCTGCAAAAGAATACATCATAAAATGTGCATTTTATATCAAAGTGGATGTACGTATACACAATGATTCAGCTGAGCAAAACATTTTCCATGTTTTTGTTTCAAACGAGTACTTGTGCATACCCCTTATACAAAGGTTAAAGTAAACAAAATTATTATAATTAATTGGTCCATTTTATTGCTGTCCCTACTGCTTCCATCCTGCTATGCATATTATAGATAGTAGTAATCGGAAGACTTGCCGTTTTGTGTTCTAAATTAGTAAATGTAGCTGTAACTAACCTGATGTGAATTAAGGATCAGCATTTCCCTCACAGTTTAATGACCGCTATTATATCCATGACTGCTAGCCCTTTGGTTTGTTTAAAATATTAATTGGATGAGATGGATGTGTTTCTACTGTAAAATGACAGTTGCCTTGAGCTCACTTACACACATGGCTCTACCAAATTCACAAGTAATTACTGGGTCTGGGTGAAATGCAATTTTTTGTTCCCCCATTTCAGTCTCATTTACAATGTATTGCCTGTATCAAAGATGCAGCTAGGGCAGTGTTTAAAGATCTTTTTAATGTAGCTGAGCAGTTTGTCAACTTTACCAAACTTGCACCTTCACAGAAGCCTTTGGAAGGTAGTTCTGTCGTAGATTATTTGCACTTGGTAACCAACTCCTTTTTCGTATGTTCCACTGAATGAATTTGCACAGCTTTGGGTGATCAGGTTTTTCCAGCACTATATTAGCCCTTGCAAATGCATCCACAAGTTCCATTGTAGCTAAATGACAGCTCCCTGTCATTCTTTTAAAAAGAGAATAAGTTGGGGTGTTTGGGGGTTTTTTGGGGGGAGAGGGAGGGTTCATTTTGTTTCCCAGCAGTACACTATCTGCAACCCTTTCTGTTTTGATGGCTTTCTGAGTCTAAGTGGCATTGAACCATTGCTTGCTGCGTGCGATCTAGCAAAACATTGTAGCTTGTACAAAACAGTTTGTCGCCATAGGTACGTAGAATTTGGCTTTCAGATTCTTTCATACGATCCGCTGCAGTAATGATTGTAGAGGTTTTTGATTTACTTTGGACACTCATTTTAAAATAATTTCACTTGTCTTCCGGTAGGTTATCAGTTGAAATCACTATGCTACAAAACAACCCTAGATACCCATATCTACTGATCAGTGAGTTGAGCCCTGAGTGTTTGCTGCTGTCAAGTGTCAATCAATAAATCCTGTCAAGTTCATGACCTTTCTTTATATTGAAACAAGCTAATAATCTCATCTGGAACCTGTAAGTAGGCATATAATGGCATTGGATTTTACTATATGGTAAAAGTACACAAAAGACCAGATTTCAATGTCCATGATGCATCTTTCATGGCTGTGAATTTGGTAGGAGCCTACTTATCCAGAACTATGGCTATTAAGAATCTGCTCTTGCACTTCTGACTTCAGATGTTTCTTGCAAGAAATTTCATTATGCATGACTTCTTAAAATACAGTACACTATACATTGCATAGAAATTAACTTCTGATTCCTTTCTATAAATTGTTAACTTGGTTAGCTTCAAGAATGTGTAGAGGAGAACCAAATTTTCGTTGCTCTTAACTCTTTTTAGTTGACCCATTGCCCTTCTGGAGGTGTGAGACATGTTTTAAAAGTTATTGCCTTAATTCTGGGTGAAATGGTCTGAATTTTTTTCAAGGAGGCAGGATGAGAATGGATGAAAGTATGCATGTAGCAGAGTCTCAAAGTTAATAAATGCAATGGGTTACATTGAAGACAATTATGGGTTGTCTAGGCAATATGACAACCATCATGAAAGTAAGTTTTTGCCAAAACAACTTATGTTGTTCAGATTATTGGTTTGTCTAGACATTTGGCGGAACTGGTTGTATTTCCCATTTTCTGCTCAAGCACTTCCAGTACCTCCCATGTTCCTGCTCTCTTCCTTTTTTAGTTCTCTTCTTGAAAGGTCCCCTTCTGCAGCCTCCTTCCCTTACATGGTCCCTGAGCTAAGCCAAATCTAGGGGTCTGCAGCCCATCTTGTCTGTCAGCTTCCTGTGTGGAAAGCTTGTTGTCTGCATAGTATGGACATTGATCAGAGACCCATTTCTCTCCCCAATGTGTCCATTCCAGCCAGCTCACAATGTGCAGTATTCAGCTTTTATTACCTAAAGTTTTAGTAATGCAAGACTATAAATATCATTTGTTTTTTTTCTTTGTTTCAATGTTTTAATTGGCTGTCACTTTAAGTATATGATATACAAATGTTAAACGTATGGTGCTAGGACTTTCGCATCCAAATACCATTGCATACACAGAGCTCATGTGATTAGCAGTTGCATCAGAAAATTTACATCAGTTTTGTAATGAAAATAGACTGTCTAAACTGTTGTGGGAATAAGTACGATGTGTTAATCATTATTTTCTGGCTAAGACTTTTTTATTTTTGTAGTTCTACACAAGATTGCAAGCCACCAAACAGCAAAACATTCTTTAAAGTATAATGTCAGACTGGCTATCACACCTATTTTTCTCCTTTTGATTATTAGAGAGAACTGTGATAATTGAAGTTGTAGAACACAATTAAGTATATCAACTGCAACCAATGTCTAAAGGAAAGATCCCAGCTTATTTTGAGTAATAATGAGAAAAAGAAATTAAGGGATGCAACAATTGTAAAATCACCATTTAAGTCTCTAGGAATGTAAAAGGTGGTGATTTTACCTGTAGAAGAAAAAAATGAAAACCTAGTCCTAGTCTACACTTGGGGGGGTTGACCTAAGATACGCAACTTCAGCTACGCGAATAGCATAGGAGAAGTTGGCGCATCTTAGGTCGATTTACCTGACCATGAGGACGGCAGCGAGTTCACCACTGCCGCTCCCCCATCAAGTCTGCTTCTGCCTCTCACGAGCTGGAGTTACGGAGTCAATGGGGAGCGTGATCAGGGATCAATTTATCGCATCTAGATGACATGATAAATCGATCCCCGATGGATCGATCACTACCCGCCCATAAGAGTGGGAGATGGAGGAATATGGGGGAAGTAGACAGTGGAATAGAAGTTATTTGCTTTCAGATATTTCATATATTCAGTTCTGAAGAGATTCAGAACATTAGAGAAGACTGGATCTAGACTAGTTCTAATAGTTGTTTACGCAAACTTCCTTTTCAGCTTAAGGGAATTGGAAAAGGTCGTTGACTATGTATTCCAGTAATCAGCATTGATCATCTTTAGGCACTAGAAATCAGTCTAATGAAAAACATTGGAGAATGGAATTAGAAGCCAGAATCGTGGCAATTGAAATAAGTAAAGTTAGGAAATAAATGCAGTGCAGACAAATCTGTAGTACAGTTTGAGTTGGTAACTGGCATTTGAAAGATTTATTCACTGTTATCCTAGCAAGTATTTGTCTGTCTGTTTTTGTATCAATTTACTGGCCTGGCACCACAGATTTTTTTTTCAGTGGTTTACCAGTTTTAATGTTCAGTATGCTTTTTTAACAGGGTATCTTTGCTCAACCATGCTCAAGGCAAAGTGGCTTTTGAATGTATTCTTGCAACAGATTTTTGAAGTACCAAAATGTGTTCACAGGTTTTTAATCTTTAAAGCAGGAAATGGATGTGATAGCTGCTTTCATTTCACATCAAATACCAAAATATCATTTCTGTTTATTCAAATAGAAAAACCAGTCTTTTTAATAAAGGATAACATAGTACACTTAATGCCTGCTCCAGTTAGGGTTTCTGTTTTCTCTATAAAGTTCTGTTTAGGCATTTATAAAAATTCATTCTTCTCTTGAACTTGGTGAATAAAAAAATAGCATGGGGGCAAATTACAGGTATTCTACAATTCTTTCTAAATTGCACCCCTGAAGCATCTGTAGGTTATATGGAACCTTTTGAAAACCTTTTTGATGTCATTCTGTCAGGAAGAAAGTAGTTGGAGTTTTTATACCTGGTTTTAGCTCATTTGTGGAGAGATCCTTTTTAAAGAATCTTCACTGTATGTGTGCTGTTATGCTACTGGCAAAATGCTACTTAAGGCAGTGAACCCGACACTTCTCTGTGGATTTCTAAGGTTGCTCTTTTAGCTTCTATCTTCTGACATGTCTTTAGCAGTGTTCTGATTATGTGGCACAAAATCGCTTTTGGCTTTGACTTGTCAGTATTTTCATTTTTAATAGAAAATCTCATTATTGTATGTAAAATGAAGTATAGCGCTCTAATGGGTACCTCCCAGAGAATAAGTAGTGTAAAAAAGTAATGGTTTATTGAATATTCTTTTCTAAAACCCTCGTGTCACATATCTAAAGGTAAAACAATTTCTTTGTATTCTGAGGATTGTTTACCCTGCCACCTTGGTTTTTGATTGATGATAGAACTCTATGCCTGGTGCCTTGTACCTTAGACCTTTAAAGTGAAGCTTTTAAGTCTGTTTAAGCTCAGCTTGTTTCTCCAATAAAGATGAGGCAAAACTCTGTTGAAACGGAATTCAGTAACCATGCTTTAACATATGTCCCTACTTAGGCTATAACTTCTAAACTGAATGCAGCTAACCCTGTCAATGCTAGCCTGACAGAGTTTAAAATGAGTTAGCCTGAGCCGTGTTAAAGCACTTTGCAAAATGTTCAGCTAATATAGTGATATGGTCCTGCATCTCATCACAGAGTAGCAAAAATTGTTTACTTGTAGATGATGATGTTTAACCCATTGATACTCAACCTAAGGCTCATGAGCCCCAAGTGGCTCTTTAATGTGTCTCCTGCGGCTCTTTGCAGCACATGATATTGGTTAATAATTAAATCATACAGTGTTTCAATCTAAGTTATTAACCAGTCAGGATGTTTTTACTATGTTTACAAATTGTAGAATATTTGGTCTGTCATTTTGCTGTGAGAAATGTATAGTAAATTAAACCATGAATTCACATACTGTGGCTCTTTTGGGTACTGTTGATCACTAATTCGGCTCTGAACCACTGAGGTCTGAGTATCACTGTGTTGCTGTGTGTGTGTTTCATTTACCCTACTCAGTTGAAACAGGTTAACTCCAGCATGTCTGTTCCAGTAGCATTTTGGTCTGCTAGTTGTCTGCTTGTGTTTTTCTCTAATTTACTTTGCTCTGTTTTAAAGTATACTAATTATTCCAATATAGTTTAACCTAAAGAAAACAGTAGCTTTCAAAACATATACTTTAGAAAACATGTTTTATACCAGTCTGTAGTCAATTAATTAATTGAAATTTTAAACCGAAAATGTGAAGAGTTTTTGGTCAGTAAAAGTTCAAGGCCAGGCTGTTTAGATACTAGATCAAGTTACTTATAAATTAAATAACATCATAACATACACAGTTAATGTTTGTTTAATCAGGCTCTCATGGAAAAATCTTTTTTTCATCCCATACCATAAAATTACTTTGATTTTGATATTACACACAGATAAAATTGCTTGCTTAATTGAGCAATTTTTGAAGGAATGTATTGTTCCCCTTGTTTGTTTTTTTTACAGTGTTCATCTTTTGGCCAAAGTTGCCTGTCTCAAGGAGTAATATTTTACTGAATTATCCACTCATCTCTTTTCTTTCTTGGTATGAAATTCTTAGAACTGCAGGAATTCTAATTAATATGTCAGCATTTATCAAGATTATTTGGACTCTGCATAGGTATGGATTATAAAGAGATTTAGGGCTGGAGCCCTCTACTGTTAGGAAGAAACTGCTGTCACCATGAAGTCCCAAAATGAGTGACTTCCTGGGCACAGCCATATTGCTAGCTTAATGAAATAATTGAGGCTACCTGTATTCACTTTCATGCTGGATCTTTTTAAAATAACTTTATTGTATCAAAGTGCATGTTGGTTTTGATTTGGTCTGTGTGTGATGGTACAGTAGCTGTATCCAGTGTTTTGTCCCCTCTGTAATAGAGCAAATGTGATGTTAGGAGATCTGTGCCTAAGCTGGAGGTTGAGCATGAATATCTGGCATATCACTTGCTTCACCACAGAAATGTTTGACTTAAGTGATGGCTAGAAGCCGTCGTAGAATAGGCAGATCTGCACAAACTGTCGTATGTAGCTGAAGCAATGTATTTCTATTCTGACTGCAGTAAAGGGAGCATTGTAGGTCAATGAGTCTCTAAAACAAAGTGCTAGATTTTGATGAATCTGTTGTATACACATATTGTCCCCTGGGGATGAGATTAATAATCCTTTTAATGTGATCAGAGTTCTGACTTGAACATATTCTTTAGAGATGCTGGATTAATCAGTGTATCAAAACCTAAAACATCCTCATTGCACCCACCCCACCAACTTGCATGTCACACATTTCATTGCATTTCACACATTTCACTCCTGTTGTACAGTAAAATTACTTTTTCAACAGAGGTTATGCAAGTATAATACAGTGATATTGGGTAACATATATTTCGTTGTAACGTGTTCTCACTGACAAACATAAGTTGAGAAAATGCTAGGGAGAATAAAATTTCAAAGCATAGTTTCTGTGGTGCTGAACATGAAGACTTCTGTTTATGGGAAGTCAGCATAGGCATATGCATTTCTCACTGTGTTCAGTTAATGCTAGAATGGGGGGGAACACGAGAAATATGTTAAGAGGAATTAATTATAGGAAATTTTCAGAACTGAGATCCAAGGGCCGAACTCTCCTTTCAGATACATGCATATAACTCCCACTGAAGTCGGTAGGTCTTGTATGCATGCATCTTGAGGGCAGAATTCTGGCTTTTAGTGTATTCTTACAAAATACAGAATGACAAGGAAAATAATGATAAATAAGAATGTATACAACTTGAGTTTACATTGTAGGTATAACTTTCCTCTTTCCCCAGCTTTGCAGGTGCTCAAGTCTTTTTGTACACTTATCTCTATTTTGTACACAGTTTTCTTTTTCATTGAGGCTTCCCATTTTCTGGTTTCCATAACTGAGCTTTAAATCATTTCATATATCAAAGGAAACATTTAGAAATTCTTCAGTTTTGTGCTAGGGGTACTTCAGGGTATTTTTTTGTGCAAATTCTGTATGACACATTTGAAAAATATATTGCACATTCTTGCTTAATGGATTAGTTCATTTATGCTAGTAGTAGTAGTACCTGGAGCTTTGGTTCTTGAAATTCATTTTAATAAGATAAGTAAATCTCACCATGTGCTTGCAAGAAGGGAAAAGGGAGCAAAGTGACGGTATCTCTCATCCTGATTCGTCATCCGTTGAAGTCAATTGGGAATCTTTCCATTATTTCAGTGGGCTTTGGCTCAGGTACATTGTGTTCAAGGCCACAGAAGGAATCGGGGCAGAGAGAGGTGTGTTAAACATCCATACTGACTATAATATATACGATTGGCCTGACCCTGCCTTCTGCTTTAGGGTAAATAGAAATTACTGCTGACGGTAAAAAAAAAAAAAAAGGGTCAAGATCTTCATATTCTAGTAGAAATGGGGGATTTAAAATATCTTTGTGTGTAGAGAAATTTTGATTTCTCACATACATGGTGGGACAAAGTCCACAGGTAGGTCTTTATTGAAGAGGAATTATACAGACTTCAGATATGGCACACTGAACATTTAATAATTGGACAACTTTGCAGCATTATAGGATGTTTGGTATTGCCTTTTAATTGAAGTGAGGTACACACAAATGATGGTCTTAAGTTACAGACAAGGCTTCTGTTTTTCAAGGTTTATTCATTTCATTTTTCAGGGTTTATTTTTTAGCAAGTTTTGCTTTTATGTAGGTGTCCTAAAATCAGGGGAAGGGGAAATTTCCAGGCTTTCTCTTTGTAATGAGAAATCTGTTCACAATGTTTGCTAATGCATTTTAACATACTCCTGGTTCAAACAGCACTATGTTACAATGCACCAGGGAATTTTTAGTGCATGCCAGCAGGATCTACACAGACCAATTTAATGCGTAGCACATTAGTGCGCCTTAGAAGTCCCACCCCCACAGTTCGCATTACTGCTTCATGAACACAAGCCCTTAAATACAAGTAACCATTTCTGGCGTTTTTCTGGTGTTTATTGGATAAATGCTTTATTTTTTTATTTTTTTTATTGGGGGAATGTTTATTAGTTGAAATGAAAATCAGTTATGGATTATTTAGATCACCTTTATGTAAAAGAAATGTGTTTGGAAATCAATTCATACACTGATTGTTTTTGTTTCAGGATTTCAAAACTAACAGAATACCTGAATAAACAAATAGAATGCTTGAATAAATTCTAAGTAGTTCTTCTGAAAGATTTCCAGGCTAAAGTAGCAATTTAAGTGTTTCTGAAGCTTTACTTCAGTAATAGTTTATACCTTTGGGGAATGAATTGAAAGAGAATATAATTTCTTGCAGTTTGTGACAACATTCAGCAGGTATTAATGGGCAAAATAAAATAACGAATATACAAAGAAAGTTCTTATTTTTTTGTAACTTGAGTAGCTCCTAAAAAGCAACCTCCTTATTCTTTTGCTTATGAAATTACTGTTTCTAATAAATGGTAGTTTATGCACTTGTCTTCATTTTAAGTGCACAAATAGTTATTCTTTATCTTTAGGATCTTCATTTTCTCCCCCAAAAAGTCATGTGACTGTAAGACTGCTTCAAAATATCTTTTTGATTAAATAATAATAAACTCAACTACTTCAATGTAAACTGCTTAAGCTGATTGTTAAAGTAAAGCAAATAACAGAAATTTCAAAAGAGAAGTATTGGGAAAAGTTGGATCTGCCAAGCTATTGAGATTGGTAAATTCTACAACCTGATCTGTTTTTAGATTATCTATTATGTTTCCTTGTCCCCTTCAAATATATGTTTCAGGAGATGCTGTCTGTATTATAGAATTCTCTTTGAATTAGTTGTAGGATAATGATTGAGTCTTAAGGCTGCTGGATTTTGTAAATCAGTTAGATTACTTTATTTCCTCCTCTTGAGGAGGGGAAAAAAAACAGGTCATCCCAGTTGCACTTGATAGGATATGCCAGATTTTTCTTAAATCCACGAAATGAACACAAATGTATTTGAGGAAAAATTCTCATTTGCTGTCCAATGGATTAACTGTACAACAGTTATTTGACTTGAACATGGGGTAAAATTTTGTCCCAACATTCCTTAGTTTTTCTTTCACATGTTAGTGTTCTGAGGAGCCTCAACATTTAGATTTGAGCAATGTCCAGTATGACCTCCCTTAATGCAACAAGCCTGCAGTAACAAATACCCTAGCAGATGCATTCAGTTACTTGAAGTGGAACTTCACGGAGTAGACAGCATCAAGAGGTGGTGAAAGATTTTTTCCTGGATATATGAAAGCTACAAATGAAGCTGTTTGCCAGTGAAGCTATTTAGCCAAAGAACAATCAGGACCAGTCTTCTGTATAAGGTAGTGCTGGGGGAGGTGATCCCCAATAACTTTCTCTTTGCAGCTCACCTTCAGTTGTGAAATCTAAAGAGCTCCAGAGAAATAGACCACACCCTTTTACAGGGTAAAGTCAACTCCTCACCCCCTCCCCCGTACAAAAGAGATCCTATAATTTTTAAGGAGGACTAGTGTAGGAAAAGCCACATACAACACCAAAATTATTCTCTTTAAAGGACATGTACGGTGCTATATAAAAATGAATCGCTATTCATAGCAGAAATACTCCATTGGTTTGAAACCTCATTTATTTCTCAAAGAGGAAGTGGTCTGTGGTGTCTGACATTGGCCTTTCTGACATTCAGTAGAGTGAAGAAAAGTAGAGAACATTAGAAGACAAAAGGTAGAGAAGGGAGGAGAACTCTAGCTACCCTGTGCTCTCAGTGATAGTTAAAATTCTGAAAATTTTGATATACTGAGAAAATCTTTAGCTTCTTCTGAGTATGTCAGGTAATGGTATAACTCAAGTTAATTTGGCAAAGTTATTTTGAGGAATGCTGAAAGTCCTTTTCTTCAAAACCAAGAAAAGGCACAGTTTCAGAGCACTGCCTCATTCATCTTTAAGATGGCAGAGATATTCGGTCTCTTCATGGCCTCAAGAATGCACAAGGAGAGAAACGCAACAAAAGTAAAAATAAATAAATAAACATTACATTACATCTGTCATCTTTTATTTATAAATAAATCTAACATTGTCTTTATCTATTCTTTATGCTTCACGCAATTAAAGCACTGGAGAAATATACTGGGGCCAGTGTTCGTTTTAACTAGTATGTGGTGGCTTGACTAAACTATGCAAATGTCCCATTAATTCTAGGTCAGTTTTTAATTTAATACTTTCAGACAAGTTTGAGTACCATTCATTCATCCTTTAAATTTTCAAGCAACATTGATCCTTGCCTTTTTCTCAGTCCTCCCCACCTGCATCAGTTCCATACTGAGATGATTTTGTTTCAGCAAAATCAAAGTGTATCTTGTGAAATTCAGTTCAGGAAATGGTGTTAAAATGGTCTACTGAATGGCAGAGAGGACTGTATTGCTTATCCAGTGGTTTCTGCTGCACTGTGTCCATTGTGCTTGCTTGTTCATGTGCACGTACTGTCTGTTATAAAACAGTATTAGTATTAATTTTGACAGTATAGCTTGTATGCAGTATTGTCGTAGACCAGGATATTAGAGAGACAAGGCAGGTGAGGTATTTTTTATTAGAGCAACTTCTGTTGGTGTGAGAGAGAAGCTTTCGAGCTTACAAAAACCTGTTCTTTAGGTCTGGGAAGCTAACTCAGTGTGTCAGCTCGATGCAAGATGGAACAGATTGTTTAGCATAAATAGTTAACACACATTTCAAGGGACATTCAAAGTAACTTAACACCCCTCTATTGATAGGGAGGAAAGTAAGGGAGGGGAGAAAAAAACATCTGGATGGGTTGTTAATGGGTTATAGATTGTTGTAATAAGCCAGAAATCCAGTCTCTATTCAATCCGTGATTTTAGCAATGTTATGGACTGAATAGAGAGACTGGATAACTTTAAACTACCTCCAAATCTTCCTGTTCACTTGGAGCACTACAGTAAATAAGTAGAATATATTGTCTGCTTTCAGAGAGAAAGCATCAATTTATTTCTTTCCATCCACCTGCTGAGTCCTGTCTGAGAGAGATATTGTAAGCTGTCTGCAGCAGAGACTGTCTTCTTTGACGCTCGTCTGTAAGGTACCTGATTCTTGACTGAGGTTCCGAGATGCTGCCATAATTTAAATGAAGATGCAGAATTAAAAAAGAAATTTGAAAAAATTAATGGTGGTGTGACCCATGGACCCCTCAATGCCAGCTGGCAATGGTGTTAACACCATTGCATCTTGATCCTGGTATGTACATTCTGGTTCAACAAATATCATGTGAGGTCTTAAATGAAAGCCAGGGTCACAGTGGTTGTTAATATTGTTGTGAAATTTATGTACAGATACTATGTAAGAAGATATGTATGTATACTGAAAATGTGGGGGAGGGGTTAGTCTATATCAAGGCAGAGTTGACAGACAGATTTTTTTGTGAGATAAAAGATACTACTTCACCTCTCTGTCAAAATGTACGCCAAGCATTGTTAGTTAACACAGCAGCTTCAATATCTGTATGTGAAGTCAATGGGATGTGAAATAAATGGGGCAGCAGCACACTGGAAAATAAGCCAGGGGGTTATCCTGACTCAGGGTACAGACAATTAAGTTTGGGGATATAAGTAGAAGGCAAAAAGACACACCTTTAGTTTTCCCCTTAGGAAGTAAACAGCGTGTTTACATTAATGAAAAAGGATCTCTGCTGATGTTGATAGAAGACAGTTTGAAAGACTGACTTAGCATGGAGGTTAGCCTGTTAAGTTAGTCTCTAGAAGGCATGGTATGATTTTGTTTTTTATATATATATAATATAACCCTTCTGTTTCCATTATCCTTGCTCACTATCTCTTGTATGTTGAATCTTTGGTAATAAACTTACCCTTGATTTCTCTTGATTTCCTCAGTCTTTAACAAGGCTAAAGAGGATCTTGGAGATAATGGTAGCATGACAAATGGGAATGAGAATATGGAGGTAGATATTACCTGAATATGGAGGTAAATATTATCTATCTGAGGTAGAAGTGGAACTCAGACAGCTTAATGGGACTAAATCAGGGGACCCAGATAATCTTCATTCAAGAATATTAAAGGAATTAGCACATGAAATCGCAAGCCCATTAGCAAGAATTTTTAATGAATCTGTAAACTCAGGGGTTGTACCGTATGATTGGAGAATTGCTAACATAGTTCCTATTTTTAAGAGAGGAAAAAAAGTGATCCGGGTAACTACAGGCCTGCTAGTTTGACATCTGTAGTATGCAAGGTCTTGGAAAAAAATTTTGAAGGAGAAAATAGTTAAGGACATTGAGGTCAATGGTAAATGGGACAAAATACAACATGGTTTTACAAAAGGTAGATCCTCCCAAACGAACCTGATCTCCTTCTTTGAGAAAGTAACAGATTTTTTAGACAGAGGAAACGCAGTGGATCTATTTACCTAGATTTCAGTAAGGCGTTTGATACCGTGCCACATGGGGAATTATTAGTTAAATTGGAAAAGATGGGGATCAATATGAAAATTGAAAGGTGGATAAGGAATTGGTTAACAGGGAGACTACAGCGGGTCCTACTGAAAGATGAGCTGTCAGGCTGGAGGGAGGTTACCAGTGGAGTTCCTCCGGGATCAGTTTTGGGGCCAATCTTATTTAATCTTTCTATTACTGACTTCCGCACAAAAAGTGGGAGTATGCTAATAAAGTTTGCAGATAATACAAAGCTGGGAGGTATTGCCAATTTAGAGAGACCAGGATATCATACAGGACGATTTGGATGACCTTGTAAACTGGAGTAATAGTAATAGGATGAAATTTAATAGTGAGAAGTGTAAGGTTATGCATTTAGGGATTAATAACAAGAATTTTAGTTATAAATTGGGGACGCATCAATTAGAAGTAACGGAGGAGGAGAAGGACCTTGGAGTATTGGTTGATCATAGGATGACTGTGAGCCACCAGTGTGATATAGCCATGAAAAAAGCTAATGCGGTCTTGGGATGCATCAAGTGAGGTATTTCCAGTAGAGATGAGGAAGTTTTAGTACCGTTATACAAGGCACTCGTAAGACCTCACCCAGAATACTGTGTGCAGTTCTGGTCTCATGTTTAAAAAGGATGAATTCAAACTGGAACAGGTACAGAAAAGGGCTACCAGGATGATCTGAGGAATGGAAAACCTTTCTTATGAAAGGAGACTCAAAGAGCTTGACTTGTTTAGCCTAGTCAAAAGAAGGTTGAGGTCTGGTATTTCTGTTAGTGTTCAGTGGCTACAGGTGAACACTTCAAAGGGGCTTGGGGACTGGGGTATACCTATTAACTAGAAAGGAAAAGTAAGGGCTGGCATAGTCCAGCAGTGATTGTTTTGACCATAGAATCATAAGGGTTAGAAGGGACCGCAAGGGTCATCTAATATACCTCTACCAAGATGCAGGATTTGTTGGGTCTGAACCATCCAAGATGGATGGCTATCCAGCCTCCTTTTGAAAACTTCCAGTGAAGGAGCTTCCACAGCCCCCCTAGGCAGTCTGGTCCATTGTCCTACTGTTCTGACAGTTAGTAAGTTTTTTCCTGAGATGTAATCTAAATCTGCTGTGCTGTAGTTTGAACCCATTGACTATTGTCCTGCCCTCTGTGGCAAGAGAGAACAACTTTTCTCCATCTTTTTTGTGGCAGCCTTTCAAGTATCTGAAGACAGCTATCATCATGTCCTTCCTCAGTCTCCTCTTTTCCAAACTAAACATACCCAGTTCCTTCAGCCTTTGTTCATGTGGCTTGCATTCCATCTATTTGCTTATCTTTGTTGCTCGCCTCTGGATCCTTTCCAGTTTCTCTACATCCTTTCTATACATTGGTGTCCAAAATTGGACACAGTACTTCAGTAGAGGCCTAGCCAGCGCAGAGTAGAGCAGTACTGTCACCTCCAATGATTTGTATGTTATGCCTCTGTTAACTCAGTATAAAATTGCAAGCAAGTCTCCCTATTGCTGGAGGTAGGATAGGTAACAAGGTGACACTCAGTCCCGAGTACTCCGAGAACTGCCATGGGTGATGAGACTATTCATAAGTCTCTACAATTATTCAAGTTGCTTGTATATAATATGTCACTTGCATGACTGTGGTGTCACTTTTCAGCTAATTCTTGTTCATTAGGGAGATGGACAGTCAAAATGGACTTGCATCATAAATGCAAACTTGTATTTAAGGTTTTTATATTTCATGAAGTAAATTCTTCATATCCAGGTCTCTATGAAAGATTCTGTAGGCCTAATACAAAACCTAACCCCCATGTAGAGAAGAGCTATATGCTTGCTTGAGGCTGCTCTTGCTGCAGGCTATGCCACTTGAAGGACACTCTCTTCCAGTCTGGGAGAGGACTATTTGCCTGCTTATTAAGGCTAATGTGCAGGGAACGCGGCCACAAAAGCTTGGGGCAGTGGGAAAGGGGAGAGGCAAAAGGACACCATATGTTTGTGGTCATTCACAGTATAGAACTAGTTATGGTGTTTTGACAAGTGTCTTCTTTCATGTTTTCTTCCTCTTTCCCAGCGGCAGTTGTGGGTTGATGCATCTTCAGGTGTAGATAAGTGGGGATGGATACTGCTCAAGTCTGGTGGGAGCACAGTCTGTCTTGAGATTGTGAGGTTCTTCTCACTCTTACTCCATTCTTGACTTTTGTCATTAGTTGGATTGCTTGCTTCTTGATGGTTTCTTTGACTTGAAGCTAAAATGAATGAGCTCTGCTCAAGACTGCATCACTAGAGTAATGAGGCTGTTCCACTTGTCCTTGATTGACACTTAATTCCACCAATAAAAATAAGTTTTAGTGATCTCTTCCCAGGAGCCTTTGAGTAAGATCTGCAGCTCAGTGCAAAAAAGGATAATACTTCCTTTATCTCACAGGAGAATCCTGAAGTGCTCAGATGTTCTAGGAATGTATCAGAGATGCCTATAAATGCCTAACCTTCCCCTCTTTAAGGGGAAGATGGCATTTGACCATTTTCAGGGGCAGCTAAAAATCTGTAATTGTCCTGGGTATATGCCGGTTTGGATTCCTCCCTTTTCTTTTGGAATTAAGACCGCACTGCTCATAGTCATGATCTGCTGTTTTTAGAGTGAGGTCAACTGACCATTTTGGCCACTCACACAAGTAGCTCTAGGTACCCTTACAATCTAAAGAAAATAATTTAAGTATTTAGATTTTTTTTTTTCCCCTAGAGAACCTAGAACTTTCCTACACTGTTTCAAGATATATACCTAAGAGATCATTTAATCAGCAATGACAGTTTGATTCATTTTCAAAGATTTGACTGTAGCATTTCAAGTGATCTCTCCGAATTCTCATGTGGTTTAATTTATATACGAGATAACTGGTGAAAAATTCTAAATACAGGATAGAATGTTATCACAATGATTGTTGTGAACATAAGCGAAGGAAAACTTTTTTTCATTGTACTGATGATCCTTTATGGTCCAAACAAAAGTTGATAATGAAAAGCTAATATAGTTAGATTTTCTGAATATTTGACTTCAAACTGCCACTTCTTTTTGTGTAGTCATATGTTTGACCTTCCTTTTTATTATTGTATGCTTAAGTGAAATGAAATATTGCATTGGAGAGAATGTAGGAAAGATGACTGAAATATTCTCTTCAGAAAGTGGTAATAATGACTTAATTTTGTTAAATGGCTTTCTGAAGAAGATATCTAAATGAAGTAACTTCAAGTTTTAGTGTAACTTCTTCATACAATGAAACTTTTTGAAAATTAGTAAGGTGGAATGAACGTATACTGTCCTTGCACTATTGCATTACTTAGATTGAATTTAAATTTAAACTTATTGTAAAATATAAATCATCCTATTTTATAGGGATGAGGGGTAGATAAATTGTAGTGAATGCACATAAAGGTTCTTTGGGGTCTGAAGTTTCAGGGAGACTATGTGATAGGACTAGTGGGTTATAAGTGAAAAGGTTATAAGTTACAAGTTCAGTTCCTTTTTCTTCTGAGTGACCTAAGAGAAGGACTTGTCTTCATCGTAGCATTTCAATATTTGGTAAGAAACATTTTTTATTTCATGACTGCTACATGCAGGTGGAAAGTGAAGAAGTATAAGCCCTGGCCTGAATCAAGGATAATGCAATACAGCAGCTGTGTATTCTTCACTACCATCTCTCTAATGAATCTCAGTCCTGATGTTACAATTTACTATCCAAATTACTGCTGGGATTCCGTTGAGGAGAGTCTGAATCAGAAACATTAGGTAAAGATTACTATAAAAGACATTAGAGGGACAAGGTGGATGAGGTAATATCTTTTGTTGGACCAACTTCTTTTGATTAGAGATGCAAGCTTTTGAGATACACAGAGCTCTTCTCCAGCTCTGGGAAAGGCACTCTGTGTCGGAGCTAAATACACTTCAACTTGAAGGTCCCTTAGAATATGTGCTAACAGTTTATGGTAAATTGTGTTCAGTCTTGTATTTAGCTCTGACACTCTGAGTACTCTTATACTGCTATTAGACACCCATGGGTCCATGCCAGATGACTCAGGCTCGTGGGGTTCAGATTAAGGAGCTGTTTAATTGCAGTGTAGACTTCTGAGTTCAGGCTGGAGCCCAGGCTCTAGGACCTTGCAAGGGGTGGGCTCTGAGTACCTTTTCTAGATGTGAAGAAAAGCTCTGTCTCTCAAAAGCTTCTCTCTCTCGCCAACAGAAGTTGATCAATAAAAGTTCTCAGCCACCTTGTGTCTCATACACTGGGACTGACACAGCTACAACAACATTGTATATAATAAAAGACATAGTCCACCATAAAAAATGTTTAATCCTCTCTGTACAGTGGGGTATCTAATAATTTTCTTTGTATTTGGTGTGCTACCAGTGTATTTAATATCTGGTATAATTCAGTGTACCTGGGTTTGGGACAAATGTGGTTCATAATTATTTTCATAATATTCTATCATGAGATATTAAAAACATGCCAGGATGCACTATTAAAATTCATAGGGGAACAAACAAAAGGTTAGCTCTAAAGTTCTGTATATACCTACAAAATGGGGTAGACAAGCATTTTCTACTTTGGCTTATTACTAGTATGCATCATTGTTATGCACCAATAGATGTGATTGTTTCAATTAGCAAAAGACAATCCAAAGAGTGGAGCCCAAGTATAGCTATTCATGTTGCAGAGGCCCTCTTTCTTAGTTACTTACATTAATAATCAGGAATTTATTTCTAAGAGAGATCAAAATGACTATTTGTTGTGGGTAAGAACAGAGGCTACTCAATTCAGACAGCTGCTCCTGGGTCCTGATTTGAAATGATCCAACGGGTAAGTAATAATGTAAATAATATAAAGATCATTTTCATTATTTACAAGTCAAACATTTTATTGTGAAATCTGTATACATAATGGCTGTGTTTAGACCTTTAACCATATGTGAGAAGTTGCCTGAGGTGCAAGCTGGAACAAAAGGTTTAATTTCTAAGACCTACAGTTTTTATTGAAAAAAGATAAAACAACCCAAATGAAAAGATGGGAGAGGGATTTGGACAAAAATTGATGTGTATATGATTAAGTCTCTATATGGGAAGGGGGAGGATATACATCTTCAGTTTCTGTAGCTGATAGAGAATTTTTTTATAAATTATAATATAGATGGCATTTGACTCCCAATTAAGATCCATCATATTTTTTGCCACTATTGGAGGGCTTTCAGGGAAAGGGAAACATACTTGCCCATGTGATGGTTGTGCCCAGGATTTAGACAGAGCCCTGCGCAGACACAATTTATATCAATGAATGCGGATAGCCACGGATAAATTGGTATCTGCAGAGCTCTACTGAGCTCTACTGAGAACCGTAGTAGCAAAAACAGCAGCATGTTAGCCTGCTGCTCGTAGGAACCAGTGCCCCATGCCGGCAGCTCCCAGGCAGGAGTCCCTTCCATGCAGCGCACACGTGCAAAAGAGGTGTGTGGAATCTAGCTATTATCAAAAAACAATATTTGCATATGAAGATGTACTGTTTCTAGTATGTTCTAATTAAGGGTTGGTTATCCTCAAAGTATCCAAGGAAAACTGCTTCACAATGAGATTTTTTTTTTCCTTTGAGTAAAGGACACAATTTGTATTTACAAACAATAACCAATAACAATTAAATGAATGGAAGACAGTTTTTACTGCAAAGGGTGGCTGTGGTGGTAGGTAGCCTTTAGGTTCAGTGGCCTTTATTGATGCCAGTGGAGTCCACCTGGACACAGTCCCTGCATGAACCCCACCTCAGCATGCTGCATTGAGGGAGGACCACCTTTGAACTCCCGGGTCCCATGCCTCCCTCTTTGCGGCATCATAGGCATAGCAGTAGGGAAGGGTGCTGGGGTCTAGCCTAGCAGCAGATGCTTCTGAAACATTTGCTGCTGCAAAGGAGACCAGCAACTGGCCTAAAATGGAAAAGGGTATTTTCTGCTCACAGCCAGTCAAAGGACCCCTTCACTTATCCCATTTACTGTATCTTGTAACCCAGTGCAGTCAGTCCAGGATTGGCAGAGTGGGAGTTGTCGTATTTAACCTCTTTCATATGACTCCGATAAGAACACCTCAGCCAGCTACTGCTCTGCTAGTAAATTTGTCATGTCACTGTCCAAAGCAGGCAGGGATGAATTTTAGTATTGCCAGATTTATTATGGTGGTCTGGCTTTTGTTTGAGAACTTGAGAAGCAAAGCACTTACCGACTTTCAGAATTACTGCATATAATGAAGAACTTTGAGAATTTCTTTTGAAAACAGAACAAAGGAAAGGAAGATTAAAGGTACAGTTTTCTCTATAATCAGATCAAGGCTATAGCTAGAAGTATGAATCAAACAGTTGGACACTGGGACTGCAACAGCTACTCTGCTGACTGATGTAAGCTTCACTTGAGCTCTTATTACCTTTCTGGAGACACTAATTCCCCTTTAGAGACTTTAAATTACTGGATTAAAAATGTCATTGTGAATTTACAGATGCCCAACATTGTAAATTTACAGATACTAACTTGTTAGACCTTTAGTCAGCAAGTGTGTGTTCAAGTAATTGCCATCTGGAAAACTTTGAGGAACAGAGATGTGACTTAATATGGTCATCCTGTCAGTAAACGAATCATAAAATGTTGCTTTAGTTGGAGAAAATGGATGCAGGATATTACTGCAAATGCTGGTGCCTTTTAGTCGGACTGTTAGATGGCTGTGTTGGCCTTGTGTGGACTGCTGTTTAACCTTATTTAATTCAAATTTGGAAAAATATGCACGAAGAGGAGGGAGGGGGAGAGGAAGAGACTAATATGTGAAAAAGGAAAAGATGAAGGATAGTATTTGAGGAAATACAGGGATAATATCCTGCTAAGGAAGAGACAGGAATCTGTTCGGTTTTTGCATTTTACCTCTAGGAGCAAGCGGTTTTGTCAGTTCCTATGATCTAGTCCACCAAGATATTTCCAGTCAATTTATGAGATGTCCCCAGTACACCAAATTATTTTAAACCCCTGTCCACATAATGTATTCGAATATGCACTGGTCTTAACTATTCAGGCTGTAAATAATCAAATTAAAGGTTACAATTCCAGTGTGCCATTACCAAAAGAGGGGCAGGGTGTGAGAATAAGTGTATCTGTCCACAAAGTGTCAGTTTTCCTTCAGGACATCTGGTGCTCTGTGATCAGTTACAACTTAGTTATTTTCCCTCATCTTCCAAGCATGGAGGGCTCCTCTGTCATTTATTTTTTTAAATCTCTCTCACTTCACAATGTAGTGTCTGCAGGTGGAGCTGTTCAAAGAAATTTTCCAGTGTCTTGCATCAAGGGTGACCAGATACAGTATCATGTGAAAAATCAGGACAGAGGGTGGAGAGTAATAGGTTCCTATGTAAGACAAAGCCCTGAATATTGACTGTCCCTATAAAATTGGGACATCTGGTCACCCTACTTACATCTACTTGAAGAAGCAGGAGGTTCGTCTAATTTTTCTCCCTCTTCTCACTCAGTGCTCCTTGCAGGAAGAGGATTTTTGAGTACAGGGGTCAACAGAAAACATAGCAGTATAACAACCCCAGCAAAGATCGAAGGGGCTCTTGCTTATTGCCTAGCCATGCACTAACATGCTGCCTCCCATGCTGAGCAACAGTGTGGCAGGCAAGCCTTAAATTGGTTGGAATTTTAACAGCACATGGCATTCTGGAAGTATCAAGCCAGAGATCCTTGATGTTTTTTTCTTTTCTGATTGGCATGAAATATGGTGTCCAGATGAACCTTCCAGGTGAATAAGTCAGAGGGACAAGAATCCCATGGCACAGGACCCTTCAAGATCATAGACTGGGAATTCCCAAAATGTTTCACCTTCATGACCCCATTTTGAGCTTCTCTGTGTCCCACGGTCTGGTAGAAGTTGCACATCTAATCTACAATGTGATACCAATGGTAGATCAATACTGAGACTGTGTGCTGAATCCAACTTTACACAAATAGGTGTTCACAAATGGCACCATCCGTTTCAAGGTGCATTTTGAGAGTGCAGAATATTAATTCTCAACAGTGAACCAGAACTCCAGGAGAGAAAGTTGGGCATGTGTTCCTCACAAGACTCAATCTCAGGAAATTTGGATGAGCTGTTTGATTTCAGCTGCTGTCAAATCCATGGCATCACCCTTGCACTGAAAGGAGTTTTGCACCAAATCATACTTTCACGTGCAAATTGGGAGGGAAAGAATGCAAACCTGTTCATTCATCTGGTTGAGATGCTCAGCCGTCACCTCTGTGGGAGCCTGAATAATTTCATTGTCAGCCAGAAATTTGCAGCACAGTCCATTACATACAATGATTCTTTATCAAGTACCAGCAGAGTACTCAGGGTGGCATAAAAGATGATGTGGGTCCTGCCTTAAGGTACTTTAAAAGCCACTGCAGATTCCCATCTCAGAAAATACTAGTACAGGCGCCTACCATTTCAGACCGAGAGGTTGCTCTGTTGATAAGACTGCTGCCCACATACAAGGATCTTCTGAATTTTAAGTCTCAAAATGGTGGCCTCCTGGCGTGGCATTTGTGGAGCAGGTCTGGACATGTTTGAGGACAGACGGCATCGTCTTGCAGGCCAAATCTGGCCTGTCAGACCTGTGACCCATCTGCTCATGGCACAGCCCCATTTGGGCGCACAACCCACAGTTTGGAAACTGCTGTCATAGATGCTTGTTGATAGCATCCCCATATGAGGTAGCATCTGTAAGTAATCACAGGACCTTTCTACTACTCGAGTCCCTCATCTTCATGTATTTTCAGAGGAGCTATTTAGTGCCTGTTCAGGACCTAGTATTCTATCAGCCATTCATGTTTCTAGCCCAGTTGCCCAAGGAAAGATTTCAGTTTGTATTTCTTCTGGAAACTCCAAGTATTTGCCGTCCAGCTCTAACGAAAGCTCATGGGCTTTCTGATTTTGAAACTGTCCACAGGTCTGGGCATTTCATGGGATTCTGATCCAAGTCCTCATGGTACTTGAAAGGGCAAGAATCCCATTTTGTGTCTCAGCCAGGGATATATTAAGAGTTCCTTCTGAATGGGTCTGAGTCCTAGTCTCAGTATTAAGTCCAAGTCTCAGTATTAGGAGCCTTGTAACACATTCTGTATACTTCAGGACTTTTTTGCAGCACTCACATTTCCCAATTTTTTAAAATTCTACTCTGCAGGGGTGCCCTCAAAAGAGTTGTCCCAAGTAATGACTGTCCCAAGTAATGTCTGTTCCAAGTAATGTGGGAATCTGCTTTTTTTAAAATATGTATTGGAGGAGTCTTCTCCATGCTTCTAATTGAAATATTTTTTCCTGTTGGCAAGTATATTGGCAAAGAATAAGTTTAGAGGTATTACCCATCCTGGGTTTTTTTATGTGCAGTTTTTTCCCACATGAGATGATTCTTGGGTCTGCACAACAACTTTGTCCCCCACTTGAACCCACTCATTCATTTGCCTTCCTCATATTCTAAGCCCTCCACAATGAGGAGAATGTTCTACACTTTAAATGGGATTGCAACATTCAAATTAGGTTTATGCAAAACTAATCCTTGAAGAAAATCTGATCAGCACAGTGCTTCAATCAAGTAATTACACTATATGCTTAACTGGTCTTCAGTGCATTTCTTTTGTAATGTTTTAAAATAAAAGGGTTGTCTTTGTCTAATTTTTACTTTTGGACTAAAGGTTTTACAGTCTTCCACTATGTGAAAGGTTTTAATGAAAACAAAGAAGTTCCTTTAAATGAAGTCTGGCTGTTTAGTTCTACCAGTAGCATCTCATGTTTTTAGCTCTGGAGGCTCCTGATTCAGTGTTTGGTATCAGCCAAGCTGACAGCAGTCACAATTTTACAGTAAGCCAGAGTTCATGTTACTATCCAGTAATTCTTGTTATTCCCTTCCACGTGTCACCCTACCACATTTGTTGACAGAAATCAAGTTCCCATTGTATGTTCTTTGCCCTGTCTACAAGTGAGATTCAGAAGAGAAGAGATTCAGATTTTTTGAAGGGAGCAATCTGTTAGTGAACCAGGCAGCTGAGACTTCACATCCCTATTTCAATTCAGGGAATGGATACCAGAGAGCACAGCAATAGCCGGCTGGAACACAATGATTCACTGAGGTCTTGGAGCACTGTTCCTTCCCTGGAAAACAGACTTGTTTTGGTCAGGAGAGTCA
Organism: Dermochelys coriacea; assembly: GCF_009764565.3. NCBI lineage: Eukaryota > Metazoa > Chordata > Testudines > Dermochelyidae > Dermochelys > Dermochelys coriacea. The sequence continues at coordinate 106,090,457 of NC_050069.1, forward strand.
ATTCATCTAATGGGGTTTTCATAATTAAACTAGGATGAACAAATCAACCTTATACTAGAGAGGAAAAAACTTCTGTTCTGGGCAGAGCAGAGTTCCCAATCTCAGTGTGCAGTGCCCACCAAGAGTCAGATTACGAGACTGAACCTGCACCCACCAATACCTCACTCATTTTGGTGGTCTGGTGATCAACCTCTTTGCATTTGGAAACAGTATTTAAAGTGCCGTGTCAGGTCTTTGTCAGGTCCTAAGATATGAGGTGGAGAATGACCTCTTTTAAAGTTGGACAAGCTCCATGCTATGTCGTCTCATCTTTGTCACTGCTTCCTGGGACCACACACAATATATGAAGGAGAGAGTATCAGTAATACTGTTTTGAGCCTTTTTCTGGCTGTGGAGGCTATGGCTCTCAGATCTGGCTAACTTCACATTGGACCTTCCAAAGTCTGTCTTGTAGAGTAGATCTGCTACTGGGGGGGGGGAGGGGAATCCACTTAGGCCCAGATAACTTCAAAATAGAGACTTGGCTAAAGTAACTGTCATTCTCATGGACCTTAAACAAGTCAACAAATTGCACTAGTCAGTAGCATAAGTTCTAAGTCCTTAGTCTAACCACAATGTTAAAGTGGAACATAGCCTTGAATTCGTCCAGAAAGATCTTAATCTCTACGTATGAGTGTCCAAGCAGAAAAGTCAAGTTTCTGTAGTAAAATGTTATCAGCATGCTCAAGAAAGTGTTGTACAAATCCTAACATAGAAATAATTCCTTAGAGCAACAACCTTTATTCCAGCCTATCAAAGTCTTAGAGCATGACTGTGGAACCTCACTCTCTTCCGTATGACACTACCCAGATCAAACCTCTGCAGGAAGTGATGTTATAATTCCATTCCAATTAATAGAGCTCTTAATATCTGCTAGCTACAATCAGATGAGATTTTTGAAGTTGGGAGCTTTCTCCGATGAGACCCAGTATTGTACTTTTAGTCAGACAAGCAGTCCTCACAAGTGTCAATAGCACTCATTCCATAAGAAAATTCAAATCTTGTTTCTATTAAGCATCAAAGTCCAGTCCTTATGGCAGAGAAGTTATGTCTCCTGTGTGGGGATCTGCTAGGCATCTGCATGGCCATCAGTACGTAAGTTCATGAAAACTTTCAATATTGGTCAATCCTATCTTTTAGCCAATGCCATTTTTTGACAGAAGCCTCCTCCACATTTCAGTGGCAAGGAGAAGATAATTATAGTGTACTTTATTTTGGAGTCCCATATTTAAGGAATCATCCTGCTTCCCACCTAAAATAAATGGCGGTAAAAATTCCATTGTAATGAATCTGTGGAGCTTTGCACGATGAAGAATAGGAACATTTATCCCTGATTACCTGAAAATTTGCTTTCTTTGAGTAATAAGGGCTGCAGATCTTGGCCACTTTGAAGACAAATGGACGTCCCCTACAGAATAGAAATAGAAATTGATATCCAAGGATTTGGGTTTGTTTTATTTGGGGGAATTTCCCATTTTCTGAAGTAGGAGAAATTGTTTGTCCCTCAAAGTATAATTGACAGTCTGTAATTTAGAAAAATAGATTTGAATTATCCTGGCTGTGGAAGTTGTCTTGATTGAAAGGAACCTTAGGGGACAGGACATTGCTCTGCTGCCACTGACTGACAGTAGCCCTCAAGCTGCAACCCATTGTAATTACTCAAAAGGAAATTCAGGTAAGTGCAAATAAATGTTTCTGTTCATTAACACACAGGGCTACTAATGTGAACAGTGGTTCTGGTACATTTTTATAATCCATGCATAATTCTTGTCCTGTGGTAAACAACTTGTGCAAGAACAATGGGTGCCATTAAATTATTCACAATTTTGCCTTTTGCCTAATTGTTACTGTAATAATACAACAATTAACTACTTGCAAATACCAGTCATAAAGACTTTAATGGTGACCACGGAGTAATAGCATTTTATATTGTACTGGTACTGCTTTATAGAAGAATGTGGTTTCATTTTAATGCATAAATACTTCCTCAGGTTTGGAATGCAGATGAAAATATGCATGTTGGAAACAGCTCCACTTTGAATATTCCTTTACTTACAGATGTGTGGTAAAACCTAATGAAGTGAAGTGTGCTGCTTCAGTGCCATTTGTGTGTTGCAGGTGGATATTAAGTAAGAGTAAGCTGGTAATTTGGTGTAAGCTACTCAGATTTCTCATGTAATATCTTTTTTTTTTCAAGAATATAATCTCATACCCAGGAGTCCAGTTAAATTTACTGCAGGGTTTACAGTCATTACTATACAGTGTTGATATAAACTGCAACTATTCAGGTTGTTGCTCCAACTCATTTCATAATATGGTCCAAGTGCTTTCTCTGGTTTTGCCAGTGGGAACTCCTCTAAATAACTTCTTATAACATTTTTAAATTGCTGTTTTTCCCTTTTCAGCATGACCGCTGTTCTTGGTGTGGTGCCAATAGGGCTTTAAGGTTTTTTTCATAATTGCTTTTTTCTGCTAAGACAAAGTAGGAGCTCTATATGTATGCCTGTGTTCATTCTCTCTCTCTCTCTCTCTCTCTCTCTCTCTCTCAGTTCAGCTATTTCAGCTAGGTGAGAAGAATAAATGGGATATAGCAGCATGAATGATGTATACAGTTCTCATTTATTGCCAGTGCCTGAATTTTTTATAGTATAACTAGGAAACAGTTTTTTTCAGTTTTTAAATGTACAAAATGTTTAAGGGTTTACAAAAACCCTTTCTTCCCCTGCCACACCCCCCCCCAAAAAAAAATCCCAAACAAAATAAGAAGCCACTGGGAAGAGAGAAAATAGCAGGGTACATTTAAAGTAATGTTTTGTTGGCATAAATCACACCCTGTATCATTTTGTGCTTTCTGTGGTTTATTTCTTATTGCTTGTAACAGCACAAGTGGCTTTTTGGGGGTGGAATCTCCAAATATAATATGGCAAAATACTTGGTTTCATGAATTTATCCTAGAATTTATGCCTAGATTCAATACTCTGATCTGTTGAACAGTTGCACATTTTTTTTTCCCCTTTGGAAATAATGTCTTTCTGAAGAACGTATGCCTTCCCCCACTGTCCCTTTCCTTCCAGTTCTCACGTGCTCACTTTCATTTGAGTCTGACAGTAGTAGTTTGCTTGTACTGTTTCCTATTTGGCATAGTCAATATTTCCAATAATTCCCTTTTTCCCCACTATGATTTTAAAATTGTATCTGGAATTCCGAGTGTACTTGAAGAGAGAGTGTGGTTTAGCTAGAGGAGTGAGCACATGACTAGCAATCTGGACTAATTCTAGTAGACTTCTTCATATTCTTCCTGTTTCCCTGAGAGTATTCTCTGTTTCTCTTTGATCTGATATTTTAAATTAGAGGTAGTTCTGGTTATTGTTTTTGATTGGAAGAATTTTCTATCATATCACACCTTCATTGTCTTTTCTAACCTGAACAGCTCTAATCTTTTTGGTCTCTCCTTATATGGAAGCTGTTCCTTACCCTTAATCATCATTGCCCTTCTCTGAATTTTTCCCAGTTCCACTATATCCTTTTTGAGGTGAGATGAACAGACTAGGCTTTCTTGTGAAATCAATGCAAGAGATTTCTGTAATCTCAGGAAAGAATTAATAGGAAAATGCTACCCATATTAGGAGAGGTCATTCATTCAGTTGAAGTTTTGTGTATTAATAGCTGCTATGTGAGAGAAATGAAGTATCAAAGCAAACTGTTCTCTGATGCTGTATTTGCCCTATAATTCTACTTCATTTCTCAGTTCTGTACAAACTGAATTTTTAAACACTTTTTTTCATTAAATATTAGGAGCAGTGAATGACTTTTAAACCTTTATTTCTAAAAGTTTGATTATATCCGTTTCTTAAATCAAGTGATTTGTATTTATGTTGCTAGAACTTCAGTGAATATCTAGTCATTGCCTTCCAGAAGATGCAAAGCAACATGATGAGCCTACATGTGCTGAAATATATCCCCCCAAAAAATCCTGTGAATTTGTTGCAGTTGGAATTATTAATTTATGTGAATACAAGGTACTGTCAGACATTAATTTAACCATAAATTTATTTATTAAATCCAAAGTTCAAATGATATTCATAATTGTTCTAAACATCTCTAAAAACCTAAATAATAAATCCATATAGTAAAAAACATTCATAAGCATTTGATCAAAATACTCATGAATGGAGATACTCTGTGCAAGAGATACAACACACTCATCCTGACTTGCTCCTGCATGATCAGATAGGATCTTATAAATACTCCTAGCAAGTCTGCCTCCTTTATACAGTGTAACAAACAAGTGATGTCACATCGACCATTATTATCTTAGCTTAAAAAAAAAAAGTGTTTGGACTGATTGTGACCTCTTTTTTAGCCTTGGCTAAAACAAGATATGGTGGTTGGTCCTCCTTTCAGATTATTTTAAAACTAGCTGCACCCAGCATTTTATCATCTTACACTGACCCATATTTTAAGGTAACACTGGCACTTTGGAATGTACTATAAGCTTCTCACATAACAAAACAACTTCTCTTTGTCTATTAGGACTAGTTTGTAACAGTCTTCTATAATTTAGAGGCTTTTTGTGCAGAAACCTTTATATTTATCTCATTAGCCATATTCCAAGCTTAACACGCTTCCAAAACTTGTCTTGTTAAATGCCACATTCCTCTTAACTTTTGAATTTATTTTTCAAGGCCTTGTTACATTGGCTTAACCACCTACACAAGTTACAGAGCGCATATATTTTTCTTAGCCAACCTGAGAACTTTAACCCTTTTATGCTAAAACCTTTCTACAGCTGTCCTCTAATAAAGTGGTGTTGCTTTTCTTCACCATTCTTCTAATTTGTTTAAAATACTGGTAAACCATTCCAATATCTTAATTCAGTTTACCTCTAAAGTGAACCACTTTTCCAGTGAAAATGGTTTTGTTGTTGGACACTGTGGAAGAGAATTTTCATATTCTTTTCAACAAAGACTTTGGTGCTCTGTTTGAACTAAGAGGTGTTATTTGTCTTCATATTTTGTATGTGCATGAAGGGGTGTTGGACTAGTTTTCTCAAAGACAAGAAATGAAGTATCTTTAATTTTCTTTTGGTTGAGTGTTGGATTTTTTTTAATTTTGTTTGCCTTTTTGGGCAAGTACCTCAAGGAACTGTCAGAAGGCTTTTAATTCTGTTTGCTAAAAGACACACAATTTGCCCTCTTGAAGGAATACCTTAAGCAGTAACCTTTGGGGATGAATCACTTTTTTTCTTTTTCAGCATGAATCATACTTGCTGTATTATGTAAGATGTTCCTTACTGTCTTAAGCAGCTATGCAGTGGTATTTAAATCAACAATCACTGGACTGTATGTCAATAAAAAGCTTTACTATTAATTAAAGCTTTCTTCTAAAATGCCATGAGCAGCATTTCTGTTAGATTGACAATCTAACACTATAAACAAAAACTGAAGATAATATTAATGACTCAATATTCTGTACAACTCATAACAGTCCAACCACTTTTGAAAATGTTTCCTCTGTTTTGAAAACTGATTATTGTACCCATAAGTTTGCAACACATGCTATGTGGTATGGTTTTGCTTGCAGATACTTACATAGGCAAGCTTATTGATTTATTCCAGTGTTGTTCATAAAGTTGCAAGAACTGTTTAATAACTATAATAGACTAGCAGAATTCAAGGACAAGCTACTACCAAACCAACATCAGCAATTCCAGGCACTGGTAGATGGAGGCGACTGATAGCCAAGGTGGGACTCCAGGCCACTGTGGACATGGCCAACACATTCTTTCATTCTCTAGCAACCGCGGTCATTATGAGCTGGGACTCATGGCTACAGTCATCTGGCTTTCCCAGGGAGGTCCAAAATACAACCAAGGACCTCCTTTTCGACAAGCACAAGTTGTTCCACAAAAAGACAGATGAATCCCTCTACTCGCTGAAGGACTCCAGGCCATACTACTGTCCCTTAGTATGTATACCCCGGTCCTGAGACACAGCAGAGGCAACGATTCCTTCCATGCCCACATGCTGTCTACCCAGCCTACTACCACAGCACCAGCAGGAGGTCCCACATAGGTGGCACCATTCTCGACAGCCACACTTCCCCGCCTCCACCACAACCAACTCTTTGATTCTCTCCCAGTAGTAACCAAAACCTCAGTTTTGGTGTGCAGGTCGAGACCCACAAACCTCCCCCGATGCCACCTGCAGCGCCCCATATAGTCTTTTGGGGCCATCTTGCCCTGTTCGCCCACAATTGGGGCAATATCACCATGAGAAGTTGGGAACTGGATACTCCATAGAATTCCTCTCATTCCCACCTCATCAACATCACCACCCCCCCAGACTGTCGCTGGGGACTCATCCCTTCAATGCATTCTCCAACAGGAAGCAGATGCTCTGTTCCTCAAGGGGTCCATAGAGCCTGTCTCATCTCACTATAAAGGACGAGGCTTCTACTCACTGTACTTCCTCATCCCAAAGAAGGGTAGAGAGTGCCGCCCCATTCCAGATCTTCAGGTGCTGAATACTTTTATCAGAAGGTCCAAATTCAGTATGGTTACACTGGCATCAATTCACTCCCTCCCCCAGGGAGCCTGGTTCATGGCTCTTGACGTGAAGGATGCTTACTTACGCATGGATATTCACTGAACCCCCACCACAAGTTTCTCCATTTTTGGGTAGGACATCAACACTGCCAATTTCAGGTCCTCATGTTCAGCATAGCACCAGCTCCGCGAGTGTTCACAAAGGTCTTCACTGTGGTAGCAGCCCACATGCGTCGCTTTGGCTACTCAGTATACTCCTAGCTCAGCGACTGGCTTCTCATGGCACTATTGCTCCAGGAAGTGACCTCCAGAATCCTCGCACTCTCCTGGCATTGGTAGGTATTTGCATCAATGAGGAGAAGTCAGTGTTGATACCTACATAGACTATATACTTTATTGGAGTGCAGCACAACTCCATTGGAGCAAGCGGTTTTCTTCCAGCAGACGGTGTCACAGCACTGATGACCATCATTGCGAACCTGCATCCCAGACCCCACATTGTGGTCTGGCTGTCTCTCTCTCCTTGGACATATGGACACCTGCACCTATGTTACACTGCATGCACATCTCCATATGTGTTGACTCTAGGCCTGGCTCTTCTCCATCTACAGACCGAGCACAGATCGTATGGAGACAAGGGTCATTGTTCCCCGGACTGTGCTGCCCTCCTAAGCATGGTGGGCCGATCCTTCCAAAGTCATGGTAGGCATCCCCTTCACCCCTCCCACATCACAGGCCACCATCACAACACACATCTCCCTTGGGGGTTGGGGAGGCCACCTGGACTACCACATGGCCCAGGAACTGTGGATGCCACAGGAGGCACATAAATGTGCTAGAACTGCAGGCAGTCCATGTGGCATGTCAGTCCTTTCCCTCACTTGTTTAGTTCCTCCCACATTCAACTTCTCTCCAACATTGTGACAGTGGTGCACACCAACAAGCAGGGCAGTGCCAAGTTTCCCTCCCACTACTCAGTCTGTCTGCCTTTGAAACTGGTGCATCAAAACCCATGTGACACTTCAAGCCACATACCTCGCAAGCACCCATAATTCCTTGGCCGACTCGCTCAATCACTTCAATCACAAGTGGGAGTTATGCCATGCTACGGTGTCTCTTTGAGAAATGGGGTGCACACCCCCAGTGGGATCTCTTTGCCATACACAAGAACCAAAAGCTGCCCAACTGTTGTTCAAGAAGAGCAGTAAGGGAGGACTCGCAGGGCAATGCTCTCCACCTCCCCGGACATGCAATCTGTGCTATGCCTTTCCTTCCATTTCCCTCCTGCCACAAGATTCACTGGGACCAGTTCACCATGATACTCATAGCCGCATTCTGGCCCCATCAGTTCTGCTTCACAGACCTCCTCAGACTCTCCACCCGCACACTACTCTTCCACTGCACAGTCCCAGATCTACTCTAACAAGATATGGGGAGGCTCCAGCATCCCAATCAAGGCCTTCCTCACTTCATGGCATAGTATTTGTATGGGGGTTGAAGGTAGACAAGGCATGCTCCTTACCAGTATGAAAAATCCTTACACTGAGCAGGAGAGAATCCACCAGGGCATGCTACCAAGCTAAAGGTAGCTTCATAGTATGGGCTCACCGCCACCACCACTCACTGGGCACAGTATCTTTACCAGTTGTCCTAGGCTACCTTCTCACCCTCAAAACATCAGGCCAAGTCCTCAACTCTATAGGGGCAGCACTCAGTGCCTTTCTCTCCCTCCTGTGGATGGCACCTCATTGTTTACACACCCCAGCACCATCTGCTATATGAAGGGTTTACTCAACATCTTTTCACCAGTACTGAAGTCCACACCCCTGTGGGACCTTGATCTTTCTCTCCGCCCTCACAAAGCTACCCTTTGAATTGTTGGCATCCTGCTCCATCTCCCAGTTCTTGATGAAAGTGACATTCCTGGTAGCTATTACTTCAGCCATGCAGATCAATTAACTAGCAGCCATGATGACAGACCCTCACCATCACACTATATTCCACAAGGACAAGGTGTCCTTATGGCTACACAATAAATTCCTCCCAAAGGTGGTATCAGAATTCCACCTGAATCAGTGTATCCACCTACCTGTTTCCCAAACCACACACCTCCCACACTGACAGGGTCCTATACTTCCTTAATGTCTGCCATGCACTGGCATTCTACCTACACAGGACTCGATCCTTTTGCCCATTGCCGAACATTTTTGTGGCCATTGCTGAATTGTCCAAGGGTCAAGCCCTCTCCTCACAATATATCTCCAAATGGGTCTTGGGATGATTATTTCAGCAGATCTGACCTAAGCTCAGACTCTGAAGTTCTGTGCCCGCCAGGAGTAATATCAAGTATTATTTATTTAGAACAAAAACATTTCAGAGAGAACAGATCCTAAAGCAATAAACGAGTCTAGACAGATGCCTGCTTTCCCTAAGGCTTACTAATCCCTGGATTTGGGGAAGGCCCCAACTTCTTTAGACTTCTGCACAGAGAGACTCTCTGTATCAGCCTGTTCCCCTGGATGGCTCCTAAAAATTGACACCCACTTCACTTCCTGACAGTGGCTTTTTAACTGTTTACAGCCCTTTTGATCTGTTGGTTCCCAGCATTGGCAGAACAACAGTGTCACTTCTGCCTGTAGCCCCCAATGTTTCCTGAGAGGCTGCTTATCTGTAGATCTTGTGATGTTTTCCTACTTTTCTCTCAGCCCCCTATTAAGCTAGATCAATATATTCCTACAGGAAAGTCCTATGACACGGTATACAATAACTTCACCTCATTGACCATGTCATTTAGTGTTAATAAAATACATTTCCATATCCATTGCAGCAGTGATATATTTCTCTGCAGCCTTGCAAAATTTTTAACTTCAGTAGTCATCAATTCTGTAGTTTGTAGTTATATTGCTTAGTACATAAAGGTTTTTATCTGTAAGCAAGACTTAAGCTTTCAGGAAGGACATAAAATATATACAAAATTTTGCTGAGTTAGTTTTGTATCATGTGCCATCTGTTTGTCAAAGATAAATTAAATTCTAATACCTCATACAGATATGTAAAGTATACTTAATACTGTACCAGACTTCTGTCTATTGGGTATCTTTCTTTAGATTGTCATGGTACGTTAGCTCTTTTGGTTTTGAAAGAATGTTTATTTTCTACTGAGGCAGTTTCATTAGAAAAATATTAATCAATTTTCTGAGATATTCATCTCATTAGTTCTTTGTTTGCTGTATCATGAACATAAGAATCACTGTATTAAAACAGAACTATCTTTATCAGTCAGACCAATGGTCAATACTGGATATTTCTGAGGAAGATGTTAAAATACACTCTCTCTCTCCCTATTTATGCAATGGCATACTGTACAGATAATTTATCCATTAGCCAAGCTAATTGTAAATTTCACTTCAATCAAGAGGGAAGTGGATGGCTCTTGTAATTTTCCTAACTAGTCATATTCATTTAATGTGTTTTTTAATCTTACTAAGCTACTAGAGGTACATAATTGAGGCTTTTTTAAATAAACCTTTCCAGAGCTCTTTTCTTCATGTTTACTATCATGACTGGATATCCCTGTTATCCATATAAATGCCTAATATCTTTTTGAATCTTTCTATGTTTTTGGCCTCAGTAACATCCTGTGGCAATGAGTTCCATAGTGTGATTATGCATTGTGAGAAATTGCATTTCCTTTTATCAGTTTTGAATTTGCTGTCTTTCAGTTCTGTTGAATGTCCTGTTGTTTTTGTGCTGTGAGACAAGGAGAACAGAGTCCTGATTTCCCTTATGTATGCCATTTATTATTTTGTCTACTTTTCATCTTGTCCTTTCGAATTTGTTTGCTCTCCAATCCAATCTTTTCAATCTTTCTTTTTTTCTGTGCCCCTAATGATCATCTCTGTGTGGTACTTTCCAACAGCGTGCTGGACTAGATGACCAATGGTCTGATCTGATATGTCAATTCCTACATAACACAGTTTCTGCCTAAAGTTGTAATGAAGACATTACTTGTGTATGAGGTCATATTTAGTTGCTGAAAATATGCATTATGGCTCTTTTATAGGTTTTGTTAGCAAGATGAGATGGGCCCTGGTAAACAGTCTTTCAATGCAAAGATATTGCAGCATCAACAAAAGGGTCTGTACAAAACGGTTAATCAATGTACACTAGTTAACCTGTAAAATTTCACTTTGTATAAAAGTCGTTCTACAAAGGATAGGATAATGTGGGCTACTATCCTGTTCTATTACATTATACAATGAATGCAATAGCCTTATCTCACATATTTAAAGTTGCAGCTCAGAGCCATAAATAATTGAATCGTAGCTGGCATCGTTTGTCATGCCTTTTAAATGATTTTACTAATTCCAAAAATAGGTATGGTCTCTTTACTTTTAGATTGTTGTGAGGCTGCCACTATTCCTCTTCTCTTACCCCTTCTGAGACACCTGTTCCTTGCAACATAAGCTCAGGAGAGGCACAGCAGAAAGTAGCATATGCAGCTGCTCTCTGAAACAACAGTGGCTAAGTATGGAGCATCTGGGTCCTCTAGTATTCATCTTTTAGCAGGGGATTGGGAAGAAGCACTTCCTTTCCCTCTGAACGCCCCAAATGGTGTGGGGAAGGGAGGGATCCTAAAGAGGTCAGTGGAACTGTCCCACAGAGGTCCCTCTTACAAATCTGTATGAGCCCTGTGATCTGTCTCTACATTCATCCTCTCTGGCTTATCTGTACAACCTGCCAGGAAGGGAAATCAAACAAGGTCCTGAGTCTCTCAAGACCCTTCTCTTTTTTCCTCTCCCTTCTCCCTTGTTACCTGGCCTCTTCAATAGATTTCTCTCCACTGAAAAGTGGGGCTGGGGGGAGAATGTGTCAGAGAGAGAGAGAGACTTGTCCTTTTTTGCTTCCTCTAGGAAGCAGAGGCAGGCACTTTTCTGGTTCTGAAGGAGAGGAGTGAGAGGTAAGCATGCTGGTTTCACTGCATGATACTCTGCTTATCACTCCTGGCTACACTCTTCATCCTCTCCTCTGCTTCACACATTGGTTTAAGATCTCAGAAGGAAAAGTGTGTTATTACCTGAGTCTATATATTTTTTCAAGAACTGCAGCCTGTTTTTTCTTCTAGCTGTTGCATTCAGGTATTTATAATATATCTATTACTATTAAAATTACTTTAGAAAGGTTTTTATTTATCTTCCCACTGACATCTTCTGAAGTGACACCAGCCACACTTAAAATAAGCAAAATAAAACAGGAAGTGCTCTCAGTGCAGTGTATCATTGGGTAGCATTTGGTGTTAAGATTTCACACCTCCTGTTTGAGACTTGCAAGAGAAATTATCCTGTAGGGAGATTCCTTGTCCTGGCCACAAAGGATGAAAGGGAAGAGGCAATGGATGTTTAATTAGGCTGCAACTTTATTCACTCAACATATCTGGGAATACCAACAATAAATTGTAGAGTGCAGGTTGTCATTCTTTCCTTAATTGTTTCCACCTGCGTGGGAGGGCTGACATCAGCTCTTACCCTTCCCATCCTGGTCCCATCCAGACCAGGAGCATGCACAAGGTGAGCAATCAGGGGCATAGCCCCCCCCCCTCCGCTGCGATCAACAACCCCACCCCGCTTCAGCCAATCTGGCATGCTCCCCACCCAAAAAAAAAAGATGACTAGCACACGCCCACAGTAGATGATAAAAACCTGATTCTGTTCTGATCTGTGGATGGGAGGGTGGGTGCTACTAATCAGAGAGAGAGAGAGAGAGTGTGTGTTTCTTCTGGATAGCAGAGGTATAAATACCTTCCTCTTCCCCCAGTGCACATGATGGATCACTGTCCCTCTCTGGTCCAGCTATTTACTGTCCACTTAGGTAAGTCCATTCCCTTTTCCTCTCCTTTGTAACCCAAAGCAGTAGGGAGCTAGAAGGAGTCCTGTCCCCCTTTCTCTCTCTCTCTCTCTCCTCTTCCGCCGTTCCCCCTCTCCCTCCCCCCCGCTGCCCAGGCAAAGAGTTGTGGTTAGCATGTATGGCCCAAATAGAGGGATTGAATATAATAGAGCTGATTTACATGAGTAATGTGCTGTTTTGTATCATGGTTACTCCTGTCCTAAATTCCTCACAGATTTCCATATAAAAATGAGTGTTGTTCATGTGACCTAGAATAGACTGTACTGTAATCTGCCTTATTTTTAAAAAAATTATCTTTAAATGGCATAATTGGGAAAAGTGTGTGTGTGTGATATTTTTCCAAATGGTCAGGCATTAGAACTATTTTTAAAAGTACACCACATCCAAGAGTTAGTAGGTGTTTTTATCTTGCATGTCAACATTTTCAAAGACTTCAGAAATTTTGATTCCTTTTTCTGTTTTTGTAAATATGCCAAAGAGCTATGAGTTAGAATGCAATGTGGCAGAAGCAACCTCATTTGAAATACATTAAATTGATTTTTGGGCTAAAATTTATTATGATTGGAGAGCAAAAATGACCTAGACTGCTCTTTGAGGCTCTCAGTAGTTAATTCCCAGCATTTCTTTTAAGCATCAACAGCAAGTGGCCCTCTTTTGATCCACCGTCCATTGCTGCAAAATCCCTTCCCTTTCTCTATGGGATTCATAAGGTATACATATTTTGTCACACTGCATGTAGAGTCATTTTTGTCCAGTTAAGGAGGTAGGGGCATTCATAGCCTTTGAGAATAGGGTATGGGCATATTGGAACTTGGGAGTAATTGTGCGGTTTGTCTTAGGTGCATATTTTCAGACTTTAAAGCAGTGGTGTGCAGGTGGGCACATGGTATAATTGATTTGTCTTCAGTTTACATTATTGCTACTTTGGCGGCTGCTTGTCTCCCACAGTGGAAACAAAAACTATTTCGGGAAGGGGGTTATGATCCTAGCCACCCCTGTATTCACACCCTACACATTACTGCAATGATAGTCGTACAAAATATGCCTGGTGAGATGCCATTTAAAAATTAACACAAGGGTCATAATATCATTGTACAATATATGTAATAATTGTTAGTACGTGAAATTATGGATACTCACTGATAATAGGCTTTAAAGTCCCTGACTAAAAGGTGTTTAAACCAGGTATGCGTGTCAAGGGGCATTGATAAATAGGTTTTTGCCAAACAAAGGAAAGTGGCCACAATCTCAAACCAGTTGTAGCCAAATTCCATGGGCTCTTCTTTTATATTAGAGGTAATAGCAGGAATAGATCATTTCCATAGTAGCAGCCACCAGCGTCGGAGGAACCAGCATGGAGCCTTATCCTCCAAACCTTATGCATCATTTACTCAGCATGTATTGGTGAACTTTATCTGGATGTATCCTTCAGAAGAATATATTTCAGAGAGATCTATAAAGAGAGGGGAAACCACTCCCTAAGTTATCCTTCACCTTCAGGAGACAAAGAAACCAAGCAGTTTGATCTCTGTGATGGGTCCTGGTCAGGCCAGCCAGTAAAAAAGGAAGGAGTGGGACACTTCAGGGCAGACTTTTTGGGGAAATTTGAGATTGGGGCTGTGTTGGGGTCACCTTACAAGTAGTAACTTGCTGGTGGAGATGAGGCTGGGACTCCTGTGTTGCAGGTAGGCTGCTGGGGTCAGACTGCTGAACCAGGGCTGCACAGCACAGACACACTCAAGGAACCACATGCTTGTCTGTTGGTGTTCAGGTTGAGAGCCACAGCAGGAGAACATGGAAGGCACCCAGGGTTACAGGGAGGCAGTGAGACCTCTGACTGGTCTGGGCTTAACACCAAAACATTACAGGAATGTTGGTTATCCTAACCCCATAGAAATCGGGAGTTAGTGTATTCCCCCTTTTCCTGTGAATTTGGCATCATCCTGGCTTAAACAGAGAAGGGGGATTAGAAAGATCCAGGCATTTCTTTGAGGCCTGGTGTTTGCCTCATACAGTAGCTCTGCAGCAGGCTGTGGCCTTGGTCAGTCATGGGAATAAGATGACCCTGGTAGGCCTAAAAATACTAGCATGCTATGGATTTGAGCACTGAAAATGGTTAGATCATTGAGAGGCTGGGGGAGTTGGGGCCTTAACCTACCTTCTTTTTCACTGCTGCCAGGACATGTTGCTTTTTGAAGAAAATTTAAGGTTCAATAGAGTTGCAGTCACTTGTCCCAGAGAACCCAACAGTCCTGCTTCCCTTCTCATTGCCCACTACCATTCGCATTGAGAAGTAGTGTGTGGCAACACCATCTACACCTTCTTGCTCCTTCCCCACCTGTAGTTCAAATGCTCTTGCGGTATCTCAACACAGCACATGTATTTGTTGTGTTTTAGTGTTTATTTCTGCAGCTGCAAACCTAGAATAAATAAGTGTATTTTAGACTAGCATAAAATCCATGCTAACTTCTTAGAAGCAAAAGACAAACTGCTATTTAATTAAATGTAGAAACGTTTTGATAGACTTGCCCTCTTAAATGGCAAGCAAGTAGACAGAATCTGATTATAAGTGTCTTCTTTATCTTCAGTTCCTGTCATACAGTATCATTTGGAAAAAAAAACCTTTTGCTAAAATTAGGTTTTTAAATAGAAATGCCTGAAAAAAATAAAAATTCTTATTAACTGAAGATGTACTTCAATATATTTTTTTGAACAGATGACCTGCTGTACACTGTTGTGGTGGTGCAAAGTTTGTCCCTTTAATTTCTAAAGCGTTTGCCCATTACCAATAATATGGCTTCATGGCTGTTTCTATAGTATTCATTATAGTATATACGATATATATAGTATATACTATATTATATAAGTATACATTATTTTAAGTCATTAAAATGGAATTGTATTGGTGGTGGTGGTTACTGTAGTTTTAGTATGCATCATACTTGCATGAATATAAATTTAGTGTAATCTGCATAAAAATGTTGTCAAGATTACTGTGGAAACCTTTAAAGACACTGAACTTCATTTTTTTTCAGCAAAAAGAGCAAGAAAGCTGTTTATAAGACATCTTAAAATGGATAATTAAGACAAGTCTAGTAACTGTGTGAGAGAGTGATATAATTAATAACTCAGTAGAGCACATACTGACTCTTGACCAATTGGCAGGTTGATGACATCTTAGGAGAAGGCAGTGATGATAGTGACAGTGAGAAGGAGAAGAAGAAGACAGAAGAGGAAGGAGAGAAACCACAGAGTAGTGCAACAGAATCGCTAGGAATGAAAATAGAAGAGAGGCCTGGATCATCATCCTCATCAAGTGAAAGGAGCTTAACAGGCAGTGTACCCAGGTATGAGTTCGTCAAATGTAAGAATGGTTTTTATATAAGAAATTCAACAAAATAATATTTAAAATGGGATTCACTTATGCTTTATATTCAGTCTTCTAAAAATAAAGAGTTGGAGTATTCTACAGAAAATGTTCATAAGAAATAAGCACAAGTTCCTCCCCAGTCCTTGTGACCGAAGTTCCCTCTAAGTGGGGTGGCCGCCCAGCAGGCTATCAAGTGCTGCGCACTTCAGGTGTCCCTCCCCTCACTGCCATGCTGCTCCTGCCCTATGCCTTGGAGCTGCTCCCAGGAGCCTCCTACTTGCTGTGCAGAGGGGGGGAGGTGGTGCTGATGTCAGGGTGTCCCCCTCCCCCCATTCCTGTACCCCATCTCCACAGGGCGGGGGGGGAGGAAGGGGCAGGAGGCAGAAACACAATAGGTCTCAGAACGGAGGGAGCTTGCTGACAGCTGCTCTTGTCTGAATGTGCTTATCGACTTAAAAGGGCAGCGTACTTAAAGGAGCAATGCAACTCTCTCTCTCTCTCTCTCTCTCTCTGTCACCTCCAACACATACATGTGTTGTTGTTGTTACTTCTTGATACTTCTTTCAAAGTGTGTTGTTTTAGTTTTTTGACTGGTCTATTCATTTCATAATTTTTATTTCTCTTACACTTAAATTTAATTTTTTGAATAAGTGTTCTAAAACGCCTAACCTGTCCTGGCTGGAGTAATTATCCCTATGGTAACTTTTTAAAAATATATATTATATCTAGGTTTTTTGTTTGTACTGGTGGCATACATCCGCACATTACCACAATATGGTACACATAACAAAATTCATTCTGCAAAAGGATGGAAAAAATTAGAGGGAACACTATCAGCCAATTTTATATTAAAACCAGGGTTAGCATTAAATCATAAACACAATAAAGGAATGCTATCAAGGTTGAATAGCCCTACATTTGAAGCCCACTAAAACTTAATTTTTCCAAGTATGCAGCTATATAGAAACAAAGTATTACCTTCAAGATGAGACCCTTTGTCTTAAAATTCCAACTGATAGGTTCAGTATCCATTTACCACCAAATAGTAAAGAATCAAATGAGGACATGAGGATGCTTATTATGCCTTCCCTCTGCTTTCCTTTGGGTTTCCATTTAGATGATTACATTTATAAGAACTTAGATTTCTTAAATCCCAGCTCAACAACTTAAGTCTGCAGCTGTTGGAGGCAAATACATTTCTCTGTAATGGAAGAGAAATGTAAATTTTAAAGCTGTCAACTTTTGATTATCTAAATCACCTGTTAAAAATATTTTTAGCATAACTCAGAGAAATCTTTCTATACAGAGTGAGTTTACTGTAATTGACTGAAGCATCTGTCTGTGGGTTAAATGGTAGCTGTGTGCTTCTGTACATTTAGTGTCCTATAGTCGTATGTGAATTAGGCCATAAGTGAATTCACTGGTATTTTAGTGTGAATATTGGGAAAACACCCAAGTGTGTATATTGGGGAAACCACCATGGTATGACAATGTTGATGCTTTTGGGGAGCGCCACAGCTGGGACAGCCAGGTTGCTGTGGGTTAGTCAGTGTTGAGGAGCTATATAGAAAGCCTCCATGGGACTTGCTATCCTGGTTCTTGCACTTAATCTTATATATATGATCACTTACTTGATTAATGTAAGTTGGTGTGACCGGGTACATGTAAGGGCTACACTGAAAATGCTTAATCGGGCAAACTGCAAGGAATAGTGCAGACAATCCCTGAAATTGCACTGATCTTTTGGTATTAACTGATTTTTGGATTGTACAGTCAGTGTTACATTAGCACTTTAAAATGCGACTAAAAAAATCAAGTGTCACTGTACTCTTGGTATATATCATTCTGAAATACTAAAGACCCCTTGTTTCCTTTCAAAATTAGGACAAATAATATTTGAAACTTGCTGCCCCTTGTCCTATTTATATTGATCACAATTTACTTTGTCTATTTCTGATGTGACATTTTCTCATCTATCTTTAACTTTTCTAATACATAGAACATTATTTAAATTAACTTACTGGACAGAGAATGGTTGTGCTTGGATAACATAGTTGTGACACTTGTCTTATTTTCTTTGGGTATCTTTGCTTCGTATAAAGTAGGTAGCCTTGGAGTGAAAACACTGTACAACATGTGATTTCTTTTTTTTCTTTCTAATCTTTGTAGAAATGTTTAGATATTGTGGTAATGGATGCATGAGGGATCTATTCTAAATGTACATCAATGCTATGGAGCTTGACTGTTAATCAGAATTTGCACTGGTTTCTTAAATAGAGTTCACAGAATTTGAAATGTGCAACAATCTAAAGGTGTAGAGCATTTAACAAATTCTGGTCACAAGAAAAGTCGCTAAGACAGACAGGAAACTATTGTTGGCTTGTTATATAAAACACTCAATTTTCTTTTATTTAGGGGGAGATTTCTAACGCACAAAGAGGAGTTAAGAGATTGGGAACTTAGTACCTAATTCTTCTTTTGACCTTGAAAATCTCGCCCCCACACCCCCTGCCCCAAAGTAACAGCTACCATTCTGTAGTAATTATAATACTTTTACCTTAGGGAAGTATTTTCCTAACATCCATCAGTTTAGTTATTTGGATTAAGACGTGAAGCATGATGAACTTCTCTAGAACCTGCATTTTTGTGTACTGATATAATGTCCCCTTCTATTTTGTCCCCTCTGTAAACAGTCCTAGTCTCCAATATTTTGCTCGATTATAAGATCAAACAGCAACAAAACTGTACTATAAATTTAAACCAATGTTGATTCATACAGCAAAATAAAATTCAGCGTAAGTACCTAACTCTACAGTCATTTTGATGCTACAGTAGTCATTTGGGCTCTACAGTACTATTCATTTGCTATCAGTAAATAGGTGTATGCAGTTTCAAGATTCCAATTGTGTAATCAGTTTTCTGGCCATAACCATACTTCTAAAAATCATTTTCATGTTATGGTCTGGTCAAAAACATTACTGAGTATGCTGTGTGTCACACAAGTGAAATTAACTTTAGACAGTTGCTCAGGTGATGCCTTCAGGGTCAGCACAAGACTTGTGATACAGAACAAAGTCTGTGAAATAGAACTATGTGCACTTCAGCTCTGATAGACAGATTAATTGTATTAAAATATGACACACAAACTTGAGATCCCAAGTTTGAACCATACAAAGAAAATTCTGCCCTCGGAATAATGACTAACAGTTTGTCCTCTTAAAAGTTTAAACTTTGCAAGTTATGCACCATGACACTGTTACAAGAAAATATATTGTCCAAAAATTTGAGTCACTATAGGGAAATTTAAAAGTGCAGGTGCCCTCTGACTCTTCAAAAATGTTACGGTTATTGACATAACAGGCTTGTGATTAACTTCACTCAGATTGAAAGCATGAGAATAAATGAAAAAGCCACAATGCCCAAGATGAGGTGTATTAATATTTTTAAGTGTGGTTGGACACACTGCAACATCCTTTTATGTGGTTTCAGTATTGTCTTGAATGCCAGTTTTGAGACATTTTATAGTGTTTCACCAATAAGGCATTACAAATATTGCTTCAGTGTCATTAATGGCAGCACAGTAAAAGGACTTTTACTGTATTTATACTTCTCATTTAGAGTTTTCTTTGTACCATTCATCCTCTTGCATATAAAATTGTATGCATCAAGCCCTTCAGTCTTTTTGTACGATAGAGGAAATACTACATTTGCATGACAGAATGATTAGTAGTTCTATCTTATTATAGTTAGGTTAAGCTTTGTTGTCTTTAATTGTTTATTGCTCAAGTCCATTTTTTATTTCTAAAGCTATTAAAAAATAAAAATGCCCTTTTTAAAAAAGTTCCCTTATCAGAGAGTCATCTTGATATTTCCAATTATCAACAAAAGTCCAGGATTCGCTGTTAATTTTTATGCTATCTAAGTAAACTGCTAATTACAGATGCTATATGTATTTTCATGGGGGAGGAGAAGAGAATAGAGGTGAAACCAAAAGAACACTTAATTGGTTTTTGGTCCTTCAGTTCATTTTGTTAAAAGAAATTTGGTTCTTTTAGCTCTTCACAGCAAACAGAGAAACATAAAAGCTTGGTCCTTCCTTCCAAATTTGAAAAATCAGCTACTATCTGACTATAATCTGTTCTGCAGTTACCAGTTACGGTATCTTCTTGTACCAAAAAAAAAAATACACCCCACTAGCTTCTATTTTACGCAGAGTGTTTTAAATACAAGCAACGTAGTCTAGAGAAATAAATGAAGGTTTCTTGTACCAAAGGAGGGGAGGACCTACAGAATTTGTTTTATTTTTCTGCCTAAGGATTGTTGTATTTTGCACTGAAATGAAACCTACTTATAAAAATGTAATATCTTTATTTTTAGTAGCATAACTGAAAGTATGCTTTCTCTCTCCATTGATCTAGTGGGTCCAGCTGAGGGAGATAAGTTAGAAAACACATGGGGTCTTTCATATGAATCTCCTTGCCATAGATTCCACCCAGACATAAACTGTTCATCTTTTAGAAACGTTCCCTTGCCTATTTTTAGTGCATTGTTCACCTTGGTTGGTGTCTGTCTCCTTTGTTCTGAAAAGTCTTTCTTCTTGGAAAAAGATGACAATTTAATAAAAACATGGTCATTAGGAGAAAGCATGCTAATTACTTGGCTGCAATGTCTATAAGGCACATCATCTGTGCCTTAGCTCGTAGCTGTAGCTCGTAAGTTTAGGTGAGTTGAGGAGTTGCTAAATTTCCATACGTGTTTTCTTAGATCCTGGCTCTGTTTGAAAATCTTAAGGAGTCTTTTTTCCCTCATTTTTCTTTTGCATTAACTTCACTTGTACTGAACGTGTTTACTGGGAAATGGGAGCTGAGCCATCATTCACCGTTTTTTCCATACGGAATTAGTGATTTCTATAATCGTCCAAAGAGAATACATAGAAAAATGAGTTGATGCATCTTTTTTTAAACACACTTTTTAGTTAAGCTCTGAGTAGCATTTGTTTATGGAAATAGCTTTACTGATTGGCTTATACTTCACTTACTAAGTCGTCTCTGAATCTTTTTGGCCTTAATACTGAATCATGTATCTCCTTGACATTTAATATTTTGTATTAACAGTATTCTACTTGGTTTTCCATCTTATTTATCTCTTTTTTGCAACTAATCTGTTCAACTGATCCCATCCATTTTGCTACTCAATTCTGTTCAGGGTCCCTAGAAAAATTGTGCAAAACACCATTTGTAAATAATTTACACAGTTAGTATACATCATAAATTTTTTTAAATAAAAATTGATTGACAATTCTGTTTGCTGTCATAGATGGAAAGGGAATCAAGCTGAAAAGCAATGAGAAAACTAGGATACATTGTAAATGATTCAGGCAATACATATGCTTATGAGTACACTCATATGAATGCATGCAGAGTATACTTAAACCCTCTAGAGTTTAACCTGCAGCTCAGCTGACTTTGTCTCATAACCAGTAACTTGGTCTTTTGGCTGAGGACTGTTCAGTAGTTTAAATAGTGTTGACATCTGATGGCACAATCTCACAACCATCCTTCCTGTTTCATTTCCCATCAAGCAAAGGGATGGCTCTGTATGTGCAAGCTCATTGTAAATGTAATAAGGGATTTGGGGTTTTGGTTAGAATTATTGGGCTGGATCTTGCTCTCATTTAAGTCAATGGCAAGACTACTATTGATTTCAGTGGTGCTGGATCAAGTCCACAACACTTTGTATGGAAAAGTTCTTGTGACGCATGACCAGAAAGGGTTAAGCATCCTGCAGGGTGAATGACTCAAATTCAACCCTTAAAGACGTATGGGGAGATAATGTTTGTTTTTGTGTTGTTACATGTATATCGGTAGTGGTCAACAATGTAATCAACAGTCCCTGTCTATGCTGTTAATTCAGAGATCAAAAGAACATCTTAACATTTAAATGAACTGTAAATATAAGATGTCGCTGTATTCATCTCTTTGAAATATAGCAAATTATCTGCGATTTATTATCTTTTAAACAGGCAATTGCCTTATGTTAATCTGTGTGAATAATTACCGGGCAATGCTTAGGAAATAAACCTATTTCAAAGTCACCCTGATTGTCTATTGTTTACCCAGGACTGTATGGTCAAGTGTATGCTAGAATATTGTATAGAAGACCCATGGGTCCTGATCCTGTCATCTCAGATCTGCTTAAGCTTCATCAGGGGAAGTTTGAGTCACAAGATTGAGATCCCAGTTTAACTGAAACACCCTGAATATGATATTGGACATTTAACTGTAATCTATGGATTAAATTCTAAAAGAACTCTTTGCAACTACAAAGCTCACTATCTCTGCTATGAATCTGAACCTCACGAATTGAACTCATGTCTATATGTATATTGATCTTTTAACCATGCTCTCTCTGTTCTTTTTTTAATAAATTTTAGTTCAGTTAATAAGAATTAGCTGTAAGCGTATATTTATTTGGTTAAGATCTGGAATATTCACTAATCTGGGAGGTAATGCGTCCAATCCTTTGGGATTCATAGAACCTTTTTTTATGAATAAGATTTTCATTAATCCTCCTCATATCTGACTTGGGTGACTAGGTGGAGGCCTGAGGCTGGGTTACTTTAAGGGAACTACATTGTTGACTTCTGAGTAACCAGTGTGATAAAACAGAAGCTGTTCTGTGCTGTCTTGGTAAATCTAAGTATTGAAATATCTGCCATTTTTGGGATTGCCTGCCCCATTCTTTGCAGTTCACCCTAATGGAGTGACCTCAGCTGTCTCCCCTGGGATTCCAGTCACAGTTCTATTTACAAAGCTGTATATGCAGAATATGCTGTATTGTGTAAATTGAGTGAAACTAGATTTTTTTAATGGCATTTTAGTAAAAATTTAAAAAAAAAATTCTTTCCAGTAAAGTAGTAGGGCTGTCAAGCAATTTAAAAAATGTATCGCGATTAATCGCACGTTAATAATAGAATACCATTTATCCAAATATTTTTGGATGTTTTCTACATTTTCAATTAGAACACAGAATAAAAGTGTACAGTGCTCACTTTATATTTTTTATTACAATTATTTGCACTGTAAACAAAATAAATAGGTGAATTGCCAAATTCTAATACAAGTACTGTAGTGCAATCTCTTTACCATGAAAGTTGAACTTAGAATTATGTACCAAAAAAAAAGCATTCAAAAATAAAACAATGTAAAATTTTAGCGCCTGCGAGTCATGTTCAGCCAGTCTCTCAGACAAACTAGTTTTTTTACATTTGTAGTAGATAATGCTGCCCGCTTCTTGTTTACAGTGTCATCTGAAAGTAAGAACGTGCATTCTCGCGGCACTGTTGTAGCCAGCATCACAAGATATTTACATGCCAGGTGCGCTAAAGATTCATATGTTCCTTCATGCTTCAACCACCATTCCAGAGGACATGCATCCGTGCTGATGACCGCTTCTGCTCGATAACAATCCAAAGCAGTGGAGACCGACACATGTCCATTTTCATCCTCTGAGTCAGATGCCACATGCAGAAGGTTGATTTTCTTTTTTGGTGGTTCAGGTTCTCTAGTTTCCACGTCAGAGTGTTGCTCTTTTAAGACTTGTGAAAGCATGCTCCACACCTCGTCCCTCTCAAATTTTGGAAGGCACTTCAGATTCTTAAACCTTGGGTCCAGTGCTGTAGCAATCTTAAGAAATCTCACATTGGTACCTTCTTCAAGTTTTGTTAAATCTGCAGTGAAAGTATTCTTAAAATGAACAGCATGTGCTAGGTCATCATCCGAGACCGCTATAACACGAAATATATGGCAGAATGCGGGTAAAACAGAGAAGGGACATACAATTCTCCTCCAAGGAGTTCAGTCACAAATTTAATTAACACATTATTTTTTTAATGAGCATCATCAGCATGGAAGCATATCCTCTTACCGAAGGATGAAGGGGTTTACGAATGTTTAGCATATCTGGCACGTAAATACCTTGCAATGCCAGCTACAAACATGCTAGGAAAAGGCCTGTTCTCACTTTCTGGTGATGACATGACATAAATAAGAAGAGGGCAGCATTATCTCCTGTAAACATAAACAAACTTGTTTGTCTTAGCAATTGGCTGAACAAGAAGTAGGACTGAGTGGACCTGTAGGCTCTGAAGTTTTACACTGTTTTGTTTTTGAGAGCAGTTATGTAACAAAAAAAAATCTACATATGTAAGTTTCACTTTCACAACAAAGATTCCACTACAATACTTGTATGAGGAGAATTGAAAAATACTATTTCTTTTATCATTTGTACAGTGCAAATATTTGTAGTAAAAAATAATATACACTTTGATTTCAATTACAACACATATACAATATATATGAAACTGTAGAAAAACATCCAAAATGTTTAAATTTCAATTCTTATTCCATTGTTTAACAGTGCGATTTAAAACTGCAATTAATTGTAATTTTTTAATAGCAGTAATTTTTTTTTGAGTTAATCACAAGTTAACGGCAATTAATAGACAGCCATACTGGAAAGTGTTCTATTGACAAACCTCGGTTTTATAGTGGTTCCTTTTTACTTCCTAAATGGAAATGAACCTTGTAGGCTTTGTGTATAAAATAAGCACTTTCAGGAAGAAAACAAATTCTTTAAAGATACCGTACCCTCAGGATTCTCGCTCCTGAGTCTCTCACTTCCGGGGAAAGACTCGAGTGGGTATCCTGTGCATAACCTTCAAGTAATCAGAATTATAGATAAGTGAATTCCCTTCACCGAGTGCTGATTCTGTAGCTCCCATTGGCCGGGAACTGTGGCCAATGGGAGCTGCGGGGGTGGTGCCTGCAGGCGGGGCAGCGCGCGGAGACCCCCTGTTCCCCCCGCCTAGGAGCTGCTACTAGAGGGACATGCCAGTCACTTTCGGGGAGCCACTGGAGGTAAGCGCTGCCCAGCCAGAGCCAGCATCCTTCATCCCCTCCCGCATCCCTACCCCAGCCCAGAGCCCGCACCCAAACTTCCTCCCAGAGTCCTCACTCCCTCCTGCACCCAAACTCCCTTCCAGAGCCTGCATGCCCTCCTGCACCCCTGCCCCAGCCTGGTGCAAGTGAGTGAGGGTGGGGGAGAGTGAGCAATGGAGGGAGCAGGGGCAGGGCCTCAGAAGGGCACGGGGCAAGGTTCGAGCAGGACAGCTAGGGGGTCTCTGAAAAATTTAAAATCAAAATGGGGGTCCTCGGGTTGATAAATTTTGAGAATCACTGAACTAGAGCATATCTTTTAGTAAAACGTCCAGTCTTGATTTTAAAATTGCCTGAGAATTCACCGCAGCCCAATTTTCTGTTTTTCCTAACAGGACATCTAGTGTCTTTTGTAAAGTTGCACCAATGAGAAAAAAAGAGAGACAAAGGTACATAAGAGATGTCATAGGCACTGTTTCTCAAAACTGAATTAAACTGAAGTGATGTTGGAGAAATGCAGAGAAGGACATCAGCTTTATATTTGTCATGTTTATCTATTTTTAGTTATTCATTTGAGCTAAGGAAGTTCATTGTCACTTTACAGATATAGTATCCTCTCTCCTAATTATAGAGGTGGTGCTGAGCATGTAATACTAAATAATTGAGTGTCCAACCTTGCACAATTGCTTAATGAAACAAACCATGTGTTTCTGCATGAATGGAATGAGTTTTTAAAAAAAACCTGTTCCCCAGAATAAGTTGATTTCTAAGCAGTTCAATTGAACTAAATATGCACACTTTGTAAAATCATTAGTTCCTATTAAGGAGAGCAACAGTGAATTAAATTTAGGACCTATGGAATTAGGGCTTAAATTAACCTAGCAGGACTTCCACAAAAATCTGCATCAGCTGGAAAGCACAATGAGTGCGTTCAAAAAATCAGTTACCATTTTCTGCCTCTTAGAACTTCGAACAAAGGGGATGTTTCTTTCTTCTGACACAAATTCTAGTTACTCTGTTTAAAACATGTCTTTAAAAATGTTGTGTTGAAAGGTAAATATGTTTTGTCATAGAGTGAAAATTTGTCCAAATTTATTTTGGAAATTATATTTCTAAACATCTATAAACATGTTGATGCATGGGAAAGTGCCAGGAGTTATTTTTAAAGAGGTGTATTTTTTAGGAGCATAAATGTTTTGATGATGATGCTGTGTTCCATAGTCTTGTAGTTTGTGTTATATGCACATACTGCTCAGAGGAAAAAAACCAGCCTATTTGCCTGCCTTAAATTAGATGTTTGAGGAGCATCGGCTTCATGGAGACAAGTTACATTGTAGTAATAATAAAAATGTCAGTAGGACCAGCCAAAAAAGGCCACTACATCATAATTATATAGCAGGTCCTTGATTTTTTAATACAGTTTTTCAGGAAGAATGCTCTAGCCCCAAGTAAAAATTAAACTGCCACATCTTGATGAAAATTATTTTCTCCCTTAATTTGCTCCTACATCACATCTGATTGAGCTACTCTTCCTTATGGGGATTTTAGAGAGAGAAACCTCATCTGGTTTCCTGTAAGCCTTCAAATCCGATTTCTGTGTTTTTTGTCACTTGTCAGTTTCAAGAAAAGGAGGCATTCTATTCAGTTTCTCCTTTCTTCCTGTGTTTTCAATTTTCATCTATATAGCCATGCTATAGTAATGTTTTATTCTGTCTCTCCAACATACACAGATCAAAAATATTCCCATTGGAATAAATACATAGGCTTAATTTATCTATCCACATAGGAACGAAGCAAAAAAAATGTTTGCTCTTACAAGTTTAAGGTGTTATATATCATAATATTATGTAAACTGCTCCAGCAGATATTCCGAAAACTTAACTACTCAAGGAGTGTGATCATTATATTAGTCAATAATTGGACTGTAATTATTATTTCTCAATTAGGTTATGCATTTTGCCTCTGATTTTTAGACAAATATATATGGAAATAATGTGTAGTATACTACTGCTTTAGACAGTATAAATTGAGCTGTACAGCATTCCATTCAGAGCAATTTAAATCATTTATTTTAATAACTTTTCCATTTGTACTTCAGTTATTTTCTAAAGAAACTTGCATTCTCACTGATTGATAACATTTAAAACTTATTGATTCACAACTAAATAGAGCCTTTACACTAGATTTGGTACATGTTTTTGCTACCTAAGAGGGTACATTGTAACTATATACATTTATTTAAGCAATTATCTAGCTTAATTTTTTTCACTCTTATTAATTGTACTTTTTTAGTGTTAGAAAATCATGAATGATATATTGCTTATTTACTAGATAATTAACTTTTTGCTCTTGATTTGTGCTAACCTGCGTTAGGATGGTAACTGGAATTTTTAAACACACAGAACAGCATATAAGATTTATATTTAACAAACAAAATAACCTTAAATGTGGTGGATACATAAACTTCCCTTATCAAAACATGTTTCACATTTACAAATAAATGGTTTATTAAAGGAACAGAGGGGTTAACTGTACTCAGTGAATTAAACTGACTATTGCGCGTCAGCCTGGGAAAACTTTCAAATATGCCTAAGTGAAAGTGACTGGAGCTTAAATTCCTACTAGCTTAAGTTTTTTGAAAAGGAGACAAGTCTCCTAAGTTATTTAGACTGACCTTCAGACTTCTAAAACTGGTAGATATTATCCCCTCCCTCCTCATTTTTATTCATAGACTGGAAGAGAGACACAAGTTTTCCTGATTTTTTTCAGCTCCCAATCAATTTCTCATCTTTGAGTGAATTAGTTCAAAAGAAAAAAAAAATCTTCTCTGTGCCTCCAGAAGAGACTGCTGCTCTGGAAAGCTGGTATAGCACTTCAACAGACTCTGTTTCTAGGTGCTTAGCTAGTGCCTTCCACCAGTTCAGTGGTGTAGCTTTCTTTAAAACATCAGCAAATATGTCCTGCTTGAATGGTTCACCTCCAGCCCTGAAATTTATTATGGTTGGCATGACTGATTGGGTAATTATTAGATGCCCATGCCATTGCAGCAACTTCTTCAATTAGACCTCTACCCTGGTACTTTGGGTCAAGAGTAATAGCAAGAAAATGAGGTGGAGTAAGTGTTTGATCTGTTTGAATCTTTACTGCCTATGATTCAACTTTGTTGTTGGGGATTTCTTTCTTTGATATCTCTTGAAGTTCTTTCCAAATTTCAGCAGCATCAGCAATACAGCAGCAATCTTTCTGTGGTTTGTCCACAGGTATGGAAATAGGTTTCAGTATATTCAATATATCTTCTACGTTTCTCTTTAATACAATGTTGACTATTTTGGCTGTGATAGTTCCATCTATTTTGTCATGATTTTCTTCCCAAAAGGTCAGCGGAATAGGCCAGTTCTTAATAAATAGTTCAAAATAGTCAACCACTGAATTCCATCTTACATCTTCAAGGAGAATTAGTTTGGATCCTCCTCCCCCCTTCAGTGAAGCTGAAGCAATGTGGCTATTGTGGAAGTATTTTGCAATTTCTGGAGTTGTACTTAAGTTTTTGGCTAAAAGATGCATCAAATGAGCATTACACCCATATGTTATATGTTCCAGGTTTCCATCGTTATCTTCTTTTACATTTCTTCTCATCTTTGCCACATTTGCAGCATTGTCTGTAAGAAGACTATATGCTTGACACTTGAATTTTTGTTCCGTTTGTCACAGTTTTACTGCTACTTCTAAGTATTGTACTGTATGGGCATTTCCTGATGTATCACTTGTTTCTGTAAACTAGGCAACTCCATCTTTTCTTGTCATACAAGCACTTTGTACTTGATCATTGTGTACATTGTTCCACCCATCAAGACTCAAATTATCGAATTTCCCATCAATGTTTTTTGCACACTGTTCAGCTTCCTTCTCATACACTGTATCCAGCAACCTTCCAGTAATGTCTGCTGTGCCAGGTAGAATGTAGCCTGGTCGTAACAATTGAACCAGATCCACGAAATGTTAGTTCTGAACAAGACAAAAGGGACAATTTTCATAAATAAACTGAGCAATCTTTTCATCAATGGAGTCTTGATGGAATTTTCTAGTCCTGATTACAAACTCATCCATGGTTTTAGTGGATGATGAAGAAAGACTTTGTTGTTGAGATACAGGTGATTAACTTTAGTAAGTTTAGTATTGTTGTTGTTGAGATACAGGTAACTAAATTTAGTGCAGCACTGCTGATGGCACTAGCAGATGACTCTTAAATTGGAGACATTGCAGATGATGGACGTTCATAACGGTTTATGTCTAAGCTGGACCCTGAAAAACAATGGGTTTAAAAAAAAATCATTTTTATTCACTATTACTCAGTGCACTACTTAAAAAAAAAAAAAAGACTGTAAAGGAAATTCCTCCTTCTGTAGTTGTTGGTAACACCTTTTAAATTATATAATATATTTTCCCTGTAAAACTGGATTTAGAATAATTAAGAAATCATTTAGGATTATCTAAATCTATATAAACCCTATCTCTAGCAAACAAAACATATTTAAAAGTTAAGATTCATAAATGCCTAATAAAACTTTGCATTTGAACAGAAAATGTTCATCTAAGAGGTTTGATTATACTGAGCAGTAGAAAATCATTTCAGAAGTCCAGCAGTAACAGAGAAAAAAAAAAATGTTAAATACTCCCATAACTAACAAACATACCAATTATATTCTGAACAAAAACATTTTGAAATTCATGAGAAGTCATCCGTCCAAAACACAAATTTATGACAATCTAAATTATCATTTACTAGCATAGTAATACATGGTAGGCAATGCCTAAGAATGGTGCAAAAATAAGTTTACTAACCAGTAGATCTAGATTCTTCAGGCATGTCCATATCATCATCTCCAAAGTCATTGCCTTCTGTGGATCATTTTTCATAACATTGATTCATTCTGACAACCAGGCCTTGCGGCTTACTTGCGCGTTTACATTTGACATGTATTCCTTTTTTTACCCAGAGATACAAGAATTTCTTTAAAACATTCCGAAATAGGGTCTCTTTATGATATGCAGCCATGACACTTTTTTTTTCTCCAGTTCCCAGATATTGAAATCAACACCGGAGCCTGCACCCTGAAGAATGTTGTCATTTCTTCCCACAGTGTCCTGCTTTGACACCAGCATTGCTTCTTTTTGGTTGAACGCTCTGCTCCTTCTCCCTGGTTATATATCCCATCCACCCACCGCTTCCCCAGGGGGGGAAAAATACTAACAGTCCAAGACTTCTGTTTGTGTAACCCACCTGCCTTTTGCACTGCAGTATTTTATTTTTTTTAAAGACAGAGAGGGAGTCAGTTGAGAAATTAATGGATTTCTGTTTGTATCTCTGTCTGCGTATACATGCAAAGAGACGGAGGCCATTTATCTGAAGTGTCCAGAACCATCCAGAAGCAAAGGCTGGTAGTTACTGGGCACATCAGTGTTTTCCCCTAAACTGGAGAATAAGTTTCTATAGTGGGTGGCATCATAAATATTCATAATTTGAGAACTGTCAGAGCTCTTGTAGGGGGGAAGCTATAAAGCAAGAACATGAGACCACCCAGGTGGGCTCAGTACATGATTCTGATGATGAGATGCATGATGGTATGTGTCCTACAGGTAGACTGCATCCCAACACCTGTAATGACTTTAGCAGTCTCTTGCACCCAGTAGCATAGCCCTTGGGTCTCTTCCCACCCCAGGATCAAACCCTTAATAGAGTACATGACCTATTGTACTGTATTTACAAAGCTTGACTTCAAAAGTTGGATGTTTTTCCCTTGGTTCTTTCTTTATCTATAAAAGCAGCCTTTAATTCAAAGTTTTTGATGCAGGTTCATGGATTCAGTGTATTTATTTTTTTTATTTCAATGTTTTAAGTGATCATGGGATGTTCAGGCTTTAGCATATTTTGGATTAAATTCAGATTTCATTTTAAACAGGTTTATTTGTTAAAAGAAAAACTTAGTTTCAATAACAAAATCCAAAAAAAATCTGATTATTTTATTATTTTCAAAAAATATCCTTGATTTTTATCCACCTTGATTAAGTTTCTAAATTCTGAGGAATAGCAATCATATGAGAGTTTCTGCTGAACTTGTAAAGTAGCAGCTCATACTCAACTATGGCAATAGGATGACTATCCAGTTTTTCAGTCACACGATGAAACTATACTTCATTCACCAATTTTAGTAGCATTTATACAGAGTTTTATATGTAGCAGGTTTTGTAGAGGTTTTTAATCTATATTTACAAACATTAGGTCATTCTCATCATACCCTTGAGGTAGTCAAGTTTTATCCCTGTTTTACAGATGGGGAGACTGAGATAGAGGTTAAATGATTCCCAAAGGTCATGGCAAGTTGCTGTCAATCCCAATGTGATTGAGAAAGCTATTTCACTTCAGAGCCTGGGGTGAAGAAAGTGGTGCGGTTGAGTGGGGAAAGAGGAGTCTTACTGGATCATATTAGCATAAAGAAATTTGCAAAATGTGGGCAGACGGACGGTGAAGGTTAGAAGGAGGTTATCAAAGGTGAAGAGGCAATAACATGGTTCACAGGTATAGCCTTCAGTATGGGAGGAGTAACTGATACGTGGTGGTGGTGGAGAAAGTCTGTGTTTTCTGGTCTTTATCCGGAGATGTTAATGGTCATGGAAACAAGGAGCAGACAAAACAAATTTAAAGGGAGAGCCAAGGTTTGGTAACAGTGCAACAAACTGAATAGAGGAAGGAAAGTGATTGTCAGATGTGACCAGGAGGAGAGGAAGGGAGAAGTTTATTGGGAATACCACTAGATTGAGAGAAGTTTGAGGGGCTGTCTGTGGGTTGAAGGTCAGATGGGTTGAATGGATAGTTGGAGGGCAATATAAAATAACACTTAGTGTGCAGCAATGCAAAACAAGATTAAATGGATTTCTTGCCTACATATAATTAACAATGAACAAATAAGTAAGTAAATAAGTTTTATTCTACAGTTTAAACTTTTCTTTGTTACACATTCAATATTTCCCTTTATTACCATTTTTGAAAGTTAGTACTATCTTCCTAAGTAATTGACAGCTATCACAGTTTTGACAACAAACACTATTTTAATCTGCTTCAGAGACGATACATTGCAGTACTCTATTTCATTTTTAAATGATTGATGATTTTACCTCTTTGATTATTTACTTAAATTGGGATGTTGTGATGAATGAATAGTAACAGCTATGTAATTCATTGTGTACTTGACTTAGTTTTATACATAAGCATTGAGTTAATTGACTGAGGCAAGTCCTTACTTTGAAGCTATTTCTCTGTCAATATAGTGGCCTACATTTTCAGGTCCTTACTACAAATATGTCTATTACACAATGAATTGCAGCTATAAATGGTAGCTGTTAGACTTCTAGCTATTGATTGCACTTGTTTGTTCAGTTCTCATACAGAATATAAATAAACTCAATGGTTCCGTATAAATGAATAGCCATGAGAGAGTGACAGAGTCATTGAGTCTCATCCCAGCCTCTCATTTCATAATAAAGTGTGTGGACAAATGGTAGCAACTGGACCTTCATTCTTGTAATAAGTTATCTATACACTGCCATACACAGTTTAATGTCTATGCGATTGTTTACTGTGTATGCATATGCTGTATAATCGAAAGGTGGTGAATGCTCATCTTCATACCTGAGTAGATGCAAGGACATTCTCATGGAATCCAATAATCGCACAACCCTAACGTCATGAAAGTGGATTCTGTAGTTTCATAATATCAGATTGGTGGTATTTGCTTCAATTTTTGGAGATGCAGTAGAGAGACAGTATTATCTACTTGTTAGAAGGGCTGGGAGTCTATGGTTTCTATTCCCAGGTCAGCCACTGACTTAGTATGTAACCTGTATGCCGCAGTTTATCTGTCTGGAAACAGGGAAAATGGTGGTTTACCTCAGAGTGCCAAAGCTTAATTTTTTGTAAAGTGCTTTGAAATCCTTAAATGAAGGAACCTAGTGCAATACTCATGTATGATTAGCCCCTTTTCTACAAGTTTTAAAACAGTCAAGGAGTTTAAACCAGTCAGAAGTACAATTACCAAAGCAATAGAAATTTATGCAAATCAATTTAAGGTATGTAAAGCACAATTAGTTGTTTTCTTTACTTCTCAAGTCAGTATAACCATTTCAAAGCATAAACCCATTGAATTGGTGATACATTTTAGCTTTTCCTCTGAAAACTATGTTTTAAGAACAAAATTTTTACGCAATTACATTTAATTATATATTTTGTGTGAGAATGTGTTGTTGTCTCTTTGGGTTATTCACATAAATTACTGCTGCTTCTAATACAAGATTTCTGCAGATGAAAGGCAAGTCATTGACAGATATAATTTAGTAAAACTCAAGTAATTTAGAAGTCAACTCTATTTAAAGGTTTCAGAGTAGCAGCTGTGTTAGTCTGTATCCGCAAGAAGAAAAGGAGTACTTGTGGCACCTTAGAGACTAACAAATTTATTTGAGCATAAGCTTTCGTGAACTACAACTCACTTCACTGCATGTATCCGATGAAGAGAGCTGTAGCTCACGAAAGCTTATATTCAAATAAATTTGTTAGTCTCTAAGGTGCCACAAGTACTCAAACTCTATTTAAAGTAACTTATGGCAAGGATGCTGGCCTGGCAAAGCAAGAGATGTTGGTTTTATTAAAAAGAGATTCGAATTTAATTTTGATGCTCCCCTGAGACAGTCAAAATCAAGTTACACATATTTATACATGGATGGACTATAAGTAGATGAAATGTGCAGTTTTCTTCTGCGACTTCTGGATAAGAAGCATAGTGTTTCAGAGACTCAACCCACACAACATCACTGTAGCTAAGAGGTATTGGTTATTATGAAAGGATGGGACAGACAATGAAGCATCATTTTTAATGCAGACATTAGCCAGAGGCTGAGAAGAAAGATAGAGCTCCAAAGGAGTGTCCAGGGACATTTTCCTGGTAGGAATCACAAAAATCTCTCCTTTTCCCAGCAGCTGGAGAGGGGACACAGAGAGCATTTCTTACCAAAGCATAGCCTCTGGGCAGGGGCTCCCTCCTACTTGTAAATAAGTCTTTGACTAGTAGATTTAGTCATATGGCTATTGAATGTCTGAATTTAAACTAATTCTGATCTTGCGTTTGTATGCAGATGAGAGTGTGTGTTGGTGAGAGGGACAGTTTGCTGAGATAAATTTGAAAAGTTTAAGGTACTGAGAGATTTTGAGTAGTTCTGAAATGGAGAGACAGCAAATACAGGAGGAACTGTAGAAAGCATAATATAAAAAAAAAAATAAAGGGCTGGAGAGGGAGAGAAATTGGACACTGATGACAGCAAAAGAAGAGATCCACTAAGGAGCTCTCCATCCTGGAGTTGAGAGCATGTAATCATATGTGCTTATACAGCATCTATTTAGCATGATGGCACCACTGTCCTGATTGGAGCTTCTTATTGCTATTGTATTACAAATAATGTAAGATCAGTGCAAGCCTTTTGGGAGGAAAAAATTATCACCAGTTTGACAGCTCATTCTGTTGCTCTCCTCTAATTGGAGAAAGCGAAATTTATTTTTCCATTGAATGCCGCAATATTGTTCATATAATATAGTGCCTTCCTTCAGAGACGGTCTCTTTTTTTTTTTTTTTTTAAATTTGTATAACTTTTTAAAGTAATTGAGTAGACTTCCTATTATGTGAAACCAGTCTTCTGGGTAGAAAGTGCCATAGCATCTTTCTAAATGTAAAAATGTTGAATGAATAATTTCAGTGGACTCAATGAGGCTTTTATGTTTTTTGGGTTTTTTTTACATTCGATCACTAATTTTCTGCCTTAAGTATTGTCTCATCTTTCTTAGATCATCAGGCTTCAGCACTGTCAGAATTGTTTCAATTACCTAAGAGAGGTAAATATTTTTAAAGGCAATTCATAAAAACCCTTACATGCCAGTTTGATTTTTAAAGGGTACCGTCAATCTTATGATGCCCTCAGAATGATGTGCCTTAAAAATGTAATTCCTACCATGTATGAAAGTCAGAATTATCCCTGAGGTTTGTCTTGAGCAAACTGGGATGGTGACAAGATATGAAGAAAACACAAAACCATGATTTCTTAGGCATCTTGACATAAAGCTGTGCTGTACACATGCAGAATTTTGTTTTGAAATTAACTGTCTCCATGATAAAAGTTCTTTTTGCTGATATTGTGGTCTCTCATGTATGCCACATATAAGATCCTGTGGAAGGAACAATGTTTGTAGCCAGTGCCATGCTGTAACACTGAAGACTAAATGCTGGCTCCTGGTGTGAAAATGTTCATATTTCACGACAGACAATATTACTTTTGTCCCCCTCTAAAAACCAAGAAGCAATAATGAGTGATTGGCATGGACCTGATAGGAGCACTAGTGCTATTTTGGGCCAAGGTAGCAGCCTTACCATGAAGAACCACCATTTATTTTTATAGGTTGCATGAAATACATATTTTCACTTCAAATATATTTTACAAATGTCTTTCAAATACTCTATCTGGTGCATACAGAATAGTACATAGGACTAAAATATACATGTGTGTTTAAAGTTTTAGGAAAAGTAGTATGTCATATATTGCATAGTAACAGAGGGACTGAGTTAAGCTTGTGCATGCAATTTTCTTTGTCATTTCTTGGCTGTTGAGTGCTTTACCGTGGAACATTTACGTTCTTCTAGTGTAGTTTTGTTTAAATAATTTTTGTCTTTGATTTCTAAAATAAATTCAGATAAGACAAATATAACAATAACCAAGATTGATGGCTAATAGCATTAGTGTTTTTCTATCATGTGCAAGCCACTGTAGTTTTATAGTGTAGGATTCAAGGAGGGGAGTAAATGTATGGGCACATATTAAAAAATGGAATCTGGGCATGAAAGATTTTGTACAAAATAGTTGGTATTGTTGCAGATTTCTACTGCATGTTTTTGTCCATTACAAGTGAGATAATGTTTTTGAGAGCAGCGCATCAAATATTTCAATATATAGTTGGCAAATACTGAAGTCTGTAAACATTACTGATGTGAAACAGTGGAAAAAACAGTATCAGTCACTAGAGGGGGGGCAAAGTCTAAGATGCAATACACCAATCCAGAAACAAAAATATACTCTGCTCCATGAGTCTCTCTGTTCTTCTGTTATATCATGTTTACAAAGACAACACTTAATGACAGTCAATGAAAACATTAAGACAGCATTGTAGATGCAAAGCTGCAAAACAGTCAGAGCTGTTTTTATGTAGAAGGCAGAGTGTATTTTAATTTCAAAACAGCTGAAAAATCCAGGCATATGCAGTATTAGTAATCTGAGACATTTTGTCCCTTTTTTTTCCAGTTAATTTCAGAAGCCACAATTTAAGAATATTAAACTCTACCCATCTGTAATTCTTCTCCGGTGAAATCCAAGAGTCCTGGCTTTATGTAATGTCATAGCCAAAGAATTCCTGCCTGGGAATGGAATTGAGACTTTTCAGTACTTACTAATTTGCCTCTTACAACCCAGGAACTTAATGAGAGGCTTTTTGACTCTTTAGACTTAAGTTATCAATATTGAAAACAGAAAGAAATGGAAAATTCCTAGCAAACTGTTTCTATCTGGATGCTTCTCATGTCGGCATTTTATGGGTTTTCTACTTCACATATCCGAGTTATAAAGCATATCACCAGATCGATGCAAAACAGCCAACATTTTAAACCAAGAATTCTGGACTCCATCTAGACAGGTGCCTGCTATAAAAGATGCAAGTGCATGACTAAACCATGTGGCTCATTACCATTCATGCCATCACCGTAAAACCATAAGAAAATAAGTAGCTGTGATGGAATGATGTGAATAATGTCAAATATTAACAATGGTTTTTAAGCAGTGTTTTATAAAAAGCCTTAAAAACAGCTTTCGCCTATTGTTTTTTCCTTGTTTTATTTTGGTTTTTATGGGAGGATGGGCATTGATTCTCAAAAGCTTTATTGCTTCTCCACAGGGTTTATATTTTTGTATCTTATACCCAAAACATAATTCATTGGCATCTGATTCCAATCAGAATAGTGGTGTTGTGCTAACATAAATGCATGTGAGTTCCAATGTTTAAAATACTGCCACCATTTGCTGTGAAACAAAGTGGAAAATCAGTTGTTTTGTGTTCCAAGGTCAGTAGCTATCTCAGCTCCACAACAGATTGAAAATTTTCACATAACACTCCAGGTCCTGCTCATGCTTTGTGGTTGAAACTAAAAGCGGTATGTGCAGTGCACTGTAAATTTTGAGGGAGGGTTTTGTGTATATTTTTAAAAGGTGTGAGCTTGTTCTATTATCAAATAAAACTTTTCAAAATCTTATAAAAATTGTTCTTTTATCCAGACTTGCATTATTTCTGCATGAAATCTTGAATACGGTTTTTTCCTTTTTCTTCTTCAGAATTGTAATCTGAATTAATTAAACTAACACACAGATTTTGTGGATAAAATTCACTACATGCACAGTAAATCCTGCATCTTCCAAAGAAAAATCTTACAAACTTAAAATATCCTGCAGCCTTTGCTCTCCAGTTTTCTTCTTGATACAATATTTCTCCTGTTCAGCCGCTATTAATTCAAGCACTAGAGCTGGGCAGCGAAAGGTAATTCTTCAAGTATATGTCTCTATGGGTGCTCCACTGCAGGATTTGTGCCCAACTGTGCATCCTCAACCAAAGACTATAAAAGTAGTGTCAGTGGGTTCGCACCTGCACAAAGGAGTGCCTCACGCTCCCATGAGGGCATATAAGGAACTACAGACTCACCACTACTCAGTTCTGCTCAAGGCAGAGCATTTTTGGTATCTGCTGTTCTCAGCTTCCCACTTTTTCTCACTTGTGAATCTTTTATTCTCTGAAGGTTTTTATTTCATTTGTTGTTGTTCTTAATTTCAGCACATTTGTGTTTTGAAAGGGGATTTCCCTCTCTCCCTTCTGTACTTCTTGTTTAGTGCTTCAGCACTTCCTTGGGGTGTGCCAAAAGCCTTGGTTTTCAATCCCTGCCAGATCTGCCACAGGTCTTTTCCCCGTAGCACAGGGTACTCGAGCTTCTGCTGTCTCAGAGACACCCATATCCCATCGAAGTGTAAAGTCTGCACAGGGTTCAAAGGAAGATCTCAAAAGAATAGAGGCTATTTTGAAACTTCTCTAAATGGAATGCTCCCTAGTTTTGTTGGATTTTGCTTCCTTCCCCCCATACATCAGCCTCAATATCTCAAGCTTCTCTGGTGACTGCTTGAGCCCCAGCAGCAACATCTCCAGAGATGAAGATATCAAAGAAAAAGACTCTTTCCCTGTCAAGAAAGGGGGCGGTTCACCATATATATGACTCCCAGAAGACCTCTTTCCACAAAGGGTACCACTGAAGTTCTGGCTGATATTGATATCAAGGTGTGGGCACCATCTAAGAAACCTTACTCAGAGAAGCCTTCTCTTAGCCAACACAGAGAAACTCCTACCTCAGTACCACTCAACGCCTCTCGATGCACCCAAGGCTTCTTCATGTGCTCCGGTACCGTTAGCTTCACAACATCAATGCTCTCAGCTCAGAGACGTTGTCCTGTCGGCTTCTCCGGTACTGCATGCAGTGTCTCCAGCATAGTACCAATCCCCATTCCAGGCCCTGGTACTGACATAGGCTCCAACTTCACACTACCATAGTCCTCCAAAACCCTCCAGATTTGTTTCCCCAGAGGACCACCTCGTATTGGAGGAAACAGAGTCTCTCCCCCCCCCCCCCCCGCCCCAAAGGGCCTTTTTGTGGAGCTCCTTTCTCTTGTACCACTTTGACAGCTGTAGCCTGAACCCTCCCACATTTGGTCAAGATCAGACCGCCAGCCCTTGGTCCAGGCACAGATACCTGAGGCTTTCCCTTTTAATCTGTGGGATGACACATTCTGAGACTCTGAGGACTTCATACGGGGGCTCTGTTTAGGTAGCATAGCATCACACCCCTCTAGGTTCTTACCATGAGGAGGCCAGCAGATGTCCTACATGCCTAGGATGCGAATACCCAGGGGGGCCCTTTCCCTATCCACCACCTCAGTGGGCTTAATGGAACACAGGGGGGCATTGTAGTAAATGATTTTAGAGGATATCCGCTAAGATGAGGCACCAACACTTACCAGTACCATCCCACTCGAAGGCACAATCAGATCTGCCAGTTCCATATGTTGCCTCGGTACCAGAGGAGACCTCCTTCTCCTCTGCTGCAGAGTCTCTGGCTTCTAGGTTGGAAAGGAACTGAGTGGCAATGAGTCCGTGCTTCCTTACATGCCCTTATATGGGAGCACAGTTGCTCTATGCAAGTACAGGCCCATGGATATTCTTTATAGTCTGTGGCTGAGAGGGCACAGGCACTTGGGTATCCTGTGGTGGAGCGTCCATAGGGACAAAACATCTCTAAGAACTCAAGTTCTTCTTGTACAGATAAGTAACCTCTTTTTTTCCAT
Source organism: Dermochelys coriacea (assembly GCF_009764565.3). NCBI lineage: Eukaryota > Metazoa > Chordata > Testudines > Dermochelyidae > Dermochelys > Dermochelys coriacea. The sequence continues at coordinate 106,129,773 of NC_050069.1, forward strand.
TTCATGGAGGGTTTTGAGATTTGGTTTCATTACACTATTCATCTGAATTTTTCTGACAACCTGCAAGCATCTGTGGCTGTAAGGATAAGCAAATGGCTTTAAGAACCCAGGAACTCATCCTTACTCCCTGGAGAATTACTTGAAGTGTGATAAATGTTTTAGAGATACTAAAAGAGTTGATGGTGGATAAGTCAATATAATTATTGTCCTTGGTATAGCCCCAAGACTGGTCTGTTGTTTGCTTACAAGATTATTAGTTTGTTCATTTAGTCTTCATGAGCAGTATATGCCTAAAACATTTATATCTACTCTTGGTTGATATAACTGTGTTGATTTTATAATTATGTGGGTCTGCGTGAATTAATAAACTATTGATTGGCTAAGAATAACAGTGTCTTGATCTGAGAAATACTGTGCCAAGGTAGCAGTAGACCTAAAAAGAATCAAGTGTTAAAATTACAGCCTCAGTGTTGCCTTATGGATTGGTTCAGTCTTTTTATAAATCTTCAAGAAGTTCAAATACTCATACTCCTAATATTTGTAGGCATTTTTAAAATTTGTGTGGGTAGAGTCTGAAAAGTTCTGTATTTAATAAAATTATTCTTATTTTTCTCAATAATTTTAACATCAATTGTGCTCCATTTACAAGTGTCACTATTTTTGTAACTGTCAGTACTTGCAAATAGAATTGGGAGTCTTAAAGTTCATTCTGCTTCTCTGGATTTCTGTTTCATGCATCCACTATTGCCAACAGTGAGGAGTCTGTTGCTATTTAAATGATGAAGTGGAGTAGACTACAGCTTGCTATTGCATAACTTTAATGGCACCACAGTGGCAGTGGTAAAAACTTATTACATTTAAGCAGACAGATTGGAACACACTTATAAATTACTGACATGTTGGTTTGCGGTGAGGGTTGTGTGGATTTTTTTTGTTTTGTTTTTCACAATTCTCTTTTCTGACTTATCGCTCTACAAGATTGTTCTTTGTAAGAGAGATTAATGTGAAACAACATATGGATATTTCACAAATACGAGCTGCATGTTATCAGTGAGAAACACAAAGAATAATAGGAGTACTTGTGGCACCTTAGAGACTAACAAATTTATTTGAGCATAAGCTTTCGTGAACTACAGCTCACTTCATTGGATGCATTCAGTGGAAAAATACAGTGGGGAGATTTTATATACACAAAGAACATGAAACAATGGGTATCATACACACTGTAAGGAGAGTGATCACTTAAGATGAGCTATTACCAACAGGAAGTGGGGGTGGGGTTCTTCTCCCCCGCCCCACTGTGCGTAGTAGCTCCTTTTAAGTGATCACTCTCCTTACAGTTTTCAGAGTAGCAGCCGTGTTAGTCTGTATTCGCAAAAAGAAAAGGAGTACTTGTGGTACCTTAAAGACTAACAAATTTATTTGAGCATAAGCTTTCGTGAGCTACAGCTCACCTCATCGGATGCATTTGGTGGGATGAAGTGAGCTGTAGCTCACGAAAGCTTATGCTCAAATAAATTTGTTAGTCTCTAAGGTACCACAAGTACTCCTTTTCTTTTTGCGAATACAGACTAACACGGCTGCTACTCTGAAACCTGTCAAAAGAATGTTATGTATTGTTTCTCTTTTGCAAATAGTTTTGTTCTACAGTTTAATAAGGAGACATGCCTTTGGCTATATGTATTTAATATAGATGCTGAGAGCTCTGGAGCATGTTGTATTTCATAAGGAATAAAGGCTACAGTAGATGACCAAAAATAATGGGTGATGGGAGCCAATATGTTACCAAGTCAGTGAATTTTTAGATTAAGGACTGCAAAAAAAGATTTGGATAAAAGATATACAGCAGAATTTAGGGATCGGAGGGAAGCTACCAACATAGTTTTCAGTTTACATTAAAATGAACAAGCTGATATGAAGGCTATGAGAAATATCCTGCTATTTGCCTTAGGATAACTTACCTAGGCATCCTTGCCTCCAGTGAGGTTGGATGCTTTAGTGCAGTTTGTATTTTGGTTAGCACTTAAGGTTTTTCAAATGAAATTTATGGGGATCTAAATGTCTCTTGTGAGCAGGGAGGCTTTTAAAATACAGTAACAGCTATTTAAAAAAGCTTTTAATCCTACATTTTATACCTATATTAAGCCACAATACTGTAATGAGAACTACAATGGTAGTCGGTGCAATACAAAAATGAGACAAGTGGTTCAGAAGCACAGCTAGCCTATTATTGCTCTCTGGTTTCCCTAATGACCTCTCAAAGTACTCTTTGGCTATTCATAATTACTGAAGTGCATTAATCCTTACCACCACATGACTTTAATGGCTGTTAGAAAGCAATGTAAGCAAACAGTTAAAATGTCTGCCTAACCTTATGTTGAAAAAATATTGACAGAAGAGAGGTAACACTCTTCCAGTAATTTAGATGATAAAAAGCAGAACATGAAGACAGATCGTCCCCAAGAACAATTTATGTGAATAATTTACAATTTATATTTGATTGTGTGGTTAAATTCAAAGTAGGTCCTTCCTCTGAGAGGTTGTATGTGTGATCATTGTTTTTTCCTCTTGTTTTTTCTTGAACTGTGGATTACTTGATTTATGGTGGAGGACAAGTAAAATGTTTTTCAGTCAAATCAGTGTAATGCTTCGGACTGTATGTTTTTTGTAAATTATATTAGCAACATCAGCACGTCAAGATGAGATTAATAAAAATATACGTAATTAAATACATATTCTATCATTTCCATCTCTTGATATCTGAGAGAGAAAACAAGTCAAACTTCATAGAAAATTAAAGTGTGTTTTAAAATAACACTGTTGTGTATATTGCATTTAATGGCATAGGAGTCTGTTACCCAAAGAAAAAAATTACACATCACCTATCAATAGTTAGCTAAGAGTTAAACAACTGGTAGAGCCCTTTCACCATCTTTATTTATGATTTCCTTATTCTTGATGCAAGCCTTGATGCACATTCATCTGTCTCTCCCATGTTAATCCAGCAAGCTGGCCCAAAATGCTAAACATTGAAGTATAACACTGGATCTCTCAGGAGATGACTACCTGCATTGGTGTCATCTCATCTGGTAATCAGCTAATTTTACTGGACTTTCTAAAACCTATTGAAAGCACCCAGATTTACTTTAAGAGTTATGGATGTAAAGTACAATAGAAGTGGTAATTGATAATTAAACCTAGCCTAGATCCGTTCTGAAGGCAAATGTCTTTAGATACTAACTTTTTGGACCCAATAACAGCCATTGTCTTCCTAACTAGGTGTAAATAATGTAGCAATTACAGGGCCACATTATCTTGCACTACTTATCCTGTTACAAATTAACACTATTGCTGGCATCTTTCTGGTGCAGTGTTAGCCCTCACTTGACTAGACTAATTGTGCACTTTCTTTAAGACAGGATGCTTCTCTCTGTATCTAACTCTGAGTATAGTAATATATTTGAAAGTAACTCTGTTTGGGATCCTCTGAAAGGTATGTTTTATGCACAAATGATTATATAGAATACAGAATTATTCTTAATATGGTATACCAATTGCAAATCGGAAATAAAAATGTCAACCTAAGTTTTATTTTAAAATACCATTAATTTTTCATCACCACTTCCCAAGAAAAACTTAATTTCCCCTTTGTCCATACTTGCATTTTCATTATGTTTTTCTGCTCTTTTGTCCCAAAACACACAACCACATCAAGCCTATGTCACTGCATGAAAAGATGAGATTTTGATAGGACAGTGATTCCTATTAGTTCTAAGAAACCTCAACCAATTTGTAATTAGAAAAAAAATCCAAACTGGTATGTCTGGGAATGATTCTGCCTTTTCTAAAGATGGGTCATGGGCTGTATACTCCAAGGGATACATAGCATACCTACTGGGTTCTTCTCTGATTTCTGAAAGAAACAGCACTGTCAGTTGAGTGTTACGTGAAATGGCAGGTCCTAATATAAGTATGTTCCCCAAACTCTTAAAATTGTACCTACATAGAAAGAGAGCACAAGTTTCCTCCATCTGGGTCCTTGGCTAATCAAGAGCAGCATTTGGAGGGGATTGAACGCTGTTAATGCCACCATCAGCTTGCTGGTATTCCCCAAAGTCTCATCTTCTCCCCCTGCAAGAGTTCAGGGCTTGGTTTGTGTTGTCTGCAGTATTTAAAAAGGTTTCAGATTAGCAGCCGTGTTGGTCTGTATTCGCAAAAAGAAAAGGAGTACTTGTGGCACCTTAGAGACTAACAAATTTATTAGAGCATAAGCTTTCCTGAGCTACAGCTCACTTCATCCGATGAAGTGAGCTGTAGCTCACGAAAGCTTATGCTCTAATAAATTTGTTAGTCTCTAAGGTGCCACAAGTATTTAAAAAGACACTGAGCTATTTTCACACCTTGTTCTTTCGGGTAAGACATCTGTTTTTAAAAACAATCTCTCAGTAAATAAATATGCTAGAAACATCATGTGTTGTATGGGGTTTTTTTCCCCCAAACACTTTATATATTTGCAATTAAACCTCAGTAACATACTGATAGCAATGTCAAGGTAATTCAGAAAACAATAAAACATTAAAAAAAAAACTGTAAATTAAGAACTTGACAAAGTGCTCTGAAAAATCTATAAAACAGCTTCAGTTCACCAGCACAAGAATTAAGTAATTTATCCTACATGTGCTTGTTGACATATAAAAGTCTAATTTATAAAGCAGCTTAAGCACAGCCACAAAAGTGAGGGAAGAAATACAAATTCCGAATCTGTAGACTCAGACAACAAATCCTCATCTAAACTATGGCAATAATCTTCATTGCATCTCCCTTTTTTCTTTAGTTTTTCAGTCAAGAGCAATTTAACATCATCACATTCAAAGAAAATATACTTTCTTCTCAATGATCATCTGTAATTTAGCAGGAAACAACACTGATACAACAATACCCTCTGACATGAATCTTGCATCTGGATGCAATCTGACCTGTGGATCTACAAATACAAGTTTCTTCCTCACTTTTTTGTTTTTGCTGTATTGAGATTTACTTTGAAGGTTTTCCCCAAGGTCTTTCAAATTACTTTTACACTTCCAGATTTCTCCCTTGATTATCTTAGAGAGATGGTAAAGTTATAATTAAAGTTTGGCAAAGTATAGAAAAGGCAAAGCACAGCCATGCATATAATTTTGAGGCAGTATGGAAAATTTCTGTTTGGGGGGGTGGAATGGGGACTTAAATTTTTGTTCTAACATAAGTGCCGCTAATTAACTGGAGAGGATTCAATTTCTCATAGTTCTGGTTGACAAAGAATAGGAATGTTGCAGTATTTAAGATTATTTCTTTAAACATTAGTTTTGTGGTTCAGCAAAAGCATTATCTTTAACTCCTGTCAGAGTTCTTAATCTGAGTGAGATGTGTTTATGCTGTAGATGAGTGGTCTCCAACCAGTAGAACACAAATTAGAAAATTATTTGAATCAGTGTGAACTTTATTCTTTCTCATTTGAATAAACGCATGTGTGACACTGTTCAGTTGGTGGCATTTTGTGTATGGTGCATGAAAGTGGCCGTGCACAGCCAGGTAGTCATGGTGGTAAAACTGGATTCAATAATGAATTAAATAACAAGCTGTGATTGATTGCAAGATTACATTACTCATTGTTCACAAGCACTCTGAAAAATTATAGACTTGGCACGTTAGAGAAATAGAAGTAATAACTGTTAACCTCATTTGAATACAGAGGCCTTTGGCATTGTTTGTTTTAAAGCCACTCAATGGATATGATGTAGCATTCTGCATGCTAGGATAGGATGGTTGAGCAAAAATTGAGCTTTCCAATCTATCAGAGATCAGAAATTTCTGGAATAAAAAAATTAGAAACACGAGCTTTTAGAAAAGGACTATTGGCTTGACTTCACATTCTTAACTGTGACAGATTGAATGAACAGACTAATGCTGATCATATTGGATGTGGAGTAGAATTAATTTGAGGGAAATATATGAAAACATGAACCTTTCTCTGTGAAGGCTAGATTCAGTTGATTTCTCCAGCCAGACACTTAATATTCAAAGGCCGTGGTCTTTTTGTGAGAGCAAAGAGCAGGCTGCCTTTGAGTGTGGGAGACTGACTTAAAAATAAGATGATGTGGTGGTGATGGTGGTGGAACATAACTAGTCTGTGCTCGTGTGTACACCTTCAAAAGGACACTCAAGTTGTAAAAGTGGGATAAGAAAATAAAAAACCCAAGCTATCTGTACAAAGTTGTGAATGAAAATCTGGACAGACTTCAGAAAGCTATAATAAACATTTCATAAGATTGTCATATTCTCCATCGGTTAATTCTGAGGGAATTCTGTGCCAAAAAAATAAAAATTCTGTGCACAATGTTTTAAAATACTGCAAATTGTATTTGTCAATAAATTAATTTGGAGGCTCCAGCATGGCAATGGGGAGCACAGGCCACTGGCTGCATGAAGGAGGAAAATCACCCTGCATCCCCTCCCCCTCCAAGACACTGACCTCAACGGTGAGGCTGACACAGCACAGGGGTGGGGTCTACCCCAGAAACACCCTGGGGCCCCACCCCTCCACACCAGGTATGTGCATGCAGGCTCAGCTCAGCAGGATCCAAGTGTGGAGGGGATCCACGTATGGGATGGGAGGGTTCTGGATGGGGCAATCTGGGGGTGGCAATCTGGCGGCTCAGTGGGGGGTCTGGGTATAGGGGGGATCTGAATGCACAGGGGATCATTGTAGGGTTCCAGATACAGGAGCAATGGGATGCTTCAAGGAGTTCCTGATGAAGGTGGTTGGGGCTTGGCAGCAGGGCTGGGTGTGGGGGGCTCAACAGGGAGGTCCAGGTCCTGGGAGAGTGGGGCTTGGTGGGGTGAGCTCAATAGGTTGGTCCAGATGGGGTCAGGGGGGTCACACCCTCTGGGTGCAGGACAGGTGGGGCTCGGCAGGGTGGGGGCTCAGGTGGGAGAGTTTAGTGGGGGGTGGTCTGGGTACACGGGTGGGGGGTCCAGATGCAGGGGGGATAGGGCTCAGCAGGGTTGAGGGTCCAGGTGCAGCAGGGTGGCTTGGCAGTGGGGTCTGGGTGCAGGGCAGGAGACTCAGCAGGATGGGTGTTCAGGGGCAAATGGGGGTGCGCTCTGGGTGTAGGATGAGTTGAGGCTTGAGGGGGGGCAGGTATGGGGGCATCCAGATGCACAGGGGTTGAGTGGACGGGGAAGCAGCTCCATGTACAGTGACCCCATCTCCTGCAGCTGAGGAGTGATGGGGTTAAGGGATAAGCTGGTTGTGTGTGCAGCTGAGGGAGATTTCTGGGGGTGGGTCTGATCTGGCCCCAGCCGCTCCTTGCAGGAGAAGAGGAAGTCCCATCCTCCCTCAACCCCAGCCAACCAGGTCTAGCAGCTGAGCCAGGGTGGACGCACCTGCCCTGCTGGGGAGTGGCATGTGATTGCTTTTGCAGCTTCTATTTGCTTCCCTGTCAGAAAGTCATTTTTGTGCAGGGAAGTCAAGAAATTTGATGAGGACATGAGTTCTGCGCACACACAGTGATGCAGAATTCCCCCATGAATAATCTGTGGAGGGAAAGGTGCTGGGAGGAGAACTGGATATACACCTAAAAGCGTGGAGACCTGCAAGATGATGATTTCCAGTTTCCCATATGTCAGACTCTCTGCCATGCAGCTTTTTATTAAATCCACACATTTGTTGTTTAGCCAGTTAGTGGCCCATATTTCTGATCTCCATAGTTACCATAGTCAAATTTATTTTAAAATAAATTATATATCCAGTCATTAGTATCCCTGATCAATTTTCTCTCTCAGTATTTAAATGATAGGAGCCAAAACCACTGAGATTGCAGCAGAGCTGAATTCTTAACATTATTTTGCAGAACTAGACCTTAACACTGTAGTCGTACACTATTTTAGGTTTTTATAGAGGAAGCTGGTTCTATTTGTTTTAATTCATTGCTTTGCTATTATTATGTATACTTGCAGACTTGACATTATAAGATGGTGTAAGTAAAGATAAAATAAGCAAATGTAAAGATTGTACATTACATTTTAAATGTGTACATTATATTACATTTGAATCTCCTGTGTAAATATGATTAGAAATAAGCACAGGATGTTATTCTTTGTCATCTGACAATCAGGAAGTGATCTTTCACGCATTAGTTTGAGTGGTGAAATTCCCATGCCAAAAGGTTTAAGATAAAGTTAAAGAATGAGATTCTGATCTGTACCTTGTAGAGGTGCAGCAGGGAACTTGCAGTCCAGGGTAGAAGGTGAGGCTGTGGTGGCTTTAAGCCCCCTTTGCTCACCTCTGATTGTGGGCTGCTCTGGGGGCTGGAGATGTCCCCCGCCACGTAACTTCAACAGCCCTGAGTACTTATCCAAGTTATGGCAGTGTCTCTAGTGAACATCCATAGTGCTGCGCTCTGCAGTCTTGCTCCCAGCACGCACTCTATGCCAAGATTTGAAAGGGATTCCCTCAGTGTGTCTTTTGCAGTTCTGGGGGAATCTTCAGCCAAATGTGAGGCTTTTCTACCTAGTTTAAAGGGACCGGAGCAGGAGTGAGGCAAGTTCACAGGCACGTGTCAGTGGTGTGACTCCATATTAACTTTAAAGGACATTAGACGGAGGGCAAAAAGTTAGAAACCCAGGAGGTATAGAGGTACGGTTGCTCTACCATTGCTCCATAATTACTAGGTTAGTAATTAGCTCTTTTGAGAGAGACCGAGAGGAAGACTATAAAACATGCATTAGTCTATGCTAATACACAGAGGCTTGCCTACACTGTGGAAATCGTCTGTTGCTAAAATGGGTATTAGAGGTGGGTGCAGCAGAACCAGTGCTAGGAACTGCTTAACTGCAAGTATAGACAAGGACAGAACATGTTTGGTGTCTTCAGAAACCATGCTCTGCCTTTGTCTAAACTTACACCTAAGTTTGTGTTCAGTACTGCTTCAACTGCACCAGTAGCTGACTCCTGTTAACAGGTAATATTTGTGGAGCAGATATGGTTAGAGAGATAATTTTGTTCAAATAAGGAATGGCAGTTGTAGTTTTTAAAGGAGAGATTAGCAGGTTGGTTGCCATGTATTTTTTTGTCCGATTGTTATCTTGTGCTATATAAGGATATTAGTCCAAATAAAAACAGCTTGCTCATCACAGGAGCAGATGTGTGCACGGATAAGGTGAATAGATCTTTGTGTGTATTTGTATAAAATAGGATTGAGAGATTACATGCCCAAATGCATCCCTGCATTTCCATTATGAAAATCTCAGATGAACAATGTGGAGTTCAGTGTATTGGAAAGGAATATCTAATTTTGTGTTGTTTTTTTTTACAAAGTAATACCAAGTGTTTATATTGTGGTCTAAACCAACCATTCTTGCATTTTCCTTTTAAAGGAGTATTGTCCACTTCAAAATGGAATGTTGTAAACACTTCATTAACCTTAATATCATTAATTATTGCAAAAAGTAAATAAAAAGCAGCAGTCAGTAACAAGTAAAAACTTTACTAAAATATTACTACTAATCAGTGGTAGTAGAAATATAAGTAGAATTTTAAAGATGTAGTTTACTTGTTATATCTTTGCTCTTTGCTTACTTTTTGTAATTCTCCCAACTTGGACAATGAAACTCAATGGAGTCCGTTTCTCTTCTAAGTTCTTAGTGTTGAAATGTTCGGCTTTCAGAGATGGCAGATAAAAATGTAATTGTTTAGAAATAACTGTTTACACTGAGATTTTTTTTTAAATTCTGGAAACACTTATGTTGATTGTAAGCACAAAAGCGTACGTTTGCAAAATGGAAAAGTTGGGCCGAATTTATGGACTATCCTTGTAAATACCATGCACTAATTTATAAACATTGCTTACATCTTCTGTTTTTATGAACCACAGAACCAACTTATTCAAGTAACTTAATTGCTGACTGAATATGCTTAGTTCAAATTAGTTATATTTTAGAAAATTTATATTAAAAACATAATGCTGTTTATTAAAATCATACATTACAAACCTTTCAGCAGTCATAATTTTTTTTAAATGTTAAAAATTCATAGATATTACGGTCAGAAGGGACCATTCTGATCATCTGGTCCGACCTCCTGCACAACGCAGGCCACAGAATCTCACTCCCCACTCCTACGAAAAACCTCTCACCTATGTCTGAACTATTGAAGTCTTCAAATCGTGGTTTAAAGACTTCAAGGAGCAGAGAATCCTCCAGCAAGTGACCCGTGCCCCATGCTACAGAGGAAGGCGAAAAACCTCCAGGGCCTCTTCCAATCTGCCCTGGAGGAAAATTCCTTCCCAACCCCAAATATGGCAGTCAGCTAAACCCTGAGCATATGGACAAGATTCACCAGCCAGATACCCAGGAAAGAATTTTCTGTAGTAACTCAGATCCCACCCCATATAACATCCCATCACAGGGCATTGGGCCTATTTACCATGAATAGTTAAAGATCAGTTAATTGCCAAAATCAAGTTATCCCATCATACCATCTCCTTCATAAACTTATAGAGTCTAATCTTAAAGCCAGATAGGTCTTTTGCCCCCACTGCTTCCCTTGGAAGGCTATTCCAAAACTTCACTCCTTTGATGGTTAGAAACCTTTGTCTAACTTCAAGTCTAAATTTCCCAATGACTAGTTTATATCCATTTGTTCTTGTGTCCACATTGGTACTGAGCTTAAATAATTCCTCTCCCTCCATGGTATTTATCCCTCTGATATATTTATAGAGAGCAATCGTATCCTCCCTCATCTTTCTTTTAGTTAGGCTAAACAAGCCAAGCTCCTTGAGTCTCCTTTCATAAGACAGGTTTTCCATTCCTCAGATCGTCCTAGTAGCCCTTCTCTGTACCTGTTCCAGTTTGAATTCATCCTTCTTAAACATGGGAGACCAGAACTGCACACATTATTCCAGATGAGGTCTCACCAGTGCCTTGTATAAAGGTACTAAAACCTCCTTATCTCTACTGGAATTACCTCGCCTGATGCATCCCAAGACTGCATTAACTTTTTTCATGGCCGTATCACACTGGCGGCTCAGTCATCCTATGATCAACCAATTCTCCAAGGTCCTTCTCCTCCTCCATTACTTCTAATTGATGCATCCCCATCTTATAACTAAAATTCTTGTTAATCCCTAAATGCATAACCTTACACTTCTCACTATTAAATGCATATGTCTAAGATTACCTCTCAATTTCAAAGCAAGCATATTGGCTGTAACCATTTTAAGTGCAGCTACCTGAGAGAGTTAGTTTGCTCACGTTTGGCTACTTAAAAACAAATACTATCAGTCAATTAAAATTAGTGTGTTTCTACCAGGACTTTTTCTCTAAAATTCATTAAAATTAAAAACATGCAGAACAGTAAAAGACTTAATAGCAAAGATCTAACTGCAGGATTAGTTTGAATATTTGAATATTAGTTATATAGGGTTGGAAGGATTAGATTTTTATCAGTGTCAGTAAACAATAATTTAACCTTGCCATACACAAACCGATGAAAAATAGTTCCATTGATGATTGAAATTTACAGATGGGCAAAATAAGAAAAATGCTGCTTGAGAATATTAGTTTGATTTAAGGATATTTACTTTGCATATTTTGACATGTGATATTGATAATTTAACTTTTTGAATCTCAATCTCTCATGTCATTAGTTATTGTCTGATGCCACCCCCTCCCCATAATTATGCACAACTCAAATTAAATGCAAAACTGAAATTTTAAATTGGTAAAAAAAAAAAAATAAAAATTACTTAACCCATCATTTTGTGCAAATGTGAAACTTTAAATTGATACTTAAAAATAAACCAATATTATTCACTGATATTAATAAAAAAAAATCAAATTCTGCCAGGCCTAGTAGTATACAATAAATATTCTCAGTGTGTTTTTTTTGGATATCATTCTCAAGTCCTTCAGGAATGGTTAGTTGAGCTTACGAGGAAAAAATGTGACAAGTTCAGAGTTTTTTCTTTTATTTGAATGGTGGTATGCCTTTGTTAACATTATTGTAGATTATCAGCTAAAATTGCATTAAATATACGTGAAAGGTGGTGTCGCTTATCTTTTGTCAAGAAAATATAATTGAAAACTTCGGCATATCTGGTTGGTAGCTAATTATGTAATTTGTCCATAAAAAAATATAATCAAACTGTTAATACCCAGAATACGTACAGCCAACATCCCTTTCAAGCCTCTGTGCTTCATTAGTTTTAATCCAAGTAGCCAAGTGTTAGGCTGTGGGGGATTTGTACTATGATACAGTACAAGGTATTTTCTAGTTTATCTGTTCTAATTCGTGCCAGCTCAGTAGTGATTGTAGGGTAAATGTTCCTACATGAGGACGGGGCTATCTAAATGAATTGTTTTCACACATGGCTTGTTCACATGGGGCTTTAGCCCCTACCAGAGGGGTGTACATTTTATTCCTAGCTAGTGTGTTCACTAACTGGCCTATGTGAATCCTGTTCATGCATGCTTTAGTGTTCCCCAATGAGTAGTGAGCATTAACATAGTGCTGTGTGAAGGAAGGCTACATTAATGTGCACTAAAGAATTTTTAGTGCACGCCAGCAGGGTCCACACAGGCTAATTAGCATGACACACTAATGCAGACTTAAAATTACATCCCTGTGGTGCAGACTAAAGAACTGTGTCTACAAGCCTTCAGTCATTTTCCTAGTGCACTGGGTATCATATTACAAAGCTTCCCATTGCTATTCTTTCTCTTGTGCACAGATTCAATTTGAAGGCTATAGACTGTGTGGACATGGAGATTTAGGTGGCCTTTCCAGGTTAGAATTCAGAATCATGATTGGGGCAGTGTGGGGAATCTTGCACTGCTGTTGCCTGTACTGTGCCTGTCCAGGAATGTACTGTATGGAGGATATCAGTCCAGTGTCTTTCAAAATTAAGGGCTGAGCCCGTGACTCTGTTACATGGCAGTGAGAGGCAGAGAAGCCTCTGACTCCCACATATGGGAGCTCCATGCTAGACAAACTAATCTGGTGACCGAAAGGACTGCTGTAAATCTGCTCTGCTGCCTACGGTCTGGACCTTTGTAACCCATGAAGGGGGCAGTGAACTCATGCAAATTAATTTCTCCCTACCAAGCCTTTACATTTCCCTTTCAAGACCCCTCAGACTACTGTAGTTCTGATGTTGCAGTAATTCCTATGGAGCTGCCACAGAGGGCAGTGTTCTCTTCTGGACTGAGGGACTAGGCCATTTTCCCTCCATTTCCTGGTTGCGTAGGAGTGTATTGGAGACCGGCAGCCCAGCTGCCAACTCCATTTCAGAGCTGTCAGCCTATTGTTCTGTTTGGGCTTGTGCAGTTCCTTACAAGATTTCTGTGGCTGCTGGTAAACAATAGATACCTGCACGTGCCTTTGGTATTGGGGGCAAACTCTGCACACGTGCTGGCTCTCCTCTGTCATTCACAGAAACTTGAAGGAGTTGTCAGATTCCACACACCTGAACAGAGTTCAGTTGGCCCATAGCTGCTAATGTTCTGTCTCCCATGTGATGACTGCTCAAGCTCCGTTCTCGTAAATGAGAAAAGAATCTCCTTCCTCCAAATTCGACAAGAATGTATTGCCGCCCCCAACGTCTTCAGTGTCATCACAGGTTACGTGCTTGACCGCACCTTGAGCAAATGCATTTTAGGTGTATGTCTTGAGGATAAGAACCTCACTGTTGCTGATTTTGCTGGCAACGTAGTGCTAGTTATCAAATCAGTGGAATAGCTAATTGCGGCACTTAAAGTCCTGGAAACATCAGCGGCAAAAGTCAGCCTGAAAATTAAATGGGGGTAAAACCAAAATTTTTCGGATCAGCAATTTTAAATACACAACAGGCTCTAGCTTCTTAGCAGGTGATAGAAGAGGAGTACTTGTGGCACCTTAGAGACTAACAAATTTATTAGAGCATAAGCTTTCGTGAGCTACAGCTCACTTCATCGGATGCATTAATGCAATGAATCCGATGAAGTGAGCTGTAGCTCACGAAAGCTTATGCTCTAATAAATTTGTTAGTCTCTAAGGTGCCACAAGTACTCCTTTTCTTTTAGCAGGTGATAAACACCCTGATAAATAGAGAGGTGAAGCTGAGGATATATTGGTGGTCAGTATTTGGACCTGTGGGACTGAAATATAGCCTCTCACTGTCAAGATTGAAAAGAAGTTGGACACCATTTAGACACCATTTAGATGAAGCATCTCTGAATGATTGAAAACATCGATTCACATCAAATGACAAGATCTGTTTCTAATTAAATAGGTCCCACTCTCAAATGGCTGTCCAACACTCTCTAAGGTGCTATGGTTATCTGCTCTGAATGCCTACCAAATTCCTTGTGAGAACCATCTTCGACCCTGACCAAGTGAAAGCAGGATGGAAAAGACCCCTCCCTCCCGAAGACCTAAAAACACAATGGTTGGACAGCATTGACAGAGACCAGGCATCCTATCCTGTAACCCGCCAGATTTGGCTCAAGGCAGAACATAACATATTCAGTAGCCTCTAAACTGTCCAAGAGACAGCATGAGAACTAACCATAGCCATTACACAGCTGACCCTGAAGAGGAAACTACTCCCTTAAGATTCTAGTTCCACAGCTGCAGTACCATTCTGAAGCACTTCTGTTTTGCATCTAAATATGAACGAGAATAAGACTGAGCTTGTCATAGTTATGTTTGCATTAGCAAAACCTAAAAAACTTTTTTCCTTAAACAAGAGTGTGACATACGTGGGCTATAGACCAGGCTAATGATTAGCTATGTTACCCCTACCCTGTAACATGGGGTGCCCTTTACAATGCTTTGCTGCTGTAACCTACAACCTAGACTGTTCACAAACAGCCTCCAGCATGTAAATCTTATGTTTGTGTGCTGCAGCCAGCCAGCCACACCTTAGCTTTTACTAGTCTTGGTTATGCTGCAGGGTAACACCAACACACCCAGTCCCGGATCTTCCCCCAAAATTGTATGTCCTGTAGTTCACAGCCATTTTCTGGACAGTACAAATATATTACGTCCAATTATTCCTTTAGGGGAATAATATGCCAGCTCATTATTTTAAATAGTTATCCATACACTTCATCTTAAACACACTAGATTAGATAAAACAAGTGTATTAACTACAAAGAGATTTTTATATGAGTACAATTAATGAGGCATAATCAGAAATGCTTACTGATGCTTAATTTAACAAACTCTGTTGGATTCAAAGCAAAATTTTCTCACCACATGCTTTCAGTAGTCATAGAATCATAGAATATCAGGGTTGGTAGGGACCTCAGGAGGCCATCTAGTCCAACCCCCTGCTCAAAGCAGGACCAATCCCCGACTAAATCATCCCAACCAGGGCTTTGTCAAACCTGACCTTAAAAATCTCTAAGGAAGGAGATTCCACCACCTCCCTAGGTAACTCATTCCAGTGCTTCACCACCCTCCTAGTGAAGAAGTTTTTCCTAATATCCAACCTAAACCTCCCCCACTGCAACTTGAGACCATTACTCCTTATTCTGTCATCTGGTACCACTGAGAACAGGCTAGATCCATCCTCTTCGGAAGCCACTTTCACGTAGTTGAGAGCAGCTATCGAATCCCCCCTCATTCTTCTCTTCTGCAGACTAAACAATCCCAGTTCCCTCAGCCTCTCCTCATAAGTCATGTGGTCCAGTCCCCTAATCATTTTTGTTGCCCTCCGCTGGACGCTTTCCAATTTTTCCACATCCTCCTTCTAGTGTGGGGCCCAAAACTGGACACAGTACTCCAGATGAGGCCTCACCAATGTCAAATAGAGGGGAACGATCATGTCCCTCGATCTGCTGGCAATCCCCTACTGATTCCTGTTGAAGGCTAAATCCATTTAATATGTGGACTTTTGTGTGATCCACACAGAGCAGCCTTATTCTTATTTTTTTAAAATGAGACTACATATAAATATATAACCAGTTTTAGAAGTTACTTGGTGGGGGAGTGAATTTGTGCAGTTTTAGAAGTTTACTTTTTATTGAAACTGATTTTTGTGTCAATATTTGGAGTTTAAAGAAAAAAATCAGCAATCAGTTAATCTTAGCTAAGTAAATATTTACTGAAGATTACTTTTAAAAATAAGTGTTCAAGATGGTTTATGGCTGTCAGTGTTTTTGTTTTTCTTATTTGATGATTCCATATTGTTTAACAGTAAACAGAAGTTACCTTTAAAAGGCAAGGCAAGCTAATTTTATTTCCTGCACACATAAGGCTGATATATTCTCTTTATCATTAAGAGGAAATTAAAAACCCTTCCATTTAAAGTGCAATGCATAGAAACTGGAAATAACGAGGAGTGGACATGAATTCATGAGGAAAATATACATTTCAAACTGCTGCTTGTTAACAGATTATTTTATGCCATCATGGGAATGTGCTGCTTTTCTCTTAGTTATAAATTATTCAAGTAATGTTATATCTATTGTCTAAATTTACAAATATAAAATACATTATTTTATTGATGCCCCTTTTCCTCTACCCAAACTAGCTCTGGCTTGATTTCATAATACTAATTAAATGCTTTTGAGTGGCTGTAAAGGTACTTTTTATAGAGCACAAATTTGTCAGATGTGTTTGTCTTAATGAGAACAAACATATTCTCAATGGATTTCCCTACGTTGTAGCAGAAGACTGATAGTTGGCTTGGAGGTTTCTTTTCAGGTGCGTGAGAAAGTTTTCGAATCTAAATTCATCTGAGTGGAGCTGTCATTCTATCTTTTTTTTCATCAGAATAAGAACTGACAGGATATATTGCATTTAATCTTCCACATTTCCAAGGGCTCAGTTCAGTACAACCGAGGGGGGGGGAAGAAATGTCAGCAGTATTAAAGCATCATGAAAATTAATCTGTGTCAAACAGTTAATTCTACAAGTCACTTTGCTCAACTAATAGGTATCTGTAATGACTAAAAGAGAGCTGTATCTTCAAAGGCTGAAATCAGCATGAAGTGAGCAAGCAAAACCCTGCCTGCACATGTTTATACAGTTTTTAATGGAAATGTTCAAAGGTATCTATTGCGCAGTTTTAGTCACAGTGCTTCTCATCTTAATTGTATGCTAATAAATGCTGTGTAGAGGTGATTAATACATCTGAGAAATCCTTTTTTACTGTGCGTGAGTCTGTATCCAGGGTACTGCAATACCCTCCTTCCCCCACCCCCAAAAAGGTCAGGGTTATTTACAAGAATAATGCATTCCGATCAGTCCTGGGCAAAGTCCAGTCCTCATTTCATTTAGCCTTATTTGGAGTTTTGGTCCAAAATTGAACCTCAAAACTCAGGATGCCTGCATCTGCCATTATCACCACCACACCCCATTCCCCAAAAGAAGTCTAGCTTCCTAGTGAGGTAACAGGCAGTGATACACCAGCAATGTTTCTGGGGAAAGGTGTTTTGGTCCTAGTTTTATAAGATCAAGGCACAAATAAGGTAACCCAACCCACTCCACTTCCCTTAAGGTTTTTATTTTGGGATTTGAGGTGAGCCTACCTTGTCCTCCTCCTTGAAAAAAAGTAAGGAAGAGGAGTTAAAAGGTTACCAACATCTCATGTACAGGCTCCATCATATCAAAGGATGAGAACTTCTGAAGCTTCTTTCCAAAGGAAGAATATATTGAATTGCTCAAAAAAATTATACTAATTTCATTGCTCTGGATCTCTGACAGGTTTACAAGCTCATATCCTGGTCTGTTCATATCTATATGTTTTTGGAATGCACAGTTCAGAATATTGTTTTTCAAAGTGTCCTTGTTGCAGTATACTACATCTCTGTACTCTTGAAGGTACAGTGGGCACTCTGAATAAATGTCTCTTCCTTTTTGCTGATAAATATTAACTGAACTAGTTATTCACCATTTTATGTGTTGTGGACACATGCACAGGCCAGTATTACCCTACCTAATGGGTAAAAAAGTGGGGGTCTCTTAATTTATGAGAAACCCACTGTACATGTTCATCTCTGTCTTGATTATTGATGAGATAGTACACGTTACCACCAGGGATATGGTATCTCTAAGGTTCTTTATTTCCAATACATACTAAAGCGCACACAGCTTTATCCTTTGCCAGTGTGGCCATCTGAGGGTAATCTATATGGAATCAAATTCCTTCTTGGCAGGAGAAGTGGACATCAAGTCTTCTCAGAACCAAATACTTTTGATTATGGATGTATCACAGTTGATGTATAGGAGCTTCTTTGATGAGCTTTCACATTCAGGAACATGATTCTTTGAGGAATCTAGGAGTATTAATCCAAACAGACAACACAAGCAGTTGCCTGTTACATGAAAGAGGAACATGGTCAACCATCTTGTGGGGAAGCACACATTTATAAATTGGTCAATATGCAGAAAGATGTCTCTTGACAGCACCACGCCTTGCTAGAAAATATAACTCTCTTGTAGACGGGGAGAATCTCTTGAAGGTATTCCCAGCTGTTCTCCATAAACAAGAAACTGTCAAAGCAGGTTTTTCTTTGACTCAGGGAAATCAAGGTGGATTACTTCACCACAAGAAAGAGCTGCCTGTCTTGTGCACAGGAGAAAAAAGATCCAGTGCCAGTTCGCATGTTCTCCCTTTGGCCAACGAATAGGAACAGTTAATGCATGCCTACCTTCTAATGGCTGTTATAGAAAGGACCCCTCGCAAAGTTTAGGAGAGTTTCAGAGTTCAGTGATACTATTAATGGCCAAAGAATGTGAAGATTCTCCTTCTGCTGGATATAGCCATAGCCAGTCCTAAAAGACTTCTAGCCTTGCCAATCCTGAAAATTCAGTTCCAAGGTAGTTCTCTCCATCCCAGACTTGGTGTTCTTGCTCAAAAGTACTGCTTTTCCCAACAGGGTGGAAAATGAAAAGTTATGATTTGAGTTGTGCTCTGGTTTTTTGGCTACTCCAAAGGAGTCCACTAAAGGACACTGAAGTGGTGAACTGCTCCTGTCTAGTGAATTGTCACTAACAGGCCTTTGCTTTCTCTGTCTGAAGATATTTGCCTTCTGTTTAGTATCCCAGGTTTTATATATAGGACACAGTCATTTATTATTTTTAAGATAGCTTTTGTTTGGGGGGATTGGTTGAGTCTTCTCTTTATAGCTATTTGCTCCCTTTGATTCAGTCACGTTTGGGTTCTCATGAAGAAGTTAACTTATCTTACTACTCATGCTATCTCATGCATGTGCTGTATATTATATGAGAACTGAGCTAAGGAGACTGACAAGGGTTTAGTGTTTGAGTGTTAAATTGAACTACATCATCAAAATCTTATGAGTTTTTGGACAAAAATGGCAAAATCTGACCTTTCAAGGTTTCCATCATCATTCTTTAAGTTGTATCTGAATAAGATCAGGAAAACCGGCCCATTTCATTTTAAGAACAGAAGTAGAAGTGAAGATGCAGGCTTGCAATCCCCTCTCAGAAATTTTAAAGGGGATCATCCTTTTGGGGCTTATTTCTAATTAGTTTAGACTAGATGTTTACAGGACATTATCAAATACAATAAAACTGTTGGCTTTGCTAGTCGTCTACATTGTTTTGTAAGGTCTCTAATCTTAGTTAAAATTTTTCTCATTTCCAGTTTTGTTCTTTGCTATTTTTATCTGTACCTGTTGCTCTGTATTTCTTATAAGGCACTAGCTAATATAGCAACATTTCATTTATTTTTGCCTTCTCATTAATATTTTTGCTTTTCAGTTTGAATTTCATTTTTACAAAAAGATAGACCCAAAACTTACCTGGAAAATTTGCCTTAGTAATATTTTATTGCTGGTATTTAAATGATTGGGAAAAGACTTTTTTCCTTCATGACTAGGAAAGGAAGGAAATTAAAACAACTTTTTCAGTTGGTCCTTTAAACTTTGATTTGTTAGTTGCTGAGAAAGTAGGAATAATAAATTAACAGTAGCTAGGTTTACAGTATCAAGGTTTACAGTATAGAATAGTGGTTACAAGACCAAATGTTTGTGATGTAGTTCTGTTTGTTAGGAAACAGGTGTTTTATCTTTTGCCTAGATCTGAAAACAGCTTCAAAAACCTTAAGCTGCCTCTTTTCCATTGTTATGGGCAAGTAGATCATCGTGTTCTTGTATTTTCTCTGTCCACGCTTACAGGGGTCACAAGCGCAAACTGGATGAAGATGATGCTGCCAGTGAATCCAGTAAAGAGTCCAGCAACGAAGATGAGGAAGGGAGCAGTTCAGAGGCAGATGAAATGGCAGCAGCACTTGAAGCTGAATTGAATGACTTCATGTGACATTCTTATGAGAGGAGATTTGTAACTATGTTTTACTGCTTGTAACAGATCTGATTTCAAATGAGCCCCTTATGTCAGTACTCAAGGTTTTTCCAAAATGTGTGTGTATATTTTGCAAAGCAACACAAGAGGTGACACATTATTTTACAAAATCAGAAATAGATGTTTTTAAGGTGTTTTACTAAAGGAAAATATACTTTTTTAAAAGGAAAAGTATTAAGGGGGACTTGGTGTACTATGCCAAAGACGTGTTATGAGCTCTGCAGAACTTTCATTATACCAGGACAGTAGTACAAAGGTTTATGATTTAACATACAGTAACTTTTTCAAATATTTCAAGGTATGGTTTTGGGTAACCGGCTTCAAAGGAAAGGAGGCCGCAAAGAGGATGGAATTGCTTGAATAATACACCAGGAACCTGATGATCTGGTCATACTTTTTTCCGCAATTAAATACTATCAAATATAAACGAATTTTTAAGATAAAAAACAATTTATATTTGTATAGAAACTGAGAATGTAATATGCAAGCTTTGTGAACTCTGCACTTGACCTACCTGTCACTGGCTTCTAAGAGAATACAAAATGACTGAATTTCATGCTCTTAAGTTACTTTGTGGACTAGCAGGCTCTTTAGGGAGACCACTTCGATTTTTAACTTTGCTTCTCTGTAACCTGGAATTTTAGCACAGCATACTGTGTGATCCTGTACTGCCATAAGGAGCTTATTCACCATTTGTGTTGTTCTTGGAAGAAATGCGTGCTGCTTTATTCTAGATAGGATTTTATTTCTTTGGGAGATCTGATGTAAAATTTTTGTATATTCTATTTCATATTTGACCCACAAAACAGATTTTCTTTCATTTAATAAAAATTCATTTTGTAAATTCTGTTTTCATTTCATGGGTTGCAAAAATCAGACTATATTTCACCTGCTTCCATCACACAAGAAACTACTCACCTTTGCATTATTCTCTGTGAAAATTGTGAATATCATCTGAAGCAACAGCAAAACTTTAGTTTTTTGATAGCTACTCAAATGTCCAAGTTTACAGTGTGCTCGTTATCCAAGCTAACATAGAACAGTTACAAAATAATTTGACCAGAAGATGTGTATTTTGATTATCTAAAGGAGCATTGTTTTTATTACTTTTTTCAAATATTTTCAGTATTTTTATAAGATGCATAAATACTGCATAAAATTACACAAGTTGTGGAAAGGATTCAGATAATATAAATATTTACTGCCATTAAAATATAGAAGGCCCAGGCATGTTGAATAGTATTTGCAGAGGAGGGAAAGAGCTAAAATGCTACCGCTAATTTTTTCTGATGTCAGATGAAACACGTTTCTTCCCACGTAAAATTATATATATAGTGGATGTTTAAAACACACCGTGGGTCATTGTTGGGAATTGTGTTAGTATAAAATAACGTTTTGATTCTTCTGTTCATTTTTAGGTCCCTTATTGCTATTGGGTTTCAGACTGAGAAGTGTATTGATATTTATCAGACTAGTAAACCAAACCAGTTCTGACTTCTAATGTATATGGCTTGGGTTTCGGTCTTTACATTTTTAAATACTGAGTATGTAACTGAATCAATATATTAGGTCATTGTGAAGGGAGAATTGTGCTAATTAATTATACACATTGTATTGATTTTGCGTCAGCTCCAGAGCAGATTGCCAGTTTGTTCTTATGGATTAAGCAACACTGAGATTGCTTAAGAGTTTGCTGTACTGTGGTTGCTGTAGCATGGGAGTGAAATCTCCTTTACCATGCATTGTTCTGCCATGCTTCTACAGCAAAGGTAACTTCACTGAAGGGAATGAAGAGGTAGGAAAGTGGCACTAGAAAAGATCTACCTGAAACACAGTTCAGGGCTATTTTAATAAAAACTAAGAAGTCCTCCCCCCGCCTCATTTTTTAAAAGCTGGCTCCCTGCATTTTGGGAGCTACATTTCCTTCAGATTAGGAACCTCCATTCTTGATTTCCATCCTTTTTCTGAAGTAAGTAATATATCTGGGAAATATTTCCCCATCTTATCACCACCATATATTGAATTGTCTATGATCCGTTAGAGCAGCGAGTCTCAATCTTTTTCATTCTGCAGACTGCTGTTGGAGAGGAAGTGAGAACCTTTCATAGACTTCTCCTTCCAGTCAGTCCCATTTCCCCGTTGCTTGGTTTTCAGAATGTTTGTTTGCTGACCTCTAATGGCCTTAGAACTCTTCATGAGCAAATATTAATAAAGGACATGAGGCTAATCGCCAAAATAGAATTTAAAACCTTACCATTCCAGTAAAGCTGAAATTTAGCAGAACTCAATGTTTTTGTTCCATAAAATAATTAAGAAAATGTCTCCTCTATGAGAATAGCACAATTCAGGCTGTTCTGAGAGACCCCGGACAGAGTAGCCACTGTCTTAGTGATGAGCTAATGTGTAACGAGGGAATTGAGAACATTGATATAATGGCTTTGGATAGGAAATAGATGAATGAAAATAGAATCTGAAGGGAAGCAATCATGAGGTGCTCCAATCAAGCCCACTCTAACTTTTACCTTTTGAACCACGCCAATACCCGTTCTTTGGGGGAGCACATCAGAGACAAAGTGGGATAGAACCATTTGGGGAATTGCAAGTTTTGTTTGCCTTACATTTCCACAGCAAGATGCAAGGATGGTATTCCTAATGGGGAGCACCAAAAAATATTTTTCTTAACCAGGAGTTTTTGTGGAAAACATTTGATTCATTAGTAACTTCTGACCATTTAAAAGATCCTCATTCTGAGAAATGGACAATCATACAATCCCTCATACAGCCCAAGCCTAAAATGACCTATCCACTGAAATGCTCTCTGAGTACACTGAATGCTACTGCAAGTCAGATTGTAAAAGGGCATGTAGAAATACTTACTAATTAATCTGTCAACAAAATGGGATGTCATATAGTAGTCAAAAAGTTTTATGTAGCTTTCATTGTGCAGCCTGTTTGGGTACTAGATGAGGTTCTCTTGTGATTAAGCAGAACTTCATCTTTTTAGAATATATCCCCTGTATCTTTATGCCATAAATAAATAAACCCAACTGTTTTTCTTAAGGATGGAATGTCAGCTTTACCATTGAATGGCCTCTCAAGTTCAGCAAGTGCCATTAACTCAATGCTGTTGGGGTTTTGAAATTAGTAGGAGAACTCACAGGTATCGCACATATAAACTTCAATTAGATGACTCTCAAAGGATAATCGCTCTTGCTTTTTTCTGGTTGTAATGTAGAGTGCTATTTTAGAGCCAACTCTGAATGTGAAGTGATGATGTAAAGATCCAGTGAACAGCAGTCAGGTTATTTTTCTGACACAATTTTAAAAATGTCCTATGAATGTCCTACGTATCTTAGGGGGTTTGTGTGGTGCCTGTCAAATAGCATTGAAGCAGTGTTATGTCATTTTGGTGAAAACTTTTACATGGTGGCTGAGTTGCACTCTAAGGTAGCTGCATTTCAGTGATGGGTGGAGTGATTCCTGTGGATGTAAAGTTTGAAAAGCTCTTTGGATGAGGAATGCTATATAGAAATGAAAGCTATATTTTCTCTTCCCTTTCCTTATTTTATTTTATGATCACCACTTTTGGATTAACCAGCAGTGAATGTCTAAGCAAGTATCTTACAAATGACTAAGATTCAGTCAGGCCCAAGATCATATGGAGTCCCAGACAAACATTGAAGTAGGAGCCTTCATCAAATAGTGAAACCTGCACCTATGTTAAGATCAGCTTCCATTGTCGGGTACAGGATTTGGAAGAGCCTAGAGCTAGCACTGCAAAACTTATTCCTACCAAGTACATGCCTAGATCCCAATGCTGGGAAAGTCAGATCCATAGAACACAGCTGAAGTCAAAGCCAGACAGTTCTGCAAATTAAGAAAAGACTATAAGTATTTCACAGAATATTTTGTTCTTTAACATAATGCATTCAGATAGCTATAATACAATAATAGCATAAATATTTTTCAGGACCTGCGGCTACCAGTGAATTTTCAGAACATACCAATCTATTGCCTATCTCTCAGAAATCCAAGGGAGATTAATCTTGCTTTTGTCTTAAAGCAGAATCTCGCTGTCATTCGGAGAGCTGTTTCTTGTAAGCCAGTCACCAAATTTATTTTGTGATGGTAACTGAAATTTCAAGAGACCACAAATAAAATGTCCTGGCTAAACTGCCGGTACGAAGGCACTAGATGTATGAAGCTGTCATTTGCTACCACTAACTTCTGCCTTTTTTTTTCTTCAAGATACAAGAAGTATCTTACACAGGTTACAAATGTGCTTTATGACATGGCTTCTAAAACTCCTATACAAATGACCTATATGCCTTGGCTTACTGTTCCAAATGTAATTTCACATCCATAGGGCAAATCTTTGTTTCAGAAAAACAAGCTATCTGTTTGACCTATTTCTGTGCATTAGATCTTCAACAATAACCTGCTGCCAGGAAGGTACTTAGTGCTAATGTAAAAAGCAGAATCCCACTTAGATTATCTGAGTTAAACTGACCATGCAGTGCTGCTTTGACTAATGATACTAGGCATGGAAATGGCCACAGAATGAGGATACAGTACATGCTGCCCCATTAAACTCTCAATTTGACTTAAGTCACTTCTCTAACCCTCCAGAGGAGACCGCTTTCTCGTGTTCTAACAACTTTGCCAGAAACAGAAAAGAGAGGAGCAATTTTGTTCATTGTAAGATCTGTAGCTATACTCAATTTTTCTTCCTTTATTTGCTTAAATAAAAAACCCAGTGCTTAATAAAACCCATTCTTATTTTTTAATAGAACTGTGACATGCCTTCACATTTTTATGTGTAGACACCTCATGATACCTGTGGTATCATAATGAAGATATCAAGTGATGCCCAGGCATTCTTCCGTTCAGGAGTCACTGGAAGGGTTCTTAGTCAATGATAGGAGACTGAGCTGAAAGGCTCCAAGTATACAAATACTTCTGCTAGCAGGTTTTGTGCATAGGTGGCATGGTCCTGGCAACTCTCCAAGTGTTGCATGGTACCAATCTGCAGATGAAAAATCTCAAGTTTCCCATAAACTATTAAATTACGCTTATCCGATAACAAAAATTATATTAATATTTATGAAGCAGTTAAAGTATAAAAATGTAAACACTTTTATTTTTATAAAATACCTGAAATAGAAATACTAAAAAGCAGATTTTTTTAAATATAGAAATAGTCACTTGTAGCTAAACAGGCGAAATAAAAATGTGAAGTATATTATATCTAATTGCTGTTTGGTATTTCATTGAGAAAACTGAAAGCAATAAAAGATGTGTGCACAGTTTCTTGCACACAAAAAGTGCATGATTTCCATTCCCCTGCCTCCTCTGTATAGTCTCCCATATCCTGTCTTCCTCATTTGCCAAGTCAGTTCCATTCTCCATCTGTTGGGTCACTTCACAGCTTATCTGGCCCTGGTCTCTTGGGCTTATCCCATTCTTTGCTTCTAGCCATGCTGTACACACTCCTGTCACTTGGGGGAACTTTCTTCTGTCAGTCTTGTTCTCCTTTCTCTGTTGATCCCGATTACCATATACTTTAATGAACTTTTCTTCATCCTACTCACCTCTTTCTAGTATTACCAATACAGATGCACATTGGGCTCCGTTTCAACTGCAGCCTATAAGGTAAAGCTTGCTTCAGTGCTTAAGGTAAATGCTTGCTGAAGTGTAAGTAGGGAACAGGCCTTTAGCCCTAAAGTTTTAGACTTCGTATTAGCTAAAGCTAAGGATATTAGCATGGGTGACTAAGAGATATCAATAGAAATGACACATGGCATAACCTTGGGTCATGTAGGAAATATGTTTTTGTGTTTAACTGGTTTTAGCAGGTCTTGTAGGGGAATGTTTGGATGTTTTGGAATATCGGTAACTGCAGAATTTGCATTGACACAAATGGTAATTAGAATGAGTTTTTATATTAATGGACAATAAAGTAGTAGAAGATATTGGTTTTAGAGTATGGAAGATTAAATATGGTAGCAGAAATGTAGATATGGCTTAATTAATTCAGGGGTGTTTTATAATTGATTATAAAAAGGGTAGTTCACTAACTTCAGAGTAGTGTATTCATCCACCATCCAGGTACCATTAGAGGCAGCATTATATACCCATTCACATCCAGGGACTGATCACACCTGAATGCACCAGTTCATCTCAGAATGTGCATTTAAATGCAGTGTGTGGATATATTGTAATGCCCGTCTGCTTTAACTATTTTATTTTAAATAAAGTCTTTAATTCCGTTATTCATTGTGTCATTCACAGTTCTCCGCTAAATTAAATGATCTGTAATTTAAACCTTAGAGAGTTCAGTTTGGGTCTATTTGGGTCTATTTCTTATCTTTATACAATTAACTGAGAAAACATAAATCAAAGTTACAGGTTGGTGACCACAGCAAGACTGTGGGGTGCCTGTTGAGTGATATGGGGCTTCATTGTGGAGTGAGAAAGTCCAGAAAGTACCAGAGAGCAAACTCGCACTTCTCATAGAATCCTTGATACATTCTGCACCCAGCTGCAAAGTGTTTTGAAATAGTCGGTGGGTTTGTTTTGCAAACAGAGCACTTGTCAGTCCAGAGTGCCTTCTCTTTGCTAGCAGCTGCATTAAACACATTTATAGCGTTATGTCGGAGAAATTATTTTTTAGGTATGTGATTTAATGTTTTTTGTTGGTACTGGAAGCTGTAGAAACCCAGTATTGGCTCAAGGACATAAATCTGAGACCATCTGGGTACCCTGAGATATCAACAAGCATCTGACGGTTGGGTCCAGCATCCTCCCAGAGTCGTAAAGGCCGTAGTGACTGGCCAGACATAACTTTCCTTGGGGACTGCCAGGTGGTAGCATACCCGAAAGAGGGAGATGACCATGCACCTACCTTTGATTCTGATGCTAAAGAGGAGTGTAGGAGGTGAATGGGCATCTACCTCCACCTGTATTGATTCTGGTCCAAAGAGAGACCACAGACCTTCAGAAGAGTATTTGAAAGCTGACCATGCACCTATTCTTGATTCAAGTAACCAAAAGGAATGAACGTAGCCTCCACCTTATATTGATTCTGGTCCAAAGAGGGGCCTAAGATTCAAATAAGGATATTGGGGAAACTGAGTCAGGTTGCTGATGTATAAACTTTGATATGAGTTAATATTTACACTAGTAACTACTGAGAGAGGAACACCTCCTCAGAATCTAGTGGTACAGAAGCCCTAGGAAAGGACACTTAGAGGTTTACCATGTTCGGGTTCCAGAGGGAACAAGCAATTTTGGTGACTTTTTTAAAGTCTTACCTTGCCAATCATTGGGGGGGGGGTCCTGGACATCATGGTGAATGCAGCAGACCAGCCAGATTCTTTTGGGTTTGTGTATTCATTGAGTGCAAAGCTAATAATAAGCAGCCTAAGAGCTGAAAGTTAAAGGGAGTAGCAGTGGATTGTTCGTTTATTGCATGCAATGCATTAAAAATAAAATTTTGACAACAAGTAGAGAAACATGAATTAGCTGTAATAGAGAATAAAGATATTACAGACCAGGCAAAGTGCCATGTACAAGCACTGGTGAATCTTACTGCTAGGGTGTCTAATGATTTTGAACAGGCTCGGATTAGAAATTGGTATCTTAGAAGGGTTGCCCTCCATTTCCAGATCCATGCCCAGCTATGGAAGGAAAAAGCTATGGAGCAGTAAATTTGAGGAATTTTGCGATCTTGCTCCAGAATTTTAGAGATTTGTAATACAGCTACACAGAGTGAGTTGGCTGAGATTTGTGCTTTTTATGTGAAGGGAATCAGGATTTTAGAAAAGACGCTCTGATGATTTGATGTTTTGGGAGATGAAGGCTGATATTCAGCTTCCAAGGGAGGTTTTTCTCTAATAGCGAATATGTCCCTGGAGAAACTAAATCTGTGTCTAAGGTTTCCCCAGGACAGGAGCCAGAGGAGGCAGGAGGACATGAGTATAGTGGAATACTAAAAAAAGATCCAGAGCTCAAAGACTGAGAGAGCAAGCTGTCTCTGACACAGAGCAGTTCAAACCATGATAGCCCAGCTTGGGATAAGAGCATTGCTTTTGTTGAAGGAGCAGCAGGAATCTCATATATGCCTTCCTCTCTCATTCTGAGATTCTAGACACTGCTGAAAAAAGGGTGTTGGAGACTATTACTGTTTGTGAGGAAGCACGGGCAATACTGACGTCTCTAGCCCTCTTTATACAGAATTAGATTGCACAAGAAGCCAGGGACGAAGTTCCCTGTAAGCTGTGCAGCCACAGCGATCTGCCATGGCCCGGAAGAGAGGCCTCTCGCCCAGCTGCGAGCTGCTGAGGTAAGAGAGGGCTGGGGGGAGTCCTCGCTCCTCACTGCAGCCTTGGGGCAGCCTGCACCCCAAACCCTTCAGCCCCACCGCACAGCTTGCACCCCAGCTCTGAGCCTCCTCCCACACTCCAAACCCCTCACCCTTGGCCCCACCCCAGAGCCTTCACCCCTAGCTGGAGCCCTCACCCCCTGCACCCAATCCTCTGCCCCAGGCCTGAAACCCCCTCCTACACCCAGAGTCTGCACCCCCAGCTAGAACCCTCATCCTCCCTACAACCCAACCCTCTGCCCTAAGCCCTCTCTCACACCCCAGTACCTTCATCCCTGGCCCCAGCCCTGAGACCCCTCCCGCACTCTGAAACCCTCAGCCCCACCCCCACCACACATCATCTCCATATTGGTGCACATAACAAAATTAATTCCACACATGGATCTAAAAAATTAGAGGGAACACTAGCTGGGGGACTTTCAGGCTATACTAACCTTCAGCTCTCTAGCCTACCATCCACCCACCCCTCTCCAACGGTGACTTAATAACAGATCCTTGAAACTCAGAAGAGGGTGGAGAGTCAGAGGAACCAAATGAGGGACCTTGCCCTACGGCAGTAGTGGGTGTTAAAACATTGGACTTGGTAGCTAAAAAAAAGTTGGTCAGTTAAAGAAGGGTGATCTAATTGGTTTACATGCTATGAGAATTGAGAGTAATAGTCAAATGTTTCCACTGGATTATAGGGTTAGTTTAAAGAGCTTACAAATGCCAGTGGATCCTTCTTCAGGGTAAACTCTCCCATCAGACTTTCAGTCAGGAGCTAAGGGTTTTGCTCAGACACTGGCTAAGTTGGAAGCGATTTTATTTGCAGGACAGGCAGGAATTGCACAGTTAGCAAATGTTAAACAAAAAGTTTGTCTCCTCATGCCTATCATGAAGGATTAGCCACAGCCTGTGATGGCATTGACACGCATGGAGACATTGGTTGTCCTAAATATATGGATTTATTAATAATGGTTTGCCTGCTATTAAGAAGATGGACTTTCCTATGAACAAGGGATCAACAGAAACCCAGGTGTTGGAGTTGATAAACAAAGCTGCTGACACATTAGTTGAGAAGGGATCAGGTCATAAACTTTCCTGTAGCTGCAGGAGGAATTGTCCAAGCTGAAGGATGCAGTTGTACCCCTGCAATCAAACCTCACCCAGTGGTGTGGAGGTTTGAGCCCTTTTAATCTCAGACAAGAGGGAATACTCCCAGTTAGCCTCCATGGGGGCCCTTGCCAAGGTTTAAAAACCAGGAGCTGAGAGCACAGAAACCCTTTTATGGGCCCACTCGGTCCTGGCCCTCTATGCACTTACCCTTCACAACTTCCTCCTCAACCACTTCATGAGGAGGCTGGGTGAAGCCCAGGAGCCTCCGCCCAATATGATTCATCAAACCAATGGGAAGGCATGATGGTAGAAATTCGCTGAATGAATTGTAGCCTAAGGGAAGGAATTGAAGTGGTCAGACAGGTAACTAGATCCTATTGAAGAAGGGTAGTTGCCTCCTCTCTGATGGAATGTGATACCTGGTTTTCTGGACCAGTTGATCAGGCCCCTCTCTCCAGAAACCAGGTCGGGGTGGGAGTATAGTCATTCACAATTTGAGCCAACAGGCCCCACCGTGTCGCATAGGGGTCTCCTTAGGTACAGACAGAGCAGGGAGACCAACTGTATCAGATCTCAAAAGGGTTGCAGAATAAAGTGATATGGGTGCAGGTGTATCTACAGTATATGATCCAGATCAAGCCACCTCTCCTTTGGCAGGGAGAGGAGTCATGCATCTTGAGACTTTCACAAAACAGCCTGTTAAAACAAGGCTGTGACACTCATTGATAGTCCATGCACAGGGGACTTATGCAGGACTTGTGTGTTTGCTCTGGCCAAGGTACCAGAACCAGGCAACCTGTTGGGAGCAGATTTTCTGGTGAAGCATGAATTAATTTTAGATTTGATCAAGAAATTGATTTGTGAAACAGTAACAAAGTTAGGAAAAGAACCCCTTGGTGTTCCAGAATACATACTGTTGCTATGGTTTCTACACCAGCCTCTTGTGACCTCAATGTGGTACAATGACCCAGTGTTTGAGGACATTTTACAGCCAGTTGTACAGCAAACTGTGGTGGCTTTTACTACACACAAACATGACTGTGGGAGTATGGACACAACTCTTTATTACAGAAGATCCTCCTTCTCAAAAGCAATAGGACATTCCTAGAGAAGCTATAACAGATTTGAGGAAAATTGTAGATCCTTTTTGAGTCAAGGGGTTATCAGGAAATGTAATTCAAGTTGTAATTTTCCTTTATGGTTGGTAAGAAAGTCTGATGGCTCCTGGTTCCTTATAATAGACTTCTGGCAACTTAATAAAAACATTCCTGAGTGTGCTGCTACTGTAGCAACAATGCCAAGCACGCTGAAAGCATTTGGCCCAGAATCAATTTGGTTTTCCACTCTGTACCTTTCTAGTGGCTTTTGGTCCATTCCCTTGGCCCCAGAGTGTCAATATAAATTTGCTTCCATGTTTGAGAAGGAGAAATTCACTTGGAATTGGCTCTCCAAAGGATTTCCCATTGCACACCTGCAATTTTCCATGGGCAATTTTTAAAAGGTTATTGCATGGGTCTTCTAAACCTTCAGCTTTTTTTAATACATAGGTGACATCTGTTTGGCTACAAGACCAAGGAGAAGCATGTGATAATGCTGGAAGCGCTGTTGCAAATTCTCCAAAGAGTAGGATTTAAAGTGCAACCCCAAGATGTCGGCTTATCTCCAGAAATGTTGTCTTCCTGGGATTCATGCTGTCCAGATTTGAATGCACTCCAGAATGACAAAAGGTGACTGCCATATGCACACTCCCACTACCCACTTACGTCAAAGCCCTAAGAGCATTTTTGAAGTTTGCTGGTTTATCATCAAGATTGCATACCAAATTGTGCCATTTTGGCAGGTCCGTTGTATCAGTTACTTAGGAAATGTGTTTCTTGGGCATAGACCAAGGAACATGCAAGCAGTGGCAGCCCTAAAAAAGTCCTCTGCTCCAGTGTTAATTAGACCAGACCCACCTAAGCTCTATCACTTGCATATAGGGGTTAACGACACAGCTATTGGCATAGTAGTGTCTCAAGAACTTCAGGGAGTACTTCGGCCTATAAGCTATGCTCCTAGATGTTTGATGTCTGTTCAGAAGTGTGAGAAATATTTGTTAGCTAAAAGTTGGGCAGTTCAGCATTTCACCTTTTTAATTAGCTTGAGCCCCATTGTACTGCACTTATCCTATACCCCAGAAAAATTTTTGGTGTCTGACAGGGTAAAGATGGACAGGTGTCCAGTGAACAATTGGCCCATTGGTCCCCTCTTTCGATAGGAAAGGACATCAAAGTGGAACTGGTGCAAGTTCCTTCTCCTTTGCCAGTAAGTTTGGTGTAAGAGGGAGAGCCACATGTGTGCGCTATTAGCAATCCAAATGTTCAGTTGAGCCTATATTTGAACCATGCCCCAAAGAGACTGAGTTTTCAAAATGCTTAAATATTTTTGTTTATGGCTCTAGCTATTATCACTGAGTGAAACTGCACATTGGATTTGGGATACATCTAGTACCTCCTCAGGGAACAGGTGATGAGCACTCAGAAATAAACCATGCATGTACTCATTCAGCTCAGTACGCTGAATTGGCTACTGTTGCTTGTGCCTTAGAACAGTGTTAAACTAAGTGGCAGAGGAGATGCATACTGTTGAAAGGTTTCAGAGTAGCATCCGTGTTAGTCTGTATTCGCAAAAAGAAAAGGAGTACTTGTGGCACCTTAGAGACTAACAAATTTATTAGAGCATAAGCTTTCGTGAGCTACAGCTCACTTCATCGGATGCATTTGGTGGAAAAACTTTTTCCACCAAATGCATCCGATGAAGTGAGCTGTAGCTCACGAAAGCTTATGCTCTAATAAATTTGTTAGTCTCTAAGGTGCCACAAGTACTCCTTTTCTTTATACTGTTGAAAGTTTATGTAGTTCTACTGTATTCAGATTCTGCTTGAGTGTGTAACTCCTTCTGCCTCTTTCTTCTGAGTAATCCTAATCTAATTTACATCCTCCAGTTTCAGAAACTGAACTGCATCTGGAAAAGGCAGAAGAAACATACTTTGCAACCAGAACATTGCTCTTGGACTTCAGGCAGATTTTCAGATGCAACCTGAAAAGGAATATCTTCACAGACTATTATTTCTATAGTTTGAAGTAGACAATGATCTCTTGTTTCAAGTTTGTGTAGCACAAGAATGTCTATTTGGAATTGTGGATGTCGAAAATTTAAAAAAGAAACATGTTAATTATGCATTGCAACAAGAAGGCAACCACTTAGTTAACCCAATTTTACAGCATATAGATGGGTTAGCTCGGGAAGAAAGATTTACAGTTTTTAGTATGTGTGAAATTGCTACATGGTTTGGTGAAACCCAGATTAACATTAATGAATTAATTGCTGTCCATAATGATCAGGCCAAAAATCATTATATGGAAAAAGAAATAATTTGTTCTGCATTTGGAGAATGTCTTCAACATAGTGACTAAGCCATTACAAAGCTGAGTACCTGGAATTGGGAAAAGTACCTGATCTGGTTAAGGATAAACAATTGTTGAATTTGTATGGTCCGCATTGCAAATTTTGGAGAAAAGGTTGGATGTCTTAAATGTGCAAAAAGTTTTCTATTGGGGCAATTAGGAATTTGGGCTCAGTGACACCTCATCCTATACCTGCACACTGTCTACATCATTATTTGTGTCTTTTATGACTTCACTACCTGCATTTGCTCTAAACACAGGTTTGTTTACTGATTTAGCAACCATTCAATTTATAAGCCATCTCCAAGAAAACTTCTGTAAAGAAAGACTGAACCATGGGCTCCCTTCGTAGTATATTATTATGAGACACAAACATGGAAACTCTGCAGATTGTCCATGGATCTATAAAAGGGTTCCAGTACATCTGGCATTGTGATGGATTTAAAGTCCTCACACCTACGTGTGGCCATGAGGAGTGGTACAAAAGGTATAATCAGTCAGAAGAGCTAGATCCTTCAATATGACGTCCAGTATGACTATCAAGATGGAAGATTCCAATAGAGAAGGTGGCCTATGAGAATGATGGATGCTATTGTTTAATGACTAATAGGAAATAATTTTATTATGGTGGAATGAAGTGTACTGTGTCCAGTTCTAGCACCACATTTCAGGAAAGATGTGGGCAAATTGGAGGAAGTCCAGAAGAAAATGATTAAAACAACAAAACAACAAAAATGATTAAAGGTCTAGAAAACATGATCTATGAAGGAAGATTGTGAAAAAATGGGTTTGTTTAATCTGGAGAAGAGAAGATTGGGAGGGAACATAAGTCTTCAAGTACATAAAAGGTTGTTGTAAAGAGGAGGGTGATAACTTGTTCTTCTTAACCGCTGAGGACAGGACAAGAAATAATAAGCTTAAATTGCAGCAAGGACTATTTAGGTTAGACATGAGGAAAAACTTCCTAATTGTAAGGATAGTTAAGCACTGGAACAAATTATCAAAGAAGGTTGTGGAATCTTCATCACTGGAGGTTTTTAAGAACAGGTTACACACACACCTGCCAGGGATGATCAAGATAATACTCATTGCCGGGACTTGTCTAGATGACCTATCAATATTTCTTCTAGTCCTTCATTTCTGTGATTTCAAAATATCCAAATTTTTGCTTTTATCTTAAAGTATACACAGTGATTGGTCATACAGCAATGTGTCCACTTCCTAAATTGGTGGATGATAACCAGGAGTAAAATCAGCTATGGTATCAGGGTTTAGTAGAATCATTCCAAACTGGGACTTGAGTTACAAAATTTTCTGGGTGGAAAGGAAATACAAAAAATTAGTAGTATTCAAAAAGCTAGTCATATTTTGAATCTGAAGGAACTGATAAAGTTTTAATAGGGTTGAAAGGAGGGATAGTTCAGGATATTGCAATAACTATTATTGTATGTGGATGTGGATGTAATAGAATTAAAAATGCAAACACGTTTATTGATAAGTGATAAATCCTGGTCACCCCCATCAAAGCAGGGGTCTGAAGCCTGTGCTTTTGCACCCTAGTCACTGGGCCCAGAGTCCTGTCCTCACTGGCATTTTTGCTTGAGGTTAGGGTCAGGAACTAAACTATTGGTTTCCACTCTCTCCCTCATTGTAGTTTTATCTGTATTGCAATACAACCCAAAGTCTCCAATCAGGGTAAGGGCCCCATTTTGCTAAGTGCAAACACACGGACACAGTCACTGACTGAAGCGCTTATGATCTAAAATGTCACCCTTCCCCCAAAGAAACGAACGAAACACGCAAGAGAATAAACATAGGAAAGGTTGAGGAACAGGCGAAGTGTTCAGGGTCACAAGTGTACATCACGCAAGCTCCCTTTCTTTATCTTTTCCCAGATTTCTGAGACAGAAGAGGCAGCTGTTGTACTGCTTTCGCTCTGGTGGCCCACACTGCCCAGGTTTTCATGAACCCCTCCCAGAAGCTCCTTGGTGCCTTTCAGATCCACTTGGTCAGGTCCCAGTCTTCTGTCACCCTGAACACCTCAGTCTGAGAACATGGAAACAGAGTGGAGGTGCTTCAGGGTGGAAGGCTTTCTTCTGAGATTGAAAAATGTATTGCAAACAGTAGTAAATTATCTACAACCTACTCCAACTCGCACAGATACAGACAGACATCATCTTCCTCTCCAAATGCAAACAGATGGACATCATACCGAAAGGACTGAAGGTAAAAAATCCATTACAATCTACATACCACACAGACTATGCTGACAGCTTGTGCCACACACTCTCAAGGAAACTGCGGAACCACCTGATCAACATCCTCTACAGCAAACAGGGAAAGATTAAGAATGAGCTCTCAAAACTGGATACTCTCATAAAGAACCAACCTTCCACACAAACTTCCTCGTGGCTGGACTTTACAAAAACTAGACAAGCCATTTACAAAACACACTTTGATTCTCTACAAAAGAAAAAGGACACTAAGCTATCTAAACTACTATATGCCACAAGGGGCCACAACAATGGTTCCTGTAACCCACCCAGCAATATTGTTAATCTATCCAACTATACTCTTAGCCCAGCGGAAGAATCTGTCCTATCTCGGGGCCTCTCCTTTTGCCCCTCCACCCCCACGAACATGATACAGTTCTGTGGTGACCTAGAATCCTATTTTCGACGTCTCAGACTCAAGGAATATTTCCAACTCACCTCTGACCAACATATTAACCCACAGAGACCTTCCTGCCAACACTACAAAAAGAAGGATTCTGGGTGGACTCCTCCTGAAGGTCGAAACAGCAGCCTGGATTTCTACATAGACTGCTTCCGCCGACGTGCACGAGCTGAAATTGTGGAAAAGCAGCATCGCTTACCCCATAACCTCAGCCATGCAGAACACAGTGCCATCCACAGCCTCAGAAACAACTCTGACATCATAATCAAAAAGGCTGACAAAGGAGGTGCTGTCGTCATCATGAATAGGTCGGAGTATGAACAAGAGGCTACTAGGCAGCTCTCCAACACCACTTTCTACAAGCCATTACCCTCTGATCCCACTGAGAGTTACCAAAAGAAACTACAGCATTTGCTCAAGAAACTCCCTGAAAAAGCACAAGAACAAATCCGCACAGACACACCCCTAGAACCCCGACCTGGGATATTCTATCTGCTACCCAAGATCCATAAACCTGGAAATCCTGGACGCCCCATCATCTCAGGCATTGGCACCCTGACAGCAGGATTGTCTGGCTATGTAGACTCCCTCCTCAGGCCCTTCGTTACCAGCACTCCCAGCTATCTTCGAGACACCACCGATTTCCTGAGGAAACTACAGTCCATTGGTGATCTTCCTAAAAACACCATCCTAGCCACTATGGAT
The DNA here is from genome assembly GCF_009764565.3 of Dermochelys coriacea. Lineage (NCBI taxonomy): Eukaryota > Metazoa > Chordata > Testudines > Dermochelyidae > Dermochelys > Dermochelys coriacea. Next base: position 106,166,431 of record NC_050069.1, read on the forward strand.
GTAGAAGCCCTCTACACCAACATTCCACACAAAGATGGACTACAAGCCGTCAGGAACAGTATCCCCGATACTGTCACGGCTAACCTGGTGGCAGAACTTTGTGACTTTGTCCTGACCCATAACTATTTCACATTTGGTGACAATGTATACCTTCAAATCAGCGGCACTGCGATGGGTACCCGCATGGCCCCACAGTATGCCAACATTTTTATGGCTGACTTAGAACAACGCTTCCTCAGCTCTCGTCCCCTAATGCCCCTACTCTACTTGCGCTACATTGATGACATCTTCATCATCTGGACCCAAGGAAAAGAAGCTCTTGAGGAATTCCACCATGATTTCAACAGTTTCCATCCCACCATCAACCTCAGCCTGGACCAGTCCACACAAGAGATCCACTTCCTGGACACTACGGTGCTAATAAGCGATGGTCACATAAACACCACCCTATATCGGAAACCTACTGACCGCTATTCCTACCTACATGCCTCTAGCTTTCATCCAGATCATACCACTCGATCCATTGTCTACAGCCAAGCGCTACGATATAACCGCATTTGCTCCAACCCCTCAGACAGAGACAAACACCTACAAGATCTCTATCATGCATTCCTACAACTACAATACCCACCTGCTGAAGTGAAGAAACAGATTGACAGAGCCAGAAGAGTACCCAGAAGTCACCTACTACAGGACAGGCCCAACAAAGAAAACAACAGAACGCCACTAGCCATCACCTTCAGCCCCCAACTAAAACCTCTCCAACGCATCATCAAGGATCTACAACCTATCCTGAAGGACGAGCCATCGCTCTCTCAGATCTTGGGAGACAGACCAGTCCTTGCTTACAGACAGCCCCCCAATCTGAAGCAAATACTCACCAGCAAGCACACACCACACAACAGAACCACTAACCCAGGAACCTATCCTTGCAACAAAGCCCGTTGCCAACTCTGTCCACATATCTATTCAGGGGATACCATCATAGGGCCTAATCACATTAGCCACACTATCAGAGGCTCGTTCACCTGCGCATCTACCAATGTGATATATGCCATCGTGTGCCAGCAATGCCCCTCTGCCATGTACATTGGCCAAACTGGACAGTCTCTACGTAAAAGAATGAATGGACACAAATCAGACGTCAAGAATTATAACATTCAAAAACCAGTTGGAGAACACTTCAATCTCTCTGGTCACTCGATCACAGACCTAAGAGTGGCTATACTTCAACAAAAAAGCTTCAAAAACAGACTCCAACGAGAGACTGCTGAATTGGAATTAATTTGCAAACTGGATACAATTAACTTAGGCTTGAATAGAGACTGGGAATGGATGAGTCATTACACAAAGTAAAACTATTCCCCATGGTATACAACACCCCCCACTGTTCCTCTGATATTCTTGTTAACTGCTGGAATTAGCCTACCTGCTTGTCACCATGAAAGGTTTTCCTCCTTCCCCCCCCTGCTGTTGGTGATGGCTTATCTTAAGTGATCACTCTCCTTACAGTGTGTATGATAAACCCATTGTTTCATGTTCTCTGTGTGTGTGTATATAAATCTCTCCTCTGTTTTTTCCACCAAATGCATCCGATGAAGTGAGCTGTAGCTCACGAAAGCTTATGCTCTAATAAATTTGTTAGTCTCTAAGGTGCCACAAGTACTCCTTTTCTTTTTGGGAATACAGACTAACACGGCTGCTACTCTGAAACCTAGATTGCATTAGTTCTTCAGAGCCCAGCAAAGGAGTGTCAGCACCCAGTCTCATTCTCTGCAAGATATCCTAGACTTCCTTCCCCAGAGCGTCAAACAGAGCCTTCAGGTCATTGACCTCAGAGTCCACTCCTTGGCATTATGGGCTGTCCACGTGAGCAGGGACATTTACACCTTATGTTAGAGATATTTTTGTTAATCCTTCCTACGCAGGCCTCTGTACTGTCCTGTTGCCGATCCGGAAGAGTGCTCCCTGATATTACAAGTACATATACCTCTTTTAGCCCTGTGAGACAGTTCTCAATTATTAGTCCATAGGAGAAAGTTCTCTTCAAGCAATCCTTTGGGATGTGGTGGCTTCCTACAGGTGGGGGTTGGGGGGAACAGAGTGTTTTAATCATCTTCTGTCCTTCAGGAAAATCTTCCCATTTTTTCTATGTGGTGATTTTTTTCATCTTCCATCAGATATTGTACCACAGATAAATGCTAAGTCCCCCATTCATTCTGTTCTATACATCTAGATTGTGAGCTCCTGCGGGCAGGGGACATTATTTTCCCCCTGTTTGTACAGCACCTAACACAATGGGATCTTGGTCTATGACTGGGGCTCCTAGTTGCTATGGTAATATAAATATTATTATTCAAGTTCTGAATGCCTTCCAGAGATGTATTACATAATGCAACTAGCATGTTTCATATCTGGTGCCTTCTCCAATCCCCTCTTCTTCCTAGGAGGAATAATTGTGCTGGAGGCGTTAAGCATCAGGGCCAGCTCTAGGATTTTTGCCGCCTCAAGCAAAAAAATTTTTTGGCTACCCCCTCTTTTTTTTGTTCCCCCCCCCCGCCCCTGACTCTGCCCCTTCCCAAGCCCTTCCCCAAATCCCTGGCCCCACTTCCTCCCCCGGGCATGCCGCATTTCCCCCCCCATTGCTTACTGCGGCTCCCCCCCGGCCCTAGCTCCCCTCCACTCCTCCTGCTCCCCTGAACACGCCGCCGCTCTGCTTCTACCTCCTCCCCCTCAGGCGAGGGAGAGGCAGCACGTTCAGGGGAGCAGGTGGAGCAGAGGTGAGCGGGGGGGGTGGTAGAGGAACCGCTGCCCACCCCAGCTCACCTCCGCTCCACCACCACTGCCGCCTCCCCCAAGCGTGCTGCCGCTAGTCTTCTCCCTCCCTCCCAGGCTTGCCGCGCCAAACAGCTGTTTGGCATGCGGCAAGCCTGGGAGGGAGGGGGGAGAAGTGGAGCAGCAGTGACGCACTCAGGGGAGCAGGCGGAGGAGGAGTGGAGGCAAGCTGGGGTGGCAGGGGCACATTTCTAGGGGCGATATGGCCAGCGCCGGAATGCCGCCCCTGGAAATGTGCCGTCCCAAGAACTACTTGTTTTGCTAGTGCCTAGAGCCGGCCCTGTTAAGCATTATAAGCTTTAATTTGGGAAAGCAAGGTAGAAGTGTGCTTTGCACTTGGAATGTAAAATGGTGAGGTCCGTGGTATAACAGAAGTGGATTTCACAGATTTCACCAGTCCTTGAGAAAGGTCCATCTTCTGCACAATCGAGCTTCACTTTTCAGTAGACAGAGTTTTTCTCATGCCAGAGGAGCAGAGTTGATAACTGTGGTCATGGTCCATCCCAGGGTGTGAGGTGATCTTTTAAGCATCCAGGGCCCAGATCATTTCAAGTCTTTTAATGAGCCTAGGAGCTTCAATTTGACACACTATTTGACACGGTCCATGTGTATGGAACAGAGGATAGGTCTGATGTGCTTGCATCATTAATCTTTGTTGCTGAGGAGATGCAGTGCCTCATTCTGTATCAATTGTTGTTCTCTCAGATCTATAGCTTTCATGCCCATACAGAGTATGCTGTTGTATTAATGGGGCAGCTTGTGCCAAGATAGGATGTAATCTCCCAGCCAGCCAGAGATGACAGAAAATGTTCCTAATGTGATGAACCCATTGTTCTTCCCACTGTCTGTCCTGATTCTGTTTCCTCACAAGGAAGAGCTCTTCACTTAGTAGATGATAAGCACGTGTTACAATTCAGTCCCAAGACTTTAGAACAGTTAGACAGTTGAGTGAGATTTGAAGGCTGCCATACAGGCAAAGCTGCCATCATACTATTACTGACTGATCAGAGAGAGCATTTTGGGGACACCTTTGCAGCCCAGACAGCTACATTTAGAATTTTTCCAGGTCCACTCTTCAAGGGGTAGAAAAGTCCTATAAGAAGCATGGTGAAGTAAGCCCTTCTCCAGGCATGTGGTTGTTCAATGACTGTCCTGGCCTCTCTCAGTTCATAACGTGGGCAAAGGCAATACAAAAAGAATTTCTGATGAGTCATTTCCCCTTATTAGCTGTCTTTGAAGACCATATTCCACGTACATTCAAGCATTTAATTTTTTTTTCTATAGACTGTTTTTTCATTGAATTCTAAAGTATGCCATCCCGCTGTAGCCCCACAGTAAAATGATCCCTTATGGAAAAATCCTATAAAATAGGAGATGAACATAATAGAAATGACCAATAGGGATCTAGAGAAATTACTGCAAATCCTGTAACTTTAATGGCGCTTGATACATTTTCTCTGATTTTTTTTTAACCACTGTGCAGAATTCTACAGAAGAGTTATCATTTTGTGTTAAACTCTATATTATTTGTGCCATAGGGGGATATCTTCAGTTCTCCTTTAGAAGTATTCCCAACATTGATTCTTGGGGGGGGGGGGGGGGGGAAAGTGACCATGTCTCTCATCCACAAAGATACCTAGGCAACCTAAGTCCCATTTTCAGGCACCGCTGCAATCTACAAAACTCTCGTTTGGCTGCCACCTAACCCAATAGGCACATTCACACAGCACCTACGTTATTACAGTAAAAGTTCCCAGGCCCTATGTTTTTGCCTCTGGGAATGTGCACTTTTGCCTCAGTCTAGGTGGACTTACCTGATTGCAGCAGGTGGGAGGGGGAAGCGCTGATTGGCAGGGCCTGCTGATTGGCAGGAGATGCTGGGGGAAGGGAGAAGCTGATAGGACGGCTGCTGGTGGGTGCTCAGCACCCACCACTTTTTCCCTGTGGGTGCTTCAGCCCCGGAGCAGCCATGGATCTGGCACCTATGAGCTTAGGCAGTTCCCTGCCTAGAGAGCTGGCTTTGTGGATCACATTCTGAGGCACTTCTCTCTTCCCATTCATTGTATGAGGAGCCTAGGAGTCTAACTTGGCTTTGTGGGTCACAGTGTTGTTCCTTTTGATTTTTCTAGGCACCTAAAAGTGAGGCACTGCAGCGCCGAAGTCCCTTTTTGTGTCCAGGCCAACATGCTTCATCTTCAAAAGATGAAGCAATATTAACCAAAGTCATGATCCTGAGAGAGGCCAAGTGTGCTTCACTCCCCCTGAATTGAATCAGCTCGGCAGCTCTAAGTTGCCAAGAATGTCTGCCTCACCTTTCAGATTTTGGATGGCATCACTCTTTCACAAGCTGCTCATGCTAAAATAAAACCCATCATCCCTATTGATCATTTGTCAGCAGCAAAAGCCTGTTTGCAACAATTTCCTCATGTCACCATCAGACCAAGTGCTGGTACTTCTGCAGAGCATGATGAGACATTCGGCAAGCTTTTTGCATTTTCTGCTCAGATCTCTCACAATGGAAATATATGGCCCGTTAGGACAAAAGTATTGAATGTGTGTGTCACTTAGCGCCATTATAAATGGCCTTGCTAAGTTCATTGTTTTTAATTAAATGAATATATTTAGTCTTTGTAGGGCTCAACATGTGTTTGGGTAAATAAATGTTTTCAGAATTTAACTCCGTCTCTCCTAATTTTTCTCTGGCACTCCACAATAAAACTTTCCTTTCCTTGACACTGAATAATGAGTGGCAAAGAAAATGTCCAGCTTGTTTGTATACTTTCTCCACCCTGTCCTTGAAACCAAGGATTCTCACTTTCTCTGCTTACAAGGGAATCTCACTGTGCATAGGCAGTGGTGGGGGTGGGGGTGGGGGAAAGGAGGGTGTTGCCCTCTCCCCCAACTGCAAGCCTCATGGGCAGGCGGCCTGAGTATGCAATGCAATGAGTTCTGCAGAGGAGACAGAGGTGGTGCTCCCAGTTTGTGCCCATGAGGCAGGAAGTCAGAATTTTGTTTATTAACAGAGTGATTAACAGGTGATTAAGATAAGAAGGGACTGTTTCTTATGATCTGTTCCAAGCTTGGTGAACTGCAAAAAGTGAGTAACCTAAATGATAGAAAGTAATTGTAGATTTTTCTATGCTTGTTTCAATTGTTGTATTCAAGAGGTGGTAACAAAGTTACTAATATCTTTCTTTAAGCAGATAACTGATTTTTTAGACAAAGGAAATGCAGTATATCTCTCTACCTGGATGTCAGTAAGGCATTTGTTATGGTTCCACGTAAGAAATTATTAGCTAAACTGGAGAAGATGGGAATTCATAGAAAAACTGAAAGGTGGATAAGGAACTGGTTAAAGGGAAGACTACAACAGGTCATACTGAAAGGTGAACTATCAGGCTGGAGGGAGGTTACTAGTGGAGTTCCTCAGGGATCACTCTTAGAACCAACTTTATTTAACATTTTTATTACTGACCTTGGCACAAAAAGTGAAAGTGTGCTGTGATGTTCCCCTCTGGTGTTATCTGGGACCAGTGACCTGCTAGGTCACTCCAATCCTTGATTCTTGGAGCCAGCCTTACCCTGCTCTGTGGTGAGAACCCCCACTCCTGGGCTATTCACGCACAGCCTCTGGCATGTAAGCTGCTCCTTGGATTGTGCAACCGAATAACACTAGCCAATATCTCCGGTCCCAGACACAACCCTAGAAACCTCAGTCTTGCAGTGTCCAGTTATGCTTAGAGGATGCTGAAAGCTTATATGAGTTTGTCAATTTAACAAAGAAATTGATATGTACCAGGCTTGTTATCCCAAGGGGAGTCTGACACACTTCAAACCAAACGCGCTGCTTCAGGTAGAATAAACAAACAGATTTATTAACTGCAAAGATAAATTTTAAGTGATTAAGCATAACTAGTCAGATTTGGTCAAATGAAATAAAAACAAAACTCATTCTAAGATGATCTTAACACTTTCAATGCCCTTACAAACTTAGATGCTTCTCACCACAGGCTGGCAGGTTGCTCTTCAGCCAGGCTCTCCCCTTTGATCAGCGCTTCAGTTGCTTGGTGGTGGTGTCTGTAGATGTAGGTAGAAGAGAGAGAAAAGAGCATGGCAAACGTGTCTCCCTTTTATCATGTTCTTTCTTCCCTTTTGTCTTTGCCCCCACCTTCAGAGATGGGTGAGCATTACCTCATCGCAGTTCCAAACTGACCAAAGGAAGGGGGGTGACTCCCTCGAGAGTCCAACAGATTCTTTTGTTGCTGTCTAGGTCAGCATCCTTTGTTCTTGTGAGGCTGGGCAGGGTTTGTCCCGTACATGCCCTAATGAGGTGTGAACTGCCTCTCAGCTCTTGGAGAGTTTTTCCTGGGTTTATTTTAAGCTATGAGGATACAACTACATACACAAAATTAGAACCTTACTATAACATTACTACCTTATTATAACGTTACTGTAACAACAATGCTCAGCGTATCCTGAGCCTTCCAAAGACACCCAACATGACAAACTTTTCACTGATAACCACACAATCATTTTACAAGGATGAACATGGTGGTGCTGGGTGTTCCCCCAAGATACAGAGCGTCACATGTGCTAATAAAATTTGCAGAAGACACAAAGTTGTGAGGTATTGCCAGTACCGAGGAGGACCAGAATATCATACAAGAAGATCTGGATGACCTTGTAAACTGGAGTAATAGAAATGGGATGACATTTAATGGTGCAAAGTGCAAGGTCATACATTTAGAGACTAAGAACAAGAATTTTTTGCTATAAGCTGAGGACTTATCAGTTGAAAGTGACAGTGGCGGAGAAAGAGCTTGGGGAATTGGTTGATCACAGGTTGACTATGAGCCATCAATGTAATATGGGTGTGAGAAGGCTAATGTGGTCCTGGGGTGCATAAACCGAGGTATTTCCAGTAAAGACAGGGAAGTGTTAGTACCATTATACAAGGCACTGGTGAGACCTCATCTGGAATACTGTGTGTAGTTCTGGTCTCCCATGTTTAAGAAAGATTAATTCAAACTGGAACAGGTGCAGAGAAGGGCGACTAGAATGATCCAAGGAATGGAAAACCGACATTGTGAGAGGAGACTCAAAGAGCATGGCTTGTTTAGTCTAACCAATAGAAGGCTGAGGGGAGATAGGATTGCTCTGTATAAATATTTCAGAGGGATAAATACCAGGGAGGGAAAGGAGTTATTTAAGTTAAGCATCAATGTGGACACAAGAACAAATGGATATAAACTGGCCATCAACAAGTTTAGGCTTAAAATTAGATGAAAGTTTCTAATCATCAGAGGAGTGAAGTTCTGGAACAGCCTCCCAAGGGGAGTAGTGGGGACAAAAAACCTAATTGGCTTCAAGACTGATCTTGATAAGTTTATAGAGGGGGTGGTATGATGGGACTGCCTATAATGGTGTGTGGCCCATCAGCGACTCCCAATAGCAAACATCCCCAATGGCTAGAGACAGGACACTAGATGGGGAGGGCTCTGAGTTACTACAGAGAATTCTTTCCCAGGTATCTGCCTAGTAAGTCTTGCCCACATGCTCAGGATCTAACTGATCTCTGTATTTGGGGTCGGGAAGGAATTTTCCCCTGGGTCAGATTGGCAGAGCACAGGGCACTTGCAAGTTTAATCTAGTGTAAATGGCAGTTTCTCTGTAATTTGAAGTCTTTAAAGACATGATCTGAGGACTTCAGTTACTCAACCAGAGGTTAGGGGTCTATTTCATGAGTGGATGGGTGAGGTTCTGTGGCCTACAATGTGCAGGTCAGACTAGATGATCACGATGGTTCCTTCTGACTTTAGTAAGAGTATCTGAGCAAGAATATATATTACAATTTTAATGTGTCCCATAAGTGACTTGCCACAAGATATAAAACATGTTAGTGGTAGAGCTGAGTGAGTTTAATATTTATTTAATTTTCTTTCTCTATATAGGAATTGGATACAATGTTCCTGTCAGATATTTCTAAATTGTTATCTGCAAAAACACTGGAGTTTTCAAAAAGAAAAGGAGTACTTGTGGCACCTTAGAGACTAACAAATTTATTAGAGCATAAGCTTGAAGTGAGCTGTAGCTCACGAAAGCTTATGCTTTAATAAATTTGTTAGTCTCTAAGGTGCCACAAGTACTCCTTTTCTTTTTGCGAATACAGACTAACACGGCTGCTACTCTGAAACTGGAGTTTTCAGTTGCCTAAGTAGCCTCTGGAATCATGGTTAAAATTGCGGCCCCCCCCAAATCTGAAATGGCACTCCCCTATGGGAAGGCATGGAATTTGTTGTCCCCATGCATGGCCCCATTGGCCTGACTGGAGCCACCCTCCCAGGTATAGAAGTCAAACTACGTCTATGCCAATGTGGCATCCACTTATGCAGCAACTTTATACTAGCTGCACAATATAAGGTCACTCAACTAACATCCTTTTGGGTTGTAATTTGAGTTGCTGTCCTGAGAAAACAGGGGTAGGTCCTGAATACATACCTGAGCCATGGCTGTGTAGCTACCGATGAGGGGTCAAAAACAATTACAAGCCAGCTACCTCGAGTATTTTGTGTAGTAGCTAAAATATTCTGTCAGCTTGATTTTATGGAGCACTGATAGCATTTTTAAGAGTTGGTTCTTTTTGTCATCACTGCTGTGTAATTATCTTTTTTGGAAGTTTTTATTCTTTGCATTGCCTTCACTTCTGCATTTTTAAATTCAGGAAGCAAGCAAAGGAAGTTAAAATAGACAGGAAAAGTACTCAACAGTATGGAAATTGCCCATCACAGAAGAAAACTCTTCCTTGGAGATGGAGCATCAAGTATATATTCAAATGGAATATGTAAGTAGCACAAAGCAACTCTTTTAGATAGCAGATCAGTACACCAGTGCAAGATGTTGAAATACAAATGTTCCTAATTGCAGTGGGACCTATAATGTATCTAGTAGTGGTCTTTTGCTGTAAGATTTGTATGTCTGTTATCATAAGTAGCTAGTCAGCAATGACCATATTATTGTGTGAAGTATGGAATGCATAGGTTTCTCTTCTGTTTCATAACCACTTGGGTTAATAAGGCCCCCACAGTATGGATGACGTCCATATTAGACAACTGGGAACCTTTAAGGCTACTTTAAGGGAGGAGAACTTCAGGACTATTAACACAGCAGCCCCTAGGTGTTAGACAGGATTATATAGCAGGGCATCTCTTTTTCCAGTATTTGTGGGACATTCATCTAATTCAGGACTGAAATGAAGGAGGATAGCAACTTGGGTTTGGCTAAGATTATAATTTGTACGATGGCACAGTCATATGTCAAGTGTTTTTTACAACTTAGTAAAAAGAAAAGGAGTACTTGTGACACCTTAGAGACTAACAAATTTATTTGAGCATAAGCTTTCTTGAGCTACAGCTCACTTAGTGAGAGAAGTGATAGCTGTTACCTTCAAGAAACAAGAATAGTCCTGAACAGAGAGGCCACCTAGTATGGGCTTCTCAACTCCCTTACTACAGTAGAGATGTTCTTCCTAATCTGTCTGCTATTTCAGTTAATGGAGAGTGCAAATTTAGGTTAATTTCAGATGCTAACTTGTTAGCTAAAGAACAAAGTTTTTTTGTTTTTTTTTTTTTAAATAGCACTTTTTTGGTTCAGGGCGAAGGCTGAAAAGAGTGTTCTTTGTGCCGAGAGCAAAAGGAGCTGTTTCCTCCTATTTGATTCCTTCTGCATTTAGGGACACGGGAGTTTGTACTGTCCCTGTAAATAAACAAGATTGCATCTGAGAAATACCTATCGTCAGTTTCTACTCCTAACCGGAACATTCCCCAAGCCCCAAACTTTGGCAAACCACCCAGGTCGAAAAGGGGCAACAATATCCTTTCATTTCATGCCTGCAGTCAATGCAAATGCACTCTCTTATGAGTGTGTACAACAGATCTGAGATAGCATTCTGTGCCCACAAGCCAGCTAGCTAGTCATCTGAACCTTGTTTGCATTTGTAATTTTTTTGTTTTTTCAGGCCCCAAATGAGGTCCCTCTAAAAACGTGGCTCATTATATTAAATAATTTAGATGTCGCAAAGCTTTAGTTATTGCTTTGAACCTCATTTTTGAAAACATAAAAATAGGTTTTGCACAGCCTGCCTGACAGAGACAGAGAGGTTGTGTGGGCAGGTTGTTCCAGAATATGACTGTAGAATGCCTATTAAGAGTTATACTTTTATTATAATAGTGCTGGGAGGGTTCCTTCTGAAAGAATGTTCAGTGAGTTTCAGCTCCTTCCTTGTTGAGAACTGAAGTCAATAATGCATTGGGTAAGTTTTGACGCATTAGCCACTAACAACTGATATGCAGCACTTGAAGAATAAATAATAGAATGTTTTTGCTGCTTCCCTCTCCCCCTTACTTATTATCACATTAGCATCCTCCAATGTGGATTATTGTCATTATCAGCTAATTCACCAAACCACTGCTTTAGCAATCATTTCCTTGCTTCCAGGCATTATGCAAAGATAGCTGTAGCATATTCAAATTAGTTTGAAGAGTGACTTTGAACTAGATAATTTATTTGAATATTTTTTTAGTAGTTATTTTATTTTGCGGAAAATCAAGACTTGACCAACCATTTGAATGTGTGTGTTTAGGGTGTTCAATTTCTTGCTATCCCAAGTGCAAATTCCCCTCTTTAAGCTTGTACCTGCTTTCAAGCCACCCCCTACACCTGGAATAGCCTATCAGTTCCCATGTGTTAAGTGCCTCCCCTCTGTGCTGTCAAAGCACTGGAAGGCCCATCCCTCTCCTGAAGCATTCCAGATAGGATGATGATATGCCCTTCTATAGTGTCTTCCTTCCGAGGGTCTCCAAGTGATATAGAATCACTAATGGATTCACTTCCCAACATCCTGTGAAGTAGGAAAGTACTGTTAACCCCACTTTGCACAGAAACTAGTTGACCTTCCCAAGATCACACAGGAAATCTGTGGCAGAGCCACAAATGGAACCCAGATTTCCTGAGACCCAATGTTGTGTCCTAACCACAAATGTTCCTCCTGCCCTCTGTTCAGATTTGTTTGGCATTCCCCTTTGTTGGGTCTTTCAGATCTCCCCTCTTTTGGGCAAGGACTTTGTTATATATCTGGCACCTTTTCTCCATTGTGCAGCTGCTGAGCTATGTGATTGATTTTCAGCATTCATGATGAGCTAACATCTTTTCCCAGTTTTAGACATGGGGTAATTTTAACTTTGTGGCCTGAATATCTTTATGTAGAGCTGGGATTGTGAGGCTCAACTGTCAAGAGTTAGACCAGTGTCTTCTGTGAGTCACAAACATGAATTATCCCATTATAATGTACACTTCAAAACTCTTTGTGCTGACACCTCCTTACATAGTGCGCATTTGAACTCCGTAGTTTGTAGTACTGGCTTTGCAGCCTATCCATATGTCAGGCTCATCAGTTCTTAGATTGGTGCAGTAGGAGAATATAAAAATATAAAAGAACTGGCAGACCTCTAAGGTGGATAGAGAGCTAAGCCAGTAATGCAAACAACAGAGTACATGAAGGGATGTAGGTCAGTAGTTAAAAAGAAAGGCACCATTTTCCATCAGCAGATTCTACCACACTGTGCCTGGAGAAACCAGTGTATCTTGGAGCTCAGCTGAACTTAACTTGCTACTCAATAAGGAAAGCTTCTTCTTGGTTTCTCTGCAGACCACAAAAGTTTTGAACAATACTGGATTTGTTTGCGGCTTTGTTTTCGGATACCGACAGATCATTTCCAAGAGACACCGTGAGCATCTACTTGTCCATCAGGCAGCCAGCCTGCCTGACATTCCCTTTGTGAAGCCCTTTTCAGGGATCACTCTGCAGCTTGGCTTTAAAACCCACCGTTTATTTCCAGGCACTCGGCTCTTTTATGAGTATATTTACAGAGGACCAGTAAATATGTTTGATGGTAAATATTCCCGGCACTACTGAGGAGGAGTTGCATCTGATTTTACTGTTACTTTATTAGTGTATCTCCCAAGTGCAAATGCCAGACTCCTGCTGGTTATACACCTGAGCCTGCTGCAGCGGTGTCTTCTGATCCACAGATGCTAAATTGGCTCCCTGAAGCAATGGAGACCGGGTCCCAAAAACGAGCTCTTTGTTGATTTCTTGTTTGGTTTTAAAGCATTTTTACGTGTGCCAACTCCCACTTTGGCTTTCTATCAGCATCTGTATAGGATTTTGTGTGGTAATGCCAGAGAGGACCAAAGCTTTGGGCTGTGCAGTGTACAGAACAGAATTTACCAAGATGTTAGCCAAAAGCTAAGGCTGTACTTTCCAAACCTTGTATTTAGAGTTAGGTTCCTACATTCACATTCACATGCTTCTCTAAAAGTGGCCTGATGTACAGAGGTGCTGAAGTGACTGCAGCTCCTATTGTTCCAACATGCTGCCTACATCATAAGTCAACGGTCGCTGCAAAGGAAATTCAGGTCACTTTTGTTTAGGAGCCTAAGTTTAGGCAGCTAGGTTTGCAAATGGTGTTCCGTATCCAACATGCTATGGGTGAAATCCTAGTCCCATTTAACTCAGTGACAAAACTCCCTTTGACTTAAATGGGGCCAGGATTTCACCTCATAACTTTAGAAACCACTGTGTGTCAGCACATAGCACCTGGGTGTTTTATTCATAGCAGGAACTCCTCTTGTATTGTGGCAATTTGAATACGGACTCCAATTCAAGATCTTTCTTGATATTCAAGGCTTTTTTTGAAACTGGCCCTCACTCCCTGAGAGCTTGCCCCTTCCTCCCTCAGCCCAATTGTGCATTGCTGGATCCGCAGCACGGTGAAAAACAGTGCGAGGGACATTAGCACAGGAGATAGAACTCTCATAGGGACAGGGCTATGGAACTCTATATCTGAGAGAGGAATGACCACAGGCCTTCCCATGTTCACAACTAAATGCAAGCTCATTCAATCAGTTTGTGTGTTCCACATGTAAACATACACATCTATAAGCCAGCCAGGCTATTTCTCCTCTAGGCTGGCACAGAAGAAAGAGATTGTTGTTGTTTCTCTTTTTGGTGCTCAGATACTACAGTGGTGGAGGCTGCATATGTACTTAGATGGATTAGATTATTGCATCTCTTACAGCTTTGACAAATGGAAATATGACTGGCCAAGAAAGGTTTTAAATCCAAGAGCTGTACTTGCCAATAGCTTGTAATACTTTTTTTAAATTCCTCATAGAAGTTAGACAGAAATGGCTGAAGTTCATCTGTACCATCCCCAATAGTACAGGTTACTTCCCTACAGTATTGTATATTCTTCAGTGCTTTGGGTACTTTTGTAAGTAGCCTCTATTTCTGCACATGCAACTTTCTGTGTGCACTTTTCCTGTGCTAATGCCTGCAGACACACCCCCATCAATTATAGAAGAAGCATGGCCTGGTGTTTGCGTGTGCAAAGCTGCATGCATAGAAATATCAGCACCTAAATGTTTATAATGATGAGGCTTCCATCAGTCCCCTTCAATGCCGTAGTCTAATGGACCACATAGAGCCATCAAAGTTACAGCTACAAGGGGTGCCTTAATTCATCCATCCCAGCTTCCTCTTACTGTAAGATTATTTCTTATGGTTCACTTGCTAATGCCTTGTCCAGTCAAATTTAAGGACTCCTAAATGATGGAAGTTCAGTCACTTCTTGGACTATACATAGGAGCTCTCCATCAGGAATATTCAACCTATATTCTCTCAATTTTATTCCATTACTCCTAGTTATTCCTTCCTGCACTATGCAAATAGTTCTTCTTCCACCCTGAGTGTTTACACTCTTTGAATGTCAAGTACATGGTTACAGGTTTCAGAGTAGCAGCCGTGTTAGTCTTTATCCGCAAAGGAGTACTTGTGGCACCTTAGAGACTAACAAATTTATTTGAGCATAAGCTTTCATGGGCTACCTCCCCAGAGGCTCTTTAGTTCTTTGTCTTTACTCATAAATTAACCCCCTCTGATCATTTTGTAGCTCATCTTGGTGGCACTCCCTGTTTGACAGCATCATCCTGGTAATACAGACTGCCGCTAAATGAGAGGATAATTTCAGATGTGATATGTCAAGAGCCATACAGTGGCCACTATTACAATTTTTAAAACCCTTCCAAGTAATTAACCTACAGCAGTGGCTGTCAACCTTTCCAGACTAGTGTACCCCTTGTAGGAATCAGATTTGTCTTGCGTACCCCCAAGTTTCACCTCACTTAAAAACTACTAGCTTACAAAATCAGACATAAAAATACCAAGCTGTCACAGCACACTATTACTGAAAATTTGCTTCCTTTCTCATTGTTACCATATAATTATAAAATAAATCAATTTTCATTCTATAGTATATAGAGCAGTATAAATGTCATTTTCTGTATGAAATTTTAGCTTGTACTGACTTTACTAGGGATTTTTTGTAGCCTATTGTAAAACTAGGCAAATATCTAGATGATTTAATACACCCCCAAGAAGACCTCTAAGTACCTCAGGGGTACACGTGCCCCTGGTTGAGAACCACTAACCTAAAGTATTCATGTTGCCACAGTCACACTAGCTCTTTGCAAGGGCAAAATTATGAGACGTTTAATGACGGTCACTATGCATAGCATGACACTTTTGTGAATCCAGCCCAAAATTGCATTGCCCTCTCAACCTACTATCTTTTGCTTATTGTTATAATGTTAGTTGCTTTAATTGCTGCCCTTAATGGGACCTTGCACAAGTTCATTAACCCCCTTCATGGAAAGGTTTTGCGCAGGATCATATTTCACCTGGGGTTTCCAATTTTTGTTTCCTCATTTCTAGTCCTCGTCTTGGAATCTAACATTAGTTCATGTGGCTTCCCTATAGCACAATTGCATTTGCAGTATCCACTTTAAAACTTCATTCATATCTCATTTGTTTCTTTGTATTGATCTCCTTTTCTATTAGTCATTCTGCGCTTTTTACATACGCTTTCTCTCCTTGCAAATAATAATGTTATGCACACGGTAACAGTGCTGGAAAACTTTTCATCTTGCAGTGCCCTCCTCCACAAGTATCTAATCTTATCCTTCTCTATTTAGCTAACTAATCTATCAGATCCAAACTTCCCCAACATTTGGGTGTGTGTGGATTTGGGGTTTTAATTCAGGCCTATCACTAGAAAGAAAATACTGAAAGGTCACTTAATCTTACTTTAAAAAAGAAAAGGAGTACTTGTGGCACCTTAGAGACTAACAAATTTATTTGAGCATAAGCTTTTGTGAGCTACAGCACACTTCATCGGATGCATTTAGTTTGTTAGTCTCTAAGGTGCCACAAGTCCTCCCTTTCTTTTTGCGGATACAGACTATCACGGCTGCTACTCTGAAACCTGTCATTAATCTTACTTCGTTCATTGTATGAAAACATTACCGTATAACTGAAAGGTATAAAAGCATTTTAAAAGGAAAAATGCCTACCTGCAAACATAGCATCACTGCTTTGGCTATGAAAGTGTTTCATTTAAGCCAAGTAGTCGTTTTCTTTTCTCCTTACTTTTTACTGTTTCTTTAAATCTCATTGAAAGCAAGCTTTTCTTCATAAAATGATATTTCAGGGTTTCCACTCAATGATATTGACTTTCTGTTGGTAGCAAAGGTAAAAGCTAGTAATTTAAAATGTCCGGTCAATTGCTCTCCTGCCTGCATTATATGCCTAATTTCCCAAAGTACATATGCCATTATACACTATACGATCATTAACACAGCAGGTGCAGTTAGAGACAGCCTGCAGAGTGTTAATAAAAGGTATAATGAAGAACAAAAGACATTTTCCAATGACTATAAAGAAGTTGTCCGAGGGAATTAAAAATTGCTGTTCTGTGTCATATTGCACTTGCCTTGCATACACTTGCCTGCTCTAATGAGCGTGGCAATCCAGTATCACACTCTTGGTGCTTAAATATTTGCAGAAATAGGCAAGTGAATTTGATAAAGACCTAGGAAAAGGTTACTCTGGATCAGGGAGCTGGAAAAGCCAGATTTTACCTGCAGCAACTAACTCTTTATCTTCTGTTGCTTAAATGCTAATCTGGTCATTAATGGCAGGAGTCAAATAAGCATTTTTCTGAGTTCAGTAATACATTTGCACTGAGCCATGTCATCACTGTTAGTACCCTAATTACGTAACTCAGTCGCTACCCACTGCCTACATCTTCTATTTTTAATACAGACCTAAGGCTGCTATCCTACATAAGGATGGGGTCATTTTTAAAAATTGCGTAATTATGGTCTCTCATTCAAATGTAACATTGTTTTAAATGAAAGCTTTTGCACGTGCCACACTTACAAATCCTATTATCATCTGTTGGACAGTTTGACTTCTGGAATAGTCAGTTCTGAAGCTTAAAGAGAAAACAAAGCATGTTGTGCAGATATCAGAACATAGCGTCCACTTTGGGATTTCTTTTAACTACATCAGGGACAGAACAGAAAACCAGAGTGTTTTAGTTATTAAACAGAAAATATAGACAGTGTTCCCCAACAGTTGCCTATTTTTGCTTCCGTATTCATTTTTTTCCATATGTGTTGAGAAACAGAGTGCAGGGAGACACAAATCTTCTGGTAGATCAGCTGCAATTGGTAGCGGAAGTCCAAGGTCCATACACTTTATAATCTGCTGACTAGTCCGACATTGACCTTTATGAGTATCGAAGAATATTTGACAGAGTAGCCATGGCCGGGAAATGCAAAATTCCATTTGAACAAGGGAATGAGAACGATGCTTTCTGAGTGGAAATTGTCTAATGGGATGAATGCCAGTTCATCCCTGGGAAATTGACTTATAAAGCTGTATATGGACACAACCTAGGCAAAATTCTTGTATTCTGTTGAACTTGTACTTTGTATTTGGTCTATGACATAGCCAAAAAATCTTTTTCTCTTTGGCTTTTTCTTGTAATGTTCATTCACTTCAGTATCCAGAAAATCTAGAGATGGAAAAGATCTATTGGATTATCTAGCCCATGTATCTGCTAGAGCAATATTGTTTTCTTTTGTACATTTATTAGTGTTTTGTCTGATCAATTTTATTTGAGTAAAGTGATGTTTCTTCCACTTCAACTCCTGGGAGACTCTTCCACAGGTTAACAGAATCATCTACTCTCCGGGAGATTTTCCTGACACTCTTAATTTTTCCTTTCTTAATTTCATCCGTTCACTCTTAGTTGCACTTCCTTTGAATATGCTAAACAATTCCCTTTTCAGTTAGTTTAAAAAGTGTTCCTTTGTTCACCTGGCTGTGGCTGTCACTTAGTCTAGCTATAAATGTTTAAGTCTTCTACTCTTTTCTTGTAAATGAATCCCTCTATCCTCCTAACTGTTTTTACTGCTCTTCTTTGAACTCTCTCCAGTGTACCGGCATCTTTCAGGTAGCATGACCCTAAGAAATGAACAAAGTGTTCCAGATGTGATTGTACCATTGCCATGTACAGAGGGACTTTTACATCCCACATTTCATGCTATGATGCCTTTGCTATTTTTCCCCTGCCACATTGCTTTGTAAATGTACTACAAGCTACTCCTGTCCAGGTTTCTCCCACTGTGTACAGATGTTTCATACTGTTTCTCTCCCCTCCCTCCTTCCCTCTCCCCCCTCCCCATTTGAATTAGAGTAGCTGCTTTATTTCCACACTGAATCCCATTTTCTTACTTTTTTCCTAAGTTTCTTATCTCTCTCTAGGTCCCTTTCTATTATTTCTCTGTAGTCATTGGTGTTTGCAGTTCATCCCAGTTTAGTACATCTGGAAATCTGCTCTTTATTCCCTATTCTAGCAGATTATTGAAAGTACTATATAACACAGAAGTTAACAGAGGTCTCTGCAGCACTTCCCAAGGCACAGTAGTTGATCTTTATAGTAACCATTTATTTATACTCCACTTGTTTACAAACCAAGTGACACGTTCATAACCATAACAATTCATGCTGAGATTAAGATTTTATTAAACACTATGAAATACAATAATATTTTATGCTATGTATAGTATAAAAAGCTACTCGAATTCAATAAACAATAGGTCAGTACATTACATCAGTTGTTTTCCCTGTAGCTGCTAATTTTACTATTATTACTGTTGTTTGTTGATCTAGCAAAAAAAAATTCGGCAAGCAACATATGGGAGTTTTGGAGGTTACATTTTTTGTTGTGTTACCATTGAAGTCTGGTTCACAAAGGATAACATTCACTTGCAGAGAAAAAACATTGCTTTGCTTTTGTTACAAAACCATTCCAGATGGCTAGAAATTAGGGATTTATGGCCGAGGTTTTCAAAAACACTCAGCACTGGCCTCTCTCTGATTTCACTGAAGTCCATGGGACAGCTCCCCTGATTTCAGTGAGAGCAGAGTTAGGTCAACTCTTGAGTGCTTTTGGAAATCCCTCTGTAAGGGTAAAGTCCTGCCTGGCCTCACTGAAACAAATGGAATTTTAGCCACTGATTTCAGTATGGCCAAAATTTAAACCTTGGATGCTGTCAGAGAAGGATTCCCCAGGTGCAGGAATATCTGACAGCCATAAGGCTGTCTTCCAAGGGCCCCAGGATAGGAGATACATCATAGGCAGGCTGGGAATAAGGCAGGCAAGGCAGAATTGAAGCACACAGCTCTGTGGACATTCTGGGCAATGCTGCAGCCCATAGGCAACCTTGGAAAACTGTCATCATTTAGACAGGTCCCCAAGGCTTTCTAAATTACGCTGTGTGCCAGAAAGCAGCCCAGGACTGGGAGGGAACAAGGGGAGCTTAAACCCAGCATAACCCTCATTGCTCCAAACTGTCAGTTCTATATTGCTCCTCTTTTCTTCCTCCAAAATTTTCCTGGTAAGAACCAATTCTATCCATATTGTCTATGTTTCTGGTCTTGGATCTGGTCAGAACAAAATCTTACCATGCACTTGGAACCAACCATGCAACAACAGCAAGGAAGGGTCATTTGTTCCATTTATTTCAGGGAGCACAATTATCCTACCATTCCCCCACTATATTGTTTAACATTTTATTTCCCGTCCTGATGGGCGAATGGAGACTTAGCTCACTCCAGTTCCTTCCCTCAGACTTTAGTGGCACTTTCTCCTCCTGATCTTCTGACTCTGTTATCCAAAATACTCTCCAAGTTTGTCACCTGTGAGTCTAGGGGTATGTGGAGCCGGGAGATATAATTCCTAGCTTGGGTAGACATATCCACGCTTGCTCTCATTGTGCTAGTGCCCTAAAAATAGAAGTGTAGTCACCATAGCGGCAGGAGCAGCTAGTTGTCCCAAGTACAATCGTGTCTGAGACTCTAGGTACATACTCAGGGCAGCTAGCCCTTCCTGCTGCTTGCACTGCCACAGCTACACTTCTGTTTTTAGCGAGCTAGCTTGATCAGAGCTAGTGCGGGTGTGCCTATCTGAGCTGGGAATTGCAGACATACCCCAAGTTGTTAAATTGAGCATCTAGAGATGCAGTTTCTCTGTCATTATTTGTTCAATTATTTTATTATGGATAGAAATTAGGCATATGGGAGTAGAATTGCTGTTTCTGTTTTTGAAAATCCAGTGCTGCATTTGCTTTTCTCTAATCTTCTGGCACTCCCTAAGTTATCCAGGATTTGTTTGTTTGTTTGTTTGTTTTAAAGGCAGTGGTACAGTAATTTGTTTGCTAATTCTCTTGGGGCCCAGTTCAATTCCTTTGACGTTAATGGGAGTCTTTCTGTTGACCTTAGTTAAATCTTAGTACCCAGCATGCATTTCATTCATACTGAATGACTTTGTATATATTCACATTCTCCAAGTATTTACAAATCAGCTTTTTAACAACATGTCTTTTAATAAGGTTTTCCTCCCTTCTTCTTTGTCAGAGTTTCTTTTCTTTATTTTTCTTGCTGACAGCTGATTTTCAAAGCTGCAATTCAGTATCTCAGACATTTTCCATTCATCATTAATTTCAGCCCCCCTATAATTTATTAATGGTATTGTAAAGTTGTTGTTCCTGCAAACACCAATAAAAAAGATATTTTAAACTATTTAAGGGCTTGATGCTGAATAATCTCCACTCCTACAAATTGTCATATGGGCAGAGTAAGGGTTTGTAGGCCCCAAAGGAGCTGAATTGGGCATTTCCAAAACAGATCTGTGACTGTAAAATCAAACCCCAGCACAAAAATGTACAGTGGCAAAAAAAAGATTGAAATTAGTTTAGAGTAAATAGTGAGATTTAAAAGATACATTCTCAGTGGCAACTGATCACTAATACATAATGAAAATAGTCCACTGGTGGTAAATAGCCATTATTATAAATCTAGGTATTTTAGACATTAATTATGTTTAATTGTATAGACAGGATTGACAAAGAGAATATTTTCTCTCAAGTCAGCTAATATTTTCTGCTCAGGAGAGCATTAAATAACAGAGCATCATTTTGCTAGTTAAATTGAACTTTGGGCTTCTTCCTCCTACATAATAATGAGTATCTGCATCACACGACACATTCCAAAGTTATGAGCTGATGAGCCATTATTCCTTTAAGGAAAAGATTTCACTGAAGATTTCAACTACTTTAATCTGTACTAATGATGAGGAGACTTACAGAAATGCAATGAGGAGCTGTCCGCCACGGGAACTGAGACAAGTGTTGCAGGAAGTGCGGCTACTCCAACGAGACCTTGCCCCACGTCCTGTGCAGCTGAAAGCCCCACTCCAGAGCCTGGCAGCTGCGCCACAATGCCATCCAGAACCGCCTAGCGAAAGCCATCGCACCGCACCTGGGGGAGGTCGCCGTGAACTGCGCCATCCCTGGTACTGACAGCCAGTTGCGACCTGACATGGTAGTCACCGACGAGGCCCAGAAAAAGATCATCCTCATCGACATCACAGTCTCCTTCGAGAACAGGACCCTGGCCTTCCGAGAAGCCCAAGCTCATAAGCTGGAAAAATACGCCCCCCTGGCCAACACCCTGAGAGCGAAGGGCTACGAGGTGCAGATGGATGCCCTGATCGTAGGAGCCCTGGGCGCTTGGGACCCCTGCAACGAGCGTGTGCTGTGGACCTGCGGGATCGATCAACACTATGCACGGCTCATGCGGTGCCTCATGGTCTCGGACACCATCTGATGGTCCAGGGACATCTACATCGAACACATCACTGGCCACCGACAGTACCAGGAGGTGTGAGCCGGTACAACATCGTGCTATCCCCAACTATGGGAAAGGGACTGAGAGACATTTTCCATTGGACCATATGACCTGGAACCATAAACTCACTGAACATTAAATCCCACCAAATGAGGGTAGATCCATCATCATTTTGCAGTTCAGTGACCAGGGGCCTGTTCTGAAGGCCAGTGAAATCAGTTGGAAGACACCCATTGACTCTGGGCTTTCAGGCCCTGTGTGATATTAAGAAAAATCAAGAATACTGCATCAAGCCAATGCACAGCATTTATTATTATCATGGTTAATTATGTATTTGTTTTCCATAGTGCCACAATGTGCTAGGCACTGTAAAAACAAAAAAGTAGGCTGGATCCCAGCCCTGAAGCATTTGTACTTTAAATTATGTAAAATATTTATCAATTTTTAAATAACAATTTAAAATATAATAACCCTTTACCATTCTTTCTACACTGTCATTTTAAAAAAATAAATAACATAAATAATAAAATACATCAATAATAACATTTCTGTCTGAGAAGACTTTCCACGCTTATTCTTTCTTTTTTCTGCTTCCCCTACCACAAAGGTGGAAATGGAATCTAAATTGCACTAAAAAAAGAAACGGGAAGTATAGTGCAGTAGTAGCCACACAACAACAATTACAGCACAGCCATCCAAACCAAGTCATTCATCTATTGCACACGATGGTCTTACAACTGAAACTAACAGAACTCCTAATGGGGGACAGGATGTGAATGGGCATAGGAATGCAGACTGAATTTTACCTTCTCTTCTTCTCAGGTGCTTTCTCCATATCAGCACTGAGACGTTATGTCATGCCGTGTGGAGATGCTGATACTACTGTTGCCTGGGCCCCGTGCCCATTGAATGGCTAAATGAAAGATCTGAGTCTTGGGTGCTCAGTCACTCCAAAGTATATCACATGAGCATTAAAATTGCTTAGAAAACAAAACGGCACTATATATTGGAGAACTAGCACATGGCAATCCAAAGCAAGTGCACTACTTACACGTCTGTCTAAACCTAGCTAGATGGTGTGTGGTATTGGGAGTCAGTGCTTTTAAGGGCTGAACTCTCCAGACAGAGAGTCTGGGCTGTGAAGCTCTTGTTGTTATGCACAACCAGCTGAACCAGACGCAACATATAATTAGCAAACACCTTAAGCACTGACTGATCACTAAACATCACAAATGGCCTCCCTGTGCTAAGCTTCTCTACCAGTTCAGTCCACTACAATGAGCAGGGTAGATTCGATGAGAAAGTTGTATCCATATACATCAAGCTGCCATCTCACCCTCCTCAATCCAGGATGGTTACAGGAGAAATAGTCATTTGCCCATCTCTCCACAACTTTTTATTTTTCACGTGCCCTCTTTTTTAAAACAGTAAAACATTTAACCCGCAAAAAAGAAAAGTAGCAATGCAGTCATCAAAAGTAGGGCAGTAACCTAAATCCAGGGTCTCTGATGTGCTGATATGCTTCTCAGATGTGCAAACTGAGAGTGAATCTTTTCTTCTTCCTTAACTTAGTTACAGTGGTTCTTAAGTTTCAGAGTAGCAGCCGTGTTAGTCTGTATTCGCAAAAAGAAAAGGAGTACTTGTGGCACCTTAGAGACTAACAAATTTATTAGAGCATAAGCTTTCGTGAGCTACAGCTCACTTCATCGGATGCATTTGGTGGAAAAAACAGAGGAGAGATTTATATACACACACACAGAGAACATGAAACAATGGGTTTATCATACACACTGTAAGGAGAGTGATCACTTAAGATAAGCCATCACCAACAGCAGGGGGGGGGAAGGAGGAAAACCTTTCATGGTGACAAGCAGGTAGGCTAATTCCAGCAGTTAACAAGAATATCAGTGGTTCTTAAGTGGTACTACATGAGCCTCCTCGTCTAGTCTGTAGTTCAAATTTAAAACAGTTAAATTCAGGATGCAGGTAATGCCTAACATTCATCTGAAGGCATTTTATGTCAGATCCTGCCTGTCAGATTCTTTAGCCTCCAATTCAGAAAAGCATGTGGAATTTTAGCATGTGCTTTAACTATAAACACATCCTTATTTGCTTTGCTGAATTGGGGCCAGAGAAAGGAAAACATGATTTTCTCACTAACATGGTGAATTTGTAATGCAGGAAATATGTATCTCCTCAGCACACAGAAAACTTTTATATGTTTATGATTTCTCTATTGTACAGCTGTTCTGAGTCATTCCATTAACTTCCATCTCCCAAGACTCCTCTTAATCTTATAATGAGGATTCAACAACTTTTAAAATTAATAGCCAATTTGTTAGTTCCGTTTCACCAGCAGATTGGTAATTACAATGGTGAAAATAGACTAATGTTATCCAGGATGGTTCCTAAACAATTTATCAATTGATTTTCAACCTGTTCCTGACTTTTCCCACTTTACAGCAAATCCTTAGGTCACAAAACAGTTTAAAATACAATATTGACCTAATTATTAAACACTTCTCTCGAAGGACCTCACTTTGCTTCTTTGCTGTTTTAACAACTTTCTGGTGACTTGTATTTTAAATGCTGTGGGTTTTCCATATTCTTAAATCTATGTTCTGGCTTTGTACTTATGTCAACAGCCCTTAGGCTGTGGCTACACTGAGTGTGGCAATCTTGTTGTCATTCCTCTAGCAAACTGTGTTTAAACACAATTCTTGCTACAAAGGTGCTAACATGCTTGTCCTTGATATTGCAAACATGGCTTAAGGACTAGCAATAGAGGCAAAGTATAGGAAAATCTATATCCAAAAGGGTAAACTTTTGCCCTAGTGAGTTGTCCAAGTAAAACTATCCAAGGGTATGCCTACGCAACCGCTGGGAGGTGTAATTCCCAGTGCAGGTAGACATGCACATGCCAGCTCGGCTCAAGCTGGTGCCTAAAAATAGCAGTGTCACCGCAGCAGCTTAGGCTAGTCCCCCAAGTATGCAGGATTGTACTTGGGCAGCTAGGCCAAACCAGTGCCTGTGCCACTCTGCTATCTTTAGCACAGGAGCTCGATCTGTGTATGTCTGTCCACTTTGTGAATCACAGCTCCCACCTGCTATGTAGACATACCCTAAAAGTTTAATTTGCTCAGAAAAATGGAGTAAGAATCCATCTTGTCTTCTTATTCATTTCCACCTATGTGTTGCCACTCTATTACATACAGACGTTATCTTTTTGTTGTTCATCACTGTTTCAAACTCCACAATCTTTACTTCTTCTCTGGGTCTCTAACTTGGTATTAAATGAGGATATTGATATAATAAGCATCACAGAAACTTGGTGGAATAGTGATAATCGGACACGGTAATACCAGGGTACAAAATATATAGGAATGACAGAAGTTCATGCTGGTGGGAGTGTGGCACTATATGTGAAAGAAAGCACGGAGTCAAATACAGTAAGAATCTTAAATGTATCAAACTGTACCATAGATGCAATGCTAACAATGTTGGGAACCATTAGAAAAGAGATAGTAAATATCATAATGTCACTATATCAATCCCTGGTACGCCCACACCTTGAATACTGTGTGCAGTTCTAGTTGCCCCATCTCAAAAAAGCTATATTAGAATTGGAAAAAGTAGAGAGAAGGGAAACAAAATTGATTAGGGGCCTGGAACAGCTTCCATATGAGGAGAAAATAAAAAGACTGGGGCTGTTCAGCTTAGAAAGGCGACAACTAAGGCAGCATATGGTAGCGGTCTATAAAATCATGAGCGGTGTGGAAAAAGTGAATAAGAAAGTATTATTTACCAATTCACATAACATATGAATGCGGGGGAAGCTAATGCAATTAATAGACATCAGGTTTAAAACAAGCAAAAGGAAGTGCTTCTTCACACAACACAGTTAATCTGTGGAACTCCTTGCCAGGGGATGTTGTGAAGGGCAAAAGTATAACTGGGTTCAAAAATGAATTAGATAAAGTCAGGGAGGATCAGTCCAGCAATGGCTATTAGCCAACCCCATTCTCTGGCTGTCCCTAAACTTCTGACTGTCAAAAGCTGGAACTGGATGACAGGGGATGGATCACTTGATAATTGCCCTGTTTTGTTCATTCCCTCTGAAGCATCTGGCAATGGCCATTGTTGGAATACAGGTTACTGGGCTATATGGAACCTTAGTCTGACCCAGTATGGCCTTTCTTTTGTTCTTGTGTTCTTAAAAGTTCCACAATCTAATTATGCATGCTGTGGGGGAAAAAACACATTTCCATTTATCAGTTCTGAATTTGAAACCTTCCAGTTTTATTATCTGTCCCCTTGCTTTCTTGTGTTATGAGATAGGAAGAAGAGAAGCTCTAGATCTAGCTTCTCTATACCATTAATACCAGATACTAACATTTGGCCTGTTACTTGCCTTGTAAGATGCTTGTTCTGTTATACAGTTTTGAAGAACATTATCACTGGTTAGGATGCAATAAACATGTTTGTGACAATAATCCCTCAATGTTTATTCATAAAATGATTTCTAGGACACCCAAGGAACGTGGTCAAGTAGCATAACTAAGAAAGGGAGTAAATGATTGAAAGGCTCAGTAATGCGACATGGTTTCTTTTACCTCTAGGGCACTGGCTCAAATCATCTGTACTGTGACCTAGATGGGCTGAGTCCAGGTGCTAATAGACAGCTGTCCAAATAACAAAACCCACACAACTATTGGCACAAATTGGCATCCTTGTTAACAGTCTAAACAGAAAGGCCAATGTGACAAGAAGTTGTAGGAAGATCGGTGGTGACAACTGAGATTTTAATGGGTCAAGAAGGCAGATGTGTTATTCATAGGAAAGATAATGTTGGTGTTTTCAGTGGAGGAGAATGAGAATGAGACACGTAAGTTAAGTGATAGGCTTTGGGTGGGTTAAAGGAGAAATGAGGCATAGGGTTATTTCATATTTTAAAAGTATGAGCTCATAATAATCATTAGATAACACTGCTGTTCTTCTGCAGAAACCTGAATAATCAGGTTTCAGGAATCCTTCTAGCAGGAAAATATGACAAATAGGAAAATACGCAATCTAGGTCACTATTTCTCAACTACCAGTCTGTGGACTAGCACCAGTCCTGGAGATCTCCCTGACACAGTTTAGGAAGGCAGCAAGCTAGTCCCTGGTATCAAAAAGGTGGAGAAACCCTGATCTAGGAGAGGTTGTTTTTTTTTTTTTTTTAAGTTAAAAGTCTGAATAGATGAAAGGTCTATAAAATCTTGGCGTGCCACTGAAAGATAAATGAAGTATTTTAAAGATAAAATGGAAAGTAAAGTCTTCCAAATGGAACTCAAATCACCTATGAATTCATAATTCTTCACAAATTCCAAATCTATGAGTAGACTGAAAGCTAACATCAGAACATAAGAATGGCCAGAGTGTGTCAGACTAATGGTCCGTCTAGCCTGTCTTCTAACAGTGACTGATGTCAGAAACTTCAAAGGGAATGATCAGAACAGGGCAACTATTGAGTGATTCATCCAGGCCCCGCTTCTAACAGTCAGAGTTTTAGGAACACCAAGAGCATGGGGGTTGCATCCCTCACTGTGTGTTGTGCATGGGTGGCGGGTATTGCAAGCCAGGTGAGTCTAAGCCTCCTCAAACAGTCCTGTGTGGCCCATGCTCTGCCCCAAGACCCCCTCCTGCTTGCCACTTTCCCTTGGCCCCAGCCAAGACAGGCTGCTCCTCTTCCCGGAAGCGGGCTGGGGCTAGAGCAGGCTGGCCTATGGCTAGGACTCGGGACAGCTGGGGCCGCCCAGTGCTGGGGGTCCCCCTGACGCTCCAGGCACTGGAGCCATGGAGCCTGGAGCTCTGGGGCTGGGGGCACTGGGGCAGGGGTGCTGGCAGCCACAGTGGGGGTCAGGGCTCCTGCAAGGGGAGAGGGTGGGGAAGGGGAGGAGAGCGGGAGGGGCAGGTCTGGGGGCTAGTCTCCCTGAACGGGCAGCTCACGCGCCATCCGTGGTGTTGTGTGAAGAAGTACTTCCTTTTGTTTGTCTTAAACTGCTGCCTAGTCATTTCATTGAGTGCCCCCGGTTCATGTCTTGTTACTATATAACAACTTCCTTATATATATATATATATAAAAAAAAATAACACTTCCTTATTCACTCCTGTGACTGCCTTTTTCCCAAACTTGCTTCAGTCTTGTTCCAGTCTGCTCCAGCCCTGCCCCTCATTTGTTTCCTGTCTCCAGCTCTCACCCTTGGCTCTGATCCCTGGTTCTTGACTTCAGTTCCAATCACTAGGCCTGATCATCTATGCCCTAGTCTATGACAATCTGAGCACTAAAACTAAACTAAAAAGAGGTAAGGAAGGGGAGTAGCAATGGGTTGATTACTGAAATGGATTCAACTAAGGCCAGCATCTCCCTCTAGGAGATCCTGGTGTCCTACATACCTTATTTCCCAGCAAAGACATCTGCTAGCTTTCTCTTCAGAAACTAATAAGCATGATTGCTACAGCTATAAGTTACCACTTATTAAAACATATTAAAAACAATAAAAGAAACTACACATATGCTAATAAGCCTACTAGAGTTCATCCCAGCTCTAACATGGGCTCTGTCAGGAGCAGACTTTCAATTTCCCACCGCAGTGGGTTTCTGTGATTACAGGTTCATCACAGGTTCAGCTCAGAACAAGCACAATCTTATGGAAGGCCAAGTCCTTCCAATCCTTACCTAAGCAGTGGGGCCACCCATGAGTCAGAGGCCCTGTGAATTGGCTGGATCAGGAAGAAAGCTTCAAGTCTGTATAAATTCAGGCTATTTATCTTTGCTTTGTCGGCTTGCCACTGGAGAATTCAGTTTGAACTAGTATAAGAGTGTCTTCTCAGATGCTAGTGGCATGTGGGGGCTTCAAGGCTGGTAACCAAGGAAGTACATTAACATCCCGCCCCCTTCCCCCAACACACACACACGAGAAGGTACACACAATGCCACAATAACACATACACAATTATATTTTTAATACAATAGACCCCAAACATATTAACCCTAATTCAATAAAGTTTATCTTCATTCCATAAGGTTTGTTCAGTCTGTCACAGCAACTATGCCCCTTCTGTTATCATGCGGAGATGACCTGAAGGCCTTGATGAAACATACTTTCCTGATGTCAATTTCAACACATTTTCTCTTCTAAGAAACTTCAAGACTGTTCATGGTCACAGATATCTTTGGTATGATTACAGCTGTTCCATATTTACAACTTTCCCACTATTTCCCACCATTGACCCACAATAATTTTGTTCATGAGCCTGTTCATCCTTATTTACATTGGGTGAAATCCTGGCCCCACTGAAGTCAATGGGGCCAGATTTTCACCCCTGACTTTAATGGGGCTACTTTCACAAGGAGTGCAGGATTAGATCCTTGGGATATATCTACACAGCAAAAAAAAAACAAAACAAAACAACCCTGCCAAAGCAAGTCTCAGAGCCTGGGTCAACTGACTTGGGCTCGTGCTGCTTACACTGCACAGATAAAAAAAGGCAGTGGAGACATTCTGGCTCCAACAGCCTCCCTGCTCACCAGGTTTTAGATCCCAAGCTCCAGCCCAAGCCCAGACGTCTACACTGCTATTGTTAGCCATGCGAGCCTGAGTCAATTGACCTGGGCTCAAAAACTTGCCTGCTGTATCTCCTTTTTTTGCTCTTTAGACATACCCTGGGTCTGTACAGACTAAGGCATGGCCTATGTTAGAAAAGTTGCAATCGTTTAACTAAACTGACTTTAAACCAATCTAATCAGATCAGGGCAAGCACATAATATAGGTGCAGATATAGCTATATTTAAATCTGTTTAACCCTCACTTAAATCCTTGCTCTCCTCTATGTCTAGTGCTATCAGCCATTCAAATTTTGATTATTTGTATTTGATAGGGCTGCTGTGCATCCTTCAACCTAGGTCTGTTGGATTTTAAAAATCCCCCAAATATCTGTGTTGCTAACTTATTACCATATCAGAACGTTGGATCACAACATTTATGCTTGACAGTAACAAGATGCAAGCTTTGGGATAAAATGAATTGGTCTTGGGGGACAAACTTTAATAGGTGGGACCCTTATATACTGTATCTCTGAAACTTTATAGAGGGTCATTTAAGAAACCAAATATACTTTTTAGGGCATTTCCCTCCACCGAATTGTCCTAATTTTGTGGACTAGACTTCTAGATCAGTCTTTCTTATTCTCCAGAGTCTCCCTTGGTGCTTACCTTTGAAGGGACACATGCTATTCCATTTTACCACTATCATTATCACTTCTATCAGCCATGTATTAAGATTTATGGGTCAAAGCCTAAGGTTCTTAATTAGTTTGTACTTATTCCTTACTCAAGCAAAACACCCATACACTTTCAAGTGATAGTCTGAGTAAAAATTTCCTGATCTGGCCGATGGGCAAAGCACAAACCTCTATATCTTATTCAGCATTGAATTTTTCCCAAGTAATTTTCTTATGAGTGTTCAAAATATTTCCCCTAAGGCTACATCTGGTTGCCATCACAATGCTTCATGAGTTTCCAGCTGCCCTTCATATCTCTGGAATCTAAATTTAGTGTTGAGTAAACTGACTAAGCTCTTTTTGTGTCTGAGTGGATTTCCTAAGTCTCTCTCTCTTTTTTTTTTTAAACTGTAAACAAACCTTCTTAGCAGCTATCACCGTCTGCAAGATGAGTGAGCAAGCCTAAGATTGTTTCACTTTGTCTTCCATGAGCCAGATGGCAAGTGGACTTTTAGTTTTAATATTGAAAAATCACACTCTTTTTTTTAAAGAAGGTTCAAATATTTGCATTATCTACAGGGAAAAATCAAATGGAAAGTTCCTAGCTAGCCAGCAACTATCAAATGTGCAACAGATGAACCTGTAAAAAACACACACAGGGCAGACTTGCAAGTTTCCCTCTTTGGATGGGAAAGCTTCATCTGTGGTTTTTCTGTTGAAGCAGAAAGCAACTCCACACCCACTAAGCAGAGCAGAAGCGACTTCACCACCTCCATCTGGGCCAAGCCCATCGCTTCTCTCCAGAGTTTCTCGCTCCCCTGCTTTTTAAGATCTCTTTGATGGCTGGCTTAAAGCTGTATTTCATATTTAGCTTGTCTCATTGCATTTTGTTTTACCATTGTCCATTGGGTTGTCCTTTCATGATCTATTGCACATAATTGTGTGTATGCTGTAAAATAGTTTCGATAGTAACAGCACAATTTTAAAAAGTGTGCATAATATAAACACTATACAACAAGCATGGGTCTCAGAACCTTTTTCAAGTCACTTGCTGCATCTGAGGCTGACAATGAGCATTCACGTATAGAACAAAATGAAGAGGGAGGCAGACCCAAAGAGAGGCCTTCCAGTGACCCTTGCTCTGAAATCCAGCAGCCACCATCCTTGCTGTTCCTGACAGTACTTACTGAAGGGAATAATGGTGCTGAAATTCAGATGAACTCTGGGAAGCAGTTGCCTTCAACTACACTGTTCAAAACCATACTGGGTATTCCTGGGCTATCTCTGACTTGTGATCTACCGTGTTGCAACACACGGATTGCCTATTTCAAAAGAAAATGTTCACGAATATGGATCTGGTGTCAATTTTCAATTTTGACTGGTATAAATATAAATTGTGGCTGGTGCTCTGTAAAACGAGAAAGGAAGCCTTCTGCCAAGTGTATTGATTTGCCACAGTTCAGAAACTTAGCTTTTGTATCATCTCCTCATTTACATTTGCTTTGATTGGCATGAATGATTGGAAGGACTGTCCTGGAAAATTAGATGTACATGAGAAACTGAATTACCACGGGACTGCATTTCTAAAGTGCATGCTTACACCAGCCAAGTGAATGAAGATGTTCAGCTACCATGCAATAAAGAAGTCAAGCAAAATACAAATCACAGTTGTTTTTTGGAGCAACTCAAGTGCATCCAGTATCTTATGAGGTAATGGCTGGTGGTAAGGGGGCCTTCAGATGATGAAAGCAGTTTTCAAAAGCTCTTCAGCATTATTTCAACCAACAACAGACTTGACAAAGAAATTTAGCAATGGTTGGAAAAAAAAAAGCGGTAGGCTTCGCACAACATTTTCAATGCACAAATTACAGAAATGTACTGTCAGGCATTTTTTAAACTTATTTCTGATTGCTTGTCTTTTTGTCCATATTTTCTTTTGTTATTGATGAAACCAGGGATATGAGTGGTCATGAACAACTTGTGGTTGCTGTGTGGTTGGCTGATAATAATGGAGGTTGCAGAAGAGTTTGTTGGGCTGTATGGTTGCCCAATGATGGATGTAATATCTCCATTGAATATAATTATAGATATATTATTGTGAATGGAATGAGACCTCAAAAACATCCACAAACATATTTACAATGGTAGGAGTGTACTTCAGGGAAAGACTTCTAATGTGGTGACAACCACTGAAGAAATAAAACCAAAAAGCTTTGTCGATTCATTGTTTGAATTATAGTCGCAACTTTATTTTGCAAGATGCAACAAAGAGTTGTCTAATGGTTAGAAGCACACAATGAGCAGTTCACTAAGTCCACAACATAATCCATGCCTTTGCAAAACGGCTAGCCATATTTAAAATCATGCAAGCAACATTCCCATTAGATAGGCCTAAGTCATTAAAATCCTTGTCTCTAAGTGGACAACAAGAACACCAGGTATCAAATCAGTACTGGTTAATTATCAAGCAAACCTCAACATTGGCTAAGCAGCAGTTCTGCAGAAAAGGACCTGGGGATTACAGTGGATGAGAAGCCGGATATGAGTCAGCAGTGTGCCCTTGTTGCCAAGAAGGCCAATGGCATATTGCGCTGTATTAGTAGGAGCATTGCCAGCAGATCGAGGGAAATTATTATTCCCCTCTATTCACCACTGGTGAGGGCACACCTGGAGTATTGTGTCCAGTTTTGGTCCCCACACTACAGAAAGGATGTGGACAAATTGGAGATAGTCCAGCAGAGGGCAGTGAAAATGATTAGAGGGCTGGGGCATATTACTTGCACGGAGAGGCTGAGGGAACTGGGGTTATTTAGTCTGCAGAAGAGAAGAATGAGGGGGGATTTGATAGCAGCCTTCAACTACCTGAAAGAGGGTTCCAGAAAGGATGGAGCCAGGCTGTTCTCAGTGGTGGCAGATGACCGAATAAGGAGCAATGGTCTAAAGTTACAGTGGGGGAGGTCTAAGTTGGATATTAGGAAATTCTATTTCACTAGGAGGGTGGTGAAGTACTGGAATGGGTTACCTCAGGAGGTGGTGGAATCTCCATCTTTAGTGGTTTTTAAGGCTTGGCTTGACAAAGCCCTGGCTGGGATGATTTAGTTGGTGTTGGTCCTGCTTTGAGCAGGGGGTTGGACTAGATGACCTCCTGAGGTCTCTTCCAACCATGATATTCTATGATTCTATGACACACTGGATACTGTTGTCATTGACGGTGGAGTAACCAAAGAAAAGAAATTTGGGGGGGAGCGGGGGGGATGGGACTGATTTAGCTCAGGGAAAATTTTGTTATATTTGGACTGAAAACTTGCTTTAGTGTATTTTCCAATTGCGAGGAAGTAGCCTGAGTACTGTTGTCAAAGAGCATAACTGCTGAGTGCCTGTCTTGAGTTGCCACCCTTTGTAAATGCTTAAATAGTTTACATTCAAAAGCACGCTTTGCTGAAATTTTATACAGGCCTTTGGAAGCTTCAAAAGATGACTAATCCAGTTTCACTTCCAAAACAGCTACCAAGACCAGAGGTGTGCAAACTACAGCCCACGGGACCACCCTGCCCAGCCCCTGAGCTCCCGGCTGGGGAGGCTAGCCCCCGGCTCCTCCCCCGCTCTTCCCCCCTCCCCCACAGCCTCAGCGTGCCACTCTGCCAGTGCTCTGGCCCGCCGCTCCTGCTGGGGAGTGCGACTACGGCGTGGCTGGCTCTGGCCAGGCAGCAGGATTGTAAGTTCCTGCTGCTCTGAGCAGCATGGTAATGGGGGATTGGATAAAGGGCAAGGGGTTCCGAGGGACAGTCAGGGGATGGGGAACAGGGAGCCTTGGATAGGCGTGGGAATGTCAGGGGGCAGGGGCAGGGCTGTCCTTACCCATATGCAAAGTATGCAGCTGCGTAGGGCACCAGGAAATTTGGGGCACCAAATTTCCTAGTGCCCTGCACAGCTGCGTGCTGCTCCAGCCCCTGCCCCGCCTCTTCCCACCCCTGCTCCGCCCCACTTCCCTGAGGACTGAAGCAGGGCTGTTTGGGGAGACACAGCCTTCCTTACCCGGCCCTCCATACAGTTTTGCAATGCCGATGTGGCCCTCGGGCCAAAAAGTTTGCCCACCCCTGACCAAGACACATGGATGATGGAAGTGCACCATATGTATTTAATACTCATGAAGAAAAATTTCATAAACAATTCATTCAACTGCTTGAATTGTAACATGTGAGCTGGATTGGAAGTTTAATCAGAAAACTCTGAAAGTACTTCACCAAATTGTGAATCTTGTGATTTCAGCTACCAATGGCAATATCTTTGAAGTTCTGAATGAAATCTGTATTTTATATGCTGATTACTTTGATTTTGACTCCCTACATGTTCATTTGATGATCCTGAAGGATTTTCTGAAAAACAACCAACGCCAACAAATGACAACCAGCATAAACATGCCAACAAATGACAACCATCATAAACAAAGTGCTGAAATTATCTACCATTGTGGAAATACTTGAAGCTAATGAGAGGGCACGCTGTTCTCCCTTCCCCTCCTGTCCCTATTCAGAGATACTTCTCACATGGGGCCCTAAAGCAGGAGGCAGAGTCCCTCCTGCAGGTGGGGGCAATCAAACTTTTTCCTCCGAACTTTATTAGAAAGAGTTTCTGCTCCAGGTACTTCCTGATCTGGAAGAAAACAGGAGAATAGAGACTGATTCTAGACCTCCAATCTCTAAATACTTTTATTTATACACAGCACTTCAGGATGGTCATCCTAGCAACAATCATTCCATCGTTAGATTTCCATGTACTAGTTTGTGACCCTCAACCTTCAGGATTCCTCCTTTCATGTAGCCATACACCCAGCATACCAGCACTTCTTCAGGTTTGTCGCGGGAACTGATTATTACTAGTAATGTGTCTTGTCCTTCACCCTATTTACTGTCCAGAGGATCTTTAGGAAGGTCTCATCCTTCATTGCAGCCCACCTGTTTGGGAATAGTCGATTTTCCCCATCTGGACAACTGGCTCCTAAGTGGCCGATTTTTCCTAGAAGTCCAGTCTGTCACCAAGAAGGCCCTAGCTCTATTCCTTTCCCTAGGCCTTCACTTCAGCATAGCGAAATTGACCTTGATGCCTGTGCAACACACAGACTTTACAAGGGCCACCCTAGACTCTGTGGCAGCCAAAGCGTACCGACCTGCAGACAGGTTCATCATGATATCCGACCTGCTCTCCACCTTACAGCAGAACCCACAAAACACAGCAAGGGTTTGTCATTTGCTTTGAGGACACTGGCAGCTCAAATGTTCATAACCTACATGCAATGACAGTCCAGGCAGTTTATATTCCCAGCAAGTGCAAGCTGTTCAGGGAGGTATCGGTCCCTCAGACAGTTCTCAACTCACTCAGTTGGTGGAAGGACTCTCAAAAATCTGCATGGGAATCCCCTTCACATCTATCTCCCACACACATCACTACAGATTCCTCCCCTTTAGGCTGGGGCACTCACTTACAAGCTTATACCATTGAAGGCAGAGGGACTCTTTGAGAGTTGTCACTACACTTCAGCATCCTTGAACTTTGAGCAGTCCATTATGCCTGCCTTCTCATCTGGGATCTCAATGATCAGACTGATGTTGGACCACTGAGCAACCACAGATTATATAAATTACTGAGGAGCAAAATCTGCATCCTTATGTGAAGAATCAGTGAGGCTATGAAACTGGTGCATATTTATCTGCCAGGATCACAAAACACCATTGCAGATTCACTGAGCAGAATTTTCTATTGAGACCATGTTTGGGAGCTGACTGATGTGGTCTTTCCTAGAGCTCTACCTTACCCAGGGTCATCCCCTGGTAGACCTCTTTGCCATGCCTTCCAACTTGAAATGCCACTTCTTCTTCTTCTTCTTGAGGAGAGGACATGGGCTCAGCTTCCTGGAAGACACACTCTTTGCCACTTGGCCCCAGGGTTGCTTATACACCGTCTCTCCACCTCCACTTATCCACAAAGCCCTGCTCAAACTGAAACAAGAACAAGCAGTTATAATTTTCCATAGACTTGCCATGGCCAAGACAGGTGTGGTTCCTGACCCCAACCCATCTGGAGACGCACACACCTTTGCACCTTTCCCTTATGACAGACCTCCTGACCCAGGAGTCAGCATCCATAACCTATCCCAACCCATTATTCTTGCACCCAAAGGCCTGACTCCTCAATGGTTCTCAGGCCTAGACAAAGAAAGCCTTCCCAAGTCAGTTCTATTAAATAGCAGGAGACCTACCACATGAAAGACTTATTTGCAGAAGAGGAAGCACTTCAAGATCTGGTGCACCCAATGTTCCATATCTCCTGCCAATTCTCCCCCAGAGTCCATATTCGACTACCTACTAACCTTGAAATTACTGGGATTGTCCCTGAACTCTATCAAGGTTCTTTTAGCCGCCATCACAGCATTCCACTCACCAGTCAAGGGTTTCTGAGTCTTCACACATCCTTTCTGAAGGACCTTTAACAGGCCGCTGGGGACATGCAGAGCTGTGAGCCACTGTGTTACCTCTCTGCCACAGCAAGAGTGAGCTTTGCTGGAGATTAAACTGTCAGCTCCATGCCACACCTGTCTGTCTTCCTCACCAGCAAACTCCTCAAGGTCTACCAGTCTTAACCTTGGGTAGCAGGTAACAATCGGTGAGCTCCACTCCCCTGAGCTCCTCAGAGATGTCTCTGTGCAATGCACAGTCCCTATCACTGTGCATTCACAGTAGATATTAAGTTTGTTGCTCCTTTAAAGAGTCAGTATGTTACAACTTATTAACTTACCTGGGTTAAACTCATCCTTCCTTTCCAGCACAGTACTGAGTTGGTTTATAGTAAAAATAACCTATGTCCTTTTCTTAGTAAATTTGTTTTAAGTGATACCAAGTAGAAGGAATAAAGGTAGAAATGGTTACAAACAAACAAAAGTAAAAGTGTGCTTTCTAATGGCTAAGACCTAACTTAAACTGCATTCTTTGTTCTAGGTCGTTTCTTCCCCAAAGTTCCTTTCCCAGCAGTAGTTGGCAAACTCTTAGCCAGGATCCCCACAGAGTCCAAGGCCCTGTTTTTTCCTTGTCTCCTCAGATGAACGATAATTCAAAGTCTTTCTGTGTGTCCTTATGCCTCAAACTTTGCCTTGTTTCAAGGGTCAAATCATGGCCTAGGATCCTGTTTCCTCTGGGACGGGGCAGGGGGGGGACTCCATCCTGATGAAAGTGTGCCTTGATATGTTCCTGCTGCAAGTTCACTATGCAAATGTTCCCTTCCGGGGTTTCCCAGGATGAAATGCGAGTGTTTCAGTGTTTGTGTTTCAGTGTTTGTGGGATTGTTTGTCTGTTTAATGGATTTGTTAATGAAAGGACTTGTGATAAATTGCAGCTGTTTGTCATGTTCTCCTTGGGTGTCTCATTCTAATAATAATGATACTAACTTTCTGAGGCTGTAGCCGCTCAGAAGACTCAACTCTTATTGATTACTGCAGTCTAAGAGATTAATCGATACTCAATACACCAATCTATCAATTAAGTCTACAACTAACACTTAGAATACTAAAAGTGGAACAGTTTGGTGTAAGTGTCATCTGTGCTGCCTAACTAACAGGAGAAGTGAGGAGGAAAGAGAAGAATCTTCCTGCAATCTCATTAATCCAGACTTGCATGCCTCTAAATAAATTTACCTAAAATTACCTCATTATGCACATTGTTCGGCTGTCCTTTCAAAATGATGAGCTTTTGTGGTATACTTTAATGGATGTCGTTTATTTGGCATCTAATGTTCCACCATCCTTACCCAAGGAGGAGCTGTTAAGAAGCATTAGTTCAACTATAAATATTTGTTTCCAATCAAAGGATCATATGCTGTGATAAAAATTTTGTATCATGAATAAAACAGGGTGGGGATAGCATGCTTTCAAAATAAGCTTTTGTCCCATAGTTTTCATAAATTATCCTTTATTTGATAGCATTTGGGGGGAAGTTTAGGGCATGTACTGTAATGTTTGTTTTTGGTTTTGTCAGGTAAGTTAATTTGTTTCCTGTATATGAGAAGTTAATGCTACTGGGTAGTCAGCATTATGTTACTGTAAGCTGAATTGAGTATTAGGATAACAAGAGCCTTTATATGCATGTTGTTTAAATGTATAGAAATAAATATCCTACAGATGTGAGTGGCCACCTTGGTCCTTACCTTTAAAAAAAACTTTTACTGATATTCAAGTTGCATTGATCATTTTCAGGGTAAACATACTACTAGTGGGTAGGCTGTTAATATCCTATATGAAGTCAATGGCAAAAAAATACATGATCACAGAGTTAAAATTGCTTTGTGGAACACTGCTCTTGCAGAGCACTGAGTTGAGTAAAACTCAAACTTCGGAAAACCAGACAATGAACAATTAAGGTTCTCCATGGAACCGTAACTCTGCCCTCTTTCAGATGTGCCCCAATATGACTTGATAACAAACATACTTTTACTCTGCCAATCCCACAGTTGATGAAAATGTACAAGCTCTTCACCTCCTTTTAAATCCATTCACTCTTACCCACAGAATTCCATCTAACACTATTAAAGGAC
Organism: Dermochelys coriacea; assembly: GCF_009764565.3. Taxonomy (NCBI): domain Eukaryota; kingdom Metazoa; phylum Chordata; order Testudines; family Dermochelyidae; genus Dermochelys; species Dermochelys coriacea. The sequence continues at coordinate 106,205,261 of NC_050069.1, forward strand.
AAAAAGGTTGCCCTTACTTGTTCCTCTACTATCTTCAAGTAACGCCTCAATAGGCCCATAGCTCATACTCACTGGTCCTTTGCATTATAAGATTCAAGAGGTTCTCCCTCACCTGAGCTTTCAACTCTCATCTTCCCTACCATCCATCCGCCCTCATTTATCTCCCTCTTCATAACCTCCCTCCCTTCCTTTGATGCAGCCCTCAAATCCCTCTCCACCAACACCTCCACTCCTTTTTCTGCCTAATGCCCCTCTCCTTCCTGGAAACATTCACATGTTTAATTTTTTTCCTCCATACACTTTTATTACATTCCCTCCAAATTACAATGGCCATCTGTGACCCACAAAGTGTAGGTCTCTCCAATCATTCAGTCCAAAATGCCTTTTTGTCTTAGGTGTGGGGTTATTAATTTATCCTTAATTATGTTAATTGAAATGTGAGTTCATAGCGATCACAAGGTCTGTGATTCATCCAGTACCTCCCAGTACAACACAGCAAAAGGAAAACATTTGGGGAAGGCAGAGTTGTAATTTGGGAACTCCTCCATCATGAACTCAAATTTGGATTACTGTTGCTAACTCATGCCCCGATGAGGCACACCAAATTTCAAAGCAATCCAATTCACCATTCAGATTTTAGAGCACTTACAAGAGTGAACCTTTAAAGCATATAAATGTTGGGTCATTTTTCTATATTGGCACATGCACAAGGTAAACATATATATTTTCTTCAATACCATTCAGTTTGGAGCCCCCCAAAGATTTAAGGGGTACCACCTTGGGTAGAACTCAACAGAGTTGAAACCATTTTGACCTACATCACATCAGTAGCTTGATCGTTGGTTGGGGGCAGGTACCACCAAGAAACTTTTTTAAATGGCTGTTTGGAGTGGGTGCTTATCTCCAGAACCTCTGGCTCAAATAACTCCAAATTGGGTCACTAATTCTAACGGGCACCTTTCTGAGACTCATCAAACTACAAAGAAATCCAATTAAGCATGTTGATTGTAGAGGCTTAGAAAGGTCAATTTTTAAGCAGATGTTGTGATGCAATCTTAGCTATGATAGTGCTGGTACACCATTATAATATAGTCGTCTCTCTCTCCCTTACACTATCACCCAATAAATATTTTCCTAGCATTATCATTCCTCTAAAGCTCCCAGATCTTTTCTTTAGACTAAATATTAATCCCTTTAAACTTTTCTCATAGGTTATATTCTCTCCTATGCTCATGGATTCTGAACTGTAGTTTCCTTGAGAAAAAGCTCCTAGGAGTTATTGGGATTGCTCAAGGAGTAGGTCTGTTCACTAATCAAACTTCAATAGGAGTCTCTTTGATCTAATAGAATATAGAAAGTTCTAGAAAGAATATGGCAACTATTTAATAGCAGGTAAACTACTACTACCAATCAGATAGTTGGACAATCAGACCTAGCTGTAAGGAAACTCCTCTCTCCCAGAACCCTACAGTGTGTCAGATCAAAAGAATTATAAATATAACTTTTCTGGGTCCTGCCAATCCTAAGGAATTTAATAAGCACTGATGCAGTTCTGAAGTCATCATGAATTCAGAGAGAGAGAGAGAGAGCACCAGCAAGAAGAACAAGTCAGCAGAGAGATGAAGATACACAGATCTGAAGCTAGATCACCATGAGTGAAATTCAGCCGTTGGTGTAAGCTTGAACAACTCTATTCACTTTAACTGGGATTATGGTTAAGTTGTTTGTTTTTTGTGGGGGGTTTTAGTTTTTTTTAAAAGGAGTGTCAGCATTTTTTGTAATATTTAAATGAAGACCATACTCATTCACAAAAATTGGCATCAATGGGGCTACTCGTAGGGTAAGGTTGTCAAACGGACTACTCTGTGTAACGGTGACAGAAGGTGTCTTAACTAAGGCAACTTTAGACCTTGAGGGTGCTTCTGTTAAGTTTTGTATTTGATTATGCTTCCTCAGCAATCCCAGATACAGCTCTGGTGTGAGATGAGAGCATGCTGAGCAGGTGTTATCTTTTCCCTGCTGTATCACAGAGGAGGGAAGTTGTGGGGAGGAGAGGGTAGCTCTGATTGCTCCATTGCCTACTTCTGTTCCAGGCTCTGGGGGTCCCAGAGAGAATAGGATAGGAGCTCAACTTGTTCTGTCTGAGCTTAGGGAAACAGTTAAAATGTTGCTTAGTGCTGGTTGGAATTTTCAGAATTTTCATTTTTTGACAGAAAAAGCAAGCTGAATATTTTGTAAAAATTAATGAAAAATTCATCCTGCTTTTCACCTCGCTATTGAGATGTTTTTGAATATGTTGAAATTAGAAATTTTGATGTGGGGTGGGTGGGAGGGAAAGGGACACATTTGACCTCTGGATCTTCATGAAAGAATATATTCAGTCATAGAATCATAGAATATCAGGGTTGGAAGGGACCCCAGAAGGTCATCTAGTCCAACCCCCTGCTCAAAGCAGGACCAAGTCCCAGTTAAATCATCCCAGCCAGGGCTTTGTCAAGCCTGACCTTAAAAACCTCTAAGGAAGGAGATTCTACCACCTCCCTAGGTAACGCATTCCAGTGTTTCACCACCCTCTTAGTGAAAAAGTTTTTCCTAATATCCAATCTAAACCTCCCCCATTGCAACTTGAGACCATTACTCCTCGTTCTGTCATCTGCTACCATTGAGAACAGTCTAGAGCCATCCTCTTTGAAACCCCCTTTCAGGTAGTTGAAAGCAGCTATCAAATCCCCCCTCATTCTTCTCTTCTGCAGACTAAACAATCCCAGCTCCCTCAGCCTCTCCTCATAAGTCATGTGCTCTAGACCCCTAATCATTTTCGTTGCCCTTCGTTGTACTCTTTCCAATTTATCCACATCCTTCCTGTAGTGTGGGGCCCAAAACTGGACACAGTACTCCAGATGAGGCCTCACCAGTGTCGAATAGAGGGGAACGATCACGTCCCTCGATCTGCTCGCTATGCCCCTACTTATACATCCCAAAATGCCATTGGCCTTCTTGGCAACAAGGGCACACTGCTGACTCATATCCAGCTTCTCGTCCACTGTCACCCCTAGGTCCTTTTCCGCAGAACTGCTGCCGAGCCATTCGGTCCCTAGTCTGTAGCGGTGCATTGGATTCTTCCATCCTAAGTGCAGGACCCTGCACTTATCCTTATTGAACCTCATTAGATTTCTTTTGGCCCAATCCTCCAATTTGTCTAGGTCCTTCTGTATCCTATCCCTCCCCTCCAGCGTATCTACCACTCCTCCCAGTTTAGTATCATCCGCAAATTTGCTGAGAGTGCAATCCACACCATCCTCCAGATCATTTATGAAGATATTGAACAAAACGGGCCCCAGGACCGACCCCTGGGGCACTCCACTTGACACCGGCTGCCAACTAGACATGGAGCCATTGATCACTACCCGTTGAGCCCGACAATCTAGCCAGCTTTCTACCCACCTTATAGTGCATTCATCCAGCCCATACTTCCTTAACTTGCTGACAAGAATGCTGTGGGAGACCGTGTCAAAAGCTTTGCTAAAGTCAAGAAACAATACATCCACTGCTTTCCCTTCATCCACAGAACCAGTAATCTCATCATAAAAGGCGATTAGATTAGTCAGGCATGACCTTCCCTTGGTGAATCCATGCTGACTGTTCCTGATCACTTTCCTCTCCTCTAAGTGCTTCAGGATTGATTCTTTGAGGACCTGCTCCATGATTTTTCCAGGGACTGAGGTGAGGCTGACCGGCCTGTAGTTCCCAGGATCCTCCTTCTTCCCTTTTTTAAAGATGGGTACTACATTAGCCTTTTTCCAGTCATCCGGGACTTCCCCCGTTCGCCACGAGTTTTCAAAGATAATGGCCAAGGGCTCTGCAATCACAGCCGCCAATTCCTTCAGCACTCTCGGATGCAATTCGTCCGGCCCCATGGACTTGTGCACGTCCAGCTTTTCTAAATAGTCCCTAACCACCTGTATCTCTACAGAGGGCTGGCCATCTCTTCCCCATTTTGTGTTGCCCAGCACAGCAGTCCTTAGACTGAAAATATAGGTTTGTTATCATTGCCCTAAATGATTAACAGAAATTGTTTTCTGAATATAAATTATTATAAAATGTATTAGGCCCTGTTGTAGAGAAGTGTAAATATTATATATACTCCAGTATGCATTGTTTTTTAAAAGTATTAAGCAGTGTTTGTCTCTGCAACCTGTTAGAGCATATTTTATAATTAAATAATTTGTAATAAATTTATATAAAAGTCTAATTTCTATTGAAATAACATAGCTTATATTAGTCATTAACTGTTTTTGAAGATGTTAGAAGATTTAAAGTGTTAATTTATGAAGAAACAAATTTGACAGAGGATTATTTTTAATTTTCTCCATATATTTACCCTTTTGCCCTAGATCCTTGGCTTTCATACTCGCTACTATAGCTTCTTACCTGTGGCCAGGTGAATGGATTGGTTTTATCCCTGTACAAACACCAGTAAAATCCTCAATCCTGCAAATTATTCAGCAGGGGCAAACTGGGACCTAACACCATCAGTGGCTGATTAGCCACTAGACCAACGGGGCCCATGCCCAGGGGCCCCAGCCAATTGCGGGGGCCCTGGAAAAATGGACAAGACCCAACCCGCTCCACCTGGCGTTTGTGCTGGGGAGCAGAGTCAGGGAGCAGGGGTTTGCCCCACTCCTGGTGCTCCTGCCGGGGAACAGGGGAAGCCCCTGTGCCCTGGCCCCACTCCCCGGCAGGAATGCTGAAAGAGCGGGGGGACTGCAGGCTGAAGGGGTGAGGAGGAGTCCCCACTTGCTCTGGCCCAGGGCCCCACAAACCCCTAATCTGCTTCTGAACACCGTACTATAGAATGGATAATGAAGATTGCTTTAAATTATGCTGCCATAATCCTCTCCACAGAAAGCCAAATAATATACTGCAGGCTGGGTCTCCAGCAATCCTTTGGGAAGTGAATCTGTTTAATTCAGGACCAGCAGTGTTCTAACACAGTGGACTTGCTTGAAAAAATACCTGTTGTTTCTCTCAACATATATGAAATTTTAAATGATCATTGCTATTACTGTCATCCTAAATAGAAATCACAGGGGCCCCAGTTTTCAAAAGTGGGGCCCTTTAATACTGAGTGCTTCAGTTCTGGCTGTCCAATTTTAGACCCCTGTTAGGGCTCTGACTTTCAGAATTGTTGTGTATCCACAATTCCAGTTTAAGCTGATGGGAACTGAGGTTGGTCAACATGTGTGAAAATCAGCTATCTAATAAGTGCCTAAAGTCGGGCAATCAGAACTAATGGCTACTTCTGAAAATTTGGCCCAGTATTTCTCTAACACCTTGCTTGTCACCATGAAAGGTTTTCCTCCTTTCCCCCCCCCCCCCCCGCTGCTGGTGATGGCTTATCTTAAGTGATCACTCTCCTTACAGTGTGTATGATAAACCCATTGTTTCATGTTCTCTGTGTGTGTGTGTGTGTGTGTGTGTATATAAATCTCTCCTCTGTTTTTTCCACCAAATGCATCCGATGAAGTGAGCTGTAGCTCACGAAAGCTTATGCTCTAATAAATTTGTTAGTCTCTAAGGTGCCACAAGTACTCCTTTTCTTTTTTCAACACTATGTTATTGCCAGTGTTTTCAAACCTGGGTGGTTAACATTAGGCTCCTAAATCCTACAGTTAGATACCTAAAGAAAATTGGTCTGACTTTCAGAAGTGCTGAGCACCCATAAATCCCAGTGAAGCTGGTTGTAGCTGCATGTACTCAGCACCTCTGAAAATCAAGCCACTTATTTAGATGTCAAATCTGGATTTAGGAAACTAACATTGGGCACGGAGGTTTGAAAACATTAGGAAACTATTCTGACTTCCTGGGGTACCAAAACTCAATCTCTATACAATTTGTGGCAATGTACTGTGTATTAATGAACCATATTCTCTGTTTGTTTGAGTTACAGAAGGATGTTTTTCAGTGTGAAACTGAAATTATGAAACAGGATATAATAGTCTTTATTATAACTCATTTACTAACTCCTTGTGTCTCGTGAGTCACTCAAAGAGCCATTAATTACAAAGAAAAGAGTAAAGGTTGTTGGTGACATTTAATCTGTCTCCTTGGTTTTTATTCATGATAGATACCCAGAGAAAAGAGAAGGAGTACTTGTGGCACCTTAGAGACTAACAAATTTATTAGAGAATAAGCTTTCGTGAGCTACAGCTCACTTCGAAGTGAGCTGTAGCTCACGAAAGCTTATGCTCTAATAAATTTGTTAGTCTCTAAGGTGCCACAAGTACTCCTTTTCTTTTTGCGAATACAGACTAACACGGCTGCTACTCTGAAACCAGAGAAAAGAGAGAGATGCAGTCTCTAAGGTGCCCTTCCTCAGTGAAGCAAATTCTCTGTTTTCACACCATGCCAGGATGGAGCACAATCAACAGAAGTCATTTGGTCAGAGCACATTGACAGAATTCATTTAAATTTTTCATACACACTGTTGGGCTCTAAATTAGCTAACACCTCTCAGTAAAAAAGTTCCTGAGGGATTATTGTGAACAGTTCAGTGAAGATGTCTGTTCAGTGTGCAGCATCTGACAAATAGGCTGATGGGATGCTAGGAAGCGTTCTATTAAAAAAAAGATTATCAAATAGTACAGAAACAGTTATAAAAGCATTGTAATGATATATCCAGATCTCCAGTATGGCTTGAGGCAATGATAATGGGTGAGTCTTTCACCTTTTGGTCAGTAGTATTATCATCAAAGACTGATGGCCTGTGATGGGAATAGAATTGATGACCTTGGCATCCATGTCTGTAAGTGTATCAGTTTTCCACATTTTACAAGCACTATGTTTTACATCTTTCATGAGCACTAGATGACTTTAAATTTTTCAAAGAGAGAGGGCCTGATCCTCCAACTCCAATTAGTTGCTGATCTAACAAAGAAAGCATGTTGATTCAGATACCCCTTCCCCAGAGTACCCTAACTCAAGGCTGGCTGGGCCTCAAAATGAGCAAAGGCCAAGAGCAGTTACTTCTTGACAGATAGCTATGGCCCTACCAAATTCACAGTCCATTTTGGTCAATTTCACGATCATAAAATTTTAAAAATCATAAATTTCATTATTTCAACTATTTAAATTTGAAATTTCACAGTGTTGTAATTGTAGGGGTCCTGACCCAAAAAGGAAGTGTGTGTGGAGGGGGGGGTCACAAGCTTATTGTAGGGAGGGTTGTGGTACTGCTACCCTTACTTCTGCACTGATGCTGGCAGCGGTGCTGCCTTCAGTGCTGGGCAGCTGGAGAAAGGTGGCTGCTGGCACGGTATGGTATTGCCACCCTTACTTCTGCGCTGCTGCCTGCAGAGCTGGGCCCTCAGTCAACAGCTGCCACTCTCCAGCCGCCCAGCTCTGAAGGCAGCGCAGAAGTAAGGGTGGCAATACCATACCATGCCATCCTTACTGCTGCTGGCGGGATGCTGCCTTCAGAGCTGGGCGCCCAGGTAACAGTCACTGCTTCTGACTGCCCAATTCTGACGGCAGCACAGAAGTAAGGCTCTCTATGCTAGGCTTTTTTTTTTTTTTTAACCAAAATTTGCTACCACTCTTACTGTTCGGTCAATTCCATGAATAGTATTAACTGTGGAAGGGTTAGTGTAAACAGGACACTAGTGTTTTGTTAACATGTCATTTTAGACATGCTCTCATCAGGCTGACAGACCATGCATAGGTAAAAACACCACTGGCTTCAGGGCTGTGACTACACATCGCACTGTTAAACAATAATAAAATACCATTTATTTAAATATTTTTGGGTGTTTTCTACATTTTCAGATATATTGATTTCAATTACAACACAGAATACAAAGTGTACAGTGCTCACTTTATATTTCTGATAACAAATATTTGCACTGTAAAAAACAAAAGAAATAGTATTTTTCAATTCTCCCAACACAAGTACTGTAGTGCAATCTCTTTATCATGAAAGTTTAACTTACAAATGTAGAATTACGTACAAAAAATAACTGCATTCAAAAATAAAACAATGTAAAACTTTAGAACCTACAAGTTTACTCAGTCCTATTTCTTGTTCAGCCAATGGCTCAAACAAACAAGTTTCTTTACATCCGAAGGAGATAATGCTGCCTGCTTCTTGTTCACAATGTTACCTGAAAGTGAGAACAGGCATTCGCATGGCACTGTTGTAGCTGGCATTGCAAGATATTTTCATGCCAGATTCACTAAAGATTCATACGTCCCTTCATGCTTAAACCACCATTTCAGAGGACATGCGTCCATGCTGATGACAGGTTCTGCTCAATAAAAATCCAAAGCAGGGTGGACCAATGCATGTTCATTTTCATCCTCTGAGTCAAATGCTACCAGCAGAAGGTTGATTTTCCTTTTTGGTGGTTCAGGTTCTGTAGTTTCCACATCAGAGAGTTGCTCTTTTAAGACTTCTTAAAACATGCTCCAAACCTTGTCCCTCTCAAATCTTCAGATTCTTAAACTTTGGGTGGAGTGCTGTAGCTATCTTTCGAAATCTCACATTAGTACCTTCTTTGTGTTTTGTCAAATCTGCAGCAAAAATGTTCTTAAAATGAACAACATGTGCTGAGTCATCATCCAAGACTACTATAACATGAAATATATGGCAGAATGCAGGTAAAATAGAGCGGGAGACATACAATTCTCCCCCCAGGAGTTCGTCACAAATTTAATTAATGCATTATTTTTTTAATGAGTGTTATCAGCATGGAAGCATGTCCTCTGGAATGGTGGCTGAAGTATGAAGAGGCACACAAAAGTTTAGCATATCTGGCACGTACCTTGCATTGCCAGCTACAAAAGTCCCATGTGAATGCCTCTTCTCACTTTCTGGTGACTTTGTAAATAAGAAGTGGGCAGCATTTGTGACACTGCACTCCATAATGTTTTATGGAAATATGCTTATGAGTGTGACTATAATGTAAATGGAATATGCTTTATGCAAAAGGCCTCTTGTAAGGTATCATTACAAAGCTTATAATCTATTGAGTGTGTTCATCCAATTTGTATGCATGTATCATTCTTGTATCTGAAGCTAGAAATATAAAGTATAACTCTGAGGTCTTATTGTAATCATGCACAGTGTGGGCTATTGATGATGGTTTAGAATCTTGATGGCTCCCATTGACTAGCACAATTAGTTGTAAATGGCTCTGTTTACTTCCAAGCCTTCCTGTGTTCACGTAAGCCAGCCCAGGAAGAATGGCAGAATCCATCTTAAACCTTGTGCTTTTCCGTTTAGAAGGAGGGGTGGGGATCCAGAGAGACAAAAGATTCCCGCCTTGTGTCAAAGCTATAAAAGGGGGTGGAAGAGAAGAAAGGGGGTCCCAGTCATAAGAAAGCCCTTGCTTTTCACCTAAGATGCCTGCTGGAACTAACAAGGACTGTATCGGGGAAAGGATTGGGTTCAGACTAGGAAGGAGTCTACTCTGTGAAAGCTTATTGGAACGTCTGAGGGTGAGATTTACCTGTAAATAGTTTCTTAAAGTATTAGGCTTAGACGTGCGTGTTGTTTTATTTTGCTTAGCGACTTACTGTTTGTTATTTAAATTTTACTTTTTATTCTTAATAAAATCACCGTGGTTTATTAGTAAACCCAGAGTAAGTGATTAATACCTGGGAGAGCAAACAGCTGTGCATATTTCTCTATCAATGCTATAAAGGGAGGACAATTTATGAGTTTACCCTGTATAATCTTTATGCAGAGTAAAACAGATTTATTTGGGGTTTGGATCCCATTGGAAACTGGGTGTCTTGGTGCTGCAGATAGGTGACCTATTGAGCAGTTTTTGGTTAAAGTCTGCAGCTTTGGGGGTGTGGACCAGACCTGGGTCTGTGTTGCTGCAGGCTAGTATGTCTGGCTCAATAAGGCACGGTTCTGGAGTCCCAAGCTGGCAGGGAAAACGGGCTCAGAGGTAATTCCAGCACGTCAGATGACAGCACGTCAGATGACTCCAAGGGGGTCTCCGTGACCGAACCCATCACAGCATTATCTCCCGTAAATGTAAACAAACTTGTTTGTCTGAGCGTTTGACTGAATACGTAGTAGGACTGAGTGGACTTGTAGGCTCTAAAGTTTTACATTGTTTTGTTTTTGAGTACAGTTATGTAACAAAAAAATTGACATTTGTAAATTGCAATTTCATGATAGAGATTGCACTACAGTACTTGTATGAGATGAATTGAAAAATGCTATTTCTTTTGTTTATCATTTTTACAGTGCAAATATTTCTTATCATAAATAATAATATAAAGTGAGTAGTGTACATTTTGTATTCTGTTATAGAAATCAATATATTTGAAAATGTAGAAAAATATCCAAAATATTTAATAAATTTCAATTGGTATTTTATTGTTTAACAATGAGATTAAAACTGTGATTAATTGCGATTAATTTTTTAATCGCAATTAATTTTTTTAAAAAGAAAAGGAGTACTTGTGGCACCTTAGAGACTAACAAATTTATTTGAGCATAAGCTTTCGTGAGCTACAGTTCACTTCATCGGATGCATTCCGATTTCCACCGAATGCATCCGATGAAGTGAGCTGTAGCTCACGAAAGCTTATGCTCAAATAAATTTGTTAGTCTCTAAGGTGCCACAAGTCCTCCTTTCCTTTTTGCGAATACAGACTAACACGCCTGCTACTCTGAAACCTTAATTTTTTTAGCTAATCGTGTGAGTTAACTATGATTAATCGACACCTCTACTTATCACACAATACTACTCAAGACTAAGTAATTCTGCAAATACAGTAGATGAACTATTTCATGTTCTGGACTGGGTGGGCTTTAACTCCCTTCTCTGCTGTCCTCTATAGCTTATCCACTGGCATGAACAGAATGTTTTAAGAAGCGCATCATCCCATGACTCTGACGCAGTATACATCAGACCTCAGAACACGCTTTATAATTTGGCTGTGCTGCTTCCCATTTCTTCTTCAGAGCACACTGCTAATATGAACCTTGGCAGTACTTATAGGGAGCACAATGACACAAGAGTTTGCCTTCCATTCCTCAGCCTCCCCCACACCCTTGCCATCACTTTGGACTTTCTCCATGAACTCTAATCTATTAAATTAATTGATACCCTTTGGAGATTAAGCCAAAATATAACTGATGCATACTAACACAAGGCACATCTCACTATTGTTCACCACTCTAACTTTCATTCTCCCACATTCCTTCCCTCTTTTATTGTTGTTATAGTGTACAGAGACTGAGTAATAACCCTTTAAATAGTTTGTGAGACTTCTAGTGAGCGGCCCTGTCTTCTGTTGTAGAAGCCATCAGAACTCTGCCAGAGCAGCAGTGTGTGTGTGTGTGTATGTATTAGTTAGGCATTGTATGTTTGTCTATACTTGTTAACCATGGTTATCCAGAACCCAACTGTGTCCATGTGGTTTCCTCATATTCTTAATGGTATGTAACAAGCAAAGACACAACAGCTATGCTGTACCATGTTTTCTAATTTATGTTGCAAACTGCCTGAGACTGTGAATCTGTCATTTGTATTTCTGTAAAATGCCATGCACATCTATTGCATTATAATAATAATGAATACTGCATGGGCTTGAACTATATTTTCTTTCCATTTGAATGATACAAGGCTAAAAAAGAAATCACAATAATGCTTATGGCCAATTGTGCAATGCTAAAAACAGGGTTAGAACATTCCTTTCTGAATCCCATATGTGGTCAGGCATTAGGATTACATACCCCTGTAACATTCTTAGCTTACACATGGAAGCTGAAAATGTTATTAATGGTCAAAAAGTCATCTGGCCTTTCAAAGATCCAGCTATATTTATTAGTCTCAGTGACCTGTCGAAGTGAATTCCATAGGCTGACTGTATATTGCGTAAATAAGTAGAGTATTTCCTTTTTAGTTTGTGTTAAATGCAAAGTCTTTTACATTCTCACTTTGCAGACAGGGTGAAAAGTAGCATCACGGTTAATTTTCTAAATGCTCTTCCTAACTTTTTACATGTCAATCAAATCACCTCTTATTCTTCTCCTGTCTCAATTAAAAAAAAGAAAAGGAGTACTTGTGGCACCTTAGAGACTAACAAATTTATTAGAGCATAAGCTTTCGTGAGCTACAGCTCACTTCATCGGATGCATTTGGTGGAAAAAACAGAGGAGAGATTTATATACACACACACAGAGAACATGAAACAATGGGTTTATGATACACACTGTAAGGAGAGTGATCACTTAAGATAAGTCATCACCAGCAGCAGGGGGGGGAAAGGAGGAAAACCTTTCATGGTGACAAGCAAGGTAGGCTAATTCCAGCAGTTAACAAGAATATCAGAGGAACAGTGGGGGGGGGGGTGGGAGGGAGAAATACCATGGGGAAATAGTTTTACTTTGTATAATGACTCATCCATTCCCAGTCTCTATTCAAGCCTAAATTAATTGTATCCAGTTTTCAAATTAATTCCAATTCAGCAGTCTCTCGATGGAGTCTGGTTTTGAAGCTTTTTTTGTTGAAGTATAGCCACTCTTAGGTCTGTGATTGAGTGACCAGAGAGATTGAAGTGTTCTCCAACTCGTTTTTGAATGTTATAATTCTTGATGTCTGATTTGTGTCCATTCATTCTTTTACGTAGAGACAGTCCAGTTTGACCAATGTACATGGCAGAGGGGCATTGCTGGCACATGATGGCGTATATCACATTGGTAGATGCGCAGGTGAACGAGCCTCTGATAGTGTGGCTGATGTGATTAGGCCCTATGATGGTGTCCCCTGAATAGATATGTGGACACAGTTGGCAGCGGGCTTTGTTGCAAGGATAGGTTCCTGGGTTAGTGGTTCTGTTGTGTGGTGTGTGGTTGCTGCTGATATTCTTGTTAACTGCTGGAATTAGCCTACCTTGCTTGTCACCATGAAAGGTTTTCCTCCTTTCCCCCCCCCTGCTGCTGGTGATGGCTTATCTTAAGTGATCACTCTCCTTACAGTGTGTATGATAAACCCATTGTTTCATGTTCTCTGTGTGTGTGTATATAAATCTCTCCTCTGTTTTTTCCACCAAATGCATCCGATGAAGTGAGCTGTAGCTCACGAAAGCTTATGCTCTAATAAATTTGTTAGTCTCTAAGGTGCCACAAGTCCTCCTTTTCTTTTTGCGAATACAGACTAACACGGCTGCTACTCTGAAACCTGTCTCAATTAAGTATTCCTCATCTCTTCTAAAACAAGGTGAGGGTTGGGATCGTAGCAATAAGTTGAGGATCAGAACCCCTGTCCTGAACAATTAATATGGATTATGTCCTTGACCTTGTCCACAGCAACTAAAGCCATGCTGATTCCACACAGTGCTGTTTGAAACAAAATGTGGATGGGCATTCCAATTTAAGGTACTTGTGAAAATAGGAATATTTTTGACATCTGCAGGTAACAACAGCTACTGGATTTGTTACATTCTATATGTTTACCCATGCCTTTTCCTTGAGCATTCACAGTAGCTAAATATGACACACATGGGTTTCAAATGTCATTTTGAACTATGGTGTTGTGATATATAGCAATAATCTCTGGACTTTCATGTGTCTCTCTGTCCTCCCAGACATTGCCGAATGCTGGATTGAATGTCATTGTCCAACATGCTCAGAAGCATGTGTTCCTGTCACTCTCTAGTGGCTGCAGCTTTCAGTGGACATATGTCCCAAGAAAGAGGGGAAGGCAATAGAGAAATGAGGAAGAGGGGTAAAATACTTATGGTAACGCAACCCCCACAATCAGGAATTATTTTCACGGGTACCAGCTACTAAGCTTTCAATTAACTACAAATAAAAACAAATGCCTTCCACAAAACACTAAATACAATTAATAAAAGTCTTAGCAAAATAAGCCCTTTAATGGAAAAGGGAACTCAGGATGTCTGAGTCTGAGCTGTCCCTTCTCACATCTATCCCTGCCCCAGGCCATATATGTTTAGGGAGCTCCCATTTTCCCACAGCAGAAGCTGGGGATAGTAGGTCAGTTTTAGTGAGAGGCCCTGGGGTTTTGAACCTCCCCTTTCATTCTGACCCACCATTCTCACTCCCACTTCCCCGCCAATTCTACTCCCCATCCCCTGTAACTACAAAGAGGTGCTAATAGCGTAATGCCAGCTAATCTTTCCTTGCTCCAACAGAGACGAAGGGCCAGGTTCTGGCACCCTTGCTCACATCAAGTACTCTGAATAATCCCACTGATTCCAGGGGTGCTAGTCACATAACAAGGTATTACTCAATCTGAGTCAGGATGGCAGAAATTGGTCGTTGCTATCTTCTCTGCAAAGCTCCCTTAAAACCACTCCAGGGTTTAAACTGAGACAAAATGAACAGTTCTCATACCATTGTCTCCTATGCATTAGTGCATTGTCTTATCAGCTAAGCCATTAGGCTGTCCAAACTCTTTGGCTATACCATGGGTGACAATCAGGATCCAGATACCTCAAAGGGAGAACCTAGGGGGTTTTGAACCCAAGAATAAGCAATTGAATCAGCTGATTGCATACAATGTTGTTGAGCTATAAAAGTATGTTGGGAAGGATCTCTTATGAAAGCTTGTAATGTACTGAACTTGATGGTTATCCTTGATGAAATGTATACATACTGGTTATGTATTTGGGTATCTCTACAACTGTGCTCATAATTTGTGCTGTAACATTCAGCTCCATCTCACAGTGGTGTACTGGGTAGTCAGATAGGGAGGGACTACTTCCCCAGCCAGATGAAGCTAGCTACAGGCACCTAGCATTGTACAACCCAGGAAAAGACGAAAGATGGGCCATTCAAGTTAATGGGGAAACACTGACACAACTTGAAACTGAAAAGAAAACCCGGGTCTTAGAAAACTAAAAGGGAAGCGGACCAATCGGGGCTCCTTCTGAGCTGCAATGTCTGCTCTGCAAAAATCCCAGACATTTCTTATTAGAGCATAAGCTTTCGTGAGCTACAGCTCACTTCATCGGATGCATAATTTGTTAGTCTCTAAGGTGCCACAAGTACTCCTTTTCTTTTTGCGAATACAGACTAACACGGCTGCTACTCTGAAACCAGACATTTCTTGTAAACCTCCCTCCCCCCCCCCACACACACCCTTCAGCTTTCCCTTCCCCCGGCAGTGTCCTCTTTTGGGGAACTTGAAATATGGTAAACCTATCTGAGCCACAGTGGCATATTAACAGGTTTCAGAGTAGCAGCCGTGTTAGTCTGTATCTGCAAAAAGAAAAGGAGTACTTGAGGCACCTTAGAGACTAACAAATTATTTGAGCATAAGCTTTCGTGAGCTACAGCTCACTTCATCGGATGCATGCAATGGAAAATACAGTGGGGAGATTTATATACACAGAGAACATGAAACAATGGGTGTTACCATAAACACTGTAACAAGAGTGATCAGGTAAGGTGAGCTATTACAAGCAGGAGAGCGGGGGGGGGGGAGGAATAAACCTTTTATAGTGATAATCAAGGTGGGCCATTTCCAGCAGTTGACAAGCATGTCTGAGGAACAGTGGCGGGGGAAGGGGAGGGGGAATAAACATGGGGAAATAAGAAAAGGAGTACTTATGACACCTTAGAGACTAACAAATTTATTTGAGCGTAAGCTTTCGTGAGCTACAGCTCACTTCATTGGAAATGGTTTTACTTTGTGTTATGACACATCCACTCCCAGGCTTTATTCAACCCTAAGTTAATTGTATCCAGTTTGCAAATGAATTCCAATTCAGCAGTCTCTTGTTGGAGTTTGTTTTTGAAGTTTTTTGTTGAAGGTTTTTGTTTTAGGTCTGTAATCGAGTGACCAAAAAGATTGAAGTGTTCTCCGACTGGTTTTTGAATGTTATAATTCCTGACATCTGATTTGTGTCCATTTATTCTTTTACATAGAGACTGTCCAGTTTGGTCAATGTACATGGCAGGGGGCGTTGCTGGTACATGATGGCATATATCACATTAGTAGATGTGCAGGTGAACAAGCCTCTGATAGTGCGGCTGATGTGATTAGGCCCTATGATGGTTTCAGAGTAGCAGCCATGTTAGTCAGTATTCGCAAAAAGAAAAGGAGTACTTGTGGCACCTTAGAGACTAACAAATTTATTAGAGCATAAGCTTTCGTGAGCATCCGATGAAGTGAGCTGTAGCTCTCGAAAGCTTATGCTCTAATAAATTTGTTAGTCTCTAAGGTGCCACAAGTACTCCTTTTCTTTTAGGCCCTATGATGGTGTCCCCTGAATAAATATGTGGACACAGTTGGCAATGGGCTTTGTTGCACATTTCTAGTGGCATATTAAGGCACCCAAGATTACAGGGCAGACAATGACAGAACTCCTTACTGGTCTGTGTGATCCCCAAAATGTTACTGGTTATTCTGAAGAGATCATCCTGACATTAATTGTAACTCATTGTCTTTGACTTCCCGCCAAACAATTTAGAGACCCTTTCAGAATGTAAAGCCTGTAATACTTTAAGGGCAGACGTTGAATTTATCCATTGATTTGTATTTAAGAAGCACTGACCTCTGAGATTGAAATTTTGCCACAAGCATCATGGAATTCTGCCTATTTGCTCCAGTTTTTCATGTTTAGAGCTATTCTTTCATTGATTCAATTTCAGGAGAACATACACTTGTTCATAAATGTTTTACAACAGTGCTGTTTAGCAGCCCTAGATGCTTAAATTGCATCGAAAGGTTAAACCTAATTCTCAGAGCGATTGTAGACAATGTTAGGAATTTTATTCCTCTCCACTTATATTGAGCTATTCATCTTGTTGTTCTGAGTGAGAAATGTCTAACGCTAGAAAATATCATTTCAGTACAAGTTGTTGTGTGGTGATAGATTTGATACAATCCCAGAGAGACTGACATGTGCTGATGATTATATTCAAACCTCTGGTAGGTAAGCGATCTCTGAACATGTGGCCCTGAGCATAATGAGAATGGAATTCCTATCTTGATAGCTAAGTTTCCAGTGCTTCTCCCCAGTTTAGGCAGCTTGTGTGAGCCTGTGTGGGGGACAGTTTATGGTGTGTCATATTATTTCTACTCCAGAAAAACAGAAGAAATACGAGCATACATATTGTTCTCATGAGGTTCCCATTGTGATTTGTTAGTCTCTAAGGTGCCACAAGTACTCCTTTTCTTTTTGCGAATACAGACTAACACGGCTGCTACTCTGAAACCTGTCATTGTGATTAATGCTATTAATATTCGTAGGTCTTGTTTTTGTACTAAAAATCATGTAGCCAGTAGTTCTTTGCTCAGAAGAGTTCTTCATTACTTTTGAGAAGCCACAACTACAAAGAAACTACAAATGTAATTTGTTTAACACTGCTTCTGCTTGAGGGTAGATTTATTTAGTCCTCTAAAAGTGAGTGCAGCCTTAGTTGGAGGGTGGCTTCTATTCCATTTGTTATGACAATATGTGCTTGGAACAGGATATAGAAGATTATATAGACCTGAATTCATTTCTGTTGTTCTCTGCAAAGCTGCAGTAAACTACCTATTGTCTAATAAAGGAGGAAACAGCAAAGCTGTAATTCAAATTGGGGTCTTTCCAAAACAAGAGTATGGGGGGAAATCTGTCAACCACCATTATAATGTTATATAAATCACATGTGCTTTGTTTTTTTTAATTCTTGAGATTTTTCAAAAGGTATAATTTTATGTGAAATAATTTGAGAAGTTCACTTTGATATAAAAGGCATATATTGCATGCAGGAGGTTACATAATTTCTATATATAGCTGCAAAAGACTCTGCTTCTTCCTCCTTTAAATCAGGGGAGGAATCTAAATACATAATGGTGTATGTATATATTCATGTAATATGTACACACACTGTTGTAATGCAGCATATAATTGTAGTTTTCTGCATACACAGGACCACAATACTTGGAAGTAACTTCACTGTTGCTATAAATACATTTATACCAACTCTTCCAACTGCATCACTATCTGCAGTGCAGAATGATCCCATGGCACTTGGAACTTTTTACCCATCAGCTGTCCTGCTTGAAACCATTTACAGGCATGTAAAACAGTTTCAATTACAGTTCAATATAATTGTTTTCCTAATAAACACTTTTGCATGAAATTCTGTCATTCCTGATGTTTAATGTTCTTTCTTTTCACAGATATAAAATGAATTGTCTTGGCTACCAGTACCAACATTTTGCTCTCGCTCACTCTTCCTCCCTTCAAAAACACACACAGCAGTATTGTGACAATCAATCAAAATTATTGTAATAATATTTTTCAATGTAGGCTTCACAGACACTCTCATTTAAACTAACTATAGGAATTTTGAATAGTGTTAGAGCTGCAGAGTGGGAATCAGAATTCCTAGGGTCTCTCTTTATCTCTCTCACTGACTGAGAAGTGGCAGAATCTCTATCCCATTTTCCACACTGTATACATAAACAACAGGTGTCCAAAATTCATCAGCATTCAGCACGAGCCCATTCTTCCTGAAATTTTCCTTTTTCCTTAAGAAAACTAAAATACAAATCTCAGCTTCCTCCTTATATTGCTGTATCTAGGGATTTTTCTGAAAGACTTCTTATTTTCTACCCAATCTTTCTGAGAGAGAAAGAGACAAAAATTTTTATACTCCCAGGTTGCACCTAATAGGACATACCTACTCTGGATATCAGGGTGAATCAGCAAAATAGCTCTGCTTTTCTGTGCAGGTACCTAATTTCTAAGGCCATGTGCCATTCCTTGTGTCATCATGAAACTCATTTAACCTTTCCGCATCTCAGTTTCTCTGTCTGTAAATTAAGTATACTAAAACCTATTCCAACAGAGCTCTGTGTAGCTAAGTAGAATAATATTTGTCAAGTGCTTTGAGATCCTCAGCTGAAACACCCTGTAGACTTGCAAAGTATTATTTTTAGATCACACAATGTAAAGTGAAGCAGAGAGTAAACTCAGTTTGGCTTTAGTAACAAATGAGATGAAGCAGCAATGCTAGGAATACACAGTACCATAAATATACGCAGTAGCCCTACCAACCTCATAGTTGTTTGCAGCTAATAGTCTCCGTTTCCTCAGTTTTCAGGTCAGGACAAATAGAGACTCTAATCATACCTGAAGATACATTTATTGCTCTCTGACAAGCTAGCTGTTAGCAACCTTTGCAAGTATATAAAATACAACTTTTCTGCATGACAGTAAGAAAAAATGCATGTCTCTGTGAGTGTGAAAAAATAGCCTCCTTTTCTATATATTTCACATCTGCAAAAGGCACATGATGAAACAGATTCATGATGACAGTGTGTGTTCTTCTCTCTCTCACACTTATGATTCTACTAGCATTGTTATAAGTGAAGGAGAATGGCAGTATTTTCATAGAATCATAGGACTGGAAGGGACCTTGAGAGGTCATCTAATCCAGTCCTCTGCACTCATGGCAGGACTTAGTATTATCTAGACCATCCCTGAAAGGTGTTTGTCTAACCTGCTCTTAAAAATCTCCAATGATGGAGATTCCACAACTTCCCTAGGCCATTTATTCCAGTGCTTAACCACTCTGACAGTTAGGAAGTTTTTCCTAATGTCCATCCTAAACCTCCCTTGCAATGTAAGCCCATTTCTTCTTGTCCTATCCTCAGAGGTTGAGAAGAACAACAATATCCTGTCCTTGGTCTTCCTCTTGCTTCTAATGTATTTGTAGAATGCTTTGGGTATACAGCTGTCAAGTCCTAAGTAGTATTATTAGGATAGCACTTACCTGACCTGAACCATATATGCAATCTGTAATTATTCCACATTCTCTAACACCAGAATTACTCAACCTATTAAACAGCTTTACTCAGATATCAATTAACAAAATGGGAATTTGGGGTACAGAAGAAATGCAGTAATGGGGCCTGTTTGATTAACACTGATATGTTCAAAGGTACAGAAATTGAGATGCATTTAATCATAGAATATCAAGGTTGGAAGGGACCTCAGGAGGTCATCTAGTCAAACCCCCTGCTCAAAGCAGGACCAATCCCCAACTAAATCATCCCAGCCAGGGCTTTGTCAAGCCTGACCTTAAAAACCTCTAAGGAAGGAGATTCCACCACCTCCCTAGGTAACCCATTCCAGTGCTTCACCACCCTCCTAGTAAAGAAGTTTTTCCTAATATCCAACCTAAACCTCCCCCACTGCAACTTGAGACCATTACTCCTTGTTCTGTCATCTGGTACCACTGAGAACAGTCTAGCTCCATCCTCTTTGGAACCCCTGTCATAAAAATGAAGGGAAGGGTAAACACTTTTAAAATCCCTCCTGGCCAGAGGAAAAACCCTTTCACCTGTAAAGGGTTAAGAAGCTAGGATAACCTCGCTGGCACCTGACCACAATGACCAATGAGGAGACAAGATACTTTCAAAGCTGGAGGGAGGGAGAAACAAAGGGTCTGTCTGTCTGTGTGATGCTTTTTCTGGGGACAGAACAGGAATGGAATCTTAGAATTTAGTAAGTAATGTAGCTAGATATGCGTTAGATTATGATTTCTTTAAATGGCTGAGAAAATTAAGCTGTGCTGAATAGAATGGATATTCTTGTCTTTGTGTCTTTTTGTAACTTAAGGTTTTGCCTAGAGGGATTCTCTATGTTTTGAATCTAACTACCCTGTAAGGTATTTACCATCCTGATTTTACAAAGGTGATTCTTTTTACTGTTTCTTCTATTAAAATTCTTCTGGTAAGAAACTGAACGCTTTTTTCACTGTTCTTAAGATCCAAGGGTTTGGTTCTGTGGTCACCTATGCAAATTGGTGAGGATTTTTATCAAACCTTCCCCAGGAAAGAGGGTAAAAGATTTAGAAAACTTTAGATGTTTCCAAACAGACGCTTTCCTAATAATAATAATACTGGTTGGACGTTTGGTGGTGGCAGCGAAAGTCCAAGGGCAAAAGGTAAAATAGTTTGTACCTTGGGGAAGTTTGGTAAAGCTGGTAAAAGTAAGCTTAGGAGGTTTTCATGCAGGTCCCCACATCTGTACCCTAGAGTTCAGAGTGGGGAAGGAACCTTGACATGGTGGCAGAGTGGTGGGATTAACTTGAAATCATTTTGAGATCAATTTGAGATTTTTTGAACCAGAAACACAGATTTTAAAAGGGAATTTTTTTTCCTCTGGGCTGCTGGAAAGCAGGTTTCCAACTGGAAGTAGTTGGAGTCTTTCTCTCTGCTTTGGGGCCAGAGCAGAGACAAAAGGGAATTGTCTTTTGTGAGCTGGAGTTTTCTCTACCTAAAGGCAGGATAGTTAACCTCCTGCAGGGAAATTCACAAGTCTTCACAGACCTGAAGTTTTTTTTTCCTAAGAGCAACTAGCGGGGTTTTCTGCTATTTGCCTGGAACCAAAGGTGTTAGGGTTTTTTTTTTTTTTATTTTTCTGTAGGCTGACAATCACTATCAGAGAATATAGGTATCCTATTACAGCACAGCAAAATTTTACAAGCCAAGTTTTGTTTGTTTTATTTCTAACCCTTGGGTGTAAAGTTAGTAAAAAAACCAGAGAGATAAAAGATGACAGAAACCAAGACACTACACAAATTGGAGTTAGCCAGAATGGAGGCAGTGAGAGAGGCAGAATGACACTGAGAGGCTGCTCACAGGAGAGAAATGGAGGCAAAGGACAAAGAAAGGGAGGCAGCGAAAGAGGCAGAAGAACACCAAGCGGCTGTCCACAGGAGAGCAATGGAGGCCAAGGACAAAGAACTGGAGGAGAAGGAAAAAGAGAGGAAGCATGTGAAGGAGGAGAAGGAAAAAGAGAGGAAGCATGCACTGGAGATGGAGAAGGCAAAGGCTCAGCAGAATATACCAACAAACCCTAGCAATCCTTCTCCAGGTACCACTTCCCATTCCAGAAAGTTCCCCACCTACAAGGCAGGCGATGATACCGAGGCCTTCTTAGAAAACTTCGAAAGGGCCTGTCTTGGGTACAGCATCTCTACAGACCAATACATGGTAGAGCTGAGGCCACAGCTCAGTGGATCCTTAGCTGAGGTGGCGGCTGAAATGCCTAAGGAACACATGAACAAGTTTGAACTGTTTAAAACTAAAGCAAGAGTCAGAATGGGGCTAACACCCGAGCATTCATGTTGACGGTTCAGAGCCCTAAGGTGTAAACCAGACGTGTCATTTACCCGACATGCCTACCAAATTGTGAAACATTGGGATGCCTGGATATCAGGAGCAAGTGTTAAATCTCCAGCAGATTTTCCCTTCCTAATGCAAATGGAACAGTTCTTAGAGGGTGTTCCTGAAGAAATAGAAAGATACATCCTAGATGGAAAGCCCAAAACTGTAATCGAGGTGGGGGAGATTGGAGCCAAATGGGTGGAGGTGGCAGAAAAGAAAAAAACTAGTAGCAGTTGGGGCGAATATCAGAAGAGGCAAACTGGAACAAAATGGGTGGAGGGAGGAGAGAGGAACAATCCTGGTTGCAGTTGGAGCAGAGACCAGAAGGGACAACCTCAGACCACACCCTACTACCGGGAGCCGCCCAAGCCCCACCTACCCCCCCAAGGAACCCTCCAGCCACCTTATCATCCTGCCACACTGTTCTGCAGCAACCCACCTCGCCCCACTGACCCGTCAGCTGGACGATATTTTAAATGTAACGAGCCGGGGCATGTAAAGGCCAACTGCCCCAAGAACCCCAACAGATTACAGTTCATTGCACTGGAATCACACCAGAGGTCCTCAGGCCCAGATACCTCCCAGATACCCTTGGAGTGGAGGGAAACTGAGTGTGGGCGGGAAGAAGGTCACCGCATGGAGGGACACTGGAGCACAAGTGTCGGCTATCCATGCTTCCTTGTGGACCCCAATTTAATCAACCCAGAGATCCAAGTGACGATTCAACCCTTCAAGTCCAACTCTTTCAATTTGCCTATAGCCAAGTTGCTTGTCCAGTACAAGGGCTGGTCAGGAATGTGGACTTTTGCAGTCTATGATGATTATCCCATCCCCATGCTGTTGGGGGAAGACTTGGCCAATCACGTGAAGTCAGCCAAGAGGGTCACCTGCAGCCAGGCTAAACAGGCCGTCACACCCAGCTCTGTTCCGGAAACTTCTACCAGGACCCAGTCAGAGGTGATGGACCCGGACACCAGGCCAATGTCTGCAACAGCAGTAGTGGATCCAGTCCCAGAACCGGAACCGGCAGAACAACCAGCACCAGACCCATTGCCAGCACTGAATCCAGTACTTGCAACCCCAACACCAGAGGGCCCCACCGAACCTGAACCGGCAGCAGCCGATAACCCTACACAAGCGGCTCAGCCAGAGCTTGAACCCCAATATAGTGCACCAGTGGAGAGCGGTTCACCGTCAACGGAAACACCCCCATCCCCTACATCGCTTCCAGAGGGACCAAGCATAGGTCCACAATCCAATGAGGAAGTGATTTCTCCAGCGTCAAGGGAACAGTTCCAGACCGAACAGGAAGTAGATGAAAGCCTGCAGAGAACTTGGACGGTGGCACGGAGCAGCCCACCGCCTCTCAGCTCTTCTAATCGATCCAGATTTGTTGTAGAAAGAGGACTTTTATACAAGGAAACTCTTTCTGGTGGACACCAGGAAGACTGGCATCCTCAGAGGTAGTTCCAACTAAGTACCGGGTCAAGCTCTTGAGCTTAGCCCACGATCATCCTAGTGGCCATGCTGGCATGAACAGGACCAAAGACCATTTGGGGAGGTCATTCCACTGGGAGGGAATGGGCTAGGATGTTTCTACCTATGTCTGGTTTTGTGAGGTATGCCAAAAAGTGGGAAAACCCCAAGACCAGGTCAAAGCCCCTCTCCAGCCATTCCCCATCATTGATGTTCCATTTCAGCGAGTAGCTGTGGATATTCTGGGTCCTTTTCCAAAAAAGACACCCAGAGGAAAACAGTACATACTGACTTTCATGGATTTTGCCACCCCACGGCCAGAAGCAGTGGCTCTAAGCAACACCAGGGCTAGAAGTGTGTGCCAGGCCCTAGCAGACATTTTTGCCCGGGTAGGTTGGCCCTCCGACATCCTCACAGATGCAGGAACTAATTTCCTGGCAGAAACTATGGAAACTTTGGAAAGCTCAGGGGGTAAATCACTTGGTTGCCACTCCTTACCATCATCAAACAAATGGCATGGTGGAGAAGTTTAATGGAACTTTGGGGGCCATGATTCGTAAATGAGCACTCCAATGATTGGGACCTAGTGTTGCAGCAGTTGCTCTTTGCCTACGGAGCTGTACCACATCCTAGTTTAGGGTTTTGAACTTGTATATGGCCGCGAGGTTAAGGGGCCGTTACAGTTGGTGAAGCAGCAATGGGAGGGATTTAAACCTTCTCCAGGAACTAACATTCTGGACTTTGTAACCAACATACAAAACACCCTCCGAACCTCTCTAGCCCTTGCTAAAGAAAACCTACAGGATGCTCAAAAAGAGCAAAAAACCTGGTATGACAAACATGCCAGAGAGCATTCCTTCAAAGTAGGAGACCAGGTCATGGTCTTAAAGGCGCTCCAGGCCCATAAAATGGAAGCGTCATGGGAAGGGCCATTCACGGTCCAGGAGCGCCTGGGAGCTGTTAATTATCTCATAGCATTCCCCACCTCCAACCGAAAGCCTAAGGTGTACCATATTAATTCTCTAAAGCCCTTTTATTCCAGAGAATTAAAAGTTTGTCAATTTACAGCCCAGGGAGGAGATGACGCTGAGTGGCCTGAAGGTGTCTACTTCGAAGGGAAAAGTGCTGATGGCGTGGAAGAGGTGAACCTCTCCATGACCCTCAGGCGTATGCAGCGACAGCAGATCCAGCTGTGCACTACATACGAGGCAACGTTCTCAGCCACCCCAGGACTGACTGAATGGGCATATCACTCCATTGACACAGATAATGCTCACCCAATTAAAGTCCAATCTTAGCGGGTGTCTCCTCAAGCTAAAACTGCTATAGAATGGGCGATCCAGGATACGTTACAGATGGGTGTAATCCACCCCTCTGGCAGTGCATGGGCATCTCCAGTGGTTCTAGTTCCCAAACCAGATGGGGAGATACGTTTTTGCATGGACTACTGTAAGTTAAATGCTGTAACTCGCCCAGACAACTATCCAATGCCACGCACAGATGAACTATTAGAGAAACTGGGACGGACCCAGTTCATCTCTACCTGGACTAACCAAGGGGTACTGGCAGGTACCGCTAGATGAATCCGCCAAGGAAAGGTCAGCCTTCACTACCCATGTTGGGCTGTATGAATTTAATGTACTCCCTTTTGGGCTGCGGAATACCCCCGCCACCTTCCAAAGACTTGTAGATGGTCTCCTAGCGGGATTAGGAGAATATGCAGTTGCCTACCTTGACGATGTGGCCATATTTTCGGATTCCTGGGCAGAACACCTGGAACATCTAGAAAAAGTCTTTGAGCGCATAAGGGAGTCAGGACTAACTGTTAAGGCTAAGAAGTGTCAAATAGGCCTAAACAGAGTGACTTGCCTTGGACACCAGGTGGGTCAAGAAACTATCAACCCCCTACAGGCCAAAGTGGATGCTATCCAAAAGTGGCCTGTCCCCAAGTCAAAGAAACAGGTTCAATCCTTCTTACGCTTGGCTGGTTATTATAGACTATTTGTACCGCAGTACAGCAAAATCACCGCCCCATTGACAGACCTAACCAAAAAGAAACCGCCAAATGCCGTTCAGTGGACCGAAGAGTGTCAGAAGGCCTTTAACCAACTTAAAGCGACACTCATGTCTGACCCTGTACTAAGGACCCCAGACTTCGACAACCCGTTCCTAGTAACCACGGATGCGTCCAAGCGTGGTGTGGGAGCAGTTTTAATGCAGGAAAGACTGGATCAAGAATTCCACCCTGTAGTGTTTTTCAGCAAAAAACTGTCTGAGAGGGAAATCAACTGGTTAGTCAGTGAAAAAGAATGTTACGCCATTGTCTACGCTCTGGAAAAGCTACGCCCATATGTTTGGGGACAGCGTTTCCACCTGCAAACTGACCATGCTGCGCTACGGTGGCTTCGTACTGCCATGGGAAATAACAAAAAACTTATTCAGTGGAGTTTAGCTCTCCAAGATTTTGATTTTGACATCCAACACATCTCAGGAGCTGCTAACAAAGTGGCTGATGCACTCTCCCGTGAAAGTTTTCCAGAATCAACTGGTTAAAATCGTCCTTGAGATGTGGAAAATATTGTTAGTCTTTATATACTTGGTAGTATATTTAGAGGTGTGTGTGTCTTATTAACTCTGTTTTTTCCTAGAGCTCCAGGAGGAAATCCCAGCCAGCGTTTCACCCTATCTGTGATTTCGGGTGCGTGTCATAAAAATGAAGGGAAGGGTAAACACCTTTAAAATCCCTCCTGGCCAGAGGAAAAACCCTTTCACCTGTAAAGGGTTAAGAAGCTAGGATAACCTCGCTGGCACCTGACCACAATGACCAATGAGGAGACAAGATACTTTCATTGCTGGAGGGAGGGAGAAACAAAGGGTCTGTGTCTGTCTGTGTGATGCTTTTTCTGGGGACAGAACAGGAATGGAGTCTTAGAACTTAGTAAGTAATTAGCTAGATATGCGTTAGATTATGATTTCTTTAAATGGCTGAGAAAATTAAGCTGTGCTGAATAGAATGGATATTCTTGTCTTTGTGTCTTTTTGTAACTTAAGGTTTTGCCTAGAGGGATTCTCTATGTTTTGAATCTAATTACCCTATAAGGTATTTACCATCCTGATTTTACAGAGGTGATTCTTTTTATTGTTTCTTCTATTAAAATTCTTCTGGTAAGAAACTGAATGCTTTTTTCATTGTTCTTAAGATCCAAGGGTTTGGGTCTGTGGTCACCAATGGAAATTGGTGACGATTTTTATCAAACCTTCCTCAGGAAGGGGGGGTGCAAGGTTTTGGTGAGGATTTTGGGGGGAAAGACGTTTCCAAACAACGCTTTCTCAAAAATAAACCCGGTTAAACGTTTGGTGGTGGCAGTGGAAGTCCAAGGACAAAGGGTAAAATAGTTTGTACCTTGGGGAAGTTTTAACCTAAGCTGGTATAAGTAAGCTTAGGAGGTTTTCATGCAGGTCCCCACATCTGTACCCTAGAGTTCAGAGTGGGGAAGGAACCTTGACAACCCCCTTTCAGGTAGTTGAAAGCAGCTATCAAATCCCCCCTCATTCTTCTTTTCTGCAGACTAAATAATCCAAGTTCCCTCAGCCCCTCCTCATAAATCATGTGCTCCAGCCCCCTTGACAAGAAAGAGCCTGGAAACATGAAGGTAGGGCAGGAAACACACCCTTAGGGAGGTCTTGTTCGGGATTTAAGCAATTGTCATAGTTAATTTCCTGGGACAGGCTTCTCATCTTACTTAGTGCAATTTACACCAGTGTAAATCAGTAATAATGCCACTGAAGTAACCAGGGTCATGCCAGTATGAAACTGCCCATATTCTAATTAAATTACTAGTTAGGACTTAAAATGAGACAAAATTAGAGAAACAATAAAAGATAATGGAGAAATACAGTTTAGTGTTAGGTGAAACTGAATGGAATAAAGCAACTATGGGGAAGGGCAAAACAGGAAAATGGAAAAAGTTCACTGCTAAATTATATATGTCCCAGGTTAAGTGTGCTATCTAGTAATAAACAGAGTAGAATAAAAAAGGCTAAGGTGGATGAAAATAAAAGTGCAAAAAGTCTTTAAAATAAATTAGAGGTATCTGCAAAAACTGAGGGCCCGATTGCATTTCCACTGAAGTCATGATGAGTGTTAAGTCAATAGGCATATGACTCATCCGGAGCAGACACAAAATAAAATTAGGAGGCATGATAAGGAAATTGAAAATGGAGCATTAAAATACAAAGGAGGTTTATTAGGTGCTCCAATTTATCCTTATTCATAATAAAAATAAAAGTAACTGAAAGGCAACAAATTTAAAACTGGTAAACACTTTTAACACAACATATAAAGTTACCAGTGGAACTGGTTGGATTGTGTCCTAAGAACTAAGTAATATTCTAAAAGAGGATAAGACATTTATATGAATAATGAGAACATGCACAATTACTTTAGATAGGATAAAAAAATTATAGGGGATAAAAAAACCTCATGCTTAAGATTGTAAGTCAACTACTAACTGTTATAGGAGGATTAGGAGGAAAGTTCTATGAATAGGTTATTCCATAGCAGTCCATTGTAGGGATTTTTGCACCTTTCTCTGGCAGAGACAAGATACTGGATTAGACAGACTGGTCTGATCAATATACCAATTCCTATGTTCCTCTATTCTCACAGATGATTTACTGACTGAAGAGGTAGATGATGCTAAAATAATAATAATAATAATAATAATGAATTATTTACTCTAGTCTTTAAAAGGCAAATGTGTGACGCATACCAAAACCACCCAGGAATTTTACTGGGGAAGAAGGAAATACTGAAACAAATTGGGATTATGCTAGAATATATAGTAAATAAATTAAAATTACCTAAAGACTGACAAAATTACAGAACCAGATAGTAGCCATAGAGGAAAGCTGAAGAAACTGGCAAAAGAGATAAGTGAAGTCACAATAAATATAATTAAAATATATTTGGAAAAATAAGGTACTTATAAACTAAAGAAAATCTAATGTAACATCTACATGCAAGAAGTATCAATAAAATATCCAGGAATTTATCAATGAGATTTATTTTTAAAAATCACATATTTTTGTTGTATACTTGCATTGTGCTTTAGAAATATGTGGCCCAATCCTGCAACTGGAGCCAGGTGGCCATACCTTTATATCCACTGGGAAGCCCCATTGATACCAGCAAGGCTCTGCATTTTCCTAGGGCTCCACTCATATACACCTGATTGCATGACTGGGGCCTTCATGCATTATGAAAGGTGTTACGACACTGCTTTTCATATGTTCCCAGTCTTGTGAGTAAATATATAATCATACCCCAAAACTCCACTAACCCTAACTGCATCTCATTTACTGGATTCAGAGTAGCAGCCGTGTTAGTCTGTATTCGCAAAAAGAAAAGGAGTACTTGTGGCACCTTAGAGACTAACAAATGTATTAGAGCATAAGCTCTCGTGAGTTACAGCTCACTTCATCAAATGCATCCGATGAAGTGAGCTGTAGCTCACGAAAGCTTATGCTCTAATAAATTTGTTAGTCTCTAAGGTGCCACAAGTACTCCTTTTCATTTACTGGAGAGACTGGAACAATTTCTACTGAACAATTCTTAAAAAGAAAAGGAGTACTTGTGGCACCTTAGAGACTAACAAATTTATTTGAGCATAAGCTTTCGTGAGCTACAGCTCACTTCATCAGATGCATCCAGTAGCTCACGAAAGCTTATGCTCAAATAAATTTGTTAGTCTCTAAGGTGCCGCAAGTACTCCTTTTCTTTTTGCGGAGACTAACACGGCTGCTACTCTGAAACCTGAGCAATTCTTGTCTCTCATGTTTACTGGGCAGACGTTTTATAACAGGTGTCAGGTACCATCTAATATTCTGCAATGTATTGGTGGAGCCAAGTCCTGTCAGGTTTCTTATGTACATACTAGGATGCATTTTATTTGTAATGTTAAAAAATTCTAAACTTGTTGGGCAGATTTATATACTTATTTATTTTATTTACATTTTTACACCACTTAAGCTGTAGTTGCACATGATTGATAGATGATCTCAAAAATATATACGTCTCAAAATGCCAAAAGGAGTTCAACTGTAATAGGGGCTAATTGCTGGCCAAATGTATTTACTTAAAATCCAAACTATTATATACTGACTATATAAAAGGATTCAAAACTTATTGAAAAGAAATGAACTGCATAAATAAGACACATCTATTCACTGGATAAACCCTAGATAGTTAACATTTGCAAATGTATTAAATTAAAGGTGTTTCACTTATATTCATTATAGGATATTTTATTTTTGTCAAATTCAATCATTTGAAAGTATATACATTTGAATATGCATGGAGAACATAGGTACAGCTGTCTAGGTCCTTATATCTTATACTATTGCTGTATTGTCAAAATTCATTGCAAATACTATTAATTTTTTCCTCACAATACCCTGGTAGGGAAACATTCTTCTCATTTTACAGAGAGGTAAATCAGACAGGGAGAGGTTAAGTGTGACTTCCCAGGGTAACACAGGAAGTCGCTGATAGAGGCAGAAATTGAATTCAGGTGTTCCCAGTCCTAGGGCAGTACTTTAACCAGGGGATGCTGCTTGGCTTTACTGGTGTTAATCTGGAGTAGTTCGACTGCTGTGGAGTGACACGGGGCCGAACGGAGAGCGGAATCTGAGCCCCTCAATGTAACGCTGAGTGACAATATGCCAGGAGGACTTGGGGCACCTTAGAGACTAACACATTTATTGGAGCAAAAAGAAAAGGAGGACTTGTGGCACCTTAGAGACTAACACATTTATTAGAGCATAAGCTTTCCTGAGCGACAGCTCACTTCATCGGATGCATTTCCCTCTGTATTTTCCACCAAATGCATGCGATGAAGTGAGCTGTCGCTCAGGAAAGCTTACGCTCCAATAAATGTGTTAGTGTCTAGGGTGCCCCAAGTCGTCCTCTTCTTTTTTGCGAATACAGCCTAAGAGGGCTGCTCCTCTGAAACCTGACCATATACCATGTACCTTGTAGGCCCTTTGTTTTGAAATGTCACAGACGTTTTGCCTCCGAATCAAAACGTTTATGCAGGGGTCAACTTTGATTCTGGCACAATTTAAAGGCGAAACTGCCCTCTACGGCGCAAAGAGCAACCAACCCCGTCTTGGTTTGGGGCGGTCGAATTTCAAAGCGGGCCCCGGCCCGGGTTACACAAGGGCAGAAGCTGCCGCCGGGGGTCCCCACAGTAAAGCTGGCGCGGGATCGGTCACCGGCGGGGCCGATGCTAGACGTCACCTTCCCTCACCCCGCCGAGCAAAACGCAACGTCTCTGCCCCTACCCGCCTCGTGGCAGCCGCAGCAAACTCCGCTCCCGCGTCTCGGAGGGGAACAACGGCCAGGGTCACAGGCGGCGCCAGGGAGCCGCTCCAGCGCCCAGCCGGCGGGAGGAACGTGAAGCTAAGCGGGACCCGCCCCGCCTCGCCCCGCCCCCGAGCGCTCCCGGACCTTCAGCCCACCCCCGCCCGGGCCCCACTCCGGGGGGCGGCGCGCGCCCACCAGCTGGGGGAGCCGCCCGCGGGCCTCGGGTGCTCGGCGGGGCCGCCTTGCCGGCGCGGGAGAGGCGGCGCCAGCTCCCGCCCCTGCGCGGAGCCGGGAGAGAGGGACCCAGTCGCTCGCTCGCGGGCTCCAGCAGGCACCTGCCGCCGGCCAGCCGGGATCGGGCTGCAGCTCCCGGCGGGGCGGCCCCTCCCCGCGGCAGCCGGAGCCCTGCCCTCCTTTGCTGGGACCTTCGGAGCCAGCCGCCAAGTGGGAGCCCGGCGCTGTGCACGGGGTGTCTGTGGTGGGGCAGGCGCCTGCGCTCCCGGCTGATGCATCCACCAGCCGCAGCTTTTCCCCCAGGTACCGGCCAGTGCGGAGCGGGGGGGAGTAAAGTGCCCCCCGGGCCAGGATGAAGTTTGTGTGATGGGCATTGGGAGCCCCCGATCCCCGTGAGCTCAGTGGGTGGCGGCTGGCGGCAGGATGGAGCCCAGCCGTGCCCAAGCCCATGCGCTCTCCGGGGGGGCGGGGGCGATCGCCGCGCTCCGACTCCTCCTCGCTGCCCGGCAGCGCGTGTGGCGGGGCTGGGGGCAGACGGGGGGCTGGGCGCGGCGGCAGGAACTTTCTGTGCCCCCCCCCCTCCCCGAGCCTTTTCTCTCGTCTCCCGGCTGCCCGGGAGGCTCGCTAATAGCCTGCACGGCTGCGAGCAGCGAGCACTGCGGAGGGGCTCCCTAGCCCCCGTTTGGTTTCTGAGCAGAAAGGAGTCAGCAACTTCAATCAAGTGGGTGGCGGTGGGGGTGGGGGTCCCCTGCCGGTTGTTTTACGGAGCGGGAGCAAAGAGCGGCTGTTTGGACGCCAGCTCGCACTCGTTTCAGAGTAGCAGCCGTGTTAGTCTGTATTCGCAAAAAGAAAAGGAGGACTTGTGGCACCTTAGAGACTAACAAATTTATTAGAGCATAAGCTTTCGTGAGCTACAGAAGTGAGCTGTAGCTCACGAAAGCTTATGCTCTAATAAATTTGTTAGTCTCTAAGGTGCCACAAGTCCTCCTTTTCTTTTAGCTCGCACTCGGTCAGTCCCCTGGAGTTGGCAGCTCAAGGCGCGTGTGAGCTGAAATCCCCCACTAACGCTTTCCTCGGAGCGTCTGCAGGCTCCGGGCACAGCCCAGCCGCCTCCTCTCTGCCCCGGGCCAAACCAGAGGCGCCAGCAGCAGTAGCACCCAGAGTCCAGTCAGGTTTTTTCCTTCTGAGCTTTTGGGAGGTGTCGCCTCTCAGCCGCTCTTCCGCCTCCTCCCCGGGACTGCAAGGCAGAGGTGCTGGGCCTGGGGGTGCTGACACACCCCCTGGCTTGCAGTGCTTTCCATTAGATACAGGGGTTTGGTTCGACGGCTCTGAGCACCCCAGGCTGCAAGGGGAAGTTTATAGGGGCACCACATAATACCCTGCCGCAGGGTCCACTCAAAACCTGTCCCGGGGGTAAAATGCTGAGAAGTGTTTGTGTTGCTCTTTGAGGGTTGGCTGAGGGTGGGAGCTCTGATTGTCACTCGCTGTTGTGTGGCTTCCCCGGGCACTCTTTGCATGCCCACTGCAATGCTTGATTCTTCTCCTTTTCGGGTATATTCCTCTCTTTTTTGTTGTTGATTGCATTTTTTTAAATAGGAATGTGAACAGATGCATATTTAAATTCAGACAAAATGTATTGAAAATGAGTGGGGTCTCCATTTCCATGGACCTTTCGTTTGATGGAATCTCATATAAATCGGAAAGCCTTCGTTGTTGTGGACTAGATCAGAGGTTCTCAAACTGGGGCTGGGACCCCTCAGGGGGTTGCGAGTTGTCAGCCTCCACCCCAAACCCTGCTTTGCCTCCAGCATTTCGGATGGTGTTACATATATAAAAAGTGTTTTTTAATTTATAAGGAGGGTCGCAGTCAGAGGCATGCAATGTGAAAGGGGTCACCAGTACAAAAGTGTGAGAACTGCTGCACTAGATGCTTTCCACCTGCAATTAGTGCGGTATAAATTTTCATTATTTTACATAAAATGATATATGTGTGTGTTGATAAATTAGAAATCAGTTGGCCCCATTGAAGACTTTGTTCACTGTGCTGTCTATAATATCTTAATTGCAGATCTCTCCTTTCCCTTGAGGAGCTATGGCTTTTAACTCCCTTATGATGCCGGGCGTTAAAACCTCATTTGAAGTTTAAATGGTAAATAGGGTTGCAGGCTTTCTACTTGCAGAAAACTGAACACCCTTGCCCCACCCCTACTCTGAGGCCCCACCCCTTCTCACTCCATCCCCCATCCTCCCTCTGTTGCTCACTCTCCCCCACCCTCAATCACTCACTCATTTTCACCGGGCTGGGGGTTCGGGTACAGGAGAGGGTGAGGGCTCTGGCTGGGAGTGAGGGCTCTGGGGTGGGGCCAGAGATGAGCGGTTCAGGGTGCGGGAGAGGGCTCTGGGCTGGGAAGGGAGTTGGGGTGTGGGAGGGGGTGAGGGCTCTGGGGTGGGGGTGGAGTTGAGGGGCTTGGTGTGCAGGAGTGGGCTCTGGTTTGGGACCGATGGATTTGGAGTGCAGGAGGGGGCTATGGGCTGGGGCAGGAGGTTGGGGTGTGGGGGGGGGCCCCAGGCTGGGGTAGGGGCTTGGGGTGCAGGGGTAGTGGGCTCTGGCTGGGGGTGCAGGCTCTGGTGTGGGGTCAGGGTGAGGGGTTTGGTGTACAGGAGGGGGTTCCGGGGGGGGCGAGAGGTTGGGAGTGCGGGAGAGGGTGCGGGCTCTGGGAGGGAATTTGGGTGCAGGAGGGGGTATGGGCTGGGGCAGAAGGTTGGGGTGCAGAAGAGGGTTTGGGGTATGGGCTCCAGGAGGGAGTTTGGGTGTGGGAGGAGGCTCAAGGCTGGGGGAGGGGCTTGGGGCGCAGGAGGGGTTTTGGGGTGCAGACTTCAGGTGAGGCTTACCTCAGGTTCTTGGCCAATGGGAGCTGCAGATCCGGCGCTCGGGACAGTGGCAGTGTATGGAGCCCCCATGGCCGCCCCTGCACCTAGGAGCCAGAGGGAAATGCCAGCCGCTTCCAGGAGCTGCTGGGGTCGGGCAGGCACCCTGCCTGCCCTGCTGCTAGCAGCCAACCGGACTTTTAAGGGTCCGGTCAGCAGTGCTGACCAGAGTTGCCAGAGTCCCTTTGCGATCGGGATTTCGGCCGAAAACCGGAGGCCTGGGAACCCTAGTGGTAAACTGTAAATAACTACATTGCGACTCTGGACAGCTTTGGTGACATTAAGAGTTTTGCTCTTGCACAACTGGAAGCACATAGGTCGGCTATTTGTTAACTCTTCAAGTGTAATTTATTTCACTAGAACTCTGTTCTAATAGTAAAAGCTGTTTTTATCACCCTGTAACTGAAATGAAGCTTCTACACCTTGGCATGCAACTACATGGGGTCAAATTCTATAATTTTTACTCAGGCAAAACTCCCATTGAATTCAAGCAAGTTTTACCCCAAGGTATTGCTAAACTTGAATGTTTAATCATACCTAATAACTTGTTAACTAATATGATTGTAAATTCTAGTGAAGACACCACACAAATGTTTGTTCCAGGAGACAGATGTGAGTTGCTAGTCATGCTTATGCCTACTTTCATGTCCTGTCTACCAAAGAATTTACAGTTGTGTTAGTTAATGTGTTAATATATTATAACAAGTCAGTTGTTGATATGCCCTCTGTAAGATCAGCCCCATAAATTGAGAATGAAAGAAGATCATGGGTCAGTATTGATAGAGGTGTACATGGTTTAACTGTACTGTGTTCAGCACCAGTTCCAAAACTGTGGTTAAGACTTGCTCAGAGGAAGAAGTCCCTTGTTCATAAGGGTCCTTTGCCAGCCTCCATAAGCTACTTTCTGAAGAAGTGGGCTCTAATTTTGGTGCAGTGTTTGTTCTGGAGTTGCTGTTCGTTTATGTGACCCCTCTCCCCTTTTAGCTCTGCAGGGGAAGATTGGCTGAGTCTACTAAGAAATGGTAAACACCACCTGAATTACATATGGAGACATTTTTAATACATCCTAAAGCACTGAAGTTATTCCAGCAAGAGATGTATTTTTCCGTTCTGTTTATCTAGTTCAGGAAACTACTATGATTTTGAAGTGGCTTAGAAGTGAATCTCAAAGGAAAAAAAAAAGTCTATGCTTTTTTTACTTCTTTATAAAGGCATGTAAGCTATTTCATCTGCTTGGGTTTTGAATTAGAAATTGAAGCAGCGTCTCGCCTGTTTTTCCTGGAAGATGCAAGGAATGACTGCAGTGCTAGTAGAACTATGATATTAAAGAAAACGTGAAATGAAACTCAGATAGTTAAAAACTGTGGATTTTTTGTTTGGTTTTGTTAAAGTTTGTATAACTCAAACATGTAAAACAGCTGGAAGAAAAGCTCTTGTTGGATATTCAACATTCCCACCTCTCCTAGTAAAGTCTCAAAAGGTCCCAATTCACATGTTTCGGTCCATGAAGAAAGATTTCCAGCAACACAGGAAATATCAGACTTGATATTGCTAATGTAAAGAGCAAGTGGGGGTTGGGGGAGGGAATTCATCTTGTACATCATGAGGGGGAAGGGTAAGGGCAGAAAAAAGGGAACAAACTAATTTTTTTTTCCAGGACACTATTAAAGACATGCACACAGTTTTTCTGATTGTCTAATTAACATGTCAACCATTGTGAATAATCCCCAAGTAAGATTATCACTTTACAAATTATTTCAATATCCCCACATATTTTCAGGCTGTGCATATCTAAGGCATTTTTGCACTTGTAAGGTGATTAAAGTCACTTGGCCTTGAGTGTCTCATCTTGGGTTTAATAATACATCCAGAGAGTGCTGCAATAACTGTCAGTAAATGTCTGTCATGTCTTGTGCTTAATTATGAAATGATTTTAAAACACTGCACACAAACAACACTTTTGGTCTGCTTTTCAGATGTGATACCTCTGTGAATAATCCTTATGAAGGACCAGATCCTATAATTGAATCCATGTGGGCAAACTCCTGCATCCAGGTGGATTCAGTTGTAGGATCTAACCCTAAATATATGGCTCCAACATTTTTTCCTCTTTAGAGTACTGCCCATTTCACAATAGCAGTCCATTTTGAGAGAATTGTTAAACTTCCTGAGTGCACACGTTGCTTTGAGAAGGCTTATTATAATGCTTTTGTCATGCTTCTCAGATTTCCCTGCTCGTGTGTGTGTTGAGTCCTGGGGGATATTGCTTCAATACCTGACCAGGACTTTAGAATCGTCAGAAAAGAGAAAAGGAGTACTTGTGGCACCTTAGAGACTAACAAATTAATTGAGCATAAGCTTTCGTGAGCTACAGCTCACTTCATCGGATGCATTTGGTGGAAAATACAGAGGGGAGCAGTTGACACGAACGTCTGAGGAACAGTGGGGGGGGGAATAACATGGGAAATAGTTTTACTTTGTGTAATGACCCATCCACTCCCAGTCTCTATTCAAGCCTAAGTTAATTGTATCCAGTTTGCAAATTAATTCTAATTCAGCAGTCTCTCGTTGGAGTCTGTTTTTGAAGTTTTTTGTTGAAGAGTAGCCACTCTTAGGTCTGTAATCGAGTGACCAGAGAGATTGAAGTATTCTCCAACTGGTTTTTGAATGTTATAATTCTTGACGTCTGCTTTGTGTCCATTTATTCTTTTACGTAGAGACTGTCTAGTTTGACCAATGTACATGGCAGAGGGGCATTGAGTTGACGTTCTTGTCAGCTGCTGGAAATGGCCCACCTTGATTATCACTACAAAAGGTTTTCTTCCTCCCTCCCCCAACTCCTGCTGGTAATAGCTCATCTTAAGTGATCACGCTCCTTACAGTGTGTATGATAACACGCATTGTTTCATGTTCTCTGTGTATATAAATCATCTCCCCATTGTATTTTCCACAGAATGCATCCGATCGAAGTGAGCTGTAGCTCACAAAAGCTTATGCTCAAATAAATTTGTTAGTCTCTAAGGTGCCACAAGAACTCCTTTTCTTTTTGTGAGAGTTCTGTGAGTCTGCCAGAACTGTGAGTCATCTTGTTACTCTGCCTCTAGTAAGAGGGGGGGCAACCGGACTCCCCGCAGCAGCCTGAGCCGGGAGCCTGGGTGGCAGCCTGGCTTGGAAAGAAGATTGGGCACCGGCTGAGGAGCTGGCATTCTTGTCAATTTCATGACTCCACTGACAGCCAGTAGATGTAAGTCATGCAGTGTCTACAGGGACGCTGAGTTGCCCTAGCTCAGTGGTCCCCAACCTTTCTGTGGGAATAGCACATTCCTATTCCCAAAAGACTGTGGCGGGTGCCAAACACCCTGCCACCAAAATGCTGCCGAGAAGCTGCAGCAGCAAGAAGCGCCACCGCCAAAATGCTGCCGAGAAATGGCAACGCTTCTCAGTGGCATTTTGGCAGGTGGTTCTCCGGCAGCCGCACTCGGCGGCGGCATTTCAGCAGCGCGGTATCCTCTGGGTGCAAACAACTGCCCTAGCGGGCGCCATTGCACCCACAAGCACCACATTGAGGACCCCTGCCCTAGCTATATGGATATAAGCCCTACTCCTCTCATGGAGGTGAAATTATTATGTCGGTGTAGTGGGCACTTACGTTAGCAGGAGCAAGGCTGTTGTGTGTACACTGATGTAATTTGGTCAACATAAGCTGCCTTACGTCAGCCTAACACTGTATTGTAGACCAGGCCTTTGTCTTGAATCGTAATAGTAGGTCCATCCCATCCACCAAGCCTTCTTGAATCGTTCTCCTGTGATATCCAGTCCCAGACACTGGCTACTCACAATTCCAGATCTTCTGTTCCCAAAGGAGCAGTGCACCCAGTTGACCAATTTAACTTAAACCACTGCTCCTGCAAACCACCACAGCACTTATAAGCACTTAAAATAAATCAAGAAAAGGGTTATTTAAGAAAGAATAGGGGTTGAACTAGAAACAAGAGAGAGTGGTGGAAATAAATGGCCACAAAACAAAACCTAAAATGCAAACCTGGGTCTACATTTATCAATAGCTACCTTTCCTATCTAATAAAGTAGATTTCCCTCCAAAGTCAAGTCTGTTGAAGAGCTAGCTGGTTTCTACCAGGAACCAAAAGTTGAAGTTCATGAAAGCATCTACCTCCAGCCAGGGGTTTCCACACAGTGAATGGATATAATGGATATATGGACAGGATATAATGTCTTTCCCTGCAAGCTGTTATAGTGAAAGTCTTATGTTTCTATTCATAGGCAGGGCAAACCCCTGCCTTGCTGTAGAGTTCTTTTCTACCTTTATGTGGTTTTGATTGTGTGTTTGTCATTGTCTGATGGTTTTCCATTAACTGCTCTGGATGTGGCAAGGGTAGACAATAGAACATTGCATTATCTTACCAGCTGAGCAAGGAGGGGTGACAACTCCCTCTTGCTTGAATGGCACATTACCCCTTGGTGATCAATCTCTACACCAAGTCCATAAAGCATACTTTCAATATAAATACACTGTTCCTTAAATATTACCCTTATCTATGTCTCACAACGGGTACGAGGCTTGACAAGCTACGAGTTTTCTGTACATACCTTACATGTTACTCTTTATGGATAGTTATCCTGTCAGAAATGCATTTGGTATAATGAGTTTGTCAGGTCTGAGCTGAGAGTTGTTTGCAAGGAACAAGGGATCCCTTGGCAACAGGTCTTTGTGTCACTTACCCCCAGAAAAATCCATCCCAAATTTTGTGTTTAATCCAGTGCATGCTAGGAGAGGACTTCGGGAATTTAGTGAATATTATGTGAATACTCTTACAGCATGGACATGACCAATAAAGACTGTAGTTACGTGCTTCACTGTGGTGCCTCAGGGGTTGGTTTAAGGAGCTCCCAGTAATCTAGGAGACAGTCTAGTGCTGGTTGTTCCCCATGCTGCTTTTCTGTGCATGGTGGCCTATAATTACATGCAGAGGAGAAAGGTAGGAATGTACATTAAAGGCAACACTGGGGAAGCTGAACACCAGGCCTGGTCCAGTAGGAGTTTTGCATGCATAAGGACTGTGGGATTGGGCCTGGTACACTTCCAAGATTAGTATAAGTGGTAGTAGGGGAAAACTATTAGATCCAGTCAATTCTCAAAGGACTTTAAGTTTGTATGCTGTTTGGTGCAAGAATAAT
Source organism: Dermochelys coriacea (assembly GCF_009764565.3). Taxonomy (NCBI): domain Eukaryota; kingdom Metazoa; phylum Chordata; order Testudines; family Dermochelyidae; genus Dermochelys; species Dermochelys coriacea. Next base: position 106,244,621 of record NC_050069.1, read on the forward strand.
GGGGATAAATAAGGAGTAATGAAGTATGGGTAACATTTGCAAAAGTGCCCATCTCCCGTTTTCAAAAGTGACTTAGGCATGTAGGATCATATTTTTAAATGATTTTAAATTACCTTTAAAAATATGTCCCTTAAGAGCCTAGGTCTCACCAAAAATCAATGTGACTTAAGTGCCTAAGTCCTCTAAGGTAGGTCTACATTGCAGTTGGAAGTGTGATTGCAGATTGGGTAGGCATACCCATGCTATCTTTAATCTATCTAGCACAGCTAAGAATAGCAATGAAACCGTAGGGAATTTGGGCCTCAGCAAGGGCTATGCAAGCCTGCCCCAAACCTTGGGTATGTACTTACATTCCTAAACTGCGCTGAACCCCATGCCACTGGAGTTTTGCTGATATTTATGGCCATGCTAGCTAGATTAATGCTAGTGCGGATATTCCTACTACCTGAGCTGCAGTCACACCTCTCATTGCAATGTAGACACGCCTTTAGGCACTTTGGAAAAGTTTACCTTATGTCTATAAGTTACAAGGACTCAGGATATTATGTTTGGAATTTTTTGTGGCAGTAGTACAAGTGAGTGAAGCAACCTGAACTTTGGCCTGATGTGTCTCAAAAATATTTCCAAAATGCATTGCAGTACATTGAGACTCTAATTTGCTTAATTAAGGCATCAATTTTGAGTTATATAGGTTGCATGTTTCTCTGTTGAGATTTAAAAAAAAATGTGGTAATCGATCTGATGAAGATATTAAATCAATGGACTAAAATGTTTTGTTTGTACCAGTCAGACCTTTTTGGGTATCTGTTAATTAACTTGTCAACTCATCAAAGTTACTTCATGCTTTTTGACTTGTGAGCTGTGATTTGTATTCTTGTTTGGTAGCACATCTGAATCTGTATTCCATTTCAGCAAGCAATTTAACTGCATAGAAAGCTAGATTCTGCCACATTTCGTCTACATCTCACGTAGACATATTTGTGCAAGCTCTCATTGAGCTAGCATGGTAAAAATAGTAGTGTAGCTGCAATAATATGGACAGTGGTGAATGGTGGCATGGGCTACCTTGAGTATTGTAAAGAGTCCAGGAAGGTTTGCACTGAGCGTGGCTAGGCTGTGCCACCATTCATTGCTGATACTATTGTGGCTACACTACTATTTTTATCATGCTAGCTCGATGAGAACTAACGTGAAAATAGCCACATGAGCCGAGCATAACATCCCTAGCTCCAAGTGTAGACGTAGCCTAAGTCACATTATGCAGTATCTTACGCGGTGAAGAATCCCATTAATTTCAGTGGGTCTCCTGATGTAATAGGATACTACACAGTGTGGTAAAGGTGAAAGAATCCAGCCCAGAGATAATGTTTTGGAGGAATTAAAATTTTGCCATAATGGTCATTGATTTAAGGCAAATGGTTTGGACAAGTCAGATGATGTGTTTTCTTGTGTAAGTGGCATTCTCCCCACTCCCAGCAGACTACGGGCTGGAGGCTGCCATCTTTACTCAGGGTGGGATAGTACAGTAATCCCATTGCTTTCAGTGGGACTAGTGGAGTAAAGTGCTACCCATCCTGTGGAAGAGTGGCAGACTCTGGACCTATATTCATAACAAAATGATTCTGTCTGTAGCAAAATTGAAATCCCCATGATGTCTTAAAGAATAATGTACCACAGGTTGTGTGCGCTACATTGACACATTTTTGGTGCTTCTAGTAACTTTAGGTGCATATGTCGCACCACAAATACAATTCCTATAGTTTCAGAGTAGCAGCCGTGTTAGTCTGTAATCGCAAAAAGAAAAGGAGTACTTGTGGCACCTTAGAGACTAACAAATAATTTGTTAGTCTCTAAGGTGCCACAAGTACTCCTTTTCTTTTTGCGAATTCCTATAGTGTTACTCATCCTGTTAATTATTGTAAAGCTATATTTCAGCAGTTATACTCTGAAAAAAATTGCGGAGAATTTGTAGAGTAAAATTAATCTTTCCAATTTCTCAGCATGGGTTGAAATCTCTTACTGTTCCAACAAATCTTCCCATTTCATAAAATATATTTACGATAAAACCTAAAGCTTTAAAACTACAGCTAATCAGAACTACAGCTAGTCAGGACTACATTTTGTGGTATGCTAATTTTCATAATGAAGGATAATTAAAGGGACATGGCCAAGTAGTTAAGGCCTAAAATTTGATCCTCCTTGATTTTGTTGTAGATTGAAAATAGCTGCAGGAGTCTAAATAGCTATTGTGTTTTAAAAAAACAAAATTTCCATTGACTTATGGTATTATCATACCACTGCTGGGAATTAAAAACACACACACTAACCCCCACTGTTTATATTATACACACACTCTCTCTCTCTCTCTCTCTCTCTCTCTGATGGTTCTCCCTTCCCTCCTCCCTTGGTTCTTCAACAGTTAACTAACAACATTATTTTCAAAGCTGTCCTTGCAGCACTGATAAAGCTTGTGCACAAAGAGGGATATAAACACATCATGTGAATTTTAAAATCCATAAGAAAGGCAGGAAATCAGTTAATGATTGGCCAAATGGCAAAGGACATGAACAGTACAGACAGAAAATGTTATTCTCAGGCTTCTAAGACAGTATTAAAACCAACAAAGAGTAAACCAAAATAAAATGATGAAAAAGTAGATGACGGTGTCCTTTCAAAGGATGAAACTCCACAAACACTAAAGTTTATTTACCACATAGAAAACCTCCTATTTCAATGCTTTGCACTCTATTAAGAAATATGAAACTGATCAGAATGAGAGAGAACCCACAAAAAGTACTTTATAAAAATTAATGCTTTACATTCCTCTTATCTTTTTTGACATTTTTATTAGGATAATTTGCATCATCCCTTCTATTAACAGTACCTTTAGCAGAATAAATACACTAATCAATTAGGAAGGGAATAATTGGTAAACATAAATATTAAGTCCTCTGTGAATGTCCTGCTCTCATTGATATGAATGGGAGTTGCATGCGTACAACTGTGGACCTCTGCATTTGAAGTGGTCTCCAAAGCCAGTCTCGAATATAACTGCTTACCTTCCTCCCCAGAAGTAAACTTTTGCATAAGGAGCTTAACCGAAAGAAATAAAGTGTTGGCTGTAGTCAGCACAACCAGGATTTGAGCACGGTCCCCAGGAGCCACTGAGTGGAACAGATGAATGTGTTTGTTTTCTGAGAACTTCCATGCTGAATCTGTATAACTTTTACCATCTTATTACACTTCAAACATCTCTAGTCAGGCACATTATTTGGATGACTTGAAAGCAAGTTTCTCAGGTGTATTGTAAAGGAGCCTTCGTTTGTGCTGGTGTGGAGTAAGTCTCTCAAGTCCATCAGCATCTTACCTATATTCACCTAGATATCTGAATTACATGATCTCTGGAAATTTAAAATGCTTAGATAAGGACCGGAGGGTGCGAGGTGAGAGAGGGAATAGTAATATCACAGGGTTATGATAATCAGGCCTCCAAGGATTCTGCAAAACTCTAATGACGATTTTTGCAACCATCTTTGTACCTCTGAAGATCTCCACCAAAAACGTTTTCAAGTCTGACTAATTTATGGGCCTTCAGGGTTTGTTTTACTGAGTCATTAATAAAATGAGAAACGTATTTAACATCTACAGTGATAATGGGAAGAAGCTGAAGTATACACGAAAAACATATACTGCTTGGTCAGATTCATAAGGAGAGAAGTACAGGATGCTCCTTAACAAGTTGAGGTCATGTCATTGACAAGAGTGGCGTAAAGAGATCCCAGCCATTGGGGTCAACATTGAATTTTTCTTGCTTTCATTGATTTGTTTCACATAAATGTACTCTTGTATGGTGTTTTTATCTCTCTCTAAAGAGAGCCATTTCATTTTGGAAGTGAAGTCGAAATAACTGCTAGGGACATTGCAACATAAACACTGGAAAGCTATAAAAAGTCAAATGCATGAGCTTAAGGAATATCAGATTTGCTGGAGCTTCTAAAGCTAATGAAGTACAAGAGGTAGTCTTGACTTGAGGTAGTCTTTTCTGAATGGATTATGATGATGAGCAGGAGAAACTAATTTTGATTTCCTTCTAAAATTCACTGCAACATATCATATTACTGGAAAAGCCAAGTGGGCAATGTCCTCCAGAGAAAATGTGCAATTCATAATATTCAACAAATTAAAAAAAAACCCTTGGAAATTGACAGCTAAAAGTCTTTTTAGTTTTAGAGCTTTAAGAATATTATTCTGTGGATTTGGTTTCAACTTTATGTTGACCTGTTAGACTGAAGTTTTTACTTAGAGGCTAAGAATTTTTTTTTTCCTCTCTCACAAATTGCCTTTGACAATGTTGTTGGGTTGGGAGAAAAAAGCAGCTATTTCCCAGGAAGTGGAATGCACATCCTCAGAGGTTATGTAGTAGACCTTTTAGTTTTTAATTTTGACGTCTGAAATGCTTTCTTGTGGAGTTCACTCTAAAATGCAGCCAGTGCTGTTAGTTAAGGGAGGTTATAATGCGCTATCAGGATTCATATGATATTTCCTTTATTCCATGCTTTTCTTTTTTTCTTTTTTCACCCCATTAGTGCAAATGTGACTGTAATTAACCTCTTGTTAGGATGTGAAAAGCCTGCTATTTTTCTGCATGTAGGAATTACATTTCTTTGTTACTGTTGCTGGACCTGTTTCCTGCTTGACCCAAAAGCTGGTGATTTTGTTACCCAGCAAAACTTTTGTATTGATTTCTCTGATAGAGCACTGATCTTACCCCAGCACTCTTCGTGCATAGTGTCCTCATCAATGTGATGTGATCAAATTCAGATTTTCAGGGGAGACTCAAAAGGCCAATTTATTTATACAGTGAACATGTATGCTTACTTTGGGTGATAGCATTTATGCTCATGTCCATCAATATCAAACTTTACATATGTAAGGCCTGATCCTGTGGCTTTTACTCACATGGGTAGTCTCCATGTAGTCGATGGGAACATCAGCGTTTTCAGGATGAGGACCTTAGGTGTCAACCCTTGAACTCAGTATTATCTATGCTGTCCCAGTAGCAGCTTACTTTGTGCTGCATGATTCTTCTTGCGTTCATGTTCAGCCGTGCCTTCTAACTTCTTCAAGTTCAACACAAAACAAGCTGAATTTTGCTCAGTGAGTCCTTCCAATGAGGGTCTCATTTTTCCTTGGTTATTATCTTACTATCCTAACTTACCTTTCCTGCCCTCAGGGCTTGATCCTGTAATGGAGCAGGGTCAGGGCCTCAGTGCTTGCAAACACTGCAGTTATTTTTTAATTTACAATTGGCTGTCAAGTTATGTTACTACAGTATCACCATGGGAACCTCTTCACTCTGTGACCTACATTGTTTCACTAGGATGCTGAGATTTTTAACACATGCCTCATCTTTGCCACTTCCCACCACATATAACAAAGTTCTTTTTCCCAGTCTGCTGGTTGATATTCTTAGATACTTCCTGAAGAGAAACAATGTTTCTGATCAAATTTCTCCAATTTCAAGCATCTCCACTCGCTTTCTCTGGACCAAATAAATGATTTTAAAGCTGTGTTAGATATGTAAAAAGCATGAACAGGCTTGAACACAAGTTGATAACAACATTGGTAAGTTTTGCTTGGATCCTAGTGTCCAGGTTGGAACTCTTGTTTCGATTTGGAGAGGGTTGGTTCTCTGTATTTAGTATTCTGTCCCTAGGAGAGTTTTCTCACAATGTTTCCTGGAATGTTCTTCTCTCTCATCTTTATCAGATTTGTTTCTTTAGCCTTGTCTTTGAACTGTATTTTTTTTGTATGTTTGAAGTCATGTAAAGTACTCTGAGGTGTTTCAGGAAGGGTTTATTTGAGCTTATATGTGGCTAAGTTTGTGAAACTCTTTGAAAATGTGTGGTTTCAGAGTAGCAGTCGTGTTAGTCTTTATTCGCAAAAAGAAAAGGAGTACTTGTGGCACCTTAGAGACTAACAAATTTATTTGAGCATAAGCTTTCGTGATGCTTCATCACTTCATCAGATGCATTCAGTGGAAAATACAGTGGGGAGATTTATATACATAGAGAACATGAAACAATGGGTGTTATCATACACACTGTAAATCTACAACCTATCCTGAAGGATGACCCATCACTCTCACAGATCTTGGGAGACAGGCCAGTCCTTGCTTACAGACAGCTCCCCAACCTGAAGCAAATACTCGCTAGCAACCACACACCGCACAACAGAACCACTAACCCAGGAACCTATCCTTGCAATAAAGCCCGTTGCCAACTGTGTCCACATATCTATTCAGGGGACACCATCATAGAGCCTAATCACATCAGCCACACTATCGTAGGCTCGTTCACCTGCACAGCTACCAATGTGATATATGCCATCATGTGCCAGCAATGCCCCTCTGCCATGTACATTGGTCAGACTGGACAGTCTCTCCGTAAAAGAATAAATGGACACAAATCAGACATCAAGAATTATAACACTCAAAAATCAGTTGGAGAACACTTCAGTCTCTTTGGTCACTCGATTACAGACCTAAAAGTTGCAATTCTTCAACAAAAGAACTTCAAAAACAGACTCCGAGAGACTACTGAATTGGAATTAATTTGTAAACTGGATACAATTAATTTAGGCTTGAACAAAGACTGGGAGTGGATGGGTCGTTACACAAAGTAAAACCATTTCCAATGAAGTGAGCTGTAGCTCACGAAAGCTTATGCCCAAATAAATTTGTTAGTCTCTGAGGTGCCACAAGTACTCCTTTTCTTTTTGAAAACGTGTGTGCCTCATGTGAGTTAATCAAGGGTATTGCCAAAGCAGAAAAATAAAAAAAATGTAATTTAACAATTTTTTTGTGACAAGCTGAAGTATCTCGGAGCAGGCATAAGCTTGCCTTTTTTCCATACTGCATTTGAAACAACAGATGAGGATCTCTGGGGCTCAGAAAAGCACAGAATATGCAGCCTTTGCTTCACCTGTATAGAGTGTAAGTAGTACACCCTGTGTTGTTTTGATCATATTTGCTTTAATTCAGAATTGTAAATCATCCCTTGGATGCTCTTTAATGTAAATATCACAAAAATGTTTCACACAATATTAAGGTTAATATTTCCCTAAATTCCTTATTCTGAGATTTGTAATTCAAACTCCCTCAATGTTTCTCCAAGGTTTCACACTGAAGGCTTTTGTGATTACAGAAGGACTTTGAATTTGTTCTAGAGGCTTTTGATTATGGTCTCTGCAGTGGAAACAAATCCTGTCTGGACTATTGGGGTAAATTCTATTCAGTTACATGGGAGTAAATTAATGGAGCTACTCCAGATTTACACCAGTGCAAGTGAGAGCAGAAGTTGACTCTCGTTTTTTTTTGTGGGGGTTTTCTACCTGTTGCACTTGTACTATAATTCAGAGTAAAGCTCTCATAGTGGCCAGGGTCCTGGCATGTTACATTATGCTTATACCAAAATAGAAAAATCACACTTTAAAAATTCTCTTAATTTTAAAAACAAAAATTGTACATACATATCACATTGAGGGCCTGATCCTGCAAACTGTTACTGTCATGACTAGTTTCAGAGTAGCAGCCGTGTTAGTCTGTATTCGCAAAAAGAAAAGGAGTACTTGTGGCACCTTAGAGACTAACAAATTTATTAGAGCATAAGCTTTCGTGAGCTACAGCTCACTTCATCGGATGCATTTGGTGGAAAAAGCAGAGGAGAGATTTATATACACACACACACAGAGAACATGAAACAATGGGTTTATCATACACACTGTAAGGAGAGTGATCACTTAAGATAAGCCATCACCAGCAGCGGGGGGGGGGGGGGGGGGGAGGAAAACCTTTCATGGTGACAAGCAAGGTAGGCTAATTCCAGCAGTTAACAAGAATATCAGAGGAACAGTGGGGGGGGGAGGGAGAAATACCATGGGGAAATAGTTTTACTTTGTGTAATGACTCATCCATTCCCAGTCTCTATTCAAGCCTAAGTTAATTGTATCCAGTTTGCAAATTAATTCCAATTCAGCAGTCTCTCGTTGGAGTCTGTTTTTGAAGCTTTTTGTTGAAGTATAGCCACTCTTAGGTCTCAGAGTAGCAGCCGTGTTAGTCTGTATTCGCAAAAAGAAAAGGAGTACTTGTGGCACCTTAGAGACTAACAAATTTATTAGAGCATAAGCTTTCGTGAGCTACAGCTCACTTCATCGGATGCATCCGATGAAGTGAGCTGTAGCTCACGAAAGCTTATGCTCTAATAAATTTGTTAGTCTCTAAGGTGCCACAAGTACTCCTTTTCTTTTCACTCTTAGGTCTGTGATCGAGTGACCAGAGAGATTGAAGTGTTCTCCAATTGGTTTTTGAATGTTATAATTCTTGACGTCTGATTTGTGTCCATTCATTCTTTTACGTAGAGACTGTCCAGTTTGGCCAATGTACATGGCAGAGGGGCATTGCTGGCACATGATGGCATATATCACATTGGTAGATGCGCAGGTGAACGAGCCTCTGATATTGTGGCTGATGTGATTAGGCCCTATGATGGTATCCCCCGAATAGATATGTGGACAGAGTTGGCAACGGGCTTTGTTGCAAGGATAGGTTCCTGGGTTAGTGGTTCTGTTGTGTGGTGTGTGGTTGCTGGTGAGTATTTGCTTCAGATTGGGGGGCTGTCTGTAAGCAAGGACTGGTCTGTCTCCCAAGATCTGAGAGAGCGATGGCTCGTCCTTCAGGATAGGTTGTAGATCCTTGATGATGCGTTGGAGGGGTTTTAGTTGGGGGCTGAAGGTGATGGCTAGTGGCGTTCTGTTGTTTTCTTTGTTGGGCCTGTCCTGTAGTAGGTGCCTTCTGGGTACTCTTCTGGCTCTGTCAATCTGTTTCTTCACTTCAGCAGGTGGGTACTGTAGTTGTAGGAATGCATGATAGAGATCTTGTAGGTGTTTGTCTCTGTCTGAGGGGTTGGAGCAAATGCGGTTATATCGTAGCGCTTGGCTGTAGACAATGGATCGAGTGGTATGATCTGGATGAAAGCTAGAGGCATGTAGGTAGGAATAGCGGTCAGTAGGTTTCCGATATAGGGTGGTGTTTATGTGACCATCGCTTATTAGCACCGTAGTGTCCAGGAAGTGGATCTCTTGTGTGGACTGGTCCAGGCTGAGGTTGATGGTGGGATGGAAATTGTTGAAATCATGGTGGAATTCCTCAAGAGCTTCTTTTCCATGGGTCCAGATGATGAAGATGTCATCAATGTAGTGCAAGTAGAGTAGGGGCATTAGGGAACGAGAGCTGAGGAAGCGTTGTTCTAAGTCAGCCATAAAAATGTTGGCATACTGTGGGGCCATGCGGGTACCCATCGCAGTGCCGCTGATTTGAAGGTATACATTGTCACCAAATGTGAAATAGTTATGGGTCAGGACAAAGTCACAAAGTTCTGCCACCAGGTTAGCGAGATTTATATACACACACACAGAGAACATGAAACAATGGGTCTATCATACACACTGTAAGGAGAGTGATCACTTAAGATAAGCCATCACCAGCATCAGGGGGGGGGGGGAAGGAGGAAAACCTTTCATGGTGACAAGCAAGGTAGGCTAATTCCAGCAGTTAACAAGAATATCAGAGGAACAGTGGGGGGGGGGAGGGAGAAATACCATGGGGAAATAGTTTTACTTTGTGTAATGACTCATCCATTCCCAGTCTCTATTCAAGCCTAAGTTAATTGTATCCAGTTTGCAAATTAATTCCAATTCAGCAGTCTCTCGTTCGAGTCTGTTTTTGAAGCTTTTTTGTTGAAGTATAGCCACTCTTAGGTCTGTGATCGAGTGACCAGAGAGATTGAAGTGTTCTCCAATTGGTTTTTGAATGTTATAATTCTTGACGTCTGATTTGTGTCCATTCATTCTTTTACGTAGAGACTGTCCAGTTTGGCCAATGTACATGGCAGAGGGGCATTGCTGGCACATGATGGCATATATCACATTGGTAGATGCGCAGGTGAACGAGCCTCTGATATTGTGGCTGATGTGATTAGGCCCTATGATGGTATCCCCTGAATAGATATGTGGACAGAGTTGGCAACGGGCTTTGTTGCAAGGATAGGTTCCTGAGTTAGTGGTTCTGTTGTGTGGTGTGTGGTTGCTGGTGAGTATTTGCTTCAGATTGGGGGGCTGTCTGTAAACAAGGACTGGTCTGTCTCCCAAGATCTGAGAGAGCGATGGCTCGTCCTTCAAGATAGGTTGTAGATCCTTGATGATGCGTTGGAGAGGTTTTAGTTGGGGGCTGAAGGTGATGGCTAGTGGCGTTCTGTTGTTTTCTTTGTTGGGCCTGTCCTGTAGTAGGTGACTCCTGGGTACTCTTCTGGCTCTGTCAATCTGTTTCTTCACTTCAGCAGGTGGGTATTGTAGTTGTAGGAATGCATGATAGAGATCTTGTAGGTGTTTGTCTCTGTCTGAGGGGTTGGAGCAAATGCGGTTATATCGTAGCGCTTGGCTGTAGACAATGGATCGAGTGGTATGATCTGGATGAAAGCTAGAGGCATGTAGGTAGGAATAGCGGTCAGTAGGTTTCCGATATAGGGTGGTGTTTATGTGACCGCATTTGCTCCAACCCCTCAGACAGAGACAAACACCTACAAGATCTCTATCATGCATTCCTACAACTACAATACCCACCTGCTGAAGTGAAGAAACAGATTGACAGAGCCAGAAGAGTACCCAGGAGTCACCTACTACAGGACAGGCCCAACAAAGAAAACAACAGAACGCCACTAGCCATCACCTTCAGCCCCCAACTAAAACCTCTCCAACGCATCATCAAGGATCTACAACCTATCTTGAAGGACGAGCCATCGCTCTCTCAGATCTTGGGAGACAGACCAGTCCATGCTTACAGACAGCCCCCCAATCTGAAGCAAATACTCACCAGCAACCACACACCACACAACAGAACCACTAACCCAGGAACCTATCCTTGCAACAAAGCCCGTTGCCAACTCTGTCCACATATCTATTCGGGGGATACCATCATAGGGCCTAATCACATCAGCCACAATATCAGAGGCTCGTTCACCTGCGCATCTACCGATGTGATATATGCCATCATGTGCCAGCAATGCCCCTCTGCCATGTACATTGGCCAAACTGGACAGTCTCTACGTAAAAGAATGAATGGACACAAATCAGACGTCAAGAATTATAACATTCAAAAACCAGTTGGAGAACACTTCAATCTCTCTGGTCACTCGATCACAGACCTAAGAGTGGCTATACTTCAACAAAAAAGCTTCAAAAACAGACTCCAACGAGAGACTGCTGAATTGGAATTAATTTGCAAACTGGATACAATTAACTTAGGCTTGAATAGAGACTGGGAATGGATGAGTCATTACACAAAGTAAAACTATTTCCCCATGGTATTTCTCCCTCCCACCCCACCCCCCACTGTTCCTCTGATATTCTTGTTAACTGCTGGAATTAGCCTACCTGCTTGTCACCATGAAAGGTTTTCCTCCTTCCCCCCCCTGCTGTTGGTGATGGCTTATCTTAAGTGATCACTCTCCTTACAGTGTGTATGATAGACCCATTGTTTCATGTTCTCTGTGTGTGTGTATATAAATCTCTCCTCTGTTTTTTCCACCAAATGCATCCGATGAAGTGAGCTGTAGCTCACGAAAGCTTATGCTCTAATAAATTTGTTAGTCTCTAAGGTGCCACAAGTACTCCTTTTCTTTCTCCTTACAGTGTGTATGATAAACCCATTGTTTCATGTTCTCTGTGTGTGTGTGTATATAAATCTCTCCTCTGCTTTTTCCACCAAATGCATCCGATGAAGTGAGCTGTAGCTCACGAAAGCTTATGCTCTAATAAATTTGTTAGTCTCTAAGGTGCCACAAGTACTCCTTTTCTTGTCATGACTAGCTCTTACTTGAACAAGCGATCCTACTGAAGTATATGGGCATATGGATTTTTAATGTGCATAATTGTTTTCAGGACTGGGCTCTCACAGAACATTTAAAAACCATATCTATTTACCCAGTCTTGCACACAATAATTACTAGTTCAGAGTTCTTATGCTTTAGCGTGTACATAAGTATGCTGAATAATTTTTAACAAGCATTATATTTCTTGATAGGCTTTGCTAGCTCCATTACAGATTGTAAGTGTTTAAATTCCCAAAATGCATATATGCATACAGTGTTTCTTTAAAATTTGCTTTTTCTTGTTTGGTATCAAATATGGCCTATTGTGTAGCATCAAGATGCTACAGATTTTAAGTGTTCATTTTTAAGGCTGTCTGGGGCTAATTCTGTTATCTAATAAATGAGGGACGCTCGGAGAGACTGCTGAATTGGAATTAATTTGCAAACTGGATACAATTAACTTAGGCTTGAATAGAGACTGGGAATGGATGAGTCATTACACAAAGTAAAACTATTTCCCCATGGTATTTCTCCCTCCCACCCCACCCCCCACTGTTCCTCTGATATTCTTGTTAACTGCTGGAATTAGCCTACCTTGCTTGTCACCATGAAAGGTTTTCCTCCTTTCCCCCCCCCTGCTGCTGGTGATGGCTTATCTTAAGTGATCACTCTCCTTACAGTGTGTATGATAAACCCATTGTTTCATGTTCTCTGTGTGTGTGTGTGTATATAAATCTCTCCTCTGTTTTTTCCACCAAATGCATCCGATGAAGTGAACTGTAGCTCACGAAAGCTTATGCTCTAATAAATTTGTTAGTCTCTGAGGTGCCACAAGTACTCCTTTTCTTTTTGCGAATACAGACTAACACGGCTGCTACTCTGAAACCTTACATAGGAGAGGCGTCGTGTGTGTCTAAGCCTCAAATTTGTCCCTACAATATGTTTTTTATGGGAGTTGTGGATTCAGTGAGCTGTTTGCAAAAAAGCTGTTGTAAGGGTGCTGCAGTGCATGCTATACTCAGCTAGGACCAAATCTAGCTTCAGGCTATGTCTGGGCCTGAAAAACAGTAGCCAGATGGGGAATTGCAGTGTTACTGTTGTATCCTGATGCTTGTTCCTTTGAAACCTCCAGAGCCAATACTTCTCTTGTCCCTCCACATACTGAGTCAGGGAGCAGCTTTTCCAGGCAAGGTCTAGAGGTCAAAAGATGTTGTCCACACATTTTACTCTGTGTCCCCCTTCTCCATTCATGGCATCCTTTTGCTCTGGTTGAGTATCCTGGCAAAAGTAGTTCTGCATGATGCAATATTTCTGGCACAGTCTATGTGAGTAGCTGTTCAAGGACTGTGTGGGCATTCCTGAGTTGGCCAATAACCTAGTGCAAATTTACACTACTTTATTTGTGTCAGATTTGGGAGGGAAAGATGGGGCTAATTTCTGGCTGTAGTTTTATGCTACTGAACACACCCCATTGCTCTCTTTAGCAATAGACAGCCATAGACTTTAGCAATAGACTGCCCCAGGGCCATCCTGGAGCTCTTTCCACCACATATGGCGGTATTTTGAGCAAGAATTCCAGTCTGTCCCAAACCCCCATGGCTGTGGGTTGGTAAACTCTATCCACTTGTTCTTTTTCTTTCCCTGAGGGTAGAGCCTTTTCACACTTGTTCGCTCAAAATTGATAATTATAATTGCATTTAAACCAGATACCATTTATTCTAGAAAGAGAGAGTAGAAACAGGGAAAACCAAGAAATAAAATAAAACACAAACTCTATTCCAGTTCATGCAATGGCTGGCTGTGCAGGTTAATACTTGTTTAACTCACACATCACATCTCCCCCAAAGAACTAAAGAAGCTGAAGTAATGGTAATGGTAACCTTAGTAATGGTAGTTTTGATGTACTAGTAGCTCAGCCAACGTGGAGCTAATCTTTGTTTTTAGATGATTCAGTACAGTTTACTATCATCTCCTTGGAAATCTCTGAATGCACTTGGCATTGTATGTTTTTAGCCCTTTCTGTTAACTGCATCACCAAAACTACAATAAACCAGTAACAACCTACACAACAAGGTTTTGATGGCTTTCCTTTTCAATAACCTAGTTATTGCCCGAATACCTTCCTTAGCTCAGCCAATATCAGTATAAGACAAACCTATTTATGGAGGCACAGTACAGATCTCCAGGGTATGCTCAAAAAGGATCTAAGATTCTTAGCAGTGAGCAACATTTAGTTATTTTTCTATTTCCTGAATGTGAGAATCCACTACAGTGTGTCAGCTCATACCACTCTTTGCATTCACAGAAGTGGGCTATTATTTAAAAAAATTAATTATATCTTGGAATGAAACTAGTCTGCAATTTTAAAGTTATCCTATGCATCATTGGAGGTTTTAGGGCAAAACAATGAAGCAGGAAAAACAGCTGCAGTTTCATTAAATAGGATAAAAATGTGTGAGAGATTTAAACCCTCAAGCTTCAGGGCGTAAATCAAGCACTAACTGTTTAGGATGAGGAAGAAACTTCCCCTAAGAGCAAGAGATGCCATTATGGTCCATTATGAGCTTTCTTGAACCTTCTTTTGAAGCATCTGACACTAACCACTGAGGTTTCATCTTATTCCACTTATGATTGTTACTAGGAAAGCCTGGCTTTGAGCCACTCATTTCTGGAATTTCAGATGATCATCAAAGATATTCAGTTAGGCATATAAACATGATAGTCCATCTTCACTTGAAATGAAAAGTTAATATAAAATCACATTCACAAATATTCTAATTTGAAATGAAACCAAATGGCAGTAGAAAAAACAACTGTTCGGGTTGTTAATATGTACATCTTTGGCATTATGCATGTTAGTGGGGATCGGCTGCAGTCCTACTTATCATGTTATTCATTACAGAGCTAGCAGATGCCTCCTCTGAAGAGCCCACGAAAATGGCTTCACAGTTATCAACAGCTTAAGCTTCCGAGACTTAGCCCAATGGCAACATCAGGCTGACAAGGACAGGTCTCCTGAAAATATAAAGGGAGGGAGAAATGTAACCAGAATTTTAGAAGAGCTTTGGAACAGCAGCTACAGTCTGCCACCCAGAGCCATTATACCATGATTACAGAATATCTTGTCCATTGTTTTGAAATCCTATTTTAATCAGCAAATTGATCAGAGATTCCCAAAAACCTGTTTTCCTAAAAATGTCAGAGAGAGATTTCAATGTAATCTCATTCTTTCATTAATTTTATAAGCCTTTCTACAACGGTTCTCTTACTCTGTGGTTGTGTATTGACCATATTTACTTAGAAACTACTTTTTAGAGATATAAATACACTCCTCCCTGGATGCCTAGGCAGTTATGCACAATACAGATTTGGGGATTATGCTTATCTCATATTCGCCCTTCTCATAAAACAATCTAAGGGGGACATTTGCCCTGGAACAGAGGCTACAACTAAGCCTGAACACCAATAAATTAAGTTCAGCATAATTCCTAAAATAGGGATTGTGCTAGCCCTCAGCACAGAGATGAATTCCACCCTAGGAAAACAGATGGTTCATGTACCTACTAATAGTTTTAATGCAAAACTTCCATAGGCTTCAATATTAATAATTTAGATATTTATATTCTCACCGAACTCCACACAGCTGAGCAATTAATTTTGTAGAATTTATCATACTGACTTTCCAGTTTAAATCACAGTACCAAATAACTCACTACCTTAGGTGCTCAGATAGTAGGGGGATAGGCACCAATATAAAACCCTAACATAAACACCATTTCACAGTCAAAGTGCCCAGCCTGTGAAACTACCTCAAAAAGCTTTTAAATACTCCTTGACCAAGCTTCCTAAATGCAGGATGTCCTGAGATGCTGAAAGGAGCATGTTCTAGAGGTGCAGATGGGAGCAAACCAGCTCTAACTCAGTGCAGATGAGTGCTAATGGGGTAGCGAGTGCACCCTTCATTGAAAGTGTATCTCCAGTCTTTGCAAGTGTAGGACCTGATTTTCTATTGCCTTACATATTGGGCAGTCATCTACACCTATGCAAAATAAGTGTGAAACAAACCCAATCAAAAAGACTCTCCTATCCCAATCCACTCCCACAGCAGGTGATTCGACAAGCCCTTGTGATTGTGGTATCTGATAAATATTACAAGATCCCAAAGACACTTTACCACCATTAGAATCATAGAATCATTGAACCATAGAATCTCAGGGTTGGAAGGGACCTCAGGAGGTCATCTAGTCCAACCCCCTGCTCAAAGCAGGACTAATCCCCAACTAAATCATCCCAGCCAGGGCTTTGTCAAGCCTGACCTTAAAAACCTCTAAGGAAGGAGATTTCACCACCTCTCTAGGTAACCCATTCCAGTGCTTCACCACCCTCCTAGTAAAAATGCATCCGATGAAGTGAGCTGTAGCTCACGAAAGCTTATGCTCTAATAAATTTGTTAGTCTCTAAGGTGCCACAAGTACTCCTTTTCTTTTTGCGAATACAGAGTAACACGGCTGCTACTCTGGCACCCTCCTAGTGAAGAAGTTTTTCCTAATATCCAACCTAAACCTCCCCCACTGGAACTTGAGACCATTACTCCTTGTTCTGTCATCTGGTACCACTGAGAACAGGCTAGATCCATCCTCTTTGGAACCCCCTTTCAGGTAGTTGAAAGCAGCTATCAAATCCCCCCTCACTCTTCTCTTCTGCAGACTAAATAATCCCAGTTCCCTCAGCCTCTCCTCATAAGTCATGTGTTCCAGCCCCCTAATCATTTTTGTTGCCCTCTGCTGGACTCTTTCCAATTTTTCCATATCTTTCTTGTAGTGTGGGGTCCAAAACTGGACACATTACTCCAGATAAGGCCTCACCAATGCCGAATAGCAGGGAATGATCACGTCCCTCTATCTGCTGGCAATCCCTCTACTTATACAGCCCAAAATGCCATTAGCCTTCTTGGCAACAAGGGCACACTGTTGACTCCTGTCCAGCTTCTCATCCATTGTAACTCCTAGGTCCTTTTCTGCTGAACTGCTGCCTAGTAATTCGGTCCCTAGTCTATCGGTGCATGGGATTCTTCTGTCCTAAGTGCAGGACTCTGCACTTGTCCTTGTTGAACCTCATCAGATTTCTTTTGGCCCAATTCTGTAATTTGTCTAGGTCCCTCTGTATCTTATACCTACCCTCCAGCGTATCTACCACTCCTCCCAGTTTAGTGTTGTTTCCTGAAATTGGGCCAGCTAGTAAGTTTAGGGAGGACTAATGACCCACCAGAGTTTGGCAGAAAGCAGCATGTTTATTACACTGATAGCTAAGCTCAAAAGAAGGGGGGGGGTCATATTCACACTTGCATACTCACACTCACAGGACAGGCACGGCACTGGAAATGTTAGGATCCTTGAAGGTAAGTGTCCCACAGCGCAGTGATGGATGGTGTGATGAAGGTAAGTCTTCCCGAGGCACAATGGAATGCAATGCAGCGAACCACTGGCCAGGCAGTCTGGGCGAAGGGCCTTCACGGGAGGTACAAGCTTGTGAGTGCACTCCTGAGCACATGGCCCCTTCCCCTTTTAAGGACCTGCTCCTCATGGCCTGTGACTAGAAATTACTTGGCCATGTCTGGGTTGGTCACACTCCACCTCGGGCAGTGTCCATGCATTGGATGCATGATCGCTGTCTAATTAGAGTCCCAGACACCTTGTCTACCTGGGAGCTCTTCTGATCTTCCAGCTGTTCAACCTGCCCATTCATCCCACAAGCATTCCAGGAGGGAGGAGGAGAGGGAAAGCCACTTCACAGGTATTTAAAGAGGGAGAGGAGATAAAAGGGTGGGGGGAAAGTGTAACAGACCTTTTGAGCATACAGGTTATACATAGCATAGTCATACAGCATACAGATCACTGCTGCTCCTACAACAAGTGTCGTCTGCAAATTTTCAGAGGGTGCAGTCCATGCCATCCTCCAGATCATTAATGAAGATATTGAACCAAACCGGCCCCAGGACCGACTTTTGGACACTCCGCTTGATACTAGCTGCCAACTAGACATGAAGCCATCGATCACTACCCATTGAGCCTGGTGATCTAGCCAGCTTTCTTTCTACCTTATAGTCCATTCATCCAGCCCATACTACTTTAACTTGCTGGCAAGGATATTGTGGGAGACCGTATCAAAAGCTTTGCTAAAGTCAAGGAATAACATGTCCACTGCTTTCCCCTCATCCACAGAGCCAGTTATCTCGTTATAGAAGGTAATTAGATTAGTCAGGCATGACTTGCCCTTGGTGAATCCATGCTGACTGTTCCTGATCACTTTCCTCTCCTCTAAGTGCTTCAGAATTGATTCCTTGAGGACCTGCTCCATGATTTTTCCAGGGACTGAGGTGAGGCTGACTAGTCTGTAGTTCCCCGGATCCTCCTCCTTCCCTTTTTAAAAGATGGGCACTACATTAGCCTTTTTCCAGTCATCTGGGACCTCCCCCGTTTGCCATGAGTTTTCAAAGATAATGGCCAATGGCTCTGCAATCACATCTGCCAACTCCTTTAGCACCCTCGGATCCAGTGCATCCGGCCCCATGGACTTGTGCTCGTCCAGCTTTTCTAAATAGTCCCAAACCACTTCTTTCTTCACAGAGGGCTGGTCACCTCCTCCCCATGCTGTGCTGCCCAGTGCAGCAGTCTGGGAACTGACCTTGTTCGTAAAGACAGAGGCAAAAAAAACATTGAGTACATTAGCTTTTTCCACATCCTCTGTCACTAGGTTGCCTCCCTTATTCAGTAAGGGGCCCACACTTTCCTTGACCACCTTCTTGTTGCTAACATACGTAAAGAAATCCTTAGATGAAGGATAGCAGTCATAGGTGCCTGGGCAGTCCCAGGTAAGGGTTGAGGACACCCAGGGGATTGTGACTGCAGGTGCACCACCAACATTTTTTCAGTAAATGTCCCTCAAAAAAGTTTTGGAAGTAGTGGCCAGACGTCGTCCTGTGTCTGTGTCTCAACTGATCTAGTGAGAGAAAAAATAATGAATGCATATGGAAATGGCAGTGTTGTACTATCCATTTCATTTAGGGGTAGAATACATGCCAGCAACAAGTGGGTTTTGAGCAGTTATGCATAATGAATATGACTAAAAAGTGTGTTCTGCTGTTTACCAACCTCTATTACATTTCTGCTCCAGCAGCAGGCTGTCTACCAGATTAAAGCGTGTATGTTGTTGTTAGTACAATTGTATGGATTGGCTTTTGTAATTGTACAAATAATATGTGCTTTGCTGATTATATTTATTTCCCATCTGTACTTTTGGTTACATGTGTCATGAGCGGCATGAGTGCTTCTTCCAAGTAAACAATCTGGTAGCAGTTGAGATTGCTAAATCCATAACCCTAAAGAAAACTGTGCTTTTGTCTATTAAAGTGCTTTCCTTTGTAAGGAAATGTGTTTGTTTGAGTACTTCAGGGTACTTTTTGTCTCCCAGCAGCATCTAAAAACCTGAAAATATTTAGTTTAACTGGCTACAGCTGGTGCTGATCCTATGATGACACTAGAGGTTTAAAGGGCTGTGCAAAGGGGAAAAAAATAGGTTATGCCCTCTTTTAATTGTAGTTCTTTATGATGTACAATCAAAGCCTGAAACCTGAATTTTTGTAGTCTGGGTTTTTTCACATTAGAAATTCAAATCTGATTCACTTGTCTTTTCCTGGAATACACTGTGGACAATTGAAGAACTAGTAGGATTATGACATCATAAGTAAGGCTATGATTTAGTCACTGGTGTTTTTAGTAAAAGTCATGGACCGGTCATGGGCAATCCTATCCATGACTATACTATAAATACCCCTGACTAAATCTTGGTGGGGGGGACACCTGGGGAGGCCACTGCTGGGAGGGGGCAGGGCCAGTGGCACCAGCTGCGGGGGGCCGCCAAGCAGTGGCTGCCGATTGCACCAGGGCCAGCCACTGCTCAGGCAGGCCCCAGGGCCAGCCACTGCTCAGGCAGGCCCCAGGGCCAGCTGGACCGGCCGCTGCTCTGGCAGTCCCTGGGGCCAGCTGGACCAGCCGCTGCTCTGGCAGTCCCTGGGGCCAGCTGGACCGGCCGCTGCTCTGGCAGTCCCTGGGGCCAGCTGACCAGGGCTGCCCGAGCAGCAGCCGGTCCAGCTGGCCCCAGGGTCACTCCAGCAGCAGCCGGTCCAGCTGGCCCCGGGGCCACCTGAGCAGCTGGCCTGGGAGCCAGCTCTTTAGGTGGCCCTGTGGTCAACCACACTGGCCGCTGCAGAAGTCACAGAGGTCGCGTAAGGTCATGGAATCCATGACTTCTGAGACCTCCATGACAAACATGGAGCCCTAATCATATGTATCAAGGAGGTGAAGACTGAGCAATGGATATCAGAAGGGATTTTTATTCAGATTGGTTAAAACCTGCATTTAACTCAAATCTTTGCCAAAGATATACGAGAAAAGTGTTTTGTGAAAGGTTCAATATCCTGCCCCTTAAAGGCAGCAAAAGTTTCCACTCCGGCAAAAACAGGGAAAGATTAAACTTGGCATTCCTGTTATTTTTAAGGCAAAATCCAAGAAAAATAAACTTAAAACCTACCTCAATCTTTAAATGTTACAAAGAAGCAATAAGGGCACGAAACCCACGATTTTCTGTCTGCAGGTCACTTTCAACTGGCTGGCTATTTTCACACTGGGGGAATGTGTGCTGTTTCTTTCTCTTTCTTTTTCTTTAATTTTTGAGAGATTGAGGTTCTATAATGGATGGGATTAGGTGTAGATCCGATAAAGATTTTTGCATGTGCTTGATCTTACACAAGGTGTTAAAGAATGCAGGCCTAAATTATAGCTCTGATGGGACTATTGAAGTACATAAATCCTTGCAGGATTGGGGCTTAAGTTTGAAAATAGTGCAATATGACAATCAGTATTACAGATGGACAAGCTTCCAGAAAGTCACTAGCCATGCTCTAGGTTGGAACCGAATTTAGAATAAGAAAGGTAAAGGTTAACCTTCAAACATATTAAGAAAAAAAACAACAGGCACCTGGAGTATTTTTCTTAGTGTTACCACAAGCATTCATGGCAAAGAGAGGTAAGTGAAGATTAAAAACTGAAATGCCTTGCTGAAAAATTGATGTATGTGTTAGGTGTATAGACAACTGGAAATCTTTTTTTGCACTCTGTGGAGTGATACAGGCAGATTAGACTGCAGCTAAATGTTGACTGCAAAGTGCAGGTGATTGTTGCGGGAAAAGTAAGGTAATGGAAAGAGGAAAAGAGATTGGGTAACCAAAATGCCTACAGAGAGCATGTGAGTGAATAAGTGGGAAATAACATATGGTAGTTTTACTCTAAAAAGTGTCTATATAAAAAATGGCACTGTCTGGCTTTACAAGTCTGCTTCCTGTGTGCATGCAGAGCCATATATGCTTATTTTAGTAACAAAGATAAATTTTTACCATGGTCTGCCCTCGAGACACAACACAGCTGAGTTGGGAGAGTGTGCTGGGTTCTGTTCTGGCTTGTACTTTATTTCAGGGCCATCTATGCATTCCAATTTGCCTTCAAATTACGGTCCCACTGAAGGCAGGAGAATCACACAGGAGTAACTGAAAACATATTTGGAGGGCAATGGGAGAAGCATTTGGCTTGCTGAATTTTATTGATGATTCATGAGCCAGGAAAGTCCCAGTTTGACCTTCAGATCACAGGCTGAGTTTGCTGAGATTGAAGTTAGGAAAAAAAAATCTTTCCTTGTAAACTGAGTGAATGAGTGATCTGGAAATCATTGAGACATAGTAAACATGGAGCCCTATGATGTCATTTGTATAGTTACTTCTCAAAGTACAAGGCACTGTAAGCTCTGAAGCAAATAACATACATAAGGTTTAGAGAGGAATAAAGAGGAAACATTAAGAACTGAAATACTAAGACTTTGGGCTAAATCTTGAGAAAGGATTTATGTTTCTAAGGTACCTGTAAACAGAGGCGGGAGACATGACAAAAGCCCGTGTGCTTTCCCCTCCCTCAGTTGTGTGTTAATGAGTGAGGCAAACTCATGGGAAAAGCCATGATGGGCAGTATGGAGGGAAAAGGCAGCTGCATGGGATGGTCTTTCTTTCGCATACTTTCTTGATTCCCCTCTCTAAAAGATCTGCACAGCTGATAGATCACACTGAGAAGCAAGGCCATAGTAGGGGATTAAGTCTCAGTAGGAAACAGGGAGCAAATACATTGTCATGTTTTATTTACTTCATACAGTTAAAGTTGCAGACTTTGATGCTTCTTGAAGCTATTACTAAGTCACTTTATTCTCTGTGAACTATCTTGAAGGGATCACAGAGTGCAGCCATGAGTCGACCAGCTCATGGCAGTACAACCACTGGCACAAGTATGCTGATTTGGCTCCAGAGGAGACACATCACAGTGTGAAGGGAAAGTAGTTCAGTCTAGTTGGCTGAGATCTGCCAACTCTGGGGCGTTTGTTATCCCACAGATCTGTGGCCGCATGTTTGGCTTTGTGTTTAACACTTTGTGAGAACTTGGGAGATGCCTATTAATTTTCAGTGCAAGTATTATAGCAAAATACCCATTAAAAAGTCCTTAAACAAAGGCGAGTACAAGTGCTAGCAATCACACAAGATTTTTGTAGAATCGTAGAAAAGTTGGGCTGGAAGGGGACCTTGAGAGGTCATCTAGCCTCCACCCTCTGTGCTGTGGCAGGATTCAATACACGTTAAACCACCCCTGACAGATGTTTGTCTAACCTGTTCGTACAAGTATCCAGTGACCAGAATCTACAACCTCCCTGAGTTTTTTGTGCATCTAGTACAAATCTGCACAGATCTCCACTGAAGGTTGGATTCTTATGGCTATAACTAAAGATGATTATAATAGAAGAATAGGTTTATCAAAGGAATCTGCTATAGACAGCCTGACAAGAAGGAGCAAAATATAGAGAAGAAGATAACAGAGATCAAAGTAGTTTGTGGAAAACAGCAAACCAGTAGTAAGGGGTGATTTCAAACATAGTACCTGACATGTAGTGAGAAATCTGAAGTCAGAGGAATAAACTAAGAAATGTCTGTATTCTTTGAATAGGACAAGTGCTTCCTTACACAAAGTATGAAGGAAAGGAACAATTTCCAACTAAGGTTGTGTGGTTTGTACATAAGGCAATGATTTTGGCATGGTATTTTTATTAAAAGTCACAGACAGGACGTGGGCAATAAATCACGCTGAAGCCGAATCCTGAGCCCCGCTGCCTGGGGCAGAAGCCCAAATCCACGCCCCACTGCCCAGGGCTGAAATCGAAGCCAAAGAACTTGCAGACATGTTAAAATCTCTGACCTCCGTGACAGAGTCGTAGCCTTACACTATGCTCAAAATATACTTCTAGGTGTTGAGTGACAGGATCAGATTAGTCAAGACTAAATAGAGATGTCTATATTTATCATAGTCTAATTAGAGTTACAATTACTACCGCTGTGAGACCAAATAAGGATGTTGAATTTCAGCATAGCAAATTTCAAAAGAATTTAGGAAGAGCCAAGTGAAAGCAAATGAGGTAAATCAGTGGAAGGTTAGGACACACAAGGGAGATGAAAAGTGCTGAGCAAGAATTTATAACCCTTAGACTTACAGTACATTATCTGCCATCTAGCGCAAAAGAAATTAGCAATAGCAAAACAGATTTGGAAGTTAGTTACTGAGGTGGACAGAGGTTGGCAAGGTTTAGAGCACCTGTTGCAGATGCTGGACTGGAAGAATTAAGCAATGAGGTGTGGCAAATGTAAGCAAAAAGAAAATGGGGTGAAATTAAAGGAGCGTGTCACTAGAGAGTAAGAAATTATTTGGAAAAAGTTACAATAAAACAAGGAACAAACATCTGTAAAACAGGCTGACTTAGAATTGTGGAAATTAATTTGAAAATACCTATTGGGCCATCTTGTCCATCTCCTTGCCGTGCAGCACTGGAACAATATAATTCTTTGTCTAGTTTAGTTTTAAATTAATCAAGTGATATGATTAATCAGGCACCATCAAACAGTATCTTACAGTGTCCCCTGGACTCCAAAGGCTAGATTTCAAAAGACCTACAGTGTGTGTGCCTGTATCCACTTAAACATGCAAAACCGATATTGATCACGTACAGCAGTATTTGAGCAGACAGTTGCCGAGTTACCCAGTCTATGTCCAAATGAGTATGTGTGCACACTTTTTGTACAAACAAATCATCCGACTGTGGAAATTTGACTCCAAACATCTCTTCTTTTCAATCCACTGGTCTGAAGTAAAGAAAACACCACACATTATTTATTAAGGACATAGACAAACATTATTTTCTGCTCATACACTTCCTGTGTGGTAGTAGTAAAGTCACATCCTGTTTGCATTAGTTCATAAAAAAGTAAGTACAGGTGGTAAGAAGGTGACGCTCATGAATAAAGCAGTGAGCAAAGAGGACAAGTTAATTTCATCTTCCATAAGAAGTATGGAGGAAAAGAGTTTGCTGACAAACATTTCTAAACTAAATTTAAAGGCTTTTGGTGACCAGATCAAAATGTCTTTAGTAATTGTGAAAGGGGAAGAGGTGAAGGTTTGCAAGTAAGGCCTGCTACTAGTACTACTACTGAATTTTCAGTTCATTTACATATCTCAACAGCGATAAGGTCATTGCTGTGACATTTCCAAAAATGCCCAGTTGGTCAATCAGAATATGGATAATCAAGTCCTGATTGTGAAAAGTAGCCTTTGATTTTGCACCTTGATAATGCCTAATGCCTATAAAATTTCCCCTATTTTCAGGTACAATACTGTGGTTGCAAATAAAGTGCACCCACAATTTATAGGACACAGTCGCTACCTGATTTCTACATGCTATAAAATGTAACCGTAATGACTGTGTGAAGCATTGCACCGGTAACTATTTCCAGGTGCAAAATCAGAAGAGATGAGGTTCTTCTAAAAACTAGGCGTTCTATGTCGAAATCCGTATGCTTATTTGAGAATGGATTCATCCAAGGAAGATCATGCCTAACAAATCTGATAGGATTTTTAAAGAAGTGCATATGGGCTTGATTTACTTTGACTTCAGTTTTTTGTAATTTTGCTTCAGGAAACTTTGCTTCTCTTCAAAGCTATCATGTACGGTATAAGTAAGGCTGTTTTTTTAATAATCACAGATTACCCAAGTACTTTCAGAAACATCCCCACAACCACTGACCACTGTAGCACCTCTCTGGAATTCTTGCTCCTGAGAGGTGATGCCTCACCTTCCACCCCCACAACCACATTTGCCATCTGGGAATGACAGGGGAATGAGGAAGGGATGAATTTCCTGCAGCCAGTTATAGAATCTGGCTGCAGGAAATCAAAGTGTGTGTGTGGGCGGGGGGGGGGGGAGTTCAGAGATAAATACCTTCTTTTCCCCTATGAAAAGTGGTGATGGGGAGGAGTTCAGAGATAAATGTGGATTCCTTTAGTAATTGCCACCCATTTCAAGGGTGCGACTGGAAGCAGAAAGTGAAGGCAGGAAAATGGAAACCTTGAAAAAAAGCTGCAAATTACAGCAGGTCAGAGGAATACAAGGAAACTAAAGTGAGGATGAAAAGCAGAGGGATTTACAGAATCCAGGAGAGAAGAAGTGTCCGTAGGAAAAAGCTGCAGTAGCTGTATTACTGTCTGATCTCCTGGCAGGCAGGCAGAACGTCATCTTTCAAGGGACCAAAGTTAATGCCTTGAACAGAAAGGAGAAAAATGGAAAAAAATGTAGTATGTCAGAAAATGGCCACTGATAGTGAGGAGGTGGGACTGGTACCTGTGGGAAGTTGTGTTTGGAGGGAAGACTTGTGTGAAAAGGAAATATATTGCTCTAACGGAGAATGACTTGAACAGAGAGTGGCAATTACTCAGATGTAGGCCAGATTGTGTCAGATCATCGTATGTGAAATAGACATCTCAGGAGGTTCCTCTGATTTGGTTGTTTAAATATATATGAGGATAGTGGCAGGTAGGAGGATGGCACAGAGGGAGAAGGTGCTTTCTTTATGCTCTGGCAAAGGAAGAGACAGATTCAGCTATGAGTAGGCAGCAGTAATAAAAAGGGTGACCTGGTACTATGCAGAGCATGAAAGGATAAGAGCAATATTTGGGCAGTGAGGTTACAGGATACAATAAAACCCAACAGAGAAAAGGCCAGTTGCAGTAAGTGGCCAAAATTGAAATATTGGGTGTTAGTAGTTGCATGACCATTGTGTAGGAGAATTCAGAGGAATATTCATCAGTAAATTCTGGTCTTTCATCCCAGAACAACTTTGTATACACAGGGAGTGGTACATCATTGCTATTCATTCCTGTCCATGGCTTGTTCCTTCATTAAGCCCCGCCTGATCATGTCCCTGATTACTCCAAAACAATATCCTGTCCTCCTCATTATTTTTCTATCCCACCAATCCTTGTATCATCTGCAGACTTTACCGGCGAAGATTTGCACATAGGCCCAGATCCTCAAAGGTATTTAGACACCTAACCCCCATGGATTCAATAGGACATAGGCACTTACATACCTTTGAAAATCTGGGACCGAATTCCCATTGAAAACCATTGCAAGTTGGGGGCCTGACTCCCTTTGGCTCCATTAAGAATCGCAGCAGTAACCCTTGTCCTCCCTTTGCCCTAACCTACTAATGTCTGTACTTAGAGAGTGACTAATCTTGGCTCAGAACTCTTGTTACCTCATGTACATTATCCCACAACCTATACTGCTTGTTTGAAGGAGCCTCAAACCACAGCCTCTCCAGCAACTATCTGGCCCTGAGTGAGAGAGTGTATTTTTTCTAGCCAGGGCAGGTGTAAGTACCATTTATATAGATCATTGCAGTGGTTCCCTCTGGTGATATTGCACATTAGGGGGCTGATTCGGTGAGATACAGAGCACCTTCCACAAGATGCTGAGCATACACGACACTCACTGACTTCTGTGAGAGTTGAGGGTGCTCAGTACTCAGCTGGATTGGGCTTTAAGGATAAGGATGTAGCTGCTCTGGACAGTATCTGAGTCTTTTTCATGTTTGTCGCTATTCAGTCAATTACACCGGATTCTCCTAGTGTTTCAGAAGTTATGTATTTATTCCTTATTTATTAGTCTATTTGTAATACTGATATCGTGTAAGCATAAAACTACCAGGTGATCTGAGCCCATTATCCTATTTTATCTGAAATATTGCAATTTACATTCCTTAGCTGACCACTAGAGGTTTAGCTAAGTATTCTTTCTCTCCCACGCTTTCTGTGTAACTGTAAAACATCTGCATTTACTTAGCACTCATATTTATTTCACACTTCGTTTCCTTTGCAGATCATGCAGCTATCATTTCCAGCTAGAAAAATGTAAGCACTCCGCAGACGCAGAAATTTACAGTATGAGTTAGATGAATTGTAAAATACCAGCAGGTTCTCTTGCTAAACTAGTTTGTCAGATGAACATTTTCACTTGCACCAGGTGTTTCCAACATCACAAGGTCTAAGGTACTAGCCATACCTTATGGCTAGTATATGGCCTGATTCAATGGAAGGCGAGGGCGCTCAGCACCTTGCAGGAATTACTTAGATATGATGGCAATGACTGCTCAAGAAAAACCTAAGCTAGATGGTCCTACAGAAGAGTAAGACACTGAGACTGCAAAACACATCAAGCAAAATGAGGTCATTTAAAGTATAAAATAAAATAATACAAAAGAAATTATGCAGTACAAATCAAATTACATGCTTTCCTCTCCAGTGCACTCATGAAGTAGATATTGTCTACTTATTCATAGTTCCTTACTTGGATTTTTAGACACTAATGTTTGTTTACTCTTTTGTATGGGAAAGCAAATGGATTTGAAATTAATATTTTATGAAATATTATATTTGTTAAATTTTGGGTGGGTATTGTAGCACACACATTTCTTCCACTGTTTATTCAAGTTAACAATAGGAATTGCTTGTTAGTAAGAAAACAGAATAAAATAATGAGGTTTTGTTGGGGAAGTAAAACCCCTAAGATAAATAAAACGTGTGTGATGGGGTGAACAAACCCCACAGTGGGCAAAAAGGGGTTAAGGGATTATTTTGGGCCCAGACAGCCCAAATGCTCCATTTGCTGGAGGAATTAAAAAACAGGGAATTAGCTCATTTGGGGGTAGACTTGGAAGAGAGCAGGCCTGTAGCCCAAAGCTCCAGCAGTGCAGAGAAGAGGGAAGGCTGAAGTCTCTGATACAACTGCCCCAAAAGGGCCCTCCCTGAAGGAAGGGAGGACCCACTGCAGAAACAATCAGAGCGGGAAGTACCTCTCTCTCCCCTGTATGTGGACCCTGGACATTGGTAATCCCCTCTTATTTTCTTTATTTGGACTCCCCCAGCAGGGGAAAGCCTTGGACTAAGCTGACTCAGGGTAGGGAAGATAGGAAGTGGCCCAGGGACAGCAGCCTCGGTTGCCAGACCACTGGTAGCCCATAGGGCCCTGGGTTGGAGTCCAGTGGAGCGGGAGGGCCCAGG
The DNA here is from genome assembly GCF_009764565.3 of Dermochelys coriacea. Lineage (NCBI taxonomy): Eukaryota > Metazoa > Chordata > Testudines > Dermochelyidae > Dermochelys > Dermochelys coriacea. Next base: position 106,273,077 of record NC_050069.1, read on the forward strand.
CTCGCCTACGAACAACCCACCCATCCCCCCTTCCCCCCCGCTGGGCATGGGTTGAAGCCTTGACTACTAGGCCATGCTTCCCAACCAAACTGCGAATGAGGACCATTACAAAGGGTAACTAAAACTTGCTGTACCCTTGTTTGTAGCACTCAGTACTAGTATCGGAGAGCTGTTATACACACATACGCTACCCCTCTGAGATACTTGTTATGGAGGGGGGGGGGAAAGCCATACATTTTGCCTCATACAGTGTAACTCTTGGCACTTTCTCGTCAGAAGGAAGCGTTCTGTTGACTATTAAATGAAGCAGCTTGAAAGATGGATCATTTCCCTGATTAAAATAAGATTTAAGAAATGACAACATGGGGGGAGGGAACCTCACAAGCTGGGAGTGTGACTGAGGTATTGGGAACTGACGCGATGATGGGGACTAACAAGGTTACAACACCGCTGTATATGACAGTGATTTACTGTTGATAGCACTTGCAAAACAATGTGCTTTATGACCAGCCTGTCGTTAGTCAGCATGGAGGCAACTGCTCAGCAACAAAAACCTGTCAGTAGTAGAGATGTTATAAAGTGACCTCTGTAACTGCATTACCAAAGGCCTGGATTCTTCCTTGAACTTTGAAATTTGTTTCTTAACTGTCCCAATAACCCTCCTTATACAAGTGTCCCCATAGAACCAAGTCAGCAACCACACCAGGCTGGCAGGGTGTGTGGTTATTAGAATCCAGCATCTCTGATTTTTAATGATGAGGTGCTTGTCCCAAAATACCAGCCTGGAGTGTGTTCTCTTACCTTCTGGCCTACTGACATTCTCCAGCAAGATGTCAGTGAACTTTTCTCACTTATTACACAAAATTATTAATTCTTCTGATTCTAGCTCCTAGAGCTGTTCCAATGCTGTTGAAGTTGGAGCTATTTGAAAAGGATTCAGGAGATCATAGAAAACGCTACAAATAATCAGGAAGCCATGTTCTGGCTCCAAAGACACTGAATTTTCTGCAGAACCCACTCTTCGCTACAGAATTGTACAGATATGTTCATTTAAAAATACAAGTTTGTGGTACTGATGGTCTTACAGATTAACCTGCTCAATGTAGTGAATGAAGCATTGTCTTTCTGGCTTTGCAAACAGCCTGAAATAATGACATTGAGAGGTAAAGAATCCAGGCCTTCGGTAATGCTCACCCCATCATCTCAATTCGTTGTTAACACTGAAGCTTAATTAAGTCAACTTAAATATCAACATTACCTACTCGTCATGTTAGCAGACACATTTAGTGAAAGTACTTAATCAGTGTGTGGAGTAGTAGTGGGTATTGGGCTGGTGGAAGTGGAACAGCTATTACTGGTGTGAGGAACTAAAGAAGCCTCCTCAAAAAGTGTCAAGTCACTTCCATCCCTGCCCACAATGGGGGCGGGGGGGAGAGAGAGGGAGGAGATGTATCCATTCCTCACAAGAGCCAAAATCATCTGCTACCTTCTGCATAACAAAAATCCAAACCACTTCCTATGCCAGTGGTCCCAAAACTGTGGGGCATGACCTCTTAAGGGGGGGCACAGAGGAAAATTTGGGGGGTGTTGCGGGACCCAGGCCAACCTCCACAGGGGGAGGGAAGGAAGCATCACCCAGCCCCGCTCCACCCCCAGCTCTGCTCTGACCCTGTGCCTGGCCCCACCCCTAGCCTCAGGCCCCCAACTGTGGCCTGGCCACAGCTCTGCACCTGGCTGTGGCCCTGACTGCCAGCCCCTATCTCTGCCTGGCCACGGCTCCAGCTCGGCCCCAGCCCCACCCTCAGATAGGGTTTCCAGGTGTCTGTTTTTTGACTGGAATGCCCAGTTGAACAGGGACCCCACAGAGCTGAAAGTCCAGTTGGCGGTGCAGCGGAGCTAAGGCAGGCTCCCTGCCTGTCCTGGCTCTACGCAGCTCCCAGAAGCGGCCAGTATGTCCGGCTTCTAGTTGCAGGAGTGGCCACAAGGGCTCCGTGTGCTGCCCCCACCAGGAGCACTGGCTCCACAGCTCCCTTTGACCGGGAATCCTGGCCAATGGGAGCTGTGGGAGGTTGTGCCTGTGGGTGAGGGCAGCGCACAGAGACCCCTGGCCCCTCCGCATAGGAGCCAGACATGCCGGCTGCTTCCAGGAGCCGCCCGAGGTAAGCGCTGCTTGGCTGGAGCCCGCACCTCAAACCCTCTCCCACACCCCAACCCCTGCCCCAGCCCTTGTGCACTCCAAACCCCTCATCCCTGGCCCCACCCCAGAGCCCACACCCCCTTCCTCACCCCAACCCTCTGCCCCAGCCCGGTGAAAGTGAGTAAGGGTGGGGGAGAGTGAACAATGGAGGGAAGGGGGATGGAGTGAGTGAGGTGCAGGGCTTCTGAGAAGGGGCAGGGCAAGCGTGTTCAGTTTTGTGTGATTAGAAAGTTGGCAACCCTACCCCCAGCCTCGGCCCCTGGCTGTGGCTCTTTTCCCAGCCCCAGATCTGCCCATAGCTGTGACCCCAGCCTTGGCCCCCCTACCTCATGCCATGTCTTCCCTCACCCTTCCACCAGGAAGCTGCAGCTCCACTCCCAACCCTGGCTCCTGGCGGGGGGGGGGGGGAGGAAGACAAGGGTAAAGGGCGGGATATGACCCTGAAAAGTTTGGGGACCACTGTCCTATGCCTTATCGGAAGTTAAAACTCCCAGCTGCTCTTACGAGAAGTTAAAAACCTCCAGTTTTCCCCTGTCAACTTCTACAGTGCAGGTGGGTCAGTATAAAAATCTGAGATGCATTCAAAATTGAAAATACAGAATTGTCATAAAAGTGAATGACACTTCAAAAGTGTTTTGAATTGAATATCAAAATAAATAGACAAAAGATACTGCACTGATTATATTATTTATTTTCATATTTAATTCAGTAAAAACATTCATTTTTAAAATTTACTTTTTGCTGCTAAAGAAGTGCTAGTCCACCACATCTGAAATGCTGCAAAATGTAGGTGTATTATGCTAAAGGTTATATAGGAACTTGAAAATAATACAGAAGACAACTTAAGAGAACTTATCCTTTCACTCTAGACAAAGAAACTTTATTAATTATAAAAATGGAATATGTATACTGTACAAGATCTGAAGTGTCTTCTGGTTTGAAAACATGTCTGGAAACCAGGATTCCTGCGTTCTATTTTCAGTGCTCATTTACTGAGCAGCTATTCAATATTTTTGTTTTTCTTTATTGTTCAATGAGTGTCCCCAGGCCTTACTTACTGCACACTATTCCAACTCTGCTCTGAAGACAGAATTGTTAATTTCCTCACGGGCATTTCTGTGGCACTCATCACAGTAGCATCTGAGTGCTTCACAAACACTAATGAATTTCTTTTCACAACACCCTGTGAGGTGGGATTATCCCCATTTTATAAATGGGGAACTAAGGCACAAAGTTAGAAGATTCCATTAATTTTGGATTAATAATTTGACACACATAGAGCCTGATTTTTTCAGTGGTATATAGACACAGGCAGATTAGGGGTTTGTGGGGCCCTGGGCCAAAGCAAGTGGGGACCCCTTCCCACCCCTTCTGCCTGTAGTCCACCGTGCTCTCCCCCTTCTGCCCCCCCAGTGCTCCTGTTGGGGAAATGGGGTCAGGGAGCAGGGGCTTGCCCCGCTCCGCCTGCCCAGTGCTCCTGGCAGGGCGTGGGGGCACCCCAATTGGCCAGGGCCCCTGGGCACAGGCCCCATCAGCCCAGTGGTTGATCTGCCAATGTGTATATAGCACTCTATAACTTAAACGCAGCTCCCACTAACGTCAGCTGCAGCTGTGAGTGCTTAGCACTTCTGCAAATCACGCCCCAGGGTCTCAAATTGGGCACGAAGACAACGAGGAACACATAACTAGTGACCACATGTGAAAAGTTTGGTTTATGTGACTTGACTAGCATCAAACAGGAACTCTGTGGAAGAGGCAGGGATAAAATCCAGTTCTCCAGAGCAGCCGTCAACTACCATAACCATGAGACCCTCCTTTCTCTTCCTACAGTCCCCTGCCTCATTCACTAAACACCTCCCAATTTCTACAACAGATGAGGCAGGGATCTTACAGACACTGATTCATCTCTAGAGCACTGTCTAGCCTGTGCACTGAATGACGCAGAGGTCCTGTGGAAAAACTAGTATGTGATCATGTAATTAAAGACTTTCTAATAATTAGAGTTGGTTGGAAATGTTCTGATGGAAGTTTTCCATCAGAAAATGCTGATTCCAATGAAACTTTAGACATAGACCCAGACAGGAAAGAAGTCTGGTGAAAACAATGTTTTGTTTGTTTGTTTTCCCTGGACTTGTTCTCAGAAACCACTGAACTGTTTTGGGCTGAAATTTAAAAAAAAACGAAATCTGCCTGAGGCAGACACTGGGTATGTAAAATTTTAGCCCAAATGGTTAGTTTGATGAAGTTATAAGCAACTGAAGACTGGTTTATAATTGGAAATATCAGGGAACATTAATAATAGTATTACCAGCTCTGCCTGTAATATACACACACACACACACACACACACACACACACGTGTGTGTGTTACACTGGAATCATTTTTCCACTGCTAAAATGCAGTACTCAGTAGAAATATCAGGATGATCAGTGCCTTGGAAGTACCTAAAATAGTGGTAGCTTCATAAATTGCTAATCTAAGGCCATGAAAAGACTCCCATTGGTTACAGTCGGTTATGGATCAGGCCAATAGAAAATAATTGATGCTATTTTTAATTTTCTCTTAAATAACTGGTGATTTAACCCCATTTCTTTAACAGTAACATTAGATTCTGAAGTTCTCTCCACTTATCGTTCAAACGCTTTGATGCTAAAGTGTTTAAATGGGTTGTAGCCAAAAAATTATCTTGTCTTCACCATGCAGATAACAACCTGTGTTATTTTTATGGCTTCCACTGTATTTAGCAACAGATTATGGTTAAAAAAAGAGCACATCCACTTAATATGGGGCAGCTTCTCAAAGTTCTGTAGTCCCCCAGAATGGCCTTTCCTCCAGTTTGTACCACCTCTGCCTCCTTGACAGATCCTGCATTTTCTCCTAACCTGATATTTCCAAACCCTTTCCTCCTCCTCCTCCTCCACAAAACTAAAATCCCCCAGGTTGAACTGATGAGGGGGAAGCTATCTTGGTGATAAATTCTACTATGGTATAACTTTACCATAAACATTTTTGTGTGTGCATAAAATAAATTTTCTAAAACAGGTTTGTGCTGAATTGAGGGGAGTTATTGGATGTTAAGTGTGTGTGTGTGTGTGTGTGTATATATATATATATATATATATATATATATATCAGCTATTTGTATATTGTAATGTTTTCACATTAAAATGTAGATTAACTCACTCTCGCTTTTGGTTTTGCTTTTCCTTTTCATTTTCCGTTCCCTGTCCATCCCTTCTTCACTTATACTGTGCAAGGTATCTTCTCCCCTCCTTTTTCACTGCCTGTTTTCCATCGGTCTGGTTTAATTTTGTCTCTTGCATGTCTCTGTGCTGCTTTTGGTTGTGCATACTGTGATGAGAGCTTCTAGTTAGAAAAGGTACGGCTTACTGGAAAGTGAAAAGTGCTGGCTAGGTCAGTGAGGCCTTTGTCTGGTAAAGTGGTACCTTTGACCTAGAAGGTTGGGAACCCCTGGATGGAGTTTCCATTCTGATGCCGATTACACACACCTTTTTGAAGAACTGTATTAGTGATTCCTTTGCTCCCCCTATTTAATCAGCTTGTCTTGAGACACAGTCATGGATATCCAAGTTGGATGGTTCTTAAAATTAATTAAATGCTCCTAAAACTGCACTATTAATTGCTGGCACTAGATAGCAATTTAAATAGCTTCATCCTCCCTTTCCTTAGGCTGGCTGTATGTCAGAGTAATCAATAGTCAAGATCAAATTTTAGGTTTTGGCTTCTGACCACCATGATTTTGTACCCACAGCTAACTGCAGGTGCAATTCTAAGGGCACAATCAAGTACAGGTGCAAATGATAGACTTTGTCATATTTGCAAAGAATATCTACTCCTATAACTCAAAAAATTAGTCATAAATTCTCTCATTTCTATTGGTAATATTGAAAATGATAGTTCGCATAACAATAGATGACAGGTTAAAGTGTTTTGATTAATTTAGATGGAATATGTAGACACAGAGTCAAAGATGTTAATATGATCCTGTAACTATCCAACATTAAAAGGTTCAGGGTTTGATATACAGAGACCTCAGCCTGCTTAGTTCCATGGCAAGCACTTCATTAAAATCCTTTAAACCTTTTATCAAAGATATTGGCAGGGAAAGGGGGGAAATTACAGAATTAGATGACAAATTTAAAATGTACAGTATTAAGTAAGGCTTTCATTTTAATACCATTCCTTGTTTGCTTTCCCTTTAACTGGAGAGAGTTTTTAGAAGGAAACCTCCAGTCGACAGTGTTTTAGATGGTACTAAAAGATGGTAATAACTGTCCTTTTTGGGGGAAAAGAGAAGAAGTTAATTGAGATGGGCTGGAGCTGTTGTTGTTAAAGTCTGAACCTGTTTCTTGGAAGACAAAACAAGACAAACGCACACAAAAGGGGAAAGAAGAGAACAGCAAAGATACAAAATACAGCTTTTGTCTCTGGTGTTGACTTTCACTTGCAGCCTCAGTGCTGGAAAAACACAAGCATGGCACATGGTCTTATCAGCCCCTCAGAGACCTGGCAAACGTGTGCCAACATCGGGCTGTTTAAGGCATTGCTTTTAGTTGCTCTCTGTTCACAGGTTTACAGCAGTGTTGCAAAATACACAGTTCAGGCTAGCTAAGCCAGACTCTTATTAGACAGGAGGAAAAAATGAGAGGGATAGAAAAGATAAGAAATAAAGCATTGAAGGAGAAGGATACGCAAAGGTCTAGGGGGGAGATAAAGTCTTATATCCCAGATGGTGGTCATCAGTGAGCCAGAGACGGTAGAAGGGGCGATGTCATCTAGGTCCCCCACTCTGGCCTGGTCTGGACAGGTCAAGACATCTCTCAGGATCAGAACAAAGGCCCAAAAATGTTACTGTAGATCCTGAGGTTCCCAGATATGGTGGGGTAGCAGCCATGATGGTGAGGCTCATTCCTTCCTCTTTTTTCAGTCACATATTGTCCCCCTTTGCCTTACCTCCACTAATTTTCCCCAAAAAGTCTTTTATTTTTAGGAATCACAAAAGGCTGGAATAGCTCATCTCCCTATTATTTTGTCCACCAATTAGGCCTTATTTCCGACACACCAATTTTGGTTCATTGATTTCTGGTCCCACATTTCTCCTGTTTACTTTGCATGATCATAACATAGGCCTTGAATTATATCAGAAGAACTTTTTTGTTTAGACTAATTCAGCCTGTCTGTCTCCCTTTTACACTTTTCCCCATCACTATATATCATTTGTGATTGGAACATTTTGTAAACTTTTATCCACTTTCCCCACAGTTGATCTCACAATTCAGGTACATTGTGTGTTTGCCTGTGCTACAGTCACACCTTCGTTTGCTGTGTAGACATACTCACAATACAAACCAGTCTTAGTCTTGTGAGTGAAAAAGTGGGAACTCTTTCTGCTATTTGTCTGAAAGCCACTTTGCACACCTACTATACTACACTGTAGAAGCCAGCAAATAATATTACTATAATAAAAGGCTAGTTCATGGCATAGGGAGGAGTAAAAAGGATGGGAGAGAGCCAGAAGAGTTGCAGAAGGAGGGGCCTCAGAACTAGGGAGGTTCAGATAAGAGCCCATATTTTTAGATACTTAATTGGACCAAAACTTTGATCTCTTAGGATTACATACAATAAATAATGTAACTATAGGGCTCCAACCAATTCAATTGTCAAGGTTCCTTCCCCACTCTGATCTCTAGGGTACAGATGTGGGGACCTGCATGAAAACCCACTAAGCTTATTTTTACCAGCTTAGGTTAAAACTTCCCCAAGGTACAACTATTTTACCTTTTGCCCTTAGATTTTATTGCTGCCACCACCAAGCATCTAACAAATATATAACAGGGAAAGAGCCCGCTTGGAAACGTCTTTCCCCCCAAAATCCTCCCCAAACCTTACACCCCCTTTCCTGGGAAAGGCTTGATAAAAATCCTCACCAATTTGCATAGGTGAGCACAGACCCAAACCCTTGGATCTTAAGAACAATGAAAAAGCAATCAGGTTCTTAAAAGAAGAATTTTAATTGAAGAAAAAGTAAAAAGAATCATCTCTGTAAAATCAGGATGGTAAATACCTTACAGGATAATCAGATTCAAAACAGAGAATCCCTCTAGGCATAACCTTAAGTTACAAAAAGACACAAAAACAGGAATATACATTACAATCAGCACAGCATATTTTATCAGCCATTTAAACAAAACAGAATCTAACGCATATCTAGCTAGATTACTTACTAAGTTCTAAGACTCCATTCCTTTTCTGTTCCCAGCAAATACAACACATAGAGAGAACCTTTGTTTCTCCCCCACACCCCTCCAGCTTTGAAAGTATCTTGTCTCCTCATTGGTCATTTTGGTCAGGTGCCAGCGAGGTTATCCTAGCTTCTTAACCCTTTACAAGTGAAAGGGTTTTTCCTCTGGCCAGGAGGGATTTTAAAGGTGTTTACCATTCCCTTTATATTTATGACAGCAATAGTAGCAGATGATTCAATATCTCTAATAGATACAAATAGATCTAGGCACAAGTGGAAATAATTACAGCACTGGAGTCATGTTAACTTAGTTAGCTCATTTAACAAATTGAATTGTTTCAGATCATCCTATAGCATGGCAAAAATTCAGTGCTGGATTTCTGACCTGAAATCCTGTTATTAGAAAACAGTCTTTTCAGAATTTGAAAACAAGTTTATTTTTTAAATATAAACTGACTATTTTCCACCTGAATGGAGGGGGAAGCCTCATTCCTGGATTGAAAAAGAAATTTTACATTTAGGACACAAAGCATCTAATAAAAGAAAGAACATTGAATAGTCCTTTCTTTTTTTTCAGATAGCTAAGACTGTTGCTGAATAGTTCATGCATGCCATGGTTTCCTCTTGATATTCATGTCATAAACTGAGAGAGAGGCAAGTTTCATCTTCTGTGGACAAAGAAAATTACATTTTTGGAATTCTACAGACCAGTTTCAGTAATGCTAACATGCTTTCCCTTTGCCTTGTGTACTGTGTCATTTATTGTTAGTTACAATCTTTTCACTCTGCTTGAGGTTTCATGAGCTTTTCCCCTAGAAAATATTATAGATGTAAAGTTGATAAATACATGTATATCTCATCCTCTTTTATAGATTGTATCTAGTCAAGATTATAACAGATAGCCTGGATTTTGATCTAGGGTGTTTGTAAGAGCAATCAAAACATTTTAATATTGATCATTTCACTTCCAATAACTTGTGAGGTCAGGGCCCCATTGTGCTAGGCACTGTACAAACACATAATAAGGGCTCCAAAGAGCTGACAATCTGAACAGAAAAGACAAGCCAAATGTGGGAGATATGAAGTCGTATTATCTCCATTTTAATAATAATCATACTTCAGTAATTGTATAGATGGGAAAATGAGGCACAGATTGCTTAAGTGACTTCCCCAAGGTCACACAGGGAGTCTGAGGCAGGCCTGTGATTTTGGATTTTCTGCTTTTATTGTTACCACATCCTCCCAACCCATGCTCACCCCATTTGTTTCACCCACCTATTGCATGCTGTCTAATATATAGACTGTGAGCCCTCTGGGGCAGGGACTGCCATCTTTACTTGTCTTTTCATTGCCCAGTGCCTAGCAATTCCAATTCTTGACTGGAGTACCTAGGTGCTATTAGAATAGAAATGATGATGACTGGAAATTGAACCCAGATCTCCTGAGTCCCAGTCTAGTGCCTTAACTACAAGATCATGATGCAAGCAGATGACAGAACGAGGAGTAATGGTCTCAAGTTGCAATGGGGGAGGTTTAGATTGGATATTAGGAAAAACTTTTTCACTAAGAGGGTGGTGAAACACTGGAATGCGTTACCTAGGGAGGTGGTAGAATCTCCTTCCTTAGAGGTTTTTAAGGTCAGGCTTGACAAAGCCCTGGCTGGGATGATTTAACTGGGACTTGGTCCTGCTTTGAGCAGGGGGTTGGACTAGATGACCTTCTGGGGTCCCTTCCAACCCTGATATTCTATGATTCTATGATCATCAAAGATTATTTTCAAATTATGTCTATAAATTTTGCTATCTGTAAACATATTTTATACAATATGAATTGTAAATCTTATGATGATAAGATGTAGGAATTGTCTTGGTACCAGTCAGTAACATCACTTTCCAGCTTGTCTGCTGACCCGAAGGGTTTGAGCACTGCAGAATGGATACACGGCCTGAATTCTCCTTTGATTCCAGAGAAAACATTTTGCATTCAACCTAATATATGTTTCATGTCTGTGACTTTAAATCATGTAACAATAACCTGTGCTCTGTCAAGATGTATTCAGTTACACAAGATACATTTAAAAATCCGAATTCCTAAAAAGCCCCATAGTCTTCAGCAACTCAGTGCTAAAAAAAAAAAAAAGAAAACCCTACAGTACCTCGTAATTTAGAACAGCAGATGGAGTGAGGACATTCATCCCAGTTTGGAGCCAATTTTAGACTAGTAGTCCCTTGTGCAACGCCAAATGGCCCAGATGAAAGAAGGTAGCTGCTAGAGGAGTGGGTGGTGAAGAGTGCATGTATTCATAGAGGGGTGTGTAGCAGGAGGTGTGGGTGGCAGATTACCTATCTCTTCAATGGATTACATCATTTGTCAAAATATTCCATACAAATCTTCTTATGAAGCCATGGTTAGAGGTTGAAGATTTACATCATCTTTGAACTGTTGTGCAAGAAATACAATTTAAAACAAGACATCTGCAAGTCGCAGATCATAGAAGATGTGACTCCTGTCCTTTTCATATATGGCAGAGAAAAAATGTTTTCTCTCAAGGTTTCAGGGTTTTTTTAATGGAAAATACTGTGGATAATTTTCTCCTCCATGCACAATCAGCCCATAGTAATCTTTTAAAAAATATTCCTTGCACTGCATTTTGAAATAACAACCACCACACACAGGGCCAGATTCGCTCTTACTCAAAGATCTGCTAAGTATAATGGACAGCTGATTTCAGTCCCCTGAATTTCAAGCTGACCCAGCCTTAGGACTGCTTTAATTTATAATTGCTGGCTATGATCCTCTAGGGGAATCTGCAGAGCAGAGTTGTGATTTGCCTCTCCCTTTCCTTCATACACTCCCAAGCCCATACTGGGGTGGGAGGCAGTTGCCATAGGAGCCAGCTATACCACCTGAGGGTCCCCTACCCTGACGGCACAAATTCTTAGTTGGGCAGCTGTGGCAAAATTCCTCTCTGTGTGCACCATTCAATCTGACCCATGATATACTGTCTTGCAGCCAGAGGTACGAAGTCAATACAAGTCTGTGGTAGTTGTCATGAAAAAGGCACAGTACCTGATTCTGAACTTCCACCAGTTTTAGCCAGGGTCATTCCACTAACTTCTGTAGACCTACTCCTCGTTTACATTGAGGAGAGCATCAGGCCCAGACTTTCCTATGGGCCAGTTGTGCAGTGAGGTGATCACCACTGTACCTAGCCATAAGTTTTCTCATAAGACAGTACGATATAAATTAAACCTGGCCATGCCTAATTTCATAATAGATATATATTTTTTGTTGTGGCTGAATGCTTTGCTGACGGTTTAGATTTATTCCACCTAATGTGATTAGCACAAAGTAATATAAAAATTCAGATAACTCCAGTCAGGGAAGTACATTCTGAGCCACCCATAGGGTGTATGTTTTGATACCCCCATTCCTCGTCTACCCATGTGTTGATTAAATAAGAGAAATGCCAATTGACTGATGCTGTAACATCATTTCTGGAAGTGTTGGATTTTAAAGTGACATTTTGACTGCCACTTCACTGAAGGTATGTGAGTAGTTTAGACTTGAGAACATCAACATGCACTGAGTATTTTAAGACGCACGTAAATTTGACAAACACTTAATATTTCTGTGAAGGTCATCATGATACATTCCATACCTAGTCAACGACAGTCATTCCAGAGTGAATTTACTGCTCAGGAAAAGTGCCAGCATGGCAGGCCTGAACAACAGTTGATCTGCTGGACAGTTGAAGCAGCCATGCAAGCTTTCCTATGCTGTTCCATCAACATGTCTCAGCCATGATCTGGAGGGACCACTTCTAAGGGTATCAGGGAGAGTAATGCAGCTCCATGTATATTCAGTAGTTTGGCTCTGTAGTGACATTTCCAAAAAAGGTACCAATTGGTGACATTTGTAATGGTGGTTTTTATTATGTGGATGTTTGCCTGCTAGTAACATGACTGACACCAGCAAACTTATTCCAACTGTTAATATAATTTTCAAGTCTGGTCTACACTAGAAACATAGGCTGGCATAACTATGTCACTCAAGGGTGTGAAAAATCTACACCTGTGAGCAGTGTAGTTAAGCCAACCTAAATTCCCATGTAGACAGCACTTGGAGAGGTTGATTACCTACGCCGATGGGATAATACCTTTCATATGTGTAGGTCATGTCTACACTAAAGCACTACACTAAAGCACAGCTGTAGCGTTTTAAGTGTAGACAAGCCCTCAGAAACGACCTGAGATTCTGCCTGCTGACCTAGAGGAGAAAAGCTTTACCAATTACCAATTGGTATTACCAATCCCCTATCCAGTCACCAGTGACAATTTAGTAAAAACCTGAATGTCTGATTAGATATTAGATAAGTTAGATATTTAATCAACAGGATTTTTGTAAAACATATCCTCCTTTGTAGTTCAGAGAGCTGGAAATGAAAAGACCAGTATAAACTGAATGCAAAAATCTACATGCACATCATGCTGCTGCTTAATTCTTATTCACCTAGAAAATTGGATACACACAGCATTAGCTTCCAAAGAATACTGCAGATGTATTGGTCTTTTTCTGCATTATCATGCTGATGGGCAGGATGGAAGAAAGCAAATCCTGGCTTTTTGCCACAAAATGATGTACATTACTTTTCAGATGTTGACTTGTATAACAAGTGAGGCATTAAACCAAAGCATGATGCCCAGAATAGTGGCATAAAATAATATTTTATCTTACTGACAAAAAGCAACAAGAGGCTGCATCCTTAAAGCATATGATGTGTTGACAACGCACCCTTACTATGACAGTAATGGTATTTGCAATCCCAGCTGCATTAAAGTCCATGAGATAAAGCACCAGTTTCACAGGATGCAAGTTGCTGTGAGATGCCATACTTTATTCTTTGTAGGTTCTTAATTCCTTCTGGACTACTGAAGTTTCCCATAGCAGCCTTTCTCTCAGTGCACTGTCTAGGATGGAGCTGTTATGCCATGTTAGTGCCGACTAACATAGCAGTTAGTTGTGCTGTGTTAAAATTTGTTACCCTTCTGTGGCTCCTGCTGAGACAGACCACCAGGCAGAGGGATGCTATGGAGCATCCAACAAACCAGTCGGATGGTCTACATCCTCCAATATTAGCAAGATAGGGCATGAAAAGAAAATGGCATACAAATCCCTTCCCTCTGAGGAATTTTTTAATAAAATAAAATATTCTTTGGGTTCAGGCCTCAAGTTTCTTTTGCAAATTCGGAGGCATCTGATAAATAGAAACATTTAATCGCTTTCACCAGAAAATACTTTAGTTCTGTGAAATGTGGAGAAAGGAAAGTACAGGTTGTTGTGTAGTCTACCAGTTTACTCTGTCTTATTTGACCTAAGATGAAACTGACATCAACTCCAGTAGAGTGTTTTTCTACTTTACTTAGTTTGTCCACATATTTTTGTAGAGGACTAAATACTGAAAATCAATGGGAGTTGGGTATGCAACTTTGGAAAATCCCACCCTACGCTTGTTGCAATTCTATGTAGAGAGAAATACAATTTCTGTCATTTTGACTGTGGAGCCTACAGAAGGCTTGTATGACTTGGACTTATATGAAGGCTACATGAGACTTCAGAGCCAGACAATTTTTCTTTGTTTCTCTTGTAGAGTTCTGATTTAGGATGTAGGCAATGCATCTGTTAGAGTTAATATGTCATGGTACCTCATATTCTTCTTTCCCAATAATGTATATAGAATGTGACCTATATTAGTAATGCAGGCATGATTCACTTAACCATAACTGAAGAGAACGGTAATTGTGTGATGCATGCCTTCAACTAATAAGCATTTGTCATTTGATGCTGGGGGGTCTTTTGGCTTAATCTATCTAAGGAGTGATTGAGACCAAAGGAAAGAAGAGCTACTGTGATTTTGTCTTTGAATGTATAATAATACATAGTTCTTATATCTCACTTTTCATCACTAGATGTCAAAGCTCTTTATGAAGGTCCGTGCTATTATCCCATTTTACAGATGGGGAATATGAGGTACTGAGAGGTGAAGTGATTTGCCCAAGATCACCCAGCGGGCCAGTGGCAGAACTAGGAATAGAACCCGGGTCTTCTGAGTTCCAGTCTGATACTCTAATCACTAGAATGCTCATATTCAGTTTTCTTTCTAGCACATGTGAATGGGAAACCAGATGAGATGGAAAGTGAATTGGAACATGTTACCTTCACCCCAGTTGTTGAATTCTCACCATCCTGACATCAGTGCTGTTAAACTATCCCTCATTCCATAGCTTTTTCTCTGCTCTTCTACCTAGTTATAGAGCCATTTCTTCCAAATAAAATTGCTCCCCACCTGTAGTCCACTTTCAGTCCGACCTTCTGTTTGGAGGCCCAGAGCTCCAATGCTTGTTTATTTTCCTTACTTACTTACAAAGGTCTTTATACAGCCCAAGAGGCTTTGAGTGTTCCCCTGCTATAATTCCAGAGTACCTGAGACCTAGTACACTGCTTCAGGAGGAAAATGGGTGGAGAATAGAGAGGCTCAGAGCTCTGTAGACAAGTGGCACTGAGAGCAGAATAACAGGCAACAGATGCTGAATAAATACATTTAAGAGATTTGAGGACAGTGGTGCAAGAAAGAGTGGTTCTGTTTAGGGGGTGAAGGTGAGATGTAAACTCCAATGTTTACTCAAGCCTGGAGCTGCGATTGATGCCCGATACATTCAGAACAGCAGCAGATTAAGCTCTTCTGCCCTGGTCCATCACAAAGAAAGACTTTCCAACCAGAGACTTCCCCCTCAGGGGAAAAAGTTAGAAACTTGTCCCCACTTCTTGAGAGTTGTTTAGGGAATTGGGGTGAAATCCTGGCCCCACTGAAGCCAATGGCAAAACTCACCGTAACTTCCACAGACAGACTTTCATGCCTGGTGTTTAGATCAAAAATGCCAGTCAGGAAGAGCAGCTGTCACTTGCTTCTCTGGTTCCTCAATTTACTTGATTGAAATCTGTTGCTCCATTAGCCAGATCTAACATATGGTCCCCAGTGCTCCAGTCCAGCTTGACTTTTGTTAAGCAAATTTCAGTGGAACTTCTCGCAGAGAGAGTAAAAGCTACTGTGTAACTATGCAACAACATCTGGTCCCAAGTTAGCACAGCAAGCGGGTCCTCTGTTTACAAGCTACTTCCAGCCCCACTTCATTCTTAGATTTCAGTCTCCAACTATCTCCAGCTGTGACTGCTGCTGACTAATGAGTCTCCTTTGGAACTTTGGCAGGTCAGAACATTCCAGCTCTCAAAGGTGCAGTAACCGCATCTATCACTGCAGTTCTTGAATTTCCATACACCACATGCTGGAGCATTGCTGATTTGGTTATTCCAAATTATAAGAATCAAAATATGACCCTCTTAAAGATTGTTTTCATACAGTATGATAGCTACACAAACTGCACGCCATATGCGAACCGTGAAGTCGGTGTAGTGAGGTGCAGCTGGGCCCCTCTTGCTTCTGCCCCGATGCCCTCACAAAGCAGTCAGGAATGCCTCAGGTTGATGCAATCACCAATACACTGTATGTGTAGCTATTTCCCACCACCACCTTACTAGCTATAAACAGGTTTGTTTCTCAGCCAGGCAGGGCCGTCCCTAGCTATTCTGGGGCCCCACATAGCCCCACCCCGGGGGGTACCCAGGCAGCTGGGGGGGGAGGCGGGGTTTGGCCCCAGGCCTCCGTGGTGGGGCTGGCTTGGGAGGCAGGGGGGGAACCACCGCCCAGCACTCACTGGCAGCGTGTCTGGGGCCAGGTCCCTGCACTTCCCGCTGCTGGTGATTGCAGGCCCAGCCCTGCTGTAATCCTCAAGGGAGTGGGGGCGGGAAGAGGCAGGTTGGGGTGGGGGCCATGGGGAAGAGGAGGGGCAGGGGCTGGAGCTGCATGCAGCTGCGCAGGACACCAAGAAATGTGGTGCCCCAAATTTCCTGGTGCCCTACGCAGATGCGTACTTTGCGTATGGGTAAGGAAGGCCCTGCAGCCAGGCTTTACAAGCAGCAGACCAGAGCCGCCCCTCTGGCCAGCCAGCCAGCCAGCCTGCCTCTCTCTTGCTCTCTCTCACTTTTTCTTTTTCTCTTTCTCCCCACCCTCACAGCCCTTTCATAACCCCTGGCTAATTAGGCTGGCAGCTGTTGCTAGTTGCCAGGCAGGTACAGGCCTATTCAGCCAGCTCCAATTTACTCCCCTGAATTGGGGCTGGCATGGCAGAGGGCTGGTTAAGCACTCCTTACCCAGCGCCCTGTCACAGCCATGTTAATTGAAAAGTAGTTGAACCATATCAGTAGATGAACACTGATTGTGAAAGAGGTTTGCACTCTCACCACTGGATTATACCATAGTAGATGCATCCTCTGGATTTGTCAGAATAAATAAAAGGTCTTTCAATGAAGCCTTATCTGATACCCTGTTAGACTTCCAGGCCAATGGCGATTTCCATTTTAACGTGCTGCCATACAAACTCTTCCCCCCCTCCGCCCCGTGATGGACTGACTGGGGCATTACTCCTCTAGAAAGGATTGGGTCACAATGATGATGCATTACACACACTCCCTTTTGGTCATCACTTGGAGCTGCATAGTAGGCTCCAGCGGCATGAACCCAGCTTTCTATTTGATTGCTGTGAGGAGTGCTTCTCGGTACCAAGGTAGGGGGATGAAAGCAGAGTGGGTCCTAAAAGACTCATCCTAAAATGCAAACCAAATTTTAAAAACTGCAGAGAAAACATTGTTGTGGAATTGCTTTTCTCTATTGAAGCCCTAATTGTCATTTTTTAATTTCCTTTTGCAGATTGGCCACTTGTCTCCACTTTATAATCTTTCTCTGAGTAGATCGGATACCTCCATGAACGTAATAAATGTATCAGGAAATGGCATTGCTCACCGGGAACGCAGATCCCAAGTTCACTTCGTATTCCTACAACAATTTGGAAAACCTGTGCGAGGTACAGACCAAGAAAGGATTCTTCTACAAAAAAGCCAAGCTTCTTCACCCTGGGGAAGACTTGTGCTGCTTAGCCCATCTAGAGGACCGAACCAGGCATGTGATCATCAATGTAGGTGGCATTAAATACAGGATTCCGTGGACCACGCTGGAGAACTGCCCTTTGACCAGGCTTGGAAAACTAAAATCTTGTAACAACTATGATGAGATCATGGACATCTGTGATGATTATGATGTCAGCTGCAATGAGTTTTTTTTCGACCGTAACCCTTGTGCCTTCAGGACCATCATGACTTTCCTGACAGCTGGGAAGTTGAGGCTTCTAAGGGAGATGTGTGCCCTCTCTTTCCAAGAGGAGCTGGTGTACTGGGGGATAGAAGAGGAACACCTGGAGTGGTGCTGTAAGAAAAGATTGCAACAGAAGGAGGAGGAGGCAGCCGAGGCCATGCTGTATGAGAGGGAGATGATGGTTAATGAAACACCGCAGTGTGCCTTCCAGGACAATAGCCGTTTGGGTTTGTGCATGAGAAAGCTCAGGGATATGGTGGAGAACCCTCATTCAGGGATACCAGGAAAGATCTTTGCTTGTATATCAGTCTCCTTTGTTGCCATCACTGCAGTCAGTCTCTGTATCAGCACCATGCCAGATCTCCGAGAAGAGGAAGATCGGGTGAGTGCAGCCTTCAATGGCAACTCTTATACTATATCAACAGCAAAACACACTAAGTACACGATTTTGTCATGTCTCATCTGGAAAGATCAAGGACAAAGGCTTCTGACTAGGGGTCCTATAAAGGTAGTCAGGCAGCGGCACAGACAGCTGCAGCGGCACAGGAGCTAGTAAACGGAGCTCTAAACAGGGGAGTTTGAGTGGGAGTTTGGACGGGAAGTTTGGATTGTGGTGCTTGTTTGGGGTTTGCTTTTGCTGGTGGGGGTGGTCTTTTTGGTGTGCCTTGTGTTTCCCAGATTAACAGGATTTAGGTAGGAAGGTGATGACAGATATGGAGGCAGCTGTGGGAGTGACTCCTGTAGTGGAAGACACATTGAGGATGACTGGATGTGGAAGCTGTGGTATGTACATGATCCTGGAGGGGGGAACCGGTAAGAGTATTTTCTGCATGAAATGTCGTTTGATAGAGCTAATGGAGGAAAAGATCCGAGGTTTGGAGATGCAGGTGGAAAGTCTGGTTGAGTTTAGGAAGGGGTGTGAGCAGATGATGGAGCAAAGATATGAGGTATCTGAAGGGAAAAGCTCAGACTCACGGATGGAAGCAGGGCTGGGGAATTTTGAGGGGAGACTGGGTGAGGAAAGTGGTCAGTGGAAACATGTGACTCAAAGAACCAGGCAGAGGAAAAGACGGGCTATTGAAGGAGAAATAGAGCTTAGGAACAGGTTTGCAGAGTTGGAAAATGAAGAAGGGGCTCAGCAGGTACTTGTTGAAGGTGGAAGGGTAAGGAAGAAGAGAAGAGAGGCTAGTCCTATAGGAAAAGCGGAAGAGTCAAGGGAGACTAGACCAAATATGAGCCCCAGGAGGATACAGGATGGGTTGAAGAAGATTATAAGGGAAAATAGGAATGGAAAGAACTTGCAGCCAGAGGGAACAGGGGAGAGACTGGAGAATAGCACTGTCACCAGGAAAAGGCAGGTCTATGTGATCGGGGACTCTTTATTGAGAAGAATAGACAGATCTGTAACTAGAGCTGATCCAGAGAATAGAAGGGTGTGCTGTCTTCCGGGTGCTAAGATACGGGATGTAGACCTGAGGATGAAAAGGATCCTAAAGGGAGCGGGAAAGAATCCCCTAATTATCCTTCATGTGGGAGCAAATGATACAGCTAGATTCTCGCTGGAAAGTATTAAGGGAGACTATGCTAGGCTGGGGAAGATGCTTAAGGAAATTGAGGCTCAGGTGATCTTTAGCGGGATCCTTCCTGTTCCTAGAGAAGGGCAACAAAGGTGTGACAAGATTATGACTGTCAACAGATGGCTTAGGCAATGGTGCTATAAGGAGGGCTTTGGGATGTATGGCCACTGGGAGGCATTCACGGACAGAGGACAGTTTTCTCGGGATGGACTTCATCTGAGTAGGGAAGGAAATAGACTTCTAGGATCGAGGCTGGCACAACTGATAAAGAGAGCTTTAAACTAGGAATTAGGGGGAGATGGATGGGAGATGTCCAGGAAATCTCCACGCCAGATTTTAGCATTGAGAGGGAAGAAGACGAAGTAAGAAAGGATACAGCTGTGGGTAGGAGAATGTATATAAGGAGCGAGGGTGATGTGGATACTAGTCTAATAGGTTATACTGGCTGTAGAATGACTGTGCCTAATAGGGTACAAAATGTGAGTGAGGCCAAACAGCAAAAATTAAGATGTTTATACACCAATGCGAGGAGCCTAGGTAACAAAATGGAGGAACTAGAGCTACTGGTGCAGGAAGTGAAACCAGATATTATAGGGATAACAGAAACATGGTGGAATAGTAGTCATGACTGGACTACAGGTATTGAAGGGTATGTGCTGTTTAGGAAAGACAGAAACAAAGGTAAAGGGGGTGGAGTAGCATTGTATATCAATGATGAGGTAGAATGTAAAGAAATAAGAAGCGATGCAATGGATAAGACAGAGTCCATGTGGGCAAAAATTACACTGGGGAAGAAAACTAGTAAAGCCTCTCCTACGATAGTGCTTGGGGTGTGCTATAGACCTCCAGGATCTAATTTGGATATGGATAGAGCCCTTTTTAATGTCTTTAATCAAGTAAATACTAATGGAAACTGCGTGATCATGGGAGACTTTAACTTCCCAGATATAGACTGGAGGACCAGTTCTAGTAATAATAATAGGGCTCAGATTTTCCTAGATGCGATAGCTGATGGATTCCTTCATCAAGTAGTTGCTGAACCGACTAGAGGGGATGCCATTTTAGATTTAATTTTGATGAGTAGCGAGGACCTCATAGAAGAAATGGTTGTAGGGGATAATCTTGGCTCAAGTGATCATGAGCTAATTCAGTTCAAAATGAAGGGAAGGATTAACAAAAATAAATCTGCAACTAGAGCGTTTCATTTCAAAAGGGCTGACTTTCAAAAATTAAGGAAATTAGTTAGGGAAGTGGATTGGACTGAAGAATTTATGGATCTAAAGTTAGAGGAGGCCTGGGATTACTTTAAATCAAAGCTGCAGAAGCTATCAGAAGCCTGTATCCCAAGAAAGGGGAAAAAATTCATAGGAAGGAGTTGTAGACCAAGCTGGATGAGCAAGCATCTGAGAGAGGTGATTAAGAAGAAGCAGAAAGCATACAGGGAGTGGAAGATGGGAGGGATCAGCAAGGAAAGCTACCTAATTGAGGTCAGAACATGTAGGGATAAAGTGAGACGGGCTAAAAGTCGAGTAGAGTTAGACCTTGCAAAGGGAATTAAAACCAATAGTAAAAGGTTCTATAGCCATATAAATAAGAAGAAAACTAAGAAAGAAGAAGTGGGGCCGCTTAACACTGAGGATGGAGTGGAGGTTAAAGATAATCTAGGCATGGCCCAATATCTAAACAAATACTTTGCCTCAGTCTTTAATAAGGCTAAAGAGGATCTTAGGGATAATGGTAGCATGACAAATGTGAATGAGGATATAGAGGTAGATATTACCATATCTGAGGTAGAAGCGAAACTGAAACAGCTTAATGGGACTAAATCGGGGGGCTCAGATAATCTTCATCCAAGAATATTAAAGGAATTGGCACCTGAAATTGCAAGCCCATTAGCAAGAATTTTTAATGAATCTGTAAACTCAGGAATAGTACCGAATGATTGGAGAATTGCTAATATAGTTCCTATTTTTAAGAAAGGGGAAAAAAAATGATCCGGGTAACTACAGGCCAGTTAGTTTGACATCTGTAGTATGCAAGGTCCTGGAAAAATTTTTGAAGGAGAAATTAGTTAAGGACATTGAAGTCAATGGTAAATGGGACGAAATACAACATGGTTTTACAAAAGGTAGATCGTGCCAAACCAACCTAATCTCCTTTTTTGAAAAAGTAACAGATTTTTTAGATAAAGGAAATGCAGTGGATCTAATTTTCCTAGATTTCAGTAAGACATTTGATACCGTGCCACATGGGGAATTATTAGTTAAATTGGAGAAGATGGGGATCAATATGAACATCAAAAGGTGGATAAGGAATTGGTTAAAGGGGAGACTGCAACGGGTCCTACTGAAAGGTGAACTGTCAGGTTGGAGGGAGGTTACCAGTGGAGTTCCTCAGGGATCGGTTTTGGGACCAATCTTATTTAATCTTTTTATTACTGACCTTAGCACAAAAAGTGGGAGTGTGCTAATAAAGTTTGCAGATGATACAAAGCTGAGAGGTATTGCCAATTCGGAGAAGGATCGGGATATTATACAGGAGGATCTGGATGACCTTGTAAACTGGAGTAATAGTAATAGGATGAAATTTAATAGTGAGAAGTGTAAGGTTATGCATTTAGGGATTAATAACAAGAATTTTAGTTATAAATTGGGGACACATCAATTAGAAGTAACGGAAGAGGAGAAGGACCTTGGAGTATTGGTTGATCATAGAATGACTATGAGCTGCCAATGTGATATGGCTGTGAAAAAAGCTAATGCGGTTTTGGGATGCATCAGGAGAGGCATTTCCAGTAAGGATAAGGAGGTTTTAGTACCGTTATACAAGGCACTGATGAGACCTCACCTAGAATACTGTGTGCAGTTCTGATCTCCCATGTTTAAAAAGGATGAATTCAAACTGGAGCAGGTACAGAGAAGGGCTACTAGGATGATCCGAGGAATGGAAAACTTGTCTTATGAAAGGAGACTTAAGGAGCTTGGCTTGTTTAGCCTAACTAAAAGAAGGTTGAGGGGAGATATGATTGCTCTCTATAAATATATCAGAGGGATAAATACAGGAGAGGGAGAGGAATTATTTAAGCTCAGCACCAATGTGGACACAAGAACAAATGGGTATAAACTGGCCACCAGGAAGTTTAGACTTGAAATCAGACGAAGGTTTTTAACCATCAGAGGAGTGAAGTTTTGGAATAGCCTTCCAAGGGAAGCAGTGGGGGCAAAAGATCTATCTGGTTTTAAAATTCTACTTGATAAGTTTATGGAGGAGATGGTATGATGGGATAATGGGATTTTGGTAAGTAATTGATCTTTAAATATTCAGGGTAAATAGGCCAAATCCCCTGAGATGGGATATTAGATGGATGGGATCTGAGTTACCCAGGAAAGAATTTTCTGTAGTATCTGGCTGGTGAATCTTGCCCATATGCTCAGGGTTTAGCTGATTGCCATATCTGGGGTCGGGAAGGAATTTTCCACCAGGGCAGATTGGAGAGGCCCTGGAGGTTTTTCGCCTTCCTCTGTAGCATGGGGCATGGTTGACTTGAGGGAGGCTTCTCTGCTCCTTGAAGTCTTTAAACCATGATTTAAGGACTTCAATAGCTCAGACATGGGTGAGGTTTTTCATAGGAGTGGGTGGGTGAGATTCTGTGGCCTGCGCTGTGCAGGAGGTCAGACTAGATGATCAGAATAGTCCCTTCTGACCTTAGTATCTATGAATCTATAAAGTCATTCAGATACTGTCTGCAGTATTTATGATCTGGAGTGCAGTCTGGTGTAGGAGACCATTATTTTATTGTTAGTCTAGCTGAGGCAATCCAAATCCTCTGCTTTGTCAATGGCGATGTGCCAGTTTACAGCAATACAGAATTTTCTCCCTGAATGCATGCTTGTCACCACCACAAAACAGATGCCAGAATAACAATTATTTGTTCTCTCATTATTATACAAATGAACCTTGCTTCAGGTTCACTATTTTGACGTTGGATTATTAGCTGTGTCTGTCTCTAGATTGTCAGTTCTGCCTTTTCCTAAAAAATACTTTAAATATTTTGCTTTTTTAAATTATTAACAACTCTTTGTAAGGAACTTAACTGAAAAAATATTCTACTGGAGGAGGAGGTGAAGGGCGCAAGGGAGTTGAGGCAGCCCCTGGACAAGAGAAACAGAACATACCCTCATGTGCCCTAATTTTCAAATGTGCTGAGCACTCATAGAGCCAATTGATGCTAGCGGGAGCTGTGGGTGCCCTGCACCTTTGAAAATCAATCACTTCATATATGCTTCATTTTCAATGCAGTTCCTTAGGGTCCGGTCTCTTACTCATGTGGGTAGCCCAGATTCCTGGGGTTAGTCCCATTAAACACTACCCTGAGAGTTTTGCTTGAAGATTGCAGGATGCAGCCTTTAATTTTTACATTGAAATGTGTGAAAACAAAAGATCGAATGGGATGATGGAGCATTGCAGGTGAGGGGTTGAAGGTGGGGGAGAAGCTTCGGAAAAGTTCTCTTGTCTCTGAGGCTTTGGGCAGAGCATGATTACAGTGTAAGTGGATGGATATTTTACTCACAACCAAACAAGCCACTTAATGTTTGTGCTTGTTTTCCAGCCCAGTGGTCATTTAACACAAACCTGACCAGTCGCCTGTTTCAACAGCACTTCATCCCGTCAGGCTCTGCCAGCGTAAACACACTTCTGTACCAAGCTCTCCTTATGGTAAAAATCTCCAGAAACCACTTCTTCTCCTAGCAGCCCATCCCACAGGGTGTTGTGCGCCCTCAGCTCCCCAGAAACTCCAGAGAGTTCTGTGCTGTGTTTTTATGAGTACTTCATACACAATTAAAATCCACCCTCTGCTGGTATGGTATGCTCAGGACATTATCAGATAGCCAGGACATTATCAGATAGTTCATCAGAGGTGTTGAATTTAGAGTCAGACCCATGGAATAATAATACTTCCTGCTAAGAAAAACCATGCAAAACAGCTGGTGTGGTTTTTTTAATTGTTTTGTTACAATGATCTTGTTTTACAAGCTTTTTATCTCCTAAAATGAACATTTTAGGATAGTAGCTAAAGCCAATTTGTTCTGATAGTTAAAACAAATCATAGTTTCAAAAGCCAGTAGCGGGAAGAAAACTGAACTTCCTTAATTTGTATTTTAGATACAACTTGTGGAACTGAAAAACTCAATACCTTTAAATAAGCAAAGTCAAACAAAATCTACTAAAAATGGCCTATAACAATTAGTTAACCACTAGCCACTATTGTCTGCAGGGTGCTCTCGATTTTGAGAGAGAGTTTCAACAGCAAATGGATGTAGGATGAATCCAGCTTCCTGGGAAAGCCCTGTCCATACTACTACTAAATAAAATGGGTTTGAATTTAACAGTAGTCTGCAGAATAAAGCTCAGCACTAGTCTTGTAACAGGGCTGGGACTGGGTAACTTGTTAGGGCTTGGCAGGACCACTAGGAAAAAATGTGTCAAGATTGAGACAACAGGGAA
Organism: Dermochelys coriacea; assembly: GCF_009764565.3. NCBI lineage: Eukaryota > Metazoa > Chordata > Testudines > Dermochelyidae > Dermochelys > Dermochelys coriacea. The sequence continues at coordinate 106,297,884 of NC_050069.1, forward strand.
CACTATGTCAAGATGAAGGGAGGGTTTTCTGGCCTCTGAAAAGTGGGGTAGGTTGGGCTCTTGGAAGAAGAGTCCCAAATTAGCCTTTCTTCCCTTCTTTCCTCTGCCTGTCCTCCCACTAATAACACTTCTCCAGCACCTTGTAATCAAACATCTCATAGCCCATTTCAAAGGTGGATATTAGCTCATTTTAATAGATGGGAGAAACTGAGACATGGAGAAGTTAAGTAATTTGACCAAGGTCACACAATGCTTTGTGGTCAGAGTTGAGAATATAACCTGGAAATCTTGACTGCCAGTCTCTTATTTCCAATCTACAGGAAATACTGCTTCCCTTGAGTGCAATAAAGGTGTGACACGGGGGGGGGGGAAGTGCCGGTAACAGATTGATCTTTATTTCCTGTTCCTAATTACCTGTTGTGAGTAAAGGTTATAAAAAGTCATACCCCTGTGATTGTCACATGGCAGGAACTGGTCTCCACTCTTACAGTGAGGAAGAGCTGTTACAGAGAGTGGGATGCCTAGTTGAAAGGTGTTTGTTGGGGAGCATGAAGTTTTCAGTAATGTCACATAGATGTAACATACTTGACTTTTCTAGGGCATTTGACTGAGGTACCACACAATGTTCCAATGATAAAACTAGCAGTATACAATATCAGGACAGCACACATTAAATGGCTTAAGAATTGACCAACTGACATATGTCAGCAACTCACCAGCAATGGGGAATCCTCACTGAGTGGGGATCTTTCTAATGGGGTTTCATAGAGATTGATACTAGGCCTTTTGCTATTCAACATTTTCATCAATGATCTGGAAATAAATATAAATATAAATCACTGCTGATAAAATGTGCAGATGATGCAAGGATTGGTGGAGAGGAAAATAATGATGAGGAATGGGCAATCATACAGAACAGTCTGGATGGCTTGGTAACTGGGGCCCATGCAAAGTGTTGTTGTTTTTTTAATGCAGCCAAATGCAGAGTTATATACCTAGGAACAAGTAATGCATGCCAGACGTACAGAATTGGAGACTGTATCCTGGAAAGCAGTATCTCTGAAAAGGATTTAGAGGTTATGTGGACAGGCAATTTAGTGTGAGCTGCCAGTGTGGTGCTGTAGTAAAAAGGGATAATGTGATTCTTGGATGTATAAATGGGACTAGAAATAGAGAGGTGATTTTTACCTCCGTGTATGGAATTGGTGAGACAGGCAATGCAATACTGTGTACAGTTTTGAGGTCCACATTTTTTAAAAGATGGTAAAAATTGAAGAAGGTGCAAAAAAGAGCCACAAAAATTACTCGAGGGATAGAAAAAATGCCTTACAGGGAGAGACTTGAAGAGTTCAATCTATTTAATGTATTAAAAAGAAGCTTGAGAGGTGACTTGATCCTTAGTGTATACAAGAACATGCACATAAAGAAAATACTGAGTACTAGGGCTTTTTAATCTAGCAGAGACAGGCATAAAAAGAAATAACGGTTGGAAACTGAAGCCAGACAAATTCAAATTAGAAATTAGGCACAAGTTTTTAACAGTGAGGGTGATTAACCCCCATTGAAACACATTACCAAGGAAAGTGGTGGATTCATCATTTCAGTGTCTTCAAGTCAAGAACGAATGCCTTTCTGAAAGACATGATTTAGCCAAACACAAATCATGCTTTAGTCAAAAACATGAGTTATTGGGACAATACAGAAATAACTGGGTGAAATTTAATGGCATGTGATGTACAGGAGGTCAGCCCTAGATGATGTAATGGTCCTTTCTGGCCTTACATTATGAATCACTAATGCTCCTGGAAGTAGGCATTGTTCTATCACTTGCATTGTAAAGGGGTTCTGGAAGGGCTATGGGCGTGGTAAAGTGCTTTGTTTTATTAGAGGTAGAGCCCCAGGATGGGGGATAGGTGATGTAAGCACCTGTCCTTTATTTCACACTGAATATCCCATGTCCTGTATCGAGTCAATATAGGATGCACTTCTTTCTGCATGTCAGTAATAAATAATCTTTCAAAGGGTCATACTCAGTAATACAAAAGTACAGTTTTATACCACGAAGAAAACATTGTGGGTGCTGTCCCTTTCAAAAACAGGCTTTCTCCAGTATTTTTCACACCGGTGTGTGTGATGTTCAGCACACAGTTATGTAACTACCATGACTGTTTTCTGGGTATAGCTCATTTTTATTGAGTTTGCCTGGCTTGCTGCTGATGCTCCATTTTGGAGAACCCATTTCAGTTCATTAGAGCATAAGCTTTCGTGAGCTACAGCTCACTTCATCGGATGCATCCGATGAAGTGAGCTGTAGCTCACGAAAGCTTATGCTCTAATAAATGTGTTAGTCTCTAAGGTGCCACAAGTACTCCTTTTCTTTTTGCGAATACAGACTAACACGGCTGCTACTCTGAAACCTATCATTTCAGTTCAGTTCAGCTGCTCTTGCAGTTTGAGCAACACAGATTTTGCTCTCTCATGGAGATTTGTTCTTTGTTTTCCTCAATATAAAATAAGTCATTCAATCTGAAAACATGGTCTCTCTAATGTGTATGGAAAACACAACATTCTTCTTTGTTTTCCTTGAAACACAGGTTGGGAACAACGATGAAGAACTACAGAAAATATTCCACTTTTGTACTTTAAAGGCCTACCGACGTAAAGCTCTGTGTCTGATATAGGCCCCTATCTGGCAACAGATTCTGCAGGAGTTGGAGCCTTGTTCACTTCAGTGAGTCTCCACCTGGTTGCAGGAGTCTGCCCACAAGGAATAACTTGTAGGATTAGGGCCTTGGATTGTAAACTCCTCTGGCAGGAGCAGTGACTTCCTCATTGTTTGTACATGGCTCAGCACACTGATGGAGCTTAGCAAGTAACAGTAGTAGTAAAGTGTGTTAAACAACTTGCACGCTGTTGCTTGTGTACAGATTAAAATTTGTACCCAAGGATAGATCCTAGGCCTGGTTTGGAATCTCCTTACAGGGAGAAAATGTGTCTACATTCTTTCTGAACAGGGAATAAACAAACACTAAATATTCTTTCAAGGATATGCTGTACTCTCTGACTCAGGCTATCTGGCTGGAATTATTATTGTTATATTTATATGTCAGAGATATCAAGACAAGTACTCTGTTTTACAATGCACCAGTCTTATTCCTGAGTAGATGAACTCTGAGAGTGAAAGGTTTATCCCATCAAGAGAACCCTCTTCCTGTTGATAAGTCATACATCCATCCTATTACTGCTGCAGGAAAAAAGGAAGGAACTGATAACGGAAAACAAATGCTTGAGTATATTTACTTAGAACCTGATCCTCCACACTCCATTACACCCCTGTGGTATCCCCTGGAAGTCAATGTGACTTCTCACAGATGCAGGATCAGAGCCTTAGAAATCAAAAGTAATTGTCATCTGTGCAGTTTCAGTTGAACAGATGGGATTATTTGGAGAGTTATTCCATTAATTGGGTGCCAGCACACTTTTAAGAAAAATATGCAAAAATAATCATTCATAATTTTTTCTGCATATTTCAGATGAGCTCTAGATGACTATAGCAATCCCTTGTGGTTCTGCAGAGGGGTAGATAGCACTGGGTTGCTATTTTCACACTTATTTTTTTTCTTAGTAAGGGTCAGATTCTGCCACCATTATTCATGCTGAATAGTACCTTCTACTGCAAATAGTTCCATTGACTTCAGATACTGCTCAGTTATCAAAAAGCGTGGCAGAATTGGGTTCTAGATTACTTTTTACCTACAGATATTAATCTTGACTTACACTAGGACACTTACTATCTTTTCCAGATTTTTCAAATTAATCTTTGTGTTGGAAAAAACCCACCAACAATATACATAATGATCACTCCTGAAATGTTTTAGGAAAAAGAGAGATTTCAAATATTCAAAGAAAAGAAAACTAGAAAAAGAATCAACTAAATCTGCTAAAAGTGACAGTGGGCTATTTAATTTAAAGTAGTCTATTGGAAGACTTCTACACAAGGCCTGTGCTTAATTTAAAGGGGAAAACTTCTTAAGGAAAATGTACTTCTGAGTCAAATGCATAGCAATAACCCTCAGTCAGTGAACTCTTTCAAGACAACTATGCAAAATATCTCCAAGACACAAAAATAGTTAGAGGCATATGGCATCGTAGGCATATAATATCCTTAAGGCAACCTACTAACATACTAAAATAATGGCAAGAATAGAGTCACTCAAGGCATGTGGTTAATATGTCAGAGAAATCTTAAAATGATCATTAATGCATCAAAGCAAAAGCAATGCTGGGAAACCAAGGGTATGAAGAGAAACAATCAAATACCATTGGGTTGCCATACTAGGCCTGTTCTTTTGTTCTTGGTGAGGAGCCTTAAGCCATAAAAACGGCCTCTCCTACGTAAAGAAAGAAGTTTACTTCTTCTACGGGATATCTTTCCTTTGGGAAGAATAGTAGCAAAACACAGAGAGTTTACATTGGGCATATACACTTGTTTTCTCAAAAGGGAGCATTTTGTATCCTTTGTCTGGACTGATCCAAAATAACAAGGGTTTATAGGTGGCTCAATGTAAATTATACAATAGTCAATAGGCATTTATATATTGGCTTTTCAATTGGTTTTGTTTGCCCTTTTGTTCTTTAGGGAGATTAGTTTGCATTTCTAAGAATACCGCTGCTAAAATAAGCAAAATGTCAAGAACATTTAAAAAAATTATTTTTCAACATAACTAGATTTTCGTTTCTTCCCACTCCAGCACTAGGATTAAAGATGTCCCATGACCACACACACACACTGGGTAGGGTTCTCTTCTCATGTTGGTTTAAGCCAGGGGAACTCCAGTGCAGTCACTTGAGTTACATCTGTATAAAAATGGCAGAGGCAAATCAGACCTATGATTTCTTCTTCTCTACACTTGGTGTTATCATGTGGAGCTGTTGTAATTAGAAAAAGAAAGTTACAGTTCAGTAGCCTTGAATTGGAGATCGTGTTATAACAGAGAGACTCATAAATAATTTATATACGAATATTCCAGGATTGTTACTCTGTGTCACTCCATAGCCTAAAATTTCTGTATAGTCAGTGTGAAATGATGGAAACAGCTATAAGCACGGCTGAGAGCTCTTTTTGGTTCAAAGCATCATCTGGTTCAATCATCGCTGGGATTCACAATCTGTTACCATCCAGTTTTTAAATTCTCAGCTATTTTGGCTTTTCAGATGTATACCCATTTGTGTGTACATGCCAAGAGTCCTAAACCATTGTGATATCAGAGGTAATTCAACCAGTCCCTACCCTAACTCTACAGTTAGTTTGCATGCAACAATTTAATTGGTTGTAAGAGGGAGACCGCGCAGATGGTGGATTACTTGGCTCAACTGCCGCACCCTGCACAGGCTTTCAGCTACTAATAAAGTTAATAATACCTTATACTATACAGAGAGCTGAGACTGTTTAACCTTTTGGGTTTAATTTACACACACTGTATCCCCTACCCTCAGTGGTCAGGATTGGGAATAGATGTATTTTGTGAATGTGAGTCAAATAATATGTGACTGGAAACCTTATTTCACAAAAGATACCCAACAAAACATTAATTTAAGACATTAAGGCAGTTCCTGTTGTTGAATTGTTTACATTTCTAAGCTATATTCTGATGTACTTTAAATGGGTCAGAATTAGAACTATTCAGGTCTGTAGAATGTCAGAAAGGCCAAGTATTTGTTGCACAAATAGTATCAGATTGTCTCATGAGCCTCACTATATTAGGCTATTTTTGGATCTAGAGCTCCTGTCATTTTTAGGTTAAACTCTTTGTTTTAATGAAAAATAATGTAGAAAGATGAAATAGCAATTACCCTTGGCATTTTCTATCTCAAGGGAACGCTCCACTTCAAACTCTTTATGAGGCCCTCTATTAATCTCTCTCTCTCTCTCTGATATACAACTGTTTTCCCTTGGCTCCCAGCTGCATTAAATCCCATCTTATTCATAACTATTAGATCAGCACCTCTTCATGATACCTTGGTGCTCTGCTTTCGTTAATGGGAGTCTTAATAAAAATGCAGTTCATTTTATTCATTTCTTTATCGAACAGCATATTTTAGAAGTTGAGATATAGTGAACATAACACTCATATTTAAAAAAAATACCTTTACCCATATTACATATATAGTCTACAGTGTCTAGGCATGTAGAGTGGGATTTTTGACTTAATTCAACTCCCTTTGTCTTGTTTGAAAATCCCAGCTGTATAGTACATTCATCACTGTGATATCTGAGTACAATAACACTGAGGTGTAATAACAAAATATTCTTTCAGATGAAATAATTGTTCTGTTTTAATTTACTTGTTACCATTCATGTTGTTAGTTTTCTTTTTGTATTTCACTTGCCTTAGACAATTCAGTCCTATACTAGCTGGAAGCAGGGGCGGGACCAAATGACCAATTATGTCTCTTCCATCTCTAATTGCTGTGATTCTGTGGACAATGAAACTAACTGGTGAGAGTAACTTTCACTTTCTAGTTCTGATGTGCTTGCTCAGTGAGGTTATTGCTCACAGTCCAGAGGAATATTTTAATTTAACAAGTGCTCATTTTTTTATAAATTTCATGACAATATTTTTGTTCATATTATGTTTTTGTAAAACTTACATAAACTCCAATTTATGAGCCTGAAGCCGATTGACAGCATCCTTTAAATCCCAGCGTTCCTCAGACCTAAAAAAAAGTTTGTCTTATTGGCTTTGGGCTCCCCTATCTGTTTGGTTTAGCCATCTGTTGTCTATAGTCATACACATAGATTGTAAACTTTCTGTGGTGGAGACTCTCTCTCTCTCTCATATGTTTGTACAGCGCCTAGTACAATGAGGCCCTGGTTTCCTGGTGTTACAGTAATACGAGTAATAAATAACAAATTGTATTTTTGGTTGCTGTTCAGGTAAATTGACATTTCTGATGTCTGGTCTGACCAGCGTGGTTACTGAGTGAAGGAGAGCACAGATTTTTTTTTTCTTCTGTCAAATGAGGCCATCTCAGATTGTAAAAGATGCATTGCATAAAACCTTTACAAATTCTAATCAAAGAATTTTATGCTTGCATCATCTTGATGTGGTCTCCTTTCTCCACACTTGACAATCAGAGAAGTTTGCTGTGAAAGTTCCAGTTTGAATTACTCTATCATGTCTAAAAGCAGTCATGGAAGTGAGGGCTGTATTCCATGGGTCACAAACAAAATTCTACAACCCAGGCAACCTCCAGGCTGTAAATCCAAAACTTTAACATTGTTTCAAACTCTTTGATGAGGTTCTTTTGTCTGAACCCTACAGAATCTGCACATATTACAATACCAATGGCCAAATTTTTCATGGCAAAGCGCAGGGAGTTGTGATTATGTCTTTCGGAAATAGTAGTGTGCTTTTCTGTGAATCATCACAATGATTCAGCCCTTCACATGTAAGAAATACCTATATTACTCTTTCCTTCATGTGTGTCTTTCGGTTTCCTGGTCATCCTATTCTGTAGTGGGCTTCCACCTCCAGCTGTCAATGTTACAGTGTCTATCACCATTAGCTCCACTGATCACCAGTGTGGATGCATCTGATCTCTAGGGAAACAGAGTTGGTGCTAAGAGTTCTCTCACTTCTGTCCCACAAAGCACTGGTACAGCAGAAGTGGCCTGTCTGGCCACTGTCCTGCACTCCACTGCCGGGGACTCAAGATGGCTGGAAGACACCAACTTATCCAAATAGAACTGCACTCACAGATCTCCCTTGTGAGCCATTTTCAGAGAGAGCCACTTCTGCAGTTTTGGAGCGGGCTGCTCATGAGTAGAAAATGATGTGAGGGGTAAATAGCTAATGTTGGTAAAGCACTTTGTAGAAAAAGTGCTGTGTAATAATCATCCATCATATTTAGCAATCACTGTCCTCTTGAAGCAGGTTTTTTTCCTGTTTCTCCCCCTTTTCTTATTTGTCTGTCCCCTTAAAAAACAACAAAACGGCACGCTAGTGCATATTTTTGGCAGAGAGTAATCTGCCTGCTTGATTTAAGCAGCTTAAACCTTAGCAACATCAACAGATTCTAGAGCAGAAGTGGGCAAACTACGTCCCATGGGCCACATCTGGCCCGTGGGACCGTCCTGCCCTAGCCTTGAGCTCCTGGCTGGGGAGGTAGCCCCCAGCCCCTCCCCTGCTGTTCCCCCTCCCCCGCAGCCTCAGCTCGCTGCGCCGCCAGCGCTCTGGCCCGCCGCTCCTTCTGGGCGGCATGGCTGGCTCTGGCCGGGTGGCAGGGCTGCGAGTGCCTGCTGCTCTGAGGTGGGGGTTCTGGGGGCAGTCAGGGGACAGGGAGCAGGGGGCGGTTGGATGGGCTGGAGGTTGGGGGTGGAGTGGTCAGGGGGTGGGGAACGGGGGGGGGAGGATAGGCATGGGAGTCCCGGGGGGACCTGTCAGGGGACAGGTTGTGGTCCTGGGGGGGCAGTTAGGGGTGAGGGTCCCGGACGGGGGCGGTCAGGGGACAAGGAGCGAGGGGGTTGGATGGGTCGGAAGTTCTGAGGGGGGCGGTCAGGGGGTGGAAAGTGGGAGGGGGCGGATAGGGGTCGGGGCCAGGCTTTCTGGGGAGGCACAGTCTTCCCTACCCGAACTGCCATACAGTTTCGCATGCCTGATGCGGCCCTCGGGCCAAAAAGTTTGCCCACCCCTGTTCTAGAGCAACAGCTATTGAAAACGACATAAGGACATAGCCCTGCCATAGCCCCAGGAAAAAGAAAAGCCAGCTCTTCCAGCCAGTACAGAGAGTTTGGGGACTGTGAGTGCATTTTGTTTCACTTAGTGTTAGTCAGAACATTTTTGAGTGGGCATATGGAACAATTTCTCAATTTCTGCAAATTCTCATGATCAGAACTCCCCATTCATAGCAAATATTACAGCCTAGCTTCTGATCCTCTCCCTCTTAACTTCAAACATTACATATAGTTTAACTTTAAATAGAAATTACTTTCTGTGGGGGTGGGAAAGGGTTAAGCTTTCTTCAAAGGACAAGGAGGAGTCTGAGGAAATTTTAAGGAGACTTGGGGATCCATGTTTGTTGAGGTCATAAGAATGGCAAGTTCTGGATGCAGTGGCCAATCTGAACATAGGTGTGATAAAATGGACAGATTATTTCAGTGTAGTAATAACTGAGGAGGGGTTCAATGGGGTATGCTTCCTGTTAACTTAGTAATAAGTATATCCTGTGCTTAATGAACTTTTCAGCCCCAGATATGGATTTTACCTCAAAATTGGTAAGCACTGTTAAGTTTTCATTTTCATATTGTATTAAAATATCACAATACATTATAGTGATTATAAAGAACTAAACATTCAGGAATCTTTTCGCAAAAAACACCAGCAACCTTGTGTTTTTAAACTTATTCACATTTGGTGTAACTGTGGTATAAACAGAAAAATGTGCTCCATATTTAATCTATTTTAGGTACTTAGATGCACCTCATATTCTGTAATATATTTAGTCTCATAACACCCTGGTGAGGCTGGGGTTTATTCTCATTGTGGAGATGGGAAACTGAGGCACAAAGGCAGGTGAGTGACCCGAGGTCACACAAGGAGTCTTTGAAGAAATCCAATGCCAATGTCTCCTTCACCTGCATCCACAATTAAAAAGTACAAAAGGCCAATTTGCAATACCCTTATTAACCCTGAGTAGGATCCATACTCCACAAATGTTTGCATTGCCTTCAGTGGGACTGCTTGTGCCGTCAGGTGCTATACAGTGCTAGTAAGGGTATCATAATCTGTCCCTGGGTGTCATTATTATGTCATTATTTATGTCACAGGAAATATTGGGCATTTTCGCACTCATACCTTGGCTTTCTTTGAAGGGTAAAATCTGTCCTTTACTTGAAGAAGAAGAAGAAGAAGAAGAAAAATACATGGGCATGTTCCTCTCAGAGTTCCAGGAGATGTTACTATCTGAAAATGTGAGAATTGTACTGGAATAGAGAAGCTGATTGTTTTTGGCTAGTCCCTATGTAACTGGACTTCAGTAATGAAGTGATTAATATCTATGCAGCACTTAGACAAATTACATCAGATCACTTAACATTACAAATACTTATATTTCAGTTGCTCTAGATGCTATAAATGGGATCAAGGAAATGGAATTGTGTGAAGTTGAAGACTTTTGGAACTACCCTGGAAACCTTTAAATTCAAGACAGAGGGAATGGAATAATATACAAATGAATAATTTTTTTTAAAAACACCTAAAGGAAAAGCTTAGCCATTGCCATTATTATTTATCAAAGGCCTAACAATGGAACAGAGAATTGGAAGCAAGCTAATGAGACAGTATTTTAAAATGGCACATTAGATGATCTAGGTAATTGTAACTAGTTAGCTTGATATTGATCCCAGGAAAAAACCATGAAAAAGCTGATGCAGGATGTAGTCAGTAAAGTATGACAGAATAATTAGTGTCAGACAACACGGTTTTATGGAAAAGACATGTTGTCAGACAAAGTTGATATTGCTTTTTGATGAGATACAAGTTTGGCCAACAAAGTTAACTGTGATGAAATATTAGTTTTAGTGTATGTCTACAGTGAAGCTGAAGGTATAATTTTCAGCTGAACCAAACATACCCACACTAGTTCTGATTGAGGTAGTGTGCTAAAAAGGGAAGCATAGCTGAAGCACTACAAGCAGCTGGACAGGCTGGCTTCCCTGAGTCCAGTCTCATCTGGGACTCTATGTATGTACTCAATATGTACGTCTCCTTGAGCTAGAATTTATACTTTCCAGCTCAAGTGTAATACACATACCCTGTGATTTCTGTAAGGTATTTGACTTAGTATCACGTGACACTCCGCTTAAAAATAAATGCGACTCATATTAAATTAATTTAAAAGCTGGCTGATTGATAGGTCTCAAAAAGTAATTTTAAAGGAGGAATTATGATCCAGCAAGGGCATTTGTAGTGGGGTCTTTTAGGGATCAGTTCTTGACTCAGTGCTATTCAATATTTTGATCAATGATCTGGAATAAAGTGTAAATTCATTGCTGATAAAGTTTGCAAATGGAACAAAAACTGACAAAGCAGTAAATAATGACGGGGACGGGTCAGTTCTAAAGAATGATCTGGTAATGAGGGCCCCTTACACCTGGACCATAGCCCCACACCCTCTCAGTCTCCTCCCCTGAGGCACCACCTACACTCCGCCCCAGGCCCTGCTCACACTAGGCCTCCCTGCCCCCTAGGCTCCTGGCCTGCCGAGTCCCTCTTCTACTCTGCCCCCATTCCCCTAACACGCCCCCCTCGCCTGCCACTCACTGAGTCCCTCCTCTCCTTCACTCCCTTCCCCGTGACCTCCACTGCCTGCTGAGTCCCTCCGCCCTCTGTTCCCTGAGCGGGTTGGGGGTCACCAGGAGGGATGGAGGAAGTCAGCAAGCGGCGGGCGGGGGGACCTCAGGGGAGGTGGAGGAGAGGAGGTAGTCAAGACTCAGTGAGCAGTGAGTGGGGGACCACGGGGGAAGTGGAGATGGGGAGGGACTCAGCGAGGAGCGGCAGGGGCCTTGGCAGAGGAGTGGAGCAGGGGAGGGAAGAGATGGAACACGGATGTGACTACAGGGGAAAAGCGGGAAGAGACCTTGGGGACGGACCAGAGGCGGGGCCACCACGGTCCAAGTGTCCACACTCTCAAAGGCGGTAGGTTGGGGCTGTGCTGTAGGGGAGGCTTAACCTCTTACACCCACTGTCTATGAATGTTAGCAAGTTGGAAAGAGGTCAGAAAAGAGCTACAAGAATGATTCAAGGTTTGAAATCCAGCCTTACAGTGAGAGACAAAAGGACTCTTTAGTCTAGCAGACCAAAGCATCATAACTGCAGACATTGGAGATCCAGTGGCTGGAAGCTGAAGTCAGCCTGGAAATAAAGAGCCATTTTTTTTACAGTTTCCCACTGGAACAATTTACCTAAGGATATAGTGGATTCTTGTTTCTTGGGGGGTCTTCAAATTGAGACTGGCTGTCTTTCTAACAGAGATGCTTTAGCTCAGCCAGAAGTTATGAGTTTGATGCAGGCATCACTTGGTGAAATTCTCTGGCCTGTGTTTTGCAAGACCTCAAACTGATGACCACATGGGTCCCATAAAATTTATGAATCTATGTATGATCTAATCCCAAAAGATGCCGCACTCTCACTTTGCACTGGAGTTTCCAATAGGAGTGGCGTGCACTCAGCATCTTTTGGGAGGTGCTCAGCATCTTTCAGACTCAGGCCCAGAGTTGTCAACAACATGAAAGGAGCAGTGACAAGTTATTGTGATAAAGAAAAGGGATAGCCATAAAAATGCAGAACGTGAATGCTTCCTGTAATGACTGAGTGAACCTTTGTGAGTTTCACCCCTTTTAATGCAGTTCTCTGACGGAAGAATCTTTGCCAATGCTGGCTATATTTTTTGGTACAAAAAAGCAAATCTAGGCCAATATCTAGCTCTAATTTAATATTTTCAGTCAAAATGTTTGGTTGCTGTTCAGACTCAGCCTGTAGGTCATTTGTGAGCAGGATGACTCCACTGAAACAGACTACAATAAATGTCAAACTTCTCATTCTTTTGGCAGCAACCACTGCGCGCTCGCTGGCTCTCTCTCTCTCTCACACCCACTTTCTTTCTCCAGCACTTTTCCCCTGGATGCAAATGGAAAATACAGAGACCAGTATGAAGGTGGGGGACTTCCCAGTACTTTTGATCCCCTAAGATTTATTTGAAACTTAGCTGATGGTGCTCTGAATAGAGACTACAGGGGGTAAATTTTGTCATGGTAGTGAAAGGTCCATGCATTCTGGTGAACACAACAGCTTCTCCCATTCCGGCACCAGCTTCTGGCCACCAACAGTATAGTGTCTGCCAACAGCTACACCTGAAACTAACCAGCCTATGATTTCAGAACAGGATATGAAAAATCATCAGCCAGGAGAGGACATGTTATCATTGTCCTTGGGCCTTTGTTTAGTGGGGGAAGGGCACAGAATTACCAATGCCACCTTGAGATGCTCTCTTTCTGCTGTGCAAAGGCAGAAAGAGACAGCATTTCAGTATAGAGGTAAAGGCAGCAGCAGGCAACCAGCAGGCTGGCAAATTCAGCCAGAGGCAAGCCCGAAGACCCTTTACATCACATGATAAAGGGAGAAAGAAGGAAAATCAGAAAGACCAACTTTGGGGGAAAAAGTGGGAAGACAGGAACCAGCTTTACAACAACAACAAAATAGGGCTGGAAATCATGGCAGGGGAAACCAGCTAAAGAAAAAATATAGGGCAATGAAGGAGAAGCAACAAAACGTAGAAAGAAGGAGGATAAAACAAAGCTAAAAAAGATGGGGAAGGGAAGAGATAAAATAGAGGGAGGCAAACAAGCATAAAAATGTTGCAAGGGATCAGATTTTAAAACTGAAGCTAACAAGGTGTGTGAGAGAGTGCGATAATGGCAAGTATTAGAAAAGGGTGTTGGGACAAGCTTTACAAAAAGACAGAAAGGGATGGGTGTGGTGGGAACACATCTTGTCCCAGATGCTGTATATCCTGGGTTACAATCCTGCTCCCAAGTGCTTCATGTTTTAATTTTCCACTAGTTCCAGGAGAGGTGTGATTATAGGAGCACAGCCTAAAAGGGGGGCATCTCTCTGAACATTTCAGAATTTCACTGCCTTGTGAGACCACCTTATGGCTCTTGGGCAGCTCCTTTCAGCTAAAAGCACAAATTCTCTGTGCTGGCGTTCCCCATGGAAGCTGATTAAGCTGTACATAGACGTCTTTGGTGTGGACTCAGTCTCAGCCCCAGTCTCAGCCCCAGTTGAGTTCTGTTTTGTTGGTGATTCAAGTTGCAATGGGGGAGGTTTAGATTGGATATTAGGAAAAACTTTTTCACTAAGAGGGTGGTGAAACACTGGAATGCGTTACCTAGGGAGGAGGTAGAATCTCCTTCCTTAGAGGTTTTTAAGGTCAGGCTTGACAAAGCCCTGGCTAGGATGATTTAACTGGGACTTGGTCCTGCTTTGAGCAGGGGGTTGGACTAGATGACCTTCTGGGGTCCCTTCCAACCCTGATATTCTATGATTCTATGATTTACACGCTATAGTGCTGCACAGCTGCTCCTTATGGGAAACAATCCCTGTCTGAATTGTCTCAGTCCCTGCCATGTTTATATGAAGCAGGTGTTTAGTAAATTCCAAGCACTACAGTTAGCTTTTTTTCTGGCAAGACTGCAGAGCAGAATCTGGCTCGTTTCTATAGCATCTGCACTTACACTTGTGAGGATGACAATTGCAAGGGCTATCAATCCTCATGCTTCAGGGCGTACTGCAGTGCAACAGAACTCAGTTCTCTTCACTGCTGCTCAGGACCCAGCATTTAATGAGGCATAGAGAAGGACAGATTAAAAAGATTCTTCATTGTTGCTTCCAAACTTTGTGTTACTGGCTCTTGTGCTACTACTTAGATGAAGAAAATGAGCTGGCCTAAACTCACTGAACAGGATTATAGTATTTGGAACTGGAAGCCAAATGCAATTGAAATGGACTTTTACTTAAAAAGATGCCTATTCTAACAAATGACAGCTAAAGCTTATCAAGCAAGGAGAGTTATGCGCGTGCACGCTTGCGCGCACACATACACACACACACACACCCCTACCCCCACCCACCCCTGATCAGGAACAGACCAATAGGACATTTGTTGCATTGTTTTTAATCTTCGTGAGATTTAATGATATTGGACACATCCATTTGTAATTACTACTTATTTGTATTATGGCAACACCTGGTTGTTCTAGGTGCTGTACACCTTGCAGTCAGATTGTCAAAAATCTCCGAATACCCACTGTGCTGAGCTCTTTTGGTCAGTAGTAAGAGCTGGGCCCTGCCACCACAAGTTTACAAACTAAATAGACAAAAGCTGAGAGATATCATTACCTTGATTTTACAGAAGATGGGGGGACTCAGGTGCAGATGAAGAGGAGTTAGATGCCTGTGAGAGTCTAGGTCCAAGTGACTTACGCAGGAACTCTGTGCCAGAGCCAGGCATTGAACTCTTATCTCCTAAATCCTCATCCAGTGCACCCCTCTTCCCCCCCCCGACCAGAGAAGCTCTGTCATCCCATCCCGCCACCCCCCCGCCATGGCCCCTGGACCGCATTGGGGACTGAGAGCTCCCCCAGCCCTGAGACCATGCAGGGAGCAAGAGCTACTCTGGTCCCGGGGTCGCAGCTGGGGTTGGGGCACAGGGGATTCCCCTGCTCCACCCACCTGGTGCTTTTGCTGGGGAGGGGTCGGGACATTTGGGCTTGCCTTGCCCTACCCAGTGCTTCTTCCGGGCCTCTGGGCTTCTGCCATGTGGCAGTGAATTTTTTCCAGGGTCCCCCAATTGCCCAGGGGCCCTGCACACGGGCCCTGTCAGCCCAGTGGCTAATCCGCCACTACCTGAACTCCTGCTTGCCCAACACATCGCTGCAAGAGAGGGCCCCGGACTAGAAGTGTAAGGGAGAGTGCTCACTTGGGTAGATCTATCTGTAAGAGCGTTGGCTTACAGGGTGGTGGGTATAATAGGCCATGGGAGGCTCAGCCTCCCCTTGCACTGCCGTGGCCGCTGGATCCCCGGTTGCAGAGTTTTGGGGGGGAATTTTTGATTTATTATGCCCCATGCAGGTGCTGGGGTGGCTGAGGAGGCAGTATGTGCTATTCAGCTTCAGCCCCTGGACTCAAGGGAGATTTCTGATGAACCCAGGAAGTTGAGTTGCACATACTGCCTCTTCAGCCGTCCTGGAGCCTGCATGGGGCATAGCAAAGCTTCTCCCGGAGGAGTGTCTGAGAGACCCACGCTATTATCCAGGTGACTTGGGATTCGCGGAGGGGAGGCATGGCACGATTGCAGTTGGCCTAGGACTCCGGCCGGGGGTCTCGGGACTTCGGCCTGCTGGGAGCTCCTCCAGCCAAAGGGAGGGAAGGGGGCTTGGGCCATGGGGGAGCAGGCAGAAGGGGCGGAGCCTGTGCTAGCCTCCCTGAAGGGGGGCACCACCCACCATCCATGAGTGTTGGTTATGTTGCAGCTTGCTGTTAGAAGGTGCAGCCCTTAGCTCTTCCCTTGCAGCACTAAGAGCTTAAGCTACATTAACCTGTTGCACTTCCTATTGTATGTTGTTAGGATAAATTTTAAGTAAAATTGCATTGGTTTTATTTTGGGCATTTGTTGTCTGAATAAGAGCCCTTATTTATATTTTTGTTCCTGGAGGCAACTGAGGTACACCCACCAATGTATATAGTGCCTGGCCCTGTGCGGCACCACCAACTATAAGTATTCATAAGAGTAATAGGAATACTGCAGAGGGGTGACTAGAGGATACCCATCTAATTCCCCCTTGCAGCTGTAGTCCCAAGGTTCTCCATTATCCTTAGTGACATAAGGCTTCCAAGCAGATGTGAGAGTTGCCGTCTTCTGTGTAACCTGGGAAGGAAATGGGGGGTTACAAAACTTATCAACTAAATAGAAAAAACAACAAAGAAATCCCAGGTTTACCAATGGGGAAAATTCCCACTTAATTTTTTTCTCCTAAGATAAGTAATTCTTAAGGGATGATGGTTGAGTCTTCGAATGCAGACACGAAATAGGCTTCCATGAGGAGTATGTGCTTCGCTGTACTGGGGTGTGGAGAAAAGAAAGGATTACAAAAATCAAATTGAAGAAGACATTATAAAGGCCTCCATAGATATAAAGGTATGACCATGGCCCTACATAGTAAAAGATGTCTGTAAGTCGCCAGCTGTGCAGTTAAACAGGGATATGGTGTATGTGGGGACACATCTGTTTATATGCACAAATATCTTAGCATGTTCATAGACAAGGTCAGGACCAACTTGCACAGCTGATGCCTCTTCCTCCATCCTCCATTTAAAAAAAAAATATTCAACTACCAGAGGCAGTAAAAACTCAAATAAAATGTCAGCGTTTGTGCTCCAGAGAGGCCTAGGGCAGGGGTTCTCAACCTTTTTCTTTCTGAGGTTCCCCCACAGTAACATTCTATAAAAACTCCAGGGCCCAGTGGGAGGGGGTCTCAGGGCTCCTGGTTCAGCTACCAGGTGGGGGTGGGGGGACGGCCCTGGGGGCTTGTGCACTGTGAGGCTCAGGGCCACGGAGCCCTGGTTGAGAAGGGCCTTCCAGAATATTTCCCAACTGTAAACATTGACAAAAAGCATTGGCGGCAGGTATAATAGGCCAGGGAAGGCAAAGCCTTCCGGGCGCAGCTGCCCCCGTGGGATATGGTGGCTGGGGTGGGTGAGCGGGGCTCCTCTGGTCGCAAGGAGCGCTCAGGGCTCCTCCTGTTATTGGGGGTGGGGGTGGACAGGTTTCATGGCTGTGAGGGGTGGGGCCTCAGGCAGAAGGGGCAGGGCTAGTAGGCTAGCCTCCCCACAGTGGAGGTTCCCCCGCTGCCCATGACAAAAAGACACATTTAAATGGGTGATAAATATCTGTCAAATATAATTTAAAATAGAATGGGAGAAGAAGATAATCGTATACAGTCTCTGGCTACAGGAGTTGTTATGTTAATACATAAAAGTTCATGAACCACTCTGAAGTCAAACAAATAAGATGTCTTACATTGGTGCTAAACAAATGCCCGCTCTACTCCTCCAAAAGCTGCTGTAAAACAGAAACATTTCAACATGAATATTTAAATATGAGAACAGTTCCATGATCCTAAGTAAATCAGCAGCTGTTTATTTTCTCAAGGAGATTACCACTGGGATGAAAGTTAATAGCAACACTATAGCTGTGAATTGGCAGTGTAAATTGCATGGTGAGATTAGCAATCAAAGGACAGTCATTATTATTATTATTCATTGCTGCTCAAGTGCTCAAAGGTTAGTTTGTTTGCAGCTTTTGTGAATAAAAAGCTCATTTTCCATTAAGCCAGTCTGCAGTGGAAGGAATTTATTCAAATAATTCTCTGCCTCCAACAGTATGAGGGAAAATTGTTATGATTAGTTATAAGTAAGTAAATAGCTAAAAACATCTTTTTCCCAAAAAAGAGAGTTAGGGGAGGGGGGTTTTATTTTTTCTTTTAGAAATACTCACTGTTCCAAGTAGTTTTTATAGAAGGTTAATAAATTATTAAGATTGTTAAGCATGTTACACCTGTGAATAATGTTATAGACTATTCTAAGCATGTCATTTAAAAGTATTATAGATTGTCATAAGCTACAATTATAAACAGCACATTGATTGGTGGAAGTCAATTATTTATTAAAAATCTAACTCTGTAGGAACTACGTATTAAAGTTTCATTGATATAAAGTGTGACCCATCATCCTTTCAACAACTTCATATTCTGGGTGTAGTACCATGCAATCATACAGAGCTCACTGCAGGATCAGGACATTAGTCTCAGCTTTGATCTACACTACAGAATTACTTCAGTATAACTTTGTTGCTCAGGCATGTAAATAATCCACACACCCGAGCAACATAGTTATACCAACCTAAGCGCTGGCGTAGACAGCACTACATCAGTGGGACAACTTCTCCCACCGACATAGGTACCGCGTCTCATGGCGGTGGAGTCATTAAGCCAACGGGAGCGAGCTCTCCCACTGGCTTAGAGTGCCTCACCAAAAGGGCTACAGCAGCGCAGCGATGCAAGTTTCTAATGTAGACCTACCCTCGGTCTTCATTGGCAGCCTGTCAAGCCATCAGTGTTCTGTCTTGACATCTGTTATTCTGGTTTTCAATGACCCATTCTAAACGTTTTCTGTGGTTTATTTTCTCTTTGTTACCAGCGATTTGGATAAGTTTTAAACTACACTGGAAGTGTCTTTAAGAAGCACTATTAAACTTTTATTCCTTGGTCCTTTGGCTAAATCCCTTGTCTTTTATTCTTTTCTGTTTTCTCCCCCTCCCATTAGGGTGAATGTTCTCGGAAGTGTTACGACATCTTTGTGTTGGAGACAGTTTGCGTGGCTTGGTTTTCCTTTGAGTTCCTCCTGCGCTCCATTCAGGCAGAAAGCAAGTGCGCCTTCCTGAAGACCCCCCTCAACATCATTGACATCTTAGCCATCTTGCCTTTCTACATCTCTCTGATAGTGGATATGGTCTCTGCCAAAAACAGCAACAGGAAGCCTGGCAGTGGAGCAGGAAACAAATACTTGGAGCGAGTGGGCCTGGTTCTACGCTTCTTGCGGGCTCTCCGCATCCTGTACGTCATGAGGCTGGCACGCCATTCGCTGGGACTGCAGACACTGGGACTCACTGTGCGCCGCTGCACCAGGGAATTTGGACTCCTCCTCCTCTTCCTTTGTGTTGCCATGGCGCTCTTTTCTCCACTGGTTTATTTGGCAGAGAGCGAACTGGGAGCCAAGCAAGAATTCACTAGTGTTCCCACCAGCTACTGGTGGGCTGTTATCTCCATGACAACTGTAGGCTATGGAGACATGGTACCTCGGAGCATCCCGGGACAGGTAGTAGCCCTGAGCAGTATCTTGAGTGGTATTTTGCTGATGGCTTTTCCGGTCACTTCTATCTTTCACACTTTTTCCCGCTCCTACACAGAGCTAAAGGAACAGCAGCAGCGAGCTGCAAGCAGACAGTTGCACCAGCTAGAGGAAGCCACCAGATCCCCAAATGGTGACAGTTCTCAGGGAGTGGGTACTTCCTCTCCACTAGATGCGGATGGGGCATGGCGTCAGCCAGCAATGAACCAGGAAGACAAGAGGAGATGCTGATTGCAAACAACTAAAAGATTTAGCCGGCAAATGAGAGTTCCAGATCTGAAACAAAACCCTATGGAACTACCATAAATCTAGGTATTTTAACAGAGAGAACTGTACAAGAGACTGTCCTTCTTGAGTAACTTTTATCTTAAGAGAGCACCCCCAAGTGTGTCTAAAAACAACGTGGGAGTACAGTTCTGCTCCCTCTTTTGTAGAAGGCCACTTTAGTTAAGCAACTGATTTTGGGTAGCCCCCAAGGAGCAGTTGCTTAAGCCAGGTTTCCACTGTGTCTGCTAACAAGAAAAAATAAATTTGGAGAGAGAATTCATCCTAAGGGCCCATTACCGGGAGAAAGAAGGGTGCCCATTACCGGGAGAAAGAAGGGTGCCATTTACTGTACATAAGCTTCCTGGTGGCCCTACTCTGTGCTGAGAATGTCTTCAAACCCTTATTCCCTATGCACAATGGATGCAATCTACATGGCACCCCCATGGGGTGTACATCTCAAAATGTAAAGGGGAAAGTTGAAAGATGGGGGAGAGAGGCCTGCTTTGGTCCGCAGAAGGGCAAATTTATCCCTATTCCCTTGTCTTTTAATAAATAGTGATTTTATTTATTTATTTATTAAATTGGGAACCATCATCTGGGCTGCCTGCTGACAGGTCTCACTTGCGCTCTTGCTCTTTATGTATTATTTAGTAAAACATGCATATTTACAACTATAATGCTCTAATAAATTTGTTAGTCTCTAAGGTGCCACAAGTACTCCTTTTCTTTATATTTAAACAAAAACTCAACCATTTTTTTGTTTACTGAATCAAATTTTTCATATCATGAGCATCTGTGACCTCTCCACCCTATGCTGCTCCTCCTTCGCTGAGCTGCGTAGCTGGTTCAGTTCAGTGTGTAGCGTACCTCTGGATGTATTCCTAATACTGGGTAACATTTAAGAAAAACAACATTGATGGACACGTCATTCTTTACAGATGTAGGAACATTACACTGCCCTTTTCTATTCCACCCCTGCTGTCAGAAAATGAACAAATGATAAATGATCTGTTATATTACAGATGTTTTTGTTTTTTCCCCCCAATGGAGACGAGAATAACCCTACACTCGTAGATGACTGTAGTAAGCTATTCCTCAAAGGAATGGACTGAAAGACCTAAAATATTTTTTTATTTTAATAAAAACTGGAAGTTTTGTTCCTGTATTGTTGCATTGGCTTTTCTTTTCCTTTGGAGGCAGTGCCATGTGCTCCAGTGTCCCCACAGGTGACAGCAGACATTTGCTCTTCCTGGCCCATGTTAAACATTGGCCATTATTAGAACAACGGGTCAAGGAATTTGAAAAATCTGTTTAATTTAAAAAACAAGATGAAAATCTGAGCTGTCTTCATGCTGGAAACTGCCAGTGCACCCACTTCCATTTTCAAATAGGTGCCAGCTCTGGGTCTGAGGTTGAGATGGGAGAGGCACCTACCACTCCCATTGACTCTGAGGAGAATTGTGGTCTCTCAGCCCCACCCAGCAGTGAGCCCTTTTAAAGGGGCCTTATGGACATATAGCACAGTAACTTCTTATGGGGAGACTTTCCCTTGCCCCTGCTGATCCTCATATCCAAGCTGTGGAAATAGCATCCACAGGTATGGGATCCACAGAAATACCATGCTGGGTTTTTTCTACGCATTTAGCTTCACCAAGATTAGCCCCCATCCTTCCAAACAACTTTGGGATACTAGGGAGGGATGATGGTTAATAATGGATTAAAATCTATATACTGCCTATTCCTACAGGAAAAGGAGGAGAAAAAAATATTGAACTGCCCCTCTATGAACCACTTCCGGGCCTGCCAACTGCTGCCAGCATCTTCACAGAATTGCTCTTTTTGAGTTATTAAAGAAAACTGTCGGCCAGTAGTAAAGCAGCCACCACACAAACCTTATGGTTTTTGCCCAGTGCTCCACAGTGAATGAGGGCAGAGCTCCAAGTACCGGCTTGCAATGGAGAATTAGAATGAAGCTTCATACTGCTGGAGAATTGCCATGTAGTGCTACAATTTGATATTTTAAACTGGAGCAAGATTTTCACATTAAGTCTATTAAGGCTTGTCTTCAAGGCCCACCATACTAGCCTGCTAAATGTAAAAGCAAGCTGTACTCTATGGTAATGCATGCAGTATGGAGGCGATGAAGGAGGAGTCATTCTTGTCCCAAAACTTAAAATTAGAGCAGCGCAGATTTTCCAGCTGAACTCAATAGACTAAATCATTTCATAGTATTTACTTTAGTTCATGAACACCATATGCTGTTTATACATATAGTCTAAGCACTGGACAATGATCACACAACCTTAAGGGCTAGTTTACAATGGATTTGTAGATGTCGCTTGAGACAATGAAGGTTATCACTGTGTCTGTTGAAGTCCATGAATCTAGGAGCATTAAATTTTTTCTAAAAAAGAATTTTTCCTGACAGAATGAAAACAAACCTTTGCTCTTGGAGGTTTATCAAATAGTCATTAGTAAAATCCCCTTATGGATCAACAACACAGAAACCTGTATTAACTAGTATGTTGTTTTAGCAGTTTCTAATGAACCCATCACCATAGTATCTAGCAGCTGGGTGATAAGTATTTAAGGACACTCTAATGCTAAGATCAACAGAAATGTAGAAAAAGAATGACTGCATGTCTAGCACCTTTCAGCTTAATTTCACAAAAGTATTATTATTGAGTAATGCATCCGATGAAGTGAGCTGTAGCTCACGAAAGCTTATGCTCTAATAAATTTGTTAGTCTCTAAGGTGCCACAAGTACTCCTTTTCTTTTTGCGAATACAGACTAACACGGCTGCTACTCTGAAACCAGTAATTTTTATGTATTGGCTGACCATAGCCAGTATCTTATAGTTTCAAAAGCCATGTAATTAAATTACAATGTGCACACAGTTTTTTGACTAATAAATCAACAACTGCAAAGACATTACTCCTGTTACATAAAGCATGGCTTTTAATAAAGGTTCAGTTTGCATACTGAGATGACAAACCAGGAAAGTATAAAGCAGGAACCCTTTAAACAAATTATTTTGGAAGCCTTATCAAGTTCTGTTGCACTGAATGTCAGACAGAAGACACCCATATGAGAATGTTTTTTATTCAGCAATAGGTCTTGTCACTGCTAAGGTTTATTGAGTGCTTTGGGAGCATTTTCACTCTCAGATTTTTCCATTGGTGAATCTGAGCTCTCTCCTAACCCCTGGTCTGCAATTTTTGAGCACCTTTGTAGGCATCCCTATGTTTTCCTTGTGTAATACATGTTTCTGATCCACAATCATAATTAGAAAGTCACTTGCTCTTTCCTAAAGACTGCAAATAATCATTAAGACCTCTTCTACAAATGGCCAGAATTGCTAAGCTCTGTGATAGAGGCCATCATCTTTCCCACTGTGATCTACATGGCGACGTTTTAATTTCATGGACACATTAGAGGTCTCGTACACCAAGTTATTTGAGGTGCACACATTCTCCTAGAAGAATATTTTAGTTTTGCAAACTCTGGGACTCTTAGTGTGAGTCTGGCCAGGCCCAGCTTGACAAAGCCCTGGCTGGGATGATTTAGTTGAGGTTGGTCCTGCTTTGAGCAGAGGGTTGGAGTAGATGACCTCCTGAGGTCTCTTCCAACCCTAATCATCTATGATTCTGTGATCCTTAAAGCCTCAGCTCGAGGAGTCATGTGACTCAAAGAATTTCAGCTTTCATCTCTAAAATAAAAGTAAATGTCTATCCCTTATGGCTGTAGAGATAAGAACTTGAAAACATGAACTCAAAAGGTTCAAAAAGCAAATAAAGCAAACCACACATTTATTAGTTTTACAATTTGTTTTGGTTTTAAGCCAATTGACTGATAAATATTTTGAATGTTTAGAGCTGGCAGCATTGATATTTTCAACACAGTGCTAAAAGTTTGACAACAAAACCCGAAAAATTCAGAGTTATAGGGACCAGATGATACAATGCAATAGAAACACGGGATACACAGGCTTTTACTATAGCTCACCACTGCACGTTCAAAACCAGCCCTGATCAGCAATGACCAAAGCTGTTACTGTACAATTAGCTTTGTGAAATGAGCAGATGGTCTCTGTTAAAGCTTCTACTCAGACTGGGACCAAAATCACAAAGTCATTTTCATCACTGGCATAGTTATCGGTAGCCTCAGTGCAGAAACTTTCTTGGCCATGGAAGCCAAACTACCCTTTAGCCCGTAAAGGTAATGCCATCACAGCAGGGTTGAGGTACAATAAAAAGGAATAGGCAAGGGGAAATCTGCACTGCTGCAGCATCAAAGGACTAGTCTACACTGGCAACGCTAAAGTGCTGCCACTGCAGCGCTTTCACGTGACTTGTGTAGTCACGGCAGAGCGCTGGGAGAGAACTCTCCCAGCACTCTAAAAAAACACCTCCACAAGGAGCATAGCTGCCAGTGGGGGGAGGGTTCCTCACACCCATGAGCGAGAAAGTTGCAGTGCTGTAAATTTTCAGTGTAGACAAGCCCTAAGAAGAGCACTTCACTGCTCCAGAGCAAGTAATCCAGCATCTTTCACACGCTCTAAATTCACAAAAATGTAGGGGGTGGGGGGAAGTTGACAGCTGAAGTTCACTGCACCATCATTTACTCTGGGCTTCTGAAGTCCTTTGGGATCGTGTCACTCACACACATAGTTGTGCGACTTGGAGAAATTCGATGTGTTTTTCTAGACGTGTATCTTATTTGTTAGAGCCACACTGTACATCTTTTACGCTAATACTTGCTCTCATATATACTTGAACAATATTTTCACCTGGCCACTGCTAATATTCACACTGACACTTTCTGCTGCAAAATGTCAACAAAAAAATTAAAACTAAACTCTCACACTATTACTGGGCTCCCGGTAATCCCTTGGGACAGTTTAAAAATGTGCTACCCTGGTGTAAATCCAGAGTAAAGTGGAGAATTTGAGACCTTGTTTTTTTAGACAGCCACTTCATGATTTTTTAATCTTTCTTTAGAGATGTGTTTTAATTTCCTTTGTTTAAAGAAAGTAAAAATATAAGACTAAGGTTCCTTTCACAGCTTTGTTCTGGATACTGCTATTCTCTTTGTGTTCTCGAGGAGGTGGCTTCACCTTCCCTCCCAGAAATGGTCTCTATTGCTCAAGGTCCTCTACCCCTCACCGCCTTTCCTGAATTAAAGCCACTCACCCCATCAGGGACACCCCCAACCTGAACCCAGCTGTCAGCTGCAAAGCACAAAAATGCTATTTGGAATCACACCTCTAGCTTCCTAGTTAACTCTCTTCTCATATCATCTCTGGATGTTCTAAGGAACCAAGGAGACATTCTAACACCATGGCTGCCAATGTTTCTTTTAGAATGTGTACACTGATTTTATATATAGCTACAGAGAGAGAGAGAGATTTTTTAATAGATCTGAAGTCAGACTAAAAAATAATTATTACTGGCGTTTACTAATCTGTTAGGCTAAACACAGAGTGCTGCCAAATAAATAATTTTAAAAGGCAGAAATGCTCAATTGCCATGTATTGTTTTTTCATCTCCACAATTAAAATTACAAGGTAAAGAGCCACTTGTGGGGAGCCAGCTGAGGTAAGCACTGTCCAGAGCCTGCACCCGACCCCGCAACCCAACCCCCTGCCCCAGCCTGGAGCCCCCCCTGCACCCAAACTGCTTCCTGGAGTCTACACCCTGCATCTCAATCCCCTGCCCCAGCACAGAGCCCCCTCTGGCACCCCAAAACTCTCATCTCTGGCCCCACCTCAGAGCCAGCACCCTCAGCCAGAGCCTTTACTCCCCCCCCACAGCCCAGAGTCCCCTCCCACACCCAAACTCCCGCCCAGAGCCCACGCCCCAACCCCTTGCCCCAGCTTGGAACCTCCTCCTGCACCCCAAACACCTCATCCCCGGCCCCAGACAGAGCCCTTATCCCCCCCCAACCTCCAGCCCCAATAACCATCATTTCTGGCCCCACCCTGGAGGCTGTACCCCCAGCCCAGAGCCCATACCCTCCACCCACCCACCCACCCCCGCCTCAGCCAGGAGCCCCCTCCCACATTCCAAACCCCTCAGCCCTAGCCCAGAGTCCCCACTCCTGCACTCCAAAACCCTCATCCCCAGCCCCACCCCAGAGCCCCCACCCCAGCCCCCTGTCCCAGCCTGGTGAGAATGAGTGAGTGAGGGAGGGTGGGGAGAGCGAGCAGGGATGGAGGGAGGGGAGAGGGGATGGTGGGTGGAGCCTCAGCAAAGGGGCAGGGTGGGGGCAGGACTTTGGAGAAAGGGTATGGCCTTGGGGCATGGGCAGGGCAAGCGTGTTTGGTTTTTGCTATTAGAAAGTTGGCAACCCTATCTCCTCAGTCTCTATTCTGCTCTACAAATAATAGCAGTAGCTCCCCAATCACTAAAAGCAGAAACAACAGTTCCCCAGTTCCTTCCTATCTACCACATGCTCCACTAGCAACATGGATGGCAGGGGGAACCAAACTCCACCAGCAAGCCACATGTTGGTCAAATGCCCCAGTGCCCAATGGACCATTCTAGACCTGATTGCTTTCATTTTCTAATTAACATGCAAGGATGTAATGACACACACACACCCCCATGACTGGTATGGGGAAATGTTCATATGTAAACCATGGCATGATTTTATGGCCAAGGAATCCTGAGTAGTTTCAGTTCCCTGACCCCCTTCAAAAAGGCTGTGGAAATGTTTGGATAGTTGGGGAATAATAGAGGGGGGGATGTTTGACACGTGGTTCTATGTCTGGTCTCTTATTCTTCCCCTAATACGACCTCCTGAGAACCCTTGCAAGGTGCAATCATTGAATAATAATTCACACTTCATTCCCATGAGTCACTATCCACCATTTTCTACCTGGGAACTGAGGCACACAGAGGTAAAGTGATTTATTCAAGGCCACAAAGACAGTCCATGAGAGAGCTGGAGGCAGAACCCAGCAGGGTGGATTGATTTAAATCACCAAGTGGAAAGCCTCTATTTAAATCATCTGATTTTAACCAACTTTTCTATTTGTACTTCAGTTATTTTCTAAAGAAAGGTGCATTCTCATTCATTGATATAACCATTTACAACTAAATAGTCTCTTTATACTAGTTTTGATACATCTTTTTGCTACCTCGGAGGACATACTATACCTATACACATTTATTTAAGCAAATTATATAGCTTAATATTTTCAGATTCTTATTAACTGTACATTTTTAGTATGTTAGAAAATGGTGACTGATGGGTGGAGTCATGAATATTCATAAGTTGATAACTGAGCCAGGCATGTAGGGGGAAGCTATAAAACAGGAGTCTGAGACCAGGCAGGTGGGCTCAATGGATGATCCTGATGAGATACAGGATGGTATCTCCTGGAGTCAGAGGCCAGGCCCCAATGCCTGCGATGATCTTGCCACTCTCCTGTACCCAGCAGCACACCCCCTGAAGTCCCCACAATACAGTACATAACCTATTGTTTATACATGACTCATATTTATAAAGCTTGACTTCAACCATTAGATTTCTTCCCTCCTAATTCTTTCTTTATACAGTAAGGCAGCCTTTAATCCAAAATTGTTGACAGAAGCGCATGGATTCAGCCTATTTATTTTTTATTTAAATGTTTTAAGAGATTATACAAGTTTAGGCCTTAACATATTTTGTATTAAATTCAGATTTCATTTTAAACAGGTTTATTTTTAAAAAGAAAAAAATCATCATCATTTAAAACAAGAAAAAATTAAATTTAAATTAAAAAAATCTGATTTTTTTATTCCCCCCCCCAAAACTATCATTGATTTTTATCCACCCCACTAGGACCCTATATTGTGAATCCTAGTCTGAGGCTTTAATCTTTGGACATTGCATACTTCATGATTACTTATATAGCAACCAAAGCCTGCTTGTCCTTTCTAGGAACAAATGTGTGGACAAGGTCCCAGACCAGATGAGCAATACAAAATCTTTAAATAATAAGATTCCTTTCTTCCATTTGAAGAAAACAAAGCAACACTGAATCTATGTATAATTGATTTATTTATTTAATTGTTTTTAAAATCACTGCAATTGACAGAGAATGTGAGAGCTCCATGAAATGTACCATACATTCAACAAAGATGCACTTAAAGTCACTGATTTCTTAATTCTCTGAGGTGATCACTGCTACAGATAATTCCTTACATATAAAAAGTTCTGTAACTTTGCTTTTAAAGCATCTTTCAAGATGACATTCAAGAAAGTTCCTAGCCAAGTATCCCAGCTTTTCAAATGCTCTAAATAGAAAATGACTTTAGACACTAGTCCACTGGCTTCTCTTCCAGCATTTGCAGCTCTGGTATGAAAGAAACATGTTCACAAAGCATACTGGTTTTGGTAGTGACAGCAGACTTAAGAATCTGCAGACCAAAGAGTCCCAAAAGAAGAAAGGAAAAACCATGTTCATTTTATCTTCAGTAATACCTGTTACACAAAGCCAAGAGACCTTAGCAGCCATTTAGCTATTACACCCCTGTTTCAAACAACAATAGAAAAAAAGACCACCAGGTACAAAAATCTTAGTACTACAAGTTATTAAAAAACCAAACCATTAAAACATGTGAGGAAGTGTTTGCATACAAGTAGAAATACAATCCTCATTGAAGCAGCGTACACCACAGAGGACAGTCGTTAAGTTTTTAATTAAAAAGAGAAAAGCCCAGATGTTCTTTTAACACAACCAGAACATTTGAGAAAGGGAGAGGAATAAAACATTCATAGTCTGCCATGCCACAAACATTGTCTTTGTAAGGTCACTTCAGGCATAAAAGAGCATGGTGTCAAACAAAAAGCAAGGAGTCAGAGTTTGACCATAGCACTCTATGCCAGGCCCTCAGATTGAACACCTTTCCTGAGTTTTGGTTTATTTGCGTAGATTTGCCAGTGGCCCGGGTAGTCCCCCTGCAAGCACCAAAGACCAGGGCAGGTCCTACCTGTTACTCTGGGATGTACCAATCTCCTCTGCATCCAGCTGCCATGGCAGCGCTCGCCACCCAGCCATCCCGAAGGGGGAACATGATCAGCTCAGAGGCTGCTCCATAATAAACAGAGGCTTAGGGTGCACAAATGCTATACTGTGCTTGGATCATGCCACACCCATACAGCCAAATCCAGACCCCATTGAAGATAATGAGAATTTTGCCAATGGGGCAGGATTTGGCTAACAGAAGGAGAGGACATCACCTCCAAGAAATGCATGGGGAGTGGGATCCCAAAGGTCAAGCCAGCCAGGTTGGGATTTATTGTAGACTGAGAGATTAAGAATTCAGAAACAATGAAAGCCAAAGCACAATAGCAAAGGACAATTTGGTGTCAATTATCCTAAAATAAACATTCCTGATAGACTTTACTGCATTGTGACTATATGCTTTTACTCTTCACAAGAATATGGCCACCCCCCATTAAAGATGGTCCATACCTAAAGCATGGTAGAGCCAAATATAGCAGGTTAGTGAGAATACCTGATTGAAACTGAAGATGTAATATCCCAGAATTGTTGCCTTATTTATTATAGTGTATCTTTTTGGAATGTTCTCAGAAAACAAAATGTCTCACTGGAAATCTAGCACTGCCCTAAACACCAGTATCTGCAGGAAGGCAGCATTTATCTGGCAGGAAAGACTGAGTCTCAAAGAAGAAGACAACACAGATAACTGTTTCTGGGACTCAGTAATCTCTCTCTATTCATCTCCTACAGGTCAAGCTAGGCTCATTATGGCAACTGGCTGAAGCCAAAGGGCTTGATAATTGAACATTAAAACTGTATCCACTTAGTATTTCCAGAGAAGTGCTAATTCTCAGAAAGGGCACAATGACTGATGTTGGCAAACATAAAATTATATACGACTTAGATTATATATAACATTATATGCCCCTCAGGCCTTCTTACTTTCCCTTCCAGCTACTATCTAGCTTTCTAAAAGAAAACAGTCTGGAAGATCTTGAATAGCAGAAAAACCATTATACTTCTCTTCACTCCTATTCCTTTGTAGCATTTGCATGACTGGCTAACACAAGAAATACCCCAGAACACAAACTGGTGTCACTTGGCAGTCAATAATACTAATGTGAATCTCAGTATTTAAGTAACCACATTATTAGAAAGCAGACCCTGCTCTCTAGATTACTGCTTTACTTCTCCCCCTCCAAACCTTAGTAACCCATTTTCATTGACACATCTTTATTCCTGCTTTTCCCAATTTCTCAACCAGTGCCTAGAAATTTTTCACTTGCACTCCTGGCAATGCCTGCCTACTGGCCCCATTCAGCATGGCTGAAGGCATCCCAACAACCCACCAGAGTCTTTGTCACACACCATCAATGACCCAGTTGTGCACCCCTAATCAGGCAGAGCCCCATTCTCTTCCTGAAAGCAGCTGCTTCAAAGCAAGACTACTTAGTTACGTTAGACTCTCTCTCTCCTTCCCCTTAATTCTCCCTTCATCCCACCTGGTAACTAGCTATGTCTCGTTTAGATTTGGCCATAGCATCATCCACACCATAACCTCCCTGAAACTATCCCTCACCTTGTCTATTCACTGCCACACTGATCCAGCAGTGTGAGTGTGCGTGCAAACAGTACATTTACATTTTATACTGGCTATTATTGGTTTACTTTAGATTGTTCACCATTCCTTCTCAGTCCCTTCCCGATCCACTGCACCCATCCTTTTTGAAACTTTGTCAGTGTCTTCATAGATCACTGAAATATTTAACTCTAATATTCCAAGCTTACTTCAAATGTACATACTTAATATAAATAGGTAAAAGCTTCAGACAAAATATTCAATCATCATCTCTGTGGTTTATCATTTCTTTAAATAGCATTAAAAAAACAAACATCCAGCCCTTGCAATTATGCACACACACACACACACACACACACGCGAATTTATAAGGCTCATAGGTATGTATGCAAAAAATAAACAGACTGTCCACCCCCCACCCTACCCCCAGAAAAACAAATTCTATACACTGAATCTGAAACCAAACAGAAGCAAATCATTAAAAATACCAAACTTTTTATGTTTTCAAGCATTCTTCTCTCTTCTGTTTTCAACTCATCAAAATAGTATTTACAAGTGGAAGGAAAAGCTGCACAGGCAGACTTCACAACACCATTGACCTGTAGCCATCTCCACCACGTGCTTCAGAGTGCCTTTGTACTGGCTGGGTGTGCAGTGTGTGATGCTGGCTTCTGAGGGTAGTAGCTGTAGAAGTAAACCTGTAGCAGAATAGCTATGTCCACAAAGACCTGGAGCAGGCCACAAATTGAGAACTGGAAAGGAGCCTGGTTCAGGATAAAGTAAACAGTCTTGAAGGTATCGCCACTGGTCCACATCAGCACCATCTTGACACTACAAAAAGGGACAAAACAAAGAGAAAAATTAAAGAGGGTATGACTTAGGAACCTCTTGGGGCTAACTGGCAGAGGGCACCAGGGATGTATAGAGTTTTCCTGGGACCCCCCTGGGCCAGATGTATGCATATTAAGTTGACCGAAAGGTGGCAAGTGAATTCTCTACCAAGAGCCCCTTGGTCATCATAATCATTGCAAAATGTACATCGGATCATTTGTTTAAGGAATTATGTATCTGTACTGAAAATTATGTTCTAAAGGTACATGAGTTAAGGCAGGTCACCAGGAGGTGATAAACATGCTCCTGTCAAGTAGGAGGGAAGAGCCGCTTAGCTCTCTCCAACTGGTCATGTGTGTACAGTCCATTTCACAATGGAGACTTTTTTTTTTTTTTTTTTTTTTTAACTCCTGAGGGAATTCTGCGCCAAAATTAAAAATTCTGGGCACAATATTCCAAAATATGCAAAATTTCACAAGTTTTATTTGTCAATAAATAAATGCAGAGGCTCCAGCATAGCAGTGGGAGCACAGGCCACTGGCTTGCTGAAGGTGGGAGATCACCCTGCAGCCATCCACCCCACACTTCCCAGACACGAACTCAGCAATGAGGATGCACCCAACCCTGACACAGCACAAGGCCCGGGCACCCTGGGGCCCTGCCCTTCTGCCCCAGGCACACCAGGGGTGGGGCAGGCTCAATCAGGTAGGATCCAAATGTGGAGGGGCTCAGTGTGGGAGAATCTAGGTGTGGGGTGAAAGGATTCTGTGTGGGGCAGTATGGGTGCAGGCAGCTCAGTGGGGGGGGTCAAGGTGTGGGGGATCTGGATGCACAGAGGCTCATTGGGGGTGATTCCAGGTGCAGGGACAATGGGACTCTCCAGGGACTTCCAGGAGATTGGGGCTCAGAAGAGGGGTCTGAGTGTGCTGGATCTCAGCAGGGGATGTCTGGGTGTGGGGAAGTGGTGCTTGGTGGGATGGGGGTATGGGTGCAGCTAGTTGGGGGTCAGTGGCGTGGGGGCTCAGGATGGTGCAGGGGGTCGAGCGTCAAGGTCAAGGTTTGAGTGCAGGGAACTCATTGGGGGGTGGTCTGGGTGCAGGGGTGGGGATCTGGAGGCAGGGGGTCTGTGCAGGCGGAGCTCCAGATGCAGGGGTTCAGATTCAGTGGAGTGGGGTTCAGGTATGGAGGGCTAGGGGAGTTCTGGATGTACCTGGTGAGGCTTGGCAAGGGTGTCTGGGTATGAAAGGTCTGGATGCACGGGGGCTGGGTGGATGAGGGAGCAGCTCCCCGTACAGTGACCCCTCCCACCACAATTGAGGCACAATGGAGGCAGGAAGCAAGGAAGGATGGTGAGCTTCCTGCAGCTGGGGGAAGTTTCTGGGGTGGGTCTGACACAGCCCCAGACACCTCTTGCAGGAGAAGAGGAAGTCCTGTCCTCTCCTGCCTCCAGCCCAGCCGGGACTAGCAGCTGATCCTGGCTTAGGGTAGGAGCCACTGGCTGGGGTGTCCCCAGCCCCATGGTGATTTACCCGTCCGCCAGCTGCTCCATGTGCCTGATGTACCTACTCCACTAGGGAGTGGTGCATGACTGCTCCTGCAGCTTCCCTTTGCTTCCCTGTCAGAAAGTCATTTTTCTGTGGGAAAGCAAAGAAATCTGCAGGGGACATGAATTTTGCGCATGTGCAGTGGCACAGAATTCCTCCAGGTGTACTTTTTGCGTTACTGAGCCTGATGCTAAATCAGGAGATGGTGAATTCAACAAGAGGAAAGACGTAGGAAAAAGCAAAAACAGCAAGGAAGTTTACAAGCAAAAACAATGGATTTGGGAGATATAACTGGGAGTACTGAGTACACCTAGATCCTTCACCTAGAAGACACAGTGTTAACATGTTCTGTTTTTATGAATGAAGGGTCACAGACAGGCTGGCTGGCAAATGCTGCAAAGACTTGGGGTGAGCTAAACTTCATTAGACAGGAACATATCTTGTTAGTTAAGTCTAGGCTCTAGAGTGCATGTTACGATTTTATTTTACATGTAACCATTTGTTTCCAATACTTTTACTTGCTATTTCTCAAATTTCTATTCTTTGTTAAATACATTCATACTTGTTTTCACTATAAAACACATCTAAGTGCTGCGTCTGAAGTGGAGCTGTGATCTAAGGTGTAACTGGTAAGGGAGACACTCGGGATGATGTGTGGGTTGTAGTGATAGCCATGCTCAACTGCAGAGGGACAGCAGAGCCTCTGTAGGCTAAGAGGGGATAGCTTGTGTTCCCCATGACAGATGGAGTCAGGGAGCTGACATCCAGCAGGCATAGGCAAGGCTTCCTCCTGCTAAAGGCAGGTGACAGCAAGGAGCCTCACAACCCTGGGAAGTATTACAGGTGGAAAGACGTGAAACTTTTATACAGGTTTACCTTTACCAGACCATGATAGCATTGATCTACCTACAGGAACAGTGGTCAATACCTGATGCTGCAGAGAAAGGCTACCACCAAGTCCACACAACACACTTAATCCAGTCACACAGTGCTCTAGTTAGGGGTGGATAATTGCTTTCTGACCCCCTAAAGCCTATAGTTTTGTTACCTTAGTACCTACAGACATGAATACCAGTGGCCAAGAAGTTATCTAAATCCTTTTAAAAATCACGCTGTGATATTTGACTTGATGACATCCTATGAAAATAAATTACATAACTTTATGTGCAGCATAATCAGTGTAAGTAATATGGTGAAGATCAAACAGACTTCAAATATCTTTTCACTGCAACAGTTACGGCCTCCTGTGAGTGGCTCACACACACACCCTCTAGTCTCTCTTAATAAACACTTAATGCGAAGAACTTATTTCTTGTACATCATACCATGCAATGTGTGCTCCAGAGTCAAAAATAGGTAGCCCAACAGTACGCAGAAAGAAAACAATGAATATATCTGCAGCTGTTTATAGCAAGGTTAAAAGTCCATCAAGAGGATTTGCTCCCATGGTTTATACCTGTGCCAATGCCCAAACTTTAATACCCATCATTCCTCCCTTTTCTACTTTCATTTTGCTGCATCTTTGGCCTTTCCCTGCTTTCCCCTCACCTCCAGTGCATTTCTGGTCCTCCCATTCAAGCTTAAGGAGAAAGTATGGGGAACAGAAATAGATTTTAAAACGTAAAATGTGTAAGGTTTTTCTTGTCGTGCCCTCAACATTGACAGTCAAGGATGTGAACTGTCAATTTCTGAAAGCTGGTTATAGGCTTGATATATTATACCTGGAGAGCTTTGTAAAGGACAGATAAGCAATACTAAATAAAAGCTTTGCAGTTCACAGTTACATTATCATAAATATTATGCAGCCCAGAGATGAAATGTCAGAATTATGACTGAGTTTTGCCAGACTTGATTGTAATTCATCTAATGTAATTGTGCACACACTGTAGAAAAGGAATAGGGCCCAATGTTCATTTCCTAAACATTCAAAGGGGAGGAGGAGAAATCAAGATAGGTCAATTTGTATTTTGGATACAAATTTATCACCCTAATATAGGCTAAATCCATACTCTAATCCTGACTGTAACAGGGGCCAAGGGAGTAAGAAGATACTGACCCATCACGTAACAGGAGTATAAGCCTTTTGCAACATTTATACCCCATGTTAGGTGACTGGGATCATAAAACAAAGATTAGTAACAATCTACATATTATGACGCTACCAAGGGATTTCATGTGTGAAGCTGCAAGCTGGACATATGATTCAATAAATAATAATATATGACTAGTTCAATCTCAAATTGTATACAAACAAGAAAAGAAAAAGATATGGTACGCCTAGTTCAGTCCTTCTCGTACAGTGAAAGAAAGCACAGCCTTTCTGTTTAACAAATGCCACCAGCAGATTTTTTAAAAACAGAAACAAACCTGAACAGCTTGAATAAGTGAGATGGGGAGTGCAATAAATTAGGATACTTCATTTGCAGATGGTTGAAATGACTCCTCATGATACTAAACAGATGGATTTTTGCTGTGCAGCTGATCGTGGACACATGATTTAATGGTGAATCTGTCGTTTTACAATTTTGTTTGTCTGCTCAATAAAAGCATCCCATGCTAAACAAGTGTGTGTCTGGCCTGCCGTGTCTGGCAAAATGATATGTTAATTGTTTGGATAAATCCAATTAAAAGATGCCCCAGAGATTAAGTAGGAGTCAAACATCCGAAGGACAAAACCTGGGACCTCTTTCTTTGCCAGATATTCAGCAAGAAAAAACAAAGTCAAACTCACTTCAGAAAAGGGGGCTATTTAAAAATATCCCAGTCTGTTGCTACCCAAGAGTGTTTTCAGGGGAAATGTATATCAGCAGCAGTCTATAAACCATGAGGGAGTTTAATCTCCTGGTGAGAGAACTATAGCCAAAGGCAAAAAGCTTTTGGATAAATACAATGTAGCGCTTTCTGAGCAAAGCACATGCTGCAATGGCAATGCAGATCTAACAGTCACATGAGCCATGATGTCCAGACAAACCAGACTGTGAACTTTCATTAGGAAATATTTTAGGATCTTGTTGTTTGCAATGCTGGTTTACAAATTTGGTGTGTGATCCTGCATTCCTTGCACATTTAAGAGTCCCAGTGACTTCAATGGGAATTTCAGATGCTCAAGGAAAGTAGGATTGCGCCCGTGATGTATGCCAGGACACACTCCAACACTAAGTGTTCAGAAGAACACCAAGTTATTCAGTTGCATATATACAATCAGATTGACATGAAATGAATATATCTTAAAAGTCAACAATGTCAGACATCAGAAAATGTACATTAGTTGGGGCATAACACCAGGAGAAAATCTGCAAATTAATGCTGGGTTTCTGATTTTTAAAAATTGCTATGAAAAAATATTATATATATAAAAAAAAGCAAGCAAATAATTGCGACAAACCTAATTACACAAATAAATATAGGCCAGAGGGCCCAGGAAATAATCAGGCCACCCTGCACAAATTAGTGACCACACAAGTTCTCCCTACTCACACACCCTTATATTTACAATATTACAGACATGCTGGTAGCACCCACTTATTGGTAAGGTTGCCTAATATTTTCCACTTTAGCACCATCCCTGTTCTCAGTAGATTGTGACTTTACCAAACTGTAATCATCTGGGGTGCAATTTTCCATTCTGGGAGTCTGCCTCAGGCTGAATGTTTTTTTGGAAAATTTCAGCTAAAACAAACAGTTTAGCCATTTCTAAGAAAAAGGTTAGATGGAAATACATTGTTTTGCCCAATTGGCTGGGTAGGTGGGAGGAAGACCAAGGTCATATGAGGAGCTGCGGGCAGGCGAAGGGACACTGGAACTAGCTGGCAAGGAGACTGGGAGTAGGAATCAATGTGGGGGGAGATGGAAGGGAACACAAGGAGGAAATAAAATCTGACAAGGAGCTGAGGTGTGGCTGGGCAGAGAGACTGGGACAAGGGACCAGGGAGGGGAAGACTGAGATTGGATGAGGAGTTTGAGGAGGGAGACTAGAACTGGGAGCCAATGAGAAGTG
Source organism: Dermochelys coriacea (assembly GCF_009764565.3). Classification (NCBI taxonomy): domain Eukaryota; kingdom Metazoa; phylum Chordata; order Testudines; family Dermochelyidae; genus Dermochelys; species Dermochelys coriacea. Next base: position 106,334,625 of record NC_050069.1, read on the forward strand.
GGGAGAGAACAGACAGATCAGATGAGGAGCCAGAGGGGACTAGGAGTTGGGAGGGGAGCATCTGGAAGTAGGGGGGGGGGGAGAAGGAAGAGATTGGGACTCAGTACATCCAGAGGGAGAGATTAAGACTAGCTGGGCAAGGAAATTGGGATTGGAATGAGAAGCCTGAGGAGTGGAGACCGAGACCATGGGACTGGGTAGGCAAGGAGCCAGGATGAGAAAGAGAGAGGATGAGGATAGGGACAGGTTGGAGGGGATGGGGAAGAAGGAGTCATATTTGTATGGACAGAAGAGTCTGTGACTGCTAGAGCATACTCTGGAAAGGAACCCAAGATCCCAGAGTGTCTCATTTACCCTGATGTCAGCAAATATCTGTGAAAAAAGTCTCTCTCTCTCTCTCTCATCTCCCTTTAGTACTGGTCCACATGGAGGACAACAACCTACTGCTGCTATCAGTTACGCTGTTAGCTCAAGTGGAAGAGATCCGTGCAATTGATCAAAGGGTTCCAACCATGCTGATGACCATGTGGGCGTCAATATGATGCCACTTGGAGTTTCTGTTTTTTCCCCGTGGCAAACAGTATGTGATCATGTAAGTCAAGACTGTATCATAATGCACAGGCACAAGAGGGCTGAATTAAGGTTGCACAGTTAAAAGTTAGGAAAGGCCAGAATTCAGGTTGAGTGCTTGACTTTGAAACCTCAATAATGTTCTTTTAACACAGCTGTGTCAGGGTAATTATTCTACTTGCTGCACACAGTGCTTCCATTCAGAGTAATGGGAGTTTCTGTGTGCATTGAGAGGAATCAAAATTTGGCATCCTCATGTACTTTAGCATATTAAGTCATTTCAGGATTTCACCTGGGATCAGAAAAGGAAGCTTTAGTATATACATTCTGAACTTTGCTCACTAGCCCTCTGAAGCTGAGGCGAATTCTAATGGCTGCCCAGCTATTTTTTACATTTATTCTTATTGCTGAAAAGGAGAAATCTTAGATAGATTGCTTCTTGTCTGCCTGGAAGGAAGAAAGGAGCAGAGTGTCTTGTCAGATAGGGAAACTTTCACTGAACAATTTTATTTATTTATTTATTTATTTTTGGGTGATTGTCTGAGTGGTTATTCTACAGACCTTTTCCATTCAGAGATAGAGAAGATGCTAAGGGCCACAAACCAGTTCAAGCATACCTGAGGCATATACAAAAAAGCTAGAAGAATGCCAAGGAGACCACCTGCAAGAACCAAGGAGGTTTACACACAAGCTGCAAAAGCTCACATCCAACATTCACAGAAGCCATATTTCAAACTTCTAGTTCTGATGCTTGAGTTTTTCCCCAACAAAGCACCCCAATCATTAACAAAGCTGCACTCTGTGACAGTCACAACAAAATAATATTCAGCTTTAAATGTTCTCCTATCCTTACTATAACGTTTGAAAGCTGGACTGGAGAAGCTTAGACTGCAGGGCAGGCCCTGATCTGCACAACCAACAGAGAGACAGTCAATTAGAAAAGCGTTATGACCATACTGCTCCAAGACAAAGAAAACTGTCATGTTAATTAGGGGTGGGAGGGAGAAAGAGACAGGAAAAGAGGAGTGAGCCATGCCACAGCATGATTGGTTAGCTAGAAAGAGATAAATGGCAATATACCTTTCTGCAACAATAGATATGCCCAGTGAAGAGAAGGAGGCAAGAGTTGCTCTGAAATAGACGATGTTCCCAGAGGCTGAAGCCGACTTGCAACAAAAATAGCAATTCCCACGAACGTAAATCACTGCTACGGTATCCAGTGACAACAAACCTCCTAAAACAAGTGGCTTTCTTACAATTGATCTTGTTACAGGGAATTGCTAAGTTAATAACAGTCACTTAATGTAAAGTCACCATAAAATTTGAACTGACCATAAATGAGAGAATCTGTTGGTAATTTTTCTATTGTGATTTACTCTTAAAAACATGAAAGGATAACTACTTATTATGCTATTGAAATAATTCCCAAAAGTGGAAGGGAGCCTGCCCTGGCCCCAGGGCAGGCTGCTGCCACCCCAGAGCCGCTCCAGGTAAGCGGTGTCAAGCCAGAGCCCGAACCCCCCCTGCACCCCATCCCCCAACTCCCTGCCCTGAGCCCTCTGCCTGCACCCCAACCCCCTTCCACACCCTGCACCCCCCCTACACTCCAACCCTCTGCCATGAGCCCCCTGCTACACTCCCCCTGCACCCCAACCCCCTGCCCTGAGCCTCCTCCTGCACTCCACACCCCTCCCTGCACTACTGCTCTGAGCCCCCTCCCGCACTGTGCACCCCCTCCTGCATCCCAACCCCCTTTCGTGATCCCTCTTGTACATGCTGCACCCTGCCTCTGCCCCAACCCCTTGCCCTCACCCCCTCCCAATACCGCGCACTCCTTCTCACACCCCAACCCCCTGCCCCAGCCCTACATTCATGGCCCTGCATGCAATTTCCCCACCCAAAAAGTTTGCCCACCCCTGCATTAGACAATATCTCTTTCCACAGGCACTGCCAAATACTAATTTTTAGTATGCTAATATAAAATAAATCCCTGAGACACTGCAGTTCTGCACCAGTGACAGCATATTTCATATAGATTGTTGTACAACTTACTTTGCGAAAAAAATTGTATGCTTGGTGCATTTTCCCAAGGAAATAGCTTTTATTTTTAGTTCATTGTAGTATTGTGTGCGCTAATACTGCAATTTGAAGTTATATGAATTAAAGAAACTAGAGTTGGAAAATATCTATTGGCTCACCTTGTCTATACCCAGCCAATAAAGTATTGTTCTGTAGAAAGCTTTCCCCCCCACCCCGAATAGTTTTAAGTATCCTAAAGGGAAACCTTTCCACCGCTTCACTTGGGAGGCTATTCCACAGTCTGACCTTAGTATCTATGAATCTATGATCGCCCCATTTTATAAAGGACAGGTATTACAGCCTGTGGAGATGAGGATCTTTGTCACATGTTTAGAAACTGTAATAATTAATAGATACTATTTTGTAGAGCAACTTGAAATCATTGATTGAAAGTTGCTGTATAAGTGGAACCAATGAGCCTCAACATGCCAGTGAAGTAGATCAACATTAAACCCATTTCACAAGTAGGTAAACTAAGGAAAATAGTGGCTAGTTATCCAAGGGCCACACAGAGAGTCAGTGACAGCTCCAGGAACAGAATTCTTTCTTGTAGTGATTAGAGCATAAATGGCTGTGACTTGTCCAGACAGCCTCCTGCACTCTACCCAGTGAAGTGCACTGCAGAGAGGTACGTTTGTAACTATTAATAATTTTCCACTTTTTATGGGGCTAAATAATGCAGAAGAAACACCCAAATCCAATAACATTCTAATCATTTGAGTCTGCAATCCTAGATGAAGCATAAGGCATTTAACGATTTTAATAAAAAAAGAAACCTGCTCTTGGGCCCAAGCTTTGTATCCCCAGGCTCAAACACGTTATTACTTTGATTTTTAACAATTCCCCTTCCCCCCCTAAGAAAAAATAGGGTTTTATAGTAGAAAATTTTGTTAGGCCCATCAGCCAATTAAAGTGAGGTCATTTTAATATGTGTGTGCCTTCATTTTACTATGATAACCCAATGAACAGTCTGCCCATGCTTTTAATATTGTAATGATTTAAAGGTCAATATATACAAAGTACAGCGTGATCTCTAGGTCTAGCTTTAATATTTCCTACACTGTCTTGGACCAGTAGTCTTAAATAGCTCCATAAAAAAGCTGGTCTCTCATGGAGCAAAATCTAAGAATATTATTATAGTAATTTACTTTTCATGCATCAATCACATCCTTCAGCTAAATATTTTTGTACATTTTAAGAAAACATTGGAGAAATACAATTCCCAAACACAGAACAGGAGCTAACACACAGGGACCAAGTTTAAGACTCCTTTCCCATCACCTAACAATCTGGAAATAAGATTAGATTTTTACCTGAAATGAGATTCACCTTCTTCTTGAAACCTTTGTGATTACATTGAAATAATAAATACAACTGCACTTACCACTTAGCAGAAAACACTTGCAAACTGGCGGTAAAGAGGACATAAACCAGGACAAAAAAAAAAGGTCTTTATGCAAAACAGATTTCAAGTTTATGAATTCAAGTTTCAATTTTAAGAATGGAACTCAGTACCTTAAAAAAAACAAAACAACAACAACAAAAAAACGCTATAGCAGCAGCAACCCACAGCAAGATTATACCCTTTCCCAGGGTAAAACCCAAAGTTCCCAATTTGAAATAGAAATCAGAATATATTGTTTTGTCACAAGATACCAAGCCAGAGAATGATTAGTAAGCAAATTATTGTTCCTGAATATTCATTTGCATTATAGTAGCACCCAAATGGCCCAGTCAGTGCTGGGCTCTCCACAAAACTAGAAAAAGGAGTCCCTGCTGTAGATATAACAATAAAAAGATATAGATATATAGATATATATATATATACATACACACACACACACTCCTCTACCCCGATATAACGTGGTCCTCAGGAGACAAAAAGGTTATAGGTGAGAGACCGCGTTATATCGAACTTGCTTTGGCCCCCCGTTCCTTGTTCCCTGACTGCCCCCTCCAGAGACCCCCCGGACCCCACCTCCCTGTCCCCTGACTGCCCCGACGCCTATCCACACCCCCCACCCCCCGACAGACACTCACCGGCAGCATGGGAAGTGGAGCAATAGGGCCCTAGTCTGCTCCACTCCGCCACCTCCCAGCTGCGGCCCTTCGCTTCCCGCTGCCAGTGAGTGCGGGGAGGTTGGGGAAAGGACACCCCCCCCCCGTACTCACCAGGATGCACCGGCAGCCCCCACTTCCCCTAAGTTCCCTGTGCAGCAGCCACATAGCAGCTATCAAGCATAGCCGCTATCAATGCCGGCAGTTCAGCTGTCCCTCCCCCCCCACTGCCATGTGCTGCTCCTGCTCTCTGCCTTGGAGCTGCTCCCGGAGCCTCCTGCTTGCTGTGCAGGGGTGGGGAGGAGAGGGGGCTAATGTCAGGGTGTCCCCCTCCCCCCTGCTCTGACACCCCGCTTAAGCCATCTCCATATAGAGCAGGGACACACACGACAGGGCTCAGGATGGAGGGAGCTTCCTGCCAGCAACCCTCTCAGCTTGCTGATTAACTTAAAAAGGCAGCGTACTTAAGAGTAGGGTCAGCATACTTAAAGGGAAAATGCGCCTCTCTCTCTCTCTCACACAGGGTATGTGTCTCTCTCTGCCATGCTGTCTCCCCTCCTTCCAATCTGCTGCCTTGTAGAGTGTGAGGCTACATTAACAACAAGTTAACCCTTGAGGGCTCAGCCAATTGCTAGTTCATCATTTAGCAGTAAGGCATTCCCTGGGAAATATCCCACCCTCTGACTTCAGCGCCTCAACCAAGCTTCACAATCATCATCGCTGTGTACCAGTATTAAATTGTTTATTTAAAACTTGTACTGTGTGTGTGTGTGTGTGTGTGTCACTCACACACACACACACACGTACGTTAAGCGAGTTACTGTATATATAAAACTATCAAAGCAAAATATTAATAACCTCTCCATGTAGTAACCCAATATGTATCTGAAAGTTCAGCTTTAGCAGCCATAGTAACTGGAGACATACAAGACCTGCTAGGCTGTAGAACATCCTCCTACTAATGCATGGTTGCTCCCTACAGTCTATTTTAAGGGGTTTATCCAGTCTAGGATAAATGTCCGAAGGGATGGGGTTTCCACCACTACCCTTAAAAGACTACTCCATAATGTAGTAGATTTATGTCAGGAAGTTTTTCTTGACAATTAGCTTATATTCCCCTTTACTTAAACAATGTATTTCATACCTTACTCCAAGATATAACCCCTACCACCATGCTAAACAATTCCTCTCCATTCCTGCCTTTCAAACCCTTCAGATATCTGGAGACTTATGCCACCCCCTCTCCCAAGCTGTCACTGAGCTAAGCATTTTTTTTTCCACCTTTCATCAGTAAGTCAGTCCCTCCAGCGTCTTCATCATTTTTGTTGCTCTTTCCTGAATTCTTTACAGTTTGTCTACATCTTTAATTAATCTACTAACTGCTGTTACCACTAACCACCCAATGACTTTTCACATTGTGCATCTTCTTCGTCCACGGAATATCATCCTTTCTGATATTTTCATCATCACATATCAATTTGCATTTTTCAAAATTTAAATTTCATTTTTATTTCTTTCCCATATTTCTAGCCTCTCTGAGGTGTGGGGCACAATTCTGCAACCACTTAGGAATGAGAAGCACTTCACTCACACAGGTAGTTGCACTGAACACTGGCAGAACAAGCAAGGTTTATAAAATGTGCATTGGAATTTATAGGCTCATAAAGCCACCCTTGTTTAAGAATTCCAGAGTTTCTTAGGTACTGGGGGAAGAAGGAACTCTTTAAAAGCCCTCCATTATAAGCCCAGTTTTGACCAACTCCTCCTATAATTTAGCTAAACACACACAAAAAAGTTTTTGTGACACCTCCCAGCTGGGAACATTTTGACCAAATCTAACATGCATCAGGCATGGCATATTTATGATGTGTGTGACAAGAATAAGAGGCCTTTACTTTTCAAAAAATCTCAAGCCATTTTTGGAGAAAAGCACCTCTCAGAAGAGAGTTTGGGGCTAGAAATTCAAAGTTTGGTTTTACTCGTCTGTGTCCTATAGAAGCCTTTGAATATTTGTGAAGGTTGGCTGCTTAAGAAAGAAGTTATTTGCTATGGATTTCTGAATCAACCCCTAAACCTTTCTTAAGGTTCTCACTGAAGGCAGAGAGAAGCGGAGATATCCCAGGTGTGGAAAAGGATGCAGTATGAGAGAGTGTTTTGGCAACTAGTGGTGGCTGAAAGTTGGCAGGGAGTTAAGGTTTGTCTACAATACGGAAATTATGCCAGCATAGCCCCATATTAGAGATGCAGCCTACGCCAATAGGAGTGGGTTTTCTGTCAGTGTCGGAACACCACCGCCCAAACGATGTTAGCTATGTCAACAGCAGCCCTCTTCCATCGACAAACCCCCAGTGTAATACAGCTCTGTTGGCATAGCTACGCTGGTCAGGGTTGTGGTTTCCCATACCCCTCATCAATGTAGCTGTACAAATGTAACTTTTCAGCGGAGACCAGTGTAGCAAGAAAAGAGACTGCAGCTCATGTTGCTAGTAGAGGTGGCAGCATGAGAAGGTGGCTTCCCATTTTCACCCTGGTTTTCTCTGGAGTCCTCTGTGGCCTTGTTGTAGAGCACTGGTTCCAAACTGGAGGGCACCCCCCCCCCGAGGGAGCGTGAAGAAATTCCAAGGGGGGCGCGAGGCTAAAAAAATTTATGAAAATTTCACAATCAGTATAATTTTTATATTTTATTGATTTATTTAATAGACCAACACACAGTAAATTATATATATTCTGTGTACATAATAACTATTCATAAAATTGTCCAATTACACCCCGATATTATTTAACTACAATAAAGTATTAACAATCTTCTCATTTTTTATTATGAATATAAGTAGACAAGAACAAAGGTATAACAAAGTACAATAATAATAAAAATACAACTATAAATAAAAGTATATAAACTACCATGTTTTTACATTTCATATCACAAAATCCGAATATTTTTTATTTTTTTTGCCTTTCGACATGTAGGAGTGCCATTTCAGCCGGTGGGGAGGCTGAAGAATGATGTAGAAAGCGATGGAACTTTTTAAAACTTCCTAGCTCACTCACAAGAGTGTTCAAGACTGTTCTATCGTGGGAATGGTTACCTCCACCACTCACCGCGCAAGACCAGCTACTTGCCAGACTGGTGGTGGGGTATATATAGGGCTGCGTGCATCCGTACATAATAGTAGTAGTAAATAAATGTTTGTGATGACTCAAATTAACTTGCATCCATTATTATTCATGAATCAGGAAAATTATTTTTATAGATTTTTTTATTAGTATATTTTGGCCACGATTAAGAAAAGGAAGTATGATGAAGACTACATTAAGTATGGTTTCACTGTCATGGAAAAAAACAGGATTGATCATCCTCAATGCATAGTATGCCACGCAGTTCTCAGCAATGATGCCTTGAGACCTACTCGTCTTGAGTGACACTTGACATAGAACCACAGCGCTTTTGCTGCTAAACTTCTAAATTTAAAACGCATGAAGCTGGACACTAGTGGAGCTTTTCATCAAGTGTTGGCCAAAGTGGTAGAAGCATCTTATGAACTGTCATTGCTCATCGCTAAAGCCAAGAATGCGCACATAAGAGGAGAAACTCTTGTGAGGCCTTGCTTGTTGAAAGCAGCTGATATTGTGCTTGGTGCCGAAAGCAAGAAAAAAATATCGGAAATTTCGCTTTCCGACAATTCCGTGAAACATCGCATCGATGACATGGCAAAAGATCTAAAACTTCAAGTTGTGGAGGCAGTGAAAGCTTCTCCTTTTTTCGCAATTCAGTGCGACGATACCACTGATGTAGTACAATGCTGGCAGTTGCTTGTCTACGTTCGATTCATTAACGATGGAACTGTGAAAGAAGAGCTGCTTTTTTCAAAGGAATTGACAACCATATCAAAGGCTTCTGATGTTATGAAAATGGTTTCCAAGTTTTTTTTTGAAGAAAATGGACTTTCGTGGGAAAAACTGGTTGGTGTATGCACAGACGGTACTCCAGCAATGCTTGGCTCTCACTCTGGATTTGTGACATTGGTGAAAGAAAAAAATCCAGCGGTAACCACGACTCACTGCGTCATACACAGACAAGTGTTGGCTGCTAAAACCTTTCCAGATGACGTGACTCGTTGAATTTAGCAATCAAAGTTGTCAATTTTGTGAAGAACAGTGCTTTAAATACGAGACTTTTTGCAGCTCTTTGTGTGAATTTGGAAGCAGATCATAAAATTCTTTTGTTTCACACGGAGGTATGATGGCTTTCCAAAGGGAACATGCTTTTGAGATTATTCGAACTGAAAAATGAAGTGGAACTTTTCCTCAAGCAACAGAAAAAAGAAGAGTTATATCATACATTTACGAACCAAATGTTTCACTGGCATACCTCATGTATAAGTATTGCAAGAACAAGCACTCAAAATGAAATACGATTCAAGTGCGAAAGATATTTTCGAAAACTTAAGCCTGGAGGAATTTGGGATAAAATATTTCCCAATTTACCCAAAAGGTGGAGAAGAACGCTACCTATTATTCTTCTGTTTTTGTCAACGTACCTCTGTGAAAAAAGCTTTTCAAGTTTAGTCATAATAAAAACGAAACAAAGGAATTGACTGGATATCAAAAACTATTTGCATTGCGCACTTTCATCTTTCAAACCTAGGATTTCCCAACTCGTAAAGAAAATGCAGCAGCATCCTTCCAATTAAATTTGTTTTGTTTATGCTATTTCTTATTTTAAAATTACATTTTTATTAAATTTGTGTGCCAAGAAAAACTATTTGTGCTTATTTTTAATTTTAAATAAAAAAAATGATACCAAGTTTGTGTGTTTATTTTTAATTTTAAATTATGAATTGAATTTGTAAAAAGGGGGGTTCTCAAAAGTTTGGGAACCAATGTTGTAAAGCACTAAGAATGCAATGGGAGGGAGGGGGAAGTGTTGGTGGCAGCAGCATGCAGACACCGAGAAGAGCAGTGTAATGACCCAAAGCATGGAAGTAGGTGGGCCCAGGGCCAATAGAGTGGGAGCCAGGAGGGCCATTTGGCCTGGGCCTCAAGGTCACAGAGGGCCTCAAATTTTGACACTTGTTAATTTTTTGGTATTTGATAAGTTTTGCAACTTGTTTTTATGCGCATCCCTATCAGGACCAAAATGTGACACACACACACTCTTAGCTTATAGCTGCAAATTTAAGCAAATAAGAGATGTGATTTTGTCAAAGATATCATTTTATTGTTAATTGGTAGATTTTCTCATATTAAAGAGTTTTAAATGTTCATAAATATTAATAAAAATATATAGGTTCTGATGGCACAAGATTAGACCATGTGTCATCATCATTTTTTATTTTTATTATGGCTTGGGGCCTCAAAAGCTGGAAGTGGCCTGGGCCTCTCTGGACCTCTGAGAGGGCCTGGGTGGGCCAGAGTTTAGGTATTAAGTTAGGCTGCAGCAGGAAGCTGCAAACTGAGCAGAGCAAATGGCAGACAAACCACAGATTTTGTTGAAATGGGGGGGATATTTGCTCCTTGAAATAAGATTCAGACAGTTTTCTACCAACATCTCTTTAGTTTAGGGCATACTCTGTGCTCATTTTGCATGCCCGGAAAATACAGTAGAGTATGCTCCTTCTGTCAGCCCAATCAGTTTGAATGTGCTGTATATTATTCCTTCTGAAATAACACTCTTAGTGGGAAGGGGAGGACCCAAGCCTACCATATTCAAAGGGTCACTCCCCCTCCACCCTTCCCATTGCTATTAGAACCAAAAAGGGTGGCAGGAAGTCACAAATTCAAACTTTGTCATAGCACTGAAATTTGGTCTAGAAAATAAACATCTTAAAACAAAGTTACAAATCCTTTCATATTAATGGGTTTTTTCCAAGTCTCCCACAGTTCACCATTTGCTACTATATTTTTTGTAGCCACAGTAAGTTTTATTAAAAGTTTCTCAATGACTGTTGCACCAAACTACTGTTTAACAGAGGGAGATAAACAGTGTACAAAGTCTTTATACTGGAGGATCTCCAAGCATTTCACCAACATTTAATTAGGTATTATTTCCAGTTTGCAGATTGGGAAAATAGATAAGGTACAGGGAGACACTAAGTGACCTGACTAAAGTCACAGATGGGGTCAATTTAATAGCTGCAATTAGAACCCAGGAATTTCTGTTTCCCAGACTTGCGTTCAGGACACTATACCATACCTTCCTCACCAACAACGTGATGGGGCATTAGGAAACATTGTGAAGGCCATAAACAAGGTACTGCAAGTAAGGGAAATATATAAAAAAAACAAAACAGACTCTCTTTACTACTGCCAGACGTATGGAGGCATGAGATGGAAGAAAGAAGTTCTTTTTATAAAAGTACATTTATGATTTGGTTGACATTATGGAGATAGAGTGGGATAATATACATGACTAGACTGTCAACAGAAGTATTTTGAATGAGCAAGGAAAGCAATCAACAGATGAAACAGGAGAAGATCAAAATGTTTAATAGCTATTTTACAATCAGTGTTCACTGAAAAGGACAACTGAGCCCAAATAATTGGTACCATAATACCTAACAAGGAAAGGAAAAGATCACTAGGCAAAACGATGAAGGCACACGTTAAAGAATGCCAGGTTACCATTCACATAGCTGAAATATCAGAAGCACTGACAATTATTTTTGAAGAATCATGAAGTCCCAGAAGAATGAAAAACGTTAAATGTTAAGTATTTGAAGACGGGTAAAACACACTCAAGGAATACACATGCCTACATTTAATGTTACTAGTTAAAGCAAGCAATTTGTAGGTACTTTGCAGAAAACAAGGTATTAGCCAACATGGGTTAACTTAGGAGATAAAGGAAAAAGACAGTTGACATAGTGCATCTTGACTTCAATAATGGATTTGAAGGAATTCCACATAAGACACTTGTTGTAACAGTAGTAGAAGTAAGTAATAAGTAGTAATAATACTCTGCACTTATACAGCAACTTCCGTTTATGCTCATCGTTGAAACCCTGATGTCTCAATTTGACACCGTCTTTTCTGTAGGCCAGCTCCTACCTCTTCCACTGAAAACTGCAGTTCTTTTTCATATGACTAGTCCAGGAACCGTGTTTGTAAATGTTCTTTGGTCCTGAAAGTGTTTGTACTGACTTCAGAGCATTTCTTGTCCTGCCAGGTCAGATTTCAACCCATAAATCCACATTGTTCTGATTACTATCTTGATTTTTTCACTTCAGCTTTAACTTGTTAGCAGCTGCTGTTTCAAGAATGACTAGTTAGAGATTAAATTATACCATGGAAACTGGGATTCCCATTATATAAAACTAGATGGAAATGGGGAAATTGCCTTTTCTGCATTATAACTGGCAAAGTGTTCAATAAACGTTTCTGTTCTGTGTTTGGTAAAAAGATTATGTTTCATATATGATGATTGAACACTTTCTATTCCAATCATAACTCAGGTGGATGTTAAACAGCAGTTACTAATGTTAAATATTTTTTTAAATCAGCAGTCCAGATAACCTGTATCCAAGACCTTTAGAAGAGTTGGAAAGGTGCTCACTGGACTGTTAATGCCGATTTTCAATAACTCTTGGAATACTAAGGAAGCTCCAGAAGACTGAAAGAAAGCTAATATTGTTCCAATATTTAAAGAGGGTAAACGGAATGATCTGCTGTCACTAGGGACTGCTTCATAGCACCTCCTGAGGTGCCAAGCATGGCTCTTCAGGAGCTTCTCGCCATAACCCATATGTTTTGGCAGCCTGCTTGGAGCAGGGTGTCCTGTGCCATAAGCTCAGTTTCAGTCTCTACACAGTAAAATAAAAATAAACTCAGAATTTGGCCATCTGCCCCTTTAATATACAAACTGAAAGGCAAGCATTTAGTTGCAGCATGTGAAAGCAAGGCCATGACCTGGCCTGGGGTTCTGAGCCAGCAATGAGGAGTTCCTCCTCTGTCCAGTCTCACTCAACAAAGAAAGGGTAAAAAATTCATAGGAAGGAGTTGTAGACCAAGCTGGATGAGCAAGCATCTTAGAGAGGTGATTAAGAAGAAGCAGAAAGCATACAGGGAGTGGAAGATGGGAGGGATCAGCAAGAAAAGCTACCTAATTGAGGTCAGAACATGTAGGGATCAAGTGAGACAGGCTAAAAGTCGAGTAGAGTTGGACCTTGCGAAGGGAATTAAAACCAATAGTAAAAGGTTCTATAGCCATATAAATAAGAAGAAAACTAAGAAGGAAGAAGTGGGGCCGCTTAACACTGAGGATGGAGTGGAGGTTAAAGATAATCTAGGCATGGCCCAATATCTAAACAAATACTTTGCCTCAGTCTTTAATAAGGCTAAAGAGGATCTTGGGGATAATGGTAGCATGACAAATGGGAAGGAGGATATAGAGGTAGATATTACCATATCAGAGGTAGAAGCGAAACTGAAACAGCTTAATGGGACTAAATCGGGGGGCCCAGATAATCTTCATCCAAGAATATTAAAGGAATTGGCACCTGAAATTGCAAGCCCATTAGCAAGAATTTTTAATGAATCTGTAAACTCAGGAGTCGTACCGAATGATTGGAGAATTGCTAATATAGTTCCTATTTTTAAGAAAGGAAAAACAAGTGATCCGGGTAACTACAGGCCAGTTAGTTTGACATCTGTAGTATGCAAGGTCCTGGAAAAATTTTTGAAGGAGAAATTAGTTAAGGACATTGAAGTCAATGGTAAATGGGACGAAATACAACATGGTTTTACAAAAGGTAGATCGTGCCAAACCAATCTCATCTCCTTTTTTGAAAAAGTAACAGACTTTTTAGATAAAGGAAATGCAGTGGATCTAATTTATCTAGATTTCAGTAAGGCATTTGATACCGTGCCACATGGGGAATTATTAGTTAAATTGGAGAAGATGGGGATCAATATGAACATCAAAAGGTGGATAAGGAATTGGTTAAAGGGGAGACTGCAACGGGTCCTACTGAAAGGCGAACTGTCAGGTTGGAGGGAGGTTACCAGTGGAGTTCCTCAGGGATTGGTTTTGGGACCAATCTTATTTAATCTTTTTATTACTGACCTTGGCATAAAAAGTGAGAGTGTGCTAATAAAGTTTGCAGATGATACAAAGCTGGGAGGTATTGCCAATTCGGAGAAGGATCGGGATATTATACAGGAGGATCTGGATGACCTTGTAAACTGGAGTAATAATAATAGGATGAAATTTAATAGTGAGAAGTGTAAGGTTATGCATTTAGGGATTAATAACAAGAATTTTAGTTATAAGTTGGGGACGCATCAATTAGAAGTAACGGAAGAGGAGAAGGACCTTGGAGTATTGGTTGATCATAGGATGACTATGAGCTGCCAATGTGATATGGCTGTGAAAAAAGCTAATGCGGTTTTGGGATGCATCAGAAGAGGCATTTCCAGTAGGGATAAGGAGGTTTTAGTACCGTTATACAAGGCACTGGTGAGACCTCACCTAGAATACTGTGTGCAGTTCTGGTCTCCCATGTTTAAAAAGGATGAATTCAAACTGGAGCAGGTACAGAGAAGGGTTACTAGGATGATCCGAGGAATGGAAACTTGTCTTATGAAAGGAGACTTAAGGAGCTTGGCTTGTTTAGCCTAACTAAAAGAAGGTTGAGGGGAGATATGATTGCTCTGTATAAATATATCAGAGGGATAAATATAGGAGAGGGAGAGGAATTATTTAAGCTCAGCACCAATGTGGACACAAGAACAAATGGGTATAAACTGGCCACCAGGAAGTTTAGACTTGAAATTAGACGAAGGTTTTTAACCATCAGAGGAGTGAAATTTTGGAATAGCCTTCCAAGGGAAGCAGTGGGGGCAAAAGATCTATCTGGTTTTAAGATTCTACTCGATAAGTTTATGGAGGAGATGGTATGATGGGATAATGGGATTTTGGTAAGTAATTGATCTTTAAATATTCAGGGTAAATAGGCCAAATCCCCTGAGATGGGATATTAGATGGATGGGATCTGAGTTACTATAGAAAATTCTTTCCTGGGTATCTGGCTGGTGAATCTTGCCCATATGCTCAGGGTTTAGCTGATTGCCATATTTGGGGTCGCGAAGGAATTTTCCTCCAGGGCAGATTGGAGAGGCCCTGGAGGTTTTTCGCCTTCCTCTGTAGCATGGGGAATGGTTGACTTGAGGGAGGCTTCTCTGCTCCTTGAAGTCTTTGAACCATGATTTAAGGACTTCAATAGCTCAGACATGGGTGAGGTTTTTCATAGGAGTGGGTGGGTGAGATTCTGTGGCCTGCGCTGTGCAGGAGGTCGGACTGGATGATCAGAATGGTCCCTTCTGACCTTAGTATCTATGAATCTATGAATCTATAAACACTCCCCTGATAAGAAGCAGACAAGCCTTCTTAACTGGCCTGCTGGCTCCCAATTGGTCTGTGCTGACCCCAATGCCCCAGGGCAGTGCTGGGAGGTGGGGTCTGCGCAGCAGGAAATGGAGTTGGAGCTGAGCAGGGGGTGCCCTCTCCTCACAGTCAGTCCTGACCCTGATGCTAGGAGGCTGTATGGCCTCTGGGCCTAGAAAAACTTGATAGTATCCAAGCCTGCGCAGAGAGATGTCTGGACACCAATGCCTCCAGCAAGGGGCAGAGGTGACTTGGTAGACCAAATCACACTTGGGTAATTATAGGTCTGTTAGCCTGACATTGATACGGGGCAAAATAATGTAACCACCGATATGGGATGAGATTAATAGAATGAAAGGGGGGAAGATAATTAATGCCAAAACATGGGTTTATGGAAAATAGATCCTGTCAATCTAACTCGGTATCTTTTCTTGATGAGATTACAAGTTTGGCTGATAAAGGTAACAGCATTGATGTAATATACTTAGACTTCTGTAAGACATTTGACTCATGACATTTTGATTAAAAAAACAGAATGTTACAAAATTAACATGTCACACATTAAATGGATTAAAAACTGGCTAACTGAAAGGTCACAAAATGCAATTGTAAGCGAGGAATCATCACAATAAAGCACATTTGTTTCTAATGAGGTCCTGCAGGAATCTGTTCTTGGCTCTATACTTTTTAACATTTTTATCAACAATCAGAAAATCATCACTAATAAAGTCTGTAAATGACACAAAAATTAGGAGAGTGATAAATAAGGAAGAGAACAGGTCACTGAGAGAGAGAGCTGGATTGCTTGGTAAGCTGGGCACAAGCAAACAATATGCATTTTAATATGGCCAACCATCAAGTTATACATCTGGGAACAAAGAATGTAGGCCATACTTACAGGATGGGGGACTCTGTCCTAGGAAGCAGTGACTCTTGAAGAAGACTTAGGGGTCATAGTGGATAATCAGCTGAACATGAGCTCCTATTACAGCACTGTTTCCAAAAAGGTTAGTGCAAGCTTTGGATGTATAAGCAGGAGAATCTTGAATAGGATGTTAAATTACCCCTATATTTGGCACTGATGCGACCACAACTGGAATAGTGTGTCCAGTCCTGGTGTACACAATTCAAGAAAGAGGTTTATAAATTGGAGAGGGTCCAGAGAAGAGCCATAAGAATGACTAAAGGATTGGAAAAACATGCTTTATAGAAACAGATTCAAGGAGCTCAATCTATTTAGCTTAACAAAGAAGTGAAGGGGTGACTTGATCACAAATTTATAAATACATACATGGGAACAAAAATTTGATAATGAGTTCTTCAATCTAGCAGACAAAGGTATAACAAGATCCAATGGCTGGAAGGTGAAACTAGACAAATTCAGAGTGGAAATAAGGTGGAAATTTTTAACACCAACGGTAACCCAACCATTGAAACAATTTACCAACTGTTGTGGTGGATTCTCCATCACTGGCAATATTAAAATCAAGATTGGATATTTTTTAAAGAGATATGTTGTAATTCAAACAGAAATTAATTCAGGGAAGTCCTACGGCCTGTGTTATACCAGAAATCAGACTAGATCATCACAATGTTCCCTTCTGGTCTTATCTATGAAAAATAATGGTTTGATTGCTAGTAGTTCATAGTAGCAGCTGCTTAAATCAGGATGGTAATCACAAGGCCATTACTTTAAAATGAAGTATGTTGCAAATTGAAGGAGCTATAGTAACAAATTATTTGTATCCTTGGTAAAGTGGAAATCCTGATTTTTTTCCAGTGTCATACAGCATTCATTTTACAGCCTGGCTGATTTGCAAGGGAGAGAACCTTAATGCTCTTGCTGGTCTCTTGGAATAGCAATGTTTTTTGAGCACTGAGATAGGAAGACGCTGACTTTAGAGCAGTGTAACTAGCAATCTCCGGTTTTTAGCCATGCCAAACATTTAAAAAGAAATAATCTTGCCATATTTAAAAGGACAATTCCCATTTAGGCCTCGATCCTGCAGACAATGGGAAATTCTCATTTAATTCCTATTTGTATGATTAGTGACAATCAGAAACTGGGGTTAGAAAATGTAAGCCAATATTGCTCTTACCTACTTCCTAAAACTTTAAAACTGCGGTCACATTATTGATTTAAGGTTGTTGTTTTTCTTTTTACGTTTCAATTTTATTGCATTTCTGTGCTTCTGCTGAGCTGTCCAATGAAGATGCAGCCAGCATCACTTTCATTTGAACTACATTCATTCATTGTTAATCCAGAACTAAAGTACTTTACATATGCACAGTTGTTTTGTTTTACAGAGAGAAAAATTCCTGAAGACGTAGCAAAGAGTAATATTTTGGTGTTATTTTCAATATTTTATTTTTAGTTCTAAAATTCTCTTTAAAATAAAAAAAGTAGTGGTGTCATTTTCAGATTGTTTCCCTGTCTGCTGAAGTCAAAAATTATCCAGAGACCAAAGTCTATCTCAACTCATTGAAAATTCCTAGCTTCAGGTTTTTCTAATTTGTTTAGATCAACACAAAAAAAAAAATTCAAAGTAGACAAGCTCAGGCATCAGATTCCCTGTGAATGCTGCCAAAAATGCATCTGCTCACCATGACTCATCCTGTTCTGTCAGTGTACCTCAGTCATAATTGCAGCCCATTCTTCAACACCAGTCTGGTACTTCGTAATTAAAATGGTCCTTTTACAACTGCTCTTTAAAGTACATGCCTAAAATGATATAAATACAGATGGAAAAATCCCTCAACTCACAATAACCTTTTCGAGGGGTCAAACTAACTATTTTACCAGAGTCAAGAATCTCTGGACCAATGTAAAACAGTGGTTAAGCCACTGAAGTCAGAAATGTTTATGCTGATGTAAGGAAGATACAGACGTCCTCTGTCTGTAAATGGAAGATAGCTGGTGTGAACAGCTGCACTGTACCCAAAAAAACAAAAACAAAAAAAAAATAACCCCCACCATCCAGCAAAACAAATCTTATCTCTCACTGAGAAATGCGGTTTATTTTATATTTTCAGAACAAGCTGGTAAGACAACCTTGGGGGAGAGGGAGCAAACAAGATATCCGAGGACACACATGCCTCAGATTTTTTTTTTTTTTTTTTTTTAAAGAAGAACAGCTATATGTACTGCACATGTTATATTAGATCAGTGGTTCTCACACTTTTGTACTGGTGACCCCTTTCACATAGAAAGCCTCTGAGTGTGACCCTCCCCTTATAAATTAAAAGCACTTTTTTATATAGTTAACACCACTATAAACGCTGGAGGCAAAACAGGGTTTGGGGTGCAGGCTGACAGCTTGTGACCCCCCCCATGTAAGAACCTTGTGACCCCCTGAGGGGTCCTGACCCCCAGTTTGAGAACCCCTGTATTAGATAGTTCTCAGACGTAAGGCTGCTTATAAACTGGTTTATAGCTATGTTATACCTCACTATAATAATACTCTTACAGTCAGAAGTGTATTAAAATTTGCAATTCTTGGCTCCTAAGGCTTGAGAGACAATGAATACTGACTGTTTTTCTTCAGTGAGTTATGATTCTTTTACAGGGGAATTCCAGTAACCCCAGTAGTATTGCTACAGAAGAGGCAAAAATCAGCATTTGCTTTGAGTTCTCATTTTTCCCGTTTCAGACCACACTGAGTTGTAACCTGATCTAATATAATACCTTAACTCTCCCACAGAGCCTTTATGGAACAGATTTTCCAAGTTAGGCATGTATAGTTAATTGTGTGAGCCTACCTTATGTATACAAAATGCCAAATTTATAAATGTATGTGTCCGTACGTGTCTGATTCAGACATCTGCACCTGTGCAAGGCCTGTAGGTACCCAACTGGTTACGTGAGAGTGCACAAAGCTGAATTACATGCCCACAAATTAGCTTTGCACAATTATTTGCCCTGTCTAATTGGAGATCCCCATCTACATCTGTTTACAAAGTCCATGCAATTCTTTATAGCTTCAAATTAGCCGGGCAATTAAGCACAATGTGGCAGGAAGTCAATGCATTATAGAATTCCAGATCTTTGAAAACAACAGAAGCCCTGAGAGGCACCCTCCCCACTTCTGATCTCACCTTTCTACAAGTCCCTGGTTCATCAGCATTTCAGGCTGGGCAGAGTCCCTGCTCCTGCAAATCCTTCTGACACGTGGCAAGGTCAGACCCCTGCTCAGAGAAGAGCCATTCTGCTATTAAATAGGGCCTCCGACTCCATGCCATATACTCACACCAAGGTCTTATCTTCATTGTTAAAATAAGGTGTCGTTTCTACCCTGGATTTACTAAGGTGTATGAGCTATCCCCAGTGAAGACAAGAAAAACTCTCCAGAGTCAACCCCTAGAGTGGGAATAGGGCTGTTTATCTCATGGTAAAACTACAGTATCCGGTCTTCACCTCAGGATAGCTCATGTGCCTTAGTTACCCCAAAGTAACTAGTTGTGAAGACAAAGCCCGAAAAGGCCATACCCATCAGTCATGTTTCCCCCACCCTGTTGCAGGTTGGTGTGTAGAGAGACCATTGTTCCATTGTGGTTGACGATAGTTGAGAATCATTCCAAGTCAATGACCCCAGTCTGAAGTCTTGATGGCTCTCAGTGATGGTCTTTCAACAAAGCATCAAACAGCTTTCCTTGGACAGGGAAACTGTCTGGGTACCATTCATTGCCCAGGGTCAAGACCAGACTTGTGAAGTCACAGTGCTGATATTTCCACACACAGTACAACACAGAGTTCATAATCTGATGCAGATTATTGGTAAGAGAGCCATTCTGTCATAGGGCCTATATGGATTTTCTGCTCTGAAATCAGTGAAAGAAACAGTGCCAGGAGTACTATACTGCATCATCAAACCCAACAACAACAAAGCCAGAATCTCTGCTTGCTGGAAGAGAAACATTCTGCATGGAAACTTTTGTACATCAAGTTTCTGAAGTGTTCAGAACTTTTTCGTATGTTATACTTGTGTATTGAGAACAATCTTTTGTCCTCTTCGATATCATACTTTTGCAGATAGTATGATTAACTCTGTATTTCAGGGCTCCAAAATTTGGGGATTACTTTTTTTTGCTTTCTTCAGAGTGATGTAAAAAAGTAAATGAATTATAGTATAATCATTAATCATGCATTTAATTCACCTCAGTAACAATTAGATTAGTCTTTCATAATAGGAAAAAATAGGTGATTTGACAGGATCCCAAACTGAATAGAGATTAAAGGTTTCAGAGTAGCAGCCGTGTTAGTCTGTATTCGCAAAAAGAAAAGGAGTACTTGTGGCACTTTAGAGACTAACAAATTTATTAGAGCATAAGCTTTCGTGAGCTACAGCTCACTTCATCGGATGCATTTCCTTGATAGATATTAACTTGTGCCTTTTTCATGAGCTGTGGTACCTTTTTCAAGATTAGTCCAATAATTAATGGGATTATAAATGTACTGTCTATATTTTCAATTCTGCAAAAATATCTAAATGTTGGAACAGAGCCCTATGTTCCTATAAAGTACTATTTTAATGACAAATTTGGAGAGTCATTTAAGAGCCATCATGGAATTTTCTATTCTTTACATCAGAATTTGTCCTAAATATTTATTTAATAATGGAAAATTTTTACCCCTGAGCCATCATTCCAAGACACACTGCCCTGGCTTACTAGAATGAGAGGCTATGATTCAGCATACAACTCCCCTGACTTAAATTTCTTTGCCTCTTCCCATGCTCAAGTTTTCTCTTTGGTCTCTGCTCCCTCGAGCCTGCAGCACCAGTAACCCTCTGGTAGGCACACGGCTGATATTACTACAGATAAAGAAAACGGAGTGGACATAAAAAATAAAATTTATCTCAAAATAAAAGAGCAATTTGCATGGAGTCGGATGAGTTCTTACTAAAAGTTGTTTCTGGCAAATGGTGGGGAGCAGAATATCTTTAGTATTGAGTTAAATAAATTGTACCAAATTTATACAGATGTATGCATGCTGATTATACATCAGCTTAGATTTATTTGCCAAACTCAGAATCCATGGAAATCCCTTATTACAGTCTCAGAACTCAAAACATATTTCAACTTGAATCTATATAAATTTTCAGACATTATATCATTCTCAGCCAATCAGAGTGCACGGTTATTGTACAGGTTTCAGAGTAGCAGCCGTGTTAGTCTGTATTCGCAAAAAGAAAAGGAGGACTTGTGGCACCTTAGAGACTAACACATTTATTTGAGCATAAGTTTTCGTGAGCTACAGCTCACTTCATTGGAGCTGTAGCTTACAAAATCTTATGCTCAAATAAATTTGTTAGTCTCTAAGGTGCCACAAGTACTCCTTTTCTTTTTGGTTATTGTACAGTCACTGACCCATAACTGTACATTTTGACTGGCTGCTGGAATGATCTGACAGGCACAGTGACAGTATTTTATTCCATATACATTCAAGTCCCTGCACTCTGACTCAGGAATATCACCAGCCATAATACACATATAATCGGATTGCACAGCTGGTTCTCAATAATTCTACAGTGCTTATACAAATTCCCCTGATCTGACTACTGCCCACAACAAACATGGCTACATCACCACCACCACTGCCCACTCTGCCAACCCTCTCAATACCAGATGTTTCATGCATTTTTCGTTGAGCTGAAGGACAGTAGCGAACTGAAATGCACAGATAAGATTACTAAGAGCACACAGTATAGCAACTTGAGACTGCTCTCTATTCATTTTTCACTAACAACCATACATTCCTTTAACACCTTTCTTCAACTTTGGTCTCTGAGTTCACTTACTGGGATGCAGTTAATGCTCTCAAGTGATCTTTAACTATTACTACCATAGTTGCTAGGAGCCAGAGACATGGACCAGGACCCTACAGAGTGAGGCACTGTACCAACACAGAACAAAAAGATGGTCCCTGCCCCAAAGAGCTTCCAATGTAGTGTTCATTTCTTGTATTCCTGTTACAGAAGCAACATAGTATCAGACAAGGGAACTCCTGACCCAGCAGACCCAGGAATTGGCTTCTGTATTAGGCCAAAGTAAAAATTCATCTATCACCTTGCTTATTTTCCCTCCTCAGATACTGTTTTAATTTAGAAAATGAATAATTTATTAAAGTAAAAATATGCTTAACACATCATATACTATTCCCTACCTGGCTCTAATTTACAAAAGACATTCACCTTTTGCCATATTTCAGCAATTAATGAATCTAATAAGATTTTTGTACTCTGGACAGACAGTATATATGCTAATCCCATGTAAAAAGCGGTAAGCAGTCAAAATTCCAACAGGCACCCATTATAACCATACGAAGTTGGGTCCAAGCCTCTAAACACGTAAGCATGGGCATAATTTTTCTCATGTGAGTAGACCTACTGAAGTCAGATGGGATTGTTCACCTGGGTATAGCTACATAAATGCTTAAGTGTTTGCAGGACTAGGGTTTTTGTCATATCCATAACAGTGTGTGGGGTGGGAAGGGGAAGTCCATAGGAAACAAATTTGGAACAGTTCCCTCTCAAAAATAATTTCATAATATGTTGTGTATAATGTACAATCATACTTATTTAGTAGTAATAGTACAGTAGTGCCCAAAGACACCAACTGAGTTCGGGATCCCATATTGGTAGGCAGCGAACATACACATTCTAAAATAATTACATACATTGCAATATATTCTGAGAAAATGTTTATGGGAGAATGAATTTTCCTTGAAGACAGAAACAGCACAAAATTTTAGAAGACTACTTCCTACTTGTGCATTGCAAGAAATATCGTTAGATCTATTAAAAACAAATATTCTATATGATCAGTTATTGATATCATCCAATAATCTCATGCAAAACATGTCAGCCACTCCTTTTAGGAAAAAAAGGAACAAATTGCATAAAAGCCATAGAACATGCTGACACATCGGCCCAACACCACCAAAAGCTTTTTATTTTAAAAGATAGTGTGAAATAACTTTCATTACTATTTTCTTCAGTGAATGCAACCCTCTTTCCCCAACTAGAAGCTGTACATGTTAAAATAAGATATCTGCAGTTCAATGCCGTGTATGCGTCAGAGAAACAACTGTGCTTATTCATAGATACTAAGGTCAGAAGGGACCATTCTGATCATCTAGTCCGACCTCCTGCACAGCGCAGGCCACAGAATCTCACCCACCCACTCCTACGAAAAACCTCACCTATGTCTGAGCTATTGAAGTCCTCAAATCGTGGTTTAAAGACTTCAAGGAGCAGAGAAGCCTCCCTCAAGTGACCCGTGCCCCATGCTACAGAGGAAGGCAAAAAACCTCTAGGGCCTCTCCAATCTGCCCTGGTGGAAAATTCCTTCCCAACCCCAAATATGGCAATCAGCTAAACCCTGAGCATATGGGCAAGATTCACCAGCCAGATAATACAGAAAATTCTTTCCTGGGTAACTCAGATCCCATCCATCTAATATCCCATCTCAGGCGATTAGTCCTATTTACCCTGAATATTTAAAGATCAATTACTTACCAAAATCCCATTATCCCATCATACCATCTCCTCCATAAACTTATCAAGTAGAATCTTAAAGCCAGATAGATCTTTTGCCCCCACTGCTTCCCTTGGAAGGCTATTCCAAAACTTCACTCCTCTGATGGTTAGAAACCTTCGTCTAATTTCAAGTCTAAACTTCCTGGTGGCCAGTTTATACCCATTTGTTCTTGTGTCCACATTGGTGCTGAGCTTAAATAATTCCTCTTCCTCTCCTGTATTTATCCCTCTGATATATTTATAGAGAGCAATCAATCTCCCCTCAACCTTCTTTTAGTTAGGCTAAACAAGCCAAGCTCCTTAAGTCTCCTTTCATAAAACAAGTTTTCCATTCCTCGCATCATCCTAGTAGCCTTTCTCTGTACCTGCTCCAGTTTGAATTCATCCTTTTTAAACATGGGAGATCAGAACTGCACACAGTATTCTAGGTGAGGTCTCACCAGTGCCTTGTATAATGGTACTAAATCCTCCTTATCCCTACTGGAAATGCCTCTCCTGATGCATCCCAAAACCGCATTAGCTTTTTTCACAGCCATATCACATTGGCAGCTCATAGTCATCCTATGATCAACCAATACTCCAAGGTCCTTCTCCTCTTCCGTTACTTCTAATTGATGCGTTTCCAACTTATAACTAAAATTCTTGTTATTAATCCCTAAATACATAACCTTACACATCTCACTATTAAATTTCATCCTATTACTATTACTCCAGTTTACAAGGTCATCCAGATCCTCCTGTATAATATCCCGATCCTTCTCTGAATTGGCAATACCTCCCAGCTTTGTATCATCTGCAAACTTTATTAGCACACTCCCACTTTTTGTGCCAAGGTCACTAATAAAAAGATTAAATAAGACTGGTCCCAAAGCTGATCCCTGAGGAACTCCACTGGTAACCTCCCTCCAGCCTGACAGTTCGCCTTTCAGTAGGACCCGTTGCAGTCTCCCCTTTAACCAATTCCATATCCACCTTTTGATGTTCATATTGATCCCCATCTTCTCCAATTTAACTAATAATTCCCCATGTGGCACAGTATCAAATGCCTTACTGAAATCTAGGTAAATTAGATCCACTGCATCTCCTTTATCTAAAAAATCTGTTACTTTTTCAAAAAAGGAGATGAGATTGGTTTGGCACGATCTACCTTTTGTAAAATCATGTTGTATTTTGTCCCATTTACCATTGACTTCAATGTCCTTAACTAATTTCTCCTTCAAAATTTTTTCCAGGACCTTGCATACTACAGATGTCAAACTAACTGGCCTGTAGTTACCCGGATCACTTTTTTTTCCTTTCTTAAAAATAGGAACTATATTAGCAATTCTCCAATCATTCGGTACTACTCCTGAGTTTACAGATTCATTAAAAATTCTTGCTAATGGGCTTGCAATTTCAGGTGCCAATTCCTTTAATATTCTTGGATGAAGATTATCTGGGCCCCCCGATTTAGTCCCATTAAGATGTTTGAGTTTCGCTTCTACTTCAGATATGGTAATATCTACCTCCATATCCTCATTCCCATTTGTCATGCTACCATTATCCCTCAAATCCTCTTTAGCCTTTTAAATAGCCTTTTCCTATTAAAGACTGAGGCAAAGTATTTGTTTAGATATTGGGCCATGCCTAGATTATCTTTAACCTCCACTCCATCCTCAGTGTTTAGCGGCCCCACTTCTTCTTTCTTAGTTTTCTTCTTATTTATATGGCTATAGAACCTTTTACTATTGGTTTTAATTCCCTTTGCAAAGGCCAACTCTACTCGACTTTTAGCCTGTCTCACTTTAACCCTACATGTTCTGACCTCAATTAGGTAGCTTTCCTTGCTGATCCCTCCCATCTTCCACTCCCTGTATACTTTCTGCTTCTTCTTAATCACCTCTCTAAGATGCTTGCTCATCCAGCTTGGTCTACAACTCCTTCCTATGAATTTTTTCCCCTTTCTTGGGATACAGGCTTCCGATAGCTTCTGCAGCTTTGATTTAAAGTAATCCCAGGCCTCCTCTGCCTTTAGATCCATAAGTTCTTCAGTCCAATCCACTTCCCTAACTAATTTCCTTAATTTTTGAAAGTCAGCCCTTTTGAAATGAAAAGCTCTAGTTGCAGATTTATTTTTGTTAATCCTTCCGTTCAGTTTGAACTGAATTAGCTCATGATCACTTGAGCCAAGATTATCCCCTACAACCATTTCTTCTATGAGGTCCTCGCTACTCACCAAAATTAAATTTAAAATGGCATCCCCTCTAGTCGGTTCAGCAACTACTTGATGAAGGAATCCATCAGCTATCGCATCTAGGAAAATCTGAGCCCTATTATTATTACTAGAACTGGTCCTCCAGTCTATATCTGGGAAGTTAAAGTCTCCCATGATCACGCAGTTTCCATTAGTATTTACTTGATTAAAGACATTAAAAAGGGCTCTATCCATATCCAAATTAGATCCTGGAGGTCTATAGCACACCCCAAGCACTATCGTAGGAGAGGCTTTACTAGTTTTCTTCCCCAATGTCATTTTTGCCCACACGGACTCTGTCTTATCCATTGCATCGCTTCTTATTTCTTTACATTCTACCTCATCATTGATATACAATGCTACTCCACCACCTTTACCTTTGTTTCTGTCTTTCCTAAACAGCACATACCCTTCAATACCTGTAGTCCAGTCATGACTACTATTCTACCACGTTTCTGTTATCCCTATAATATCTGGTTTCACTTCCTGCACCAGTAGCTCTAGTTCCTCCATTTTGTTACCTAGGCTCCTCGCATTGGTGTACAAACATCTTAATTTTTGCTGTTTGGCCTCACTCACATTTTGTACCCTATTAGGCACAGTCATTCTACAGCCAGTATAACCTATTAGACTAGTATCCACACCGCCCTCGCTCCTTATATACATTCTCCTACCCACGGCTGTATCCTTTCTTACTTCATATTCTTCCCTCTCAGTGCTAAAACCTGGCGTGGAGATTACCTGGACATCTCCCAACCATCTCCCTCAAATTCCTAGTTTAAAGCTCTCTTCATCAGTTGTGCCAGCCTTGATCCTAGAAGTCTATTTCCTTCCCTACTCAGATGAAGTCCATCCCGAGAGAACTGTCCTCTGTCTGTGAATGCCTCCCAGTGGCCATACATCCCAAAGCCCTCCTTATAGCACCATTGCCTAAGCCATCTGTTGACAGTCATAATCTTGTCACACCTTTGTTGCCCTTCTCTAAGAACAGGAAGGATCCCACTAAAGATCATCTGAGCCTCAATTTCCTTAAGCGTCTTCCCCAGCCTAGCATAGTCTCCCTTAATACTTTCCAGCGAGAATCTAGCTGTATCATTTGTTCCCACATGAAGGATAATTAGGTGATTCTTTCCTGCTCCCTTTAGGATCCTTTTCAACCTCAGGTCTACATCCCGTATCTTAGCACCCGGAAGACAGCACACCCTTCTATTCTCTGGATCAGCTCTAGTTACAAGCCTGTCTATTCTTCTCAATAAAGAGTCCTCTATCACATAGACCTGCCTTTTCCTGGTGACAGTGCTATTCTCCAGTCTCTCCCCTGTTCCCTCTGGCTGCAAGTTCTTTCCATTCCTATTTTCCCTTATAATCTTCTTCAACCCATCCTGTATCCTCCTGGGGCTCATATTTGATATAGTCTCCCTTGACTCTTCCGCTTTTCCTATAGGACTAGCCTCTCTTCTCTTCTTCCTTACCCTTCCACCTTCAACAAGTACCTGCTGAGCCCCTTCTTCATTTTCCAACTCTGCAAACCTGTTCCCAAGCTCTGTTTCTCCTTCACTAGCCCGTCTTTTCCTCTGCCTGGTTCTTTTAGTCACATGCTTCCACTGACCACTTTCCTCACTCAGTCTCCCCTCAAAATTCCCCAGCCCTGCTTTCATCTGTAAGTCTGAGCTTTTCCCTTCAGATACTTCATATGTTTGCTCCATCATCTGCTCAAACCCCTTCCTAAACTCAACCAGACTTTCCACCTGCATCTCCAAACCTCGGATCTTTTCCTCCATCAGCTCTATCAGATGGCATTTCATGCAGAAAAAACTCTTACCGGTTCCCCCCTCCAGGATCATGTACATATCACAGCTTCCACATCCAGTCATCCTCAATGTGTCTTCCACTACAGGAGTCACTCCCACAGCTGCCTCCATATCTGTCATCGCCTTCCCACCTAAGTCCTGTTAATCTGTGAAACACAAGCCACAGCAAAAAGACCACCCCGCCCCAGCAAAAGCAAACCCCAAACAAGTACCAGAATACAAACTCCCCTTTCAAACTCCCACTCAAACTCCCCTGTTTACAGCTCTGTTTGCTAGCTCCTGTGCCACTGCCTGACTGGCTGGCTACCTTTATAGGACCTCTAGTCAGAAAAGCCCCGCCCCTAATCAGGGCTCAGCTTCTCTCCCAGCACAAAGCCCCTACAAGCCTCTACACACACACACACACACACATATACTAAAAATACAAAACCAAGTACAAATACCTTCTCTTCCAACAGAACTCTCACTCAAACTCCCCCGTAAAAAAAAAACACAGTTGCTTGGTCATAGGTATCATAATACAACACTATTACACATGGAAGGGAAAAGCCAAATGAGAGCATGATTGAGGTCTGGCACTTAAAAATCCCTTTTCTCTTGGATACCACAGATACATAATTTCTCTTGGCAATGAGTATGCATGAAATGTATAAATATTTACGTGAAAACTCCTGACTCCCCCCAATGCCAAGGGTACTACCAATCATAGGATGCCTCAAACATCAAAGCAAACAAATATCAAAATATTTCCTCAAAAGCATCCCAAACTAGAGAAGCACTTTCAGCAGGTACCTAAAATACCTCTAATCCAAGCCAAACAAGCAAAGGGACTATGGACAGCAGACCCAGGAAGTGTTTTCTGTATCTGGCCAAAGCAAAAGTTTTTTGATGATAATCTTTTAAGGAAAAAAATAATTGGAAGACAGCTATATTGATAAAGGGTCAAGAATGATAGTGCTGGGCAAATGGAACATGCTGCTGTATTGGTTCAAAGGATTAGTGAAATAAAACAATGCAGTGGTCACTTTTAAAAACTTTTCAGTTGCTTTTGCAACCAAGTAACATTATCTTGAGATGTACAGTGGGCATGGTAATGTAATCTCATCTAACATTCCGAATGGTGGATATGAGATCAAAGTTTTCTTTCACTCAGTTGTTTACAAAGGGTCACCCAATGAGGAGTGTACATTTTTAAGTTTCTAGTTTGTAATTTTTAATATCATTTTATTTATTTTCACATGAGTAGAAGTCATATATAAGAATGAACAACCAATATGTGAAAAAAAAATCACAGAAAGTACCATTAAATAGTAAAAATAGTTAAACAACAAAAATGTGTGAACTAGACTGCCAGAAATTATTACACACAAATTCAAAACTATTTTCCCTATCTTTGGTGGTTTTGATATGTGTCAGTTCCCCCCCCACACACACACACACACTCCCAATAAACAACACTTCCCAAATTCGGTTAAAATAAGACATTGACATTGGTGTCATGCCTCATATAGTGATCTGCAAGAGACTGTGAAGATATAACTTATAATTGGCAGATTAATTCTTTAAATTAGAAATACTGATTTTTTAATGGAAGTCCCATTAATGGGCTCAATCAGTCCATTGGTAAGTCTTAAGTTTCAGAAAGGGGTCTAATGTCACTTATTACTGAATCTTTACGTGACAAGTGGTGCCAGATCCTTGTTTCCTATAAATATTGCCCCCAAAAGCCACAGAACAGGGAGT
This sequence comes from Dermochelys coriacea, assembly GCF_009764565.3. Classification (NCBI taxonomy): domain Eukaryota; kingdom Metazoa; phylum Chordata; order Testudines; family Dermochelyidae; genus Dermochelys; species Dermochelys coriacea. The sequence continues at coordinate 106,364,040 of NC_050069.1, forward strand.
GATGAAACAAGCCAATGAGCCTGCAGTGATCAGACAGAATATGTCTTAGATCATCAGCAGATACAGACAGATCCAAAGACCACTGCAGCCAATGGCAAGACTCCTACTGACTTCAGCGGGCTTTGTATTAGGTCGCTGGTAACACAGTGGTAGATGCTGTGTTTAAAAAAAAGTAAAATGAGTCTTTTCCTGGAACTTTAAAGAGTTTGAAATGGTGACAGTTAGATGATGACAGAGCCTAGCAACTTTGTACAACAGCCAAGTAATAGAAGAAAGACAAGGGCTGGGAGTGAGGCCAGAGGGAAATCATATTTTGTGAAAGGTGACTGACAAGGGGAGATGTCTATTGCTTTCAGGAAGATTAATTTGTCAGCATTTGGGGTGACATCGAGGACGGAAGTCAGACCTGTAGCCCGTCCTTCATCTAGATCCAATGTGAACAATGAGAGCAGAATGTTTAAAAGTTTATTTTACAAACTGCCACCACCAGTGTGGATCAGATCCTCAGTGGATGTAAATCAATGTAGCATGGCTGACTTTCATGCCACTGTGGCAGCTTACATCAGCCAAGGATGTAGCCCTATTACTGCTCTATCACACAGTAAAAACTCAAGGACATTAGAAAATTCTTCCAGAAATATTCAGGGATTCTTCCCCCCCACCTCAAACACAAACACACACCAATTTACAACTAACAAACAAATAGCTTACCTCATTCCGTCTGTCGATCTGTTCTGATAGTTACGGTAAAGCTGCGGAACGCCTAACATGGCCTCAGTGAACACAGCCAGGAAACCCAGTGCTTCCACAAAGAGAAATGAGTCAAGAGAGAGGTAAGTGATATATCCTGTCACCCCCGTGAAAGTCAGAACACACTGCATGTAGTCTGTAAACTTGCTCCAGTGCCAAAAATAGTTCAAGTCAAAATCTGAAATAGAATATTAAAAAAAAAATATATAAGAATTTTCCCAACTCACACCATTAATCTCTCTCAGAATCTTTAAAAGGTGGAACTAACAACTGGAAAGCATAAGAGTCATTATCATGTAAGGGATTAAATAAAGGTGGGAGGGAAGAAAAAAACCCAAAGCTTAAAGTTAACAATGGAAAAGATTGATCAGTGGATGTGGCTGCTCAGGAAACGAAGAGGAAACAAGGATTCAACGTGCTTCCAAAATTGGCTTTTACTGAAATCCTTGCCCCTTGGGGAGTAAACAAGAAGTGTAGAGAACCCGTCTGGCAATTACTAGCTGTAGAACATTAACACCGATTCGTACAACACTACACAATACAAAGGCTCTGCCCCAAAGCACTTACAATCTAAGCGCTTTCCAATTCAAGGTCATGATCCTTAACTTTGAGGCACTCACACTCCTGGGACACCTAAAAAGTGACTGAAGCTCTGGGACAAAGACTGTGGTAGACAACTCTGCTCCTCAAGCACAATGGAACTATCTACAACAAAGGTAAAAAGCTCATCTGTGCAGGAGACAGCTTTCTCGGGGGGCCAGCCCAAGCCTGCAAAATGAATTCCCACAGAAACCGCCATAAACCTCACTAACCTTTCGTTCCAAGTGTAAGATGCATTCCTTGGACCACCAAGCCTTTGCTAATAAAAACACAACTCAGTGGAGATATATAGAGATATAGATATAGAGATAGCGATATAGAGATATATATATTTGAGTCAATGCCAAAATAAAACACTGCAACTACACTATAAACACAACCTTTGCCCCTGGGGAGCACATTAGAGAAAGAATGAACAGCACAAGACAGATGTTATTCATATAACTTAAAGCACTACTGAAAGGCACTCTGATACCTCAGTAATAGGTTTGGTATAAAATAAAAGACAAATACAATCAATGACAATGGCTTTATTGCAAAACAGTAATAATGGAACCACCAAAATGAAAGCTCTAAACTAATAACTCACTTGTAGCTACTATTATAGCTTCTTCTACTCTACTACTATAAAAAAAAAAAGGAGGGTTAAAATACACTTGCTTCATAAGAACTTGATCCCCTTACTCATCAAAAGAGTGGACCTTATAATGGCTGAGTTACTTGAAGCAGCCAAAACGCTCCAGGAAGCAACCAACCAGTTGTGGCCTTTGTTCGCTTTCTCCCCCCGTGAAAGAATTTGAACCAAAAAAGCCCCTCTACTAGCAAGGCCAATCAACACTTTGTCTGACCCTGCAACATACCTAGGTGATCTGGACGCTCTTTAAAAACACTTTCTGTAAATTCAGGTTAAACACATCGTCACATCAGCCTCTGCATCCAGCAAATTAACTTCATCCAGCCAAAACAAAATGAAACAGGAAAGCAAGTTGGATTCCAGGCCCAGCTGTAGCATAACCATGTTTGGCTAGAAAATACATTAGAGTGCTATGACCAAGAACTGAATTGAAGAACCTATTGCAGAGCCATTCACAAAGCAAAAGTGACCCAAATCCTTGAAAAGCAGAAATACAAATAGCCTTTAAACGCAACCCAACAACATCCCCTCACCAGGTTTTTTTAGACAATGCTGGCAATTCATTGACATTCAGCCCTTAGAAATTATAGACATTTTTATTTAATTCAGACTCTCTCTCTGCTAAAACCTGTAGGACAGAACATCCAACCAGTGCCTGGAAAGCTTCCATTTACTTTCCAATAAATACCCCTCCAACTCAATATGTAATATTCAAAAGGTGTCCACGTAAATACCTGAACTCTATCAGAAAGCAGCAGCTGTAGCTCAGAACACTCTTTCCCATGTACTACCAGACGCAAAGGGACTTTGACAGCTCTTGAAATTCATCATCTAGTCACACTGCTCTGAATCTTGGACTCTGCATCTATTTCTTTTCTTTTTGGTTGTACTGCCCTTTTTTGGTGCAGCTTCCTTGGGCTTTTCTCCTACTACTGACCATCCTCTTTTTCCAGGCCTCACCTCCATACACTGTGTGTGTGGGTGGGGGTTGGTTCCCCTCCTCCCATTCCCCCACTTTCCTCCTACTCCCAGAGTCTTTTCCTACAGTTCCATCCCCATGGTGAACCTGAATGCCTATCTAACTTTTATAATATAAACTAAATAGCTAAAAGTTATTTAACTAACAAACATAAAATAATTAAAAAACACAACTTACAAACCCATCAGAATGCATGCACCACTCTAACACCTCCACTCAATTAATAAAAGCAGCCCAAAGACATGATAGCACTTAAGCACGCACTTAACTTTAAGCATATGCTCAATTCCCATTGAAGGCAATGTAACTGATGCACACACTTGAGAGCTGTTAATAGAAATGGACACACTCAAGTGCTTTCCTGAATCAGGGCCTAAGCAACAATACAACCTTGTAATAATGATTTACTTAACACCTGTCCTCCAGGGGTGCCGGAACAATTTATATAGTGGGGGTGCTGAGAGCCATTAAACCCTGTATATAACGGAAACCAGTTCAAACCATGGATGCGGCAGCACCACCAGCACCCCTTGTTCCAGCACCTATGCTGTCATCTGAGAATATTATGAAGACATTTTCCTAGCTTGCATACTATATACATAAAAATGTATAGATGAAGAAACTGTGATACAAGTAGTTAAGTGACTTTATCCAAGGTGTCAGAGTAAGTTAGCAGAAGAATAGGCATAGAATCCCGGTCAACTGACTCCTAGTCTCTTGCTCAAACCATCATTAGGCTATACAGGGCCTAAATTTCATGACTGTAGGTTCTGAGTAATTCCTAATTTCAGCTACAACTAGCCTGATAATGTTTTACTGAACAGAGGGTGGGAGAGAAGGAAGACAAGAACAATTATAACCTTGATAACTACTTTACAGAAAAAGAAAATCTGAATTCTGTTAAAAAAAAAAACAATCCAATCAGTAATTGCTCTATTTAACAGACATATATTGCATCAAAAGAGACTTCTGCATTTGGAAAATAAATCGTAAACTTCTGCATCACCCTGACAATGGCAGTATTTTTTCCAGAAACAAGTAGAAATCAATTGGACTTTTAAAAAAATGTTAAGAAGATAATGTCACATTTGCTTCTTGTTTTTCATATGGATGCTAGTTTTGCCGGCCCTTACTTGGATTGTTAAACTAGTGTTTTGTCTTATAATAGGTTTCAGATGTTTTGCAAGGCAGCTTGTTTTAGCCAAAGCTATCTGCCCTAGTAATTGGTTTCAGATGCTCAAGAAAGGTCAGAAATAAAACAAATCAATTTAAGGCTGGAAATAAAGTTGTGAAGTATTCCTTCTGAGCGTCACCCTTTTTCAGGAGGCGCCAACTATGTTAGATGACATCGTTATACCTTTCATAGCAAAACAGATTACTGTTGAGCTAACTGACATGATACAGTGTATGAGAGGATGAGGACTTCAACTGGTCTCCTACCACATCCTTAACAATCTATCCCACCTTGTATTTAGCTTGAAGGTTCTAGATACCTTCTCCAGACTGGAGAAAGAGCTCTGATGCTCAAAAGCTTGTCCCTTCCAGCAGCAGAAGTTGATCATATAAAATATATTACCTCACTCACTCAGTCTCTCTCAAAAACTAATTGACCTTAAAGTGACCTACAAAGGTTTTTTATTATTATTATTTTATTTTAAATTAAGTTGGTATCTTTTTAACCCTCCTTTGATAATGTATGAAGAGGACCTCAAAAGACTTTTCTTTTTTTTAAAAGGGATGGGTTTTCTGCTTTTTTAAAATTAGAACTATCATGAATGTGAGCTCATGTGACTTAACTGAAAAAGGACAAGATTATAATTAAACCAAAGCCTCAATTTTGAACTGTGACTAAAAATCCTTTCCCCAATTACTTATCTTTCAGTCTCTAATGTCATCATTTCACTGTTCTCTAGTTGCCATAGTCTTCCACAATAAATAGATCACGAATATTGAAGATATAGAACACAAAACAAAAAACAAAAAAAACAGGCTTTTGCAGTCCAGTAGGGGCTGCAGGAAGTGGTGGCCAGCACATCCCTTGGCCCGCGCCGCTTCCTGCAGCCCCCATTGGTCTGGAGCGGTGAACCACGGCCAGTGGGAGCCGCGATCAGCCGAACCTGTAGAAGCGGCGGGTAAACAAACCGGCCTGGCCCGCCAGGGGCTTTCCCTGCACAAGCGGCATCCCAAGTTTGGGAAATGCTGATCTAAATCATTGATGAAGATATTGAACAGAACCAGACCCAGAACCGATTCCTGCAGGACCCCACTCGTTGTGCCCTTCCAGCATGACTGTGAACCACTGATAACTACTCTCTGAGAATGATTTTCCAAACAGTTATGGGGACGATTTCTCCAACCAGTTATGCACCCACCTTATAGTAGCTCCATCTAGGTTGTATTTCCCAAGTTTGTTTATGAGAAGGTCATGCGAGACAGTATCAAAAGCCTTACTGAAGTCAAGATATACCACATCTACCGCTTCCCCCTATCCACAAGGCTTGTTACCCTGTCAAAGAAAGCTTTTAGGTTGGTTTGACATGATTTTTTCTTGACAAAATCCATGCTGACTGTTGTTATTTATCACCTTTTTATCTTCTAGGTGTTTGCAAATTGATTCCTTAATTATTTGCTGTATTATCTTTCCGGTACAGAAGTTAAGCTGACTGATCTGCAATTCCCAGGGTTGTCCTTATTTTCCTATTTATAGATGTGCACTATATTTGCCCTTTTCCAGTCTTCTGGAATGTCTCCTGTCTTCCATGACTTTTTAAAGATAATTGCTAATGGCTCAGATATCTCCTCAGTCAGCTCCTTGAGTATTCTAGGACACATTTCATCAGGCCCTGGTGATTTGAAGACATCTAACTTGTCTAAGTAATTTTTTACTTGTTCTTTCCCTATTTTAGATTCTGATCCTACCAAATTTTCACTGGCACTTACTATGTTAGATGTTCAATCACCACCAACCTTCTTGGTGAAAACCAAAACAAAGAAGTCATTAACCACCTCCGCCATTTCCACATTTTCCGTTATTGTCTAAAGTGATCACTATACACTTTGTATTCTGTGTTGTAATTGAAATCAATATATTTGAAAATGTAGAAAACATCCAAAAATGGTATTCTATTATTAACGGCACGATTAATCACACGATTAATTTTTTTAAACATGTGATTAATCACGCAATTAATTTTTTTAATCGCTTGACAGCCCATATACAATACAAATGTTATTTTATATGTGCACACACACACACACACACCCCGAAAACCTATGGTATTTTACCATTTTCTTTGAAAGTTAGTGCTATTTTGTCTGTGTTCTCACAGGAAAACAAGGGAGGATATATAATTTTTTTACACCATGAATAAGGAAAATTATCCTTCTTTTCATATGAATAGAGGAAAAAATGTTTGATTAATTTTGTTAGGGAAATACAAAGTTTATCTAGACTATATATAAAATATATTTACAAATGCTTATTCTGATTTAATTTTTGCTGATATTTACTGTGAAGGTTCCCAAAACTGATGGAGGGAAGCCAACACAAATTTATCCTCCTCAACCCAAGTCCATAAGACGATCATCTGCAAACTCAATCATGTGAAGCATGGATAGCGCATGAAGCAGAAAGCAGCATGCGCACTAAAATTGTGTGTGTCTACAGATCAAAAGAAGAAAGAACACACTAACATAAGAGTCTGAGCTTGGCAGGATTGCTTCATGACACTGCCCTCTCCGACCTCACATTTTCCCTGATTTTATCGGCAGTGAGATTTATTTATTTATTTATTTATTTATTTATTTAAATAGGCTATGAAGGCACGGTCAGAATTTTACCAGGAGCAGCTGGCAAACAAAACACTGCCTTAGGAAACTGATACACTTACTGGTAGAAATACCAATTTTTTAAGTGCAATTATTTTTTTCCTCAGCCCTGGCCTCCCACCTGTCAGTAATGAATGACTAGTGAAGGGGAAGGGTAGGGGAGGGGTATTTGTGTAGCCCGATGTGTATATTTTTGTCAGATTTGAACAAAAATGTCTATATTTAGAGAGAATCTTCTTTTTCCCATATCTCCTTTATTTATCAACCGATTTTGATAAAATTTGAAATGGAGTCAGTTTTTTCCTTTTTAGAGGCCCCTCATATTGCGAGATGCTAAGCTGTAGCATCAGCCTTGTCTACACTGGGGATGGGCCGGGGGGGAATTGATCTAAGTTACACAACTTCAGCTACATGAATAACGTAGCTGAAGTCGACATACTTAGATCTACTCACCGCGGTGTCTTCACTGCAGTAAATTGACTACTGCGGCTCCCCCGTCGACTCCACCTGCACCTCTCGTGCCTATGGAGTACAGGAGAAGACAGGAGCACGCTCGGAATTGATTTATCACGTCTAGACTAGACACGATAATCGATCCCCGCTGGATCGATCGCTGCCCGCCAATCCAGCGGGTAGTATAGACATATCCTTAGTTATTTTATGCCTTAATCCGGCACTGTAAACAGTACTCTATTCATCCATGTCCTCTGAGTGCAGCCACAGATGCTAAACTAAACTTCTTGCCTTTGGGACTGCGTTCTCCGACACACCCAAGTTGCCCCACAGTCCTATACTACATGTAGCCCTGGGATAAGAATCACAATATACAGTATCCTCTATATATCAGCTATTTATACTTTAAAATTCTTAGGATAAACTTTATCCATCTCACTGCTTTAAACAGCCTTTCCTATTTATTCAATCTATGTGCTATAAATCCTATGCAAACGCATGAACTATAACTGTCAAAACTGGCTTTGATTTTTCAAGTCACAGAACTGGCCACCAGCTTTCTCAAATGGCAGGTTTCATGGATTTCTTACCGGAAATAAAGTCAGTTTATTTCACACAAACTCATTTGAAGTCATATTTCCTTGGAGGACAGCACGTGTAGCTTTTTGCTTTTACCTTCATTTCCCTTTCTGTTAGGGAAAAAAAAGGACTAAATTTCATTTTCTTGCAATGACTGACACTGAGAGCTTCTCTTCAGATCTATGCTGGGGAGGCACTATGCAGAATATGGGGAATTTCTGTAATTCTTATGAGGACTTTTTTATGAAAAGTCTGATTCAATCTCTCCATTCACTTTTGAAGGGTTACCTACTGGGATTGAAGGGGGTCATTTCTTTGCTGGGACAGAGGACTAGGTAGAAGTCACACAGACAATAGGCACATCAACTGGTATGGACAAAGGATCAAGAGAACTGTCAACATATGAATGGAGTCCTCTTGGAGAGAAGGTGGGGGACCAACAAGAAGACATTAATTTTCAATCACTGCCAGCCCAGGGAGGCAGAACATATGAAACAGCATAGCCGCAACTTGAAACAAAGACTGGAGGCATTAGGAGACTGGAATAAGTAAGCTGCTGCCCCAGTGCAAGGGGTGATGGAACTCCGGGCAGTTTGGGGTGAGAAGCAGGTAATGCTGCCAGCATGGACATGCACGTAAACTTTGCTTATCCATTCTAACCTAAGGACCCTACATGCTGTAACCCAGTTGACTGATAAATGCTGGCTTGGTTTTAAAAAAGTTTTGCGGCAACTCAGGCACATATGCAACAGGAGGTTCATGTTCTTTTGGACTCAGCTGAAGAAGTGATGGTGAGAAACAAGAGGTGCTGAAGCCAATGACCCAGCCGCAGGGTAGTGGAGCCGGGGGTTCTCACCCTTGTAAAAGTGGAAGTCTGGGGCCTAGCACTAAAGGAACACACTCCCAGAGGGACTATATAAAGGTCAGAGGCACTGCGTACTCTGTAACTGTGTGACAGGTGCAGAGACTTACAAACCATTTCACAATGCGGAGGCTGGAAGCACACAAGAATCACATATCACATGAGACTAATGTTTCAGAAAGCTCAGAATGCTGCCTTTGCCACCAAGCAAATGCTTCAGAGGAAGCTGCAAACAAACAAAAAGCCCACACTTCTCCCTGCATACCCTCGACTGGGCTGTTGTGGAATGGCCTGTCCATAGGGGATATTAAACACAAAAAAGAAGCTTACAAGACATGGAAGATTGGAGAAATGACCAGGGAGGAGTATAAAAATATTCCTCAAGCATACAGGAGTGAAATCAGGAAGGCTAAATCACACTTGGGAGTTGCAGCTAGCAAGAGATGTTAAGAGTAACAAGAAGGGTTTCTTCAGGTATGTTAGCAACAAGAAGAAAGTCAAGGAAAGTGTGGGCCCCTTATTGAATGAGGGAGGCAACCTAGTGATAGAGGATGTAGAAAAAGCAAATGTACTCAATGCTTTTTTTTGCCTCTGTCTCCACGAACACGGTCAGCTCCCAGACTACTGCACTGGGCAACACAGCATCGGGAGGAGGTGACCAGCCCTCTGTGGAGAAAGAAGTGGTTCGGGACTATTTAGAAAAGCTGGACACGCCGAAGTCCATGGGTCGGATGCGCTGCATCCAAGGGTGCTAAAGGAGTTGGCAGATGTGATTGCAGAGCCATTGGCCATTGTCTTTGAAAATTCATGGCGATCGGGGGAGGTCCCAGAAGATTGGAAAAAGGCTAATGAAGTGCCCATCTTTAAAAAAGGGAAGGAGGAGGATCCAGGGAACTACAGGCCAGTCAGCCTCACCTCAGTCCCTGGAAAAATCATGGAGCAAGTCCTCAAGGAATCCATTTTGAAGCACTTAGAGGAGAGGAAAGTGATCAGGAACAGTCAGCATGGATTCACCAAGGGCAAGTCATGCTTGACTAATCTAATTGCCTTCTATGATGAGATAACTGGCTCTGTGGATGAGGGGAAAGCAGTGGACATGTTATTCCTTGACTTTAGCAAAGCTTTTGATATGGTCTCCCACAATATTCTTGCCAGCAAGTTAAAGAAGTTTGGACTGGATGAATGGACTATAAGGCAGATAGAAAGCTGGCTAGATCACCAGGCTCAATGGGTAGTGATCAATGGCTTCATGTCTAGTTGGCAGCCAGTATCAAGCGGAGTGTCCCAAGGGTCAGTCCTGGGGCCAGTTTTGTTCAATATCTTCATTAATGATCTGGAGGATGCCGTGGACTGCACCCTCAGCAAATTTGCAGATGACACTACGCTGGAAGAAGTGGAAGATACGGGTAGGGTAGGGATAGGATACAGAGGGACCTACACAAATTAGAGGATTGAGTCAAAAGAAATCTGATGAGGTTCAACAAAGACAAGTGCAGAAGAATCCCATGCACTGCTACACACTAGCGACCGAATGGCTAGGCAGCAGTTCTGCAGAAAAGGACCTAGAGGTTACAGTGGACAAGAAGCTGGATATGAGTCAATAGTGTGCCCTTGTTGCCAAGAAAGCTAACGGTATTTTGGGCTGTATAAGTAGGGGCATTGCCAGCAGACAGAGGGACGTGATCGTTCCCCTCTATTCCACATTGGTGAGGCCTCATCTGCAGTACTATGTCCAGTTTTGGGCCCCACACTTCAAGAAGGATGTGGAAAAATTGGAAAGCATCCAGCGGAGGGCAACAAAGATGATTAGGGGACTGGAACACATGACTTATGAGCAGAGGCTGAGGGAATTGCGATTGTTCAATCTGCAAAAGAGAAGAATGAGGGGAGATTTGATAGCTGCTTTCAACTACCTGAAAGCGGGTTCCAAAGGGAATGGATCTAGCCTGTTCTCAGTGGTACCAGATGACAGAACAAGGAGTAATGGTCTCAAGTTGCAGTGGGGGAGGTTTAGGTTAGATATTAGGAAAAACTTTTTCACTAGGAGGGTGGTGAAGCACTGGAAAGCGTTACCTAGGGAGTTGGTGGAATCTCCTTCCTTAGAAGTTTTTAAGGTCAAGCTTGACAAAGCCCTGGCTGGGATGGTTTAGTCGGGGATTGGTCCTGCTTTGAGAAGGGGGTTGGACTAGATGGCCTCCTGAGGTCCCTGCCAACCCTGATATTCTATGATTCTATTTTGTCCTAACAAGTCAGTGGTTAGCTTATGAGATTGTACAAGTTTATAAACACACACACAAACGGAGTGCAACTGGGGAGTGTCGACTCTGTTTTTGAAACCTATAAAATTCTAGGCCTCAATGATATCACATGGCAACAAGTTCCACAGGCCAACTATGGGTTGTGTAAAATCCAAAAAAAAAAAAAAAAACCACACTACTTTTTGGATCATTTTTTAAATGATCAAATTTTCAAATGAAACCTTTCATTTTTACTGAACACCCCATTGTTCTTGCATTACGAGATGTGTGCTCCTACTACACCCTTGCTTACTTCTCTAGATCATTCAATTATTTTGTACACCTCTTATATTCCTTCTTATTTGTAGCATGTTGACTTGTCAACAGGCTCAAGACTCAGTATTAAATATTTACATCACAGTAGCACCCACAGACACAGTATGCACTGTTGTGCAGTGCAGAGATGCTGGAACAATTTGTATAGTGGGGGTGCTGAGAGCCATTGAACCAAACTGTAAAACCCATATATGGCGGAAATCACTCCAAGCCAGGGGTACAGCAGCACCTCTAGTTCCAGCACCCATGGTGCAGGGACTGTACAAATAGATATAGACATGGTCCATGCCCTATAATCCAATCCAAGATGAAGGACAAGATATAGAAGGTGAGGAAGACAATCAAATAGCTATATGCACACACATTTATTAGATAGATTAAAAACATTAAAAAGAAAAGGAGTACTTGTGTCACCTTAGAGAATAACAAATTTATTAGAGCATAAGCTTTCGTGAGCTACAGCTCACTTCATCGGATGCATTTGGTGGAAAAAACAGAGGGGAGATTTATATATACATACACAGAGAACATGAAACAATGGGTTTATCATACACACTGTAAGGAGAGTGATCACTTAAAGATAAGCCATCACCAGCAGCAGGGGGGGGGAAAAGGAGGAAAACCTTTCATGGTGACAAGCAAGGTAGGCTAATTTCCAGGAGTTAACAAGAATATCTGAGGAACAGTGGGGGGTGGGGTGGGGTGGGGGGGAGAAACAACATGGGGAAATAGTTTTACTTTGTGTAATGACTCATCCATTCCCAGTCTCTATTCAAGCCTAAGTTAATTGTATCCAGTTTGCAAATTAATTCCAATTCAGCAGTCTCTCATTGGAGTCTGTTTCTGAAGCTTTTTTGTTGAAGGATGGCCACTCTTAGGTCTGTAATCGAGTGACCAGAGAGATTGAAGTGTTCTCCAACTGGTTTTTGAATGTTATAATTCTTGACGTCTGATTTGTGTCCATTCATTCTTTACGCAGAGACTGTCCAGTTTGGCCAATGTACATGGCAGAGGGGCATTGCTGGCACATGATGGCATATATCACATTGGTAGATGCGCAGGTGAACGAGCCTCTGATAGTGTGGCTAATGTGAGTAGGCCCTACGATGGTATCCCCTGAATAGATATGTGGACAGAGTTGGCAACGGGCTTTGTTGCAAGGATAGGTTCCTGGGTTAGTGGTTCTGTTGTGTGGTGTGTGGTTGCTGGTGAGTATTTGCTTCAGATTGGGGGGCTGTCTGTAAGCAAGGACTGGCCTGTCTCCCAAGATCTGTGAGAGTGATGGGTCGTCCTTCAGGATAGGTTGTAGATCCTTGATGATGCATTGGAGAGGTTTTAGTTGGGGGCTGAAGGTGATGGCTAGTGGCGTTCTGTTATTTTCTTCGTTGGGCCTGTCCTGTAGTAGGTGACTTCTGGCTCTTCTGGCTCTGTCAATCTGTTTCTTCACTTCAGCAGGTGGGTATTGTAGTTGTAGGAATGCATGATAGAGATCTTGTAGGTGTTTGTTTCTGTCTGAGGGGTTGGAGCAAATGCGTTTATATCGTAGAGCTTGGCTGTAGACAATGGATCGTGTGGTATGATCTGGATGAAAGCTAGAGGCATGTAGGTAGGAATAGCGGTCAGTAGGTTTCCGGTATAGGGTGGTGTTTATGTGACCATCGCTTATTAGCACTGTAGTGTAGGAAGTGGATCTCTTGTGTGGACTGGTCCAGGCTGAGGTTGATGGTGGGATGGAAATTGTTGAAATCATGGTGAAATTCCTCAAGGGCTTCTTTTCCATGGGTCCAAATGATGAAGATGTCATCAATGTAGCGCAAATAGAGTAGGGGCATTAGGGGACGAGAGCTGAGGAAGCGTTGTTCTAAGTCAGCCATAAAAATGTTGGCATACTGTGGGGCCATGCGGGTACCCATCCCAGTGCCGCTGATTTGAAGGTATACATTGTCCCCAAATGTGAAATAGTTATGGGTGAGGACAAAGTCACAAAGTTCAGCCACCAGGTTAGCCGTGACATTATCTTTATCATGCATTCCTACAACTACAATACCCACCTGCTGAAGTGAAGAAACAGATTGACAGAGCCAGAAGAGTACCCAGAAGTTACCTACTACAGGACAGGCCCAACAAAGAAAACAACAGAACGCCACTAGCCATCACCTTCAGCCCCCAACTAAAACCTCTCCAATGCATCATCAAGGATCTACAACCTATCCTGAAGGACGACCCATCACTCTCACAGATCTTGGGAGACAGGCCAGTCCTTGCTTACAGACAGCCCCCCAATCTGAAGCAAATACTCACCAGCAACCACACACCACACAACAGAACCACTAACCCAGGAACCTATCCTTGCAACAAAGCCCGTTGCCAACTCTGTCCACATATCTATTCAGGGGATACCATCGTAGGGCCTAATCACATCAGCCACACTATCAAAGGCTCGTTCACCTGCGCATCTACCAATGTGATATATGCCATCATGTGCCAGCAATGCCCCTCTGCCATGTACATTGGCCAAACTGGACAGTCTCTACATAAAAGAATGAATGGACACAAATCAGACGTCAAGAATTATAACATTCAAAAACCAGTTGGAGAACACTTCAATCTCTCTGGTCACTCGATTACAGACCTAAGAGTGGCCATCCTTCAACAAAAAAGCTTCAGAAACAGACTCCAATGAGAGACTGCTGAATTGGAATTAATTTGCAAACTGGATACAATTAACTTAGGCTTGAATAGAGACTGGGAATGGATGAGTCATTACACAAAGTAAAACTATTTCCCCATGTTGTTTCTCCCCCCCACCCCACCCCACCCCCCACTGTTCCTCAGATATTCTTGTTAACTGCTGGAAATAGCCTACCTTGCTTGTCACCATGAAAGGTTTTCCTCCTTTCCCCCCCGCTGCTGCTGGTGATGGCTTATCTTAAGTGATCACTCTCCTTACAGTGTGTATGATAAACCCATTGTTTCATGTTCTCTGTGTATGTATATATAAATCTCCCCTCTGTTTTTTCCACCAAATGCATCTGATGAAGTGAGCTGTAGCTCACGAAAGCTTATGCTCTAATAAATTGGTTAGTCTCTAAGGTGACACAAGTACTCCTTTTCTTTTTGCGAATACAGACTAACACGGCTGCTACTCTGAAACCTGTCATTAAAAACAGTGTATTTTAATAATAAAATACATTTGTATTAACATTCCTATTTTATGCTCAGCTGCCTGACCCCTCTCAGTCTATCCACTGTATGTTGGCTGATTTCTTGCAGGCATTATGATAGAAGAGGATTTTGAGCAGGAGCAGAAGGTCCCTAAAATTGGAGGGGCCTCACTGGTGCCAAACCATGGCCACGCCCCCCATGCCTCCCCTTCCCCTGGAAGCCCCATCCCTGCTCACTTCTCTCTGCCCCCTCCCAACCCAGTGGCTCACCCTTATAGTTGGTAAAAAATGGGAGGATATAGCCCACCCACTTTTAAAAGTGGAGGAGCCATGGCCCTCTGCCCCTCCCAATTCCAACACCTTGGATCTGGAGAAGGGCTTTGAAAGAGATGAGAGTAGCAGTCTTACAGGTCAAATTAGGGAAGCCTTTCCATGTGTAAGGGCCACAATGGAAGGAACCACAAAGAGGCTTGTGGGAGGAACAGACGTGCAGGTGGTCAAGGCTAGCATCGCTGGTGGAGCAGCAGGGATGCAGCAAGTTTTTATCAGTGACACCTAGATTCATAGATACTAAGGTCAGAAGGGACCACTCTGATCATCTAGTCCGACCTCCTGCACAGCGCAGGCCACAGAATGTCACCCACCACTCCTATGAAAAACCTCACCCATGTCTGAGCTATTGAAGTCCTCAAATCATGGTTCAAAACTTCAAGGAGCAGAGAAGCCTCTCTCCAGTCAACCATGCCCCATGCTACAGAGGAAGGCAAAAAAACCTCCAGGGCCTCTCCAATCTGCCCTGGAGGAAAACTCCCTCCCGACCCCAAACATGGCAATTAGCTAAACCCTGAGCACATGGGCAAGATTCACCAGCCAGATACCCAGGAAAGAGTTTTCGATAGTAAATCAGATCCCATCCATCTAATATCCCATCTCAGGGGATTTGGCCTATTTACCCTGAATATTTAAAGATCAATTACTTACCAAAATCCCATTATCCCATCATACCATCTCCTCCATAAACTTATCGAGTAGAATCTTAAAACCAGATAGATCTTTTGCCCCCACTGCTTCCCTTGGAAGGTTATTCCAAAACTTCACTCCTCTGATGGTTAAAAACCTTCGTCTGATTTCAAGTCTAAACTTCCTGGTGGCCAGTTTATACCCATTTGTTCTTGTGTCCACATTGGTGCTGAGCTTAAATAATTCCTCTCCCTCTCCTGTATTTATCCCTCTGATATATTTATAGAGAGCAATCATATCTCCCCTCAACCTTCTTTTAGTTAGGCTAAACAAGCCCAGCTCCTTAAGTCTCCTTTCATAAAACAAGTTTTCCATTCCTCGGATCATCCTAGTAGCCCTTCTCTGTACCTGCTCCAGTTTGAATTCATCTTTTTTAAACATGGGAGACCAGAACTGCACACAGTATTCTAGGTGAGGTCTCACCAGTGCCTTGTATAACGGTACTAAAACCTCCTTATCCCTACTGGAAATGCCTCTCCTGATGCATCCCAAAACCGCATTAGCTTTTTTCACAGCCATATCACATTGGCAGCTCATAGTCATCCTATGATCAACCAATACTCCAAGGTCCTTCTCCTCTTCCGTTACTTCTAATTGATGCGTCCCCAACTTATAACTAAAATTCTTGTTATTAATCCCTAAATGCATAACCTTACACTTCTCAGTATTAAATTTCATCCTATTACTATTACTCCAGTTTACAAGGTCATCCAGATCCTCCTGTATAATATCCCGATCCTTCTCCGAATTGGCAATACCTCCCAGCTTTGTATCATCTGCAAATCTTATTAGCACACTCCCACTTTTTGTGCCAAGGTCAGTAACAAAAAGATTAAATAAGATTGGTCCCAAAACCGATCCCTGAGGAACTCCACTGGTAACCTCCCTCCAACCTGACAGTTCGCCTTTCAGTAGGACCCGTTGCAGTCTCCCCTTTAACCAATTCCTTATCCACCTTCTGATGTTCATATTGATCCCCATCTTCTCCAATTTAACTAATAATTCCCCATGTGGCACGGTATCAAATGCCTTACTGAAATCTAGGTAAATTAGATCCACTGCATTTCCTTTATCTAAAAAATCTGTTACTTTTTCAAAAAAGGAGATTAGATTGGTTTGGCACGATCTACCTTTTGTAAAACCATGTTGTATTTTGTCCCATTTACCATTGACTTCAATGTCCTTAACTAATTTTTCCTTCAAAATTTTTTCCAGGACCTTGCATACTACAGATGTCAAACTAACTGGCCTGTAGTTACCCGGATCACTTTTTTTTCCTTTCTTAAAAATAGGAACTATATTAGCAATTCTCCAATCATTCGGTACGACTCCTGAGTTTACAGATTCATTAAAAATTCTTGCTAATGGGCTTGCAATTTCAGGTGCCAATTCCTTTAATATTCTTGGATGAAGATTATCTGGGCCCCCCGATTTAGTCCCATTAAGCTGTTTCAGTTTCGCTTCTACCTCTGATATGGTAATATCTACCTCTATATCCTCCTTCCCATTTGTCATGCTACCATTATCCCCAAGATCCTCTTTAGCCTTATTAAAGACTGAGGCAAAGTATTTGTTTAGATATTGGGCCATGCCTAGATTATCTTTAACCTCCGCTCCATCCTCAGTGTTAAGCGGCCCCACTTCTTCCTTCTTAGTTTTCTTCTTATTTATATGGCTATAGAACCTTTTACTATTGGTTTTAATTCCCTTTGCAAGGTCCAACTCTACTCGACTTTTAGCCTCTCTCACTTTATCCCTACATCTTCTGACCTCAATTAGGTAGCTTTCCTTGCTGATCCCTCCTATCTTCCACTCCCTGTATGCTTTCTGCTTCTTCATAATCACCTCTCTAAGATGCTTGCTCATCCAGCTTGGTCTACAACTCCTTCCTATGAATTTTTTCCCCTTTCTTGGGATACAGGCTTCCGATAGCTTCTGCAGTTTTGATTTAAAGTAATCCCAGGCCTCCTCTACCTTTAGATCCATAAGTTCTTCAGTCCAATCCACTTCCCTAACTAATTTCCTTAATTTTTGAAAGTCAGCCCTTTTGAAATCAAAAACCCTAGTTGCAGATTTATTTTTGTTAATCCTTCCATTTAGTTTGAACTGAATTAGCTCATGATCACTTGAGCTAAGATTGTCCCCTACAACCATTTCTTCTATGAGG
The DNA here is from genome assembly GCF_009764565.3 of Dermochelys coriacea. NCBI lineage: Eukaryota > Metazoa > Chordata > Testudines > Dermochelyidae > Dermochelys > Dermochelys coriacea. The sequence goes on from NC_050069.1 coordinate 106,381,649, forward strand.
TCCTCGCTACTCACCAAAATTAAATCTAAAATGGCATCCCCTCTAGTCGGTTCAGCAACTACTTGATGAAGGAATCCATCAGCTATCGCATCTAGGAAAATCTGAGCCCTATTATTATTACTAGCACTGGTCCTCCAGTCTATATCTGGGAAGTTAAAGTCTCCCATGATCACACAGTTTCCATTAGTATTTACTTGATTAAAGACATTAAAAAGGGCTCTATCCATATCCAAATTAGATCCCGGAGGTCTATAGCACACCCCAAGCACTATCGTAGGAGAGGCTTTACTAGTTTTCTTCCCCAATGTCATTTTTGCCCACACGGACTCTGTCTTATCCATTGCATCGCTTCTTATTTCTTTACATTCTAACTCATCATTGATATACAATGCTACTCCACCCCCTTTACCTTTGTTTCTGTCTTTCCTAAACAGCACATACCCTTCAATACCTGTAGTCCAGTCATGACTACTATTCCACCATGTTTCTGTTATCCCTATAATATCTCGTTTCACTTCCTGCACCAGTAGCTCTAGTTCCTCCATTTTGTTACCTAGACTCCTCGCATTGGTGTACAAACATCTTAATTTTTGCTGTTTGGCCTCGTTCACATTTTGTACCCTATTAGGCACAGTCATTCTACAGCCAGTGTAACCTATTAGACTAGTATCCACACCGCCCTCGCTCCTTATATACATTCTCCTACCCATGGCTGTATCCTTTCTTACTTCATCCTTTCCTAAGGGTTTTGCATGGCTCCCATCACCATAGGATCTAATAGAAGGCCTTCATTAGCAGAGTTCAGTTCATGCAGCGACTTATGAACTGGAAATAGGGGTTGTTTTTTTTTTAGAAGCACTGTAAAGTTCAGTGAGAAATAACTCATAAAAATCTTCCTTGAAATGGAAAACCTCCCCGTAACCCAACTCAACGCAAGGCATGAAATGCAGTTAACAACCCTGCTCAGAGTGCTCTAGTGACAGGTCCCTAGGTAATATACCAGATACAGTAGAGTTTTGAGAGAGAGCTCGGCTTAAGAGGGTTGGAGAAGTCCAAGTTTAATTGTTGCCAAGTGGTCTGCGATGGCCTTAATAGTGCTAATCAGCCGCAGAAACAGCTAAGTAGCGGTCTTTTAAAAAAAAAAAGAAGAAAAAAAGAAAGCAAGCAGAATTAATGAGAAAAATAGAGAGAGACAGTGAGCTTTAAAGTTTAAAAGAGTGCTAAAAGCCAGTGGTGCTTAGTGTGATCCCAAGTGTCCTTATAAATGATCCTGGATGAAGGAGGAAGTGATTAAACTCACTCCTTGAACAAGAAAGAGAAATTAGAGTTTTAGCACCAAAGTTTTTTATAGCTCTGAACTGTACTCATTTTTCTCTGAAACTCCCTCCTCTCCCACAAATCCTCTGCAACTGCTAATGCCACCATCATCCTCCCAGTGTCTCAGGCCTACAATCTGGGAGTCACGTTCACCTCTATCTATTTTATGTGCCCCTATCACTGTAGTATCTGAGTGCCTCCCAACCTTTAATTTATTTATCCTCACAACATCCTTGTGCAGTAAGGCAGTGCTGGTAATCCCATTTTACAGATGAACAACTGAGGCACAGAGAGGCTAAGTGACTTGATCAAGAAGTCTGTCCCAGATTTCTTCCTCTCAGCCAGCATCCACATCTGGCTGTTCCTAAACTGCTTCTTCCTCCACAGTACTTCTAAGGTATAGATGCTATTGACATTTTTACCCTAAGTGACTTAAGAGTCTAAATTCCACTTTCAAAAGTGCCCTAAAGCAGTGCTTCCCAAATTGTGAGTCAGGGTCTAGGCAGGTTCCATGTGCCCTAGAGGTGCTCTCCCTGCGCTCTCACTTCCCATAAGCAGCTGTATGGGAAATGGGATCCAGGCAGCAGCACCAGCAGAGGGGAAGCACCTCTGAGGCACATGCTAGGCGGGGACAGACTGCTGACTGTCCGCTCACTAGCTCCCTCCAGCCACTCCCTCAACGCTGCTGCTGCTGCCTGGAACCCACTCCCCACACAGCTGCCTGCCACCCAGGGGAAGTGAGAGCAAGAGGGTGCAGGTAGCAGCACAGAGGATATGACTGGAGCCAGTGAGTGGACAGTCAGCAGCCTGGTAGCGATGGCGGCCCAGCTGCAGGGAGAGGGGTGTAGAGCTGGGACGGCAAGAGCAAGAGGTTTGAGGGAGCCAAGCAGGGGACATGGTGAGTCCCCAAAAAGGACAAAATGCATCTGATGGGTCACCTTAGTAAAAAGTTTGGGAATTTAAGGCATTTGGGATATTCACTGAAAGTCGATCGGACTTAAATCTTGACTTGTGATTTCTGAATGCTTGGGATTGGCAATACTGGATTACTAAAACCTCCTGAGCACCAACATCAGCCCCTTCCCCAAATCCATTCTGAATGCAGCTACCAGGATCCTTTTCTATGACCACATCACCCACCTCTTTGAATCTCTCCACTGGCTCCCCCATTTTCACCCCATCCAGTTCAAGTTCCTTGTCCTCATCTTCAAGACTCTTCACAACTCTGCCCCATCCCTATGTGGTGGCTCATCGGTTATTGCATGGACTCCTACCCCCATTTGTTCCACCAATAATATCAGCCTCATCTGCCCAGCTGTCAGCATTGCACACCAATGTCTCCAAGCTTTCCTCAGTGCAGCCTCCCAAATAATAGTATTATACCCTCCCTGATAGGTGAGCCACGAACACTCTCCTGCTTCACCTCTCCAATATCCATCTGCTGTGATGCCTACAAGTAATCAACTAATTAATGAAATAAGGGGCAGGTAGGGACAGCTGGCACTTTAGTTACAATTAAAAAAATACAAGTGTATATATGGGCATAAAAATGGGGTATCTCTCGTTGTATCCCTTTCTCACCCACCCTTCATATGTCACTTTTCTTATTTTAAGCCCTTTGGGGCAGGGACTGCCTTTGCACCTAGCACGGTGTTGTTGGAATTCAGTATTAAAAATTAAAAAATAAAATGCAATGACTACTGTTTTGCCAACTTAAAAATATAGATTAAAGTCACACTTGGTCTGCAAATGTTTTACACCAAATGGTTTTTACCAGAAATGCCTACAATTCATACAAAATAGAAAGAAAGTAGAGACAAAAAAACCTATTTTTTCAGTTTGTTTACTTTGTGCATTTGACAGCTAACTGTGTGTAGACAGCATCACTGTTTGCTTTGTACAAACTCTCAGTTTGCGTGGGTCTTTCACACAGCAAGAAGAGAGAAAAATCACTTTTTAAAATAGAAAAATTGACCGTAAAAAAAAAAAAAAACACAAAAATTGGCATGGGAACTTATAATTTCTGGAACTACTTTTAGCTCATCTTTTAAAATTGACTAAATGTCCCTTTAAAACCACTTTAGTTATCCTTTTGAAAAAAAAACTTTGTTAGGATTATACTTTTGCTAATCCCAAATTTAAAAGCATGTTATTGTAGTATGACAGAAGACAGAAAACACACACCAAACTATCTAAAGCAGATCGCACCTAAAACATTAAAAAATAAATAAATAAAAATCATTCAATAGTAATGCTGATGGTACAGCCTTTAAAAAAAATCATGACGTTAAGCAAGAAAATCGTGAAAGATTTTTGTTTAAAACACAAAAGAAGTTTTTAGAATGCTCATAACACAGACTAGAACTATCAGCTGGGCTTTTAGAAATGAGATGAGCAAACGTACCTGCCAAAGATTTAAAATATAAAACAGACCAATTCTGATTGTATATGCCAAGGGCATATGGACCCAGAGTATATTTTTCTTCATATTATTCACACTACATATAGCAACATAGCATTTTTAGTTACGTGTGGGGGTTTTGGGAGAGTTCTTTTTGGGGGGCAAGGAGGAGCCTACAGACAAAGGACCCAATACTGAGACAGTACAAAGGAATGAATTAAGTGCAGTATGACAGGCAACCTGGAACTATGAATCTCTTGCATTTTGTAGTTTTAAGCTGAAGCCATTTTTCCCATGAAAACTGTTTTAAATTTATTTTAACCAGTCTAGTTTATCATTTGAAACCCCAGCAAAGTAACGTCAGGCTTTGTCTACACTCGCAATTGAATGACAAAACTTTTGTCTTTCATAGGTGTTAACCCACCGCTGAAAGACAAAAATTTTGCCGATGACAAGCATTGGTGTGGACAACGCTGTCGGCAAGAGTGCTCTCATTGGGGTGGAGATTTTTTTTGTCGGCAGGAGAACTGCCAAACAGCGGCTACACTGCATGACTTTTAGCGGCACAGCTATCGTGTCACAGCCATGTCGCTAAAAGCTGTGTAGCGTAGATATAACCTCAGATTAATATACTAAACAACTTGCACTTATTGATCAACTTTCATCCAGGGATCGTAATGAGTTTTACAGAGATGAACATGTCTCATCTCAAATTTTCCAGGTGTGGAAACTCTGGATCTGCATAGCATTGGACTGCAGGCTACCTACACTGATGCCACAGTGTTATGTGCTCCTGAGGCTGTATATCAAATATAGCCAGTTAGTTCCAGAACCAAAAGATGCCTAACCCGTACTGTAACTGTCGGACAACACTGCCTCCTTTAAACTAGAAAAGTATGGGAAATGTGCTGACAATTTATGAGCCACTTACAAACCGAGGGCTGTTCTCTTTTTGATTCGTGAGTGAAACTTCCATTATTAGTAAAAGCGAACTGCAAATGTAGCATAGTCAGCAATCCATTCTGTGATTGCTCTATGTGAGCACTACCCACCACGCTGCCCTATCCCCCTGCCCGGGGTGGTAATGCTGTGTGGCACAAACTGTGGTACAAGGGCCAGGGAACTACATAATCTGTGTGCACAGCAGCCTCAAATGAGTCCTCTTTGCCATGCATGAGTCCTGTGTCTTCTCTGTTCTGAGGGACATATGCCCCACAAACTGAAAAGAGACTGCATACCATTCCATGTAATCAGTTAAATGTTGAAGATAACGTCAAATTTGGTTGATGATTAACAGTAACTATCAGAATATTTTATTAGAGCCCAATTCTTTTTCCATTTGATCTAGGCTGCATGTACTCTTCAAGTCCAGACCTGAGGAAGAGCTCTGTGACACTTGTCCCCTTCACCAACAGAAGTTGGCCCCCCCAAAAAATATTACTTCATCCACCTTGTTTCTGTACTCTTCTCAATTAGTTATACTAAAAACTAATAGAAAGATGTGCCCAGTAATATTTGATATATTAAAGTCAGATTGGTTTCAGAGTAGCAGCCGTGTTAGTTTGTATCCGCAAAAAGAAAAGGAGGACTTGTGGCACCTTAGAGACTAACAGATTTATTTGAAATGAAGTGAGCTGTAGCTCACGAAAACTTATGCTCAAATAAATCTGTTAGTCTCTAAGGTGCCACAAGTCCTCCTTTTTTAAAGTCAGATTGTGTCTCTGACGATCTCAAGGTTTGTTTTTGATATCAAATCTCAGGAGAAAGAATAATTTTAAAATTGTGAAGTTATGGAAATGTAGCAACACCTCCACAGTGACAGCTGAATATCCTATTCAAAAAGATAAAGGAGGAGCGAGTGCACCCATGCACATGGTTTTGTCCCACACACTAACTTAACCAGTCTGTCTAAAAATAGCATGCAGTTCTCCCTTCTTTCCTCTTTTTTGCAAAGTTTAATCCGAGTTTCCTAGGCAACCTACCTCCAACCAAGACAGACTCCACAGCCGCCATACTAGTTAGAATCTAGTTAAAAAGACGTGTTCTCCATTTACATCCTTCAGTAATGATGCCATGTGGCCTGCTAAACATTTCTTAGTACCAACCGAAGTTTGATAAATTGGGGATGAAAGGCCTCAATTAAAATGTTTTTAAAAACTGAAACTGACTACACAATGCACCATAGGGGCTGGAACTAGGGGTACTGCCACACTGCCTGCCTGGTTTCCATCATATCCAGGGTTTACAGTTTGGTTCAATGGCTCTCAGCCACCCTCACTATACAAATTGCTCCATCTAAATGCAGTGCATTGCAGGTTTGCTGATCTTATTAGGTAAACAACTGTAGATAGGAGTGCTCAAAATTGTCATTTCTAGTGACTCAATCAGTCTATACACTGTGCAACCCAGCCACATTTTTAAAGCTAGGCTGCAGAAAGTAACTAACAAAAACATGTGTTAGCAGGAAGCACAGCTCATGCTCACTTCATTCCTCTTATAATTTCTTGCGGGGGGGGGGGGGGGGGGGGGGGGAAGAGAAGAGAGGTTTCTGCTTTCAAAGGGTTTTCCAAGGTTAAGACAACACCAGCAAGTAAAGAAATGTATACTCACCACTGTCAGGGGGGAGAAGCGGGTAGTAGGGAATACTACATTAAAGTCATGAATTTGAGAGAAGGACGCTACACTGGTAACATAATTAATACTGCAAAAAGCAAGAGCGATAAAGATCTCAATGTTCCCTAGTAAAGCTTAAGTAAAAATTCACTCTATGACGTTTCTGCACAAATGTAAATTACGATACACCAGTGGTTCTCAAACTTTTGTATTGGTGACCCCTTTCACACAGCAAGCTTCTGAGTGCAACCCCGTTATAAATTAAAAACACTTTTTTTATATTTCACACTATTATAAATTCTGGAGGTGAAGCAGGGTTTGGGGGTTGAGGCTGACAGCTCGCAACTCCCCATGTAATAACCTCATGACTGCTCAAGGGGTCATGACCCCCAGTTTGACAACCCCTGCTATATACTGACTGAACCAAAACAAGTAGAATTTCAAGCCATAGGTCTACCACTCCTTTAACAAAGAGAATTTGTGGGGGTGGAAGCCATTAAAGAGTTTTATTCAGAGACGTTGGTCTCATTGATTTCAATGCTTGTGATCGGAAAGCTGAAAAAGCTAAGTGAGACTGAGCTACCATAAAAGAAACTTTTCTTTTAACTTCTTAATCTCTGGTCTGACATGATTGACAATAGTTATGCAAGACAATTTTTTTTATTTATAAAAACAATTGTGTTCATTTATAAAAGTGTATCTCGTCTGCATATTAGTGCCCCAATTATTAAGATAAACGCAGTTTTAGGAGAGAAGGGGGTGGAACAAGGAATTAAAACACTGAAATGAATCATTTGTTTTCTTTAAAATCCTCTGGAGTTTAACTTTGTTTTTTAAACTGAATTTGTGAAGAGGAATAAAACAAAACAAAACAAAAACAGACACAAAGGTATAAATGGTGTTCACTAACAAGATTAACACTCCCCCCACCACAATATAGAGCAGATTTTGTGGCTGAATGATACAGACATTTGTCCTCCTTTGTCAGGCTTGTTGCACATCCTGCCTTTACTCAAGGGAACAGGGGAGAACAGCATGACAGCTGATGAGCTATTAGACTGATGAACTGTACAGCCTTCTACATCTATTATACATAGGAATTTAATTAAGAATTTGTGGAGAGGACTATTTAAGTCATTTTGATATTAGTTTGTTCTATTCCTTGGATGCATAATTACAAGTTATTTTACTACACCCTTCTCACAGAAGGGGCTGGAGGGAGGAATGATTGTGTAAATACCAAAGCTCTTGCAGAGGCAGTGAAGAGTTAAAAGCAAAAGAAGGATGCTGAATCAAATTACTATTGATTTTACATGACAGGCACTCTGATACTACAGTTACAGGTGGCAGTATAAAAACCCTACGTATTTTTTCATTTTGGCTGTTCACATTGGATGTCTTGTATATTTGGACAGTGAGGGGGAAAGTCCAAGAGTAGCAACTCACTCTCCTCAATTATTATCTATGGGAAATTGAGACTGGACAGTTATAAATCTGCCTCATTTAACAGCTGCGCACAGAGTTTGTAAAAGTACCCTTACAAATCAAGCAACCAAACCCCATTATAAATGCAGAGGGTGCTGAAGGACGAAGTTTCTTTTTGTAACTTAAAGCTGAGCTGCAAGTGATTTTTCTTAAAAAAAAAAAAAATAATTAAAAAATTAAAAAAAAAAAAAAGAAGAGATTGTGCCCATATAAATAGGGCCCTACCAAATTCACAGCCATGAAAATTTGGACCATGAAATCAGACCTCCCCCATGAAATCTAGCTATTGGAGGGGAGGGCAGAGGAAGGGCTGCAGGGGAAGAGGGGCTACGCATTGGCTCCAGCTGTTAGTCCCCTCTGCGCTGGGGTTGGGACTTCCTCTTTCCCTGCACAGCCACGCTCACGGGAGATCAGACTCAGCTTCAGGTCCCACCCCAGTTGCAGGACTGGGCAGCAGCCCTGAAGTTTCCTGGAGTCGCAGGAGGTTGCCAGATGTGGAGGGGGTCTGATCTCCCCCGTGCTGCTGGCAGCACCTCAGCCGGGGGCTCCTAGCTGCTAGTTCCAGCCAGGCTGGGGAGAAACAGGCCTTGCTCTTCCCCTGCGTGGCTGCTCTCAGGGGGAAATCAGACCCACCTCCACCTCCGAGAACTTCCTGTGGCCGTAGGAAGCTCAGGGTGTACTTAGCTGTGACGGCAGCGGAGAAGCGAGGATGGCAATCTCACGACCTACGTTCCCTCTAAGGTGCGTGCCTGCAAGGCTGCTCAGGAGACTACCAAGGGCCATGCAGGCATGCAAACTACACTCAGGGGCATGGGGAGTGGTGAAGTGAGGGTGGAAGATACTGGGGGGGGGGTGCAGCGACTCCCCAGCCCCAGGGCTGCCTCACCCTGAACCCCTCATCCCCAGCTGGAGCCCTCACCCCAACTTTCTGCACTAGCCTTGAGCCCCCTCCCACACTCTGAACCTCTCAGTCCCACCCCCGCCACACATCACCTCCATATTGGTGCACATAACAAAATTCATTCCACATATTGATGGGAAAAATTAGCGGGAACATTGCCCACGACCTCCCCACAACAGGTTTGCAACTCTCCCATAACCCCATTTTGGGTCTGGAGCCCCACGGTTACAATACGGACATTTCAGATGTAAATGTCTGAAAACGTGAAATTAACAAATTTGCAAATCCAAGTGATCATTACAAAAACATTAGTCAGAGTATATACAAAGAGATAACCCAGAAGACACCCCCCACCCTCAATTATTCTACACAAAACTCAAATATTGCTAAAATAAACCTTGAAAAAGGAAAGTTAATAAACCCCCTCCAAAAGAACCTGAAGCCCTAATTATATGTTCATAAGGCCATCTATGGCTCCATGAGTATAAAGGAAGAATCCACACAGGCATTATTTGCAGTCAGGGGACTGAAGGTGAGAAACTGTTTAGGGCCTGAGCATCACATACATTTCTTCACTTGTTTGGGTAACAGACCAGAATATGCTCTCTCCCACCACTTCCCTTGTAGATTCAAGCTGGACAACACAGAGGTTTATGAAGACAACATCTCTTACGGTCATATTTTCCCTTTTGCTTATTAATTACATACTAATTATCATAGCACCTTTCTAGCATGGGAGAAGGAAGGGGGCAAAATTTCACAAAAACAAATTTTAGGTATTTAACTTCAGCTGTCTCTCTTAAATCCTCAAGATAGGCCCAATAAACTCCTACTGAAGTCAAGGGGAGTCTGTCCAGCAACTTCAATGGGAGCTGGATTGGTCCTCTTAGCTGCTGCATAAAGAGCACAAGTGCCATACACAGCTGTTAGCTCTTTGTTCATTACAGAAGTGCTTCTCCTGCTTCCATTGTTCAGGTTGAGCTGAGTTTTTCACTTCAAGCAGGAAGTCAGCCATTTGGTAAAATACCTATGAGGAATACAGCCAATCTTGCAAAAACTACAGCCCTTATTCTTTAAGTTCAGAATGAATTGGTTAAAGATTATTTTTCAGGTTCTTTAAAAAAAAAATGTAGACTATATCAAACCATTTTTTGTCCTGAATGATCTTAATGGAATAATGCAGGCCCTTCAAACTTTCCATATAATTAAAATCCACAGAAATCTCATGTACTGTCTAAATTTGAACAAATGCTATTAGGTTAATGATAATTTTTTGCTGTTATTCTTCATAACTGACAGCTTGTTCTTCAGCAGAAGCTGACAAATTATGTTCTACTACATAGAATTTCAGGAAAATCTCTTCTCTTTCCAAACTGCTGCCATATCTTGTTGTTCTCAAATAGAGTAAAGCCAAGATGACCTCATGAGATGTTGGCCCCTGACAGCAGCTTGACTTCAATCTCATTGGTAATAGCAGAAGGTGAGGGCCATTCTGAAAGAAGGCATCATAACACAGCACCTTTGGCTTCAGTCCCATTGAGAACAATAGGACGGAGCCACTAGTCTAGGGTTGCCATGTCTGGTTTTCCACCAGAACACCCAGAAGAAAAGGGATCCTGGAGCTGACCAGGGTGTTAAAAGTCCAGTTGGCAGCACAGCGGGGCTCCCAGGAAGCGGCCAGCATGTCCTTCCAGCTTAGGGTTGCCAACTGTCTAATCGCACAAACCCAAACACTTTTTCCGCACCCCTTCCCCAAGGCCATGTCCCTTCCCACCACTTTTCTGAGGCCCTGCCCCTCGCTCACTCCAGCCCCCCTTTCTCCATCACTCTCACTTTCACCGGGCTGGAGTTGGGGGTGCAGGATAGGGTGTGGGCTCTGGGCTGGGGCCAAGGGGTTTGGAGTGTGGGAGAAGGCTCTGGGCCGAGCCTGGGGGGGGGGTTCAGGGTGCCAGCTCTCGGAGGGAGGGGGTGCAGAAGGGGGCTGGGGCAGGTGGTTGGGGTGCAGGCTCTGGCTGGGCACTGCTTACCTCAGGCGGCTCCCAGAAACAACAGGCATGTCCCGCTCCTAGGCTCACAGGCGGCTCTGCCCCTGTCTGCAAGTACCACCCCCGCAGCCCTTATTGGCCGCGGTTCCCCATTCCCGGCCAATGGGAGCTGCGGAGTCAGCACTCAGGGCAGGGGTAGTGCACAGAGATCCCCTGGCTGTGCCTCCTCCTAGGAGCCGCTGCCATATATGCCAGCAACTTCTGGGACTGGCTTGGAGCCAGGGCAGGTAAGGAGCCTTCTTTAGCCCCGCTGCACCACTAGACTTTCAGCAGCCTAAAATCTCCTGGATTAGCTTCAGTAGCCTCCACGGGATCAAGCCCAATTCCTGGAGACTCCCGGCCAAACCAGAAGGTTGGCAACCCTACTCCGGCTCCTCGGCATGGGGCGGCCATGGGGGCTCCACGTGCTGCCCCTGCCCCAAGCATTGGCTCCACAGCTTTCATTGGCCAATGGGACCTGAGAGGGCAGCAGGCAAAGCCCTCTGGCACCTCTGCCTAGGAGTTGGAGAGACATGCTGACTACTCCTGGGAACCACCTGAGGTAAATGCCACCCAGAGCCTGCACCCCTCACACCCTCCCGCGCCCCAACCCCCTGCCCCAGCCCGTTGAAAATGAGTGAGTGAGCGAGGGTGGGAGGAGGGATGGAGTGGGGCAAGGGTGTTCGGTTTTCTGCTATTAGAAAGTTGGCAACTCTACACTATTTACAGCTACTACATTTTTATTGAAAATAAACAGTGACATTTTTAACTGTCAAATCATCATACTTGGGAGATATAAGACTAAAGAAACCCACTGTAGAACTGCCCCTACAAGCAGGAGGATTAATTTCATTGAATTTTTAATGGGGAGTTGCAGGTCCAGCAACAGTAAAACATTTTATTTTGAACACTGAAGGGGGTAGAGTCACTGAAAATACCAAACATACAGCTTTGTATTGACCCAAGCTATATGACACTGGTTCTACAGTAATTAAGCTAGAGGTAAAAATAAGTTTTTTGGCAGGCAGAGTCAATGCTGCCTTCTAAGCAAAGAGAAAAAAAATGGGTCACACTCAACCCACAGATTATCCATAGAAAAAAAAATATAGACATGCAATTAAACTGAGGTAGTTATCATTTAACAACATTTAAAAAAAAAAACCATCCTCAAAAGCTTGAGAGGTGAACTTAAATCATAACGGGGCTCTTAAATACAACCCCGCATATAGTATTTTCCAAATATGTCATTCAGAGAATTAAATTGAATCACTATATGAATAAAATACAGAAACAGTAATAAAATATGCATAAATATTATTGAAAAGAAGGTTCTTTGCTGTTTAAACGTACCACAAAATATGATCAGTGTGAAGACTTTGATACTATTCCTACATTTTAGAAGTCCGCTTTATTGATTAATACCTGAAAAATACCTAATCCTCAACTAATAAATGCAAGTTAAGCATATAATATTGTCAAGGTTCCTTCCCTACTCTGAATTCTAGGGTACAGATGTGGGGACCTGCATGAAAACCCACTAAGCTTATTTTTACCAGCTTAGGTTAAAACTTCCCCAAGGTACAAACTATTTTACCTTTTGCCCTTGGACTTTATTGCTGCCACCACCAAGCATCTAACAAATATATAACAGGGAAAGAGCCCGCTTGGAAACGTCTTTCCCCCCAAAATCCTCCCCAAACCCTACACCCCCTTTCCTGGGGAAGGCTTGGTAAAAATCCCCACCAATTTGCATAGGTGAACACAGACCCAAACCCTTGGATCTTAAGAACAATGAAAAAAGCAATCAGGTTCTTAAAAGAAGAATTTTAATTGAAGAAAAAGTAAAAAGAATCATCTCTGTAAAATCAGGATGGTAAATACCTTACAGGGTAATCAGATTCAAAACGTAGAGAATCCCTCTACGCAAAACCTTAAGTTACAAAAAGACACAAAAACAGGAATATCCATTCCATTCAGCAAAGCTTATTTTATCAGCCATTTAAACAAAACAGAATCTAACGCATATCTAGCTAGATTACTTACTAAATTCTAAGACTCCATTTCTTTTCTGTTCCTGGCAAAAAAGCATCACACAGAGAGAGAGAGAGAGAGAGAGTGCCTTTGTTTCTCCCCCCCTCCAGCTTTCAAAGTATCTTGTCTTCTGATTGGTCATTTTGGTCAGGTGCCAGCGAGGTTATCCTAGCTTCTTAACCCTTTACAGGTGAAAGGGTTTTTCCTCTGGCCGGGGGGGATTTTAAAAGGTGTTTACCCTTCCCTTCATATTTATGACCACTACTTTTTAAGCTGTGAAAATGACAGCAGACTACATAATCCTACTACTCATTTTCTAAATCCATTCATTAACTGCTGATTTACGAGTCAAATGTCATCAAATTACTATGAAGCTACAAGTCTGCCCATTCATTGCATCCCTGCAGTCTTCCCACAGGATACAAAACCACTCACAAAAGAAGAAAGAAACTATGCCCTTCATTTAAATCATCTGGGTATTTATTTAGAGATTAAACCCCTTATAGGACACTAAAATTCAAAATCTGATGTTTATTGGCTCATAAAGGAAAAGTATAAGTGTTTTTCCCTGATCACATGGTATCACCAACAACATTATGCATTGTAGATAGAAATTTTAACTTCCTTTCAATGTAATAAAAAAAATAGGAATTATTTAATTTTTCTGAACCTTTAGAAATGTAATGCCCATTCTCCCCAACCCCTAAACCCAACATTCTTTTCCTAAAATACTGAATTCAAAAACATAACTATTTAAAAAATAAATAAAGGGTAATATGTTCTTCCTTGAAATGACTATCACATTTCAGATAATCAGTTAGGTGAAATAGAGAATGGAAAGGAAGGCGGAGAAGATATTCCACTGCTTCAAGAAAACTTCAAAAGAAGCAGTCCTGCCTAAAAGTATAATGAAACATGAGTGGTGGTTAATTTTCTTTTATATATGCACACAATCTGTGCTAACATAGCATTTATAACCAAATACAGTGGAGTTGCATCTTACTTGGCGGTTCAGTTCTAAAGTCAGCGCATAAAGGTGAAAATCACGTATAGTCAAAATTACCCTTGAAAATCCCTTTCATCACCCATAAAGTACAATATACTGCACATGGTTTTGTATATACAACCTGTACAGTAATGTATAATGTATACAGTAATGTACAGTATATAATAGAGTACATATGCAAAATATAATTTTACAGTACTGTATTTTTAATTACAGGGGGTTGTCAGGGCTTGATGTTGATCCAGGAGATGGAGAGATTGGGTGACGGAGAGCGAGTCATAGATGAAGTGGTTGGCTTGGATTCAGTTCGAGAAGTTGGTTGCATAGGCTCATCTGCTGCTGGTTGTTTTTCCTTGATTGGCAACTGTCGCTGTTGCCTCTTGAGCTGCTCAAACATTTCTCGATATGGTCTCAAATGGTCCGTAATACTACGTTCCATAGAGGGATCGTATTCAGAAATTAAATCATTCAAGCGTTTCGCTGCTTGGAACACTTCAGCAAATTTATGAAGATTCCAACTTGCTGGCTCTTCCTGTTCGTCGTCATCTTCGTCTTCTGCAGACAATTTTATCAGTTCCTCTGACTCTTCGTTAGTCAATGTTTCTCTATGGCTCTCGATTAATTCTTCAATTTCTTCCTCAAGGATGTTGATCAAGCCATCACCACACACTTGCCTGGCCACCTGAACAATGTGTTTCACTTCTTTGTCAATGGTCGGGAAACCCTTAAAATCATTCACACATTCTTTCCATAGGTTTCGCCAACATGCATTGGCTGTTTCAGGCTTGATTGCATCCATTACCTGTTTAATATAAGTGATGCAATTGGCAATGTTGAAGGACTTCCAACACTCCATCACATTAAGATTGGGATCAGCATCTTATAGCGTTACAAATCCGTGAGAACGTAAGCCTCGTGTATGTGGCCTTGAAACAGCGAATCACGCCTTGGTTGAGAGGTTTGAGGTGGTATGGGGGCGGGGGGGAAAGATGACTTTAACGTCGTTGTACACAAACTGGAGTGCCACAGGGTGGCCAGGAGCATTGTCTATGATCAGCAACATTTTAAAGTCAAGTCCTTTCACTTCAAGGTACCACTTGACCTCCGGAATGAAACACTTGTGGAACCAATCCAGAAATAATGCTGCCATCACCCAAGCCTTTTTGTTTGATTGCCAGAACACAGGCAAGAGATTTTTGTTCTTGCATTTTAGGGCACAGGGATTTGCAGCCCTGTAGAGCAAGCCCAGTTTTATGAAATGCCCAGCCGCATTGCCACAAAACACAGTCACAGTGTCTTTAGCTGCTTTGAAGCCAGGGGCTTGTCTTTCTGATTTCAAAGTATAAGTGTGGTTGGGCATTTTTTTTCCAGAAGAGCCCAGTCTTGTCAGCATTAAAAACTTGTTCTGGAAGATAGCCCTTCTATGATTTTCTTTAATTGTTTGGGATAGGCTTTTGCTGCCTCTTCATTGGCAGATGTAGCTTCACCAGTAGTCTGCACGTTTCTGAAGTTGAAGTGGTTCCTAAAACTGTTAAGTCAACCTTGGCTGCCTTTGAATTCCTTCTCATCAGAAGGCTGTCCCTCTTCGGTGGGAGGTTTGAACAGCGCATAGAGGCTAAGAACCTTTTCTCACAACATGTTGCCATCGATAGGCACATGTTTACGGTTCATGTCTTCCAGCCCTAAGTTTAATGCCTTTTCAGTCTTCACTAAAGTTTTATCACACACCTGGCTCGTCACCTTAGTAGTTATTGGAGCACCACGGCTTGACGAATTTCTCTTTCTCAAATCTTGATGGCAAAATACTAGATTTGTTGCGGCCACGTTTACGCACCACACTGGAGACCGACATACCGTCTCTCAATAAGTCCAACACAGCCAGTTTTTCCTGCAGCATTGGAACAGATTGCTCTTTCTTCAGTTGAGCACCAGATGAAGTAGTTAGCTTGCGTTTAGAGGCCATGTTGTATGAAAAATATGTATCTTTAAACACTAGAATCACACTCAACGCGGCAAGATGCTTCACACTATGAGAGGCATATGGGAACTGAGACCGACTGAGGGAAAAGCAGATTCATGTCTCCCATCTCACGCTCACTCTGGGGCATATGCTTATTGAGTGGAATGGTGGGCAGAATCTCCCGCACTATTTACAGGTATCTTGTTGTTTTGGTTTGGTTTTTTTGCCGAGCACATATAGTTGAATTCATGTAAGTTAAATGCACATATGATGCGACTCATCTGTACCTCATCTCTCATTCACAGTCAAATACAATGCCATTTTTCCTAATAGCGCTCATCCCCCCAGAGATGTAGGAAGAGCACTCGGGAATAATTCATAAGATCAGATTTATTCTGTCAGCATTTATCAGTAGTTCCTTGGGCGTATTTTAAGATTGCTGATCCTCAAAAGTAATGATTTAACATGCACAGTGCCTGGCTGGCTTTTTTAAGATATGACTTGGGCTTTAAGCTTCATAAAAAAAATGTATTAGTCCATTAAAAGATAAAGATATTCTAGAAACTAACAGTATTTCAAAGAACAGCTAGTAAGAAATACCTAAGTCAGTTAAACTTTCAAGAGTCAGATGAATAAAATAAATAAAATAAATAAATAACAGAAGTTAAGGTGCCATATTCTGCAAGGTCTTAAGTATCCTCAATTCCGTTTAAATCAAGGGTGCTCATCACACTGCAGGATAAGGACCTTATTTTAGGTCTAAAAAGGAATAAAGTTTTATCATCTTATTTCCCCTTGATGGGAACAAAGAAAATGATGATTCAATGAAGTTTCATTGGGAATAAGATTCCCTATTTTGGTGTTTAATGCATTTTTGTTAACAAAAGATTGTTTATATGCAGACTTCACTAAAATAAGCCTGTACAAGGTGGATTAAAAGAAACAATTGGAGGGGGAAGAATTACAAACAGGTTTATTTTTTTTTTTTAAAAAAAAAACCTATTTAAAATTAAATTTGAAATTGACAACCTATCTTAAAGCTTAATCTATTACAATCATTTTAATTAAAAGTAAGCACTAGGTGTTTGCTGCTAAGCTGCAAAGAAAGTAAAACCACAAAGCACCTGGAACTAGTTTGTTGAAGTGCTAAGTCAGTTTTTGACATCAGTAGCCCTTTCTGCAGGTGCAAAGAGAAGAATATTTTGTTCATTTCAGTTCAATAACTAGTTCATTCAAAAGTTAAAAAGCCAGTTGAGAGCTGAAAAGCGGAACAGCTTGTTTTCCTCTTCCAATCTATGAATAAGAACTACGTGTGAGGATGAGATCTTCTAGATCTAAAATTCTGTAGCGCACAGTGACCAGAAATAATCAGTTCAATTCACTAACTACAGATAATACTTCCTTTGTTTAATAAATCAGTTAGTTTCAAATGCAAAACATGTTTTGATAAACTTTGTAATTTTTCCCTTATGTTTCAAACTCATTTAAGGTAGTTTTATTTCATAACAACAAAAATTAAAATGCAGTTTTTGTGCATTTTAAATTTAATTTTAACTTGCATCCAAAAAGCATGGCATTAATTACAAGTTTAAAAAAAAACACACACAATCATTCACCATTTTTAGCATAAGGTAAAAATTAAGAATCTAAATATATGTAAGCTATGTCACTGCTTAAATAAATGTGTAAATATATAATGTATCCTCCTGGTTAGCAAAAATAAATAAAATAAATAAATAAATTACCAAATTTGCTGTAAAGACTACATACATTTAATTGCAAATGACATGTCTAAATAGTTACCAACCAAAGAGAAGTTATTTTCTTTAGGAAAACAATTTTAAAAGCACAAATGCAAAACATGATTAAAATCAATTTAAATAATTTTTATTTAAATCAACCCACCCTAGTCCTTTTTATATTCCTTGTGCATTTTAAATAATAAAGTTACTAGCTTCAAGTAGCATATCAAATATGGAATAAACAAATAGCCATATATAATGTACATAACATATAAAAGGTTACAAAATAAAGTGCACTGAGTATACTCTACAGTCAGGAATGCCTATGACATCTGCTCCATATGTGGACTTGGGCAAGTCATTTCAGCTCAAACTTTTTAAAGGTGCTCCACTTGACACCCCTATAGGGTGATCAGGTGTCCCGATCTTATAGGGACAGTCCTGATTTTTGGGTCTTTTTCTTATATAGGCTCCTATTACCCCCCATCCCCTGTTCCGATTTTTCACATTTGCTGTCTGGTCACCCGACACCCCTATGGTCTCATTTTAAAAAGGTGCTACATAGCAGCTCCAAGTAACAAAAGCTGCAGGTGCTTACCACCTCTGACAATCAGGCCCTCAGTCATCTCAAGTTGGGCACCGAAGACTAGTGGATACCTCTTGAAAAGTTGGGCCTTTGCCTCTGTGGGCCCAATTCTGATCTGACTTATATAGCTTGATGTCAACAGAAGTGAAAAATCAGGAGTGAGATTAAAATCAGGCCCACTATTCCTCGATCTATAAAGCAGGGACAGCGGTCCCAACAGCAACATCCTGCCACCGATTCACATGACAGCCTTCCAGATAAGTCAATGGCACAGCTGTAAGGATTAGTTAATGTTTATACAGCACTCTAAAAAATAAATAAAAATAAATAAAAATCCGTCTGCACACATTTTTATGATTGAGTTTACTATCAGTCTTAGCAGGTCAAATTTTATATGTATGTATATACATACACACACACTTGCTGAAATGTATGCTGCATCAGCGAGTGCTATGCAATCATGTAATGAAAGAAACCATCATAAAATTCACACACAAGGGAATAAGGATGTTAGCTTTGAATGGCTTTCCTGAATGTTGTAGGTCTGTTACAACTTTGAACGCTGCAAGAGTGTACATTTTCTGCAATGAACTGACCACTCATCCCACCATATAAGAGATCATGGTTTTTCTGCTCCCTCCAGTCTGCTACACTCTTCACTATTTTGCATTAAGTGCACTGGGTTTTGGATGGGAGAGGCAGCAAGGCAGGGAAATAGAGGTTGACAACCAAACTTTTGTATTCCTTTAAACCTGCAGGCTGCTCTCCTATTGGTTGAACATTAACGTATTTTAACAAGAAGCCAAATTTAAAACCAGGAACAGAGCTTTTAAGGAACATAAGTGCATTCAAAGAGAGTGTGATTGGAACACTCTCTCACTCCTCCAGCTGAAACGGAAATCTAATAGTGTTTTGCTGCACATACATCCTAGAGAAAATTGAATAATGTATGTTCATATACCGTGTGTGTGTGTATTCTTCACACACACCCACACACACACCCTCCCTTTCTCCTCTTTTTCATTTTTTCCTCTAAGGTTACAAATCTGAATAATTCATTTTGTTCTTATCCAACTCTTTCCTCTGCCCACTGAACTACATTTTTAAGATCCAGAGAGAGAGACTTTTACCCACTGAATCTATATTTAGAATCATACTCCTGACAACAAGATCATGTCCTTAACTTTTAAATTGTTTCCCCCATTCCATTTCAGGTACTCTATATACTGACTTTGGAAACCCATGAGCACCCTCACGTGGTCAAATGTAGCTATAAGCAATAAAACTTTTCTTGCTTGGTTAAAAATGGACACATTCTGCATTAGCAAAGGTTTTATTCATTTAAAGTTTTCACCCCCAAAATCATAAAGAACACCAGGCCCAAAATATTATTACTACCAGTCCGTTCAATAACAACTCCTTCCCTGCCTTTTGTTCAGTTTCAATTCAATGAGACCTTATTGGTATGAAAAGCATTGCAAGCATTGCAAGCATTGCCAAAGTAAATGCAAGAGGAAGACCCTCAGGTATGTTCATAAGTAGGTAAGATCCATTCAGGATAGGACTACACACAGAGTTTGGGGATTTATCTCGTGTCCATTTGGTATTACTATCCATTCCCAATCTGGTAACAGGCTGCTATGTCATTTAATGCCATTTCTACTATCTCTCCTTTCTCCAACCATCAGACACAGTTGTTCCTCAGTCTAATATAAGAATTTCCTGTATCTGACGACCCCAACCTTTGCATGTTTTTCTCTTTTCAAGCCTTAAACTTTTCAGATCAGGGATTAGATCATCCCCTGTATTTGTGCACAGCCTAAAACATCAGGATGCTACCTATACATAAATACCAACTTTTTAAACTTGATTAAAAATAAGAGTCAAACTTCTATTTTTACGTTGAGGGCATTTCACAGTAGTAACAGAGTTGATGCACAATGATGGGCACTGGAGGTTCAACACAAATCTCCCTCCTCAAGTAGGGTTCCGTTGCAGTACTTCTGATTTAGCACAAAATGCCACTACATGGAAGGTCTGCAGCTGCATTTCTTCCTTGCAGTTTTACAAACAGTAAACTCCAAGTATATTTTAAAAATTGTACAAGACATACAAAAGAACATCTGTTTCCCCAGAGTTCCCTGCCTTGGCTTTCGGTCACTGCACAACCCCTTTGTTTATCTCTCCTTCTTCTAGGGAGGTGAAGCGAATACATTATTTGATTGCCTACATATCAATGCTGGGTAATGAACATGAGGAATTGGAAATACTTACGTCTCAGAAAAATTACTACAAAGATGGCATTTACTGGATCCTGGAGCCTTGTTAGAGAATGTTAGTTACTGGCTACATCCTCATTAGGAAGGACAAAAAGGTCAGCAGGGAAGAGGGGTTGGTCTCTATATCAAAGATACCATTACTTGTTTAAGTGATAGCTTTATTGTCAGAATATACTAAGTTTTGTGAGGCATCTGATTTAGCACAGTACCAACCCAACATTCTGATTTAAAAAAATAATAAACTAACACTGAAGATAATTTAGCATTGGAACAGATTACTGGGGAAGCAGCAGACTCTCCATCACTTGGCCCTTTTAAAATCAAGAATGGATGTGTTTCTGAAAGAGGATGATTATACTCTAGCTGATCTACAAATTATTGAGCTCATTGCAGGAATTAATAGGTTAAACCCTACAGCCTTGACACTATGCAAGAAGTCAGACAAGATAATAATGATGGTCTCTTCCAACCTTTTAGAAAGGGGGTTATTAAGCTTAAATGAACTCAACCATACATAATTAGCCTCTAGTAGGGAATTAAGCCCCAAAAGTTCAGGCTGTTCATTGGCTCAGCAGTCTCTTAGGGACATCACTGGAGAGGCATGCAGCAGGGCTCTTGGGGTAACCACTAAGGAGAAGAAAAACTTCTATGCCTAGTTACATCCACCCTACACGAAAAATCTCAGGAAACACCGTTTCAGTAGAGTTCCCTTTAAAGTGCCCACCATTTTTTATTTTATTTAACTCCACGTACACACTGGAACTAAACAAGCTGCTTTTTGGGATGGGGAAAAAAAGCAGGGCTCCCAACCCCATTTCTCATAGGTTGTGGCATATACGTAAAGCTGGCCAGTATTAATTTTTAGAATCCTTGCAGGCCGCCACCTTCTCCACTCGAAGTGCCAGAGTAGAGAATCAGCCTTGACAGTGCTCTTCCAGGACTGCCTGACAGAACAGCAGTGGGTGAGGGGGAGCAATTCATCAAATGAAGGTGACTCCATAGGCATTGCAGACTCCAGAAGGATGCTGAGCTGCTTATCCTTCGGACCAAACTGGTGTCTGGGTTAGTTGCATGGGTGAGAAAAACCTTCTTATCAAACCCAACTCCAAAAAGCCCACAACAAATATATTCCCACTCCCAGCATTGCCAGCTCTTGCAATTTCTTTGCAAGTCATGTGACTTTGGCCCGGGCTTGTGCCATTATCACAATGACAGAAGAAACTCAGCCCTCTCTCAAATTTCAGCCATGCCTGTGGGAACCCCTTCTGATTGGCTGCCTTCCCCAATTGTGCATCTCCTGGGAAGAGCAGCCAATCAGAGCTGCTACAGGAAGCCGACAGAGCTCTCTCCCCTCCCTTCAGGAGCAGAGGCTGGGGAAGAGGGAAGAGCAGACATCGTTCTCACAGGAAGGAGCAGAAATAGCCCAGCAACTCCACACCCTCCTCCTCATTCCCCTCCCCACTGTGAAAAATGGGTCAGTCAGCTCTCTGCTCCTCCCCACTTCCCCCAACCCTGGGAAGGGAGAAGAGAGGATCCCGCTGCTGCTGCCCCCGCCCCCTCCCCAGGAGTTGCAGAAGAAGCAGAGGCAGGGAGAGGAACAGGATGAGCAGATGTTGGGGCTGGAAAGGCAGATATGGGATTGGGGCACACATAGTTAATTAGAGCCTTTGTGTTTGGGGAGACGCTCAGCACCATCAGCCAGCCAGCCACAGCTCCTGCAGGGAGGTTAAAATCACCTTACTCTAAGAACTTGGGTGTGTCAGCAACACTACTTGTCACAGACACTGCGGGTGAACAGGAGGCGTTCAAAAAACAAAACAAAAAAACCCAGACAGACCAAGAGATACAATGAGATTTATTTAATTACTTGATTTTGGGGCCAAATCCATTATTTTGGAGGATCTAGTTCATGAGTTTTGAACGTTGGTGGCTGACAACACTCCCCTCCCCTCACAAAAGGAATGACCTGGCAGCCACAGTTCCCACCTTCCTGTGGCCCATTTAGAAGGGAGATGAGCTTCCCAGTCTTGATCCAAAACCCTTTGAAGCCAACAGAAACCTCTCTCTCTCAACATCAATGGGCTCTGGATCAGGGTTAAAAACCTAAATATGGGAGGCCAACTCTCCTCATCCTTCTATTGCTTAAACCAGAGGTCTTCCCACCGCCCTCTACATTTAAAAAAAAAAAAAAAGAACAAAATGGCCGCAGACGGAAAGATATTCTCTCTGTGTAAGTAGGGGCTGATCCAAGTATTGCAAACTGAACTACCAAGCCAGGCTTCAAGGATCACAATCATAGAATATCAGGGTTGGAAGGGACCTCAGGAAGTCATCTAGTCTAACTCCCCATTATCATGACCAAGATTTTCTCTACTGTCCTTATCTAAAAGAAATCTCAAAGAGAAAACACTTAAGTATATACCCTAAATATAAGAATTAAGCACATACAGTGAAATTAATAATTTTCTTCTCATAACTTCTATAGTCCAAGATATGCTTGTATAAAGGCATGCCATCATTATACTGAATAATTCCTCTAGATTTCTAAAAGAGAGCTCACATGAACAGACGCACACAAAA
The DNA here is from genome assembly GCF_009764565.3 of Dermochelys coriacea. NCBI lineage: Eukaryota > Metazoa > Chordata > Testudines > Dermochelyidae > Dermochelys > Dermochelys coriacea. Next base: position 106,404,574 of record NC_050069.1, read on the forward strand.
AGACTTCCTATTAAAGCAGAATTAAATCTATAGAACTAAAGAAGGATCTATACTAAAAAGTTTTTTGAAGTTTTTAAAACTGTTAAGAAATGGAATCTAAAAAACAGATAAATGGACCCAAATCCATTTTGTTTACAAATACTGGGGAGGTGGTGGTGGTCAAGGATTTTAATATCATTATCTTTATGATGTTATTTCTTTTACAACAAAACTAGTCACTTTCTCTCTGGATGTGTAACTGGAAAAATTCTCTGTTTAGCTTTCAAGATTCTTAAGCAAATTCCACCTTTTTTCTTAAAATATTTAGTTTAACACAGTCCTATTTGTAGTGATATTAATCAAATCTATTTAGAGTAACCTGAACAGCAAGGAGGGTGGGCGGGGGTGGAAATCACATTAGATGACCCAGTTACAGCTACTTTCTGGAAAGCAGATGATTTATCAGTGGTTCCCACTGCTTCATATGTGGCAACAGGGCTATGAACAGATGACCAAAGAGCGCCTCATTTTAATAAGGATATACTTCTACAAGCTCGAAATGCTGTCACTCCGTTCTTCATCTTCAATTTGCTTTTCAGGGACATCACAAAAAGAATAAGACAGTAATAAATGCAGGAGAGGCTCTTACACAGAACTACAACTTTAATACAACAGGACAAGCTGGAAGATATGCCAGTTATCAGACAAGGGGAAAAAACGAATAGTTAATTGCATACGTTAGGAGATCCTGCACCACTGAAAGCTACCACTTCAACCAAAGCAGATCTGGATCCCTTGGACTTCTAACTTTATATTAGGAAAATAACCTTAATAAAAAAAACCTAATGATACACATACATGCTATGGTAATGCATACAAAAAATTAAAAAAAAAATCAGTCTAAAGGAGGACATCGTAATTTTGGAGAAGTGCAGAGTTGGCAGAAGGGATGTAAAGCCCCTCTTGCCCAGATGCAGTTCCTAGGGTCAGTGCTAAGTGGTAGCAGCCAAACCAAGCAACAGCCACAATTTTTTAGATAAACAAGCACACACATAGCAGTGATGCACAGAGATCTGTAATTGTCTCTTTTTCACTAAACTCCCCAGACAGACAAACAAAACAAAATCAAAGAAGAAGCCATATGATTGGCTGATGGAAAGTTTGGCTCTGCCCTGTCTTCAACTCTAATCAGTATGGTAAAGGACCAAACAGAGGAGCACACTGTGTATATATCTGCTTATCCATTATATTATTTATATAGCACCCACATATGTTCATGGTGCTTTCCTATATATTTGTCAACACAAGCTCATACCCCAGAGATAGACCCAACACACTCCAAATTCCACAGAGAAGCACTAGAGAGCTAATCAAATAAGGCTCAGATGCCATAACATGATGTAACTTATTAGCATCTGAGTTAGGAGTTCTAATGCTTGCTTACTCATTTCATTTACCACTAGGTTATTGGTCTTCTAACTGGAGGAAAGAAATGAACAGGACAACGGTTGGAGAGTGAGTTACCTCAGTTGTCATATTATAATCACCACTGCATGTAGTGTAGCAGCAGTTCACACTTAGTATCCATGGGTCAACTAGCTAATCAAACCGTCACTGGTTTTTCCCATTTGTTTTTACACAAGAACCTCCTAAAATGAATTTGTTTACACAGACATATTCTGGTTTCGCATATACAACTTTTTTAAAAACTACAGTTTTCCATATTATTGTACTGATGTATAATTAATCTACATTGTTTTTGGCCACCTACTATATCATTTGGACTCTATCGTCCTCTGGACCAGAAGAAAACAGACTTCAAGCAAGTACTCTCACACTGCTTAGTAGCACGACAGATACCAAGACAACTTCATTTCAAGATTTAAAATAAAAATTTTGTAAACAAGAAAGGAAACCCTTGTGATTTCTTTCAGCAGCGTCCTTCAAATTTGTTTAAATATTTACTTGAAAATTATAAAATCCGGCTAATCACATGCATATGCATTGGAAGTTACACACTGCACTACTGAGAATACCACAGAGCTATAAAAATATCTTCAAAGATCTAATCACCTTGATCCAGTGTCTTGTATGTCCTGTCCCCCCAAAATATCCAGATCTCATTTCAAGGGCTCAAAATGTAGGCAAGAACTTGAATCTCAGTACAGGAGAGAACAAAACATCCACATTTATTCTAAAGCATTTCAGCAAGTGACAAACTGACTGGCTGAAGAAAAAGCCTTGGCTTTCTTACTGAGCAAGCAGTACCGAAGTAGTACTTTAATTTAGCTCTCATGCTAATCTTCAGATACACCAACAGGCAATGTGTAAAACTAGAGCCACTGTTTTGTTTGTTTTAAATAAAGTTTCTTCAGAACTGTTGCTACTTAGATCTTCCTTTTCCTGGAACTACTGGGAATAATTTTGTTTCTATATGAAAACAGGAAGCTACATACCGTAGGGCAGATCCAAAGCTGGTGTAAATTGTCATAACTGTTGAAGTCAATGGAGCTATGACACCAGCTGAGGATCTGCCCCTTAGTATAACAGAATCTAGGTGGTCAGCTTTCAGAGACAAGTGTCTGATAAAAGCTTTTGCAGTTAATGTGTGTGTGGAGGAACAGTAGCATTAAGTGGTTTGCTGGAATACTGACAATAAATATGCCTAAAGAGAGACACCAGTGGGTATAGCAAAGGCTCAGTTTCTGATTCAAAGGTGGTGACAGAGGACAGCTTCAGTATCAGCATTTATCTACCAAGTCCCCCAAAGATCTATTGGTATAGTACAGTGATCAATATTTTCCACTTTAACACTCTAATCATCCTGCAATTAAACAACTTCCATGGCTAACTGAACTTAAGTTAAAATGAATACAATATACTGTATGCTTACCATGCTTTTACAAAAGAGATGTGATGACTTCCAAAGCCTAGTTTCAGAGTAGCAGCCATGTTAGATGCATCCAATGAAGTGAGCTGTAGCTCACGAAAGCTTATGCTCAAATAAATTTGTTAGTCTCTAAGGTGTCCCAAAGCCTAGAAACACTAAATAGTTTTTAGGGAACTGAAACTTGAAGTGAGAGGCAGGAAGCCCAGTTGTAATAACTTTTTTGAAAAAATGGTCTGCTAAATTCATTGAGAGGTGTAAAGGAATTCACAAACCTCCGAGACAAAAAACCAAAGACCTCCTTACATACATTCCCATGGCTCTGGACAAACAAAGCACTGCTATAAAGACATAAGCAGGTCATAATTCAATTAAACAAATCCTGTGTAAACCAAAATATGACTAGTGTCACTATAGCCCAATAAAGCAGTGTTTCTCCCATGCAAACCTTCTGAATCTAGTAGATTATATACATGCAATCTCTCTCACACACACACACACACACACACACACACACACGCGCACACCCCTCTACCTCAGAACTATTTTAAACAGATTTACACTAATTAAAAATATCCAGTTTAAAGAAACAGAAATATACAAAACGAAAAGGAAAGAAGTACTTGTACTATAAAAAGGAAGGATTCTGGGTGGACTTCTCCTGAAGGTCGAAACAGCAGGCTGGACTTCTACATAGAGTGCTTCCGCTGACGTGCACGGGCTGAAATTGTGGAAAAGCAGCATCACTTGCCCCATAACCTCAGCTGTGCAGAGCACAATGCCATCCACAGCCTCAGAAACAACTCTGACATCATAATCAAAAAGGCTGACAAAGGAGGTGCTGTCATCATCATGAATAGGTCGGAATATGAACAAGAGGCTACTAGGCAGCTCTCCAACACCACTTTCTACAAGCCATTATCCTCTGATCCCACTGAGGGTTACCAAAAAAAACTACAGCATTTGCTCAAGAAACTCCATGAAAAAGCACAAGAACAAATCCGCACAGACACATCCCTGGAACCCCGACCTGGGGTATTCTATCTGCTACCCAAGACCCATAAACCTGGAAATCCTGGACGCCCCATCATCTCAGGCATTGGCACCCTGACAGCACGATTTTCTGGCTATGTGGACTCCCTCCTCAGGCCCTACGTTACCAGCACTCCCAGCTATCTTCGAGACACCACTGACTTCCTGAGGAAACTACAATCCATCGGTGATCTTCCTAAAAACACCATTCTAGCCACCTCTACACCAACATTCCACACAAAGATGGACTACAAGCCGTCAGGAACAGTATCCCCGATAATGTCACGGCAAACCTGGTGGCTGAACTTTGTGACTTTGTCCTCACCCATAACTATTTCACATTTGGGGACAATGTATACCTTCAAATCAGCGGCACTGCGATGGGTACTCGCATGGCCCCACAGTATGCCAACATTTTTATGGCTGACTTAGAACAACGCTTCCTTGGCTCTCGTCCCCTAATTCCCCTACTCTACTTGCGCTACATTGATGACATCTTCATCATCTGGACCCATGGAAAAGAAGCCCTTGAGGAATTTCACCATGATTTCAACAATTTCCATCCCACCATCAACCTCAGCCTGGACCAGTCCACACAAGAGATTCACTTCCTGGACACTACGGTGCTAACAAGCGATGGTCACATAAACACCACCCTACACCGGAAACCTACTGACCATTATTCCTACCTACATGCCTCTAGCTTTCACCCAGATCACACCACACGATCCATTGTCTACAGCCAAGCTCTACTATATAACCGCATTTGCTCCAACCCCTCAGACAGAGACAAACACCTACAAGATCTCTATCATGCATTCTTACAACTACAGTACCCACCTGCTGAAGTGAAGAAACAGATTGACAGAGTCAGACGAGTACCCAGAAGTTACCTACTACAGGACAGGCCAAAAAAGAAAATAACAGAACGCCACTAGCCATCACCTTCAGCCCCCAACTAAAACCTCTCCAACGCATCATCAAGGACCTACAACCTATCCTGAAGGACGACCCATCACTCTCACAGATCTTGGGAGACAGGCCAGTCCTTGCTTACAGACAGCCTCCCAACCTGAAGCAAATACTCACCAGCAACCACACACTACACAACAGAACCACTAACCCAGGAACCTATCCTTGCAACAAAGCCCATTGCCAACTCTGTCCACATATCTATTCAGGGGACACCATCATAGGGCCTAATCATATCAGCCACACTATCGGAGGCACGTTCACTTGCGCATCTACCAATGTGATATATGCCATCATGTGCCAGCAATGCCCCTCTGCCATGTACATTGGTCAAACTGGACAGTCTCTACGTAAAAGAATAAATGGACACAAATCAGACGTCAAGAATTATAACATTCAAAAACCAGTTGGAGAACACTTCAATCTCTCTGGTCACTCGATTACAGACCTAAGAGTGGCTATCCTTCAACAAAAAAGCTTCAAAAACAGACTCCAGCGAGAGACTGCTGAATTGGAATTAATTTGCAAACTGGATACAATTAACTTAGGCTTGAATAGACACTGGGAGTGGATGAGTCATTACACAAAATAAAACTATTTCCCCATGTTATTTCTCCCCCCCACCCCACCCCCACTGTTCCTCAGATGTTCTTGTTAACTGCTGGAAATGGCCCACCTTGCTTGTCACCATGAAAGGTTCCTCCTTCCCCCCACTCCTGCTGGTGATGGCTCATCTTAAGTGATCACTCTCCTTACAGTGCGTATGATAAAACCCATTGTTTCAAGTTCTCTGTGTGTGTATATAAATCTCCCCACTGTATTTTCCACCGAATGCATCCGATGAAGTGAGCTGTAGCTCACGAAAGCTTATGCTCAAATAAATTTGTTAGTCTCTAAGGTGCCACAAGTATTCCTTTTCTTTTTGCAAATACAGACTAATACGGCTGCTACTCTGAAACCTAGAAATATACAAAGAATAGGTACCCAAAACCCAATCATTAAACTTTTTACATTCCTGAAAACGTGTTTTTCCTGTTTCATCAAAATGCAGTCTGACTACTTCTTTTGATCTGTCCTATTTTCCTAAGCAAGTTGAAGTTCATTTCAGAAACTGCTCATTACAGATATCAAGGGACACAACTTTAAGTTTCAGCAGATTTTCATACAGACATTCAGGTCCCATTGTTTACTGAAAACCAGGTGACTGTATTTAGAAATTTGTAATCTGTTAAAAGACTTAAGTAAAATGTAGCAACTAAATCATTTCTCTATTTTCTTATGGTTCCCTGAAGCACTCCGAATAAGCCATCCTTCAACAAGTAAACAGATTGCATTTTTTAGCTATGATACCATAAATAATAAAGCTTTCATGAATAAAGAAGACAAGAATGTAAGCATGTTAAAAATGGGGTAAGATTCAAGTTTACATTCTATAGGTAAGTCTATTTTGACATAAGCCAGTGAGAATGACTGCAAACTAAACAGTAAAACAAATATTATTTGATGCAAAGTCCAGAAAAATGTTTTTTTTGAAAGAGGTACAATAGGAAAAGGTGCTTTGCAAATTACTGGCATTAAACCAATATGCACTTTTGGAATGTTATGAAATATTTTTTTTTTCCAATCGGAAAAATCCTGAAGAGGACAATTGCATTTCTTGAATACATGCGCCATTAAAGATCAACTGATACACAGGACTGATCCAATGGCCTAAGGAAAGTGCTCTGCATTGCACCACCATATAGAAATGTTTCTGACTTTGTCAGGGTTTGTCTACATACAAGCCACACACCAATTTGATTACATTTACAAACAAACAGATTCAGTAATAATGATTCAAAACCCAGTGTAGGTACTCTTATTCTGGAACAAGAAGGCCCTATGTTGACTTCCTTTAAACTGATTTCTTACCAACTTAACCAAAATTGAAATAGGGTCCTCTTGCTCCAAAATAAGAGCATCTACATGGGAAGATTGCACCAAACTAAATAGGTTTAACAAACAACTTACGTTAAATTGTGCAACTTTTGTGTTTAGAGATATCTGAGACCTTCTATAAAGTGGTATCTAAACTCCTTAAACTAAGGTAACCTGGCTAAGATACTGCCATGGTATCTGAATCTTCAGACTTCTAAGAGCTGGAAATGACACAAAGGCAGGGTGCACATCATATTTCTCAATCTCTCTGTCAAAATCTTAGAATGGATTCCAAAAACATGAATCCAGATGGTGACGGGGGGCCTTCAAAGTGTGTATGGGGCTATAAATCCCTCCCCTCTCCCAATAACAATACAGAGGATGCCCTGTTGAAAATGAGGGATGGGACAGGAAAGCTTCATAAATAAAATGTTTTTGTAAGCCATTTTCATTTTGCTGAACTTGAGAGGCTAAAAGGAAATCCTTATTTGCTGTGTTGCAAAATGAGCAGCTAACATTTCTCCTGGCTGAAAGCTGCTCCCATATTTTTTTTTTATAGCTTGCTTCACACAGTCTCACCTTTCTGGGGGAATGTGTGGGAAATAGAAAGAAGAAAAGTTCCTATTTTGGTGAGGTGAGGAGAAGACCCCCACGTAGGTCATGCTGGTTAATAATTTCTATTATATAAATACTGTTTTGTTTCTCTAACGGGGCAGGAAAAAGATCAAAATACAATTGAGAAGAACGATGGGATGAAATGGCAATTCAATTAGCTCCAGACAAAAAAAAAAAAATGGTTTCTGGAACAGAACTGAAAGCATCTTTTCCTCTGAGAAAGTTAAAACAGCAAAACAGTTAGATGTTAGTATCTGAAGAAAAAGATGCATAAACATTCTCTGTAGAAATGGCCATCATGCAATCATTTCTAAAATGACAAAAAAGCAAATACACAAAACAAAACGTAGCAAAGAATGAATTATGTTTCAGATGGCAACCTCATGCAGCGTGGGTTTGTACAGTACATACCCAGATAGGATCTCTTGGGAGGTGCTTTGATTTCTTCATCTTTACTATCTGCAGCTACATAAGAAAAATAAATTGAGAAAAGAGGACGAAAAGACAAAACAGACTAATTTGAGTCAATCTCTCTGTCAGTAGATGGCCTTTTAGTTTGTTTTATTTTAAGCTTAGTTAGTACATATCTTGCTGATTAAAAAAAAAACATGCGAAAAGTTTTATAGTTTCCATGCTGTCTACAGGATTTTTCCCCAAGATTTTAGGGAGGGATAAAGGGGAAGGAAATCACTGACTGGCCTCACTGTGAGAAATAACAGCAATTTAAAATAAAACAATAAAGGGGAGGAGAGAATAGAGACAGTGTAACATGTAGCCCTCTTCAAAGCAACGTACGAATATTTATAAACATTTCAGTGAGAAAAGCTTAAATGGCTTATTTTTATTCCTGTGCCTGAGTTAAATGTGAAGATGGAGGAGGCTTTCAGGAAAGAATGATATAGGAGCAAAGAAAGAAATCAAACAGGATAGGGCTGCCTCACGTTCTGGAGGAAACCCTTTTCTACAACGCTTCCAACTGGTTTAACTGTTTAGCTACAGGTTTGGCCACTCGCATTAAGAGAGACAGAGACCAAATCACCACTTCAAGCGTTCCATATGCTGAACCATTTAATTTGATCCAAACCTTCCTCTGTAAGCCTGAATTCCATTTGAAAAGCACATACTACCCAAGACTGTTGCCAGTGCTCCTAATAAAGCTCTTCAAGGGAACACAGTGTTAAAGAAAGGGACATGCTGTAAAAAGAAGTTAAGATAGCATCAGTTTGAGGGAAGACAGGGTCCAAAATTAAATGACAGTAAGAAATAAACTTAAACAATCATAGAGCCCCCATGCTTCTTGGCCCGTAAGCACTACAGGAATACAAATCACTACAAAGCAAGGGTGGCTTTAGGGTTAGGCAAAATACACTTAAGGCATCACACCAACAGAATAGACCATCCCCATGACAAACTCCCCACTGGTTGTAAGCAAAGTTAGAATATTTAGGGGTGTCTGGCAGTTACCCACACACCAGGGCAAAGGTTCTTGGGGCATAATCAAGATTTGGGGTGAGGGGGTAGAGGAGGAAACAAATCTCTGCATTACATTGGCCCTCACTGTATCTAGGATGGTTCTCCTACCCTGCCAAGATTTTCAAAAAGTGACTGGTAATTTTAGCTGCCTCTACCTTTGGGTACCCAGCTTGAGCCATTTTAACAGGAACATGATTTTCAGAGGGTGGTTGCTTGGATATTGTCTGACCATCAGGCCCAACTTGGATGCCCCAGAATTGACGTACTCAAAATCCACAGTCACTTTTCAACATCTTGGCCTTCCAGCATAGTTGCACTGTGGTATACAACAGGACTCTCACCGCTAAGCAGGTTTATACAAGGAGAGAGATTAACAAATAAATCCAACCTTGAGCCATTCTGTACTGAAGGAGACATCTATACAGTACACTGCTGCTGCAGACATCAATTTAAACTCAGCTGAGGAGGGCTACTGTTACCACTACAATGGTGTCAGGATATCCACAAATAAAAAGTCATGATATGATCAAATGGAATTAAAAAGAAAAGAAAAGAAAAGAAAAGAAAAGAAAAGAAAAGAAAAGAAAAGAAAAGAAAAAAAGGACTTGCTGGCACTATCTAGGGTCTGCCTCATCCTAACACTAGGTGTCACAGCACAGTTTGCTCATGTTCTTCGATTGGAGAGAGAATTATCCTATTACTGAGGATTTAAAACAAAAAAGTGTTTTTTGAAGCCTAGATTTTTAGCAAGTGTTTGATTGTTTTAGGCTGTAATCTCCTCTTGGTTAATGCCTGTAAATAAAAGATAACAAAATGTATGCATGAGAAAACAAATCTTTTCTAAAAAAGAAAAGGAGTACTTGTGGAAATCTTTTCTAGAAGCTCGTGGGGGGGGGGGGAAGGGGGAGGAATCATTTCCTGGTGGTGGTGATGGTTGTGGGGTTTGTTTTTTTAAAGTGGAGAAAAGAAGTCTCCCTAATACCCGGCCAGGGCAGAGACTCTCCAAGGAAACAGTCAAGCCAGTCCAAGGGGAGTGAACTTTTAAAGTTGCAACAGATTCCCACATAAATGGAAGTGCCAGAACTGTACACTATTCACATTAAATGGCTTTGTGGATACACTGTTAACTAAACACTAAAATGACAGGTTTCAGAGTAGCAGCCGTGTTAGTCTGTATTCGCAAAAAGAAAAGGAGTACTTGTGGCACCTTAGAGACTAACAAATTTATTAGAGCATAAGCTTTCGTGAGCTACAGCTCACTTCATCGGATGCATTTGGTGGAAAAAACAGAGGAGAGATTTATATACACACACTCAGAGAACATGAAACAATGGGTTTATCATACACACTGTAAGGAGAGTGCTCACTTAAGATAAGCCATCACCAGCAGCAGGGGGGGGGAAAGGAGGAAAACCTTTCATGGTGACAAGCAAGGTAGGCTAATTCGAGCAGTTAACAAGAATATCAGAGGAACAGTGGGGGGTGGGGTGGGCGGGAGAAATACCATGGGGAAATAGTTTTACTTTGTGTAATGACTCATCCATTCCTGGACGCCCCATCATCTCAGGCATTGGCACCCTGACAGCAGGATTGTCTGGCTATGTAGACTCCCTCCTCAGGCCCTTCGTTACCAGCACTCCCAGCTATCTTCGAGACACCACTGACTTCCTGAGGAAACTACAGTCCATTGGTGATCTTCCTAAAAACACCATCCTAGCCACTATGGATGTAGAAGCCCTCTACACCAACATTCCACACAAAGATGGACTACAAGCCGTCAGGAACAGGATCCCCGATACCGTCACGGCTAACCTGGTGGCTGAACTTTGTGACTTTGTCCTCACCCATAACTATTTCACATTTGGGGACAATGTATACCTTCAAATCAGCGGCACTGCGATGGGTACCCGTATGGCCCCACAGTATGCCAACATTTTTATGGCTGACTTAGAACAACGCTTCCTCAGCTCTCGTCCCCTAATGCCCCTACTCTACTTGCGCTACATTGATGACATCTTCATCATCTGGACCCATGAAAAAGAAGCTCTTGAGGAATTCCACCATGATTTCAACAATTTCCATCCCACCATCAACCTTAGCCTGGATCAGTCCACACAAGAGATCCACTTCCTGGACACTACGGTGCTAATAAGCGATGGTCACATAAACACCACCCTATATCGGAAACCTACTGACCGCTATTCCTACCTACATGCCTCTAGCTTTCATCCAGATCATACCACTCGATCCATTGTCTACAGCCAAGCTCTACGATATAAACGCATTTGCTCCAACCCCTCAGACAGAGACAAACACCTACAAGATCTCTATCATGCATTCTTACAACTACAATACCCACCTGCTGAAGTGAAGAAACAGATTGACAGAGCCAGAAGAGTACCCAGAAGTCACCTACTACAGGACAGGCCCAACAAAGAAAATAACAGAACGCCACCAGCCATCACCTTCAGCCCCCAACTAAAACCTCTCCAACGCATCATCAAGGACCTACAACCTATCCTGAAGGACGACCCATCACTCTCACAGATCTTGGGAGACAGGCCAGTCCTTGCTTACAGACAAGCCCCGATCTGAAGCAAATACTCACCAGCAACCACACACCACACAACAGAACCACTAACCCAGGAACCTATCCTTGCAACAAAGCCCGTTGCCAACTCTGTCCACATATCTATTCAGGGGATACCATCATAGGGCCTAATCTCATCAGCCACACTATCAGAGGCTCGTTCAACTGCGCATCTACCAATATGATATATGCCATCAGGTGCCAGCAATGCCCCTCTGCCATGTACATTGGCCAAACTGGACAGTCTCTACGTAAAAGAATGAATGGGCACAAATCAGACGTCAAGAATTATAACATTCAAAAACCAGTTGGAGAACACTTCAATCTCTTCGGTCACCCGATTACAGACCTGAGAGTGGCTATCCTTCAACAAAAAAGCTTCAAAAACAGACTCCAACGAGAGACTGCTGAATTGGAATTAATTTGCAAACTGGATACAATTAACTTAGGCTTGAATAGAGACTGGGAATGGATGAGTCATTACACAAAGTAAAACTATTTCCCCATGGTATTTCTCCCCCCCACCCCACCCCCCACTGTTCCTCTGATATTCTTGTTAACTGCTGGAATTAGCCTACCTTGCTTGTCACCATGAAAAGTTTTCCTCCTTTCCCCCCCCTGCTGCTGGTGATGGCTTATCTTAAGTGAGCACTCTCCTTACAGTGTGTATGATAAACCCATTGTTTCATGTTCTCTGTGTGTGTATATAAATCTCTTCTCTGTTTTTTCCACCAAATGCATCCAATGAAGTGAGCTGTAGCTCACAAAAGCTTATGCTCTAATAAATTTGTTAGTCTGTAAGGTGCCACAAGTACTCCTTTTCTTTTTGTAAACACTAAAATGTACTTCAAGACAGAGGACTTAGCACAACTTGCTTGAGCTCACAAAAGCTGTCCTCTGGATTAGGAGAGAGACCTTGTTATTGCTTTGGAAGCTAAGAAAAAGATTGGCTTCCTCGTGAACTAGTTATTTAGCAGGGATTATTTGGCGGAATAGGAAAAAAAAACATGCTACTCCTGGACTCATTGGACAAATGTGCACCAGAATTATTAGAAAGAAATATAAGGCCTCCGGAAAAGTGAAGACAGAGCCAGGACAGGCTCACTTTTTAATCTGAATTATGTTGTAGAGGTATTAGGAAAGAGGCTGGAAGAAGGAATGGGTAGAAAGATTTAAATACAAAAACAGTGATATTGATCTTATTATTCGGATACTGCAATCCATAACCTAGCGCCTTCCATCCAGGGATCTCAAAAGCATCAAACTGAAATTTAGCTTCCCACCATCTGCGTGAGATATGGAGAAAACTAGGTACAGAGAAAACTCAGGATCAGATGGGAAAACCACGGGAGAGTCAGGTTTAGGAACGCAGGTCATCGGATTCCCAGCTCCTGTGCTTCACCCACAAGATCATTCTTCCTCTCCTGAACTATGTATGTATGTCCAGAATGGTAAATAGCACAAACATTAGTTTCAAGACAGTACATTACTTCTGACAGTGAATCACAAGATCCTCAGCATTAATACTTTTTCAACTTGTACATCTTTCTTATATGAAAATATCACTGGTTTAACCTTCCCATCACTTAGAAGTTAATCACATGTATAAAAGCCAGGAGAGACATTTAGTTGCACTGTGCGGTTCTAATAACAAAAGTTTGCATAAAGTACAGTAGCTTCCTGCTGCAAAGAAAAGAGGGAAGGCCCAAAACAACAGGCAAAATTGTGCTTTTTGGTGACTATATGGAAAACTGGCTCTTGGGAAATGATATGGCATGACACACTGAGTATGCTCTGCAAGTTACCTTACAGGCTGGTGAAGAACCTAATTCTTTCACTAGGTGACAGAATGCCAGTCATTAAATCAAAAAAAGATTGTGGCTGAAGTTGAATTGGATATGCATCCCCCAACATGTATTGAGGCAGCCTGCTAGAGAAGGAGGGAGGGGGAAGAGGACAATCTGGCTTGAAGACTCAGCCCCTTAGCCTCACAAAGGGCAATCTGAAGAAGAAGCCCTCTGCTCTCAACCAACAGGTATCTAGAGGCAAAGAGCTGGCTGTTCCCCTCCCAATACGTCCAGTTTTTAAATCTCTGCTAAATGAGGCCAGATCTAAAGTCATTCGTTTTCCCAGCCTGTGATAAATCTTGCAGACAATGCAGCCTCAGACTGTAGAGGAGAAAAATGGATGGGTTAGAGTATTGAGAGTTGCAGATGAGCGAACGTTCTTCATGATCTCACTTTACCTGGGCAGCTTCACAGCACACTCCACAGAAACCACTGAGTGGGAATGGGAATAGGTTTGCAGAGCAGGCCTATCTTTCTATTAAATAAATAACCCTGCTGCAGAGCCAGCACCATAGCTCTGTAGGACTCCCTCTGCCTGGAAAGGCTGCAGCTATTTGGAGCTGGATCAAGCCCTCAGTTTTTAGGGTAAGAGAAGGAAGAAAACAGATCGAGAGAGCAAATTATATGTCCATATTGGCAAGACAACTGAAAAGAAGCCAACAGTTTAATAGCCCAGCAGCAGCAGGAACAGGAGATACATAAAACAGGGAACGTACAAGTCAAACAACAAAACCAGAGGTCGGCAATTGTTACATTTCCAAACTGGAAGAGAGTTGCCATAAAGTTAAGTCTTTTTTAACAAAATGATTTGAGTTTGTCTACATGGTGGGATATAATGCACTCTATGGGGATGTTATTTCTGAAGCGCACCAACATGCTGTACATTATTTGGTCCTCTAAGACCCTGCTGGCGCACACTGAAGGCTCCCTAGTGCGCTTTACCGTAGTACAATTTCAAACAATATTACATTAAAGCGCACCAGCAGGGTCTACACAGACTAATTCATGCACAGCATGTTAAAGCACATAAAGCACATTACCCCTTTGTGTGGTCAAGCCCTTAGATCAGCGATACTCAGACTGAGGCTCAGGAGTGGCTCTTTAATGTCTCTCTTGTGGCTCTTTGCAGCACATGATATTAAAACATTGATTTAATTATTAACTAATTTAAGTTATCAACCACTCAGGATGCTTTTACTATGTTATTAACCAACTGTAGAATACTTTTTCAGTCGTTTTGCTATAAGAATAAATATTAATAATAAATAATACTTAGAGAGAGAAAATGAAACAATGAATTCATACTACTATGGCTCTTTTGGGTAACACTGATCGCTAAAATGGCTCCTGAACCGCAGAGGTCTGAGTATCACTGCCTTAGATTAACAACAAATGATATTCTGGCCCAGACTGGAAATTTCCACACACAAAAAAAAAGTACTGCAAGACCATAGGAAGTGTTGTACAATACGTACACTTCGATAAGCCTGTAATAGTGACACACCATTATGACAGCAAATGTGGTAACAAGAAATAAAATATTTTATGTGCAAACAAGACACAGCATTGGCAATAGTAAGGTATGGCTTCTGACACTGGCCAGTGACAAGTGCTTCTGTAATATAGAGACTTGGCAGAAAAGCACAGTAAAAACTCTTGTTCTAATTCAGCCCTAGATCTTAGCATCATCAAGGCTGACAGAGTAGCATGACTTCCACTACTTTCTAGGGTTTGACATAAAATATTAAAGAGAACTCTTATTTTCTAGACTGAACTAAGACCCATTTTAAAAATACTCATATGGAAGGAAATAATGTTAAACAGGCCATTCAGAAAGTGCTGAGTTGGATCTCCAAGAGACAATGGCTTGCACCACATACAAAAAAATTTCACTCAACCCAATGACAGTACAAGACATTTTTAGAAATTAATATAGGAAGACTTCACTCTGCAAAATTACTGTTACCAACCTGAAAAGGAGCGACGTTTTACGTTCAGTTCATTTGACACACGTACTTCAGTGCATAGTTTCAGCATCAGTAACATAGTAATGATCATGATAATGCTTTGCCACAGAAGAGGGGACTCAAAATGCCTTCCAAACCTAAAAAGTAAGAGAATAATATATAAACATCTCAAGATGATGATCTTTATACCCAATTACCTTCAATCCTATTTAGGTGTTTGACGATTGTATCCTTAACAATCACCATAACTGACAAATTTGCAATGCTGCAGAGAAGAATTAAACTAACAGAGATCTAGCTGCATGTAACCCAACCATATTCCACTTGCACTTGTAGCCATAGGCGCCGACTCTGTGGGTGCTCTGGGGCTGGATCACCCATGAAAAAAAAAATTTTTTATGAAAAAAAAAAAAAATAGTGGGTGCTCAGCACTCACCAGCCACGGCTGTTGGGCAGCAGCACTGCCCATCAGCAGTCTGGTGACCCCCCAACGAGCTAATTAGAGGCACCACCAAACCACTGTTTGCCAGCTGGGGGAGGGGCTTATGGGAGGGTGGAGAGCAGTGGGCGGGGGCACAGCGGGCATGGATCACTCCTGGGGAAAACTAGAAGTTGGTGCCTATGCTTGTAGCAATGCCCCTGGATCGGACACCTGGGAACTCTGGATCTAAAAGCATGAGTTTCTGTTGCCTCAGCTAAAGGACCAGGCCCATTAGCTTGAATGAAGAGGCAGACTTGCAAACCTGGTCTAGCCACTAGAAGGGGATAAAGAACTACATTGCATTACATGAGACATACATTTCTTTCCTCTATTAAGTGAGGACACTGTTAAGTAAAGAACTCCTGCACTATATACTATGTTCCCTAAATATAATTTTAAAATACATTAAATCATAAGCCCATACCATCCCATTCCCCCAAAAAAACAACTACCAATCTATGACGTTTAATCCAACAGTGCCCCAACAAACCTACAAACACCCACTCTTACTGCACTCCCACCACTCCAGAAGTCTGGGAGAAGAGAGAGACATCACTTTTGGAGCATACTGCAATCTGATTTGGGCTAATTTGGACCACGCTTAGGGAAATGAACTCCAAAGTTTCAGGAAACAAACAGCTACTTGATTGTTCAGAGATGTTGAAACTGAAAGGAAAATGTTTTCTCCCCTGCCTCCCCCAATTTAATTTGTGTTTGCTTACTGATGCTGTCTGGTGGGAATTACTGAGCTCTCCTACATGTAATGCGGGAAGAGGAACTTGGATAGCAGTCAATACTTAATGAAGGGTCCATCTTCCATGATTGTTTTCTATGATAGAATCTAATGCAAGACTCTTCAGTGAGGACTGGCTGCTATCCAAGTTCCTCTTCCTGCATTACACGTAGGAGAGCTCAGTATAATACCCAACAGACATCACCAATAAGCAAACAAAAGTAGGGTTTTTATTTTTTGTGAAAAGGGAAGGAAGAGAGGAAAAGCCTTTCACATACAGATCTGGTGCAAAATATATTAGATTTATTGTAGAAAGGCTCTAGGCACATGATTGTGACCTCTCTCTCAGCTCAGACAACCTTGCTAGGGTGTATGCCTCAGAAATTCTTATTGCTTCTAGGAAGCAATTTGGGGAATTAAACAGTGTGCTTTCACTCGCTCTTTAATTCTGTGCCACATTTCCTATCTACCGCTCCAAATACACCCACAGAACAGTCACCCAGGCCACTGCCTCATCACCCCACAAACACTGTGCTGCCATCAGCTAAGAAGACAGGAGACAACACTTACAGGAATAGGGTGACTATTTGTTTAATTAATGTTTTACAAAGCTCTGGAAAATGTAAAGTATAGTATGTATAATGAGCCATTAGTATGTATGAGAGTACGGTGCAAGGTCTCCTGTACACCAGGGCGCAAGAGTCTGGATATAATTCTTTAACTTGGGTTTCTTTCAAGATAGAGCTCTGAGCTAGTCAACGAGACACTCAGACAGTACCAAGCATATTTGCCAGTAAGCCCTTGCATTGTATGAATGCTGAAGGAGTTCTTTACTTCCCCTAGGGTCTTTAGGGAGACTCGCGTTTGTTGTTATGGATCAAATCGGCCCCCATGCTGGTGATGCCCAGTAGTGGGAAGAAACTGGAAAGTCCTTGATTCTGGACTCGGGGAGTTTTCTTGGAACTTTTCCTTTTATGGGTGGCCAGGTTTGTCCCCAATGGAACAGACCATCCCCAGGGAACTGGCCGAGGGGGGGCCCCTAGCTGCCGAGTGCCACAGAGCTGGGGCCATCCATTATGAAACCGCAAGCCTTCACGATGTCTCCTTGGACACCACTGGCCTATGGCTCTTGTGTACATGGCTGCAACAAGGGGACTAATACCCTGGGGAGAGAGGAAGGGTGACACTGCAGTAAGCCATACCATGGTAGGGTCAGCACTAACAAATCTGGAGGGTTGCTGAAGGGTGGGGAGATGATGCAGCCAAGTGTACAAACTCCCCTCTCATCTGCAGAGAACTCAGGTCAGGTTTCCATTGAGTCAGGAAGAAAGAGGATGGAGTGGAGCAAAGTAGAGTTGCCATTACTCCCCAGTCTGTGCCCATGCTCCTTGCCAGGGCAAACTCAGCAAATGCTGCTGAATCTGCAGTTTCAGGGGAACCTGATATATCAAGTCCACTAGGGACAGTTTGCATTGCACTGACCATGACCCAGAGCTCCATGGGTGTAGTGAGAGGAGCATCACACACAGCTCTGTGGCAAAAGCTGGATTCCCAAGGGTCCTCAAGTTATTTATCCTGCTAACATGGCCATGATACATAGAAGAAGTGGGGAACATGTGTCGTAAGACAATGTCTCTATTAGGGGTGGAGCTAGAGGCTAGCAGATAAACACACACGTTCTGGATACATTACTGAGCCAAATCCATGCTGGCATGACAGAGGAGCTTGGGAGTGTTGCACAGGAGATCTCGGACCTGACAACCAAGGAGCCCATATTAATTGTTTTGCTGGAGGCTTCAAAACTGAGGAACTACTCCAGTTCACTGCTTTCATCCAGGAAAGAGAGGAGAGAATCTGTCCCATTGTTAGCAACTATTACCAAAAGTCCTCTACTGAGGTGTATGAAATACTGTACTTATCTCCATTACAAGTCCATTTTTATAAGAGCTAATTTAGTACTACACTGGCAGCACTGGTGCTGAAGTTTATTTATTCACAGGATAGGGACAGCATGGACAGTATTGGTATTAGTTTCTGCCACACTAATGTTCTTCCAGCCTGATCCAGAGGGAGCCCGTAGAGTCTCTACTGGCTTATTCACTCCTTAGTACATTTGTTGAGAGTGCTGCCAACAATATCAACTGTTAGGCAGATATCTGCCTACTACAAACAGAAACAAGCTAATTGCCTCAGGCTACCAGCTGTGAGCTATAAAACAATTTACAACCATCATAAGCTAGTGGCACATTAGAACTAGTAATCAGATCAGAGATGGAAATCTACATTATCAACTCTTTGAGTCATCTAGCACTTTAGATATAAGATGAAAGAAAAAAAAATTAAAAAAAAAAAAAAAACACTACCCAAGAGAGTTCACCTGGGACTGAACATACATGGCAAAAAGAAAAGGAGTACTTGGGGCACCTTAGAGACTAACAAATTTATTAGAGCATAAGCTTTCGTGAGCTACAGCTCACTTCATCGGATGCATCCGGTGTAGCTGTAGCTCACGAAAGCTTATGCTCTAATAAATTTGTTAGTCTCTAAGGTGCCCCAAGTACTCCTTTTCTTTTTGCGAATACAGACTAACACGGCTGCTACTCTGAAACCTGTCATTATACATAGCAAGGTTTCCATAGTCACTTCGAACAACATATGAGAATTTAACAAACTCCAGCAAACACAGGACAAAAGTAGCACTACATAAACTTTCACTCTGCCTAGCCAACGCACTTCAAATGAAATTCTTCTAGATACTGTGTTCTATTCTAAACAACTTGAAAGGAAATTGGGGGGGAGGGATAGCACAGTGGTTTGAGCATTGACCTGCTAAAACCAGGGTTGTGAGTTCAATCCTTGAGGGGGCCATTTAGGGATCTGGGGCAAAAATTGGGGATTGGTCCTGCTCTGAGCAGGGGGTTGGACTAGATGACCACCTGAGGTCCCTTCCAACCCTGATATTCTATGATTCTATGAAATAGCTTCTATTTTGGTCAACATAATGGACATTAACATGGGGAAAGCTTGATGTACACTCCAGTTTATATTTGAAATTATGGTTCAGGAGCCAGCCTGGCAAAAGCATCACACCAGGACATGGGGGATCCAAATTTAAGATTCTCTTACCTCTCCATTCCCAAATGGGCTAGGGAGATGACAGGGACTGGAAGTAGAGAAGAGCCTCGTGTTGCTGTGCAAGGAGTATTCTAGATGTTTTAGAAGAAGCATTCAACCCTTCCCTCCCCACCTGCCAAAGGTGGTGAATATTTTTGCTAAAGCAGGGCTTGAGGGTGGGAACTGTAAAGAAGCAGTTCATAAAAGTAGGAGGGATCCTTAGGGTACTAACTGAGGCTCAGGGAAAGTGGAATACAGGATTGAAGCAGGGTTTTTTTTTATTGTTCTTTCTTTCCAAGTTTCTAGCTGATAACTATTATATAGCTAAACAACTGTGACATTTGCAGTATTTGGGGTGTCCAATGTCAGACCTCAAAGTAGTTTCCCTGTCTACTTATATATTTTAAACTATCACAGTAAAGAGTTCTGGTTTTTTGAACATATACAACTTTCTTTAAATACCAGTAATATTTTTCTGTTTAAAATAATCTTAACTGTTAGTGTTCACAAAACTGAGAGGCTGAACTGGGCTAGAGCCAGACAGACTAGTCACCATGAGTTTGTCTGAATAACTCTACCAACGCACCTCCATTTGTTATTCCAGTCCTGGGCCTACCTTGACAGAAACCGCAGATTGTGTGCAGACAAGCCACACTGTCTAGCAGTTTCGTGATCTAAAAAGCAAGAAGTTGGCAGAGACTAACCTTAACTTCACTAGCAGCCAAGCTGGGTTTGAATGCAAGTCTTTGGATATGAAAGCTTAATACGCTAACCTATACAGTATTTAAAGCCCAGGTCAAGATCCTCTGCGGTTTCTTAAGAGATTCTAAAGCAGGGTGGAAGCTGTGTTACAGGCTGACACTGTGTAACCCAAACTATCAGGCTCATGGGTGACAGCATGATGCAGCAGCCCAATGGTAGTCAGCAGGAAGCATAAAAGAGAAAACAAACTATTTCAGAATATGATCTGCCTGCTAAGAACTGCTTCTCAGTATGTGAGCTCCCCGGATTTTGTGTGGCACAGAACATATATTTTAAAATAATATATTAAAACCTACATTTATATTTTATTCTTCCTGTACAAAATAAAGTTTGCTGAAAAATGCTAGTGACTGAAGAGAGGAAGTCATGTGTGCATTTCTGTTTCAGTAACAATTTACTATGGGAAAGCTGCTATATGCACTGCACTCTCCTACCATGGCATTCTCTCTACTAGGGGGCTCCTTTGCTGGTCAGTAGTATCTTCTCACCTTCACTTTACAGTAGTGACCAGCAATTATTTTTAATCAGTAAAGCCAAAATAAAGTCTAAGAAGCAGAAGTTTCTCCCATCCCTCAAACAGTCCTGACAGTAGATGCCCCTAGATCACTCACTATCAGAGCTGAGGACTAGTCAGTGTGGAGAAAGGTCAGATGTAACTGCAGCTGCCTACCTTTCCTCTTCACACTGTGCAGACTAGACTGTAAATTCTTTGGGGGCAGAGACCATCTTTTTTCAATCTGTGTTTGTACAGTACCTAGCACAACCAGGGTACTGGTCAATGACTGGGATTGCCAGGCACAACTGCAATACTATTTATACACACACACACACACTTTTTTTTTCTCTCTCTCTCTATCCCTATCCTAGGCAGCAGTGAACCCAAGATCTTGTTAGAGACTTGTTTGAGCCAGGGCTTGTTGTTCTGATTCAAATAAATGAGGTCAAGTGGAATACACTTGCTCAAAAAGTAATCTGAAAGCTGAGGTCTGCACTGAACTTTTTCAAAATAGTTTCAGATATTCAAAACTGGAAGGGTCCCTTAAATCAGTCTCAGCAGCTTTAATTAAGGTGAACATATTGCTGGAGAACTCCTCCAGGGATTGAAGTTTTTTCGCACTGCTGAGTGGCTTCAGGACAGTGACCCACTAAAACTATATCCCAGAACTTTTAGGGGGGAAAAATGTGGTGCAACTTGTGATTCCCAATATTGTCTCTTTTTTCCCTTTACTACCCCATGTGCCTGTATCCACCTCTTGTCTTGTGTCATATATTTAGACTGTAAGCTCCTGGGGGCAGAAACCATCTTTTTGATTTGGGTTTGTAGAATGCAGTCCTGGCCTATGACAAGGGCTTCTCCATATTATGATAATACAAATAAATATTCAAATTGACAGGAAACTTTATCCCTAAACCCATCTAGAGGCATCCAAGATATTGCATAATCAAAACCCTCTGAAAGTCAGGAGGAATCTTTCCATTTACTTCAGTAGGCCTTGGATCAGGGGTATAATCCTCAGCTGGTGTAAACTGTCAGAACTCCACTGAAGCAAACAGAGCTGTGACAATTTACACCAGTCAAGGATCTGCCACCGGGACTTTAATACACACCCAGGCAGTAAACTGACTGCAGCTGCATGCTCAGTGTTTCTTTGGCTGACAAAGAACAAATATGGGAAGTTAAGATAAAGTAAAATGGTCTTTTATTCAGGAGCCTTCATTCACATGTTCTGTTCCCCCCCCCCCCAACAGATATCTTGGGCACTTCAGCTCAGGAAAACCAGCCTTGGCCTATCAACCATTTCTATTTTTTAAATTAGTGGAGCAAAGGCTACAGTGCTTTATCCTGCAATTACAAAAAAAAATTAAAAAAGAAAATTACAGGTAACCTTATATGGCAGTTAGTACATCTCAATTTGATGAGACAAAGGACTGCACCACAACTCAAAAGACTCCAGCCTGCTAAGCATAGCAGGAAGCAGGACTACTGTTGGCTCACCTTACTTATTAAGATATAACTAGAACGCCTACCATCTACTTCAGAGAAAGCTTTTCAAATTTCCTTTCCTTGGCATAGGCCACATATTTGTTCTGCTAATATTAACAAACCCTGAAGTTATTTCAGTCTGTGGAACATTTTGTACACCCAACTCAGGATACCCCATTATGATCTTTACAACAAGTTACCATGTTTTCTAGTGAGCAGTGTTGAATGAAGCTCCTTCTCCCCACTCTTTCCCCTACACACTGTGGTCCCTCCACAGAAATAATTGGTTATTTCTTTTCCTGTTTCAGAGTAGCAGCCGTGTTAATCTGTATTTGCAAAAAGAAAAGGAGGACTTGCGGCACCTTAGAGACTAACAAATTTATTTGAGCATAAGCTTTCGTGAGCTACAGCCAAGGATCTGCAACATCGTTGCATCCGATGAAGTGAGCTGTAGCTCACGAAAGCTTATGCTCAAATAAATTTGTTAGTCTCTAAGGTGCCACAAGTCCTCCTTTTCTTTTCCTGTGTATCTGACTGACCCTGCTAGGTGAGAAGCATCCTCAGCATCAAACCAAAGGTGAGCATATAGAAATCTTTTCCCATAATGTCACACAGGATTTTACTTGTCTACCCGTCACAGCCTAACTCAGAGACAAGAAGGGGATGCCTTGGCTTACTAATGAGAATGCTAATGAAGAAGAGAATTTTTTAGAATGCAGAGGTTTTTTCATAAATTGCTAGTAACTGTCATGCACATTCACAACACTACGTTTTATCCATTCATGCTCACAGATATTTTCATCAGCAGCACACTCATGGACCCCAAAAAGTTGAGTCACATGAATCACGTCATATGTCAGCTACTCCCAATGGGCGGAGGTTGCTCATCACATCTGAAGATGAAAGTTCCAGAGTCGGTCTAAAATGTTGCAGTCAAAGGTTTTTTTTAAGATGACTATTTAAAAAGGGTCAAAGACTTAATATGTAATTTCTAAGAATCAACATATTGGGTCAGATGCTTGTGTGACAAATAGGGGAAATGTCTGTACTATCCTTTATGAAAACTGTGTAGGACTGTTTCCTAGAGCAATTGTGTATTGCTGCCTGCTTGCACGCCTAGAGATAAGTCAAAGGAGACTGCAAAGGGCTGCTAAATAACCATAAAACAGTGATTTAGATAAGTCAGTCTCAGGTACTCGGCTTCAGAGGAGCCACAACAAAGCTGGCTCCATCTAGGCTAGAATGTGGTACCCTCCCAGAGGCTATGCTTGGGATCAAAGGAGAGCTAAAACCTCAAAGACCCTAGAAAAGCCAGGGGGCGATTAGGTGAGCTGGGAGACACTGACAGGTTGGGATAGAGAGACACAAAAAGTATGGGTTACAGCCCCCCCCCCCCCCGAGTGTCAACCATGTCCTTGTTTGAGAGTGGGTGAATTGCAGAAATCCACCCCAAGTGAGGTAAAGGCGTGAGGCCTGCCACCTGTAGGAGCTGCATTCATGAGACCCAAAGAAGGGACAGTGACGCAGCTAGTCCATAACCATTACAGCTTGCACATCTAAACGCCTAGTGATTTTAATAAGAGTTGTACATATACCAGGAAAGCAGAATCAGGCCTACTATTGTCTATAATAATACAGATTTATTATTTCTTGTGTACAAGTCTTCTCACACTGCCTTTCAGCAAAGTCCTGGGGCAGAAACAAACCTGCTGCTTGAACAGAACTGTGCTGAAAACTCTGGAAAAAAAGTTAAAATTATTTTTAAATTTTTCTTTTGAAGTGAGTTAAGAGGCATTTTTAGCAAGGGAAACAATGCTGAAGAGACAAAGTTAAGGAAATCACACTACTGTCATTGCGTGAAGACGCAAGTTCTCAGTCTTTGATAATGCCTAAATGAAGAATTAGAGGAAAGAGGGCAAGAGGAAAGCAAAAATTGAGTCCTTTAACTTCAAAAATAAAAAAAGCCATCTCCTCCTTCACTGGCAGTAGAATAACTGGAAGGGAAATCTTGAAAAGTAGTAGTATCTAATAGAGGCAGGATCATGATTCTTGCCCTTAGTGCTAGTACTAATTTCTGAGTTAGTATCACAGTCCTGCCATGCCAGCTTTAGCTGTAGAAACACTTAACAGTAGATTTCATGGAGATTAGTGAGTATTTGCAGATTGGAGGGCAAGGGGAAGATCACACTCCTCCTGTTTTAAAACTAGTTGATTTTTTTAAATTAAAAAAGAGGGGCAGATTCCGGGAGTGGGTTATGGAGGAGGTACAGTGGGCACAGTGCATGGGAATGCGTGGTTTCATGCAGTAGCAGGGGAGACAATTTTGGAGGTTGTGGGGGAAAGAAAAGAACCAGGAGTCAGGCACGAGTGTGTGTGTGTTGGAAACAGGCACACTACACTAGCACTGAATCCTATTATCATGATAGAATCATGAGCAGAAAATAAATGAGATTTGTTCTGGAAAAAAGCAAGCTAGTTACGTGGGGATACACATATTGAACGTGAGGGTAAATCTAAAAGGCCTTACTGAAAGGTGAGGACAAAGTTAGATAGCAGTATGCACTGTGATATAGATACAAAAAAGGCCAGTGCAATTTATGAGAACGTGCTCAGAGGCAATACATCACAAAAAAGTGCACTAAGAGTGCATCTCTCTGGTGCACCTGTAATAGTGTGTTCAATTCCAGGAATAAAAGTTCCAGAAAGATATTGACAAACTCAAGGGAGTTCAGAGAAGAACAACAAAAGTGATCAGGGGACTAGAGGAAATTGCTTGAAAGGAAAGATAATTAAATACGTATAGCAATGTTTGGAGCTAGGGGAAAAACATGATTAGACCCTTCAAATATTTCTAGATCTATGTCTATATATCTAGAGAGATGGAGAGAGAGAGCGCAATGTAGACTTAGACAAAAAGGAGGAGGAATTAGCATAGTACATCAGTGTAGAACCAGGAGTAGTGGAGGGATCAGGGGAAAACAATTTAGGAAAGAATTTAGGCTTAGTGCCAAGAAAACCAGCTTGACAGAGGCATGTAACAGGCTGTAGAACAGTCTACAAAGTGGGGTGGAAGTCTCATCCCATGGTGCTTTTACAAATAGAATGGACAAAAACACTAGATGAATTGTAGGGAACAGCCCTGTCTTGGCAGGAGGATGGACCAAATGATCCAACAGGCCTTTTTTTTACCATGAATCATAGAAGATTAGGGTTGGAAGAGATGTCAGGAGGTCATCTAGTCCTACCCCCTGCTCAAAGCAGGACCACCTCTTATCATTATCATGAACTCTTATCATTATCTATATACACCTTTAGAGTAATCATAAATTTTCAAGTGTCTATACCCAATCATATTTTGTTTCAAGTACTGATCTTGCCCCAGCTGGTCATAAAAAGTGATATCAGCAGTAGGATTACAATGAAAGAATTACTATGCTTAACAACAGGTTTCAGAGTAGCAGCTGTGTTAGTCTGTATTCGCAAAAAGAAAAGGAGTACTTGTGGCACTTTAGAGACTAACAAATTTATTAGAGCATAAGCTTTCGTGAGCATCCAATGAAGTGAGCTGTAGCTCACGAAAGCTTATGCTCTAATAAATTTGTTAGTCTCTAAGGTGCCACAAGTACTCCTTTTCTTTATGCTTAACAACAACAACAAGAGAGAGAATGAATTACTGGCTGCTCTCTGACATGATTAAGACAAGAGTACCTTTAAAAACTGAATCTTGCTTTGTGCATTAATCACTCATATGAATCAGAACTGTATTCACCCAAAGAAGCACTTTCTTTGCATTTCACTGTACATTCTGCTATACCATGGATGCCATAACCTTTTCACCGTGTGAGGTATCCTCTTAAGACCATACTATTTTAGTATGATGGTAGTTGCTTTATAGAGAACAGTATATGGGTCTTTTCATCTCTAAATTGTATTTCAGTGGAACTACTGCCACAGCAAGTGAGGGTGGAAAAAATCAGAACCTAAAGGTTTTGCAAGGTCAAACCTGTGGTATTTACCCAGTGCGGGTGGCTATATTACATACTTTGAACTTTTATTTCTAGGTCACACCAACTTGATAACTGTGATAGCATTCTGGGTCTGCACTTTGGACTCAATTGAAGCAATTTACAACAATGCAGGGACTTTCAAGATCAGAACACAGAGAGTGACACAAAGCTAGAATCCATCAGAGAAATTGTTAGAATATGTAACTACTCAAAACAACAATAGCATGAAAGGACATCATTTGCTCGAAACAAATATTTTTTTTTTAAAAAAGTGTTTCCTTTCTCATTTTACAAATAACTCTAAGATGTTTAAAAATTTTAAACTTATTTCAATTTAAAAATTTGGTGGGTTTTTTTCTTTATTTATGCTATTTACATATCTCTTAGCATGAGCACTTAAAATAGACTAAAAATTAGGGATTCTCATTTTTTCCTCAGGATTACAGGCCTCCTCTTAATAAAGCAATTGCACAGCATCTCTCTGTTAATGATAAATACTTAAATATACATAGTACTTACAGGTTTCAGAGTAGTAGCCGTGTTAGTCTGTATTTGCAAAAAGAAAAGAAGTACTTGTGGCACCTTAGAGACTAACAAATTTATTTGAGCATAAGCTTTCGTGAGCTACAGCTCACTTCATCGGATGCAAGTGAGCTGTAGCTCACGAAAGCTTATGCTCAAATAAATTTGTTAGTTCACTATTCTCTGTAAGTATTATGGAAAGAAAAGGAGTACTTGTGGCACCTTAGAGACTATCTTTATTGTCACAAGTATTTTCACATGTTTGAAAAAAAAAAAAAAAATACTGTCTGCTTTGGCTTTTCACGTCTCATTTCCTCCCCATCACTCACAGTTCTGTTTACTCTGTTTCCCTTGCACATTAGTTTCTTTCTTTCCCCATTCTCCACTACCACATGAGCCTCCTTTCTTCCACATGCTCTTTCCCTTCTTTCCATTCCTCTCTAAGTACAATTCCAATTCCACAGGCAGTTCTGATACTACAGATGACTTCCCTATATCTCATTGCTACCTCTGGTCCCAGAGAACAACCCGTTTCTTCTACTCATATGCAGCAGACGACTTGTAGTTCTTCTTATTTGAGTCCAGGCTGGTCTTTGCAGTTAAGATCCTGGGGATCTTTATAAGCAACTGGAAACAGGTAGGAGGAGCCAGCACGTGATCCGTCAGCTCGCCGCATACCACCAGCATTGCTCCATTAGTCAAACTGTTCTCAGAATAGTTTCCAGTATTCTTATTGTTATTTCCTAATCAATTGCACTTTTACATTCTTGTACATTCCTAATGCTGAAGTGGCCAAGTTAAAAACAAATATTCCTCTCCAGTTTTGTAACATTTATTTCTACATGGTGGGAACACACACGAGACAGGTCTATTGGTTGATAAACACAAAACCTAGATTTCCGAACAAAATTTGCTTTTAAATGTTCTTTGCATACAAGGTTTTAAAAATATGTAATTGTTTTGAAAGGAGGACCTTCTTTCAATGCTTCTTGTCAGGCTGCTTTTTAAAGAGTGGATCTTTAAATTTTGGTTTCAGAGTAGCAGCCATGTTAGTCTGTATTTGCAAAAAAGAAAAAGGAGTATTTGTGGCACCTTAGAGACTAACAAATTTATTTGAGCATAAGCTTACATAGCTCACGAAAGCTTATGCTCAAATAAATTTGTTAGTCTCTAAGGTGCCACAAGTACTCCTTTTCTTTCTTTCTTTATATTTTGGGCTCTGATCCTGCAAGGAACTCCATGGGTAGACCCCCACAGCAGTCAATGAGGGCAGGGGGTCTGCCTGTGCAGAGTTGTACTGACTGCAATGGAGACCTACCTGCATGGAGCACCTTGTAGGGTAGTGATGAAAGAAAGGAAGAGATATTTCTGAACTACTTTAGGTGTGGGCTTGTTGTTAGCATCCACTGTTAGCTTAAGAGTTTTGTAATGCAGCTTATTAACATTGATAACTATGTCAGGAAGACACAAGAGATAAACGAATTTGGTACATAAGCTCTAAGTTGATGCAGATGAACCCACTTGCACCAAGACTGAATTCTGCTTCACATCTTTAAAGGGTGGGTCTCACCAAATATTACATCCCCAGAGACCTCACTTCTTTGAAATCATTTAGAGAGAAAAAGAACAAACACACACTGTAAGAGAATAAAAAATTAATTACCAACTTACCAAAAGAGTATTCTCAAAATATTTGCTACTAATAATACTAGACACACGTAGGTTGAAAAGCCCTCTGCATTCTGTGTCCTTTTGATGTCTCTGTACTGGGGGATGTATGGCACCACACCTCCAAATACCATTGCACCAGCTGCACCCCAGGAAACCAGCTGGTGCATTGGAACCACCAGCCACTCCAAGCCATCTGCCTCCATGCCAGGCAAAACAAAGCCGTGCAGCACCAGGGCAACCACTGACAAGGGAGTCCCTTTCACTGTTTCTTCAGACTTAGTTGATTTTAATCAGACACAGTCCTCCTGGTGCAATGTGTTGCCATGCTTCCGTCATCCCTTGCACAGATGTAACCTTTATAAAAAAAAAAAAAAAAAAAAAAAAAGCAAGTTGGAGGGAAATGTAAATATATCATCTGACAACAGGAATACAAGCCCCACACGCCTATCATCAGGTCAGAGCCACAGCCTCCGGTGTCACAAGTTAGCCCGGGATAGCGAAAGTGGTAAAACATATGGAGTTGTATGGTCCATAACTGGAACTACCAGGTGCTACAATAACACAGCTTGTGTCCAACCTCATCGGATCGCCAATATTAATATGAAACATCTCCTGCTGTTTACTTCATTTTTTTGTACAAAATTAGTGCCAATGGCATAGCTATAATAGTGCAAATGGTGCACTTGCACAAGGGACCATGAAGCTATCGGGGACCAAGCACATGAGCCACCAGGTAGGGCAATCAGGGAAATGGGGGACAGAGGGGAGGTAAAAGAACCTGGTGGGGGAATTGGATCTAGGCTGTGGGAGTTGAGGGCAAGACTGAAGGAGGAGGATTGGGGAGAGCTGGGAGGACTGGATCAAAACTGGTGGAGAGCGAGAGGAGACTGTGGGTCTGTAGGGGGGCCATGAGGCAACTGGAGGGAAGCTAAGCAAGAGGTGGGGGTGGGAGGGCTGGATTAGAGCTATGGGGGAACAGGAGAGGTAGAGGGGGCTGGAGACTAGATTGGGGCTGGGGAGACCTACACAGGTGTTAGGGAACAAGGGGGCTGGGAGTAGGGCTGTGGGGAACTTAAAGCAGAATGTATTTTGAAATCAGGAAGGGGTCCCCTAAATTATTCTTGCACTAGGGCGCTCTGGGGCCTTGTTACACCAGTGTGTAATAAAGAGACTGACTTGACAGCCCTGGATGGAGACTGATATCCTCTAACCACAAAATAGTTAAAGCACAAATAGCAGCAGAACATTTTCTACATGGCTTTGTCATTGTGCCTCAATATTGATCGGGAAAGACCAACTTTAGCAATGAGAAAGTTTAGTCTCTGTGGTTCATTCAGTGCCTATCAGGTAGCACAGTAGCTCTCAACCAGGCGTACAAGTTGCCAACACAACTCTCACTTTAGGTAAAGCCTGGGACTGGGGGTAGGACAGAGAGGCCAGAAAGAACCTGGAAACAAATACGTATCTCCACCACAACACTAATGATTAGATTTGGAGAAATCAAACAAAGCAAGAGAAAATAATTACTCTTAGAAACCAAAACAATGACAAACATTGCCAAGAGGCTATGGTAAGACTTCTCCTTAGGAGCAGGAGAGACAAACCCACAATTTCTTTTGTATAGTGGGAGGTACTTTTCAGCCTAACGCATAACCCAACACATCTATGGCTGAGGCTCTGGTCCCTCAGACTGGCCCTTCTCTCCTCTAGTCCCCCTCTTCACATTTTTTCACCTTCATTGTTTAGCAGAGCAGAAACTAAAGCCCCACGCTCCCCCTGTCCAAGAGAGGGCACAGCAGCACCTGTGTATATTAACAACAGCCACTCAATCTATGACAGGTTTCAGAGTAGCAGCCCTATTAGTCTGTATTCGCAAAAAGAAAAGGAGGACTTGTGGCACCTTAGAGACTAACAAATTTATTTGAGCATAAGCTTTCGTGAGCATCCGATGCATTGAGCTGTAGCTCACGAAAGCTTATGCTCTAATAAATTTGTTAGTCTCTAAGGTGCCACAAGTCCTCCTGTTCTTTTTACTCAATCTATGGTACATTTACAAACGCCTCCTTCTCCCCCCCCCCCTCCCCGTTTCCTTCCTGCCCGGGGAAGAGACTTCGGCTCTGGAGACAGCAGCGCTTGCTGGGTCTGCAAGGGTGCCCGAACTCCAGAGAGCTCCTCCGGCCGCAGAGGAGGGCAGGGCAGGGCAGGCAGCCTGGCGAAGAGGCTGCTCCTTTAAACCCCATCCCGGACTGGAGTCTTTTGGAACCGGCCCCCTGCGAGTCCCCACCCCGTTTCGTCTTACCTTGGGTCTCTCCCCCTCCAGAGCACTAGTGACGCGTCTGGGGATGGTCACCAGATGCGGGCCCCTGTGGTCCCTCCAGAGCCGCCCATCTCTGGCTGCGGCCGCTCCTGCCTCCCGGGCGGCTGGGGTGACACTAACCAGCAGCCGAGGCAGGACCGCGGGGCTGGCTCTGTGACGTCACAATGCCCAGCAGCGCCTTCGTCAATGAAGGGAAGGGCCCACCCTCTGACTCAGCGCCTGTTTCCTCTAGGTCCTAGAGGGCACCGGATCGCTTCCCAGAGCGAGGTGGTGTCCCACAAGATGTGGGCTGTGCCGGCCACAGCCGGCGGGAACCGACAGAGCGCCGCCCTGCAGGGACAGGGGGCACACTGCCTGTGCCAGTCACTTTATTTACAGGGCTGTGCGGGGCCCTTACCGAATGAAGGGGGTCGGAGAGCACAAACTGCTGAGTGGGATTTGCAATGGCTGCTTGTAACACACCCAGCAACATCTGCTATCTTCATAACAGGGAGATGCTTTAGAAAGTGCATCTGAAAGAACCAGATTAATACAAATAATTACTTGGTATTTACGTGGTAGTGCTTTATCCTTGAACAAAATTATTCTTTAAGCTGGCATTGTGCTTGGTCTGTTCAAGACACAAAATACAGACAGTCCCTGCCCCCAAAAGTTTACAATCAAAGGCCCCAATAATAATCATTATTTCTACTGCAGTAATGCCTAATCACAGAGCTGAACCCCACTGTGCTAGATACTGTACAAACACAGACCAAAAAAAGACAACTTATTCCATTTAAGCTAGGCCTCGCAAGCGATTTCAAAAATCGTGATTAATTGCACAATTAAAAAAATTAGTTGCGAGTAATCGCATGATTAATCGCACTGTTAATAATAGAATACCATTTATTTAAATACTTTTGGATGTTTTCTACATTTTCAAATATTGATTTAAATTACAACACAGAATACAAAGTGTACAGTGCTCACTTTATTTTAATTACAAATATTTGCACTGTAAAAACAAAATAGTATTTTTCAATTCACCTAATACAAGTACTGTAGTGCAATCTCTTTATCATGAAAGTTGAACTTACAAATGTAGAATTATGTACAAAAAATAACTGCACTCAAAAATAAAACAATGTAAAACTTTAGAGCCTACAAGTCCACACAAAAAGAAAAGGAGTACTTGTGGCACCTTAGAGACTAACAAATTTATTAGAGCATAAGCTTTCGTGAGCTACAGCTCACTTCATCGGATGCATTTGGTGGAAAAAACAGAGGAGAGATTTATATACACACACACAGAGAACATGAAACAATGGGTTTATCATACACACTGTAAGGAGAGTGATCACTTAAGATAAGCCATCACCAACAGCAGGGGGGGGAAGGAGGAAAACCTTTCATGGTGACAAGCAGGTAGGCTAATTCCAGCAGTTAACAAGAATATCAGAGGAACAGTGGGGGGTGGGGTGGGAGGGAGAAATACCATGGGGAAATAGTTTTACTTTGTGTAATGACTCATCCATTCCCAGTCTCTATTCAAGCCTAAGTTAATTGTATCCAGTTGCAAATTAATTCCAATTCAGCAGTCTCTCGTTGGAGTCTGTTTTTGAAGCTTTTTTGTTGAAGTATAGCCACTCTTAGGTCTGTGATCGAGTGACCAGAGAGATTGAAGTGTTCTCCAACTGGTTTTTGAATGTTATAATTCTTGACATTATATAATTATATATATTTTATATTTTATATTATATATATTATTTTGAATTATATAATTCTTAACATTCAAAAACCAGTTGGAGAACACTTCAATCTCTCTGGTCACTCGATCACAGACCTAAGAGTGGCTATACTTCAACAAAAAAGCTTCAAAAACAGACTCCAACGAGAGACTGCTGAATTGGAATTAATTTGCAAACTGGATACAATTAACTTAGGCTTGAATAGAGACTGGGAATGGATGAGTCATTACACAAAGTAAAACTATTTCCCCATGGTATTTCTCCCTCCCACCCCACCCCCCACTGTTCCTCTGATATTCTTGTTAACTGCTGGAATTAGCCTACCTGCTTGTCACCATGAAAGGTTTTCCTCCTTCCCCCCCCTGCTGTTGGTGATGGCTTATCTTAAGTGATCACTCTCCTTACAGTGTGTATGATAAACCCATTGTTTCATGTTCTCTGTGTGTGTGTATATAAATCTCTCCTCTGTTTTTTCCACCAAATGCATCCGATGAAGTGAGCTGTAGCTCACGAAAGCTTATGCTCTAATAAATTTGTTAGTCTCTAAGGTGCCACAAGTACTCCTTTTCTTTTTGCGAATACAGACTAACACGGCTGCTACTCTGAAACAAGTCCACACAGTCCAACTTTTTGTTCAGCCAATAGCTCAGACAAATTAGTTTGTTTACATTTGCAGGAGATAACGCTGCCCACTTCTTGTTTACAATGTCACCCAAAAGCGAGAACAGGTGTTGTAGCCGGTGTTGCAAGATATTTACGTACCAGATGTGCTAGAGATTCATATTCCCTTCATGCTTCAACCACCATTCCAGATGACACGCATCCATGCTGATGATGGGTTCTGCTCAATAACGATCCAAAGTAGTGCGGACTGACGCATGTTCATTTTCATCATCTGAATCAGATACCACCAACAGAAGTTGGTGTACATGCATCTGACGAAGTGGGTATTCACCCACAAAAACTTATGCTCCAATATGTCTGTTAGTCTATAAAGTGCCACAGGACTCTTTGCCACCTTCACCAACAGAAGGTTGATTTTCTTTTACTTTTTTTGGTGGTGGTGGTTTGCGTTCTGTAGTTTTCATGTCGGAGTGTTGCTCTTTAAAACTTCTGAAATCATGCTCCACACCTTGTCCCTCTCATATTTTGGAAGGCACTTCAGATTTTTAAACCTTGGGTCAAGTGCTGTAGCTATCTTTAGAAATCTCACATTGGTACCTAGATTCATAGATACTAAGGTCAGACGGGACCATTCTGATCATCTAGTCTGACCTCCTGCACAATGCAGGCCACAGAATCTCACCCACCCACTCCTATGAAAAATCTCACCTATGTCTGAGCTATTGAAGTCCTCAAATCGTGGTTTAAAGACTTCAAGGAGCAGAGAATCCTCCAGCAAGTGACCCGTGCCCCATGCTACAGAGGAAGGCGAAAAACCTCCAGGGCCTCTTCCAATCTGCCCTGGAGGAAAATTCCTTCCTGACCCCAAATATGGCAATCAGCTAAACCCTGAGCATATGGGCAAGATTCACCAGCCAGATACTACAGAAAATTCTTTCCTGGGTACCTCAGATCCCATCCATCTAATATCCCATCTCAGGGGATTCGTCCTATTTACCCTGAATATTTAAAGATCAATTAATTACCAAAATCACATTATCCCATCATACCATCTCCTCCATAAACTTATCGAGTAGAATCTTAAAACCGGATAGATCTTTTGCCCCCACTGCTTCCCTTGGAAGGCTATTCCAAAATTTCACTCCTCTGATAGTTAGAAACCTTCGTCTAATTTCAAGTCTAAACTTCCTGGTGGCCAGTTTATACCCATTTGTTCTTGTGTCCACATTGGTGCTGAGCTTAAATAATTCCCCTCCCTCTCCTGTATTTATCCCTCTGATATATTTATAGAGAGCAATCATATCTCCCCTCAACCTTCTTTTAGTTAGGCTAAACAAGCCAAGCTCCTTAAGTCTCCTTTCATAAAACAAGTTTTCCATTCCTCGGATCATCCTAGTAGCCCTTCTCTGTACCTGCTCCAGTTTGAATTCATCCTTTTTAAACATGGGAGACCAGAACTGCACACAGTATTCCAGGTGAGGTCTCACCAGTGCCTTGTACAATGGTACTAAAATCTCCTTGTCCCTACTGGAAATACCTCTCCTGATGCATCCCAAAACCACATTAGCTTTTTTCACAGCCATATCACATTGGTAGCTCATTGTCATCCTATGATCAACCAATACTCCAAGGTCCTTCTCCTCTTCCGTTACTTCTAATTGATGCATCCCCAGCTTATAACTAAAATTCTTGTTATTAATCCCTAAATGCATAACCTTACACTTCTCACTATTAAATTTCATCCTATTACTATTACTCCAGTTTACAAGGTCATCCAAATCGTCCTGTATGATATCCTGGTCTTTCTCTAAATTGGCAATACCTCCCAGCTTTGTATCATCTGCAAATTTTATTAGCATACTCCCACTTTTTGTGCGGAAGTCAGTAATAGAAAGATTAAATAAGATTGGCCCCCAAAACTGATCCCGGAGGAACTCCACTGGTAACCTCCCTCCAGCCTGACAGTTCACCTTTCAGTAGGACCCGCTGTAGTCTCCCTGTTAACCAATTCCTTATCCACCTTTCAATTTTCCCCATCTTTTCCAATTTAACTAATAATTCCCCATGTGGCACAGTATCAAATCCCTTACTGAAATCTAGGTAAATAGATCCACTGCGTTTCCTCTGTCTAAAAAATCTGTTACTTTCTCAACGAAGGAGATCAGGTTGGTTTGGCACGATCTACCTTTTGTAAAACCATGTTGTATTTTGTCCCATTTACCATTGACCTGAATGTCCTTAACTATTTTCTCCTTCAAAATTTTTTCCAAGACCTTGCATACTACAGATGTCAAACTAACAAGCCTGTAGTTACCCGGATCACTTTTTTTTCCTTTCTTAAAAATAGGAACTATGTTAGCAATTCTCCAATCATACGGTGCAACCACTGAGTTTACAGATTCATTAAAAATTCTTGCTAATGGGCTTGCGATTTCAGGTGCCAATTCCTTTAACATTCTTGAATGAAGATTATCTGGGCCCCCTGATTAGTCCCATTAACTGTTTGAGTTTCGCTTCTACCTCAGATATGGTAATATCTACCTCCATATCCTCATTCCCATTTGTCATGCTACCATTATCCCTAAGATCCTTCTTTGCACTTTGTCAAATTTGCATTGAAAGTGTTCTTAAAATGAACAACATGTGCTGGGTCATCATCCAAGACTGCTATAACATGAAATATATAGCAGAATGCATGTAAAATAGAGCAGGAGATATACAACTCCCACCCAAGAAGTTCAGTCACAAATTTAATTAACACATTATTTTTTTTAATGAGAGTCATTAGCATGGAATCATGACCTCTGGAATGGTGACCAAAGCATGAAGGGGCATATGAATGTTTAGAATATCTGGCATGTAAATACCTTGCAATGTCAGTTACAAAAGTGCCAAGTGAACACCTGTTCTCACTTTCAGGTGACACTGTAAATAAGAAGTAGGACTGAATGGACTTGTAGGCTTAAAGTTTTACATTGTTTTGGTTTTGAGTGCAGTTATGTAACAAAAAAAATCTATATTTGTAAGTAGCACTTTCACTACAGTACTTATATGAGGTGAATTGAAAAATACTATTGAATTGAATACTACTGAATACTATTGAATTGAAAAATACTATTTCTTTTATCATTTTTACAGTGCAAATATTTGTAATCAAAAATAATAATATAAAGTGAGCATAGAATACTTTATATTCTGTGTTGTAACTGAAATCAATATATTTGAAAATGTAGAAAAACATCCAAAATATTTAATAAATTTCAATTGGTATTCTATTGTTTAAGAGCGCAATTAAAACTGCCATTAATTGCGATTGAGTTAATCACGTGAGTTAACTGCAATTTATCGACAGCCCTAACTAGGCAGATGCTTCACCCACATGGAGCTTGATTTGATTGAAGTCATTGGGCCTACTCAAGTAAGCAATGCCCATACTTTGTGTTTGGAAGATCAGGATCTAAGAAAGACAGAAGCATTAGCAAGCCCAGAGGAGGGAATGACTCAGACTTTTATTTTAAATTGTTATTGTTCACTCCGTTTTTTGTGGGCATCAGATATAGTGACGTTGTGTACAGACATTATTGAACCTTAAGTTTTATCATCCCCACTATACATATGAGGAAACTCAGGCAGAGAAAGATGAGGTTGCGCAGTATCTCTAAAAAAATCAGACTCATGCACTCAGAGAGTTCCCTTCATCTTTTCTCACTGTTTTTAGAGACTATCCCAGATTTGGATCCCATGACTTTAATATTCCTTTCTGGAGAGTTGAGAGAAATACTGCCATGCTTCCTACATTTCCTACGGCTTATATAAAGACTGTTGTCCCTTGTTTGTTGCCTCAGCCAGCCGGGGGAGAGGAAGGGGGAGGGAAGGAAGAGAGAGAGAGAGAGAGAGAGAGAGAGAGAGTGTATGCGTGTGTACAAGTAAATAACTATAGCTTACAGTCCCCCCAGGATATGTTCTTCAACATAATTAGATTTTTTTTTAACCAAAGCTCATGGGAAAAGGATATTTTTGTGAAAAATTTGTAACTTTTTTCCAATCAAAAAAATTCAATCAGCATTCAATCAGTTTTTATAAGTGTTTTATCAAAACTAGAACCCAAGAGTGTGGAAGACTGTGACTGAATCAGAACTAAAAGGGGCTTGGTCTGAGTGGAAGTTAGGTGCTAAACTGAGACTTTAAACAGGAGGTTGTGTTTGATTTAAATAAGATGGATGTTTATTCAAGTAAATGTAAAAATCACTACACCACCATTTTGGTTTTCTCTTCCAGACTCCTGCCTTAAGTTCCCTACTGTGTTCTCAGTTACATTACATTTTTACTGACTCCTGCTTTTGCCATAGGTAACCATAAATTAAATCATCATAAGAAATTAAATATGAGTTTTGGGTACAATTGTCTAGTGTATCAACAACCATAAAGATTTGTGGTGAATTTTGGAAGTTAGGACACTGAAATATACAAAATGCCTGGAAGGGCTCAGGTCAATTTCTCTGAAAAGTTACATCATGGTGCCACTTTTTTTTTTTTTTCCAAAGTGTGGCAGACTCAGGGACATGCACAGGGATAAAAATTTGATGGCTTTTAGAGGGGCACGTTCTGTGCCCCTGCCGCGCCCCTGGTACTGGAGGAGTTCGCTCTTCCCCTGGGGCCGGGAGGAGTTCTGTGTCCCTACCTATTATTCGGGGAGCTGTGCCCCTGCTTGCCCCCCTTGTGCACACCCTTGGGCAGACTGCAACAGTTGTGTCCATACTATTAGTTTTTGCAGAGTATTACCACTCCATCCGTTCTCACAAAGTAGATTTTTCTGGCATTAAAATCAGCAGTAGCACACAAACTACAAGCCTACTTCTATGGAATAGAGTTTCAGGTCAGACTGGACAAAAGACAACTGGCTATTAGCTACTGTTAAGTGGATGCTACTGGACAGAGATTATTAGCTTCCTTAACATCTGTGTATTTAGCTTTCTGTCAGCATCCTTATCAGACAATCAGTAGCCCCAGTGACTTATGAATATGACCCCATCTTCAACACATTAAGAAGAAAGATGTGTTTTGAAGTACTTTCTAATGGCACAGCTATGTGCTAACAGCCTTGCTTGGATACAAAACCCTCTGATGCAAGTCCAACTTCAGCCAGAGTGTTAGGCCCCACCTCCATCATAAGAAGATGGTCTGGTTTATTCCAGTTACACAAACTTGGATTTCTAACTGGAAAAATTAGTTACAAACTATGTCACTAGGCATTTATTGTTTTCTGATGCATGAAGAAGCCACACAACTTGTAGATCTTGTTTTCTGAGTATCAGACAATAGAACATCTTCCTAGGTACCTTAAGGCTCCTGTTTGTTTGTGTGTGTGTGCTCTGTAGAAGGGCCTGGTAAGGCAAATGAAAGAACACACTATGGTTTGATCATGAAAAAAAATTACGTTGCAACTGCTACACAGTGAGTGAGCAACTCAAGGTCAAAAGATGCTACTTTTTATCATTGGGTTTTTTCACACACAAAATTTCTTGGCTCAGAGTCCTGTGAGCTCTACTCAGCAGGACTTCAAAATCATAGTAAAATGCACTTTACAAATTCCCTTTACATTATTTATAAATCCTCACTATTTTCCCCCCTCACTATGCTTCACTACCGATGGTTTTATTATCTTTCAGGCAAGAGAACATTATAGTTCTGGAAATTCCTAACTGCCAGCATGATCTTCTGTTCCAAGCCGCTGGAAGCCAGCCATCTGTCTATGCTAAAGACCTTTCATATGCAGTGGTGTTAGGGTGACCAGATGTCCCGATTTTATAGGGATTGTCCCGATATTTGGGGCTTTTTTTCATATGGGCTCCTATTACCCTCCACCCCCTGTCCAGATTTTTCACACTTGCTATCTGGTCACCCTAAAGTGATGTTGTAGTTCCAGGATATTAGAAAGACAAGGTGGATGAGGTATTATCTTAGCTTCTGTTAAAGCTGGTACAATAAAAGATATTACCTCACCCCCCGCCCCCCACCCCCTTGTCTCTTTAAAGACCTTTTTAGGCTTTTGGGACTGACCAAACGGACGGGCTCGTGAGCTACAGAGGCAGACCTAATAAATATGCTCTGCTCCAAAATTGCAACAGCCACCTGAAGTTCATACTATGTGAGACAAACCAGCGAGGAGTGGCTTAAAATCCATGGGAAAATCAACAAGATGCTGCTTTAGGTTGGTGATGTATTACAACCTTCTTGAAAGCACCCGACATTCATTAACACCTCATGTACTCTATATAACCCCTTCAGAAGAGTTTGGACTCATAATATGGGACACATGTACTACACATTACCCACTTGGGACAGTTAGGACTGAACACATGGACTATACACAAACCCTTCTGTCTGGCAGAGTTCGGAATACTCAGACAGGTGACTCAGGACAATCTGGCATGGCTGGTTTGTACAGTGCAGCATACTCACAGATAAGGCAATGTAAGGCGTTTAATTTTATTGCCCCAGCCCATCATGTAGACATATTAGTCATTGATTTCATTTGGAATTGTAGTTACTCAGGACCTCGGAAAATCAAGCCCCTGCTTCATTATTTGGTTATTACTCTGCTGAATGTTTTAGCCTCAATGTGAATTACTGCAGGGTTTCTCAACCTTTTTCTTTCTGAGCCCCCCTGCAACATGCAATAAAAAGTCCACGGCCCACCTGTGTCACAACAACTGTTTTTCTGCATATAAGAGCCAGGGCCCATGTTGGGGATTGGTCCTGCTTTGAGCAGGGGGTTGAACTAGATGACCTCCTGAGGTCCTTCCAACCCTGATATTCTATGATTCTATGTTAAGGGGTAGGGAGCAAGGCAGTTGCTGGGGCCCCATATCACAGGGAGGGGAGGGAGAGGGAGGCACCACAAGGCTAAGTTGCTCAGGCATCAGCCTTGGGGGGTGAGGCTTAGGGTCCTGGGCTGCAGTCCCTAGTGGTGGGGTTTTGAATTTCTGTCCTGAGCCCTAGAGAGTCTAATGCCCGCCACGCTTGCTGGCCCCTCTGAAACCTGCTGGCATCCCCCCAGGGGACCCTGGTCTTTTGGTTGAGAACCACTGGTTACTGTACTATGCAGTAAAGAAAGAAATACCACAGCTGTGGGATACTCAATGACCTTGATTACAAGACAGAAAACCAAAGCCATTTAGCACAAAAATCTATCAAAATAAATTTACCAGAATAGTTTTTTTTTTTAAATGGAGCATCAAAACTACACCACATCTTCTTACACAGAGCCATGGCCAAGATTTTACAAATTCATCTTAATCCTTTGTGCATAAATCAAAGGAAAATGCAGTTCCTACCAAACTTTCCAGTAAGTATTTACCTGAAAGAATCTCTGAAGGCTGCAAAACCTGATAAGCCAGAGGTTTCAAATGATAAATGGAAGGAGTGCCTGAAATTCCACTATGGAGGACAATCTCATTAATTCATTATGCTGAGCAAATAACAAAGGTAAATTCAACAGTTCAGTTACCATCTAATTAGGTCCACACCCTTTTGCAATGTTCAAGCCATTTCCTACAGAGATTATCTTCTTCCTTGTGGTCTCAAGTAAAATAAAATCTCTCCTTTCAAAAGCGTGATCTACCCACTGCACAATTTTTTTAAAGCATTTCATTGTATTTCACTTTTTTATGCTGCTTTGTATTAGCAGGAAATGGATTTAACAACTCAGATGGCTGGTTTACTTGGATGTAATTCACAGATTTTAAATGACTGTAGCCTATATCCAATGCTATTTTATTTAATTTTGTAATTTAACTAGTTTCATTTTAAAAATAATGTCCTAAATATCCACCTTCATATTTAGAGTCTTGATTAAATAGGATGGGGCTCTTTGCAAAGTCTTTTAGCCTATCTTTTGAAACATTTGAATTTAACACTGATAAAGACATAAATATAACAGCGGCAAAGAGTCCTGTGGCACCTTATTGACTAAAAGACATATTGGAGCATAAGCTTTCCTGGGTGAATACCCACTTGGTGGGATGCCTGTCAGTAGGATAAAAAGAAAAGCAGTACTTGTGGCACCTTAGAGACTAACAAATTTATTAGAGCATAAGCTTTCGTGAGCTACAGCTCATTTCATCGGATGAGCTGTAGCTCACGAAAGCTTGTGCTCTAATAAATTTGTTAGTCTCTAAGGTGCCACAAGTACTGCTTTTCTTTTTGCGAATACAGACTGACACGGCTGCTGCTCTGAAACCTGTCAGTAGGATGTACTTCATTAGGAAACATTCCAGCTGACATCAGTAATGGCACGCAGTCTTTTTAACACTCGTTTTTAAGTCATTTGACATTAAAAAGTTCAGCAAGATACTTTTCCTTTGTGTGTGTGTGTCTGTTAGCGTTTCACTGCCAGGCTTGGTGATCCGTCAACATCTAATGCCATGCGTTGTGTTTATTCACCGTGCATTTGTGTGTGTCAGAGACAGAAGATTGAGCAGTGGCTCCAGGCATTTGTCAACCTCTGCATGTTTGTCCAGGGCGTCTGACATTGTTCCTGTGTGCGTGTGTGAAAAATCTTTGTGAGGGTGTGGCCCTGTGGGTCCATTTCCCAGAGGTTAGGGCCAGGGGGACCGTCAGATCATCTAGTCTGACCTCTCTTGTGCATGTCAGGGAGCCCGTGTGTCGTTTGGGAGGGTCTGGCAGCGACCCTGGGGCAAGCAGCGTGCCCAGTGGTGGAAGCTGGTGCGCATGGCTGGCAGTCTGTGTCAGCAGGTGGAGTGAGACGTGTGGGCAGGAAGGGCTTGGCGGGGGTGGGCCGCCGCGCGGCGGGCGCTGACAAGAGCCCGGGTCCCTCGAGGAGGCGGTGGCCTCTTTTCGCGCGCGGGTGGCTCTGCCCGGGCGCCTCTTGGCGCGCTCGGGAGGCGGGAGCGGGGAGCGGGGTCCGGGCGGCCCCGCAGGCGGCAGCCGAAGGGGGAGAGAAGAGCGGGACAGGGGCCGGCGCGGGGGGCAAGGCGGCAGCCGGCGAAGGATGGCAGACAACGAGCCGCAGAGCGCGCCGGACCTCTCGCAGGCTGTGAGTGCGGGGCGGGGCGGGGCGGGGGTCCCAGCCCGACAGCCGCCCTGCCACACGCGGGCTGCCGCGCTCCAGCGAGCCTCCCTCTCTGGGGAAGCACGGTCACGGCCAGTGACCCCCAGGAGCGGCTACCGGGCAGCAGAGGAGGTGCCGGTTCCCCTGCAAAGCCCCACGCGTCCGGCAAGGGTCGCGGCAGCCCCTTCCTAAAGCCCCGCGGCTGGGGGGGGGGGCAATCGCCCTGCCCCACGCGGAGTCCCCCCGCCCGAGTCGTTGGCAGAACCCGGAGATTCCCCAACAAGAGGAGGGTAAGAGAAAAGCCTTCGTGAATGACATCCAAGTGACCCAGCCCCTCAGCAGCTGGAGCCCGGCGAGTTCAGCTCAGCAGGCGCTTAAACGAGACAACGGGTCAGCTTAGGGCCCGGGCAGGCAGCCGCTGGTCCTGAGCCGCCCCCGTACAATGTAAAGCGCTGAACAGTTTGTGTCCCCCCCCCCCCCGGGTGTATTTACACTTCCAGTTTCCTTAACTAATCCTATTTGGCCCTCGGGGCCTGTTTTCCCACCCGTAAAGTGAAGCTAGGCGCCGTGCGGGCTGCGACTTCTCCCGGCGCTCGGGGAAAAAAAACACCTCCACGAGGAGCGTAGCTCTCAGCGCTGGGGCACTGTCTACACTGGCGCTTTACAGCGCTGGAACTGGCGGGGGCGGGGGCGGGGTGTTTTCACACCCCATAGCGAGAAAGTGGCAGCGCTGTACATTGCCAGTGTAGACAAGCCCTTAGTGGTAGCAATAATACTTCCCGCTTATAGTGCCTTCCATCCCGGGACTTCAATAGGCTTTCCAAAGTATCAGGGAGCAGCCCTGTTAGTCGGTATCCACAAAAACAAGGAGTCCGGCGACCTCAAAGACTAACAGATTTATTTGCCCATAAGCTTTCATGGGTAAAAATAACCCCACTTCTTCAGATGCATGGAGTGAAAAGTACAGATGCAGGCACAAATATACTGGCACGTGAAGAGAAGGGACTTACCTTACAAGTGGAGAACCAGTGCTGAGAAGGCCAATTCAATCAGGGTGGATGTGGTCCACTCCCAATAATTGATGAGGAAGTGTCAATACCAAGAGAGGAGAAATTGCTTTTGGAGCCAGCCACTCACAGTCCCTATTCAAGCCTAAATTAATGGTGTTACATTTGCAAATGAATTGTAGCTCTGCAGTTTCTCTTTGAAGTCTGTTTTTTAAGTTTTTTTGTTGAAGGGTGGCTACTTTAAAATCCGCTATAGAATGTCCAGGGAGATTGAAGTGTTCTCCTACTGGCTTTTGTATGTTACCATTACTGATGTCTGATTTGTATCCATTTATTCTTTTACGTAGAGACTCGCCTGTTTGGCCAATATACATGGCAGAGGGGCATTGCTGGCACATGATGCCATATATCACATTAGTACATGTGCAGGTAAATGAGCTCCTGATGGTGTGGCTGATGTAGTTGGGATCTCTGATGGTGTCCCTAGAGTAGATATGGGGACAGAGGAAGCCATGGGGTTTGTTACAGGGATTGGTTCCTGGGTTAGTGTTTCTGTGGTGTGGTGTGTAGTTGCTGGTGAGTATTTGCTTCAGCTTGGGGGCTGTCTGTAAGCGAGGACGGGCCTGTCTCCCAAGGTCTGAGGGAGCGAGGGATTGTTTTCCAGGATAGGTCATAGATTCGTTGATGATGTGCTGGAGAGGTTTTAGCTGAGGGGCTGTATGAGGTGGCCAGTGGTGTTCTGTTATTTTCCTTGTTTGGCCGGTCCTGTAGTAGGTGACTTCTGAGTACCTGTCTTGCTCTGTCAATCTGTTTCCTCACTTCCCCAGGAGCCTCCATCTGTAATTTTCACTCTCTGCATCTGAAGAAGTGAGGGTTTTTTACTCACAAAAGCATATGCCAAAATAAATGTTAGTCTTTAAGGTGGCACCGGACTCCTTGTTGTTTTTACAAACAGTTAGCCTCACAACAGCCACGTGACAGAGGTATCCCCATTTTGCATAAGGGAAACAAACAATGAAATATAATTGTGCAGAAGCCAAAGAAAATATATTCAACTTTTAATTACTTGATTCGTCATAGGTTGGGTACCTGAGTGATACCTTCAATCTGTGTGATTGGGTCTCAGAATGATCTTCTTAATAACTAGATTGGCTTAGAAGAACTGTAACTAGCAATCTGGAAAAGAATAGTTGTATTTCTTCTTTCATGTGTTAATACGATCCAATGAACTTCATAGCCATGCATCTCTTTCACACACTGCTTTTCTAATTTGATTTTCTATTTAAGCCCAGTGTTGTTAATGAAATTATCACACCATGTTTTATTTTTCACAGAATAGAAAGCTCTTCTGAAGTGTCAAGACAGTATATTCTTTGC
Organism: Dermochelys coriacea; assembly: GCF_009764565.3. Classification (NCBI taxonomy): domain Eukaryota; kingdom Metazoa; phylum Chordata; order Testudines; family Dermochelyidae; genus Dermochelys; species Dermochelys coriacea. The sequence continues at coordinate 106,449,252 of NC_050069.1, forward strand.
TGATTTGGGTGGATGTTTTAATTAGTTATTTTTTACAGGCAGAAAACCTACTACAGCAACTGCAGGAGAACTTTCAAGCTTTGACTGAAAAGTTAACTCTGAGAAATATCCTTTTTTATTATTCTGTATGTTACTAGGCTAATAGTGCAAGTTCAGTAGGATTTTAAATAAGCTTATATAAAAAACACTAACTGTTTCACCTGGTTGGTTTATCTGATATTTTACTTTGCAAAATCAAGATCTGTATACACTTACACTTGAGTTTGGTATTCAGAAAGATCCCGAATACAATTACCCATCCATTTATACAGAGATCCAAATTGTACCATAGTCAAATATTTTACCTTTCCTTCGAAGAATGCTGATATTTGTATGGTAAAGACTAGCCAGTGTATAGCAGTTCTTGCTGATGAGAGTTTATAAGAAAAGGTGGCAAGTTGTCTGCAATATCCTGAAGGCCAGGTACAATCACCTTGGCAAGAACCGTGAAAGAGGAAAAAGAGAGAGGTCTATAAGAACTGCTTTTTAAATTAGTGGATTATGCATAACAAATAGAAAGTACTGACAAACTTTCTTTTAGCCTTCCATGTATAGGGAAAAGGAGAATTGGACCCAAAGAGAGAAGCTAAGAACAAAAAGGGCTCTGAGGTATCCCTCACTAATTAACAATACAGAAACTGGGTCACATACGTGGAAACTTGCTGCACAAGATAAGCTGTAACAACCAACCTCCTCTCATTCTTCCCTCCTCCCCCAACATTTTTGTAATTCAGCTTCTGTATGCATTTTGATTGCATATTTATGTTGTCCATGGTTGACCTTATGGGTGCATTAGTAGATGCAGCTGTAATTCACAATGGCCTCCTAGGTAATAGGGTGTTATACAGCATAATTTCTGTCTTTCAGAGCAACTTCTTGAGGCACATTCCTCACCAAAAAAACCCCAAAACAGTCTGTTAGGAAGAAAGCTGTTCTAACTCCAAGTAGGTAGGCATTCAAGTAAGCATTCAAACCACTCACAGAGCACAGCCCTTTTCAGATACTATAAGACTATTATTGCAACGCAATTTTGTAACATTCCTTTCAGCTTCAGTTTTGCATGAGATGGAGTCAACTGGAAGAGGAACTTCCAACTGGTAAATATTTCACAGAAGTGAAAGTCAACAAAACCGTACTCTTGCTATACATAACAATGTTTTCTTTAACTTTGTACTGGAAGAAATGGGTGAACGTATTGATGACCTTGAAAAGCACGTCACTGACCTAATGGCACAGGCCGGGATAGAAAATACCAATGAGGATCAGATGGTGAGAGTTACTCTGTAAAACAAAGTTGTGTGTAGTTATGCTGTAAACTGCTTCCACACTACTGGGGAGGAAGGCTTGGTGCCCAGGTTCTCCATCCCTTTTAAAGGTGGACATTGAGTTACAGTTTGTGACTGTGAACGGAAGAGGGGAAGGAATCTGTCCTCCCACTCCAGCATCGCTCTTATATCAAGCTCATTAAGGGCCCATTAAGAATTGACTACACTGTCTGAACTAGTTGTCTAACATCGCTAGTAGACAAAGTCCTGGTGTAGAAAAGGCTTAACACAGATGAAAGAACTTGTCTCTAAATCATAGAGAACATTATTTGAAGAAAGTAAGTTTTTGGTGCTTTGTTTAACAATGAAGGCTTCCTATGCATTACATCTTTCCATTTGGTTTTGATACCTGAAGCTCCACTAAAATGCCAACAATAAATACTTTGGAGTACATATATTCCCTTAATGGGAACTGCACACCCAGATCCACAATGTATTCTAATAGACTATCACCTTGTAGATTGTTTAATATTAAGCATTTAAATGGAATCTTTTGTAAGTAACAGTTTGAGACTAACTCAAAAACAGAATTTATGTAAGTTTACACTACATATTTTCAAATCCTGAATTCATTTTAGCAGATTTCTAAGGTGACATCCCAAGAACACAGAGCAAAGTTAGTGCCTAAAATTGCCTTAGTTCAGACTCCCGTTATATCCTGAATTGTAGTGTGGGGGGGAGAGGGGGGCATACTGTAATCTTGCATCCTGACAGAGAAGATTAGCACCTGATTTTCAAATATTGTTAAAATATTTTGCCATGCAAGTCTGCATTTATTTGGAATCTAAATCTAAATTGTAAAAAATCTAAATTATTTAAAAAAAGGTTAAGGTCATTTTTAATAATTTAATATTCCTGGGATTTGATTCTGCTAACAGCATCCACTATACCATGCTGCATTTTTAAACTATATTTTACAACTAGTTGTATCTAAAATTAACAAGAAAAATTAAGACTTTGTACCACATATCTGAACTATCACAATGACCTTAATTTGTAACTGAAGAATTGATGAATCAATGTATGATGCCTAGATCCCTGGATAGGTGCCAGAGAAATAAAAATAAAATTTAAAAAACTAACAGAGGTCAGCATATTTAGTAGTTATACCGTTGTCTCACTTTAATTGTCCTGTAGTATTTGGTGATATTTTCCTTCTATTACTATGATTTTCCTTTAAGCCATCTGAAAATAAATCCCTGAATTTGAGATACATGAGTTGATTTTGTGATTTAAAGGAACCCATATTAAACAGAGCAAGGAAGTGCAGTAAATCATTATGTACACTATATTATTCTGTCCCTTTTGATGCCTAATTTCTGTGGAAAAACAAAATATTTCATAACATTGAAACCACCATCTCAAATCTTAAATTAAGATTTAATTGTACAAGGATGTTCCTGTTATATTAAACCATAGTCATTAATTGAATAAGCAAATAACTTTTTTTTTTTTTTTTTGCACAGCACTGAAAGTGAGAATCTGCATGACATTCCATAGAGAATGAGGAAGAATTCATTTACAAACAGGATGTGTATTTCTACAAAATTCAAGTGAAAATACCACACATTGTAAAGGACTGCAAAGGGTAAAATTTTTAGTCTTGCACCATGACTGATAACTAGAACATTATTAATATTTTAGCAATCACAAAGAATAGCTCCAGTGAAAGAAAAGCATATAAGCAAATTATGTCATGCAAGATATGAAGTCTCCATTTTTTATTATTGATCCAATAAAGGGGGAAAGATGAGTTATGGCCATCAGGCTAATGACACATTTTACTCAAGATTGCCACAGAAGAAACACTATCTTATCAAGAGATAAGACTAAATTTGTGTACAATATTCATTACAAAAATCCAAAAATATATTTTGTAATGAATCTGCCTAGCCAAGCTCTGTCCTTGCCTCCGTGGGTCCCGCGTTTCCTGGCGGATTTCGCTAGCCTCAGAGGCTCACTGTGACCCTCCACGTAACCCTTCTTTCTCTAGAGACAAGGGTCACAGTCTACTGAGCAATTTTCATCATAAGCCAGTGAGGGAGGTGAAGAGAAGTTATCCTTCCTTGCACAGTCTCTGTTGTCTCCCAGTCTCAGTGATTAATCAGGGGGCAAAGGTGGGGGGGGGGAGCCCAGGCCCACCCTCTACTCTGGGCTCCAGCCCAGGGACCCTAATAGTATCAGCTATGGTAGCTGACCTTTTAGAAACATTACGTGTACAATTCCCTGGGCTACTTCCCCCACAGCAGCCCTCGCTTCCTCAAGCTCCACTTCACCCTTACCTCAGGGCCTCCTTCCTTGTGCCTGATATGGTGTGTACTACTCAGCCTCTCTAACCGCGCAACTTCTTCCCACAGCTCCTGACATGCACACCCACCTGACTGACAGGGAGGCTTTTAACTAGTTTCAGCCAGCCCGATTGGCTTCAGGTGTCCCAATCAACCTAGCCTTCTCCCTGCCTTCTGGAAAGTTCTTAATTGGCCCCAGGTGTCTTAATTGACCTGGAGCAGCTGCCATTTCACTGATCCTGGTACCAGGGATTTGTTTAGCCTGGAGCGAATCTATCTCTCTCTCTCTCTCTCTCTCCCTCCCCCACAGCCTTCTAGCTTGGAGGGAGGTGGGAAGCTGCTACTCCTGCTGCTGGGCCCTAAGCTCTTCCTGCTGCTCCAGCTGCTCCCCTGGCTGGGCCAGACACCACCCCGCCGGTTCTCTACTACCTGGTTGCTGGACCCCCCACTCTCGGGTGCTGCTGCTGCTGCTCCAACTGCAGCCCCGAGGCAGGGGGGGGCTGCTAGCCCACTCCCCAGAGAGGAGGAGTGAGGGACCCCAGCCACTGCTGTTGTGGATACCACCACCACCACCTGAGAGGGGTCCTTTCTGCCTGCCTGGACCACCACCTGGAGTTCCTGGAGCTACTGCTGCTGTGGAGTCTGTTGCCTGGAGCTGCTGAAGCCCTGAGGAGGAGAAGAGGACCATCTGCCAGTGGGGGAGCACCTAGAGACTTTGCAGACCACCGTGGAGGGGGCCCTAAGACTGAGTAATTTTCAAACTGTGCTCTTGTGGTGGGGGTTTTGACTGTGTTTGTAGGGACACAGGGGGTGTGGCGTGGAGCTGCCCCCCAATCCATGTGTGTCCCCCCCAACCCCCACCACTACTATCACCACCACTGCCCCCTCCACCACCCCCACTGGCTCTGTATACCATCTGCCTCAGCTCCTGCCTCTGGACTCAGCTGCTTGCTTGACTTGCCACGCCCTATTTCCACCCTTTGGGCCAGAAGCAGCAGCCAGCTTAAAAAAGACTTGTGCAAGTGCACGTGGGCACATGTGCCCTCCCCCAGACTGCCTACCCCCCAGCTTTGCCCTTTACTACCTGCCCCATTTGCCACTTGTAGCTTTGCCCCCCCTTTTGCCCCAGCCCCCCTTACTAGCTTCAGTTTGTTTTCCTGCCCTGCCCATTTCCTTCTGCAGCCTTTGTTTGTTTGCCCCGCCCCAGCCTTTGAAGCTAGCCCTTTAGTTTCCCTGTTCTACCTCCAGACCGCTTAGACCCTTGCTCCGTGTGCCCAGGCCCCCTCCCATGCGCTTGTGCAACTCCCCATTTTAGTTTGAACCCTCTTCACTGCACCCCCAATGTTGTTGTATCCCCCCTCCCCAGTGCACCAAGACGAGCTGGAATTCCACCTTGTGTCGGCGACTGAACCCTAACCCCTGATTGTCCCCCATCCAAACCACCCTTTTTGGCGCCCTCCTCCCCTGCCTTCAGCCTAGGTCAACCTGCTTCCCCTCTCCCCTCCTCCTTCTGATGTTTCCCCTTCCCTCCCTGCTCATGATGGGGGGGATGAGACAGGTGGGGTCCCTCCAGCAGCTCAAGCTGCCCCTCCCCCGCCTGCCCCTCCGTCACCCCCCCCCAAGCCTCTACTTCCGTTGCTGAACCATCTGCCACCGCCCCCACTGGGGCACCAGCAGCGATGGGCAGCGGGCTGACCTCCACTGCTGCCACGTCTCTCACCCCCTCAGATTCGGGGGGAGCCCCCCCAGCCGGCGGGAAGGGCCAGGGGAAGAAGAAGGGGAAGGGCCCCACTAAAAAGACCAGGCCCTCCATGGCAGGGGCTGCCCCCAATGTCCCGGCCCCATCTCCGGCTGGGGCGCCCCTCCCCGCTATTCCCTCCACCAGCTCTGCGGGTGTCCCTCCCCCGGCCCCCAGAGCATACGCCCAGGTGACAGCAGCCCCCCCGCCTGCCGCTACGTCATCTCTCCTCTACTGCCTCCACTACCATCTATAGCGGCCGGGGCCCCTTTCCCACCATGCCAGGAAGCACGGCGTTCGTTGCCTCCTGGTGCCCGCCTCGCCCCACGTGGAGACCTATGTGCGGGCGTTGGCGAGGGTGGTGGGGCCCACGGCCATTGTGGCGGCCTCCAAAATATATGGCAAGGTCGTCTTCTTAACATCAGAGGCCGCCGCCCAGGAGGCGGTGGAGAAGGGCCTGGCGGTGGGGGGCGGTTTTGTCCCCTTAGAGCCGCTAGAGGACCTGGGCGTCCGCCTGGTCCTGACCTCCGTCCCTCCCTTTCTCCCCAATGCCGCCCTGTTACCCGCCCTCTCTACCCTGGGGAAGCCCATCTCTGTCATCAGCCCTCTCCCGTTGGGCTGCAAAGACCCCGCCCTCCGTCACGTCCTCTCATTCCGCCGGCAAGTGCAGCTTCAACTGCTGCTGGCGGCGCATGACGGAGAGGCGCTGGAGGGGTCATTCCTAGTCCCCCACCAGGGGACCTGTTACCGGGTGCATTATTCCACGGGGGAGGCCCGGTGCTACCTCTGCCGGGCGATGGGGCATGTCCGGAGGGACTGTCCCCTGGCCCGGCAAGGAGGGGCATCCGGGACCCCTGAGCCCTGGCAGGGCATCGGCCCCATCGTTGCCGGCACCCCTGGCTGCCCGGCGCCCAAAACCACCCCTCCTCCTTCCCAGTCCACCATTGCTCCTGCTCGGGCCCAAGGGGCACCTCCCCAACTATGCCCAGACGAGCGGGAGAGCCCTGCCCCCGCTGCTTGCAATCTGGCGGGGCCTGTGGAGGAGGGTGCGGTAGGGACACTGCCGGACACGGGAGAGGGCCCGCCCCAAGGGGAATCTTCCCTCCCTTGTGCTGCCCCACCGTTACCCCCTTGAGTCCCTGAGCCATCACTTCTGCCCCCTGACACAACCCCTGCTAGCCAGTCCCTGGCTAATGCCATGGAGGGCTGGGCCCTAGTCCAGGGGAAGCGGGGCAAGCGGAAGGCTCGAGCTCCGCTCCTTCCATCTGATACGGAGGCCCCCCGGAAGACCAGGAAGGGGGGCACCGATGTCGAGCCTTCCGCTCTACCCACGGGTGTGTTCCATCCACCGGTGCCAGCTGGGGAAGACGTGGCAGCACTGGAAGGTGGTATCTCCCCTCCATGGGAGTCCCTCTCCTCCAAGGCCCCTGAGGCTCCATCTGAAACCTCAGTGTGCCCCGAGGCAACAGTCGCATCAGGTGGCAGCGGGGAGAATCCCGGGGTGGCGGAAACTAATCTCCCATCAATATACGAGGAGATCGAGGCCCTGGGTCTGACCCCGGTCACCCAGGGGGAGGACGACCCTATGCCAGTGGGCCTCGATATAGGCGACTTCACTCCAGACCCCCTTTCCCCATGCTGCCTCCCCTTAACCGTTTTTTCTGCTCCCACCTCCGAGGGGCTCCTGGACTCCTCCATCAACCCGGCTGCAGATGGCACCCCACTGAGGGCCACCGAACCTGTTGAGGCAACGGTCAGTGCCACGCGGCTGGGACCTGAGCCACCAGGGGCACCCGTCGGTGAGGAGCATTCGATCTCCTTCCCGGGAGAGGGCCCTAAAGGAGAGAGTCCACCCCGATGCTGTGGCTGCCAAATCCACCATAGAGCCTGCGCCCGGCATCACTGAGAGCCTTCTCCCCACCCAAAATCTCACCTCTAACCTTGCCTCTGCCCCTGTCCCTATCCCGTCCACATCCCGAGATGTTATTGCCGCCCGGGGGCTGTCTCCTTCCCCTTGCCAACAGATGACCCCCAGGGAGCGGCCTTTGTGTTTACCCGTCCCAACCTACCAGGGGCTGCTATCTTCCCTCCGCCGCCCTCTATCGCCCCAGCATTTAAGTCAACTTATCAGGAGCCCCGTCGGGGGTCTGCACCCTGTCTGCCCGTCTCGGTGGGCCACGGGGCTGTACCAAGGGCCCCATCGGGGAGTAATCAGGAGACCGTAACCCCAGCCCCCCATGCGCTGCGAGAGGAGTTGCGGGAGTTTCTAGAAGACGTCGGTGGCTCCCGCAACAGTACAGCTTGCTCTCCAGCAATGGGGGGACTTTAATCAAATCCTCCAGGCCGCAAGGGCCCTCATGGGGGAGGGTAAAAGGACCGGGAGGCAGGGCGCCGCGGCCTATCAGCGGGTCCGCCTCTTCCGTGACTCCTTACTCACCTACGGAGTAGGTCACAGACTGCTGCGCGGCCCGCGAGGAGCCGCGAGCGTCCCTGCCGGCGAGGATCCCCCCCAGCCCTCCTCATGGCACCTCTTACCATCGCAACATTGAACACCCGCGGCTGTAGGATGGGTCTCCGCAGGTTCCAGGTGCTCTCCTTTCTTCAGGAGTGGGGGTACTCTGTGGTTTTCCTGCAGGAGACCCATATTGATCCGACCGCCGAAGACAGCTGGTGGCTGGATTGGGGGGACAGGGTCTACTTTAGCCATCTCACAGTTCGTACGGCTGGAGTGGCCACCCTGTTCTCCCCTGACCTGGTGCTGGGGGTCCCCGAGGCTGTGCCGGGTCACCTGCTGCACCTCCGGGTCCGCATGGAGGGGCTCGTAGTCAACCTCGTCAACATCTATGCCCTGGTAGCGAGCCCGGAACGGCTGCAATTCTATCAGCAGGCGTCCGCCTTCCTCAGCACCTTGGATCCTCGTGAGTGCCTGGTCCTGGGAGGGGACTTTAACATCACCCTCAAGGAGCGGAACCACTCAGGGACCGAGCAGAGCCCGGCCGCTGCCGCCATCCTCCAGGAGATAGTCGAACACCACTCCCTGGTGGACATCTGGCGCGACCACCACCCGGCTGACACTTCCACGTTCACCTTTGTCCGGGTGGAGGCCCATCGGTCACGCCACTCCCGGTTGGACCGCATTTATTTATCACATTTTCATCTTTCCCGAGCCCACTCCTCCAGCATCCGGCCGGCCCCATTTTCTGACCATCATTTGGCCACCGTGACAGCCACTCTCTGCGCGGAGAGGCTGGGGCCGGGCTATTGGCATTTTAACAACAGTTTGCTGGAGGATGCGGGCTTCGTGGCATCCTTCCGGGAGTTCTGGCTGGCCTGGCGAGGGCAGCAGCGTGCCTTTCCCTCGGTGCGGCGGTGGTGGGACCTAGGGAAGGTGCGCGCCCGGCTCTTCTGCCGTGACTACACCCGGGGCACCAGCCGACGGAAGGAGGAGGCAATAGAGCAGTTGGAACGGGAGGTCTTAGAGCTGGAGAGGCGTCTGGCCGCCAGCCCCGAGGATCTTTGTGGAGCGTGCCAGGAGAAGCGGGAGGAGCTCCGGACCCTCGAGGACCGTTGGGCCCGGGGTGCCTTTGTTCGATCCCGCATCCGTCTCCTTCGGAAGATGGATCGCGGTTCCCGCTTCTTCTACGCCCTGGAGAAAAAGAGGGGGGCTAAAAAACATGTCATCTGCCTACTGGCAGAAGATGGCACCCCCCTCATGGATCCAGTGGAGATGTGTGGGAGGGCGAGAGCCTTCTACGCAAGCCTTTTCTCCCCGGATCCAACCGATCATAACGCTTGCAGAGTGCTCTAGGAGGAGCTCCCGAGGGTCAGCGCGGGCAACCGAGACCGGCTAGAGCTGCCTCTCACTCTGGCAGAGTTCTCAGAAGCCCTCCGTTGCATGCCCACCAATAAATCTCCGGGCATGGACGGGCTGACCTTGGAGTTCTACCGCGTCTTCTGGGACGTCCTGGGCCCAGATCTAGTCACCGTCTGGGCCGAGTCTTTGCAGAGCGGGGTCCTCCCTCTTTCGTGCAGGCGAGCCGTGCTCGCCTTATTGCCGAAGAAGGGGGACCTCCGCGATTTATGAAATTGGCGTCCCGTCTCGCTCCTCAGCACCGACTACAAAGTCATGGCAAAAGCCATCTCACTGCGGCTAGGGTCCGTGCTGGCGGACGTGGTCCACCCAGACCAGACCTACACCGTCCCAGGCCGCAGCATCTTCGACAACCTATATCTGGTCCGGGACCTTTCGGAACTCGGGTGTAGGGATGGTCTGTCATTCGCCCTCCTGTCCTTAGATCAGGAGAAGGCATTCGACAGGGTGGATCATGGGTATCTCCTGAGCACTCTGCAAGCGTTTGGCTTCGGACCCCAGTTTGTGGGTTTTCTCCGGGTGCCATACGCCTCCACAGAGTGTTTGGTCAGGCTCAACTGGACCCTGACCGAACCGGTCAGCTTCGGGCGAGGAGTATGGCAGGGGTGCCCCCCTCTCGGGCCAGCTGTACGCTCTGGCGATCGAGCCCTTCCTCTGTCTCCTCCGAAGGAGGCTGACAGGGTTGGTGCTGCGGGAGCCGGAGCTGCGGCTGGTCCTGTCGGCGTACGCTGATGACGTGCTCCTCGTGGTCTAGGACCCAGGCGACTTGGCGTGGGTGGAGGCTTGCCAGGCCATCTATTCGGCAGCCTCCTGTGCGCGGGTCAACTGGGTCAAGAGCTCTGGCTTGGTGGTAGGGGACTGGCGGCAGGCGAGCTCCCTCCCACCCGTGCTTCAGGCCATCCGGTGGAGCACAGGTCCGCTGCTCTATCTCGGCGTTTACCTTTCTGCCACACATCCCTCTCTGCCGGAGAACTGGCAGAATTTAGAGGGCGGGGTGATAGAGCAGCTCCGGAAATGGACAGGGCTTCGAGGGAGAGCGCTGGTGCTTAATCAACTAGTCCTGTCCATGTTCTGGTACCGGCTCAAAACCCTGGGCCCGGCCCCGGGTTTCCTGGCCAACCTCCGGACATCGATTCTGGAGTTCTTTTGGTCAGGACTGCACTGGGTCCCTGCAGGGGTTCTCCATCTACTTCTGGAGGAGGGAGGGCAGGGCCTGAAATGTCTGCTTACTCAGGTCCATGTCTTCCGCCTCCAGACCCTGCAGAGGCTCCTTTATGGTGCAGGTAGTCCGGCGTGGAGCATACTGGCGCACGCCTTCCTGCGCCGCTTCCGAGGGCTCCGATACGACCGGCAGCTCCTTTATCTCCATCCGAGAGGCCTTCCGCGAGACCTCTCCGGGCTGCCGGTCTTCTACCAGGACCTCCTCCGGACCTGAAAATTCTTTTCAACGACCAGGTCCGTGGCGGCCACCGAGGGGGCAGAGCTCCTCACGGAGCCCCTGCTACACAACCCCCAGCTTCATGTGCAGGTGGCGGAGTCCCGCTCGGTGTGCCAGAGGTTGGTCCTGGCAGAGGTCACAAGAGTCGGAGACCTCCTGGACTATGACCGGAGAGACTGGCTGGATCCCCTGACGCTCGCTCAGTGCATGGGGCTTTCCAGACCTTGTACTCCCCGGCACATACTTCAGGACGTGAAGGCCGCTTTGCCACCCGCTGCTCGGGTTTATCTCGACTGGGTCCTGCACGAGGGCACGCCCCGCCCACCCCTACCCCAGGCCCACCGGACCTTTTAATTGGACCCTTGGCCCGTGGACCCAACTGACCCCTTCACCCCTTCACTGGAAGCCGGCTGCACAAGATACAGCTGGTCTGCTTTCAAACCGCACCAAGAAAACATCTATACACGCTCGTGCTCCACACCCTTCACGCCCTTACCCTCGTGTCCCGCCCCGATACAAAATGGCGGGACCTCCTGCCACCTTTGGAGGGTGAGGAGCCCCGGTGGGCCAGCCTCTATTCCACCTTAGTTCCAAGGCCCACCAGGGATGTCAGTTGGCGGCTCCTTCACGGAGCCGTGAGCACAGGCGTGTACTTGGCGCGGTTCACTTCAATCCCAGACACCTGCCCCTTTTGCGGCGTGAGGGATACCCTGGCACATATATACTTGGAGTGTGCCAGGCTGCAGCCCCTATTCTGGCTCCTCACCAATATTTTATTACGTTTTTGGTTGCACTTCTCCCCTCACCTTCTCATTTATGCACTCGCTATCCGTGACCCCACAAAGTCACGGGATCTCCTGGTCAACCTGCTCCTGGCCCCAGCTAAAATGGCCATCTACAAAACCAGAGTGAGGAGGTTGGCCGATGGAGTCTCCTGTGACTGTGGGGCCTATTTCCGATCCTCGGTCCGTTCACGTATCCGGGCAGAGTTCCTCTGGGCGCCGTCCTCTGCCTCCCTTGACGCCTTTGAGGAGCAGTGGGCGCTGTCCGGGGTTCTCTGCTCGGTGTCCCTATCCGGTTCCCTTTGTTTGACCCTTTGACCACACTCCTGTCCCTGTTGTTTCATTAGTTGTCCCCTGGAATTTTTTGGGTATCTAGGTCCTGTGGATCCCCCTTTTAGGCTGGGGGGGATCCTTTAGCAGTGGACGGGCTTCGCCCGCCCACTTCCCGGATCCCAATAAGACTACTGTTCCATAGCCATCTGGCCTTGCCCTGTCACACATGTAATTTTTAAAATGATAAAGATTAAATAAAAAGCTATTCATTTTCAAAATACCTGAAACATGCTCTTGTAAAAAAAAAATGTAATGTTTACATTTGTTTCAGAATTTCCTTGTTTTTGAGTTTAATAGTCCCAGAATAACTGAATCCTCTTGTGGCAATGGATTTCCACAGTTGCAATATTGTATGTGTATGAAACCACATTATTTTGTCACTCCCTTAGATTCAGTGTATGCACAAGCTCTCTCTCAGAATATGTACCCATACTATTAATGCTGAAATACGATTTTTATCTGAGTGATATAGTGTACTTTGGTACATAGAATATATTTACACTACAAGCTAGGGCTGTGATTCCTCTGCTTGCATAAACACGCTCGCACTAGCGCTCATCAAGCTAGTGAAAGTGTAAGTAGCAGTGTAGCCATGTTGGCATGGGTAGCAGAACCCATTGGCTCAGGAGGGTTTGTACTAAGCACAGTTAAGCCCTGCCTCTGCTGCCATTACCCACACTACCATGGCTATTTATGGCTAGTTCAGTGAGAGCTAGCATGAGTATGCGTACACAAGAAGGACAATCGCACCCCTAGCTTGTAGTATAGACATTAGCCAAAGATGAATCTTGGAAATTCTTCTGTACTTGCACACCTCTGAATACAAGTTGCTTTATCAAAGTTATACACAGAAAAGGACTGTGCACTTAAATAGAGCCCTCACTTCTGTCTTGCTACATACCTCTTTCCAAAATAGTGCATACCAACACTGAGGTGTGCATACATCTCATCATACAATCTGTAGTAGGAAAACATATCTCACCCATGTACTTTCCCCAGCATGAGGGGTTGAGCTCAGAAAGGATCCTATTTTGAATATAGGATAGGTTTTGGAACATGAGATAATGCTATCATACATCTGCTTAACAAGATAGACTTGACAGGACAAATTAAAGAAAACAAACTAACTTCAAGGATATAAGACTCCAAAAGGATGATGCTATTACTAGGCAATATCTTGCTGGAAATGGAATTTCATGGCACTTAAATGTCATGGCACATCTTTTACAGGGTACAAAAACAAAGGTATGAGTAGGTAAATAATATTTATTCATAAAAATGCTACTTTTTTTGTAATCCAGAAGCATTTACTATGCACTGAGCATTGTTCACACAAGGGAAGACTGTCCCTATCCCAAATAATTTACAATCTAGGAAATAATTTCACAATTAAGATAATTTACAATGCAGTTTATACATGCCTTTTCTTAAATGCACCCAAAATTAACTCTAGTAAAGGAAACAAACAGTAAAAGACCAATGAAGAGAAGCAAATTAATCATTTTCAACCACAGTGTTTCAGGAAGGAGTGCACACTTAAAACTACTATGGATCTTGCTTCTTCACCCCACCTCCCTTCCGCTGTCTTGAGACAAAAAGCAGGAATGCAGAAGTACAGGAATCAGTCTTCAGAAAGTGGAACACTAGAATAAAGCAGTTATTTCTGAAGGCTTCTTTAGAGTAGAAAAATTGCATCAAACTAACAAACAATCTATTTAAAAAATCAACCTAGTTAAACAAGTTCTAATGCCGAATGTAGACACATGTAAACCAGTTTCATTGTCATATAAATCTGTTTAGCTTGTGCTTTGGTAATACAAAAACAAGCTGAAATTATTTAAACATGGATTACATGGGTTTAAGCAAAGTAGGAGTTTCACCTCAGTCTAACTAGATCAATTTAAAACACTATCTCATTCCTGCTATGTGGACAAGAAAAGGCTAAGCTAAATAAGCATACTAAACCATGGATCAATTAAGCATCTACTCCTCTCCTGCTACTCTAAATAGAACTGGTCAAGCCAGTTCTATTTAGTGTAGCAGGAAGAACAAAAATAAAAATGATCAACTGCTTTTCAGCTGATAAATTGTTAAAATTAGTTTCTCAACTATTTAGTGAAAGGCAGAGTCCAGGATGGACCTTGAGAGTCAGTTAACAAGGCTTTAAAAAAACCTTGTAGCCCCTGCTACTCCATGTTTATCTTTGACATTACCTGGGATGCTTCTCTTTCCCTGTATAATGCAAGTGCCTTAAACTACTTCATTGTATCTAAGAAATTATAAAATTTAATGAGCAGCATCAGTTGCAAACTCTCCCACCAGCCTAATCAAGTTTTGCAGATCTTTCCAACTACATGGATGCCTGAAAACCCCAGTTCTTGAAACTACTTCAGAATCTTCATACCCATGCTCCAGATTATTGGAAGCATTTCTATCAGGTTGCTTCAGCCTTTCCAGGAGTTCCCAACAAACCTAAAAGAGCAATAAGACACCCCCACCCTGTAATGGTCTTTCCCCAAAGCCAGTGGTTTTCAAGGGTCATGGAATGTAAGGCACTGGGTCATGGCAGCTCTGGACAGCACCTCCAACCGGGCAGTTAAAGGTCCCATCTGCGGGGCTGCCCAGCTAAGGCAGGCTAGGTCCTACCTGTTCTGACACCACGCTGCACCCTGGAAGCAACCAGCAGCAGGTCCAGCTCCAGGAGGGGGTGGGGGAAGAGGGAGATGGGGCTCCAAGCACTGCCCCTGCCCAGAGCATCGGTTCTGCACTCCCATTGGCTTGGGCGGTGCCTGCACGTGAGAGCCGCATAGAGCCGCTTCTGCGCCTCTGCCTAGGAAGAGGACCTGCTGCTGGCCGCTTCAGGGGCGCACAGTCCACGGTGCCAGGACAGGCAGGAAGCGTGCCTTAGCACCCCCACTGATCAGGAGCCACCCAACATAACCCAAAACCCCAATCTGCTGCTCCAGCCCTGAGCCCCCCCAAACCCAGAGCCCCTTCCTGCCCCCCAAACTCATCCCCCGCCCCACCCCAGAGCCCTTACCCAGTTCCGCATCCCAAGCCCTTGCCCCAGCCAAGCCCCCGCAAACCCTGAACCTCTCATTCCCAGCCCCACCCTACACCCCAACCCTGTGCCCCAGCACTGAGCCCCTCCCACACCCCAACTTCCTCTGCCCCAGCTCCACTGCGTCGCAGGCATCAACAATTTTCTTCAACTGGGTCGCCAGGAAAAAAAAAAAAGTTTGAGAACTACTGGCCTAGATAGAGCTCTCTGACTCTCAGTGGAATGGTATCATAGGGGAGAGATGCTCCTAAACTATATTTGGGTGAAGAAGCAGTATGTTGTTTTTAGGACCCCAATGAGAAGGCACAGAATCTCTAGTTAGTACAAACAAGGTAAGAGGCAAAAGGATGGAGAACTGGAAGTGTGCCTATGGGCCATATGCAATGGTCTGACAGAGTTTCAGTCCAATCTGAAAATGCATCCGAGGTCAGGTGAATGAGGAAAAAATGGTTTCTGATGAGGGTGAAATTAACCAGGGATACCAGGGAAAAGTTAAGGATGTTTATGGAACCTGAACTGAATTTCTTTAGTTCCAATTTTAATAAACAACAAATTTTATATTTTAAATTATTGAGATAACTAATGTTATCTTTGGCATTTTCTTAATATAAAAGGTGGTTTGTTTTTTAAAATAATGTTCACGTAGATGAATCACTACAATCTCCAGCACAGAGAGTGGGCATGGACTCCTATGGTGCTGCTTCTAAGATGCCCAATAGTCTTGGCCCTGGATCCCTGTTATTACAGTGCTTATAAACTTAGCAGGACTTTTTCCATATAATTTTTAATATTTTGTATAGCTCCCAGAAATACATTTTTACGTAGGAAACAATAAATCACTCACCATAGGTAAGTATACCCATATGCACTAGTTCTTGAGGATCAGGGAATGCAACAAATTCAGAGTTACTAGAACAAGCCATGGAATACCAATTCAACCTGCATTTCTCAAAATGGCTGGTACAGTTGCCCACAAACTAAACAAATAAAAGACCTTTTCTGGTTTAGTAAGAAATGGTTTTCAGTCAGATTTATAATGAAAAGTGCATATAATGATAAGTGTCTAAACTTTAGTTGCAGAATAGCAATTCCGTAATCAGAACTTTATAGTGGGGAAATCATAGATACTAAGGTCAGAAGGGACCATTCTGATCATCTAGTCCGACCTCCTAGACAGCGCAGGCCACAGAATCTCACCCACCCTCTCCTACGAAAAACCTCACCCATGTCTGAGCTATTGAAGTCCTCAAATCATGGTTTAAAGACTTCAAGGAGCAGAGAGCCTCCCTCAAGTCAACCATGCCCCATGCTACAGAGGAAGGCGAAAAACCTCCAGGGCCTCTCCAATCTGCCCTGGAGGAAAATTCCTTCCCGACCCCAAATATGGCAATCAGCTAAACCCTGAGCATATGGGCAAGATTCACCAGGCAGATACTACAGAAATTTCTTTCCTGGGTAACTCAGATTCCATCCATCTAATATCCCATCTCAGGGGATTCATCCTATTTACCCTGAATATTTAAAGATCAATCACATTTAAAGCGTCCTCTTTTTTCAAACATAGGAAAAAAATGTTTTAAGATATGCAACAACTGTATTTCCAGAAAGAAAAGGAGTACTTGTGGCACCTTAGAGACTAACAAATTTATTAGAGCATAAGCTTTCGTGAGCTACAGCTCACTTCATCGGATGCATTTGGTGGAAAAAACAGAGGAGAGATTTATATACACACACACAGAGAACATGAAACAATGGGTTTATCATACACACTGTAAGGAGAGTGATCACTTAAGATAAGCCATCACCAACAGCAGGGGGGGGGGGAAAGGAGGAAAACCTTTCATGGTGACAAGCAGGTAGGCTAATTCCAGCAGTTAACAAGAATATCAGAGGAACAGTGGGGGGTGGGGTGGGAGGGAGAAATACCATGGGGAAATAGTTTTACTTTGTGTAATGACTCATCCATTCCCAGTCTCTATTCAAGCCTAAGTTAATTGTATCCAGTTTGCAAATTAATTCCAATTCAGCAGTCTCTCGTTGGAGTCTGTTTTTGAAGCTTTTTTGTTGAAGTATAGCCACTCTTAGGTCTGTGATCGAGTGACCAGAGAGATTGAAGTGTTCTCCAACTGGTTTTTGAATGTTATAATTCTTGACATCTGATTTGTGTCCATTCATTCTTTTACGTAGAGACTGTCCAGTTTGGCCAATGTACATGGCAGAGGGGCATTGCTGGCACATGATGGCATATATCACATTGGTAGATGCGCAGGTGAACGAGCCTCTGATAGTGTGGCTGATGTGATTAGGCCCTATGATGGTATCCCCTGAATAGATATGTGGACAGAGTTGGCAATGGGCTTTGTTGCAAGGATAGATTCCTGGGTTAGTGGTTCTGTTGTGTGGTGTGTGGTTGCTGGTGAGTATTTGCTTCAGATTGGGGGGCTGTCTGTAAGCAAGGACTGGTCTGTCTCCCAAGATCTGAGAGAGCGATGGCTCGTCCTTCAGGATAGGTTGTAGATCCTTGATGATGCGTTGGAGAGGTTTTAGTTGGGGGCTGAAGGTGATGGCTAGTGGCGTTCTGTTGTTTTCTTTGTTGGGCCTGTCCTGTAGTAGGTGACTTCTGGGTACCCATCATAGGGCCTAATCACATCAGCCACACTATCAGAGGCTCGTTCACCTGCGCATCTACCAATGTGATATATGCCATCATGTGCCAGCAATGCCCCTCTGCCATGTACATTGGCCAAACTGGACAGTCTCTACGTAAAAGAATGAATGGACACAAATCAGACGTCAAGAATTATAACATTCAAAAACCAGTTGGAGAACACTTCAATCTCTCTGGTCACTCGATCACAGACCTAAGAGTGGCTATACTTCAACAAAAAAGCTTCAAAAACAGACTCCAACGAGAGACTGCTGAATTGGAATTAATTTGCAAACTGGATACAATTAACTTAGGCTTGAATAGAGACTGGGAATGGATGAGTCATTACACAAAGTAAAACTATTTCCCCATGGTATTTCTCCCTCCCACCCCACCCCCCACTGTTCCTCTGATATTCTTAGGTTTCAGAGTAGCAGCCGTGTTAGTCTGTATTCGCAAAAAGAAAAGGAGTACCGGTGGCACCTTAGAGACTAACAAATTTATTAGAGCATAAGCTTTCGTGAGCTACAGCTCACTTCATCATGAAGTGAGCTGTAGCTCACGAAAGCTTATGCTCTAATAAATTTGTTAGTCTCTAAGGTGCCACCGGTACTCCTTTTCTTTTTGCGAATACAGACTAACACGGCTGCTACTCTGAAACCTGTGATTATGCAAGGCACTGCATTTAGCCGTGTAGAGTGGAAATCTGTCAACTTCATGAAAAAACTCGCACAGATACAGACAGACATCATCTTCCTCTCCAAATGCAAACAGATGGACATCATACCGAAAGGACTGAAGGTAAAAAATTCATTACAATCTACATACCACACAGACTATGCTGACATCTTGTGCCACACACTCTCAAAGAAACTGCAGAACCACCTGATCAACATCCTCTACAGCAAACAGGGAAAGATTAATCAGCAAAATGCATCCGATGAAGTGAGCTGTAGCTCACGAAAGCTTATGCTCTAATAAATTTGTTCGTCTCTAAGGTGCCACCGGTACTCCTTTTCTTTTTTCTGATATTCTTGTTAACTGCTGGAATTAGCCTACCTGCTTGTCACCATGAAAGGTTTTCCTCCTTTCCCCCCCCCTGCTGTTGGTGATGGCTTATCTTAAGTGATCACTCTCCTTACAGTGTGTATGATAAACCCATTGTTTCATGTTCTCTGTGTGTGTGTATATAAATCTCTCCTCTGTTTTTTCCACCAAATGCATCCGATGAAGTGAGCTGTAGCTCACGAAAGCTTATGCTCTAATAAATTTGTTAGTCTCTAAGGTGCCACAAGTACTCCTTTTCTTTTTGCGAATACAGACTAACACGGCTGCTACTCTGAAACCTGTATTTCCAGAGAATTTTGCTTGCTTAGTTTTTCACCCTCTCTTTTTAGTGCCAATGGTTTCTGGTATCCATTACCAGACATGAACAAAATACCATGAATAGGAGACTCTGACAAAAGTGACAAGCCATTAACTTCAAGAGGTGTACTTTGAAAGGCAAATACTTTTATTATTAATAGTAAAGATAATAAGCTAAAGGCAAGAACATAACAGCACTACTTTTTATCCATTAATAGGCTACACTAAAAGTTTCTCATGTACATTTGTTTCAACTTGTCATATTTTTTACATATTTTTCTAAGAACAGAGTTGTGTTAAAAAAAATATATTATACCAAGAGGTTGACATTTGCAGAGTTAAAGTCCTTTAATTCAAAAGGAATGATCCAGCTATTGCATTTCTGAAATCAAATGGTTCCAGACTTCATGTCTTCTATTTTTTCAAATGAAATTTTACAAAGTTTTTAAATAAGAGTTCAAAACAGGTTCATAATAAAAAAAATGTAAATCAACTTTTATATACAAAGGATAATTATGTGTATGTGGAGGTGGACTAAAAGAGAAAGGGTAAGTGTCACAGAATGTCAATATCTGTATTTGGTAGAATAGTCTTTTGGCGACACCACGAGACCTCTACCTTTACGAGCTCCTCTATAAACTGTTTCTATAATGTCGATCATCTCTTGCTTGTCTTCCATCGCCCAGTTAATCTTGTTGTTGTTACCTGTACCTAAATCAATCATGATGTGTTTATTCCTTTAAGAGGAAAGAAAAAAAAAACAAAAGAAACCACAGGTCAATATGCTAAACTACTCATAATATTTCACAGGACTCAAGCAACTTGCAATATGTAGCTCTTCTACCATAGGTCAGCAAATAAGTATTACACTAAATGGCAGAATACAACATTTGTTATTGGCATACTCAGGTTGAAAGTTGATAGCCCACCTGTTTTAAAATAGTATTTTTCTGTTCCTAAAATTACAATAAAAAGATGCAAAGATTTATGTTTATCCTGAGGAATAGCATCTTCATGTTTTCCTCCCACTGCCTGCCTCCACAAAAAAGTAACATTTCTGAACAATGTCCCTTTCTAAAAAGCTCTAGATGTATTTGCCGTTTAACAGATTTTATCAATTAGAAGTAGACCTACTGGTTCAAGAACTGAATAATGTGGATAGTTATCATAAATATTTTATCTCTGTGTTGTTTATTTAATTGGCATGTGAACGAGATGTATTTTTTATTTCTTAGAAATTAAAATTTGAAATTCCCTAGGGTGCCAAGAACTCAAATATTGTGCTAGTATATGAGGAACAACAAAGTGAAGTGGATCAGTGTACTTTTATTTCCCCAAGAAACCAGAAAGTACAAGCACAAGTAATTTGAGGTGTTATTAGTAATTTACTGTAAAGATTTAATTTTATGTTGGCAGTGTCTTTAAATGTTGCCACACTTCAAAAATGTCAAGCAAATACAGAACGAATGCAAAAAAAGTTTAGCAGTTCTATCACTCTAGGAAATGGAAGACATTTCAACTATGAGATATGGATATTGTTATAAACTTACACATTTGATTTTTAAATGTAAATATTTTAATTGTATTTAGGGCTTGTTTCTGTAAATCTAACATCTAAAATCAGCTACTATGCATATTCAAACATGCAAAACTGCTCATTTCATAGCTACAGTGTTCTGTGCAGCTGGGTAGCAGAAAGAAAAAAAGCTCAGAATGCTTTTTTAAAAACTCTGCTTGAGAGGTGAATGCAATAATGCTTCCTGTGTGCAATGGGCCTCCTCCAAGCCAATGAAAAATACTCCATTGACTTCACTGGGTCTAATGTGAAGAAAATTATCCAGATGGCATATGTTAATACACAATAAGATATAAAATAATGACATTTAAACTTCCCACTGCACTTTGAGATGAAGATGGCACTAGAGTGAAAATTCAGCCCAGTCAGGATCTCAGGGTTCATCTACACCACTGCTGCATTTCACTTAAGACCCTACCTATGATGATGGGAGGGGTTCTTTTGTCAGGGTAGGTAATCCACCTCCCTGATGGGTGGTAGCTAGGTCAACAGGATAATTCTCCCGTTGATTTAGCGCTGTCTACACTGGGCTCTAGGTGAGTTTAACTGCATTGTTCAGGGCTGCAGATTTTTCACACCCCTGAGCGACATAGTATTACTGACCTAACTTCCTAGTGTAGACCAGGTTTTACTTGCAGTATAATCTTGGTTCGTAACGGTGCTATTTTTAATTCTCAGGCCTGGAAGTGCTAAGTGGCAAATGGGTCAGGTAATGAACATTACTGAAGAACTGATACAAGGTGTTAAGATTTATTAGATTAATTGGGGAAGAGCTACACTGAACTTGAATGCGATTACTTGTACATAAGCACAATATCTTAAATATTTTTTAAAAAATAAATACACGAGCATATATAAAATGCATACAATACATTGCCCTTAATTATAGCATGTAATCCACAATACACCAAATTAAATTATACAGTAGAAATAAGGCATACCTAAAGAAAAACATGACTGTACAGGGATCATACAACTCGTACATCTTGTTGAAGTCTGGTACTTCTGTGATATCCACAAGATAAATAACAGCAAAATTTTTTACCTGAACAGAAGAAACAAAATTAAAATGACTGTAAACAGAGCAAAATACACTAGCAAGCCTTTAATAACTATATAACAAGACTGATCTTTTTATAGAATTTTGACAGATTTAGAAAAAAATAGGTTTAAGTTATTGCAATAATAATGCTGCAAGATGTTCATTACTAAGTTAAAGTCAAGCAAATATTTATTCCCTTTTGCCATTTCTAACCGGCTCTTAAAAGTTTGGAAAATAAATACATTTTATAGAGAAAGGGAATTCACATCCAGTAACGGAAAAATGGTATGTATTAAAATAGTGGCTAAGTCACACTCTGTTGTGCCTTCCTCTCAATTATAGGTCCGACCCTATAAATATTTAAGGTGAGAGTGCTAGCAAATGCTATCATTAAGGTTGTTGAAGGGTTAGAATTTAAATGCTTAATTTTCAGTTGCTTATGATTTCCAGAAACTTTCACCCAAAAAGCTGAAATTTTCCATAATTTGTGTGTGTCCAAAGCAGAAAGGTTTTTTTTTTTTTTAAAAAGTCTGAGCAAAGATGGGTTAGCTATTATTTAATAGAACAGTAAGGGAAAACACACTAACCTCAGAATTTAAAAAAAACCTTCAGGCTTTTTGGACAGCTATGAAGTCCAAATGGCAGGGGTAGAAAGTTTAAATTTGGCATGTAAATATTCCTCATTGAGAAAGTAGGATTTGATTTTGCAGAGTTATTATGAACTGAAGATTGTACTTTGTACATGCACCGTACATTTTGAAAGGGGTTTTCTTACTAAATTCATGGTTAATTTCTTAAATTGCTGAAGAAAGCTATGCTGCCAATTGAAAAGAAAATGTACAGTCCACAGGCTCTGAGCGAATTAATAAAAAAATCTTAAAAAGAAGAGAACTGAGATGAACATTTAAGTCACTAAACATACTGGACAATGATAATGAAAATATGCATATACACAAGGATTAGATACACATGTAGCATCTATAATATTTTTAAGTTGCAGAAACAACACAGTTTTGAGAAACGTTTATATGATTATACTTGCTTGCTTTTGTAACTCACATGTATAACAGGGAAGAGTTAATGTAGTGCAAACACCCTTACATTTTTGTTTCCTGACTTTTCAATGCATAACTAGGTAAATTTAGCATTCTCTGAAGGTAATACTTGCAAAATCTTAGATTGTAACAAGCTTAATACTTTTCAAGTACTTTTAACTATTTAATTTTCTGTTAAGTATAACTGAAAACAAAATACGATTAAATAGAAATTATATAACATGTTAACAAATAAATCGATACAGAATTAAGCAATATCAGGCAAGCACACTTTTGTCTAGTGTAAACAGCAATTAGTCATTTTAAAAGTCTGCAAATGCATACACAACAGCAGGTACTTTAAGAAAGTGTCTTGATTTTTCATTTACGTACAAAGTGACAAAGCTATTTGGTATACATCATAATCCAAATGTGTGTCAAAAAAGTAAATTTCTATTTAGACACACAGTATCAAACCTCAAAGTTTGTGTACATATAGTCAGTCCCAAGAACTCAGTTCACATTACCTATGAAGTTAACTGTATTTATAGGATCAAATTAGATAATCTTCTGAAGTAATTGATTGCTTCCAGGTTGATTTGGCAGGAAAAGACTTCTCCAGCACAGTGAAACTAAGACATTATTTTCACTCTACTGCTGCTTCTGTAAGAACTACCGGGTGACTGACATGTACAATACCAACAGCTCAGGTGCAATTCTCCTGCTGGGAAATTTCTACAATGCACATTTGTCAGCAAAAACCTAAAACTCTTATGACACACTAAATTTAGTCCTAGAATAAAATATCAGTGTCTGGCTAACCTTGAGTTCACATTGTCCACAATTTTTAAAATACACTTTGTTTCATGAAAGAGCATTTCTGCAAAAGGTAGAATTTATTATGAATCAAAGCACAAGTACAAATATTTCTGTTTTTGAAGTACAAAAGAATACCATTAAAATAGTAATAAATAATAAATATTTTTACATACAAAATAGTTTATACTCAATGCAAGAAATACTAACGTAGCGCCTACTACAGGAGTGGCTTAACTTAAGTTTGATATTTTCTCTATTTAAATGAACTGAGCAATTACAGCTCCTATAGAATATAACTACAAAATTTTGTAGGTCATTATCAAGGAACCCAAATGGACGTACACTTTAGGAGAGGAAGCCACTGAGGGTACAAATATTAACTTTTGTTTTACAAAAGTGAGAAATTTTACACAGTTAATATTCAATAAACAACATTAGATGAATCTCACTTTGAAAATGAGATTATTCTGATCACTATCATACTTTGGTAGAGATCTTATCACCATAATCTAAGCACCTCCCAAACATTAATGAACTTACCTTCCCAGCATTAGATTGGAAAAAAATTGTTATACTAATTTTATAAATGGAGGACTGAGACACATGCATTTAGCAACTCAAACAAAAATCACACATGAAATCTGAGGTAGTCAGGAACTAAATCCAGAATGCCTTCCTTTCCTCTTGCTTTCTCCATGCCCTTTGTTTCAATTCTGAAAATATTTTTTAATGAGAATTCAGTGCTTTACAGCATTTGAACACTGGAATCGCTGCCATGTTCCTTAGATTGAAGGCTCTTTGGGACATCTTTTTGTTCCGTGTTTCTACAGCACCCAGCACAATGGGACATGGTCAACAACCGGGGCTCTTAGGCACTAATGCAATACAAACAACAAATGTTCCATATATTGAGCACAGGTGCCCAAACTTTTCCTGTCGCACCCCCTCTTTCCAGTAATGGACTCTGTCCGTGCCCCCACTCTGTTACTGGCTCAGCAGAGGAGTTTCAGCTGAAGATGGAACTGGGGGCAGAACTGGAGATGGGGGAGGACCTGGGGCTAGAGGCAGAGCTAGCCTGGGGGCGGAGAGGGAATGAACGCAGAGCTGGCCTGGGGGCGGAGCAGAGGGTGAAGCAGAGTGGAGCTGCAGCTGGGGCTGAGGGCAGAGCAGGGAGCAGAGTGGAGCTGCGGCTGGGGGTGGAGCTGGTCTTCGGGGGAGTGGAGCTGTGGCTGGGGTTGCAATTGGTCTGAGGGCAAAGTGGGGCTGGGTGGCACACTCTCTCCCCACTCCCCCGTGAGCGCTGGCCCAGGCCCTACCACAACACCCACCCCATACACGTTCCTCCACGCCCACAAGGGAGCATGCCATGCAGTTTGGGGACCACTGTTTAGAATATAAAACTTGTTCCCTAACATTTCAGGATAGTGGCGCCTATCTAGAAGTCAGATGTGAGAACAAGACACTAAACACTAATTTTAACATAGGTACCTCAAGCCAGAGAAGAAAATAAATATAATACTGGAAAAGCAAATCATGATAGTACCCCATCAGCTACAAATATACTTAAAGACAACTGCAGCTGGCACAATTCTAATTCCAGTGAAAGATACTTGAGTTTATAATCAGACACAGGTACTTGCTCCTGGGGAACTTCTGTGCTACCTTGCATAAGAAGAATGTATATCCCCCAATTTCTTTGCTTCCCCGCAGAAAATGACTTTCTGATGGGGAAGCAAAGGAAAGCCACAACAGTGGTCACGCGATCCTCCCCAGCAGTATGTTTCAGGTGCCCAGGGCAGCCAGCAGAGAGGTAAATCACTGTGGGGCAGGGGGCAGAACTGGAGAAGACCCAGCTGGGTGGCTCCCACCCTGCACTGGGCTAAGCTGCTAGTCCCGGCTGGGCTGGGGAGGAGGGGACTTCCTCTTCCCCTGTGCAGCATCCAGGGCCGCGTCAGACCCACTCCCAGATTTCTCTCCCCACTCTAAGAAAGCTCTGCAAACTCCCCCTTTCCTGCGCTTCCTGCACCCATTGCTCCTCAGCTGCAGAGGGAGGGATCACTGTACAGGGAGCTGCTCCCCCATCCGCCCACCCCCGTGCATCCAGAGCCCCTCAAACCCAGACCTCGACACCAATCCTCACCTCCCCATGCACCCAGAACCTCCAAGGCAAGCCCCACTGCTCCTGCAGCTGGACCACCGTGATGAGCCACCTACACCCAGATCCCCACCATACTGAGCCTCAACCAGCTGCACCTGGATCCCCACCCCACTGAGCCCCACTTCCCCCGTATCAGGACACCCCTCTTCCCTGAGCCCCAACCACCTTCACTTGGACCCTCCTGCAGAGTCCCATTACTGTTGCACCCAGAACCCCACAACAAGGCACTGTGCATCCAGATCCCCCCTGTACCCGCATCTCCCCCTGAGCCACCCATCCCCAGATTGCCCCACACAGAACCCTCTCAACCCTGTATCCCCCCTCACTTGGATCCTCCCTTGCTGAGCATGCCTGCTGACACCTGGTGCACCTGGCACAGAGGGGCAGGGCCCTGGGGTGTTTCTGGGGCAGGCTCAGTCCTTGCACTGTGTCAGGCTTGGGTGCAACCTCACTGTTGAATCTGTGTCCTGGGAGAGGAGCTGCACAGTGATCTCCCACCTCTGTGCAGCCAGTGGCCTGTGCTCCCCAATGCCATGCTGGAGCATCCACATTTATTTGACAAATAACATTCGCAGAATTTTGTAAACATTTACTTTTTCAAGGAAAGTAAAAAAGGAGAAATCTGAGACTCTCTACAGTTTAAAAGTGTGCAGGGAAGACACCTATAAAAATGTGAATGGAAATCTTGTACACACATTCAAGTATAATAAAAAAGCCTGAATACATAAAATCCTTGCAGTAAATCAGTTATATCAATAGGACTTTTCAAAAAAATATTTCCTTTTAGCGCTTGGGGATTAAATATTCCATGACTCCAAAGTCTGGGAAAAAGAATACTACTGGCCAGATTTGCAAGGTGTCAGACCTCAAGTGTCACTTTTTGCTGCCATCTTGTCTTCCTCCACTCACCTTTTAATTTCAGTCTGATTTTAGTGGCTCCTTATTAGAACTGTTAACACTGATACCAATACTGTATACCATCTGAATACTGATTTCAAAAAGCATAAGCATTCATTCTAAGTTTTAGGAGTTAAGAATACTGTGCACCAACATCATTCTGAAATGGAAGATGTGGAGAATATGAAGGAAAGCACGACCATTATCTTGGTGTTTCTCAGATCAATGTTCTTGATATTTTTGTTCTTGAATAACTATATAGAACTTCAATAATCCCCGTAAGAGAGAATATCTACACATTTGCTGTTTCCCTCTTCAAGCAAAGTCTGAGAGGCCACCCATGTCCAACACTGCTAGTATAATAGTGTCTTCTTCTATATTCAAGAAAAGCTACGACACCCAATGAAGTTGAGTTGAGCATATGTGGACCGGGGAAAAAAAATTGGATATTTTCTCCACTTAACTACAATGGCCCATTGAAGTTCCTGTTGAATACAGCAGCAGCGTAGATTCTAAAAGCCTATTGCACCTGTTGTGAGGGAACCCAGGAAGAAGTAAATATAACAACTTTTATTTTGTGAAGCTAATATAGTTTTACATTATTCAACAAACTAACCATAAACTTTTTTGGATATGATGAACCTTAAATACGGCTAACATTTTAATACTTCTCAGGGGTAGAAATATTTGGTGGACCAGTATTAAGCCATTTCTTCTAACTGGTCCATGACCAGAAGGAAAAGAAAAGTTGTAAGTCCCTTACATTCTACAATATCAGACATTAGAGTGATACATATATTTCTCCACTTACTTCTCCTCATATAACTCAGCAAGATCAACTTTCAGCTATACAATATTATTTACCATTTACTGGCTCAAGGCTTTACATCAGACACAAGAAAAAGTGAATCCCACTTTTCCTCCAATGTCTTTCTTCCTAATGCCCTTTACAATACCTTAGCAGAAAAAAAAAAAAAACAAAAAAAAAAACCCATATGGCTGCAAGCATTACGACAGCTAACACCCAGTCTACACTAACCTAAAACTTTTAGCCTGAAGCTGTTTTAACACTGTTTAGATAGCAAGTTAAACAACCTGACAAAACCAGCTTGCAATTAGAATCTACTCTTGAGGACAGTTTTAAAAAAAGTTTGACATTGTCTACCTTGGCCTATTAAATTTTAGCTGTTTTAGCTGGAAACTGTTTTTAAAATAGCTTCAAGTTACATGGTTTTCATACAAGTATAATGGAGACCTAAGGAGCTGTACTAACAAGCCAAAGCAAGATGGAAGTTTCCGTCAGATCTTGAGTGACAGTTAAGAGGTACACAGGGTAATCTGCGGGGGATTTAATGGGAAATTTTGCGCAGTCCTAAAAGAAAGTGGAAGAGAGCAGAGGAGGAGATAAATATGAGTATCAAGGTCTAAGGGAGAAAAGAGGCCCAAGAAAAGTTTTTAGGGTGAGGAACGTGCTTTTGAATTAAACTCACAAGCATTAACAATATATTAATCCTGATTAATCACGCAATAAAAAATTAATCATGATTAATCACACTGTTAAACAATAACAGAATACAATTTAAATATTTTTGGCTATTTTCTACATTTTCAAATATACTGATTTCAATTAAAAACACAGAATACAACGTGTACAGTGCTCACCTTATATTATTTTTTATTATTTGCGCTGTAAAACAAAATAAATAGTATTTTTCAATTCACCTAATATAAGTATTTTAGGGCAATATCTTTATTATGAAAGTTGAACTTACAAATGTAGAATTATTACAAAAAATAAAACAGTGTAAAACTTTAGAGCCTACAAGTCCACTCAGTCCTCCCTGTTCAGCCAATCACTCACACAAACAAGTTTGTTTACATTTGCAGGAGATAATGCTGCCCGCTTCTTGTTTACAATGTCACCTGAAAGTAAAAACAGGCATTGTCATGGGATCACTGTAGCCCACATCGCAAGATATTTACACGCCAGCTGCATTAAAGATTCATATATCCCTTCAGGCCAAGGCATGAAGGGGCATATGAATGTTTAGCATATCTGACATTTAAATACCTTGAAATGTTGGCTACAAAAGTGCCATGCGAACACCTGTTCTCACTTTCAGGTGACATTAGAAATAAGAAGCGGGCAGCATTATCTCCCGTAAACGTAAATACACTTGTTTGTCTGAATGATTGACTGAACAAGAAGGACTGAGGGGACTTGTAGGCTCTAAAGTTTTACATTATTTTTTGTTACATAACTGCACTCAAAACGAAACAATCTACATCTGTAAATTGCACTTTCATGATAAAGAGATTGCACTATTGGACTTGAATGAAGTGAACTGAAAAATACTATTTTTACAGTGCAAACATTTATAATAAAAAGAATAATATAAAGTGAGAACTGTACACGTTGTATTCTGTGTTGTAATTGAAATCAATATATTTGAAAATGTAGGAAAACATCCAAAATATTTAATAAATTTCAATAGGTAGTCTATTGTTTAACAGTGCAATTAAAAGTGTGATTAAACATGATTAATATTTTTTAGTTAAGCACGTGAGCTAACTGAGATTAATTGACAGCCCTAGTTATTAGACATATAAACTTTAAATTTATCAATATTTTCCTGGCTTTAAAATTACAAAGTGATTTAAGAAGAGTATGCTTATCATAATGATTGGCAAATACCACCAGCTTTAAGAGCAACTACACTTTTCTAACCTCCCTACTCTGCTTATTAACTCTTTCTGTAGCTTTTGCCTCTGAGTAGAAGCACAGGGACAAGTGGCCATTTCTTGAGTAGATGCCATTGCTAGTGTGCCTTTCAACCATGGTTGGTTAGATGCAAAGCAACAGACCTAGTCATCTCAAGTCATCACTTGCCAGAGACCAAGTGATTCTCTACCAAATGTCATGCATACAATAAAGGTTTCTGATTTGAGGTTTGTCTGATATTTGGTATTTACTTTTAGACAAGTTTTAGCTTTTTACTGTAAATATTGTTTAAATATTTGTATTTAATTATATAAAAATTTAGCACCCAAAGCTCAGTATCCCTGGGGATGAGCTTCCAGCAATCATAGGCCCCCTCTGAAACAGTGTTCTGTACTGCAAAAAATAATTTGAGATATTTTCAAGGTATTTTATAAGTACAGTATGCTTACATTTTTGCTCTGGAAAAACTGGAAACCCTTCACACAACATTATTTCTTGTTAAACTTCCTAAAGTATGCAAGTTTTCGGTATGTATTGCACTGAAATGAATGCTTATTTCAATTGTAAACAAGGATACATTTTAGTGGGAACAATCTTTATGTTTTGGTGGTTTTCTCTAGTTTTCTTTTGCCAAAATACAAGTCAGGTCAATAAAGTTCAACTCCACATTGATTATAAAGTACAGATACATTATTAATTCCTAAAATCATGCTGCAAATTTAAAAAAAAAAATGTTCCACCTCAGTACTAAGTGTGAAATACAGCTACATTTCTTCAAATGTAGCATGCAGCTACAGCATGGCAACATTTTGTACTACGCTTTAGATCAGCGGTTCTCAAACTGTGGGTTGGGACCTCAAAGTGGGTCGGGACCTCAAAGTGGGTCGCAACGCCATTTTAATGGGGTTGCCAGGGCTGGCTTAGACTTGCTGGGGCCCAGGGCCAAAGCCCAAGCCCAAGGGCTCCAGCCCTGGCCGAAGGGGCTAAGGTTACAGGCCCCCTGCCTGGGGCTGAAGCCCTTTGGCTTCGGCTTTGGCCCCCCCGCCGGGGGCAGTGGACCTTTGGCTTTGCACACACACCCCCAGGGTGGTGGGGCTTGGGCGGGCTCAAGCATCTGTCCCCTCTCCTGGGGTCCTGTAGTAATTTTTGTTGTCAGAAGAGGGTTGTGGTGCAATGAAGTTTGAGAACCCCTGCTTTAGATTATAAACACCTGTACAATTGGAACTTTTACTCACTCTTTAAAACAGCTGCGAGATCCAAACATGGCTCGTAAGCAAGAGGATGAGGAAGGATCTCCCCCTTTAACCTGCCATTTCTGCAGAGGGAGATTTTTAAATAAAAAGTTACATTGTTCTTTTTCCCTCATAAAAACTTAAATGCCAATATGTCTGCCAAATTGCCAAGAGTCCTGCCAAAGACAAATACTAATAGTATTCCCGTGTATAATCCATTAATTCCCACAACATTAAAAGTAAACATAAGACAAACAAATGCAAAGAAGCTGTGCTGAAGAAATGTCAAAGCATCCTCCTAGCTTAAGTCCCGTTATGGCTCAATATTTGATATGTACACAGTTGCCTTACCAGATGACTTCAACAACACTGAGATGAACAAGAGAAGTGCAATTTTTTAAGAATGCCATCGAGAAGAAATGACTGCCACAGAAACAGCTTCACATCAGGTTACAGCATATAGAGAACTGTACAAACGATTTTGGAAACACTTGTTGAATGCCATTTAAACATTAATTCACAGTAGTCGTTCTGGCTAGGTTCTTGTTTTATTTGAGTGTCACACTTTTTCTTATGAAGTTTAACCAACAAATAATTTGCCAAGATTTCTGTCTAGTTGTACTACTATGCAATAATGTTATCTGGGAGAACATGAAAGGATAAAATATATCCAATCACATATTTATGTAAACAATTACACCGGACCTCGCTAGAATGTGGGATTTGGGATCCATGTGTGGTACCACGTTATAGCGGGGACAGCGTTAAAATGAATTTTAATTAAAGTAATTAAATATGGGATACATGGTCACGACCACATTATATGCGAATTCGTGCTATAAAGATGCACGTTCTAGCGAGAGTCCGGTGTATTAATTTTTCCTCAGTATCTAAAATGCTTAAATGGGTGATCTGTTTGTCACAGGGTATCACTGCCATCTGAGAAAGCTTCAAGAGCTTGGCTCAATATGTACAGATTAAAATTAATTTGAGCCCTGGTATAACCAAGTGCAAACTCTAATTAAGCCAATGCAGTGGCACCCATTTCAACCAAGGCTGAGCATGGTCTATAAGTGCATTTCTTCCCACGCATTTTAAGATTTTACATTTTAAAAATAAAAATATATGCGAAACTAAAAACATCTAAACTTTTTAAGCTATTCCAATGAATTTTCTAATTACTACTGTATTAATATTACACATTCACAAGTGACAATGCTGGCTCAATCTTACCTGTAGCGTTCATACCAATGCTATTAATGAAACTTGTTTTCCTCTGAATGGCCTAGATTATTAGATGTTAAACGATCAGCCGTCAGAAAAGAAAAATATTTTCAGGGACAGATGCTCAGTTTTAGAATATAGTAGTACTGTTTCCATTCAATTAAGCATTAAACAACATGGTGGGTAATTATTTCACATGGCCATGAAAGCAGATGGCTGTTTCACATTCATTCAGTGTAGGCATAGCTTGTTAAAGAAACTGAACAAGTTGGATTTATTACCTGGAAACTGCCTTAGACTAAAAAGAACAAGCAATTTCAGATGCTGAACAGAAATATACAATTATCTCAAACGACAATCCAAATTTACCTTCTCAGCAATACTATACAACACTTCATCCATTTTCATACAAGTTGGATCCCAGTCATGTCCAAATCGGATGACCACCACACGGTCTTCTTCTGAAAGAATGGCCTGGTCTACTTGCCAGCCATTGTGTAAATGAGGAAGCATATACGACATTTTTAAAACTTGATGTAAGGCCTGCAAAAGAACAGAAACCATCTAAGAATTGATAATTCTTGAAATCTACTTAACATTAATCATGAAAGCCAGCCCAATAAAGCTAACACCCATCTATTAGCTTTTATTTAAGATGATGCACATGTGTCCAGATCTCACTGGTTTCCTTTAAAAACCACATACACCCCACAAAAGTCTTGCTGGTAGTGAAATAATTCTGATAAAGACTATTTATTTTTCTTAATGCTGTGTATAGACTGTGCTTTTTCTTAGGATTTCCCACCGTTGCAACTTCATCAACAGTAGTTCTAGCACAGACCGACAGCGAGCATTTTGATGCGTCACCTAGTCCTAGCCTGTATCAGTACAGCCCTAAATGACACGGGGGTTACACTGTGACCTCTCTACAACAATGTTCTCACTGGCACTGAAGTACTGGTGGGAAATTTTAAGGAAACGCTCAGTATGGAGTAGGGCCAAGCTTCATATAGCAACCATCGTCCAGTCCAGCAAGAGGGGTCTCCAGCAAGATTCCCATCCAGGACTAAAAGAAAAGGAGTACTTGTGGCACCTTAGAGACTAACAAATTTATTAGAGCATAAGCTTTCGTGAGCTACAGCTCACTTCTGTAGCTCATGAAAGCTTATGCTCTAATAAATGTGTTAGTCTCTAAGGTGCCACAAGTACTCCTTTTCTTTTTGCGGATACAGACTAACACGGCTGCTGCTCTGAAACCCATCCAGGACTAGGAAGAATGGAGAGAAACCCCTTCAGCCCTCACGATCTCCAGTCCTTTATTTTCAGTCTTTTACCAACAGGCCCAGCCCTATCACAGCTGTCAGGTCAGCTGTGCCATGTTCAGAGGCTTGACAGATTTGCTCCCAAACGTACCATTTTTAAATGAGCTATTACTACCGGGGCGCTGGAGCAATTATTATAGTGGGGGTGCTCAGAGCCATCAAATCAAACTGTAAACCCCGCACATAACGGAAACCACTGAAAGCCAAGGGGTGCAGTCGCACCCTAGCGCCAGCAGCTCTGATTATTACAAACCCCTCCAGGGTGGGGGTGGCGCACTGTGGGGGATGCCCCCACTGAGGGCAAAGCAGGGGTGCAAATGGGGCCACTGACATCCAAAACCAGCTTTGACACCCCCTCCCACCGTGCCCCACCGGCCCCTCCCACAGTCGCCCCCCTCAGCCCGCGCATCACCGCCCCCTAGGGCCCTTCCACAATGCCCCTCCCTACCCCCCACTGAAGCGGCCCTCCCCCGCCCCGGGCCGCGGCGGCACGGGCTGGCTCCCGCGAGGCGAGGCCCCTTCCAGAACATTCCACGCGGAGCCCGCCCAGCGGCCCCCCGAGACACCAACCTCCCCCGGGCGCGCACTCAGAGAAGCTGCCCACACCACGCTCCACAACGGCCCCCGACCGCGCCGCGAGCCCTGAGGGGACCAGACGGGGGCGCGCTCGCACGCGCAACACTTTGCGGGCGGGCGGAGAGGGATCGGAAGTGACGCAGGGCGTAGGCCGAGCAGAACACCGCCGCGACCGGAAGCAGTAGTCTCGCCATCTTGCTTGTGGGCTTCCCTTCAATAGGCGGATTGTTACCATCTGACCACTGGAAGGGGAAAAGGAGAGCTGGAGCATACCACCTCCCTAAAAGGGGAGGGGGTAATAGGCTGTACCAATTCACCCCAAAAGGGGGGCGTGGGAAACATTGATGTATTACCAACCCCCACAAAGGGGAGGCAAGGAGGTGTCAAAAGCCCCGCCGGTTGCTCTGGGCCTGGAGATTGCTATGCCAGGCAGGGAAGGGCCCAGCCTTGGGAGCGGTGCCAGGGTTACACGTGCCAGGGATGTCGAGCCTCACGCTTCAGGACAGGAGCCAATTCTGGCTGCCGCCAGGCTCCGGACGAGGTGCCTCCAGGGCCAGGCGATGCCATTAGTGTCACAGCCACTTTGGGGTGCCCCCCACCTTCCTCTGAAGCAGCTGGTGCTGGCTGAAGCTAGAGACAGGCTCCTGGCCAAGCTGGGCCCCGGGTTTGAGAGTACCGCACCGTGCCCGTCCTCGCTTCCTGTGAGGCTTCCTCCCACTTCGATATGGCAGCCAACTCATCATGCTGCAGTCAAGGTTTAAGGGGTAGAAAATTCACAGTTACAAGAGATTGTTGCCAAGTGGGGCCTGTCCTGATGTACCGAGCTCACCCTCCCATGGAACAGTTCTGCTGAGCCGGATTTTTGCAGATGAGATGATGTACTAGAAAAAACACTTACCAAGTCCCTGCCACAGCCAGGTTTAGGGACATCAAAAACTCTCTGTGCTCTTAACAGGTAGTTTTCATCAAGGACAAGACATGAGTCATAGGTCAAGGACACTAGTCTGAAGGTACTCTACCCATGACAAGAACGTAATTACCACACTTCCTATGTGGATTCTCAAATTATGTGCTTTCACATAAATCAAGCTAGAAGCCATATGAGATACTATCATGGTTAGTGTAAGAGCCAAAAATAACAAAACAGTCAGCATCAGCATGGTGCAATAAGCAGAAGAATAACTGGGTGAATCCAAAACCAGTACAGGCATTATATCAACGAGTATGATCAGAAATCTGGTGGATTAATAGGATAGCCTTTACACTACCAAAGTGCTCATATTAATCTTAGCCGAACATGTTCAGTCAAATCAAGCTTTAAAATTGGACAGTAGGATGCAAAGAGCACACCCACTCTCACTTTCCTCCTGTTCTAGTCTCATGTTGAAACAAGTTCTTCACCAGAGAAAGCTGCACCAGTAGAGAACCATCTGAATTATCTTGCTGGTTTCTTTAATAACAAACAAAAACGACAGGTTTAAATCATGGATGACTTTGTTGGTCATTGATCTTGCATTGAAAACCACAAGCCCCAGGATAAAGTTATTATTAGCTGATGCCTTAGTCTACAAAAAGTTATAAAACCCTTTGTGAAAATCATGGGGCACGTACAGATTTCAAACAGCTGGATTGCAAGTGAATATCAGTCTCTTCCCTTGTCTCTCAGTGCTCATTGCAACAGCAATCAAGAAGCCCATAAACCCCTAACAAATCTGTCCACAAAACTCCCTGATGCCCAGCTCCTGACAGAGTTGCTCCACTTTCTTGGACATCATCAAGGCTTAGTGTATTTGTCAGCAAACAACATAATTGTGCTCTAAAACCCAGTGGTTCCTGCTTCATTCTAGTCCTGAATTCTGCATGAGCTCTAAGTAAATTAAAACAGTGAGGATTTTACTGAATGAAATGTGAAAATGTTAATGAATGGCAATGAATAATACAACCAGTCTACTCTTGTGTGTATTATATATTTTAATAGTAAATTCAATTTATTTTATGCTACTCCAAAATATTCAGTTTTAATTTTAACAGCAGACATTAAAGTAACTTGAAGTTTAGGAGTGGAGGGGCTTTTAAACTCCTAGTTTCTCATGTTTGTTGTAACAAGCTACCTCACTGCCTGATACCCCAATATCTGCGATTGCACAAAGGATAGATAAACACCCTAGGTAGATATTTTTCTTAAAATAATCAGCAACTAAATTATTAGCAGTGTTGACATATTAATTAACATCACTAGGTTTCAGAGTTAACAAGACATTGCTATACCTACGACAGTACATATCTGTCTTAGAGCTATTATTTCATTTTGTCTCTGTGAACACTCACACAGATATCACTACATGAGTTTACATTATGTTCATACTCAGAAGGTTATCTTTGCAACCATTAGGGCTAGAAGCATATTTTTTTAAAAAAGAAATAAAACTTTTTGGATTTTGGAGCACAGTTCTACAATAGTGGATGGATTCTGAATCAGATTCCATTGCCACAAGAATGTGTGTAGCTGCGCACAGAGAACTAAAAACATTCTAACAAAATCTGCTATTCCCCGCCCCATAGAATTCAGTTTCAGAAACAGGGAGGAGGGAAGATGACATTGTTTAGGAAGGCTGCACAGAAAGCCAAAGAGGATGAAGTAGACACTGGCAGATAGTGTCACTCTATGTCGCAGTTCCTGCTGAAGTGTCCAGAGACTCTCTGATAGAGGGTGGACCTGACAGAGATGGCTGGGAGTGCTCACAGTCATGTGAGTGTACTCAGCCGCTGCCAAATGAAATTTGCACAGGAAGAATATATACTATAATGCATTAGCAATGTGGGGTTGGATTCAGGCAGAGTAAGGACAGCTATGGGACCTTGTATTAAGGATTATATCATGTGATTGTGTGTCCCTGTGTGTGCTGCAGAGATCTGAAAGTTGTTGTATAAGGAGATTTTGTGTTTAAGCTATTGCCACTGCCAGAAGTGGTAAAACGGAGTTACACCAGGATCAGCGTCGGGAAGAAAGCAATAGAAACTATCAGGTTATTTATTATTAATATAATCAGTTTTCGTTTAAAGAATGTCAGTGAAAGAGATTTGTTCTGTTTACTTATGTCAGCAGAAAGCAGGGCCATTAGGAATTCTGCAGGTTTACTTCACTGAATACAAAAACTTCTGTTATACTGTGAACCTGTTAAACCTCCAGATGCAGTATTGCTAACCCTATTCATTCAAAAATTGTGAGTCAAGCCCCCACAAAAAAAATCATAAGCTTATCTTTAAAAAAATGAAATTTTAAAAAATAATGTTTTGATTATTTTGATTTGCATCGTGCTTCAGCTTTTAGGGGTCTTGTTTTCAAGCTTTTCTTTGTAGCTGTGAGGGCTAGAAACACTTTCATTTTTCACATAATCAATTGATTTGAGTAGCTGGGGCTTTAAGAAAAATACCAAATATTGCAAGGCTTGTGATAAAATCACAAGGATTGGCAACACAGCAGATGATACTAGTTCAAAATTAAAATAGCCATATCCTTGAGAAGTTTACCTTTAACACGCTGGGGTGGACAACTGAAAGATTATGTTTAGCATTAAAGCATTCTCTTTGGTAGAAGCTATTCAGTTGGCCACTGGCTGCCCAAGGTTGGCTGGTAGACTTATTCATCCAACTGTTTTTCATGTGCATCACGGGACAAAGAGGAGTATGGATCCCAGGGGGAACTACAGGACTGGCCCAAACAGCACTGGCAGAGCTGGAATAAGTGCTCCCCAAACGAAGGTTAGTATTGGGGGAGCCTTCTACCCTGCACAAATAACCCCTAAATATTTTTAATTTATTGACATTAATATTATTTAAGTGCTCAATGTGCTTGGTGCTAACAAAACAGAGAGAGATAGTCCTTACTCCAAGGTTGTAGTCAGTCAACAGTTCAGATATCTAATACATCAGCTAATGGCTGATATTGTATACTATCGCTCATGGTATTTATTTGGTGTTTTAAAAACCTTTTCTTTATTAGTATTTGTCATATATTTGTCATATATGTCAGTGTCTCATCCAGCTGTCTATCACAAACAGAAAGAAAAGAAGTTGTTCAGTATCTCAGTAAATCTCTGTCCATTCTGCCACTAGTTTACCTCAAAATATTCTCAGGTAACCCCATGGTTTGTGACTTCAATCTAGCAAATAATTTATGCACATACTTAACTTTATGTACTTTGACTTGTTCCATTCAGTATTTCTCCACTGCTTGTGTAGCTCTTTATACACCAATATGAAGTGGTTGTAAAGCACTGCCAAATCAGAAAGGAGAAGCATTTAGCACTCACTGTGCTCTTGTGTAAATGACTCCCCAAGTGCAGGGGAACAGCGAACTGGACCATTGTGGGTATATGTCTACACTGCAATCGGAGGTGCGATTGCAACACATGTGGGCATATCTGAGCTAGCTTTGATCAAGCTATCTTGCTAAAAATAGTAGTGTAGCTGCAGGAGCACAGGCAGCAGAATGGGACCATAGGTACGTACTCCTGAGACCATAAGTATGTACTTGGGCAGCCAACTTGTTACATGCCTAGATTCTGGATAATCCCTGCATGGATGTGCAAGAGGGGAAATCCACAAGGAATGTCCCCTTGCCCCCTGTGCTTCTGGCATGGACTGGTCAGAACTGTTGAGGATTACAGGCTCTGATTCTTTTTAGCATACTTCTCAATCTGCCAGGATCCAAATCAAGATGTAATGTGTGATAAAGACCTGAAATGAGGAACAGACAACAGATTGTCACACGAACAACTTTAAATGATTTTTTAAAATAATCTCTCTTCCTGATCCTTTATTACTGAGATACATAATTTTCAAGAATAAAAGTGAGGGGCTACCAAATTGTGTGGAATGGAAGTAACTTTGGGATTAAAATGAGTGATGTCTCTGGAAATGAGGGACAATTCAGAGTTATACCTCTTAGCATTCCTACAGACACTAGGCTGGATGGGGTCTGATCTGTCATGGCCTAATCCTGTACTCACTGAAGTCACTGGAATGATTCCCATTGACTTCACTGGTAGCTGGATCAGGCCCTAACGCCAGTGTAAACCCAGAGTAACTCTACTGACTTCAAGTTAGTAACTCTGGATTTACATTGTGTAATTGAGGGAAGTATGTAGCTCCACTAAGTACAGATTTACAAATGTGAATTTTAATTATCCTTACTGTCGTGGGGTAGGTACAGCCTGTCACAGGGTGTCAGATTGCTGGGGGTTATTCAAGTGGATATTTGACGGCCCAAGTGGCCTGGGTCTATGTTGCGGCTCTACATCTCAGAGTAGTATTGCCAGAATCAGTAAGTCTGTCTTTCTGTGGCAAAGTTCACCCCTCTGGGCGTCAGCTGCCCCTGATGGCAGGACAGCCAGGGGAGGGGGACCCAGGACCACCCTTCTCCACTGGGTCTTAATCTAGGGCCTTAGGGAACTGGCACTTCTATAATCAGTCTTGGTCACCCATTAATACAGTCCTGTTCCCTGGGCCACTTCCTATCAATGCTGGTAGCCTCTGCTGTCTCTCCACTGCATTGGCAGAGGGGTTGCTGGAGTCTCAACCTGACTGGTTTCTATGTACCTCGAGCTCTGAGAGCCTCCCAGCTGGAGCCTGCAACACATATCTGCTCTTGTCGGTGGCCAGCCCAGACTCAGCTGAACTACTCCCTTTTATACTCTCTGGTTCTTGTTAGTGCATGCCCAGCAGATGTGAAAGGGTGTGGCTTTCTCAGCCCACAGCGGGTGGGTAACCCCTGCTGGACCGGTGTGGGGTAGGTATACTCCATCATACCTACTGAATGGTATTTTTACAAAAATGTTATTTTCTCATATTCAAGGGCATATTTCTCTTAATCATTTTTGCAGGTTATGGCAAAGCCAGAGCGGCCTGGTCTTTTGATCCTCGAAATAGGAGGTGTATATGGTGTGCTGGAAGGCCATGTGGAACTCATGAAGAAACACTTTCACCTCATCACTATGAAGGAATTTCTTAAAAACAGAGAAAGATTGAGTGAAAAGATCAAATCTGTTTTCCTATATGAGTGCAGACCAGTCATTGACCAGGAGCTCCTCCAGAGCCTTCCTCACTTAAAGGTGATTGCAAACTCTGGGGTAGGAGTGGATCATCTGGACTTGAAATTGATTTCTAGCTTTGGAGTTAAAGTGACCAATACTCCACATGCTGTTTCTGACTCCACAGCAGACATTGGGATGGCCTTGATGCTGGCATCTGCCAGAAGGCTAGTGGAAGGTAACTTTTTAAATTTCTTTGCTGATATTTCCATAAATCACATCAGCTACATTTCTAGCATATTTTATTTTTATTCTGTCACAGATTATCTGGTTGAAATAATGTGTAAGAATCTTTACAGGAAGAAAAGCTGCAAAGATTCAGTTTTTCAAGTGGTCCTTCTTTTTCTATATTGTTTTTGATATTCTGAGCCCAATCCAGCTTCTACTGAAGGCAGTGGCAACAGAATTAAGGCGTCTGTCTAAATTAGGTGTTTTAAACTGCCTTTGATTTGATTTATATACAGTACAAGGCTTACTGTTTGGACTAGAATTTGCATTCTAACTCTCCACTGCCTGCACTTTATGTAGTTATTTACAACTATCCAAAGTGAATACAAAATGCAAGCAAATGAAAATTCTTCACTCATTAGTACCCTCTTTGCATCAATGTAAAAGACTACACAAGGGTGTAAGGCAGTGGACATCAGGCCTTGAGTCTCCATCACCAGAGAAGGTGGTTTGCTATGAAATCCACTGAATAACTTTCCTTTGCACTCTTCCTACACCAAAGAACTCAAATTAATAAACCCTGTTCCCAGAATAACACTAGAATTGCTGATGATGCTAACTGTGTTGCCTGTGTTAGCTTGTGCTCTCTTTAAGGGACAACTTCTTTCGGCACAGTGCATAGCTGAAGCAACAGGCTGTGTCCTAGTGGAGGGGAGAGTGTCTGTGGAGGCTAAGAAGAAGGAATACCACAGAAACACAGCAATTGTCCTATGCCCTGGGCACTGTGCAACACTTCCCTCATCCCACCTTGCCCCAAGTCCCCATCACAACAGTTTGCAGAGAGCCCCTGTTGAGCTGGCCTCTGCAATGTAGGCGATTCTGTCCTGTTACCTAATCTCCAAATCTGTTTCCAAATCTCGCATCACCCATCCTGTAAAAAAAACTACACTACTTTCACCTATGTATTGGTACCTCCCTGAGAAGAATAGTGGGATATACCCTGATAGAAAATCAAGGTTTGTCTAATGGAAAATGACTGAACTGGCAGGGAAAGAGAAGTTATTTTCAAGCTTCAAAGAGGATATTACAAACAGGGAAGAATTCATCCACCAAGAATCCATTTCTCACTCAGCATTTTTTATTTTTAGGCTGTCAGATTGCAGTTTCTCCACAGACTGAGCATTTTGCTGCCACCTGGCTGGGAGATGAAGTCACTGGGGCTACTCTCGGTATCATCGGCATGGGCAACATTGGGTATAAGGTGGCCAAGAGGGCCAAAGCTTTTGAAATGAAAATTCTGTACCACAACAGGAACCGGAGGTGAAAGTGCATCTGATGCAAACTAGAACAGATTATATTTTTGATTCTTTTAAAAGTTATACATCTTTTTGTTGCAAAACCGGCCCAAAGAACCTCTTCCCCAGTTTATGCCAAATCCTTCTTCCCTCATTCCAGTGAGAATTCCCTTCATTGTCAGGGGTCAGAATTTTCAAATTTGGCTGCCACAAGTTAGATGCCTAAATCCATATTTAGATACTTAAATGAGCACTCTGATTTTCAAACATCCTGAGCAACCACAGTTCCCATTGATTTCAGAGGGAGCTGTGAGTAGTCAGCACTTTTGAAAATCAGGTCACTTATTTATTTACATGTTTACATATGAATCTAGGTGCCTAACTTTTGGCGGCCAAGAACAATGGAACAGGTTAGTATCATATATTTAGCATGATTTTTAAGCACTATTCAAATATCTATATCAGGAGAAAAAGGGTCAGCAATACATAGCTCCTTTACAAAGTGGGTTCCCCTCACCTCCACCCTGCCCATTCTGCCCATTCTGGTGGGGGTTGCCGCAATTTTGTTAAAAGAAATGCAAACTTGCAAACTTCCTTGCTGTTTT
Source organism: Dermochelys coriacea (assembly GCF_009764565.3). Classification (NCBI taxonomy): domain Eukaryota; kingdom Metazoa; phylum Chordata; order Testudines; family Dermochelyidae; genus Dermochelys; species Dermochelys coriacea. The sequence continues at coordinate 106,490,901 of NC_050069.1, forward strand.
TATGGATAAATAAACTCCTTTCATTGTTACTCCCATGCTGCAGCAGCAGGAAGTGGATTTAATTAGCAAAATGCATGTTAGAACCAGAAAATGTGATATAAAAGGTGACATTGAAATTACAGGGCCTTCTTTGTGCTACAGCAATCTTCAACTCCAGAGGCTAATGTTCCTGTTTGCAGTGACCTCTCAAATTGTCTTCGTTCAGTGTCTCTTTTACCACCTGTAATGAATCCTAGACCAGAAAAAGACCTCACGGTTGAACTGCACACAGGCAGCATCAGAAAGAACTGAAGAGCTCTCCCATTTCAGCTAAAGGAGAATCTTCACAAGCAGCTGTAGAGTTTAAATCTTCTAACCAGCCACTAGAATCATAGAAACGTCAGGCTTGAAGGGACCTCAAGGGTTCATCTAGTATTCTACTCCAGCCCCCTGCACTAAAGCAGGATCAAGTATATGTAGAGGGTGATAATCTTGTCTATTTGAGAAGTTCTGACTTTCCATTTAGAGAAGGCCATGGCACATACACGTGCTAGTCAGTATATATTGCATATCACTTTTATATTTTATACCCTGCAGCTATTTCCAATATGTGGGCCAAATCCTGAACTCCTTACTCTGCGTGTTCTTACACAGACAAAATTCCCATTAGCAAGGACCAAGTACAAACTGAGTAAGGAGCTCAGTTTTTTGCCTTATAGCGGAGTAATGAGAGAGAAAATGATTGATGGTGATAGCATAGTTCAAATAATTCTTGATGTTAAAATATATAAATTAAAAGCATGTTTATTTGTGTGTCACGTAATTGAGTTTTGAGCACACTTTAACGTGGTAAATTCTTATAGCACCACTGAACAGTTCTAATCATTTCAAGAAATGGCTCATCTGCTATCCTCTCACATTGCATTATACACTCTCCCTTAAGAAGAACAGGAGTACTTGTTTCAGAGTAGCAGCCGTGTTAGTCTGTATTCGCAAAAAGAAAAGGAGTACTTGTGGCACCTTAGAGAGTAACAAACTTATTAGAGCATAAGCTTTCGCTACAGCCCACTTCATCAGATGCATAGAATGGAACATATAGTAAGAAGATATATATATATATATATATATATATACACACACATACATACAGAGAAGGTGGAAGTTGCCATACAAACTGTAAGAGGCTAATTAATTAAGATGAGCTATTATCAGCAGGAGAAAAAAAAAACCTTTTGTAGTGATAATCAAGATGGCCCATTTAGACAGTTGACAAGAAAGTGTGAGGATACTTAACTTAAGGAAATAGATTCAATATGTGTAATGACCCAGCCACTCCCAGTCTCTATTCAAACTCAAGTTAATGGTATCTAGTTTGCATATTAATTCAAGCTCAGCAGTTTCTTGTTGGAGTCTGTTTTTGAAGCTTTTCTGTTGCAAAATTGCCACCCTTAAATCTTTTACTGAGTGGCCAGAGAGTTTGAAGTGTTCTCCTACCGTTTTTTGAATGTTATGATTCCTGATGTCAGATTTGTGTACATTTATTCTTTTGCAAAGAGACTGTCCGGTTTGGCCAATGTACATGGCAGAGGGGCATTGCTGGCACATGATGGCATATATCACATTGGTAGATGTGCAGGTGAACGAGCCCCTGATAGAGTGGCTTAAGAGGCCACATAAGTACTCATGAGAACACTTTCATGAACAAAGCATATTTGCCATTAACAAACACAGAAGGGGTCACTGAGGTGCTTCTATTCCTGTTTTTTCACTGAAATTCTACTAGGAAATAAGTATAATCAATATAGGAACATGCTTAGTATTGATCTCAATGAAATGTCATTTCTTTTCATTTCTCCCTCAACGCCCCTTTGGATTAATGTATTCACCTCTCTCACTTCCCCTCCCCACCAGAGTCCTCACTGAAGGCCAATCCAAATAGGATTGTAGGAGTCACCCAGTTCTTTCTGTGGCACTGTTCCCCATTTTATATTTCTGTAACAGCAGAGACATTGGTTCATAGCAACTATGCACCCCATCCTCCATGGGGGTGGAGTAGCAGCAACAAGTGGTTTTCTTTTTTACTAATAAAAGGTAATTCTGGTCTTTTTGCCTCAGAAAAGAAGAGGAGGAACAGGCTGTTGGTGCCCACTACTGTGAAAAGATGGAAGACTTGCTCCAGCAATCTGACTTTGTGATGCTGGTCGTGAACCTGAGACCTCAGACACACAACTTGATTGGGAAAAGGGAGTTAGAGCTGATGAAACCCACTGCTACTCTCATTAACATCAGCAGAGGTAGGGTGTTATGGAAGCACTGGTTGTGGTTTTATAGTTACGGTAGAGTTGAATGTTGTCTATTTGCATCAAGAAGCTCTCTCAGCCAAGGTCTGTGACTTTCTCCATGCTTTGTTCAGTACACAGGACAGCTGGCACTTAACTAATAATAAATAATGAATTATAGACCAAATGTTGATTAGTGCTGAACAGCCACAGCTCCTATTTACCTCTTATCACAGGGTTGGCTGCCTCCTGACCACTCCTTCATGGCCAGAGGCTGCCCGCAATACCCTGCTTCTGTTTCCCGTTCTTCAGGCCCCCAGAAGGACTGCACACAGGCTTCTCTCTGAGGTACCATCACCCTGCCTGGGGTCAGTTTAATCACACAAATAGTGTATATGGGACCTCAGGGTCCCATATATAGTCCATCATCATACTTAGTTTTGGTGTCTTTTCTAACAGCCAGAGCTCTTCTTCTGTCCCAGTCGGCTCTCACAACCCATCCTCCAGCTCTTCCTAGCTAGAGCTCAGCCTTCTGTCACTGGCCTTTAGGTCCAAACTTTTAGACTCAAAACCCATCCGGGTTTTCTCACAAAAGTGCCCCTTCTCCCTGGCTGGCTGCTCTGGTGGGCAAACAGTGTAATTGCAGTGTCTCCCCAGCAGATCTGTTATTTTGTGGAGGGAAAAGATGTGTGGGGGACATAAATTCCGTGCTTATGTTTCTTTTGTTTAAAAGTGGGGGGCCATGGTCCCTTGGCTCCCCCAGTTCCAGTGACTCAGCTGTCCTCCATCAGGCCACATCAAGGCTATCAATGCGGCACAGATGGGCTACAGCATTTCTTTCAGTTATCAGGATTAGCTGGCTACAGGCCTCCAGCCCTTAAGGGGCAAGCCATGCTGTTATGCCTCTCAACTAGGGTTGCCAATTTTAGTTGGATGTATTTCTGGAGGTTTCAGCACAGGTCATAATCTTTTATTAAAGATTAATTTTTAATTCATGGAGACTCCAGGACAATCCTGGAGAGTTGGCAACTATACTTTCAACAGGAGTTGTGGCGGCTCAGTGAGTGTCCAGCACCTCTCATTTTAACTCAGGGTTATTTCATCTAAGAAAAATGTACAAATATCTTCATGATGAACTGAACGCAAGGGCTGCCCAATGAGAGTGTTATCTAGTACAGTAGAATTTCTGTACTAAATTGTGTCATTATAATTTGTATTACAGTAACGTGTAGAGGCCCTAAGTGAGGCTGGGGCCCCTTTGGCACCACACAAATACATAAGACAGTGGCCCCTTCGCTCTTGTGGCTTCTGTGCAAGAGCTGCAGGGAAAGGGGACTGTGGGATGCAGAGAAGAAAACCTGGAGAGTTTAGACTGGATCAGGGAAAGTTGCCTTCAGCACCTTTGGTTGGGGGAGTTGGGGTGATGTAGAGTGCAGCAGATCCCATGTGTGGAAAACTCTGATTCTCTTACAGGGGCTTAGCCCCATGAGCATGAGCTCCCTATGCAACTCTGGGGCAAAAGGGCTAATGTGATCCTAGAGACATAAACAAAGGAAGCTCCAGGAGGAGGAGAGAAGTTAGTTTACCTCAGTACTGAAGCAACTGCTGCTGGAATACTGTGTCCAGTTCTAGTATCCAAAATTCAAGAAGGATGTTGATAAATTGAAGCGGTTTCAGAGAAGAGCCACGAGAATGATTAAAGGATTAGAAAACGTGCCTTATAGCGATAGACTCAAGTAGCTCAAACTGTTTCCTTTAACAAAGAGAAGGTAAGGGGTGGCTTGATTACAGTCTATAAATACCTACATGGGGAAAAAATATTTGATAATGGGCTCTTCAAACTAGCAGAGAAAGGAATGGCTGGACAAATTCAGACTTGGAAATAAGGTGAAAAATTTTAACAATGAGGGTAATTAACCAATGGAACAACTTACCAAGGGCTGTGGTGGCAATTTTTAAATCAAGATTGGATGTTTTTCTGAAAGATCCACTCAATTTCAAACAGGAATTAATTCAGGGAAGTGCTATGGCCCGTGTTATGTGGGAGGTCAGACCAGATGATCCCAGTGGTCTCTTCTGGCCTTCAAAGCTATATAAATCTGTAAGAGACAATTCCTGTCCCAAAGTGATTTCAGTCTCAATAGACAACTAGGTAAAGGAGTGAAGAAGATATAGAGGCACAGAGAGATAAAGTGACTCACCTAAGATCACAGAGCAGGTCAATGGCATAACCAGGAATAGAACCAAGTCTCCTGAATCCTATTCCAGTGCTCTGTCCACTGGACCATGCTATCTTGCTAATAAAAAAAAAATCATTCTTTGCTTTGTTTGGTTAACCATTACTAGAAGGCGGTCTTGTTTTTATAATGAGATATAAATCCAATAGTATTTTAAATTGCATTATGAGACCTCTCCTCTCAGTTAAAGATAGGGAACTTACTTGGAGATTAGTTTTCTTCTGTACCTTATCTGGATATGCCAATAAGATACTATCATTTTAATGCAGGCGCAGTTGTTGATCATGATGCACTGGTGGATGCTCTCCAAAATGGGATTATTAAAGCTGCAGCTTTGGATGTGACATACCCTGAACCTCTGCAAAGGTAGAAAACTGTTTTCTTTCTGTTTATCAGAAATTATTTGCATTACAAATTAATACTGGAAAACATTCTTAAATTCTTCAGCATCCCTTCAAAATTCTGGGAATATATTAGACACTGTCTTCAAATCCAAATCACATTTTCCATAGGTGTTTGCATATTTTTGCAGGAGAAATGTGTTCCGGTTTACTGGGCGCAAGACTAGGTGCCAAGAACTCCTGAGTTCCAATCCTGATTCTGTTCCTGACTTTCTCGGGCCAGAGGCCAGTTGCTTATGTCCAAATTTTTAAAGTCTGTGTGCATGTCATTTACAAATTCCTGTAAGCTTAGGGTGGCCATCCATCCCGTTTTTTAAAGGGACAGTCTCATTTTTGGGGACTTTTTCTTATATAGGAACCTATTAGCCCTCACCCCCATACTGTTTTTTCACAGTTGCTATCTGGTAACCCTATGTAAGCTGCTTGAGGTCAAATCTTCAGGCTGTTATGCACAAGGAACTGGCAAATTAGATCCTTATTTTCATGTATTGCAGCTCTGTAGCAGCATGACTGACATGAAGGCCCATGCAGGAGAAGAAGTGGGCAAATTTGCTCCTTGCTGTTCTGTGCAACTCTCTGTGCATCATGGTACCTCTTTCTCACATGCAAGACTTTGCCAGTTACTTCTGCCCTTTTCTATTAGAATGAACATGGCTGTAGAAATGTAAAATTCACCTCTAATTATTCTGTCCTTTCTTTTTCTTGCAGAGATCATCCACTATTAAAATTAAAGAACATTATCATAACCCCTCACATTGGAACTGCTACAGTCCAAACCACCCGTATGATGACAGAAGAAGCAGTAGCAAATATACAGGCTGTTCTCAATGGTCTCCCCATTCCTAGTGAAGTAATCCCTCAGTGACATGTCTGTGAAAAGACTTTATTCTACTGAATCATAAAGTAACTTTGCAGTGCAATGGTTAATAGTGACAAGTGAAGATGTTCCTATACTGCTCTCACATTTATGGTGCCATCTGTAGCTATTCTGTATCATTGCACTCCAGTCATGTGATAATTTGAATAATAATGAACTAATAAAGTCAATTGTTCAAAGGTTCTTAGACAAGCAGTTGCAGACAACTCTCTGATGTTTTCAATCTACTCTTTCACCAAATACATACTGCATACTTATCTTCATACTTGCTGCATCCTAATGTGGGGGAGAGGGGCACACTAGCTGCTCTTTATGCTCTTTGGAATTACATAAGAAAATCAGAAGTAATATTGATCTCCCCCCCCTTTTAGTGAAAAATTAGTAGAAGTCAAAGATGGCGTTAGTACCAGGTGATCTTGTAGTGTCATAGCTATGTCCCAGGAAGCCTCTTAGGAAGGAGACAGATTCGTATCTTCAAAGTCTTATTGTTTCTTCCTAATGGCCCATCAAAGCTGATGGCCTGTTGTCTGGTGGTTGTCTCCCACATACACACACACACAGTTGTAATTGTTGCATAGTCAATATTCCTAACTTTAGATACAAAAATGATATATGCATATAAATTGGATAATCACATTCAGTAAATTTCACAGTGGTAGCCGTGTTAGTCTGTATCAGCAAAAAAAACGAGGAGTACTTGTGGCCCCTTAGAGACTAACAAATTTATTTGGGCATAAGCTTTCGTGGGCTAAAACCCACTTCATCGGATGTATGCAGTGGAAAATACAGTAGGAAGATAGATAGATAGATATACAGAGATCATGAAAAAATGGGTGTTGCCATACCATCTGTAACAAGACCAATTAATTAAGGTGGGCTATTAACAGCAGAAGAAAAAAACCCTTTTGTAGTGATAATCAGGATGGCCCATTTCAAACAGTTGACAAGAAGGTGTGAGTAACAGCAGGAGGAAAAAAATTAGCATGGGAAAATAGTTTTTACTTTGTGTAATGATCCATCCACTCCCAGTCTTTATTCAAGCCTAATTTAATGGTGTCCAGTTTGCGAATTAATTCCAATTCTGCAGTTTCTTGTTGGAGTCTGTTTTTGAAGTTTTTTTGTCTATTCCAGGACAGGCCCACCAAGGAAAGTAACAGAACGTCACTAGCTGTCACCTTGAGCCCCCAACTTAAACCTCTCCAGCACATCATCAAGGATCTACAACCTATCCTGAAGGACGATCCCTCACTCTCACAGATCTTGGGTGACCTTGCTTACAGACAACCCTCCAGCCTCAAGCAAATACTCACCAGCAACCACACACCACACAGCAAAAACACTAACCCAGGAACTTATCCTTGTAACAAACCCCATTGCCAACTCTGTCAACATATCTATTCAAGACACACCATCATAAGACCTAATTACATCAGCCACACCATAAGAGGCTCGTTCACCTGCATATCTACCAATGTGATATATGCCATCATGTGCCAATAATGCCCCTCTGCCATGTACATTGGCCAAACCGGGCAATCTCTACGCAAAAGAATAAATGGACACAAATCAGACATCAAGAATTATAACATTCAAAAACCAGTCAGAGAACACTTCAATCTCCCTGGTCACTCAATTTCAGATCTAAAAGTTGCAATTCTCCAACAAAAAAACTTCAAAAACAGACTCCAGCAAAAAACTGCAGAATTGGAATTAATTTGCAAACTGGACACCATTAAATTAGGCTTGAATAAAGACTGGGAGTGGATGGGTCATTACTCAAAGTAAAAACTATTTCCCCATGCTATTTCCCCCCTCCCCACTGTTACTTACACCTTCTTGTCAACTGTTTGAAATGGGCCATTATGATTATCACTACAAAAGTGTTTTTTTATCCTGCTGCTCATAGCCCACCTTAATTAATTGGTCTCATTACAGTTGGTATGGCAACACCCATGTTCTCTGTGTATATATATCTTCCTACTGTATTTTCCACTGCATGCATCTGATGAAGTGGGTTTTAGCCCATGAAAGCTTATGCCCAAATACATTTGTCATTCAGTAAATTATAACCTTTCCGATGATACCTTACAAGACCCATCTTGCATAAAATACATCTCAGTTATGCCATATCCATATCATAAGCATATTTCCATAAAGAATATGGGGTGTAACATCACAGGCATGTCAGGGATGGATTGAGCATGAATTCTCTGCAGAAATTTGACTTCACTCCAAAATACTTTTGGGCCAACACAGCAGTATTGCATCTTGATATCAAGACACCAACAAGGCTGACTCCTTCATGTTGATTCTTGATCTGAAATTTCACACCATATTTTGAGAACTTTGCACTCTCAACACTGGTAAATCAAAGTAGATCCAAAAATTCAAACATTATGTTCTGTTTTTCTAGGGGGCGTGTCTTAAATGTGAAAGTGATAGTGATCTCATATCAGCTTCTACACAAAAAAGTCTATTTTTATCTTGACAAAGCCAAGAAACAAAACTATATCTGCCACTGAAATCACATGGGTGAAGTAAATATCTAATAGAGCACTGAGTCCAACCTAAAGTCCAACTCCTTTTATAATCCATTTCTTGAGTAGGAACAAAGAACACATGCAGAGAAGGCAAGAAATATCTTATTGTCTCCATAGTGTTTAGTAAAGCCAGGAGTCATTCCCATTACTAAGCAACATGAGCAGGGCAGAAGGACTAAGGTTTTCCAGGGCTTCTTGGAAGGATTATAAAATAAAGGTTTAGCATAGTACACATAGATTACCTAGTAGCTAATGAGTTAAAGTTTGTATGACTTACTGACGATCCAAATGTTGATGGATTACTAATCACAACAGTTGGTGACACTGTGGGGTTTCTCCCCTTACAAAAATCCAGTGAAAAGTCTAATCTGTTACTAATGTAAATCTCATTTTTTTTCAGAAGTGCTGCAAACACACTGCTGTCACAGAGTTGCAGATGCTCAGCACCTCTTAAAATCAGGCCACTTTTATTTAGGTCCTAACTTTACGTACCTCATGTTTGAAAGTGTTTGCCTAGGCACCTAGCTATACAGTTTGTTTAGTCTATGCACATGTGCATTCCACTCTTAGGTGTCTGCATGCCCCGTGCACAATCACAAGAAATTTTTATCTCAGTGTTACCCGTTGGGGAAGCTGGAGCACCCTCTTCTGCTGCACACCAGTGGCGCTGCTATAAAGGGCTCAACCTGAGCCCCCACTGTTCCTTCTTACTGCCCATGATAATTGCTGGAACTGCTCATCTTGCTTTTGCCAGTGCTCTGAGTGGACTGCATACTCTTGTATTGTATTTAGAGTTGACAATTAATCACAGTTAATTTATATGATTAACGCAAAACAAATTAACTAGATTAAAAAATAGTTGTGATTAATTGCAGTTTTCATCACATTATTAAACAATAATAGAAAACCAATTTACATTTATTATAAATATTTTTGGGTGTTTTCCTACATTTTCAAATATACTGATTTCAATTATAACACAGAATACAAGGTGTACAGTGCTCACTTATTATTATTATTTTTGGTTACAAATATTTGCACTGTAAAAAAGATAAAAGAAAAAGTATTCACCTCATACAAGTCCACTCAGTCCTACTTCTTGTTCAGTCAATAGCTAAAACAAACCAGTTTGTTTACATTTATGGGAGACAATGCTGCCTGCTTCTTATTTACAATGTCACCTGAGAGTGAGAACAGGTGTTCACATGGCACTGTTGTAGCTCGTATTGAAAGGTATTTACATGCCAGATATGCTAAACATTCTTATCCACCTTCATGCTTCGACTTATAGGTTCTAAAGTTTTACATTGTTTTGTTTTTGAGTGCAGTTATGTAAATTTTTAAAAAGCTACATTTGAAAGTTGCACTTTTATAATAAAAAGATTGCACTACAGTACTTGTATGAGGTGAATTGAAAAACATCCTACCTCTCCTGTCGTTGGAACCACTCTCACTACCCCTCCTCAAGACACCACCAGCTTACCATGGACCCCTCCACAGGAGTACCATCTAATGATTAGCCAGGAGGTCACTGGAGGCCTATGCCTGTCCACTGGTGTTTTTGGAATCCGTGGGGTTTTCCCCCAGTTAACAGATCGTATACTGGACACTCCTATTTGGTAGCCTCAGAGAAACCTACTCACTGGGCAGCACCCATTCCTGACTCCGGTACCAACATCAAGAGCTGGTTTAGCAGAACCCTGCGAGTCAAGAAATAGAGAAGGAGCAACCCCAGCCAGTGCTGGCCTTCTCTTCCTCTTCCCATGACAAGGCAGTCTCAGCAGGGGGCATTTTGCCTTCCCCAGATGACTATAAGGCCCATCAAGAATTGTTAAAGACAGTTGCCTTTGGCCTGAGCATAACAGGTGGAGGAAACAAAAGAATCCTCATATCGCCTGGTTGATATTTTGGCCACAGCAGGTCCTTACAGAGTGGCCCTACCTCTCAATGAGGCCACTATGGACCCCGTTAAAGCACCGTTGTGGACTCCTGCATCTCTCTACTCACTTTTTAAAGGGCCAAGTGCAAATATTATGTGCCCTTCCAGGGTTATGAGTTCCTTTTCTCCCATTCCATCTCCCAGGGGTATCCGGGCGCAACCCCCAAATCAAAAGACTCAAAAAAGTTGGACCTATTTGGCAGGAAAGTTTATTTTACTCAGGGGTGCAACTCAGAACTGCAAACCAGCATGCACTTTGGTGCAGATATGACATTAATGTATGGGACTGAATGCAAAAAATTAAAGACATGGTGCCAGAAGATGCTAGGCAAGAGTTCTCCTTGCTAGTGGATGAAGGAAAATCGATGGTGAGAGCCTTGCTGCAAGCTGTTATAGATGCAGCTATCTCAGCGGCCAGATTCATGGCTTTGGCAGTGGCAATGCACAGGAGCTCCTGGTTGCAGCCCTTGGGGCTCCCACAGGCGATCCAACAAACTTTGCAAGACCTGCCATTGGAAGGACCCTCTCTCTTTTCAGAGCAGAGTGACACTAATCACCATGGGTTCCAGGACGGAGGTCGTAAAGTCACTTGGGTTGTGCACCCTAGCCCCTTCCAGGAATCGCTTCAAACCACAGAAGCCCCATAGGTATTCTGGTCCAGCTCCTTGACAGGACCTGCAGAGAAAGAATAGTAGGGCTTTTAGGTGTGGGTCACCTCCTCATCAGTGCCTGCCAAACCTAGACACACAGGGGGTGCTAAGCAGGCACTTTGATGGGACACTCAAGGAAGCCACTTTCCTGGATGCCAGACCCCATTTTTCCTCTATTTGCAAACTGTGTTTCCCATTTCCTCAGTGCTTTGTCCCAGATCACCACGGACTGTGGAAGTGGGATACACCCTCCAGTTTACTTCTACCCTCCCCTCCTTTTCTCCCTCCCTCCCCTTCAGACACCTCTCTCACAAAGAGATTCTGGTCCAGGATGTTCAATCTCTCCGTCACGAGGGAGCCATAAAGAAGTTTCCACAAAAAAGGACAAGACATGAGTCATTGGTCAAGGACACTAGTCTGAGGGTACTCTAACCATGACAAGAATGTAATTACCACACTTCCTATGTGGATTCTCAAATTATGTGCTTTCACATAAATCAAGCTAGAAGCCATATGAGATAGTACCATGGTTAGAGTAAGAGCCAAAAATAATGAAACAGTCACCATCGGCATGGTGCAATAAGCAGAAGAATAACTGGGTGAATCCAAAACCAGTACAGGCATTATATCAACGAGTATGGTCAGGAATCCAATGGATTAGTAGGACAGTCTTTACGTTACCAAAATTCCCAAATTAATGTTAGCTGAACACAACCAGTCAAATCCAGACTTACAACTGGACACAGTAGGATGCAAAGAGCACACCCACTCTCCCTTTCCTCCCGTTCTAGTCTCATACTGAACCAAGTCCTTCACCAGAGAAAGCTACACCAGTAGAGAACCATGTGAATTATCTTGCCGGTTTCTTTAATAACAAGCAAAAAAGGGGGCCTTATCCATAATTAAATCATGGATGACTTTGTTGGTCATTGACCTTGCATTGAAAACCATGAGCCCCAGGATAAAGTTATTATTAGCTGATACCCTAGTCTCCTAAACATTATAAAACCCTATGTGAACCCTATGGGGCATGTACAGATTTCAACCAGCTGGATTGGAGGTGAATATCAGTCTCCTGCCTTGTCTCCCAGTGCTCAGAGCAATACTAATCAAGAAGCCCACATACCCACAACAAATCCTTCCACAGAACCCCCTTATGTCCAGCTCCTGACAGAGTTGCTCCACTTTCTTGGACACCATCATGGCTTAATGTACTTGTCAGCAAACAACATAAATTCTGCCACAAAACCCACTGGTTTTTGCATCATTCTAGTCCTGAATTCTGCAACAAACTGAAATTCTCCATGAGCTCTAAGTAAATTAAAACTGAGGATTTTACTGAATGAAATGTGAAAATGTTAATGAATGGCAATGAATAATACAACCAGTCTACTCTTGTGTGTATTATATATTTTAATAGTAAATTCAATTTATTTAATACTATTCCAAAATATTTAGTTTCAATTTTAGCAGCAGACATTAAGGTGACTTGAACATTAGGAGTGGAGGGGGTTTAAACTCCTAGTTTTTTATGTTAGCTCTAACAAGCTACCTCATTTCCTGATAACCCAATATTTGTGATTGCACAAAGGATAGATAAACACCCTGGGTAGATATTTTTATTGAAATAATTAGCAATTAAATTATTAGCAATATTGACATATTAATTGACATCACTAGATATCAGAGTTAACATAATCATTGATATAACTAGGACAGTCCACATCTGTCTTGGAGTTATTATTTCATTTTGTCTCTCTGCACACTCACACAGATATCACTACATTAGTTTACATTAGGTTTATACGCAGAAGGTTATCTTTGCAATAATTAGGGCTAGTAGCATATTTTAAAAAAACTTAGATTTTGGAGCACAGTTCTACAACAGTGGATGGATTCTGAATCAGATTCCATTGCCACAAGAATGTGTGTAGTCGCTCAGAGAACTAAAAACATTTTAACAACATCTTCTGCTATTCCCCGCCCCATAAATTCAGTTTCAGAAGCAGGGAGGAGGAAGATGACATTATTTAGGATGGCTGCACACAAAGCCAAAGAGGATGAGACTGGCAGATACTGTCACTCTGTGTGGCAGTTCCTGCTGAAGTGTCCAGAGACTCTCTGATAGAGGGTGGACCTGGCAGAGATAGCTGGCAGTGCTCACAGTCATGTGAGTGTACTCAGCCGCTGCCAACACAGGAAGAATATATACTATAATGCATTATCTATGTGGGGTTGGATTCAGGCAGAGTAAGGACAGGTATGGGATTTTGTATTAATGATTACATCATATGATTAAAAACAACAAGGAGTCCGGTGGCACCTTAAAGACTAACAGATTTATTTGCGCATAAGCTTTTGTGGGTAAAAACCTCACTTCATATGTATGGAGTGAGAGTTACAGATGCAAACATAAATATACTGACACATGAAGAGACACATGAAGGGCGTTACATCACAAGTGGAGAACCAGTGTTGACAGTGTTGTTGGTTTTGTGGATACAGAGTAACACGGCTACCCCCTGATTCTTGATCAGATGATTGTTTGTCTGTGTGTGTGCTCCCGAGATCTGGAAGTAGTTGTATAAGGAGATTTTGTATTTAAGCTATTGCCACTGCCAGAAGTGGTAAAACGGAGTTACACCAGGATCAGCGTCGGGAAGAAAGCAATAGAAACTATCAGGTTATTTATTATTAATATAATCAGTTTTCGTTTAAAGAATGTCAGTGAAAGAGATTTGTTCTGTTTACTTATGTCAGCAGAAAGCAGGGCCATTAGGAACTCTGCAGGTTTACTTCACTGAATACAAAAACTTCTGTTATACTGTGAGCCTGTTAAAACTCCAGATGTAGTATTGCTAACCCTATTCATTCAAAAATTGTGAGTCAGGCCCCCACAAAAAAAATCATAAGCTTATCTTTAAAAAAATGAAATTTTAAAAAATAATGTTTTGATTATTTTGATTTGCATCGTGCTTCAGCTTTTAGGGGTCTTGTTTTCAAGCTTTTCTTTGTAGCTGTGAGGGCTAGAAACACTTTCATTTTTCACATAATCAATTGATTTGAGTAGCTGGGGCTTTAAGAAAAATACCAAATATTGCAAGGCTTGTGATAAAATCATGAGGATTGGCAACACAGCAGATGATACTAGTTCAAAATTAAAATAGCCATATCCTTGAGAAGTTTACCTTTAACACGCTGGGGTGGACAACTGAAAGATTATGTTTAGCATTAAAGCATTCTCTTTGGTAGAAGCTATTCAGTTGGCCACTGGCTGCCCAAGGTTGGCTGGTAGACTTATTCATCCAACTGTTTTTCATGTGCATCACGGGACAAAGAGGAGTATGGATCCCAGGGGGAACTACAGGACTGGCCCAAACAGCACTGGCAGAGCTGGAATAAGTGCTCCCCAAACGAAGGTTAGTATTGGGGGAGCCTTCTACCCTGCACAAACGACCTCTAAATATTTTTAATTTATTGATATTAATATTATTCAAGTGCTCAATGTGCTTGGTGCTAACAAAACAGAGAGAGATAGTCCTTACTCCAAGGTTGTAGTCAGTCAACAGTTCAGATATCTAATACATCAGCTATTGGCTGATATTGTATACTATTGCTCATGGTATTTATTTGGTGTTTTAAAAACCTTTTCTTTATTGGTATTTGTCATATATTTGTCATATATGTCAGTGTCTCATCCAGCTGTCTATCACAAACAGAAAGAAAAGAAGTTGTTCAGTATCTCAGTAAATCTCTGTCCATTCTGCCACTAGTTTACCTCAAAATATTCTCAGGTAACCCCATGGTTTGTGACTTCGATCTAACAAATAATTTATGCACATGCTTAACTTTATGTACTTTGACTTGTTCCATTCAGTATTTCTCCACTGCTTATGTAGCTCTTTATACACCAATATGAAGTGGTTAGAAAGCACTGCCAAATCAGAAAGGAGAAGCATTTAGCACTCACTGTGCTCTTGTGTAAATGACTCCCCAAAGTGCAGGGGAACAGCGAACTGGACCATTGTGGGTATATGTCTACACTGCAATCGGAGATGTGATTGCAACACATGTGGGCATACCTGAGCTAGCTTTGATCAAGCTATCTTGCTAAAAATAGTAGTGTAGCTGCAGGAGCACAGGCAGCAGAATGGGACCATAGGTACGTATTCCTGGGACCATAGGTACATACTCAGGCAGCTGCTGCCTGTGCTGCTGCCTGTGTTGCTTTGGCTACTCTGTTATTTTTAGCGAGCTATCTCACTTAGAGCTAGCTCAGATATGCTTGCTTACAGATGCTGTCCCAGTTACAGTGTAGACATACCCAGCGTTTATGCACTGTGCTAAGAGTCAGCCTCTACACAAATAGCTTTTCTTACTTCTGCTTAGAACATAGAGAAAGTATTTCTAAAATAAATACAGATATGAGTGTGATTTTAATGAGCAATGTGTTGTAATGAAGGAAGGCTCATACACTAAGATCAAAAAGTGTAATTCAACAGTTTTCTCTTTCATACTAAAGATAGTCAGTGAAGAGACTTTATTCTGGATAATGAATCTAACTCAGTGGTTCCCAAACTGGGGATCATGAACCCTTGGGGGTTTGTGAAATGTATCGGGGGTTCTCAGAAAAAAATTCTGTAATGGCAGACAGAGCCATCCCTAGGGACCCCGGGCGCAAGGGCCAGCAGCCCAAGCCCCGTGAGGTGTGGGGCCCAGCAGCCTGAGACCCGTGACCATGACTTCCTGGCAGAATAAGTTTAAGCTTTTTTGTAGTCATGCGTTGTTTGCCTGGACTGCTCAAGACCAGAATGCTTGTGGGAGGAACTCTTTATCTGAGTTGACTTCTTAAATACCTTCATGCTCTTTCACGTCTGGTACTCCTTGATGAAACACGTCGGAGGCTTAATCGAAGTGATATGAGCTACAAAAATGGAATATTGGAATAGTGTTGCCATTTTCATAATGTAAAAATTAATAATGTAATGATAAATAATAATGTAATAATAAATAGTGTGTAATAAGCGTGTCATAAAAATTATTTTCTAGATCATTGCTTCTATAATTTATGTTCAGGTCAAGGAGAAAATCCCTGGAAATATTCATTTTTAGGAGTGGGTTCGCGAGATTTTATATTTTCGTGAAAGGGGTTTGCAGGTTTTTAAAGTTTGGGAACCACTGATCTAACTTATCCTGATTAGGAGGCTGTGGTGCATGATGCTTTAAGAACTGTAATGTCTGCAGGTGCGCATAAGATTTGCAACAATGTGGGCTAGCAGAGTTCAAAAGTCTTGTCAAGTTGACAGCAGTTGCACCTAGGAGTAGGCTGGATGTATCTAATAAAGAAGAACCTTTCACTGTATGAACATGATTACTTTGTTCATTTAGTTATTTTATTTTCTTGATCTTGATCCGATCCAGTTACTGTCATTATATTAAAATGCATGATCAGCTGATGGGGTATGGGGAGACAAAATAGCTGCAGAGTGCTACCATATCAAAATCATACAGGGTTTTTCCCTAAGAAGTGCTCCTGCTCTGCAACTTTAGTAACAAAGTAACTTTTTAACTCCAATGCCCATAGTCTAAAAAGAAGATCTATGTATTATTTACAGGGAATCTCCTTTAATCAAAAAAGATCTTAATTATTTAGATTTTAGCCTTCTAAGAAATGTTCCCTTGCTAATCTATTCTGTTAAACTGTTTATATAATATTTTATTATGTAGGGTCATATCTTCACATACTGGGAGCTGGTTCCATTCTAGCCAAAGTAATAATAGAAAATACAAACTGAGTCACATTATTAACAATATAGCTCACAGCAAGTCTAGATTAGGGTTACCACTGGTAGCTGTAATGGGAAATTTTATGGAAACAAGGCATAGTATAAACAAGGCTAGTGTGTGTTTGAGACAAGAATAAATATTGCTTGGTAGAAACAATTGACAGTTTGTTACATGCCTAGATTCTGGATAATCCCTGCATGGATGTGCAAGAGGGGGAATCCACAAGGAATGTCCCCTTACTCCTCATGCTTCTGGCATCGACTGGTCAGAATCCATTGAGGATTACAGGCTCTGATTCTTTTTAGCATATTTCTCAATCTGCCAGGATCCAAATCTGGATGCAGTGTGTGATAAACAGATAGTCACGCAGACAATTTAAAATGACTCTTTTTAATAATCTCTCTGTCCTGATCCTTTATTACTGAGATGAATAATTTTCAAGAATAAAAGTGAGGGGCTGCCAAATTGTGTGGAATGGAAGTAACTTTGGGACTAAAATGAGTGAGGTCTCTGGAAATGAGGGACAATTCAGAGTTATACCTCTTAGCATCCCTAACACACTAGGCCAGATAGGGGTCTGCTCTGTTATGGCCTGATCCTGTACTTTGAATGATTCCCATTGACTTCACTGGTAGCTGGATCAGGCCCTAACCCCAGTGTAAACCCAGAGTAACTCCACTGACTTCAAGTTAATAACTCTGGATTTACATTGTGTAACTGAGGGAAATATGTAGCTTCACTAAGTACAGATTTACAAATGTGGGTTTAAATTATCCCTACTGTCGCCGGGTAAATACACCCAATCACAGGGTGTCGGATTGCAGGGGGTTATCCAAGTGGATATTTGACAGTGCGAGTGACCTGGGTCTATGTAGCAGCCCTGCAGCTCAGAGCAGTATGCCCAATGGCCAGAGTCAGTAATGCTGTCTTTCTGTAGCAAAGTTCACCCCTCTGGGTGTCGGCTGCCGGTGACAGCAGGGCAGCTGAGGTAGGGGGACCGCACGCACCTTTCTCCACTGGGTCACAACCCAGGGCCCTAGAGAACTAACACGTCTATAATCAGTCTCAGTCTTTTCCTACCCCTTCTTTCCTCCCTCTCTCCCCTTCAGAGACCTCTCTCACAAACAGATTCTGGTCCAGGATGTTCAATCTCTCCTTCATGAGGAAGCCATAAAGAATGTTCCACAAACATTTAAGAGGGAAGGGCTTCTTTTCCTATTATTTCCTAATCCCAAAAGCAAAGAGAGGTCTCAGACTTATTTTAGACCTGTATCAGCTCAACAACTATCTCAAAAAGTTAAAGTCTTGCATGGTCACCCTGGCATCCATCATTCCCTCTCTAGATCCTGGCGATAGATACACCGAGACACCTACATTCATGTGTCAATATACCAAGGTCGCAGAAAGTTTCTCAGATTCGTAATGAAGCATTCACATTACAATTCACGGTGCTTCTGTTCTGTCTGTCTGCAGCTCCTCGGCTGTTCACAAAATGTACGGCCATGTTATCAGCATTCCTGAGGAGATTAGGAATGCCCTTACCTCAACATCGGGCTACTCGGGGGCCAGTCCAAAACTCAGGTTATATCCAGTGTTCGACTCATCCAGTCAACCTTCAAACTCTAGACCTACTGATCAACACAGACAAGTCTATCCTTTGCCCAATGCAGAGGATAGAATTTATAGGGGCTGTGTGGGACTCCACCCAGGACAGAGCATTCCTTCTAGAGTCAAGATTCCAGGCTATTCAATCTCTTGTGACACACCGCAAGGCTCATCCAATCACAACAGCCTGAAGCTGTATGAGGCTCCTGGGACATGGGGCCACATGCACATGTGCAGTACAACATGTGAGGCTTCACCTCAGGCCCCTCCAGATGTGGCTGGCTTCAGTTTACTTGCAAAGCCACCATCATCTGGACACTGTGCTCATGGTATTCTCACAAGTTCTAATTTTGCTGAATTGGTGGTTGGACAGTCTCAATGTTTGTACACACATTCCTTTCCTCCACCCTCATTCTTTGATGATACCAGTTTCACCTGGGGCCCCTTCAAACACAGAGTCTATGGTCTTCAAGGGATCTCACTCTTCATATGAATGTTTGAGAGCTCAGGGCAATTCATCTTGCTTGTCAGGTTTCCCCAGCTCATATCAGGGGAAAAACCTGTTTGTTTACAGACAACATCACAGCAATGTTTTACCTCAACAAGCAAGGAGGAGTTCACTCATCTCTCCTTTGTCAGGAAGCAATTCACCATTGGGAATTTTGCATAGTCCATTGAATCAACCTCCAGGCCTCTTACCTTCCAGGCATGCAGAATGTGCTAGCAGACTGCCTGAGCAGGTCATTTTCCAGTCACCACAAGTCGTCCGTCTGCCCAGATGTAGCCAGATGTATTTTCCAGCAGTGGGGAACTCCCCAGATAGACTTATTTGCAAACAAGTTCAACAGAAGATGTCACCAATTCTGCTTCTGCAAGGCCGCACTCTGGGCTCCATCACAAGACACCTTCTTACTAACCTGGACAGAGAAGCTTTACTACTGTTTTATTACTATTCTTTACTACTATAGTGCCACTCCTACCCAAAGTGCTATTAAAGATCAAGCGGGATCATGCCCGGGTTATATTAATAGCCCCAGAATGGTTCTGCCAACATTTTTACTCCACTCTACTTGATCTCTCAGTGGCAACTCCAATCTCAGTCCCATTGCACCCAGAGTTGATGTCCCAAGACCATGGTTGGCTGCTCCACCTGAACCTGCCATCCCTTCATTTAATGGCCTGCAAACTCAATGACTAAATCTCAGGGACCAGGCTTGCTTGGAGCAAGGTCGCCAGATCTTACTAAGGTGCAGAAAGCCCTCCACTAGGGCTGCGTACCTGTCAAAATGGAGGCGGTTCACTATCTGGGCTTGTCAAACCGGAGTCTCGCCGATCCAGTCATCCATTCAACGTATGCTCAACTATCTGTTGCACCTGAAACAACAAGGCTTAGCAATTTCCTCTGTTAAGGTTCACCTGGCAGCCATATCAGCTTTCCACCCTCATGTGGGTAACTGTTCTATTTTTTCTGATCAGATTTCTTAAGGGCCTGGAAAGGTTCTACCTCATATAAGGGAACCCATTCCTTTGTGGGACTTGAACTTGGACTTGTCAAAGCCTATAGGACCATCATTTGAGCTTTTAGCAACTTGCTCCTTACACTTTCATGGAGGGTGTTTTTTCTAATAGCTATCACCTCTGCCAGAAGGGCCACTGAGCTGCGTGCTCTAACTTCCACCACCGTATATAGTCTTCTTTAAAGGTAAGGTTTACTTACACACTCATCTGAGTTTTCTCTCTAAAGTAGTATCAAATTTTCACGTAAACCAATTTACTTACTGATATTTTACTCAAAACCACATGCAAAAAGGGACGAGCAACTGCTACACACATTGGATGTTAGATGAGCACTGGCAATCTACACAGACAGAAACCAAACCTTTTCAGCAGTCCACCCACTGTTCATGGCTATACTGGACAGAATGAAAGAACTTCCAATCTCTTCTCAAAGAATTTCATCTTGGATAATTTCCTGTATCCTTTTTTTTTTTTTTTAATGAGCTGGCAGTCATTTCTCTGCCCAACAAGCTCACTCATTCCACAAGATTGCAAGCAACCTCAGTGTGCAAGTCCCTATCCAGGACATTTGTAAAGCAGCAACCTGGTCATCGATGTACACTTTCACCTCCCATTATGCTATCACCCAGTACTCCAGAGATGATGCCAAATTTGGTTGAGCTGTGCTACAGTCTGTGTGTACATGAACTCTAATCCCTCTATCTATATTACTGCTTGGGAGTCACCAAGAGTTGAATGCACACGTACAATCACTGTTACTAACATTTTGTAACTATTGTTCTTTGAGATGTGTTGCACATGTCCATTCCATGACCCACACTCTTACCCCTCTTTGTTGGAGTTTCTGGAAAGAAGGAACTGAAGGGGTTTGGGGTCAGCTGGGCCCTTTATAACAGTGCTGCCAGCATGCCACAGCAGAGGGTACTTAAGCTGCCCTGAGCGATACCACCATAGGCAATGTGTTGGGGGGGGGCATGCGGGGTCATGTGCCCCCTCAGATTTACGGAGGACTGAGCATGCTCAGTAACACTTCACATGGACTGAGCATGCTCAGTAACACTGCTGAAGCTGGCTGCCCTCACTCTGCCCCCCACACTCCCATCGGCAGGCATGAGTCATCTCTGGATACCACTAACCGAAAAGTTTCTGGTGATTGTGCTCAGTGCATGCGCACAGCCAAGAATGGAATGGGCATGTGCAACATATCTCAATTAGTCCGGCCAATGCCTGACACTGACCAATGCACGGAGGAGCTGCCAAGCCTACCCTCTCCAGCTACCCAGAGAAGCTGCCAAGCCTACCCCTTGCCAGCCATCCAGAAGAACCCATGGTGCTGGAACGCTCTGAGGACACCACCCTGACCCAGGTACCCTATGCGGGGGAGTCCAGAAGTAGCCTGGGGGCAGCTGACCCTAGTCTGGCTGCAGCACTGCCAGAGCCAATGTCAGTGTGTTGTGGCCAGGATCCCCACTGACACAGCAGCGGGTCTTAGGCCGCTGCTAGGGCCCTGGGCTGGGATGCAGTGGAGTGGGTGGGCCTGCATCCCCCCTGCCACCCACCTCGTGGGTGGCAGTCTCCCCCTCCCCCTGGTTGCTGAAGCTAGGAGCCTGGGGTTTGCTGTGGAACTATTTTGCTCAGCCCCTGCCTGAGGGCCTGAGCTTCTGACTTTTTGTTTGCTGCCCCACTCTGACCCAGGACCTGGGCTTATATTGAACTGCTTGCGGGACCCAGCCTGAAGGTCTGGGCCATAGACTGAGTATTCCCCAACCAAGCAAAGAGTGTAGTGAGGCTGAGTGGTGCCCAACCATCCCGACGCGGGATGAGCCCCGGCTGAGTTCCCTTACACTGCCCCAATAATAGAGAAACTGGGGATCCCACAGTAGCCAAAGTGACCATTTGGGCTGCTGTGGGCTCATGCTAGGTGGGGTGGGTGTGCCTATGCAAACAAGATCAGCCCTTGAAGTTCTTTTCCACAACTTGCTGCAATTCACCATCAGATGTCAGGGTAGAGCTCATCCTGTCTCTGCTTACATGTATACAGTTTACAAAATTATGAACCTTCTTTGAAGACCGTGACATTCTGCCCACAGGGCTCACTGGATGCACAGCATAATCTGATGTCAAATTATAGTTGGAAGCGTCACTTATTGTGCTTACTGTTCGTTCTTTCTTTTCTTCAGATGCCATAGTTGCAGCTGTCTGTTCATTCACAACAAAAATACAGTTATCTTGTGATGGCTGTCCTGTTACTGGATGCTTGCAGGTCACTTTCCATTCATTATGACTCTGTAATAGAAGAGACACAGATCAGAAAGCACAAACCATCGTTTCTTCCACAGTTTAGTGTCTCTGGTTACAATGTGTATGGTAACACCCTTTGTTTCATGTTCTCTATATATTTTCCCGCTGTATTTTCCACTGAATGCATCCGATGAAGTGAGCTGTAGCTCACGAAAGCTTATGCTCAAATAAATTTGTTAGTCTCTAAGGTGCCACGGGTACTCCTTTTCTTTTTACATGTATACAAGTTCTCTTTCTGTAGCTGTCACGATTCAAGAAAGCAAAGCAATGATGCAGATCCTGTTGAATGGTTCTTTAAAATGTTTTGACATTATTTAGCAATATTTGTTTTCTTTCTTCTTGCAGATCATGGAACAGCGAGAGCTGCCTGTGCTTTTGGTTAATGAGGTGGGCGGTTTATGTGGTGTGCTGGAAACTCATGTGGAATTCTTGAAGAAACACTTTCACCTTATCACCATGAAGGAATTTCTCAAAAACAAAACACATTGGAGCAAAAAGGTCCAAGCTATTTATTTGTGGTGGCACAAACCAATTATTGACCGGCAACTCCTCGAGAGCCTGCCTGACTTGAAGGTGATTGCAAATTCTGGTACAGGAATGGACCACTTGGATCTGAAACTAATCTCTAGCTTTGGAGTGAAAATGGCTAATGCTCCACATGCTGTTTCCAGCTCCACAGCAGATATTGGAATGGCTTTGCTGCTGGCATCTGCTAGAAGACTGGTGGAAGGTAACATTTAAATCTTATGCGTATTTCCAGAAATCATATGAGCTGTATCTCCCGCTAACTTGAATTTTCCTAGAACTATTCCCATTGTAATAAACTGTGAATGTTTTAACCACAGAAAATGTATTTGGATAATGAACAATAGCGTTTAAAATACTAAAACCTCATTGTCTTTAATAGTGAGGGCTAGTTTGGGATATTGTCTATATGTTTATAACACATTATCTAGTTGAAACTATGTTGAAAAATCTTTGAGGAAAATGTCACTGGGTTCTGTTTAAGTGATCCCAGTGTCAATTTGTAGTGTATGGGCAGGGCTCGCTGTTCACACTAGAACCTGGATTTCTATATCCAGAACAAGTGCGGACATAGATTTCATGCCCATTCCCCACAATGTATTTTCAACACTTGACAATATTTTAAGTTGTCCAATGTTTGGCAGTAAGGGATTTATTTTATGATGTGGTGGCAATATAGTGTTATTGACAAAAAGTAACTACTGATTTTGGGTACCTTACATGAGAAATTTTAAAGGGCCTGATACACAGAGGGCACATGTTTACCACTCTCTGAAAATCAGGCCCCTTTAAAGTGTCTCAAGTTAGGCAGGCAAAATCACTAATCAATTATGAAAATCTGGGCCATTAATTTTAAACCTTGAACTTTGACCTCCCTTAAAACTATTGTCATATAATGGCAAACCTTCCTCCAGAGCCATAAATATCACATTTGGTTTAAAAATCCACCACTTCATCACACAAACAAACAAAAAAATTATTGTGGTTATCACATGAACCTATCACATTTTTGTTCAGTACCTGCAGAAGGAGCTCAGAATAACTAATAGCCCTGTGCCCACAACATGGCTAGGCAGTTCTGGTCTAACATTCACATAGAAAAGAGTCTGGACTGGACAGGGGCAGAACTGGAGAGGCTAATGGAATCAGGGGCAGAATTTGGGAAGCTGCTGCAAGCTCTCCTCCTCTCTGAGCTTCTTTTCTAGTTTACTTCACCAATTCCCCCTTCATTCCCCAGCAACCTTCAAGCTACCCCAGGATAAACTCCTGATTAAACTCCCTCTCCCCCATTAACCTGGTTCCCTTTAGCCAGCTCTGCTTCCCAACTCTCCAACCAGTTTCTTAGGGGCTCCAGTGAGACATGCTCCTGCTCCTGAAATCTGCTTCCACTGCATGGGGAGCAGAGAGACTATGAAGGGGGAGATCAGTGACTTGTTCTCCCTTTCAGAGTAGCAGCCGTGTTAGTCTGTATTCGCAAAAAGAAAAGGAGTACTTGTGGCACCTTAGATACTAACAAATTTATTAGAGCATAAGCTTTCGTGAGCTACAGCTCACTTCATCGGATGCATTTGGTGGAAAAAACAGAGGAGAGATTTATATACACACACACAGAGAACATGAAACAATGGGTTTATCATACACACTGTAAGGAGAGTGATCACTTAAGATAAGCCATCACCAGCAGCAGGGGGGGGAAAGGAGGAAAACCTTTCATGGTGACAAGCAAGGTAGGCTAATTCCAGCAGTTAACAAGAATATCAGAGGAACAGTGGGGGGTGGGGTGGGAGGGAGAAATACCATGGGGAAATAGTTTTACTTTGTGTAATGACTCATCCATTCCCAGTCTCTATTCAAGCCTAAGTTAATTGTATCCAGTTTGCAAATTAATTCCAATTCAGCAGTCTCTCGTTGGAGTCTGGTTTTGAAGCTTTTTTGTTGAAGGATAGCCACTCTTAGGTCTGTGATTGAGTGACCAGAGAGATTGAAGCGCTCTCCAACCGGTCTTCGAATGTTATAATTCTTGACGTCTGATTTGTGTCCATTCATTCTTTTATGTAGAGACTGTCCAGTTTGGCCAATGTACATGGCAGAGGGGCATCGCCGGCACACGACGGCACATATCACATTGGCAGATGCGCAGGCGAACGAGCCCCCGATAGCGTGGCCGATGCGATCAGGCCCCACGATGGTATCCCCTGAATAGACATGCGGACAGAGCCGGCAACGGGCCCTGCCGCAAGGATAGGTTCCTGGGCCAGTGGCCCTGCCGCATGGTGCGCGGCCGCCGGCGAGCACCTGCCCCAGATTGGGGGGCTGCCTGCAAGCAAGGACTGGTCTGTCTCCCAAGATCTGTGAGAGTGATGGGTCGTCCTTCAGGATAGGTTGTAGATCCTTGATGATGCGTTGGAGAGGTCTTAGTCAGGGGCCGAAGGCGATGGCCAGTGGCGCTCCGTTGTTTTCTTTGTTGGGCCTGTCCTGTAGTAGGTGACTTCTGGGTACTCTTCTGGTTCTGTCAATCTGTTTCTTCACTTCAGCAGGTGGGTATTGGTGGCTGAACTTTGTGACTTTGTCCTCACCCATAACTATTTCACATTTGGTGACAATGTATACCTTCAAATCAGCGGCACTGCGATGGGTACCCGCATGGCCCCACAGTATGCCAACATTTTTGTGGCTGACTTGGAGCGGCGCTTCCTCAGCTCTCATCCCCTAATGCCCCTGCTCTGCTTGCACTGCATTGGTGGCATCTTCATCATCTGGACCCGTGGAGGGGAGGCTCTTGAGGAGTTCCACCATGATTTCAACAATTTCCATCCCACCATCAACCTCAGCCTGGACCAGTCCACACAGGAGGTCCACTTCCTGGACACTACGGTGCTGATAGGCGATGGTCGCATAGACACCACCCTGTATCGGAGGCCTACTGACCGCTGTTCCTACCTGCATGCCTCTGGGTTTCGTCCAGGTCATACCGCTCGGTCCATTGTCTACGGCCAAGCGCTACGATGTGGCCGCATTTGCTCCGGCCCCTCGGGCGGAGATGGGCGCCTGCAGGATCTCTGTCATGCATTCCTGCAGCTACAATATCCACCTGCTGAAGTGAAGAAACAGATTGACAGAGCCAGAAGAGTACCCAGAAGTCACCTACTACAGGACAGGCCCAACAAAGAAAACAACGGAGCGCCACTGGCCATCGCCTTCGGCCCCTGACTAAGACCTCTCCAACGCATCATCAAGGATCTACAACCTATCCTGAAGGACGACCCATCACTCTCACAGATCTTGGGAGACAGACCAGTCCTTGCTTGCAGGCAGCCCCCCAATCTGGGGCAGGTGCTCGCCGGCGGCCGCGCACCATGCGGCAGGGCCACTGGCCCAGGAACCTATCCTTGCGGCAGGGCCCGTTGCCGGCTCTGTCCGCATGTCTATTCAGGGGATACCATCGTGGGGCCTGATCGCATCGGCCACGCTATCGGGGGCTCGTTCGCCTGCGCATCTGCCAATGTGATATGTGCCGTCGTGTGCCGGCGATGCCCCTCTGCCATGTACATTGGCCAAACTGGACAGTCTCTACATAAAAGAATGAATGGACACAAATCAGACATCAAGAATTATAACATTCGAAGACCGGTTGGAGAGCGCTTCGATCTCTCTGGTCATTCGATCACAGACCTAAGAGTGGCTATACTTCAACAAAAAAGCTTCAAAAACAGACTCCAACGAGAGACTGCTGAATTGGAATTAATTTGCAAACTGGATACAATTAACTTAGGCTTGAATAAAGACTGGGAATGGATGAGTCATTACACAAAGTAAAACTATTTCCCCATGGTATTTCTCTCTCCCACCCCACCCCCCACTGTTCCTCTGATATTCTTGTTAACTGCTGGAATTAGCCTACCTTGCTTGTCACCATGAAAGGTTTTCCTCCTTTCCCCCCCCTGCTGCTGGTGATGGCTTATCTTAAGTGATCACTCTCCTTACAGTGTGTATGATAAACCCATTGTTTCATGTTCTCTGTGTGTGTGTATATAAATCTCTCCTCTGTTTTTTCCACCAAATGCATCCGATGAAGTGAGCTGTAGCTCACGAAAGCTTATGCTCTAATAAATTTGTTAGTATCTAAGGTGCCACAAGTACTCCTTTTCTTTTTGTTCTCCCTTGTATCACATGGAGCTGCACAAAACATGGCAGCTGTGAGTCTAGCACAGTTGAGATTTTATTTTTAGGTATGACTAGTGGCACTACAGGCTTCACAATGCACAGCTTATGATTTGGGAGAGTTGGGAATATCTGAGAAGGTGGATTTTAGTAACAAGACCCTATGGCCCTGTTGGCAGGCTAGCAAGCAGCATGTGTGACAGTCATTATTTTCTGTGTTCTGCAAATAAAGATAACTTTTGTTTACTCTATAACCAGCATTAGGGTTAATTGACAATCTAGGATTCTTTAGGTAAATTACTGACAAATGCTCTCAAAGAAAATAAGTCTCCTTTCCAGGGAGAGCAGGAGAGGTGAACATGATAAGCTGTCCTTGTTTTAAATAACAACATAAACATCCAATATTATTCTCCATTAATAACACTAAACCCTGCATTATTACTATTGTGAACTATAGTATTCTGACCAGGGCTGTAGAATAGTGTCAGGAGTGCAAGTAAGGTGGTACTCTCCAGTACACAGTACCGGCAATAGAGTTTTAGCTGATACAGGTACTGGAAAGACTTGGGGCTAGCCACTCTCTCTGAGGGGTGAGGTGGGATTGCGCTCTGCTCCTTAAAGGAGCAGAACGCAGCTAGGGAGTGCATTCATTCTTTAAATGGCTTGAACAGCACAATCCATATGCTAACAAACTTTAAACAAAGGCTTTGTTTAAATTTGTTAGCATATGTATTGTGCTGTTACTTTGGTCAGGAGTCCTCAAGAGGGAAAGAGTGTGTGTGTGTATGGGCGGGGGATGGATGGAAGGTGTTTAAATAGTGTTTTCGATTCTGTTTCTCCCCATTGGTCTGAATTATCCATGGCATCCATACTGCATCACATCAAGTCCAAATCATTAGAGGAATGCCTCTGCTTGCACTGATCAGAGGATGTTTGGATTCTGATGTCAGCCCAGTTCTGCAGCCTGACTGGAATCAGGTGTTGTCCCCAGTGTACACAGAATTCTTCTTTGAAGCCAAACTAGTCTAACATGCATTTTGTTAACTGGAACTGGAGCAGAAAAACAAAGAAAACAAATGCCTCATTTTCCAGCTTTGTGGGTGAGAGAACTATAAGTGAATATTATTATACTGATGGCCTTAAACCAGGTCCCTCAGAAATCTGCCAAGAAGTTTGCTGAAAATATGTTCCTCATCTTAGCAACAGAGCTAAGACTTATCACACATCTGCCCACCTTTATTCGAATGAAGCTCCTTCTGATCTGACAGCTCAGGCATTGTCAGTTTCATCCAGAACAATTTACAGACTTGGAACCTAATTCTGTAAACCCTTAATCATTTGATCAGTCCCACTGAAGACAATGGGACTATCTGTATGACTGTGGGCCACTTTCATGGACTGGTAAAAGTTTCAGGAGTCTGTTCCTAGAAAGGAAGTTGAATCCCCCATTGAATGCAATGTTTGGGTACAATACCATAAAGCAGTTTAGGATACAGTTCTACTTAAAATTTGTCTTTTAATAAGTCATACCTATGCTTAACTGGCTCCTCACTCAACTTCCAGATTCCATATAAACAGACTGAATACTACATATTTGGAGGGAAGATGAGTAGTTAAGCCTGTTGATGTTTCTATATACAAACGGGAGTGTCCAAGGGGATGGGAAGAACGTGGGGCCCCCGGGCTGGGGGCGGGGCACGAGGAGTCACATGGAGAGTCATGTGGGGAAGTCATGTGCCCCCCCTTGTGTCCCTCTCATGAATGCAATACCAGCAAGAAATTATTCCTACTTGCACCACTGCCTCTGCGTAGTACTTTTTTTGCAAGGGCATATGCAGGTCAAAGTCTAGGAGAGACTTCCTAAGGGGCAAGAGTCCTTCTGTATTAACTGAAGAATCAATAGGACAGGGTGTAAGTTCCCAACGTAGCAGGGAAAGCCGATATTTTCAAGATTCAAATAGGATACTGGGAAGGGGAAAAAAGAGCAAAGCCCATTAAAACAGCATCTTTCTATTCTTAATAATTATTATTTAACATTTATGTTGTACTAATGCCTAAAGGCCACATTCTAGCATTTTGTTGCACTATATTGAAACAAATCAATTTCTCATTCAGTATTTTTCATTTTAGGCTGTCAGATGGCAGTTTCCCCAAACACTGAATGTTTTGCTGCTGACTGGCTGGGAGATGAAGTATCCGGGGCTACTCTTGGTATCATTGGAATGGGCAGAATTGGGTATAAGATTGCACTGAGGGCCAAAGCTTTTGAAATGAAAATTCTGTATCACAACAGGAACCGGAGGTAAAAATAAACTTGATCCCCATTAAAGCAGAATATATTTTTCACTTTTTTATAATTATATAGTTAATTTTTTTAAAACATCCCCACCTTTTTCTAGGAAGTGTGTAATTGTGGTATTTTCATTTAGAGAGACTGGATGATCCTGTGATTATAGCAAAGAATTGCAATGTAAGGGGGAGAGGCCAAGATTTTCAAAAATGATTGATTGCCTTAAGTCAGGCTCCTAAAACCATGTTTAAACACCTAAATGTGGACTTAGACATTTTTTTAAATCTTGGCTTTGTTGGTAGCTTGATGCAGAGGTGGCCAGCAGAATTAAAACAGGGGCCTGAAAGCTTTTTTCCAATTTTTTTATGCTGATTTTTTTAATTGGAAATTCTGGTCTTATTTCCCTGAAATTCTGTGGATGATGGAGAAATAGGAGGATTATGGCATTACAAGAAAAGGAAAGCTGAATAACTGAGAGGGGATTACATTTTTAGTCAGTCTGTTTAAAACTCGTTTGGTGAAATCCTCGTCCCATTGACATCAGTGAGAATGTTGCTATTGATTTCGGTGTGGTCAGGATTTCACCCTTTCTTTGTAACATTGTTTAACTCAAATGCCTGAGAAACACATGGGAGGAAGGAGATCTTTGTTATTAAAATTCAGCACTTCTCCCGCGTTAGCTACAGGGTGAGAATGCACAACACACATTTGAGACCCTAAAGTCTTGTCTACACTGGGATTTCAGTCATCAGTGGCCAGCAACTGGCATAGCTGTTCCTGTGCAAACACCTAGTGTATTTGTGGTATAGCGGCAGTGCTGTTATAAGCCATGATTTTCACCACTGCAGCTTTACCCCTGTTTGAAACTGGAGTAAGCTGCACTAGTGCAAATTGTGCCTTATGGTGGTTTTGCCTGCCTATCATGGGGTTTGCAGCAGTACAGCTATGCTATTAGCTGGCCATAGATTACTTGTAACTGAGGCAAATCTCAGTGTAGATGAAGCTAGAGTCTTCAAACAATACTAGAGAAGACCATGTGTGATATTCCTAATATTTCTGAAGTAAAAAAAACCAAGCAGAAAAAATGACTGAAAAAACCCCCACCTTGTAGGCCTCCTGTTATATATCATAAAGAGCCAAAAAAAAAAAAAAGGCACAGACCCATTTTTTAATTTCCTCTGCAGATCACCGTTAACTTCGTGCTACCAATTTGGATTCTATTTATCTACCCAGGTTGTTGTGAAGCTTAATTCTTGTTTGTAAAGCCATTTGGGATCTTTAGATGGAAGATGCAATAGAAGTGAAAAACATAGTTATTCTGAAGTACCTTTAAAATTATTTTAATTTTATCAAAGGGTGAAATATGTGTATTCAAGTAGTATATGTTTGTATTGGATGAGACCCAGATAAACATCCTGAAAACTTTTGTTCAACTCCTGTCTCATTTGCTCCCGGGTTGTTGATTTAGGCAGCAGGAGAAATTTATGTGATAAAAAAACCCCTTGATCAACTGTGACACTGCAGTTACAGGGTTTTGTACTTGCCCAAGAATGTCTTTTTATAGCATACATTTTTATCTGACTCTTTAGTTCTTCCTTCTTCATCTTCACTCACCAGTGAAAGGAGAAGTTTTTCAAAAGCACCTAGTGGATTTAGGAGCACAAATCCCACTGAAAGTCAATGGGACTCATGTTCCTGACTTTCACAGGTACTTATGAAAAGCTATCCTTTAGTTCCCAAACTACAACTGGGAAAGTTTATAAAGAGTAGGATTGATGGTCATATAATAGTTCTGCATTGTCAAAAGTTTAAACTAAAAAATCTCTATATCTGAATCATGGAGCATCACTTGTCCAAGGAACTTGTTTGGCACTTCCATCCTTCATAAAAAGAGCTTTATTGAAGGATGGTCAAGAAATCAGGACCACTCATAATGCACACATGCCACGGAAAACAAACCTAGGAGACAGATTTCCTTTACCTCTGCTTTGCCACAAGTTTCACCTTCCTGAGGAAATTAAGTCTACAAGTGGCTGTCAAATCCATTCCCCCTTTGTGACTGTGCACTCTGCTGAAAGTGTATTGCTGGTCAATTTGGTTACCAGTGATCCTGGGGAGATGCTTTCCTAGTTGTAGTTTGGGAGCTAAAGTACCATTGGGAGTAACGTAAGGTAGCATTTCCATGTAACATTTCCATGACCAAGACTGCCTCTAATGCAACATGATTCTTATTTCTCATCAGAACTGAGGAAGAGGAACGGGCTGTTGGTGCTACTTATTGTACAAAGATAGAAGACTTGCTCCAGCAGTCAGATTTCGTGTTGCTGGTTGTGAGCCTGACACCGCAGACACGTAAACTGATTGGGAAAAAGGAGTTAGAACTGATGAAACCCACTGCTACTCTCATTAACATCAGCAGAGGTAGGGTACAGTGTAATGGTCTGACTGCACAACCCCATCTCCAGAGTGTAGTACCAAATTGCACTGGGCAGTATAACTAGTTTACCAAGGACCCGCAGGTTCTATAGGGTATGTCTACATAGCAACGTAAGCCCAGGCCTAACAGAACTCGAGTTAGCAGAACCTGGGTTTGTTAATTTAGGGCTCGAGAATTTACACTGATTTGTAACCCCAGATTAAAAATTGTTCAACTCTGGGGCTCAACCTGGGGCTCCAGCGTCTACACTGAATTATATGGTTCCAAGTCTAACCACCCATATCCCAGATTTCCTAGCACCCTCCCAAAATGTGGCTGCTCTAGCCCTTTGTTCGTGGTGCACTGTAGGAAAACTTGTCTGTCCACCAAACTTGACTGTCCAGAGGATCAAGAAAGTCAGCCTGAGATTGTGGGATACTTTTGGAAGACTCCCAGAGCACGAGTCCAGTGGGATTGCATCTATACTGCAAAGCAATAGGGCTTGACCCATTTGGGTTTCACCCCTGGGCTTCACTCAGGCTCGGACCCTCCACCTCAGTGTGGTCCTGGGACCCTGGATCTGAGCCATGGGTTAACCTGATTTGTGTGTAGAGAGAAGGTGGGTTAAGCTTGAGCCTGAGTTCGAACCTTGGGCTTACACTCCGGATATTATAGGGATAACAGAAACATGGTGGAATAGTAGTCATGACTGGACTACAGCTATTGAAGGGTGTGTGCTGTTTAGGAAAGACAGAAATAAAGGTAAAGGTGGTGGAGTAGCATTGTATATCAATGATGAGGTAGAATGTAAAGAAATAAGAAGCGATGGAACGGATAAGACAGAGGGAGAGGAATTATTTAAGCTCAGTACCAACGTGCACACAAGAACAAATGGATATAAACTGGCCATTGGGAAGTTTAGACTTGAAATTAGACGAAGGTTTCTAACCATCAGAGGAGTGAAGTTCTGGAATAGCCTTCCAAGGGAAGCAGTGGGGGCAAAAGACCTATCTGGCAAGATTAAACTCAATAAATTTATGGAGGAGATGGTATGATGGGATAACATGATTTTGGCAATTAATTGATCTTTAAATATTCATGGTAAACAGGCCCAATGGCCTGTGATGGGATGTTAGTTGGGGTGGGATCTAAGTTACTGCAGAGAATTCTTTCCTGGGTATCTGGCTGGTGAATCTTGCCCGTATGCTCAGGGTTTAGCTGATCGCCATATTTGGGGTCGGGAAGGAATTTTCCTCCAGGGCAGATTGGAAGAGAACCTGGGGGGGTTTCATCTTCCTCTGTATCATGGGGATGGGTCACTTGCTGGAGGATTCTCTGCACCTTGAAGTCTTTAAACCGTTATTTGAGGACTTCAATAGCTCAGACATAGGTGAGAAGTTTATTGCAAGAGTGGGTGGGTGAGATTCTGTGGCCTGCATTGTGCAGGAGATCAGACTAGATGATCATAATGGTCCCTTCTGACCTTAATATCTATGAATCTAGAGGCTTTCCCCCAACTTTCCAGGGGGCTGACTGGGTTCAAATGAAGAACTTTTGGTTTGTACATGTTGGGGAATAAGAAAGAGCAGAGATGTTGGGAACTGGGATGGTACTGTCCATTTGAGGGTGGTGGCTGGCTAGGAAAGCTGTAAGAACTAACTGGAATGGTGGATGACACTGCTGCTGGGATTGAAGCTACCAAGACCTTAAGTTATGGCTGTCTGGATGTCTCTCTCTATTTCTCTCTCTCTCCTCCCGCCCTCCCCCAGGGTAGAATTTTTTCAAACATTTGATAAAACTTCATTTGGCTGTTTTTGTTTTTTTCTTTGAAGTGACTGAAAATGTTCTCCCTTAAAAAAAAAATTGTCAGATGCTCTTTTACACCCTGATAATTCACATTAGATTCAAATATGTGTCGTGTGTGTAGTCCTCATTGAAGCATATGAGTTGATTGATGTATACAATTGTTATGAACAGGGCAGTATTCAATTTATTATGTTCTTATCTACTCATTTCCTTATGTTTAAGTGCATGGGTATTGTAAATGATGTGGTGACAACAGTGTTCTTACCTAGAAACCTTAGCAGCTTTTTACAATGAAGTTTCTAAAATATATTACAATATTTAAATGTATGCATTGTAATACTATAGATGTATATATTCTGTTAGCTGTATACAGTAAAACAAACTGTTATATATGTATGTGCTATGGGGATAGTTACTGTTGCTGTAGTAACCAGAATTTAGAATTTCCTGACTCTGGTCCATGACTCTCTTAACTATAACACCACTCATCTTCTGCATTTACATGGTAAACTTATCTCACTGCTTTGTTTAAAATTAGTACCTCAATTGCAAATTAACAATTTGAAAATGTTAACTGTTTTGTGTAAAATGACTAACAACATTTACCCACTTCATTGGGTTGTTGGGAGGTTTGGTTAATGTTTCCAAAACACTTTGAAGAGGAAAAACAGTAAATAAAATGTTAAATAATTGTGTTAACCATTTAAACATGAGTTCTTGTGTTTGAGCTGTAAATCCATTTGTATTTAATTTTTAATATTAAAATCTCTTTTCTAAATTAGCAAATAATGAAGTTTTCCCTTTATACTTTGTTTTTCTTTATTCTTACGTTATCTGTACATATATGTACACTGTTATTTCAACCCAGGTCCAGTAGTAGACCAAGATGCACTGGTGGAAACTCTTCAGACTGGTGTTATCAAGGCTGCAGCTTTGGATGTCACTTACCCTGAACCACTGCCCAGGTACACAGCCGTGTGTATTTATCAAAAAATATTTAAAATTATAGAGAACAAGAATTAAGGACCGAAAAAGGCACAGCAGGTGGGGATTTGGCAGAAGTTGGAGACTGGCACAGATGGCTGCCCTCTGTGTCTGAATTTAGCATGCTATCATGTTATGCACTATGATTGGGAACATGCCGGAATGCATAGTCTGGTCAATTCAAACACCAAAGGCAGTAAATAGCAGGAGGGCAGTGCATTTGCCAAGCTAAGTCTTTTGGCCAGCGTGTACCACAGAATCACAGCATGAAGCAGCGGCAGCTGTGGTTCCAAACTCTTTACCTGAAGGGAGAAAACACCAGTCCCAGGGCAACAGAAATGATGGTGATGGGTAGACACTGTATGAGCCACCACTGCTCAGACTACCTCAGAAGCCTCACTTCTCCCCTTCCCTGTAAGTCTTGTCTCCTCAGTACAACGTTGTTTATTTTACTGACGTTTTGCAGGTCTCTCGGTCATGGATGCTCTTTAACTCTAAAAAAATAAAGCTGCTGGAACTATGCCTCATAGAATGAATTGTCCCATTTGACTTTAGAGCACTAAGCAAGTGGGCAGGGATGTCAATTATCTGAGTCATGTAGATAAAGTCCATGGCATCACATAGGGTTAATCCTTCCCTCCAATATGTGGCACAGATTGCTGCCTATCACAGAAAATCAGTTTCTGTGCTTCCACGAAGGAATGATATAAAATCTTAAAACATTCCATCAGCACCCAAACCAAACTGAACTCGATTCACAAAGCTCTTAAGCAGACACTTACATTAATGAGATTAAACAAAGGCATACATTTAAGAACATGCTTAAGGGCTTTGCTGAAGCAGGGCCTTTATTAGTTAGGATAATGCCAGTAGCCATCTTAACCACACCTTGCTTTTTTATTTTTTTTTTGCAGAGATCATCCATTATTAAAACTAAAGAACATTCTCATAACTCCTCACCTTGGCATTAAAACAGACAAGACCACTAGTATGGTAATGGAGGAAGCAGTTGCAAATATATTGGCAGCTGTTAATGGTCTCCCTATCCCCAATGAAGTGTTTCCTTAGCTGATATATTAAAGGACATCATAGCTATAAAAGAACATTATTCTACAACTCTCCTTACAGGAATGAAGACTTGTTACTACAGATGTGTGAAACCTTTGAATTGAACCTCAACCTTAGCCTTGATTTTGGTTTGCAAATAAATAATAATAGCTCTCTTATATTGCATTTTTCATCAGTAGATCACAAAGTACACTCTACAATTGAGGTCAGTATCATTGCTCCCATTTTACAGATTGGGAAACTGAGGCACGGAGAGGGGAAATGACTTGCCCAAGGTCACCCAGCAAGCCAATGGCAGAGCCAGGAACAGAATGCAGATCTCCTCAATCCCAGTCTAGTGTTCTATCCTCTTGTCCAAATGTAGATCCAACTGTAAATGGTTTCCATATCTTATTGTTCACTTTATACTTTGTCACAGGTGGACACAAGCTAAATGGATCAGTAAAAAAATTTACTGCTGCTGATTGTTAGTGTGTTTATAGTTCTAACAATGTTCTCTAGGGGAGATTAAATAGGATACTCACATAATATTTTCCAATATGTTAATTAGTTTACTTCCAAGTCTGGTGAATATGCCTGACCCTGTTGAAACCCCACTTAGTCTATCATTTTGCAGTGGCTTTTTAATACAGAAAAACAAGTTTATTCAAATCCAAGCTTTTCTATATTTTAGAGCCATCAAAATATGTACTCCAGTAAACTTCAATAGCCATTTTAAGGTGATATTACACAAGATAAAATTTCCCAAATTATGCCAATCTCAGAAACTTTAAGAAATAGTATTTCCATAGAGGAGAAAGGCAATTAATGCCTTTCAAAGGGGAAATACAGCTGGCTTTGATGGGTTTTGCACCGAATTTTGTAGGTCAGTTCTTAAAGAAAATGTTTTATGAAGACTTGCAAGAAATGACTCCCATCCACACTAGCTGAGGCCTAAATAATACTTACTCATAAAACAGGAAAAGACCCTTCATTACATGTCTTTTACATACCAATAGCCATACTAAATAAAGATATGAAAATATTGGCCAATACCCTCATGCTCGGATTAGGGAGATATCTCTCATAATTCAATATTGTCCACAATTAATTAACACAGACAGAGGCTTTGTGCTCATCTACAGATTGTCCAGTAATCTCAGAAGAGTGTTTTTATCTAATTCATTATTCCAGTGGCACCAAAACCCTCACCCATATAATATCTATGGAAACATAAAAGCCCTTTGCGTAGACAAGCCTTCTTTTTAGTTATTAAATCAATTTGACCTTGGCAAAATGCTGATTACAATTCTGAGCCCCAAAAAACCACAGTGCTGATTATTACTAAAAATCAGCTACTTCTGCCTCGTTTAAAGACAATAGCTAGAGATATCTCCGCTCCCCAGTGCTGTTTGTTCTTGTTATGGAACCTCTCATAGAGATGTTTAGAAGCAGTAAACAAATTAAATGTATACAAATTGGCAAGATAGAGGAAGAAGTTGCGCTATATGCAGCTGATTTGCTGACTTTTTTTGTACTCAAGATGTCTAGTCAACACCTGCTTTATGAGATGCTTGCAAAAATATAGCAAACTATATGGTTACAAATTAAGATCTCCGAAACCTCTGATGTCCTGCTGTGTAAGGGAACCACACAGGAAGTCTTCATTTAAACAAGTTCCATGATGAATAAAATATCTTACAGTGCAAGTCCCTTCAAACCTCAAAAATGCATCCAGACTACATATCAGCACTTAATTCATTCAATCAGGACTTACTCAGGCAGGCTAATTATCAGCAACAGCAGTGGGAAGAAGAGTCGTATTCAAGATGAAATTTCCACCGTGTTTGGAATACCAGATGTATAAATTTACCATCCTGATAAATATTGGGTTAAGGCCTACGTAGCTGGGGATAGCATACTTTGGGTTCTTTCATCACAAGATCTGACACTCTGCTTCCCGGGGATAAATCTGGGCAATAGGATTCCAGCTTTTATAAAAACAAAAAAACCCCAACAACTTGTTTTGAGTACTTTGGCACTCTGTACCTCAAAGCAGCTCCCTAAACCCCCATATTTACCCCATATAATTATGATATATTTCATATAAAGCATGCCATGTTCTTACATGAATGCCATGTTCATATGAGAAATCATGATCTGCTGAAATCCACTGTTCTGTCCAAATATGTATATCATTAGGGTATATGAAGTTATGAGATTTTGCTGTATGGTTGTTACTGAGATGTCTTGTAAGTCTGAGAGTCTCTAATGCTAATTCTGCAGTGACAAGGACAAGGGACCTAACCAAAACTTGGGAGGGTGTTGAACGATCATCACCAGTCATTGACCAGCAGGGGAATAGTAAACAAGTGATTTACAATTCAATGACAGTTGTGCAAGCACCACACAATGGGGACTGCTCAACTCTGTGATTCACCAAGGCTCACCTGGGCCTGTGTCTTCCAGGCACATGGACTGAGGATATAAAATAGGGGACAGTGGCATCATGATAGGGCTTTTCTCCTCCCCCACCTATGCTGGAAGCAACAAAAATGCTGGGAAGACAAAGACTTCAGCTGAGGAGACTGGTCCCAGGCTTAAAAGGGGAAGCCTGTGTATTAAGAACTGAAACATCCAGTGGGGTGAGAAAACACTAGATCTAAACACTGTCTAGTGTAACAAGCTTTAAGATTTAGACTGCGCTCTTACCTTTTATTTTCTTTGGTAACTATCTCTGACCTTCTATGCATACCACTTATAATCACTTAAAATCTATCTGTAGTTAATAAAACTGTTTTATGTTTTACCTAAAACAGTGTGCTTTGGTTGAAGTGTTTGGGAAATCTCAATTCAGGTTACAAAGGCCTGTGTGTGTCCTCTCACATTGAGGGAGAGGCGGACTGGGTTATAAACTTATACTGGTCAGGCTTCTGACCAGGACAAAAGGGTATAGTCTGAGGTGCAAGGTTGGAGGTTTGGGAGATTTATTGATGCCTTCCTCTGTGTGATTTCATGAGTGGCTCTGGGAGCATTCATGCAATTTAGCTGGGTGTGTGGCTCCACATGTTGTTGTGCTGAGTGATAACAGCACCTGGAGGGGTTTGCTGCTTGTCACTAGCAAAGCATTGTGAGAGACAGCCCAGGCTAGAGAGTTAAGGAAGCACAGTGGTACCCCAGTTCCAGCTTGTACTCCAGGGATCTTCTCACAAGTACTGTTAGCTAAAAATGTATATATTTACTATTGGACATCAGAGCAAAATCCTGTGCTAGACCAATGGTTTTCATTCATCAGACTTTTTGCTTACAGTATAGATCATGGTTTACATCACACAGAAAGAAGCTCTCTTTGAAAAAAAAATGGTTATACATGCTACTATATTTTTGTAAAAACTCTATAATGTATTCCTTACCATATAGCATCAAAGACTACTTTGGCCTGTTTTCAATCTGATCTGAATCTATATTGTCTTAGTATGTATACACAATGTAAATTATTCATCTATGTACTACTTCAAAGTGTTAGTGCTTGTGTATTCTATTACTGTTTTATTTGTTTATTATATTAGTGCAAATAAATATATCATGAGTGAAATCCTGACCCCATTGAAATCAGAGGCAAAATTCCCACTGACTTAAATGGAGCCAGGATTTCATCCCTTGGGTTTAGGTAGCAGTGTGTGAGAAGCCCTAGAAAGATCTTTGATAGAAACAAGCAATCATCATAATTTAAATTAAATTGTGCACAGCACTACCTAGTACTTACAAATACAAATAGATAAGAGCATGTTAATGCACTTGTACAATACTCCCATATTGACACCTCCTCATCTATTATTGGGTGTGGACCACATCCATCCTGATTGAATTGGTCCTGTCAGCACTGGTTCTCCACTTGTCAGGTAACTAACTCCCTTCTCTTCATGTGTCAGTATAATAGTGCCTACATCTGTAATTTTCACTCCATGCATCTGAAGAAGTGGGTTTTTTACCCATGAAAGCTTATGCCCAAATAAATCTGTTAGTCTTTAAGGTGCCACTGGCCTCCTCGTTGTTTCTCTATGTAGTTCTTTGTTTTCCAAATGCAAACGCAGCACAAATAGCAAGTAATGATAGAGTTTGATTGGTTGGGAGTGACACTGATTGTACATGTCCTATTTGTGAGTAGGTGCTCTCATGCAAGTATATAAAAAAATGCAAAGCATTCGGTTCCAAGATTAGTGTGTACCCAAAATTATGTTGTCATGACACATAAAGTCTTAACGAGTCCTCTCTAAGAAACCAATTTGGAACTGGTTGCATCACAGGGCAGTGTTCTTTGCTTAATATTGCTTGACTTGTGGAGTATATTTATGTTTAATATTTTCATGCCTTTCTTGGACAAGAAGTTCTTATCCTTCTAGTCATATAGTTTAGATAATATTGATTCTACCTTTTGTGAAGCTGGCTAATGACTCGAGTTTTATGTCCCTTAAGTTCTTGAGATAGAGACAGCAATGAGCCCAGTGGGGACTGTCAGAAGAGATGTACTCTCACACGGCCAGCAAGCAGCCTAGATTTTCTTCCCCAGAAAACTCCTCCCTCACTCCACTCTCCTTGTGTGACAGCAGCACAGCAACTGACTCCTCCCTGTTCCTTCCAATTTTTCTGAAAGCTTGAAATTTTAACCCTGCTAAGAGTCACTTTCATTCTAACTTCCTAATTCTCAGCTCTGAAGTGGATCAACTACAAAATTAGTAAAGGCAAGCTCTTCCCGGCAGCTCTCTGAAATACCTGCATCAGGCAGCTTCAAGAAGGTACTTTTCTTTTGTTTGAAAAAGTGATCATTCTGCAGCCCAGCAACCTAAACATTGTCAGCTCACTGGTTGATAGGGCATGATGGGTGCTGCACTCCTTTCTTTCACTGTCGGTCTGCTGATCCTGTCCTGTGGTGAACAACTTATTGTTGAGATGTAGAATTGTCACCAGAGGTAAGCTCTGTGCAGTATACAAATATATTTAGAGAGCAGTGACTTGTCTTGAATGTCACAATCCCATTCCATTTTAAAGAGAAAAAAATCAATTCCTCCACCCACCTACTAAGCCAGAGGTGGGCAAACTATGACCCACCGCGGGCCACATCCGGCCTGGCCCTTGAGCTTCCGGCTGGGAAGGCTAGCCCCTGGCCCCTCCCCTGCTATCCCCTCTCCCCTGCAGCCTCAGCTCACCATGCCACCAACGCTCTGGGCAGTGGGGCTGCAAGCTCCTGCCGGGCAGCACGGCTGCGAGAGCCACCGGCCTGCCACAGTGCTCTAGACTGTGTGGTGGCGTGGCTGGCTCCGGCCGGGCGGTACGGTTGCCAGTCCTAGTGCTCTGAGTGGCATGATAAGGGGGCGGGGAGAAGGGGGGATGAAAAAGGGGCAGGGGATCCCAGGGGACAGTCAAGGGACAGGGAGCAGGGGGCAG
Source organism: Dermochelys coriacea (assembly GCF_009764565.3). NCBI lineage: Eukaryota > Metazoa > Chordata > Testudines > Dermochelyidae > Dermochelys > Dermochelys coriacea. The sequence goes on from NC_050069.1 coordinate 106,531,688, forward strand.
TTGAATGGGGCAGAGGTTCTGGTGGGGGGTGGTCAGGGGATGGGGAACAGGAGGGGGTTGGATAGGAATGGGAGGCCCAGAGGGCCTGTCAGGGGGCGAGGGTGTGGATAGGGGTCGGAGCAGTCAGGGCACAGGGAGCAGGGGAGGTTGGATAGGGGGTGTGGTCCTGGGGGGGCAGTTAGGTGTGGGGGGTCCCAGGACAGGGCGGTCAGGGGACAAGGAGCAGGGGGGGTCGGATGGGTGGGGGGTTCTGAGCGGGGAGTCAGAGAGCAGGAAGTGGGAGAGGGCGGATGGGGGAGGGGGTCAGGCTCTTTGGGGTGGCACAGCCTTCCCTACCCAGCTCTTCATACAGTTTTGGAATCCCGATGTGGTCCTCAGGCCAAAAAGTGTGCCCATCCCTTTACTAAGCGCTAGTGCTCCTGATTTCTCCCCTATAATCATGTCTCCCTCTTCACCAGTGCAGAAATAATTTGCCAAGAGCTGGAGGAATGAATAAAGCCCTTGTAGTGGGGAACTAGGGTATTACATGAGGAACATTTCTGGAGAATACTAGAGAGAGGACTCCATCCCATAGTTCACATATCCCCAGTACTGGGCATGAGTTGGTTCACATTCTTGAGTTCTTGGTGTGAGCTCCTCTCTAGAAAATACTTGCCATCTGGTGCATTCCTGAGCAAAAATATTACTGGCAGAGATAGTTCAGCAGTCACTCCCCCACCTCAAGATCTACTTCCTAATCTCTCCCTCCTCTGAGCCCAATGAGACTCCTCTCTGACCCCAGTGAACATTAAAAGATCATCTCTGTCTCTGAACTGACCAATGTCCTCTCACTGTTAGCACTTACCTCGGGCCCCAGTTTCCAACCGCTATGGACTCCATGCAGTGTTGCCTGTACTTGGCCCACAGAGAGCCTGAGATCAGTTTTGCATAAATATGTGTATTCTTGCAAACCTCTTGAAAACCAAGATACTGTTTAATTTCCCCATAGTCAGGTCCAGACTGGTTAATTAAAGAAAACAGAAAGACCATCAAACTTCACTGTGATTCTATGGCTCATTGGTTTTGGCATACCCTTTGGAGAAATGGCAGAGCCTTTGGCTAGAAATTATTAAATTAATTCATTAAATCAAAAAGACTTGGGCAATTATAGTAATAGAGGCACTTGTGGAGGTAACTGTACGAGAAACGGATAAATAACTCCTGGGGCCTGATCCAAACTCAGTGGGAGTTTTCCCACTGATTTCAATGGGCTTGATCAGGTCCCTGTAGAAATGGCCATTTTTCAACGGGCTAAAACCTGGGAAGTGGCTGTTTACTAGTAGTTCTGGAGTAAAGAAGAGGGTGGCTTAGGACTTCTGCTAGGAGTGAGAGACTCAGCTCCCATTTTCCAATTGCTGGAAACCATTCCCAAACCCCAGACTGTGTCCAGACATAACCTGCCACCGCTGTTGGGTCACAATCTAAGCCTTAAACCTGGGACTGGTAAGGGTAGATGGGTGGGTCACTTCAGGAGCCTGGTGGTTGGCAGGAGGTGAGGAGTCAGTTAAAGAACTAGCATGAATCAGAGAGGCCTGAGGGAATCTGCTCATCCAGACAAGTGACTGGGGCATTGCAGGAAGAGTGGGGCAGAGTAAGGCAGGATTTTTGGGACCGAGCTTCAGGTTCAGAAGATCTGTGGAATTTGGGAGATGCAAGTTTTTGTTCTCTGTGGGGCAAGTCAGTCAACACTCCTTCCTCCTGCACATAGTGCACGCCTACACATTCCTGTTGAAATAAAATAAAATAAAATAAAATAAAAGGAAGGGAGTTTGTTGGTATTTATTCCTAACCCCAAAGGAATAAAAAGTGTGAACGAAGGAAAGTTCTATACTTTGTGTGTTTTAATCTCTCCAGCCCTACCTGCTGGCTGGTTGGGAAAATTCAAGTGCTTTTAAAACTCATTTTCCAAGGTGCTAAAACTACCCATGACAGAAAGCTAGTAATTAAAGCTTGAAGTATACTTTTCAGGAAACTAAGGGGTTTGGGTGGAGATTGTTGTTTTTTTGGCGTTTTTGTTGTTTCATTTTTAGTTTTTTGCAGCATAAATGCAACATACTTTTGTTTTGAAAGGCTTCTTATTTATGCGTTTAACCAACCTGGAAACATTTTTAAACTAATCTCAGTAAAAATATATGAAGTCTACAAAATTTTAAGTGAATATGGTGGGGAGGGGGTTGTTTTTTTTTGCATGGAACATAGTCCCTTTTTACTCCCTACATAAACGGGGGTTAAATTCTGTTCTCTCTTTCTTTAATAAGACAGCAATTGGGTTTGAATTTCAAATGATGGATCTGATTTTTCCAAAGTCAACAGAGTGCATGCACATCAAAAGCTTGCAATATTTTTCCCATTAAGCAAACAAAATTAGTGACCTAAGTTACAAAGTAAATTAGAGACTGCAGTGCACCTAGTCAATAAATAACACTCTCATTAGGTTAGATGAAATCATATTCTCAAATACTGTCATGAAAATTCACTGACTTCGGTAGGGTTGTGTAAGTGGAAGTGAATGCAGAATTTGGCCCTCTGAGCACAGAGATGTCCTTTGGCCCACAAAGCTTTGAACTGTATAGACTTTGACCCTTGAATTGATATTGTTTTACTTAATTATTTCTGTTAAATTTTATCTTGTATCTTTTCATAAATATAAAGGGAATGGTAAACACCTTTAAAATCCCTCTTGGCCAGAGGAAAAATCCTTTCACCTGTAAAGGGTTAAGAAGCGAGGATAACCTCGCGGGCACCTGACCAAAATAACCAATGAGGAGACAAGATACTTTCAAAAGCTGCGGGGAGGGAGAAACAAAGCCTCTCTCTCTGTCTGTGTGATGCTTCTGCAGGGGACAGAGAAGGAATGGAGTCTTAGAACTTAGTAAGTAATCTAGCTAGATAAGCGTTAGATTCTGATTTCTTTAAATGGCTGAGAAAATAAGCTGTGCCGAATGGAATGTATATTCCTGTTTTTGTATCTTTTTGTAACTTCAGGTTTTGCCTAGAGGGATTCTCTATGTTTTGAATCTAATTACCCTGTAAGGTATTTACCATCCAGATTTTACAGAGGTGATTCTTTTTACTTCTATTAAAATTCTTCTTTTAAGAAACTGAATGCTTTTTCATTGTTCTTAAGCTCCAAGGGTTTGGGTCTGTGGTCACCTATGCAAATTGGTGAGGATTTTTATCAAACCTTCCCCAGGAAAGGGGGTATAAGATTTAGAAATCTTTAGATGTTTCCAAACAGACTCTTTCCTAATAATAATAATACCGGTTGGACGTTTGGTGGTGGCAGTGAAAGTCCAAGGGCAAAAGGTAAAATAGTTTGTACCTTGGGAAGTTTTAACCTAAGCTGGTAAAAATAAGTTTAGGAGGTTTTCATGCAGGTCCCCACGTCTGTACCCTAGAGTTCAGAGTGGGGAAGGAACCTTGACATGGTGGCAGAGCGGTTGGATTAACTTGAAATAATTTTGAGATCAATTTGAGATTTTTTTGAACCAGAAACACAGATTTTAAAATGGATTTTTTTTTCCTTTGGGCTGCTGGAAAGCAGGTTTCCAACTGAAAGCAGAGTTTTTTTCTCTGCTTTGGGGCCAGAGCAGAGAAAAATGGGGATTGTCTTTTGTGAGCTGGAGTTTTCTCTACCTAAAGGCAGAGTAGTTAACCTCCTGCAGGGATATTCACAAGTCTTCACAGACCTGAAGTTTTTTGTTTTTTTTTTTTGTTTTTTTTTTTCTCCTAAGAGCAACTAGAGGGGTTTTCTGCCTATTTGCCTGAAGACAAAGGTGTTAGTGTGCGTTTTTTTTTTGTTTGTTTGTTTTTTTGATTTCTCTGTAGGCTGACAATCACTGTCAGAGAACATAGGTATCTGGACAGCACAGCAAAATTTTACAAGCCAAGTTTTGTTTGTTTTGTTTTCTTTCTAACTCTCTGGTGTAAAGTTAGTTAAAAACAGAGAGGTTAGGATGACAGACTCCACGGTTCAACAAAAGCTGGATTTAGCCAGATTTGAGGCTCAGGAAAAACAAAAGGAACATGAAAGACAGATAGAACTTATACGGAGAGAAATGGAGGCAAGGGAAAAAGAAATGGAGGCAAGGGCCAAAGAAATGGAGGAGAAGGAAAAAGAGAGGAAGCATGCACTGGAGATGGAGAAGGCAAAGGCTCAGCAGAATATACCAACAAACCCTAGCAATCCTTCTCCAGGTACCACTTCCCATCCCAGAAAGTTCCCCACCTACAAGGCAGGCGATGATACCAAGGCCTTCTTAGAAAACTTCAGAAGGACCTGCCTTGGGTACAGCATCTCTACAGACCAATACATGGTAGAGCTGAGGCCGCAGCTCAGTAGACTCTTAGCTGAGGTGGCGGCTGAAATGCCTAAGGAACAAATTAACAAGTATGAACTGTTTAAAACCAAGGCAAGAGTCAGAATGGGGCTAACATCTGAGCATTCCCGTTGGCGGTTCAGAGCCCTAAGGTGGAAACCAGACGTGTCATTTACCCGACATGCCTAGCACATTGTGAACATTGGGATGCCTAGATATCAGGAGCAAGTGTTAAATCTCCAGAAGAGTTGCCCTTCCTAATGCAAATGGAGCAGTTCTCAGAGGGTGTTCCTGAGGAAATAGAAAGATCAAAACTGTAATCGAGGCAGGAGAGGTTGGAGCCAAATGGGTGGAGGTGATAGAAAATAAAAAAGCTGGATGTAGTTGGAGCGGATACCAGAAGGGACAACCCCTGACCAAACTCTACTACCGGGGGCAGCCCAAGGCCCCAACTATCCCCCAAGGAACCCTCCAGACACCTTATTGTCCCGCCACACCATTCTCCAGCAACCCACCTCACTCCAGTGACCCATCAGCTGGACGATGTTTTAAATGTAATGAGCCAGGGCATGTAAAGGCCAACTGCCCCAAGAACCCCAACGGATTACAGTTCATTGCACGAGAATCACCTCAGAGGTCCTCAGGCCCAGATACCTCCCAGAAACCCTCGGAGCAGAAAGAAACTGTGAGTGTGGGCAGGAAGAAGGTCACCCGCGTGGAGGGACACTGGAGCACAAGTGTCGGCTATCCATGCTTCCTTAGTGGACCCCAATTTAATCAACCCAGAGATCCAAGTGATGATTCAACCCTTCAAGTCCAGCTCTTTCAATTTGCCTACAGCCAAGTTGCCTGTCCAGTACAAGGGCTGGTCAGGAACATGGACTTTTGCAGTCTATGATGATTATCCCATCCCCATGTTGTTGGGGGAAGACTTGGCCAATCACGTGAAGCTAGCCAAGAAGGTGGGAATGGTCACCCGCGGCCAGGCTAAACAAGCCGTCACGCCTAGCTCTGTTCAGGAAACTTCTACCAGGACCCGGTCAGAGGTGATGGATCTGGACACCAGGCCAATGTCTGCAACAGCAGTAGTGGATCCAGTCCCAGAGACCCAGACAGAACCAGTCCCAGAACCGGAACCGGCAGAACAACCAGCACCAGACCCATTGCCAGCACTGAATCCAGTACTTGCAACCCCAACACCAGAGGGCCCCACCGAACCTGAACCAGCAGCAGCCGATAACCCTACACAAACGGCTCAGCCGGAGCCTGAACCCCAACATAGTGCACCAGCGGAGAGCGGTTCACAGTCAACGGAAACAGCCCCATCCCCTACATCACTTCCAAAGGGACCATGCATAGGTCCACAATCCAATGAGGAACTGATGTCTCCAGCATCAAGGGAACAGTTGCAGACCAAACAGGAAGCAGATGAAAGCCTCCAGAGAGCTTGGATGGCGGCATGGAGCAACCCACCGCCCCTCAGCTCTTCTAATCGATCCAGGTTTGTTGTAGAAAGAGGACTTTTATACAAGGAAACTCTTTCTGGTGAACACCAGGAAGACTGGCATCCTCAGAGACAGTTGGTGGTTCCAACTAAGTACTGGGTCAAGCTCTTGAGCTTAGCCCACGATCATCCTAGTGGCCATGCTGGTGTGAACAGGACCAAAGACCATTTGGGGAGGTCATTCCACTGGGAGGGAATGGGCAAGGATGTTTCTACCTATGTCCGGTCTTGTGAGGTATGCCAAAGAGTGGGAAAACCCCAAGACCAGGTCAAAACCCCTCTCCAGCCACTCCCCATCACTGAAGTTCCATTTCAGCGAGTAGCTGTGGATATTCTGGGTCCTTTTCTGAAAAAGATACCCAGAGGAAAGCAGTATATACTGACTTTCATGGATTTTGCCACCCCATGGCCGGAAGCAATAGCTCTAAGCAACACCAGGGCTAAAAGTGTGTACCAGGCACTAGCAGACATTTTTGCCCAGGTAGGTTGGCCCTCTGACATCCTCACAGATGCAGGAACTAATTTCCTGGCAGGAACTAAAGTCTTTGGGAAACTCCTGGGGTAAATCACTTGGTTGCCACTCCTTACCACCATCAAACAAATGGCATGGTGGAGAAGTTTAATGGAACTTTGGGGGCCATGATACGTAAATTCGTAAATAAGCACTCCAATGATTGGGACCTAGTGTTGCAGCAGTTGCTCTTTGCCTACAGAGCTGTACCACATCCCAGTTTAGGGTTTTCACCATTTGAACTCGTATATGGCCACAAGGTTAAGGGGCCATTACAGTTGGTGAAGCAGCAACAGGAGGGATTTACACCTTCTCCAGGAGCTAACATTCTGGACTTAGTAACCAACCTACAAAACACCCTCCGAACCTCTCTAGCCCTTGCTAAAGAAAACCTACAGGATACTCAAAAAGAGCAAAAAGCCTGGTATGATAAACATGCCAGAGAGCATTCCTTCAAAGTAGAGGATGGTTTTAAAGGCACTCCAGGCCAATAAAATGGAAGCATCGTGGGAAGGCCCATTCATGGTCCAGGAGTGCCTGGGAGCTGTTAATTATCTCGTAGCATTCCCCACCTCCAACCAAAAGCCTAAGGTGTACCATATTAATTCTCTAGAGCCTTTTTATTCCAGAGAATTAAAGGTTTGTCAGTTTACAGCCCAGGGAGGAGATGATGCTGAGTGGCTTGAAGGTGTCTACTACGAAGGGAAAAGTGCTGGTGGCGCGAAGAGGTGAACCTCTCCATGACCCTTGGGTGTATGCAGCGACAGCAGATGAAGGAGCTGTGCACTAGTTATGTGCCAACATTCTCAGCCACCCCAGGACTGACTGAATGGGCATACCACTCCATTGACACAGGTAATGCTCACCCAATTAAAGTCCAACCTTACTGGGTGTCACCTCAAGCTAAAACTGCTACAGAATGGGAGATCCAAAATATGTTACAGATGGGTGTAATCCGCCCCTCTGGCAGTGCATGGGCATCTCCAGTGGTTCTAGTTCCCAAACCAGATGGGAAGATACGTTTTTGCATGGACTACCATAAACTAAATGCTGTAACTCGCCCCGACAACTATTCAATGCCACGCACAGATGAACTATTAGAGAAACTGGGATGGGCCTAGTTCATCTCTACCTTGGACTTAACCAAGGAGTACTGGCAGGTACCGCTAGATGAATCCGCCAAGGAAAGGTCAGCCTTCACCACCCATGTCGGCATGTATGAATTTAATGTACTCCCTTTCGGGCTGCGGAATGCCCCCGCCACCTTCCAAAGACTTGTAGATGGTCTCCTAGCGGGATTAGGAGAATATGCAGTCGCCTACCTTGACGATGTGGCCATATTTTCGGATTCCTGGGCAGAACACCTGGAACATCTAAAAAAAGTCTTTGAGCGCATAAGGTAGGCAGGACTAACTGTTAAGGCTAAGAAGTGTCAAATAGGCCTAAACAGAGTGCCTTACCTTGGACACCAGGTGGGCCAAGGAACTATCAACCCCCTACAGGCCTAAAATGGATGCTATCCAAAAGTGGCCTGTCCCCAAGTCAAAGAAACAGGTTCAATCCTTCTTAGGCTTGGCTAATTATTACAGACTATTTGTACCTCAATACAGCCAAATCGCCACCCCACTGACAGATCTAACCAAAAAGAAAAAGCCAAATGCTATTCAGTGGACCGAAGAGTGTCAGAAGGCCTTTAACCAGCTTAAAGCGACACTCATGTCTGACCCTGTACTAAGAGCCCCAGACTTTGACAAACCGTTCCTAGTAACTACAGATGCGTCCGAGTGTGGTGTGGGAGCAGTTTTAATGCAGAAAGGACCAGATCAAAAATTCCACCCTGTAGTGTTTCTCAGCAAAAAAGTGTCTGAGAGGCAAAGCAACTGGTCAGTGAGTGAAAAAGAATGTTACACCATTATCTACGCTCTGGAAAAGCTACACCCATATGTTTGGGGACAGCATTTCCACCTGCAAACCGACCATGCTGCGCTACAGTGGCTTCATACCACCACGGGAAAAAACAAAAAACTTATTTGGTGGAGTTTAGCTCTCCAAGATTTTGATTTCAACATCCAACACATCTCAGGAGCTTCTAACAAAGCAGCTGATGCACTCTCCCGTGAAAGTTTCCCAGAATCAACTGGTTAAAATCGTCCTTGAGATGTGGAAAATATTGTTCATCTTTATATACTTGGTAGTATATTTAGAGGTGCATGTGTCTTATTAGCTGTGTTTTTCCTAGAGCTCCAGGAAGAAATCCCAGCCAGCGTTCCACCCTATCTGTGATTTGGGGTGTGTGTCATAAATATAAAGGGAAGGGTAAACACCTTTAAAATCCCTCTTGGCCAGAGGAAAAACCCTTTCACCTGTAAAGGGTTAAGAAGCGAGGATAACCTCGCTGGCACCTGACCAAAATGACCAATGAGGAGACAAGATACTTTCAAAAGCTGTGGGGAGGGAGAAACAAAGCCTCTCTCTCTGTCTGTGTGATGCTTCTGCAGGGGACAGAGAAGGAATGGAGTCTTAGAACTTAGTAAGTAATCTAGCTAGATATGCGTTAGATTCTGATTTCTTTAAATGGCTGAGAGAATAAGCTGTGCCGAATGGAATGTATATTTCTGTTTTTGTGTCTTTTTGTAACTTCAGGTTTTGCCTAGAGGGATTCTCTGTTTTGAATCTAATTACCCTGTAAGGTATTTACCATCCTGATTTTACAGAGGTGATTCTTTTTACTTCTATTAAAATTCTTCTTTTAAGAAACTGAATGCTTTTTCATTGTTCTTAAGCTCCAAGGGTTTGGGTCTGTGGTCACCTATGCAAATTGGTGAGGATTTTTATGAAACCTTCCCTAGGAAAGGGGGTGTAAGATTTGGGAGGATTTTTGGGGGAAAGACGTTTCCAAATGGACTCTTTCCTAATAATAATACTGGTTAGACGTTTGGTGGTGGCAGCGAAAGTCCAAAGGCAAAAGTAAAATAGTTTGGGGAAGTTTTAACCTAAGCTGGTAAAAGTAAGCTTAGGAGGTTTTCATGCAGGTCCCCACATCTGTACCCTAGAGTTCAGAGTGGGGAAGGAACCTTGACATATCTTTTCACGTATAAGTGTTTGTTAGGACAGCTATGCTATAACAACAATGCCTTCTTGCCAAAGTAACAATTGCTTCCAAACTAGACTATACCTCTGAATAGTACAGCAGCAGTTTTTCAAAATAATAAGACAGGGAGACTTTGGACATGAGTTTACAGTCTTTTTCTTTTCTGCCGTAACAGGGCAAGTGAAGAAAAGCCCTGCTGAACTGTTGTTTAAAACATGGCGGGAGGGGGAAACGTTACTCAGGGAAACACTGTGGATTTGTTTCCTTTTGTAGGGCATGGAAGAGCAAGAGGTGCCTTATGTGTTGATAAACACTATAGGAGGGGCATACGGAGTGTATGAGGACTATGTCAAGTTTCTGAAGAAACATTTTAACCTTATCACCATGAAGGAACTTCTTGAAAACAAAAACCATCTTAGTGAAAAGATCAAAGCTATTTATATGTGATTGTACAAAACAACTGCTAACCAGGAGTGTCTCCATAGTCTGCCTAATTTAAAGGTGATTGCAACCTCTGGGACAGGAGTGGATCATTTGGACTTGAAACTGATCTCCAGCTTTGGAGTGAAAGTCGCCAACACTCCCTTTGCTGTTTCCAATGCCACTGCACATCTGGGGATGGCTTTAATGTTGGCATCTGCCAGGAGACTAGTGGAAGGTAACCATTTAATTTTTTTCAATAAAGATCAGCATTTCAAAATATGCTATGTTAAAATGTATGTTGATGCATAGTTAAAAATATAAATACACAAAAGCAAGGAATGGGGAAAAAGTGACAAATGTCTCATGGTAACATTAGCTTGCCCACAGGGCACATATGATTTCGAAACAAAAATTTCAGGAAAATAGATATGCCTATCCTGATACCTCTAGTTTTAGAGTTTCCCTCCCTTACCCCAGCTCATAAGCACCACCCCAGACAGCTTGTTCCCTCTGCTCCTGCTTTTCCAGGCCCAACAAAAGGGAGCACTGTGCTCTGCCTTTTTGAGGCTGATGTGAATTAGCTCCATAGAAACCTTTATTCCCACTTCTGCATCTCCTCTCTCTGCCTGCAACATATGTGCAGGAGACACAATGGCAGCCCGGTGTCCTGAAGTCTCCTGGGGCTGGAGTAGATCTGGCCCCACTGAAAGTCGCCTAGTGATGGTACTGCAACCTGCAGCGCACCAGCTACATTATCCAGAGTCTACAGTGTAGCTGACACAGCTATGGCATTGGTGGCGGGGCTTAGCTCCATTAGTCCCTAATGACTAGCCACCCCAAGATGGATGAAGGGCTGACAATTTCTCCTGCTTCCAGAGTCAAAGAAGACAAGATCAGGTTTGTGATGGAAATAAAACTGAGGTTAAGAGTCTTGTCCCATTCCCCACTCTCCCCCAAAGGGAGTTGCAGCGGAGGGTGAAAAGAGACATTTACTGCTATGAGCAAGAAATCAAGAGCTCTGGCTGCCAGTGTCAACATTACCCATCATGTGTTTGATTAAAAGGTAAAAGTAAATATTGGTGCTCCATTGCCATGTTGGCTTGTGAGCCAATGGAAAGAAATGAGTATCTGAATGCCTGGCATCATTCCATTCCTCATGTGCAATTTTTCTTTTTTAGGTTGTCAGATTGCAGTTCCCCCAAACACTGAGCATTTTGCTATTGACTGGCTGGGAGATGAAGTCATCGGGGCTACTCTTGGTATCATTGAAATGGGCAGTATTGGGTATATGGTGGCCAAAAGGGCCAAAGCTTTTGAAATGAAAATTCTTTATCACAACAGGAACCAGAGGTAAAAGTATGTCTGAACCCAGTTAGAAAATCAATCTTGTAACTGCTTGTAAAGATTACTTGTAGCTGTCATTGTCTCAAAAGTGTCATATTAGTTTATTCAGCTTGTCTCAATTTCAGGATGAGTCATATGGACATAATGGTGTGATACCTGCAGCATTATTGTTAAGTGCCTTTTTATTATTGCTATTCTATTTTTAAATGATGAAACACATAGAACTGTTCTGAGGTTTGTTTAAAAATGTGCAGGAAGGATTAGAAATTTGCCTGCCACGCTGGTGGTCTTATACATCAGTAGTCATCCTCAAACCTTTTGGTGGTATGGCCACATCTTAATAGATTGTGGAAATAAAAGATAGTCCAATCAAACAATATTCCTGTAGCAATTATGTAGCAGTGACCCCAAACAGAAGTAGCTAGTCTGGCTCCTTCACCTCTTCTTAGAAGCAGCTGAACAGAAAGAAAGTTGCACCATGTGAATTGCCAGCTCTCTGTGGACCAACACTAGTCCACAGACCATAGAATAATTTTTCTCCTTGCATCATGTCTGCTGCCATGTTGCAGACACAGAAAGCCAGTGAAAATAATTTGGGTTGGGAGGGAATCCATGTTAGGACAAGAAAACATGATCAACATCATTATTTTTACACTTTAATATTGTGGCATTGGGGGCCCCATTGTGCTAGGCCCTATACAAACATACAGTAAATTTATCTTAACTGAGAAACTTTACCAAGAAGATTGGACCATAGGACCTCAGACAGACCAACTACTGATGCTCTGAGAACAGCATCACTTGCTCTGGATCAAGCACAAATTCCACTGATTGACAAATGCAGAAGGAGCCTTAAAAGATATTTTGTAACTAAGTTTAGTTACAGAGCATCCCAATAGGAGGAAAAACAGTCCAATATATATATATTTAAAATTTGTGCTCATTTATACTCATTCTCTCTGCTCTTGCTCCTGATTCCTTTGACACTTGAGCCTGCATTGTTCTGCTTCATGACACCAGGTTTCTCATTAAGGAGCCCTCCAATAGGTTTCCCTCAGTTCTTCTTTCTGTGCCACTGTTTCCTATGTTATATGTCTGAACCCCTTTTCCTGCTGTTATTTAAATGGCAGCTGTCCCTATTTCCAGCTTTGATGTAAAAAGGAAAGTAAGTAGTGTCCTCCAAAACAGGCAGAAATGCTATTCCCTAAATAGACTAGCAGCAAGACTCTTGCAGCAGATGTCATACTAATAATCTCTGCATGGTGTACCTGATGCTTCCTCCTGGGAAGCAGATACCCTTGTAAATACAGGGCTCCTGCATGGTCAAGCACTGAGCTGCAAACAAGTATCTAGCCAACTGAATCTCACAGATGGGGCAGCAGGGGAGTGAGAAGTTGAAATCCATTTCTGTAATAGAGATTTGAACCTCCAGTATTTTCTACTTACAAATGCAGTTGAACTTTGTTTTCCTTCAGAAAAGAGGAAGAGGAACAGGCAGTTGGAGCCATTTATTGTAAAAAGATAGAAGACTTGCTCCAGGAGTCAGATTTTGTGATGCTGGTTGTGAACCTGACACCTTAGACAGAAAAACTGTTTGGGAAGAAGGAGTTAGAACTGATGAAACCCACTGCTACTCTCATTCACATCAGCAGAGGTAAGGTACAGAATGACTGCTTACCAACCACAATGCAGTTTACCTTCAATGCAAGAGTCTCTGGGAAAAAAAAAAAAAATAAAATCAACTCCTGATACTAGTGTCTACAGTGAAATTTTCTGTGGGAACTGATAGCAGGGTTGTCAAGATTCTAAATGTCTATGGACCTGATTCAGCAAAACACTGAAGCACGTGCATAACTTTAAAAATGTGAGTAGTCCTAATAAACTTCAATGGACATTCACATGCTTAAAATTAAGTACATGTGTAAATGCTTTGCTGAATAGGTATGGGATTAACTCAAGTGTCTAAAGTTCTGCAGGTACTCTAGTGCTCTGTTGAATCAGGGACAATCTCCATTTGAATTTAGGATTAAAGAGAGATTAAACTCTCCTGTTGCCTTTGTACAAACATAAAAAAGTTGACCCCTCACAACCTACTCTTCTAACCGCAGGAAGTTTAAAACAAAAATTGCCTATAGCCTATGTAGATTGATGAATTGGGTGCCAGAATGATAGGCAGACAGGAAAAACTTTGAATTTAGCATCAATACAATGCACGTTTTAAAATTTTAAAATGCAACAAAGCCCGATGCCAACTCTGTCCACATATCTATTCAGGGGACACCATCATAGGGCCTAATCACATCAGCCACACTATCAGAGGCTCGTTCACCTGCGCATCTACCAATGTGATATACGCCATCATGTGCCAGCAATGCCCCTCTGCCATGTACATTGGCCAAACTGGACAGTCTCTACGTAAAAGAATGAATGGACACAAATCAGACGTCAAGAATTATAACATTCAAAAACCAGTTGGAGAACACTTCAATCTCTCCGGTCACACGATTACAGACCTGAGGGTGGCTATCCTTCAACAAAAAAAACTTCAAAAACAGACTCCAGCGAGAGACTGCTGAATTGGAATTAATTTGCAAACTGGATACAATTAACTTAGGTTTGAATAGAGACTGGGAATGGATGAGTCATTACACAAAGTAAAACTATTTCCCCATGGTATTTCTCCCCCCACCCCACCCCACCCCCCACTGTTCCTCAGATGTTCTTGTTAACTGCTGGAAATAGCCTATCTTGCTTGTCACCATGAAAGGTTTTCCTCCTTCCCCCCCCCCCCCCCCATGGCTCATCTTAAGTGATCACTCTCCTTACAGTAAAAAGAAAAGGAGGACTTGTGGCACCTTAGAGACTAACAAATTTATTAGAGCATAAGCTTTCGTGAGCTACAGGTCACTTCATTGGATGCATTTGGTGGAAATGCAAATTTGTTAGTCTCTAAGGTGCCACAAATACTCCTTTTCTTTTTGCGAATATAGACTAACACGGCTGCTACTCTGAAACCTACCTTAACATTTTTCAGAGTAGCAGCCGTGTTAGTCTGTATTCGCAAAAAGAAAAGGAGTACTTGTGGCACCTTAGAGACTAACAAATTTATTAGAGCATAAGCTTTCGTGAGCTAATGAAGTGAGCTGTAGCTCACGAAAGCTTATGCTCTAATAAATTTGTTAGTCTCTAAGGTGCCACAAGTCCTCCTTTTCTTTCTACCTTAACATTGTTTCCTCTCTGCATTGGCTGATCTCCACTGGTTGATGCATTGAGGGAAGAGCAGGAAAGGCTTTACTATGCCACGTGCCTCCCTGTCCATCATCAGCCCAGCAGTAGCAGACCTTCAGTGGCAGTGCACAGGGGAATAAGGGGGCACCTGATGCCCTTGTCCCCCTTTATTCCCGTGCGTGTGTGGGTAGGGAAAGGAACTGATGGTTAGGTGCACTTTATAAATCGATTGAGATGCAAGGAAATGATGACGATCCCTCCATCGGCCACAGAAATGCAGCCAGCTCTGGGGTGGAATTGGCGCGGTGTGATCAGAGAACAGACGGCTCAGCGCTCTCCAGGGTCGCCTTTTGTTTTGAACTCTAGCGACTGAGCCCGCCAGGCCCGAGGCCCCATTCTGAGGGGTGGGGGGCAGCAGGGGCCGGGGCCAGGCCCGCTGGGGAAACGCGGGACCCGCCTGGGGCGGACGGCTCCTGCGAGGGCCCTGTTTTTAGTGCAGGGGAGGGCGGCGGAGTCTCCAGCAGCGGCGGAAGGTGGCCTAGGCGCTAAGCGCCTCCCCCGGCGCCTTTCCCACCGGGGTTGACGCGGGGGAACGCGCAGCTCCGCGGCCCGCTGCGCTGCCGCCCCTGCCCGCTAGGGGCGCGGCGCGGCGCGGCGCGGCGACGCCCGCCTGCTGCTCCCTCCCGCAGGCCCCGAGCGGCGCGCGCGGCTCGCTGCGGCATGTGGGGCTCGCGGGCCGGCCGGGGGCCCCGCTGGCTCCAGCTCCGAGCGATCGCACCCGGCGGGGCCGAGCGGCAGCGCGGCGGGGCGGAGGCCGGCGCGGGTGCTCTGCTGCCGGGCGGCCCCCGGGGCCGGGGCCTGCACGGGTCCGCCGCCCTCGGCGGCTCCGAGAACCTGCTCAAGAAATTCGCCTCGAAAACCAAGTAAGTGCCCGGCCCGGGCGCCCCGGGGAGCTCCCTTCCTCCCAGCGCCGCGGAGCACGGGCCTCCCCGGGCAGCGACCTCCCCGCGCCTGCCTTGCGGCACCAGCAGCCTCCGATCCTATGGCTGAGCGCTTGTGTCTACACCGGCGCCCCCTTCCAGCTGTGTGGAGAGACGCTTCTTGGTGAATACGAAGCCATGTTATGAATTGTCTCCCCTCTTGCTGCGGAAGATCCTGCTTTATGGTGTTTACACTTGAGCCGTTTTGCAATGAGACTTAAAAGAAAATCTTCCTCGTGCAGATGGTCCTGGCTTGAGCACACTGCCCCAGGGGGCTGGCTGTTCCCGTATTCAATAGAGAATGAAGTGTTGACTACCTCCTAGCCCTAGGTATTTGCGGTAAAAGCGACTTAATCTACAGTATGCTTACTGCTAAACTCCCAGACTATAAGTATTCTCGGACAAAAACGATAGTAAAGTGGAGTAAAGATTGAGGGGATTGGTAATTTTAGGGAAAAATACATTATAGGGATGTTTTGTAATTATCCGCAAACCAAGTGCATGGAAATTAAGTCAAACCACCTTAAATCTAATGATCCTGCAGTAACCATAATAAGGCATTTTAATAGTGGTGGTCCCAGATTAAATTTATTTGTAAAGACAGGTTTCAGAGTAGCAGCCGTGTTAGTCTGTATTCGCAAAAAGAAAAGGAGTACTTGTGGCACCTTAGAGACTAACAAATTTATTAGAGCATAAGCTTTCGTGAGCTACAGCTCACTTCATCGGATGCATTTGTAAAGACAGTTAGGTTCCTTTCATCCCCCCTCTCCCTTGTGGGGTCTCTACATAGGGTTGTTGCTGTTTGCTTGCTTCACTAACTAAAGTAAAACAGGTTTCAGAGTAGCAGCCATGTTAGTCTGTATTCGCAAAAAGAAAAGGAGTACTTGGGGCACCTTAGAGACTAACAAATTTATTTGAGCATAAGCTTTCGTGAGCTACAGCTCACTTCATCGAACAGTTTGTACACTGAGCACACTTGATGCAATGTCACTGAGAAACTAACATTCTTTTAATGCCATTTTATGTATGAAGGTGTTTTTTCAGAGTAGAATGGCGCTTTCATACACACGTATGCCTAATATTTCTTTACCGTTGACTTGTAAAAACTTTACAAGTTTTTAAAAAGTAAAATTTTTTCTTTTCTCTTTTGAAAAGAAAGAAGTTTTGGTATGACAGTCCTACATTGGGGTCTCATCTGGTAAGTGCAAATTTTCAGAATTTGAAGTGTCATCTTTGTGTCAAGTGTGGCAAATGTATGCTTTTACCAGCTTATGTAACTTTGGAAATGCATTTATTTACTACCAAGAAACATCAGAATTTTAGAAATGAAGACTAGCAATCTAGTTATCTACGGAATACATAGAGCAGTATTGTTCTGTAATAATACCATAAATGTGCCTGATCCTCTACGGACCTAGGAAGACAAATTTCTGTCCTGAGGAGTTTAGTCTTAGGTTCCGAACCTGCAAACACTTATGCGCGTGAGTAATTTTACGCATACAAATAATGCCATTGAATTGCAGCTCTGTCAGCAGAAACTGGGATTTAAATTGGGCATAATATAAGAGAGTAGAGGAAAGGATGCTGCAGAAAAAGTTGGTTTGGTTTAAATTTAGCACACATTTTGTTAGCTTCAACTTTTTGGTGTTTATCATCCTGTTTGTTTTGTTTTTTATAATGCTAGTCACAGTATCTGCAAGCATTTTCACTAAGTTCCTTGGATTTTCTTGCCTGAGGCTCACTGAAAAATCTCACTTTTTAGCCCGGCAGTTACTAAAAGTTTTGCTGTATGTAACCTCCTGTTCTACCTGTAAGGTGGAGCTTCCCTGCCTGATCTCCATACATATTCAGTCCTAGGCTGCAATCTTGCAAATGTATGAGTAGTCTTATTTAAATCAGTAGGGACTTTTTAAATTGCATAAAGTTAAGCATGTGAAGAGTTTGCTGGATCCGTTGCCCTGGTCTTCGGCACATAGGCTTATAAACGTAGCTCAAAAGCTATCTTGGGTCTTGGGCTATGGATACCTATCTACAAGAAAGTGAACTGTGATATCCTGCAGCAACCTTCAGATTGTAATTACTTTAAGTTCCTATTGATAGGAGTCAAATTCAAATCAGCGACCTGTATGTGATAGTTTTAGTATCATATTAACAAGCTTTCCAGTTATCAGGTGTCTTTGACCCCCCATTCAGAATATTCTACTTTTGATTTTTCATAATCTAGCTCTAGTTTACATTTAAAGTTCATAAAGAGCATGTTCCGTGCTTAAAGTTTTCCTAAGGCACGCCATATTGCAAAATCTGACCCTTTAGGTTTTATGCAAAGTGCAATTTTGAAAAGCAAAGTAAAAAAAAAAATAGTAATTTTCCTGATTATATTCGCTCCAGTTTAGAACATAGATTTACTGAGCTTTATAGATGGCTAAATTAAAGAAGCTACAAAATAAATGAGAAAATAAATCTTGACTATAATATTTTAAGATCACATTTCTTTGCTGATAAAATTGAAAAGTAGCAGAATTACTAAAACTGTTGTACATTTGTCTAGACTATTTCTTAATTAATGTTTTTGTTTTTAAAAGGTGTACAAGCCATCCAAGTTGGCCACTATACTAAAGGCTACTCAGCAGAAAACTAGGAAAGAAGACAGCATACGCAAAAAGGTCCTAAATGTCCTCTTGTATAAAGCTGTGACAGACTTGATGAGCACTTGTGAAGTCAGTCAAGAGGTTTGTGACCTTAAGCTGGAACTCACCAAGGCAAGTACAAAAGCTGTAGTTCAAGTGAAGTCACTTTGACTAAGTTGTGGAACAAGATAACATGATATTCAAAAACAACTTTTAGGCCCTAGTCCTGTATTCTGATCTATGCAGGTGGACTGCTGCACCATGCAGAGCCTCACTGTCTTCCATGGGGCTCAGTGTGGGCACAGCAGTTTGCCTGCAAGGATCATAATGCACGATCAGGGCTTTAGGCCATGTCTACATTATGAATACTTGCCAGTGTAACTATGCCCATATATGATACCTGCAAAGGGCTCCCAGTGGGACGCAGTTTATACCGGCTGTGACTGGGGTTCCAGCGGGGGCCATGCTGAGGTTATTCAATTAGGGCAAACTGCAAAGAATGTGGCAGACAATCCCAAAAGCTGGTGGATATTCCAATTCTAAGATTTATCAAGCCAGCACAAAATAGCTTCTACAATACCTTACTGGTTGTACAGAAGCCAAAACACAGTTCCCTTATAGCAACCCCAGACACCCAGTCAAATATGATCAGGATTACTTGAAATCTTATGAAAGTTCTACCAATTCCAAAGGATCAGACATATTACCTCTCAAGTTAATGAATATTTCAGATCTTACCCAAATACACGCCTATCGCTAATTCTTAACTAAAATTTATTTTTAAAAAAAGAGAGAATTGGTTAAAAGATCAGTATGCGTATGGACATGAGTACAGTTCTGAGATCAGTTTTATAGTAGAGATGGAGAACAACAATATACAAAGTTGTCATAATTAATGATTAAAACTAATTTGGAAGGGGATTAAACCTCATGTTTCAGGGCTTAAACCAACCTCTGACTACTAGAGATCAGGATGAGATCTAGTGGGACTATCCCACATCTGTGTATTGTGCGATTTATTTATTTTTACACCTTACTGTGAAGCATCTTATACTGGCATGTGTCGGAGACAAGATACTAGAAGATGGGCCTTAGATCTGCTCTAGTATGGGAATTTCTGTGTTTCTAAGTGGTTTTCTGAACCTCTGGGGGGTTTATGCAGTTAGTTTTTAACACAATACAAAATTTGAGAGAGAGGCTCTCATAACATGCTTTTTCTCTGTTATAACTATGTAAGGAATTACTGATATTAGCACATTACAGCAAGTCTTATGCTGATTCTGTCTTCCTCAGGGTTGGGGAGGTGTGTGGGTGTAGGCGTGATCTCTGAAAAATCTTAACATTTGCTCTGGATTCATATTTGAGGATTCTCTGTTTATCACCACTCTTCATTTCAGCTCTCATGGTCCTGTACTGTTTGCCATCAGATTTCCAGTTAGGAAAACAGGATGGATCCCATCAATACAATTCCATAATTCACTACAGGGGGTTGATCTCTCTGTGACACTGCGCCCCATAGTCTTCATCGTGATATTATTATGATGTGAATGACATAATTATGATGTATTTTATGCAAGATGAGTCATGTGAGGTGTCATTGGAAAAGTTATGATTTTCTGAATATGATTATCCTAATTGTATACATATATCATTTTTGTATCTCAAGTTATGAATATTCGCTATGTAACTATTTCAAATGTAGTTACACCTGGTTAACCCCCACTAAACAAGATGCTTTCAGTCTAGATAGTGGGTGGGGAAGGGCCTATTCAGGGCATTGGGCCATTAGGAAAAAACTAGAGGCCTTTGGAGAAGCTTATCTCCCACCTGGAGATGGGTCTTCCTAAGAAGACTCCAAAGGCCTGTGAGTATTGGCTGCTATGACTCTACAAGGACATGTGATCAGACCACATGATGCTGGACTCCATCTTGGAATGTCAATATTTTTTCACAGACTGGTCTGGGAACCAAGCTTTGAAACAAAGGGTTCCCAGCCTATGTTAAAGCTATATAAGGCAGGGAGAGACATCATCTGGTGTTCTTCATTTCCCGAACAAGAAGGCTCCTGGAAACACCTGAGGAACAAAGACTGAACTTGGGGAAGTACTGGACCCAGGCTAAAGGGATTTCCAGCCTGTGAATGAAATACCTGGGGTTTCCAAGCTGTAAACCAGTGCAGCTTGCCCCTTAAGAATCTGCAACCTGCTTAGATCATCTCTAGGGTGAGAATCAGCTAATTCATATCCAATCTACTCTAGTATATTAGGTTTAGTTTGCATTTTTTGTTTATTTGTTAGATAATCTGCATTGATCTGTTTGCCATCCCTTATAAATCACACAAAATCTATCTTTTGTAGTTAATAAACTTGATTTTGCTTTATCTAAACCTGTGAGTTGGGGTAAGTGTATGGGAATCTTAGCCCAAGGGGCAAAGGCTGTTGCATATTCCCCTCCATATTGAGGGAGGGTGTGAACTTTGAGCTTACGCTGTGCAGCACAAGACGGTATAACTTTGGATTTATACTTCAGAGAGGGGTGTGTGCCTGGGGAGTTGCCTTAGCTGTAGCCTTTCCATTGTTGGCTCATTGCAGAGGCTGGACAGAGAGCCTGCATGTAACTGCAGCTGGGTGTGGCCCTATCTGTATGAAGGCTGGTGAAAATACAGGCTGGAGGGCTTTGCAGCTTGTCACAGCAATACAGTGAGACAGGGAGCCCAGGCTGGTGGGTCAGAGGGCTCAGTGGTACCCAAGTTCCAGGTGGAACCCGAGGGGAGAACCCATCACACTCTCCCTTTTCTTAAGAGATTTATGCAGAGACCAAAACCATGCACCCTCCGCCTACAAATACAGTCTTTATATTGCTTGACCAGTAAAATATCATAATATCCTAGAAGCTTAAGGTTTGTGTTTACAGTCTTTTTTTTTTTTTTTTTTAAAGAGAACTACAATTAAGTTGGCCACGATAATGCTTCCTAGTGTCAGATGAAGTGTTGGAGTTTGAATTTTGAACTCATTTTTTGTTCCCTGAGTCAGCTGAAGATGTGTGCACATTGAAGAGATACTGTCTGCTGTGGGCTTGAAGAAATGTATTGTGGTTCCTTCTGGCCAGTTTGGATGGGCCTTCCCTTTCCTGGAAGATGCTCCCCATGCTGTTGTGTAAAGAAGGAAGAGACCATGGTGCTCTTATTGCAGACTGGGCTGTCACACAGATAAGAACTGACGGGGAAAGACTTCAATATTGATATAATTTTATTTTGCAAGGTTTTTTTTAATTAGGTCATTACGAACTTGGGTTATTGAATATTAAGATATAGTTACAAGTGTGTTGTAGTCAGGATGCTTGAAAGTGCAACAATTAGAGCTGTCAAGCGATTAAAAAAATTAATCACAATTAATCAAGCGATTAATCCCTGTTAAACAATAACAGAATCCATTTTAAAATGTTGGATGTTTTTCATATTTTCAAATATTGATTTCAATTACAACACAGAATACAAAGTACAGTGCCTTGCAAATGTAGAATTATGTACAAAAAACTGCGCTCAAAAATAAAACAATGTAAAATTTTAGAGCCTGCAAGTCCACTCAGTCCTACTTCTTGTTCAGCCAGTCGCTCAGGTAAACAAACTTGTTTGTATTTGCAGGAGATAATGCTGCCCACTTCTTGTTTACAATGTCACCTGAAAGTGAGAACAGGCATTCTCATGGCACTGGTATAGCCGGCGTTGCAAGATATTTACATGCCAGATGTGTTAAAGATTCATATGTCCCTTCATGCTTCAACCACCATTCCAGGGGACATGCGTCCATGCTGATGTGGGTTCTGCTCTATAACAGTCTAAAGCAGTGCGGACTGACACATGTTCATTTTCATTATGAGTCAGGTGCCACCAGCAGAAGCTTGATTTTCTTTTTTGGTGGTTCGGGTTCTGTAGTTTCCGCATGGGAATGTTGCTCTTTTAAGATTTCTGAAAACATGCTCCACACCTCATCCCTCTCAGATTTTGGAAGATGCTTCAGATTCTTAAACCTTGGGTCGAATGCTGTAGCTATCTTTAGAAATCTCAGATTGGAAGAAATGTAAAACAGGTACCAATCTGCAGTGAAAGTGTTCTTAAAATGAACAACATGTGTTGAGTCATCATCTGAGACTGCTATAACAAGAAATATATGGCAGAATGCGGGTAAAACAGAGCAGGGGACATACAGTTCTCCCCCAAGGAGTTCAATCACAAATTTAACTAATGCATTATTTTTTTAATGAGCGTCATCAGCATGAAAGCATATCCTCTAGAACGGTGGCCGAAGCATGAAGGAGCATACGAATGTTTAGCATATCTGGCACGTAAATACCTTGCAATGCCGTCTACAAAAGTGCCATGCAAATGTTGGTTCTCATTTTCTGGTAACATTGTAAATAAGAAGCGGGCAGCATTATCTCCTGTAAATGTAAACATTTGTTTGTCTGAGTGATTGGCTGAACAAGAAGTAGGACTGAGTGGACTTGTAGGCTTAAAGTTTTACATTGTTTTGTGTTTGAGGGCAGTTATGCAACAACAACAACAAAAAATCTACATCGGTAAGTTGCACTTTCATGAAAAAGAGATTGCACTACAGTACTTGCATGAGGTCAATTGAAAAATACTATTATCATTTTTACAGTGCAAATAATTGTAATAAAAAATAATATACACTTTGATTTCAATTACAACACAGACTTAAATATTTTTGATATTTTTCAAATATATTGTAAATTTCAGTTGGTATTCTATTGTTTAACAGTGAGATTAAACCTGCGATTAATTTTTTTTAGTTAATTGCATAAGTTAACTGCAGTTAATCGACAGCCCTACTAGAAATCTTTGCATTTTACAGGTATCCCTGTCACCAGACTTTTCAGCATGTCGTGTGTACTGGAACCCTGCTGAAAGTGCAGAGGAGGATGATCGTATTGAAAGTATTTTACAGAAAAGTGCCCCACGTATAAGGTACTGTTGTGTGCTGTAAAGTTTTGTAAACAATTACTCTGCTTCATAAATAGTCAATTTGTCTATTAAGTATCAGAAGGGTAACCGTGTTAGTCTGGATCTGTAAAAGCGGCAAAGAGTCCTGTGGCACCTTATAGGCTAACAGACTACAAAAGCTGTTTTTCCTCCCTTGGTGTTCGCACCTCAACTGCTAGAAGAGGGCCTCATCCTCCCTGATTGAACTAACCTCGTTATCCCTAGCCTGATTCTTGCTTGCATATTTATACCTGCCTCTGGAAATTTCCACTATATGCATCCAACGAAGTGGGTATTCACCCACGAAAGCTTATGCTCCAATAGGTCTGTTAGTTTATAAGATGCCTTTGTCTATTAAGAATTTCTGAAGGGAAATTTCTAAGGTATTTTTACAAATCATGAATGTGACTTTCATTAGAATACTTTGGATCAGGATGTTGGACATCTGCACTTCTAGATATTTTGAGCCAGATTCTCTCCCTTGATGAGCTACACATATGGGCTGCATACTGGCCATAACTGGCCACCTGAAAATTCCACTCATGGGGTGCTTTCAACCCATGTATAGCTAGCATACCCAGCTCTTCCACCCAGGTCTGCTGAGTAGGGTGTGGCTGGAATGCCACTACGTTTTGCTAATTGTTAGCTTGTAAAAGGTAGTCGCTTGGGGCTGCTATAAACTACAGTGCGGCCAGGGCTGGAACTGCACAAGGCAGAAAATCAGGGAGCTGCAACTGCCTGCCTGTCCTTTTCTCCTTCACTGAGTTTTTTCTGTAAATCTGTATTATTTCTGTATATTCCTGTAAACCTTTTAGCTGTAAAGAAAGGGATTAATTTTCTCAAGTTCAAAAAAAGTAATTTAGACTGTGTAACTTTTTTGCATATACAGAAAGTCCTGTGTACGTGGGAGCCCTAGAAAATACTCCAGCCGCCCTACTATGTCACATCTTCGTGTATGTACACACACACACACACACACACACACACACACACACACACACTTCACTGTGTTCTTCAGTAACATCACTGTAGTATTTGCTTCAGTAGATGTCCTATGGTCTACCTCCTTATCCAACAAACTAGATCTAACTTGGACTTTGACTTGAGAAATTGTATTTTTCTAGTAGCAGAATGTGCTAGACCATTAATCTATAGTATAGTCCTTTTGAAATACTAGAATTTGTCATCTGAACTGATACCCTATAAACTTTGCAAACAGTACCCATGCTTCACAATGTAAATATTGCATCTGTCCTAAAGATGTAAGATTGCTCATATCTGGGGGCATTTTATTTTTTTCAGACATCTTTTGATTACCCATCAGGTCCTGAGAATTGTTCCTCCAATAGTGTTTGTTAAAGACAAAGAAGCTGCAGCTATAAAAGAGGTAATATACAATCACTGACTCAGCATGTAAATATCACATATTGCAGTGTGTTTCGGAACAGACACGTAAGAACGTGGAAGGCTTAATCGGTGTAATGTTTAAGTAGACATGTAGTTGCTCACTATACCTGAAAAACAATTTAAATTGAAACCCAATTCCCCGTCTCTGACAACAAGCTTTTTAATGTTTTGATAAGGGTCTCCAATTATTTTGATACTTTGGGGATAGTGGAAAGTAGAGCTATCTTTTTCATTAGTTTTGTTGACTTTATCTATAAAAACTTCTGAAGAGAAGAACACTGTCTAAAGATGTTTCCGGAAGATAGACTGGTTAATCCAGGAGAAAGACACATCAAATAACCTCAGATGAAAGATAGGAAACTACTGTCTTTATAACCTTATGCCAAAAAGGAAGCAGAGCAGTGATGATGGTGACCAGCTGGCTAACTGCATTGCAGCTGGTTCAACTGTTACTTCGTTTTAAAAGGTGCTGGAATCTAATGGAAAGAAACAGGAATATTGTATATTGAGGATAATATCTAGCTAAAGGTAGCAAGCTTGCAGACTAGTGGAAGTACTTTGAGAATAGTAATGTCTTTTAGGAATTCATTATTATTGAGCATGAGAGGAGGTAATATTAGGATTGTGAGATTCCCATGAGGTAGAGAGCACAGTGATACTCCGGAGTCTTTTGAAGAATTAATTGAACTAGAGGCTAGCAACATTAAAAATTGAGCTAATTCATGGGGTCCTGTGACCTAAATTAGCAGCCTGTTAAACACAGGGCTGTTACTATCAGGTTACAAATTGAGTCTGAGTCACAAGAGCATCCACTGCACAACTAGCAACCTTGGAAGAGGCAGAGAGAGAGTGTTTCATTTCTCACCAATGCACTAGGAATACGAAGTGAACAGATGAATTTCCTCTGATCAGTGAGGGTGTCTACACTGCAACTGCAGTTGTGCCTCCCAGCCCAGGTAGACAGATTTGCACTAGCTTAACTTGAGCTAGCATGCTAAAAATAAGCGTGAACATAGCTCGGACTAGCCACCTGAGCTCGGACCCAATGGGCTGGTGGGCTCAGGTGGCTAACCTGACCCACCACCCATAGCACACTGCTGTTTTTAGCATTCTCGCTTGAGTCTGTCTACCTGGGCTGGAAGGACAAAGCCAGCTGCAGTGCAGACATACCCAAAGATAGTGATGAATCCAGAAAATGTTTTTTGTTAGCATACGCAATCACAGTGAGAGTGCCTTTCTACCCCACCAGCAACAGGTGTAGTAACAGGGCAAAGTTTAGGCATATTAATGCTCAGTTTAGGGTTGTTTAGTCCTCTGTCCCAGCTTGCAGATATAATTCCTTCATCTTTCCAGAAGTAACACAAGGATTTATCAACAATCTAACAGTGGTTATCAGAACATCCAGAAGGAGCTTTAAGTCTCTACTACAGGACCAAACTTTCAAGTCCATTTTTATATGCAATCTGTACTTCAAACAAACTAAAAACCAGACACCAACCCCCAGTAGAGGAAACTTTACATCTTATAAGAGGGGAGAAAGACTGTTACTTTCATCTCCTAATAAAAAGAAAACACGAAAGGAATAAAAGGCTGACGAGGAAAAATATTAACAGAAAAAGATGATTACAAAACCTAAAACCTTCACAACTAAAGGTAACCTATAATGTACTGGAGATTTACAGTCCTGGACAGACTGATCTCTTCAAAAAACCACAACTACTTAATCTCTTACATACCAGATTGGGCCAGACAATTTCCAAAAGGGGGAAGAGAGTGACAGAAAATTTGAAGTATATGTACACTGGTAAAGGAAAGAACTTAAAAGAATAAAGTGAAATCTGACCTAAAATGAGGAATTCTTAATTAAATTATCTCTCCAGTCCACATCAAATATATGCCAAACTCTTGAAAGTCACAGTAGTCCATGAATTAATTATTCCATTTGGTGTAAAGATCCTAGTACAGTATGTACTTCCTGGCAATTCCATAGACTGATAAGTTAGGTCTCTGTTAGAACATCCACTCCATCCCAAGTCTAGAGCAAGATTATTCCCTACAGTACATTTCATAGTATTTATTGAGAGGCGTTGTAAATTAAGTGGATGACTTTTATTGAAAATACAGACCATTTTAAAATGCATATTTTCCAGAAACCCAGAAGGAGGCAACTATGATATTCATATGTAAAAGAAACAGACCTGTTCACTGTGACTCATGCGGGCTTGTTTCCTTTATGAATGTAAACAGAATAGATTTAATAGTGGATATTTGTTTTCTGTTTTTTCAATTGTTTACAGATTGATAGGTTATTGGCAATTGCTGATTTTGGACCTCAGGAAGAAAAAGACACTTTGGCTGAAAATGACTTTAGGTGGGTTTTTTGTTTTTGTTTGTTGTTTATTAATTGAAATTTTGCAACAAGTATTTTCATTTATGGATATTCGATTAAAAATTGAAAGAATATTTATTTAAAAATACAGAAAATCATTATGCTGTGTGTCTATTTTGTATTTATATATAGCCCCTATTGTGATATCTAATTGTTAGCATCTTAAGAATTTAGTATAATGGTGTTATGAAAAAAGACACAGGATAGAGTTAGCGTAGTTTAAAGAAGTCCTTATGTAGACATCTTGCCTTTCAAAAGAGTGACTGACTACCATATATAAATGTAAAGGGACATTGAGTAGTCAGTCATAACAAAAACCCACCCATAACAAAAACAAAATGTAGGGGGACAATGTTTTACTTTGTATTCACAGTGTCTAGCACAATGAGCCCCACCTACTGATTGGAGCCGCCACGTGATAGCAAAATACCACAGATATTCTGTCAAGAGCCATCCTTACCTCTCTTACCCCTTACTTTATTAACGCTGAAAACAATTTAAAAACCTAAATTTACATCTTGATCTTTGTGCTTTGGATTCCTTGTGCATTTCACTCCATGTGGACATTTGTTTCATAGTCTGTTTGGCCTTCTGGTTCTTGTGCACAGGTCACAAGTACTGCAAGGGAAAATGTATTTAATTTAGATGTATGGACTTTAGGGTGACAGTGGGAAATGATGGGAGTCATATTTGGGACAGAGTCACATGAAGAGCAACATGCAGCTCACTATTTTTGGGTTAACTGCACAGATTTAAAAACCAGCAACTTTCTGCTCAGTTGGTGGTCTCGACATTTTCTCCAATCCCAATCTACAATATGCTCTTCTGCAGAGCATGATGCTTCTGAAGGCAATATCTATGTGCAGTAAGTCAGTAACCATAAGTCAAATGCCTTTGCCTCGTGGCAGAGAAAGATGTTTTTGTTTCAGTAATTTACTGGCTGTAGACTTCCAGTTTCCTGGATGGTAGGTTCTATAGAAGTGCAGGGTTGTTGGCCCGTTGGCTCATGACCTGTGTCTTAGGCTAGGGAGACTTCTGTACTAAATTTTACAGTATATTGAAGGACATGTCACTTTAGAGCCCAATATTCTAACTATTTATAACATGCTAATTTCCATAATACCTGAAGCCCTAAAAAGTTCTAAAGTAAGTGATATCTGCATCACTCTTTCCCCTTCACAGTAGGATTTGTTTTTATAGCGGTAATGCTAAGTCAGAGGGCTCATCTACCAAGTTTACTGGTATAATTATATTGCTCTAGTTATACCAATATAACTGCCACTGTGGACAGTCTAATTCTGGAATAAGCAATATAGTTATACCAGTATATTTCCCCATGTAGACAAGCCCTGAGTTTTGAATTTTCCTACGAAGATGGTTTAAAGAAAAAAAAAATTCTAATCCCTTGTGGAACTGAGGTGAACCAACTATTTAGAATGATGGTGATACCAGGCTGAGTGCTATTGAAACCTTATTTTCAGACTGGAAATAAAGTGTAAATTTTTAATGGTGAGAGCAATTAACCATTGCACAATTAACCAAGAGTCATAGTAGATTCTCTATACTAGAGCCTTATCAAATTCATGGTCCATTTTGGTCAATTTCATGGTCATGGGATTTTAAAAATCGTAAATTTCATGATTTCAGCTATTTAAATCTGAAATTTCATGGTGTTGTAATTGTAGGGGTCCTGACCCAAAATGGGGTTGTGGGGGGGGTCACAAGGTTATTGTAGGGAGGATTGCGGTTCTGCTCCCCTTACTTCTGCGCTGCTGCTGGCGGCAGCTGCCTTCAGAGATGGGCAGCTGGAGAGTGGTGGCTGCTGGCCAGGAGCCCAGCTGTGAAGGCAGAGCCACCACCAGAAGCAGCACAGAAGTAAGGATGGCACGGTATGGTACTGCCGCCCTTACTTCTGTGCTGCTGCTGGCGGGGTGCTGCCTTCTGAGCTGGTGCCCAGCCAACAGCTGCCATTCTCTGGCCACCCAACTGTGAAGTCACCACAGAAGTCATGGTGACAATACTGTGATCCCCCCCTCCCTCCCCAAAAAATAACCGTGTGTAACCTTCCTGCAATTCCCTTTTGGGTCAGGACCCCCAATATGAGAAATGCTGGTCTGCCCTGTGAAATGTAAAAGCACACAAAAGACTAGTTTTCACAGTCCATGATGCATTTTTCATGGCCATGAATTTGGTAGGGTCCTATTTATAACTGACAATTTTCATATCAAGTTTGAATGTTTTTCTAAAAGATCTGCTCAAGGAATTATTTTGGGGAAGTCCTGTGGCCTGTGTTATACAGGTCAGACTAGATCAGGGTTTTCAAACTATGGGTCGGGACCCCAAAGTGGGTTTCGACCCTGTTTTAATGTGGTTGCCAAGACTGGTGTTAGACTTGCTGGGACCCGGGGCTGAAGCCAAAGCCTGAGCCCAACTGCCTGGGGCTGAAGCTAAAGCCAGAGGGCTTGAGCCCTGGGCAGCAGGGCTCAAGTTACAGGTCCCCCACCCAGGGCTGGAGTCTTCGGGCTTTGGCCCGCCTGCCCAGTGCAGCAGGGCTCGGGTGGGCTCAGACTTTGGACCCCCTCCTGGGGTAGTGTAGTAATTTTTGTTGTCAGAAGGGGATCGTGATGTAATGACGTTTGAGAACTGCTGGACTAGATAATCACAAAGGTCCCTTCTGGCCTTAGAATCAGAGAGCCTAAAAAGGCTTCTCTGTTTCCCTCTGATTTCACGTGATGATCTCTTGATAAAGAAGCTTAGTAAAGGTAATTGTGCCTTAAAGTTTCATAGTACAGTTTACCATGTGCCTCTTAAAAAAAAATCCTTTTCTTTTTGCAGTGAATCAGAGTCTTCTGCATCATCTTCTGACATGGCAGCTTCGTCCATCCCAGCTAATCTTTTTGGGATTGATCATGAAGTGCTCAATAAACAAATCATGGAGTACAAAAAAATGAAAAAGCTGAAGGACACAGAAGGCATTGGGTGGGCAGAACAGCAGCAGGTGCAGCTGGCTGCGATTCAAAAGCAAAAGCAAATAAAAATGAAAAAGAAGAAAATAAGGGATCCCTTTGAGAATGATATCACACCACAGAAATATTTACTGGACAAATGTAGTGAAGATTCTTTGGGTGGTGACATTGCACCTTCTCAAGATAGTGAACTGGTCTATGAATTACAGGAAGTGGTAGATGAACTAGAGGTAGATGTCAGAAATCAATCTACTACAAAACTTAAGTGAAATTAAAAAGCCTTTTTAAAAAAACAAAACAAAAAACTGTTGGTAATGAATTGTACTAGAGTAACCACTGAACTCCTATGCTGCTTATTCACCACCTCCTTTCCATCTTCTCCAAAATATGTGGAAATTAATCAAATAGTACAAGATTTCATGGGAAAATAACTTTTAAAATCCTGTTTATAATAAATGTGAGAAGATGAGCCCTTCTGAATTCGTAAATAATCAAGGTATTAGAAATATTATGGTTGTCAAAAGTAAAATACCGTTATCAGCTTTATAGTGAGATGAAACTTCTTGTAAATACATTATGAACCACCCAAAAAGCTCATTTCCTTTGTCTTGATAAAAGTGCAAGGAACTGTCAAAGATGAAAATATTACAAAGAACTTGATTATATTACAGTAGAAACATGCTAAACTACATTTCAATAACCAGCAAACTTTGTTTATGCACAAAAATGTGCTTTCCCTACTTCTCAAAGATTTAATAGCATGCTTTGTGTTGTGATCTTCTATTACTAAGGCTTATTTTTACAAACCATGTATAAGTATTGAAGTATTACATATAAAACTACTAAAATAGACAAATTACCATTTTGACTTTCATGCAGTCAGGCAAGATTCAGGCTTCGAGAGAGACTTCTTTTGCTGGGAGTAGAATGAATTGTCATGGCCTATGTACTTATTTCCTTGTCTTCATTTATTTAAAATATATATGTTTCCTGTTTCTAACTTTGAGCAGGGGTGGACACTAAACAGCTCACAATTTGCAGAATTTTAGAAAGCAACTGATATTCAAACCTTCAGTGAACCAGCAGTTTTTCTTGTAACGCTCCTTCCCCTTGGGGCCTCGTTTTCACTAAGAAAAAAGGTGTGTTTTGACAATGTACTAGCCCTGATCTACATTACAAACTTATGTCATATAATTAAATTACTCAGGGGTGTGGAAAATCCACACCCCTCAGTGACACAGTTACACCAACCTAACTCACAGTGTAGACAGCGTATGTTGAAGGGTGGGTGTCTCCCATCAACGCACCTACTGCTTCTCGGGGAGGTGGAGCGCTTACACCAAAGGAGAAGGTCTCCCAGCGGTATTGGTAGCATCTTCACTAAGGGCTACAGCTGCAGAACTGTAAGTGTAGACAAGGCTTTAGCTATAGTATTAGCTGGTGAAGGTAAACCCTAGGCTTCCCCAGAGATGAACTTAAACATCTGATATGTTAAAACTACAACCTGCCTTGTCTCCTGTAGAATATTAAACACATGGTAGTCAACACATTACAGTAGGAAAAAAGGTAGGGTATTTAGATATGGTCTATATCTCTAACTCCTCTCCAAAACATTAAAAATTCTCTAAGAGCATGCAACTTGAATGACAGTTGAGGCATCTCTTTACTAGAGGAAAAAAGGTGTGTTCTTAACTTGAGTTAGCTAACTCAAGATAAAATCCTAGTGAAGGCACAGTAGTTTGTAGTTTTCATATGAGTTAGCAGGTAGAGTTAAAGACTAGGCGAGCGAAAATAAGGCTTATTCACCACTTCTAGCCTCATGATGACCAAAATGGCGTAGTCTTTCTGATGGTTTCACAAATGTCTCCTTCTCCCTCTCCACTTCTTTTTACGCCTCAAGGGGGAGCTAATCTGAACAAACCTTCCTTACATAGGCACAAAGGCTGACATATCTGCTGTTATCTGGCCATTACATTTAGAAGTCTCATTTTTCCTCATCGAGTAACTTGATACCCCGCTAGGTTTATCTGCAGAGCCTGTTAACTTCTGTTGTTTCCCTTCCCCATCTCAAGTATAGGATCTAGATATATAAATTTTCTTCATCTACAGGTTTTTTCCTATAGCGGAGTTTGCAATGTTTTATTTGTTCACATAATTCAGTAATTCACAAGGGGTCTCCTGCTTGCTAGTGCAAATCAGCAAGGTTCCACTACAGTGAAATCAGTTGGGTTGTCTGCACTGAGTTCTAACATTCCATGCTTAGGACATAGGAACTCTTTTTCCCTGAGTGCATCCACCAGTACAACATTCTTCTAAGATCCTTCTATTTGGGCCAATTCAATTTTGACTCCCCTTTTTCATGAGGATTATTTTTTGCCCATTTCATTTTACAGATTAGGGTCAGATTTTTAACATTGTACAAAATCTTAGTGTCTCTTTGGGCGTAATACAAACAAAAATACACACACACACCTGAACTGACAGTCTTAGGTTCTGCTCTTGGAAGAGTATGGCAAACATTTTTAGTCCATAATTTAATATCACACCAGACAAAAAACAAAACTTGTCAACCAAACACCACAAAGAGATGTGCTGATTATTACTATTTTTTAAAAAAGAAAATAGCTTTGCAACAGTGGCACCAATGTTAGTTTGAGCAATGAGGTATTCCTTTGGAGGAAGGACTGAAAAAAGGGTGAAGTACTACTATAAACAATACTGTAGATGGTATCCTCATAAAAATACTAATTGAGGCCATGACTCAGCAATTCATTTAAGTACATGCCTAACTTTAAGCATGTGAATGTTTCCACTGACTTCAGTGTGCTTAACCACTGTCTAGAATTGAGGCCTGGTATTCCGTACAGTCAGTCACTCTCTCTCTCTCTCTTTTAAATTTCTTGCTATAGCCAAATGTATGAACTAAGGACAATTTTGGTTGTCTTTCCAGCTAAATCCCAACCTGCCCCTCCCTGGGCATATACCTTGTTCAACACTGGTTATCTGCTCCTCCAGCAGTGGAACGCTCAACAACAACAGTAAAACCTTGTTGGCATGGGAGACCAAACTTTCTCTGTGGGTGGTCCAAGACCTAAGTACCATCACAAACTTTACCCCTTTCCACTCCCAGTGCAAGGTGCATTTCTTTAACCCTGCCTTACGTAACACATAGCAACAGGTATATATATAAGACTGTCTACCACACATGTTTTTCCCTCTAGGGAGAGGATGAGAGAACCAACAACAGGTGACAGATGTGAAGTCACATTGCTTAATGCTCTACTGGAAAGCCCTCAGACAATACGGTACATGAATAGACCGGGGGCTCAGGTAAAAGGGCCCTTTTACCCCTCTAAGCTTCCTCTCAGGCCATTTGCCTGTGAATATCGGGTAATCCTGGCTGTTTTTCTTAACTATTTTAAGGACCCTGCAGATCTCTTCAAAACCCACCCATTGCCTACACCTCCACCTTCTGAGTTTGAAAACCTAGTACTAAACTTGTATTTAACCAGTTTGAACAATAGCATTTAGCAACTGGCAGTGCTTTCCTTCCTGCTCAGAGTCTAGCTCCCTGACTCTCTCTGGATCCTGCTTCCTTTCTCTCCAGAGCCAACAGACAGCCTGCAGATTCAGCCTCCCACAAATTCCAAACAGATAGTCTTAGTGGACTCCATCCAGGAGTTCAATCCTTTGTGTCTCCATGTACCCAGCAGCACGTATTCTTTGCTCTTCATCCAACAATGTACCCTATCATACAATTTCGCTTAACAGTTATCCTATAACAGCATGTCTTACCCTACAATTTCAAGATAACATAGTCCCTTCTGCACATCATCTAGTCACTGGAGTCCTAGGGAAAATTCCAGATATCTGAAATAGAAGCAAAGCAGGCCTAACCAACAGACCTGACCTCAGGCCCAAACTACACCTTTCTAATAATGGTGTATGCCTATGAATCCTGGTTTAGAGAGGAACAGCTGCTTCCAGCCACTTCTGCCTGCACTGAGAGAAGCATCACCACAGCCAGGTTGTGCAAGAAAAGGAGGAACTACTACCTAGCAACTAACTAGTAGCTACAGGCAAGAGAGGTCCATTCTGAACTTGATAGTAGAGAAACAGATGGAAAAACCAAGTACAATGGAAAAGGGGCAAGCAGAGGAAATCCTATATACACAAACTAATGACTCAGAAGAGAGTGACAGCAAGAGGAAAAAAGAAAAGGAGTACTTGTGGCACCTTAGAGACTAACAAATTTATTTGAGCATAAGCTTTCGTGAGCTACAGCTCACTTCATCGGATGCACGAAAGCTTATGCTCAAATAAATGTGTTAGTCTCTAAGGTGCCACAAGTACTCCTTTTCTTTTTGCGAATACAGACTAACACAGCTGCTACTCTGAAGCAAGAGGAAAGAGTCATATCAAGATATCTGGAGATAGTTAAAAGGGAAAGCAGGTCCAAAAAGAAATACAGAAAGATCTTTGATAGGGTAACAAGTCTTGCAGATGGGTGTGAAGCCAAAGATGTGGTGTATCTTGACTTCAGCAAGGCCTTTGATACTGTCTCACAGGGCCGCCTTATAAACAAACTAGGGAAATAAACCTAGATAAGCTACTATAAGTTAGGTGCATAACTAGCTGGAAAACTGTTTCCAGAGAATAGTTATCAGTGGTTCACAGTCAAGCTGGGAGGGCATATCAAGTAGGATCCCACAGGTATCAGCTCTGGATCCAGTTCTGTTCAATATCTTCATGATTTAGATAATGGCATAGAGCAGGGGTGGGCAAACTACCACTGGGGTGGGCCACATCCGGCCTTTCAGATGTTTTAGTCCAGCCCTTGAGCTCCCACTGGGGAATGGGATCAGGGCTTGTCCTGCTCCAACCCTCCAGCTGGGGAGTGGGGTTGGGGGCTTGCCCTGCTCTGCATGTGCCATGAATCTGCGGGCTCCCAGAAGCAGCCGCATGTCGGTTGAGGTTTTGACTTCTATCTTTGAGGGGGCCATTGTGTTTCTCGCAAAGCCACCCCCTTTGTTGATTTTAATTCCCTGTAAGCCAACCGTGTAAGCCATGTCGTAAGTCGCCCCTCCCTCCATCAGGGCAATGGCAGACAATTGTTCCACGTCTTTTTTCTGTGCAGACGCCATACCACGGCAAGCATGGAGCCCGCTCAGATCACTTTGGCAATTAGGAGCACATTAAACACCACACGCATTATCCAGCAGTATATGCAGCACCAGAACCTGGCAAAGCGAAACTAGGCGAGTAGCCGACATGAGTGCGGTGACAAGAGTGATGAGGATATGGACACAGATTTCTCTCAAAGCATGGGCCCTGCCAATGTAGGCATCATGGTGCTAATCGGGCAGGTTCATGCGGTGGAATGCTGAGTCTGGGCTCGGGAAACAAGCACAGACTGGTGGGACTGCATAGTCTTGCGGGTCTGGGACGATTCCCAGTGGCTGCAAAACTTTTGCATGCGTAAGGGCACTTTCATGGAACTTTGTGACTTGCTTTCCCCTTCCCTGAGGCGGAAGAATACCAAGATGAGAGCAGCCCTCACAGTTGAGAAGCGAGTGGCAATAGCCCTGTGGAAACTTGCAATGCCAGACAGCTACCAGTCAGTCGGGAATCAATTTGGAGTGGGCAAATCTACTGTGGGGGTTGCTGTGATGCAAGTAGCCAACGCAATCAAAGATCAGCTGATATCAAGGGTAGTGACCCTGGGAAATGTGCAGGTCATAGTGGATGGCTTTGCTGCAATGGGATTCCCTAACTGTGGTGGGACCATAGATGGAACCCATATCCCTATCTTGGCATCGGAGCACCAAGCCGGCGAGTACATAAACTGCAAAGGGTACTTTTCAATAGTGCTGCAAGCACTGGTGGATCACAAGGGACGTTTCACCAACATCAACGTGGGATGGCCAGGAAAGGTACATGACGCTCGCATCTTCAGGAACTCTGGTCTGTTTCAAAAGCTGCAGGAAGAGACTTTATTCCCAGATCAGAAAATGTTGGGGATGTTGAAATGCTTATAGTTATCCTTGGGGACCCAACCTACCCCTTAATGCCATGGCTCATGAAGCCATACACAGGCAGCCTGGACAGTAGTCAGGAGCTGTTCAACTACAGGCTGAGTAAGTGCAGAATGGTGGTAGAATGTGCATTTGGATGTTTAAAAGCACGCTGGCGCAGTTTACTGACTTGGTTAGACCTCAGCGAACCAATATTCCCACTGTTATTACTGCTTGCTGTGCACTCTACAATATCTGTGAGAGTAAGGGGGAGACATTTATGGCAGAGTGGGCAGTTGAGGCAAATCGCCTGGCTGCTGGTTACGCACAGCCAAACACCAGGGCAGTTAGAAGAGCACAGGAGGACTCGGTGCACATCAGAGAAGCTTTGAAAACCAGTTTCATGACTGGCCAGGCTACGGTGTGAAAGGTCTGTTTGTTTCTCCTTGATGAAAACCCCCGCCCCTTGGTTCACTCTACTTCCCTGTAAGCTAACCACCCTCCCCTCCTCCCTTCGATCATTGCTTGCAGAGGCAATAAAGTCATTGTTGCATCATATTCATGCATTCTTTATTAATTCATCACACAAATAGGGGGATAACTACCAAGGTAGCCCAGGAGGGGTGGTAGAGAAGAGAAGCATTAGGAGGGGTGGTGGAGGAGGGAAGGACAAGGCCACACAGCACTTTAAAAGTTTAAAACTTTAAAACTTATTGAATGCCAGCCTTCTGTTGCTTGGGCAATCCTCTGGAGCGGAGTGGCTGGGTGGCCGGAGGCCCCTCCACTGCATTCTTGGGTGTCTGGGTGAGGAGGCTATGGAACTTGGGGAGGAGGGTGGTTGATTATACAGGGGCTGTAGTGGCGGTCTGTGCTCCCGCTGCCTTTCCTGCATCTCAACCATATGCTGGAGCATATGAGTTTGATCCTCTAGCAGCCTCAGCATTGAATCCTGCCTCCTCTCATCATGCTGCCACCAGCTTTCAGATTCAGCCCTCTCTTCATCCCGCCACTTACTCTCTTCAGTCCACTACCTCTCCTCCCAGTCATTTTGTGCTTTCCTGCACTCTGATATTGTCTGCCTCCATGCATTCGTCTGTGCTCTGTCAGTGTGGGATGACAGCATGAGCTCAGAGAACATTTCATTGCAAGTGTGGTTTTTTCAACTTCTAATCTTCGCTAGCCTCTGGGAAGGAGAAGATCCTGTGATCCTTGAAACACATGCAGCTGGTGGAGGAAAAAAAGGAACAGTGGTATTTAAAAAGACACATTTTATAGAACAATGGGTACACTCTTTCACAGTAAACCTTGCTGTTAACATTACATACATAGCACATGTCCTTTCATTCCAAGGTCACATTTTGCCTCCCCCCAGCATGTGGTTAGCCCCTCCCCCCTCCCTGTGGCTAACAGCGGGGAACATTTCTGTTCAGCAACAGGCAAACAGCCCAGCAGGAACGGGCAACTCTGAATGTCCCCTTAAGAAAAGCACCCTATTTCAACCAGGTAACCATGAATGATATCTCTCTCCAGAGGATAACACAAAGAGATAAAGAACGGATGTTGTTTGAACGCCAGCAAACATACACTGCAATGATTTGTTCTACAATGATTCCCAAGTACGTGCTACTGTCCTGGAGTGGTAAAGTGTCCTACCATGGTGGATGAAATAAGGCTACCCTCCCCAGAAACCTTTTGCAAAGGCTTTGGGAGTACATCCAGGAGAGCCGCGAATGCCAGGGCAAATTAATCATTAAACATGCTTGCTTTTAAACCATGTATAGTATTTTAAAAGGTACACTCACCAGAGGTCCCTTCTCCGCCTGGCGGGTCCAGGAGGCAGCCTTGGGTGGGTTTGAGGGGTACTGGCACCAGGTCCAAGGTGAGAAACAGTTCCTGGCTCTCGGGAAAACTGGTTTCTCTGCTTGCTTCCTGTGAGCTATCTTCCTTGTCCCCAAAACCTGCTTCTGTGTTGCCTCCATCTCCATTGAAGGAGTCAAACAACATGGCTGGGTTAGTGGTGGCTGAACCCCCTAAAATGGCATGCAGCTCATCATAGAAGCGGCATGTTTTGGGCTCTGACCTGGAACGGCTGTTCGCCTCTCTGGTTTTCTGGTAGGCTTTCCTCAGCTCCTTAAGGTTCATGTGGCACTGCTTCGGGTCCCTGTTATGGCCTCTGTCCTTCACGTCCTGGGAGATTTTGACAAATGTTTTGGCATTTCAAAAACTGGAACGGAGTTCTGATAGCACGGATTCCTCTCCCCATACAGCAATCAGATCCCGTACCTCCCTCAATGCTGGAGCTCTTTTGCGATTGTGGGACTCCATCATGATCACCTCTGCTGATGAGCTCTGCATGGTCACCTGCAGCTTGCCACGCTGGCCAAACAGGAAATTGAAATTCAAAAGTTCATGGGCCTTTTCCTGTCTACCTGGCCAGTGCATCTGAGTTGAGAGTGCTGTCCAGAGCAGTCACAATGGAGCACTCTGGGATAGCTCCCGGAGGCCAATACCATCTTATTGTGTCCACAGTACCCCAAATTCGACCTAGCAAGGCTGATTTCAGCGCTAATCCCCTTGTCAGGGGTGGAGTAAGGAAATCGATTTTAAGAGCCCTTTAAGTAAAAAAAAAAAAAAGGGCTTCGTTGTGTGGACGGGTGCACACTGCTAAATTCGACCTCAACTCCTAGTGTAGACTAGGGCTAAGTGAGTGGAGACTATAGCCCTCTAGTTGGTTGTAATGTCTTGAGTGGAGTGAGTAAAATTCTTGCTGGATCAGGTTCTTTCAAACACAGATACCTTATTTAGCAGGGCAGCCACTTACAATTTTGTAGGGAAATATTTAAAGATAACAGATGCACAAATGCTTTGCGACAAAAATAAAATACAGCAAGTTAGAGCAGCAGGGCTAATGCTGAGCACTCATCTTCGATTCAAGTTAGCAACTCAAAGGATCAGGTCTTTATGCTTATATGACAATTCTTCACTTTTGAGGAATCTTCCCCATCTTAGATTTGATCTAAAAACTTCTAAATGGTATGGTATCAACACCTATCACACCGAAGAAAAATCTTCATTAGCTCTAAATAGTAGTTGCAATTATGTCTTCTATGCTTTCAACTACTATTGGTATATGACAGACCTCTACACAGCTCTGCAGGGGCAACCTCTATATTTTACAGTAATATTAATTCTATCACCAAGAAATATTCTTCATTGCCACCTCCACACAAACATGCAGAATTATGGTTAATAGTTGAAGATATTCATCTATGTAAAATTAATTCATTATTATCTTTTACAGTGATTTTTGAGATTTTCCCCTGTATCCCATGTTCTCCGGGTGGCCCAGGAGGGGCTTTGGCCCTTGTGATGTTGTCTTGTCTGACACAGAATCTCCTTTAATTCAAGCACGGCACCAAAGGGAAGAACTTGTAATTGGCTTCAGTGGCTAATCATCTCTCTCTCTGGCTCCTGGATCCCCCTGCTACCTGGTTCCAAGAAGCTTGCGCTGTAATCCAATTAATTTCTCCTTGAAGATCCTTGCTGGGCAGAAGATATAAAACAAAATGTGGGGAACCTGGCAAGAGGAGTAAAATAATTAATTCCAGGGAAAAGATGATGAACTTCACCGCACCTTGGAAAGATGGCAAATTCTGCAGCCATGATATGGGTCCACAGGGTCCTAGATGACATAACCGGAGCATTTCATGCTTTTTAGAGCCATTGTTTCTGGCTGTCTGCAAACTCAAGTAGCCATCACAATATTTGTTTACACTTGGTTCAAACGTCTAAGGTTAACTCTGAATCGTAAGGGCTTGAAGCAATTTTTTTTTTAAATGAAAGCAGATTCTGGATTACAATTCTGCAGCAAGATGCACATTCCACAACAATTTCCACTGTTATTGGATACACGGGGCCCTGCTAACATCATTTGTTTTGCTTGAGTCAAGGCCTACCAACCAGCAAGCACCATATGAAGACCTTCAGGACCGGACTCAAAAGTGGGCGGGGGGGAGGAACCAACGCAAGAAGTGGAAAGATCCACTAGTAGAGTTTTTCCATCCTGAACAATATATAGTGTCTGATTGACAGAAATGAATTGGGAATGTGCTTGATAAACCTGCAGGAAATCAACCACTGAAAGAGAAATTAATGGCTCCTCAAACCAGCTAACTCTTTCAAATACCCCAAATAAGGATAACCAGTACAGATGCAAGGGGCACACCCTCACATTACTATATCTATAAGGAAACTCTAGTGGAGGTCTAAAAGAGCTTTGCCTCTAAGACATGGCAAGTATTACAGATATTAACTTTACTTTGGTGGAGATTAAGTGTGCTAGTTTGAATAGCGTGGCAAGTGCTGTATTAGACAAAGCTAACATTCATCAAAATGTTTTTCAGGTGAAGAACCAGAATGATAAGAAGAGGGGTTGTGTGTTGAGGTTAACATTTATACTCTGAACATATTGCCTCTGCAGCTCCATACTGTGAGTTTTCATGCTCAGCTAGGCAATGACAAACCCTACTGCAAAGTAATTACCTCTTGGGAGAGCATTTGCATAGTGATGCTCCCTCCTAGCATTCTAGAACCGAAGGTGTAAAAGTCCCCTCTTCCCAAATTTCCCTCAGATACCTTCTATCTCCAGGTACATCCCATAACTCTCCAAAATAGAGGGGAAGAGCATCTGCTTTCTGAATAAAAGGAGTACTTGTGGCACCTTAGAGACTAACAAATTTATTAGAGCATAAGCTTTCGTGAGCTACAGCTCACTTCATCGGATGCATTTGGTGGAAAAAAAACAAAGCTCACGAAAGCTTATGCTCTAATAAATTTGTTAGTCTCTAAGGTGCCACAAGTACTCCTTTTCTTTTTGCGAATACAGACTAACACGGCTGCTACTCTGAAACCTGCTTTCTGAATGTATTGATTCCACCGAGACAGAGTTATTTTGCTCAGTAACGTTATTCTCTTTCTTGATGTTGCCTCCATAGATCCTTACTGTTGGAGACTAGCTAGCAGTGACAATCCCCAGAAGAAAGGCCGAGGAGTCCTTTTAACGAAGTATTATTGACACACCACTTTCCCAAATGGAACATTCAATTTGTATTGAAAGAATAATGCTTCATAAGTAGTGTGACGGGGCAAGGCCAGACGGCTATAGAAAAGTAGTGGGAGATAGATATATTAGCTCCAGGCTAAACAAATCCCTGGTACCAGGTTAGTGAAATGGAAGCTGTTCCAGGTCAATTAAGACACCTGGGGCCCATTAAGAACTTTCCAGAAGGCAGGGAGAAGGCTATGTTGATTGGGACACCTGAAGCCAATCGGGGCTGGCTGAAACTAGTTAAAAGCCTCCCAGCCAGTCAGGTGGGCGTGCATGTCAGGAGCTGTGGGAAGAAGTTGCGCTGTTGGAGAGGCTGAGTAGTACACACCATATCAGGCACAAGGAAGGAGGCCCTGAGGTAAGGGTGAAGTGGAGGAAATGAGGGCTGCTGTGGAGGAAGTAGCCCAGGGAATTGTACATGTCATGTTTCTAAAAGGTCAGCTACCATAGCTGATACTATTAGGGTCCCTGGGCTGGAGCCCAGCGTAGAGGGTGGGCCCAGGCTCCCCCCCCACTTTTGCCCCCTGTTTAATCACTGAGACTGGGAGACAGAGACCGTGCAAGGAAGGATAACTTCTCCTCATCTCCCTTGCTGGCTTATGAGGAAAATGGCTCAGTAGACGGTGACCTTTGTCTCTAGAGAAAGAAGGGTTACGTGGAGGGTCACAGTGAGCCTCTGAGGCTAACGAAATCTGCCAGGAAACATGGGACCCACGGAGGCAAGGACAGAGCTTTGTCACAACTGGTGTCAGAAGTGGGATTTTGTTCACAGCGTGGCGGAAGAAAGAGGTTAAAAAAACGTGCACTGGGGTTTTGGATTTTTTTTTTGGTTTGGTTTTTGTTTGTTTGCTTTATACCACAATGGAGGAGGTGGTAAGAGCTCTGGTACAAGCCATGGCAGCCCAGCAGGAGGCCACCCAGGTTCAGGCAATGGCACAACAGGAGTCTATGCAGTTACAGCAGGAAACCAATCAATTATTGATGAGCCAGGTGACCCAAGATCATGCCCTCTTGAGAGAGGTGGTGGACCAGCTGAAGATCCTCACCACTCAGGCCCGGGGGTCCGACAGGACGCAAACCCTGAGGGCCACTGGTTGTCTGCCAAAGATGATGTCAGGAGATGACGAAGAGGCATATCTCCTCTCATTCAAAAGGACTGCTCAGCGTGAGGCGTGGACCCAGGAGCAGTTCTCGCCTCTTTTTTGTGTAGAGTGGCCCAGAAGGCCTACTTAGACTTGCCTGTCATGGTTGCCACTGACTATACCTGTCTGAAGGGAGAGATCCTAGCATGATCAGGGGTAACCGCAGCGGTAAGGGCCCAGAGGTTCTATGAGTGGAAATACCAGGAGAACAAACCCCCGAGGTCCCATGTATTCGACCTCATACACCTCCAATGGAAGTGGTTACAGCCCGAGGTGTGAAGGCCGGAGGAGATTTTGGAGACCCTGGTCATAGACCATTACATGTGGGGACTGCCGCCAGATCTCCGCAAATGGGTAGGCCAGAACGATCCGTCCACGTATGACGAGATGATCACACTGGACCCAACAAACCCATTATAACCACCAAGCGAAGCTTCGATGGTTCCAGCCAGGGATTGGATGATGGCACTGGTGCCCACAGCAGAAAGTAAACTATTGGCCCAGTGGTAAGGACCTTACGAAATAATCGAAGCCATGGGAGAGGTGAACTATAAGGTGTGGGAGCCAGGCTGCCGAAAATCAGAGCAAATTTACCACATCAATCTTTTAAAACCTTGGCATGATTGAGAGGCATGCTTAGTCATGCAGGAGACCCTTCCACAGGAGGATAACTTACACGAGCAAGTGAGGATATCGTCTGACTTGACGCCGATCCAAAAAATCGAGGCAGCCGACATGATTAATCGCAACAGAGATGTGTTCTCTACAAAACCAGGGCGGACGACCGAGACCTATCACCATATCCGCACGATCCCCAGAGCCAAGGTAACATTGAGACCCTACCGAATCCCAGCAGCCAAAAGAGAGGAAATCAAGGCCGAAGTAAAGAAAATGTTAGAATTAGGGGTTATTGAAGAATCTTACAGTCAGTGGTCCAGTCCAATTGTTCTAGTGCCTAAACCTGATGGTACCATGAGATTCTGTAATGACTTTCACCGACTGAATGAAATATCCCAGTTTGATGCATACCCCATACCACGCATCGATGAACTGCTTGCCCGACTGGGTAGTGCCCGATTCTTGATTACACTGGATCTGACAAAAGAGTACTGGCAGATTCCTCTGACCAAAGAAGCTAAAGAAAAGACAGCGTTCTCCACCCTGGATGGGCTATTCCAGTACACCGTCCTCCCTTTTGGGCTACATGGGGCCCCAGCCACATTCCAGCACCTCATGGATAAGCTGCTGCGCCTCCATACTAGTTATGCAGCTGCATACCTAGATGATGTCATCATCCATACGCCAGACTGAGGAACCCACTTGGAGAAAGTTGAGGCAGTACTGCGCACCTTAAGGTGGGCTGGCCTCACTGCTAATCCTGCTAAATGCGCCATAGGGCTAGCAGAGGCTAGGTACCTGGGATATATTGTGGGAAGGGCCATAGTGAAGCCCCAAACGAATAAGCTAGAGGCAATTCAAAACTGGCCCCGGCCGACCCTTCTTTCACAGAAAGAAGCAGGTCTGTGCATTCCTAGACGTGGTAGGCTACTACCGATGGTTTATTCCCCACTTTGCCACTAGGGCAAGTCCCCTAACAGACCTGGTGAAAGCCCGAGGTCCAGACATGGTAAAGTGGACCGATGCAGCAGAGGGGGCATTTACAAACCTTCGGATGGCCCTCTGTAATGACCCTGTACTCCTAGCCCTAGACTTTAACAGGGTATTTATTTTACAGACGCTTCCGAGGTGAGGTTGGGAGCAGTTCTGTCGCAAATGGTGGGAGAAGAGGAACACCCGATCCTCTACCTAAGCAGAAAGCTTCTCCCAAGAGAACAGAAATACACAGTAGTCGAGAGAGAATGCCTTACTGTCAAATGGGCTATGGAGACACTGCGTTATTACCTCTTAGGCCGGCGATTTACCCTTGTGACGGACCGTGCACCCCTCCAGTGGATGCAGCAGAATAAGGAAAAGAACGCAAGGGTCACCAGGTGGTTCTTATCCCTCCAATCATTCCAGTTCCGCATACGGCACAGGGCTGGATGCCACCACGGCAAGGCTGATGGTCTGTCACGAGCATACTGCCTGGTGTCCCAAGTTGCCCAACTCTATGGTGTTAAGCGGGGGGGGGGGGATATGTGACAGGGCAAGGCCAAATGGCTATAGAAAAGTAGTGGGAGATAGATATATTAGCTCCAGGCTAAACAAATTCCTGGTACCAGGTTAGTGAAATGGAAGCTGCTTCAGGTCAATTAAGACACCTGGGGCCAATTAAGAACTTTCCAGAGGGCAGGGAGAAGGCTAGGTTGATTGGGACACT
This sequence comes from Dermochelys coriacea, assembly GCF_009764565.3. Taxonomy (NCBI): domain Eukaryota; kingdom Metazoa; phylum Chordata; order Testudines; family Dermochelyidae; genus Dermochelys; species Dermochelys coriacea. The sequence continues at coordinate 106,576,101 of NC_050069.1, forward strand.
TGAAGCCAATCAGGGACTGGCTGAAACTAGTTAAAAGCCTCCCAGTCAGTCAGGTGGGAGGGCATGTCAGGAGCTGTGGGAAGAAGTTGCGCGGTTGGAGAGGCTAAGTAATACACACCATATCAGGCACAAGGAAGGAGGCCCTGAGGTAAGGGTGAAGTGGAGCTTGAGGAAGGGAGGGCTGCTGTGGGGGAAGTAGCCCAGGGAATTGTACATGTCATGTTTCTAAAAGGTCAGCTACCATAGCTGATACTATTAGGGACCCTGGGCTGGAGCCCGGAGTAGAGGGTGGGCCTGGGCTCCCCATCCCACCTTTGCCCCCTGATTAATCACTGAGACTGGGAGACAACAGAGACTGTGCAAGGAAGGATAACTTCTCCTCACCTCCCTCACTGGCTTATGAGGAAAATGGCTCAGTAGACTGTGATCCTTGTCCCTAGAGAAAGAAGGGTTATGTGGAGGGTCACAGTGAGCCTCTGAGGCTAGCGAAATCCACCAGGAAACGCGGGACTCACGGAGGCAAAGACAGAGCTTTGTCACACTAGATATAATTCAGGTTCCATACTGTAGATCTAATCTATCTTCACATATGGATATAAGTTGCAGAAACGGCCTCTTCTTTAGTAGAAAGGGCTTTATGTTTTCCTGTTCAGGAACTTCAGCAAACAATCAGCCTATCTGAATACAGAATTTGATCCATTTAGATCATCTCTCTACTACAAATGATTAGCCTCTAACTTTTTCATCAGAAGCCACAACCTTGTCTCATTGGTTTCTGACTCCTAAGATCTGACACAAGGATCTTGGATCCAATGAGGCCCTATCATCCTTGAACTTCTGGGATCCAACAAATGACCATATGTCTTTAGATTATAGGAGGCCACTTGCACTGGGGCATAATCAGAAACCAACCTTTGCCCGAGTCTCTAATAGATCAATGCATGATATAGGATGCCTGTTTCCCGTTTGCTTTCTGTCCTTCTTAAAAATAAAAGCAGATGGAATCAAGTACTGCTCAGACGTTTAGAGACCTAGTTGGTATACATCGGGGTGGGCAAACTTTTTGGCCCGAGGGCCACATCTGGGTATGGAAATTGTATGGTGGGCCATGAATTCTCACAAAATTGGGGTTGGGATTCAGAAGGGGGTGTGGGCTCTGGCAGGTGGTGTGGGCTCTGGGGTGGGGCTAGAAAAGAGGAGTTCAGGGTGTGGGAGGAGGCTCCGGGCTGGGATGCGGGGGCAGGGGGTGCATGTCCCCCCTCTGGCTTGGCCAGGTGGCTCTGCGCACTGCCCCATCCACAGGCACTGCCCCTGCAGCTCCCATTGGCTGCAGTTCCTGGCCAATGGGAGCTTCAGGGGTGGCACCTGCGGATGGGGCAGTGTGCAGAGCCCCCTGGCTGCCCCTAAACGTAAAAGCTGTAAGGGGGACATACTGCTGCTTCCGGGAGCCGCAGTGTGGTCCCCGACCCCACTTTCCAGCTGGAGTGTGGGAGCAGGGCAAACCCCAGACCCTGCTCCTCAGCAGGAGCTCAAGGGCTGGATTAAATCTGCTGGCGGGCTGGATGTGGCCCACAGGCCGTAGTTTGCCCACCCCAGGTCTACACACAGGGAAAGGATCCAAAGACCTCCTGTTGTGATGGGCGTGTCTTCTGCAACTAGTTTCAGACCATAAGAACCTCCCAGCAACACAGAGCTTGATCCTGATGGACCACAGAACTAAATGGGCAGAGACCTCAAGAATCTCATGGCACCATGATGATTGGGATCCTTTCCCAGTGAATCTGATGACTCCTTAGGCAAAGACTCAGAAGCCCCTTTGGGAACTATGATTCAATCCTGGGGCAGCTCAGCAGGGATATTTTGTCAGTCCTGAGCACTGACATCTTTCCCCATATGCCATAGTAGAGGGAACCTAACAGTTAGACAAAGTCTAAACATGCAAATAGCTAATTACAAACCTACTGCTAGTTAATGCTTTGAACCAAACTGACAGAGTGATTATATAACACAAATGCCAATGCAAGGAAAGGATTGGGTTCCTCACCTGCTCAGGCCAGTGATAAGAGAAGAACTGAGTGACAGTTTTGGGGCGGGGTAGAAGGAGAGCTGTGATACCTGTCCGTTCTAGAATGCTGGACTAGACTGCTTGGTGAGCAGAATGCCTGTATTTGAAGACATCCCTGTCCTGGGCTGGAGTTGTGAAACAATTAATGAAAAAGAGTCACAATGCTCTTGTGTTTGTCTGGCATGGATAAGAGCTGTTCTGGAGTCATTGTAAATCTGCCATGCCTGGGTGTTTTTGTGGGGCAGTACCTTTTGAATGTAAAAGCAGTTGAAATGTCTGGATAATCGAGGCAGATTTTAATGACTAGCTTCAAAACTGAAACATGGAACTTGGCCAGTCAATGTAGTTTAAAAAAAAAAAAGCCAGTGTGATGGACAATTTTGCTGGAACACAAATCTATTTCTCATGCTGAAGTCTGCATTTCTCCCTATAAACCTAATGTTGATACGGTCCCTATATCAGTTAATAATACATACATCCAAGAAACACCAGCTTTGTTCCCTCTGCGGCAAAAAGGAACCGATTCAGGTGATACTCTGCCATGGATGTTGTAAGACATATTAATTTGCTGGATACAATTCACATGATTATTGCTGTGTAGGGAGCTGTCTCTCAGACCTATATTGTTCACTGTTTCCTTAAGTGTGGGTTTAATAGTTGAGCTGAAAAAAAATGATGAATAGTGGTGTAGATGATAACATCTCTCCATCAACAAGAGTGACACCCAAAATATTTAATATACGTGCTAACCTGGGACACAGTCATCTGCCAATGAGCTCATGGATTCAGACATCGTAATAAAAATGAGACCAGAAACAGAGGGAGGAAAACAGCTGATGAGACTATAGAATAGGAAGATGAAACAGTTATGCCAATTCACAAAGAAACGCAGATGTGCCAGTTGTGTTGATTTTGCATCATGGACAGGGGGAAAATAAGACCAAGATTCCAACTAGCACTCATGTAATCACTCGCAGTCTCATGCTCTGCCCTGCAGAAGCCTCTAAAAAGAGGAAAGTGGTTAATTTTTTCAGTGCTGGTTTATCTTTATGGATCTTTGAATATAATGACTGTACCATACAGTACACTAAGCAATGTTTTTATCTTTATACTTTTTATCTTTTACTTCAGACATATTGAAGGTAATTTTCATGGGCCTGGAACTGTATTGTTTTCTGTGCTAGCAAATGAGTACGCTGATAGGAGAGGAATCAGCTGTGGACTCTATATGCTTTGTTACATAGTTGAATGTAGCAATCAATCAAATGCAAGGATTAGATGGAAAACTGCCTAAATATATTCTTTTAGCTAAATTCTATTGCAAACCAATTTAAGAAGCAGAACAGCTGCAAACTAGGCCCTTCTTTACTCCTCTTCCATTAACCAGAATTTTGAACTTAGTTTTTCTCTACAACAGCAGGTGACCATAACACTTAAAACAGTGCAGGGAATGTACCTATCATCAATCATCGTAGAGAAACAAAGAACTCTAAACTCAAATCTTAGCTAATAAAGACAAGCTGAAAAGCCTTTTAATACAAATTTTTGTTTGTAATTACAGATAAATCTATTTGGGCATAAGCTTTTGCAGGCTATAAGTGGGTTATAGCCCACAAAAGTTTATGCCCAAATAAATTTGTTAGTCTCTAAGGCAGGGGTGTGCAAACTTTTTGGCTTGAGGGCCACATCAGGGTTGCGAAACGGTATGGAGGGCTGGGTAGGGAAGGCTGTGCCTCCCCAAACAGCCTAGCCCCTGCCCCTTCCCACTTCCTGCCCCCTGACTGCCCCCCTCAGAACCCTCAACCCATCCAACCCACCCTGCTCCTTGTCCCCTGATTGCCCCCTCCCGGGACCAATCAGGGGACAAGGAGCAGGGTGGGTTGGGGGTTCTGTACGCAACGGTCCCTTATCCAACCCCCCACTCCTTGTCCCCTGAGTGCCCTGACCCCTATCCACCCCCTGGGACTCCCACGCCTGTCTAACCCCCATTCCCCATCCCCTGACTGCCCTCCCTAGAACCTCCACCCCATCCAACCACCCCCTGTTCCCTGCCCCCATCCAACCGCCCCCTGCTCCCTGTCCCCTGACTGCCCCCCAGGATCCTCTGCCCCTTATCCAACCCCCCTGCTCCCCATCCCCTTACAATGCCGCTCAGAGTGGCAGGATTGGCTTATTAGAAAGCCACTGGGAGGTGGGCGAGCGCAAGCCGCGCTGCCCGGTAGGAGCAGCAGGCCAGAACGCACCCCACACGGCGGAGTGGCTGCAGGGGAGGGGTTGGGGGCTAGCCTCCCCGGCTGGGAGCTCAGGGGCTGGACAGGACGGTCCCGCGGGCTGGATGTGGCCCACGGGCCATAGTTTGCCCACCTCTGCTCTAAGGTGCCACAAGCACTCCTTGTTGTTTTTGCTGATTCAGACTAACATGGCTACCCCTCTGAGATAAATCTATAACTTTCTTTTAAGACAAACAAAATAGTGTATTATGTAGTTAGAGTTATGTATCCATAAGAAGCCATCTTTCAGCCTTATCTACATAAGATCTATGCTTTTTTAATCTGTCATGGGGTTTTAAAAACATCCCTCTGCTTTTGGCCTAACTTTCTCATGATTAGTCTCAGACATTGAGAACATTTTAGAAATTAGATAAAATTGGGAAAGCAATTTCTGCATTATGAAACTGTAAAAAAAATGTTACTTTTTCTCTTTATATGAATGAATTTGAGTTGCTGGTTTTTATATGAGTTTCTCTTTTACATACAAGGAATATTTTTCTACATAATTAGAATAATCTATTTAGGGCAATATGTGCAGCTTAAAGATGTATCAGAAAAGCACATACAAATATATAAAAAGTTTGTGAATTGAAAACTTTAACAGAATAAAAATAAATGCCAACATTTTCAAATGGGCCTCTAAAATTGTAACCATAAATGTTGATTAAGTCCATGTATGAATCCTGCATATACAAGAACAAAGATATTTTGTATGCATAAGTAGGGTAATTCAGCATCTAACTACCCAAATGGTCTAGGCAAACAAGCTTGCATGTGCAAATGTGAGTTTTACGTATGGGAAAAATTTTAGGGGCAATTTCAGAGGCCTAACATAAGAACGGCCCTACTGGGTCAGACCAAAGGTCCATCCACCCCAGCATCCTGTCCACCGACAGTGGCCAACAGTGGCATCTCAACACCGACAGTGGCCAGGTGCCCCAGAGGGAGTGAACCTAACACGTAATGATCAAGTGATCTCTCTCCTGCCATCCATCTCCACCCTCTGACAAACAGAGGCTAGGGACACCATTCCTTACCCATCCTGGGTAATAGCCATTAATGGATTTAACCTCCATAAATTTATCCAGTTCTCTTTTAAACCCTGTTATAGTCCTAGCTTTCACAATCTCCTCAGGCAAGGAGTTGCACAGGTTGATTGTGCGCTGAGTGAAGAAGAACTTCCTTTTATTTGTTTTAAACCTGCTACCCATTAATTTAATTTGGTGGCCCCTAGTTCTTATATTATGGGAACAAGTAAATAACTTTTCCTTATTCACTTTCTCCACACCACTCATGATTTTATATACCTCTATCATATCCCCCCTTAGTCTCCTCTTTTCCAAGCTGAAAAGTCCTAGCCTCTTTAATCTCTCCTCATATGGGATTTGTTCCAAACCCCTAATCATTTTAGTTGCCCTTTTCTGAACCTTTTCTAATGCCAGTATATCTTTTTTGAGATGAAGGGACCACATCTGTACGCAGTATTCAAGATGTGGGCGTACTATGGATTTATATAAGGGCAATAAGATATTCTTCGTCTTATTCTCTATCCCTTTTTTAATGATTCCTAACATCCCGGTTGCTTTTTTGACTGCCGCTGCACACTTCGTGGATGTCTTCAGAGAACTATCCACGATGACTCCAAGATCTTTCTTCTGATTAGTTGTAGCTAAATTAGCCCCCATCATATTGTATGTATAGTTGGGGTTATTTTTTCCAATGTGCATTACTTTACAGTTAGCCACATTAAATTTCATTTGCCATTTTGTTGCCCAATCCCTTAGTTTTGTGAGATCTTTTTGAAGTTCTTCACAGTCTGCTTTGGTCTTAACTATCTCGAGCAGTTTAGTATCATCTCAGACTTTGCCACCTCGCTGTTTACCCCTTTCTCCAGATCATTTATGAATAGGTTGAATAGGATTGGTCCTAGGACTGACCCTTGGAACACCACTAGTTACCCCTCTCCATTCTGAAAATTTACCATTATTCCTACCCTTTGTTCCCTGTCTTTTAACCAATTCTCAGTCCATGAAAGGATCTTCCCTCTTATTCCATGACAACTTAATTTACGTAAGAGTCTTTGGTGAGGGACCTTGTCAAAGGCTTGTTTCAAAACTGTACCCAAAATGTTTGTAATACCATTTTTCCTTTTCTTCTCCCTCCCCAAGAGTGAAATCTTTACATTCACAAGCATATCACTGAAAGTGTTGCTATTAAAGGCTTGAACTCTTGATTTTGTAGGTTCCTAGCAAAAATTAATTACATCAAACTTCCGCAAAGGTGCATCCTATATTTACGTAATACCTTTCATCCTTGAGACTCCCAAAGCACACCGCTGAAAAGCAGCCCACAACAGCTGTTTTAACAGTGCCCAGCAGAAGTATAAACGTTTAGGAATAAATAAACGAAAATAACGAATAGCTGAATATCCATAGCCTATTGAAAATGCAAGTGCCATTTACCTAGTTTAAATTTCAGATGAATGATTATACGCAACCAGGTCATACTACTGACACCTTTACTCCGGTAAAGAGTGCTCCTGGATCTTTAACAACAAAACCTGGTCAGGGTCACTTTTAGATCTAATACAAAAGCTGGCCTGTGCTGTGCAGGAGGTCGGACTAGATGATCAGAACGGTCCCTTCTGAACTTAGTATCTATGAATCTATGTCAACAGCACAGCGCAGGAGACAGATGCCATAGTAAAAAGAAAAGGAGGACTTGTGGCACCTTAGAGACTCACACATTTATTAGAGCGTAAGCTTTCGTGAGCTACAGCTCACTTCATTGGATGCATCCGATGTAGCTCACGAAAGCTTATGCTCTAATAAATGTGTGAGTCTCTAAGGTGCCCCAAGTCCTCCTTTTCTTTTTGCGAATACAGACTAACACGGCTGCTACTCTGGAAGATGCCATAGCGACTCCGAGAGGGAGGCGTGCCCCATCGCTCAGCAGGCCGCCCCACCAGCATGCTGGATTATCCCTCTCGGCACTATCCCATTCACGCCCCGAGCCCGTGCAGCGCGTGGTAACCGCGGAGATCAGCGCGCGAGCGGTGGGATCAGTTTCACTCCTCGCGCGGGGTGCGCGCCCAGCCGCGGCGCTAGAGGCGGGCGCAGTTTCCCTTCTCAGCGGGAGGCGGCCGCCGCGGCGGGGGTGGTGGGGGGGAGGGACTTGGGTTACCGCTCAAATCTTGCCCCCGGGGCGCCACCTAGCGGCTCGCGAGCCTCCGCCCCAAATACCACGTGCGCGGCAGACGCCTGAGCGGGGCTCCCAGGTAGCGGCGGCAGGTCAGACGGCGCGCGGCGCCGCAGGAGTGCGCACGCGCGCGCGCGCGCGCCAGGTTCAGGGCGGCAGCCGCAGCCGCGCATTTTGTTCCGCAGGCTGGTCGCGTGGCAGGGGGAACCCGCTGGGGGCGGGGCAGGCGGGACGGGTGGTGGCTGGTGCAGGGAGTGTGCCCCTTGCTCTTTCCTTCCTCGGGTCTCTGGCTGCACGTGCGCTCGGCTGCCCCGCGCCAACCCCCTGCCTGGTTGGTTTTTTTGGGGGGGGGGGATGGGTTAGTCGCCTGGGCTCTGAGTCTGGGTGCAGCTTAGGGGGAGGCAGGCAGCATGGGCGCCCAACTATGAAGTGGGACTGGAGGCTGGCCCTGAGCATGTGGGTGGGGAGGGTTTGTTTGGGGTTTTTTTGTTTTTTTTTGTTTTTTGCTGCCTTAGAGGAGGCTTTGCCAAATTCCCCGGCGCTGCACAGCGCTTGGCTTGGCAAATTGCCGCCAGCTCGACTCCCTTTCCCCTGTTGGGAAGGGGTTTACACACTGCGAGGCGGGGACGGGGGACCCGTTTTCTTAAACCCATACAGTGTCTGGAGAGCTCCAGGAGAGTAAGACCTGAAATCTCTCTCGCTAAGTTAGTGGTGTCACCTGGAGCACAGAGCTGCTCTCCACTGAAGAGGGACTTGACATTCTCGCTATGCGAGGGTTTTGGTCCCCCCCCCCAATCTAGTGCGTTCAGGTTACAGGTGAACAGGTGATAGCCCCGGTGCTCTTTGATGCTCTTCAAGTCATCACCATTCTAAAGATCCTATGGACCAAACTGCTCCCAGTGAGACCAATGCAACCTCCTTGTGGTTATTGAGGTTGCACAGATGGAACCGACTAACTTTTTTTTTTAAAGGGGTTTTGTTCACAAAAATGGGAGAGACTCTGCTTCTCACTCAGTCTTAGGATTGGTTTCTACTAGACAATTAGGTTGGTTTAACAACATCGGTCAGGGCTGTGAAAAATCAATGTTCCTGAGCAGTGTTGTTAAACTGACCTAAGTTCCCATGTAAACAGTGCTGAGTCTTCCATCCACCTAGCTACTGCCTCTTGGGGAGGTGGATTACCTGTGCCAACGGGAGAACCCGTTGTAGTGTTTTAAGTGTAGACAAGCCCTTCTGAGTTGATGAATCTGCAGGGCCAACTGTTAAAGGGCAGCAAAAACTTAAGTTACTACCATCAACAGATGTTCTTTCCACACATTTTTTTTCCTGTATGAACAAGTGTGCTTTTCACAGTAGAACTGAACTTTAGGGCTTAAACCTATGGAGTCCCTATATCTGTAAAGTCCTTCACATGTCAAATCAGAGCCTCAGTTTTAGCCACACCTTCAATTATCCAACTTTCATATCCTCTATCTTGTGCGGGTGGTGGATCTCTTAGGGTTTGGGGGAGGGGGGCATTTTGGGTAATAGAATATCAGAGTTGGAAGGGACCTCAGGAGATCATTTATTCCAACCCCCTGCTCAAAGCAGGACCAATCCTCAACTTTTGCCCCAAATCCCTAAATGACCCCCTCAAGGATTGAACTCACAACCCTGGGTTTAACAGGCCAATGCTCAAACCAATAGGCAGTGCATGTTAGTGTAATGGGGTATCCATGAATAGCAGCAAGAGAAAATTAGAAGTTGTGTGTTTTATTTAAACTCGCAAAAATGCCACACTTGAACAGAGATCCATTAGTCAGTTGTGGTGTAATTTTCATTAGGTACCTATGTGTAATACGTGTAAAGTCCCCTACTTTTTATTTTTTTAAATTGTGATAGACCATGTGAAAGTCTCTCAGGGTGCCTTGTTTTAGCTTTCTTTTTAAAACTTAGATGTGAGCTTGAAAGAAAGTTTTTAAAGAATTAAAGGGTCTGAGATGGGCTTGTGGGTGCATAAGAGGGATGTTTCCCAAGACTGAAGTTAAATAAACTTGTTAATGTGTTTACAAGACCACACCAAAAGAATGGAAAGCATTAAGGCCTCAATCCTGCAATGAGCTCTGTGCAACCAGATGCTCATTGAAGTCAATGGAAGTCTACACTTGCACAGGGGGCACCCATAAGCAACTTGCTGCAGAATTGGGACTTAAGATGGCAGTTGAATTGCCTTAAAGAATCTTTATGGTGGGATTCTACTTCAAATAGTAAATAAGAAGTAAAATGATACATAATGTTGTGCCTTCTCACCAAGTGTGCTGCAGAAAAGGAGATGTTCTCTTCTATTTCCTCTCTTCTTTGCAGTTTCTTGGTAATTTAGGATTATTGTAGACCATTGATACTCAGACCTCAGTGATTCAGGAGCCAAGTTAGAGATCTACATTACCCAAAGAGCCACAGTAGTGTGAATTCATTGTTTCATTTACTGTAGTACTAGATACTTATATTTAAATAGTATGGCAGGGGAAATATTGTGTGCGTGCATGTGTGTAGATAGATGTATATCTCAGCTAAAATTGGTTAACATAATAAAAGCATCCTGATAGATTAGTTAAATCAGTGTTTTAATATGTGCTGCAGAGAGCTGCAAGACACACATTAAAGAGTGACTTGCGGCTCCTTAGCCTCAGTGTGAGTATCACTGTTTTAGACTTAAAACTTCTAAATATTTGCCTTCTAGACAGACTTAGACAAAGAACCACAATGGCAGAGAGACCTATGTGGGAGCAAGTTGGAACAAGTTTTGTGCATCTCTATTACCAGCGTTTTGATACCAGTAGAGTAGAGCTAAGTGCTCTCTATGTAAGTATCAGTTTGACTTTGCTCAAACTTAACTTCCTCATTGATCATTTTGAATGATAAGTTATGGGCTTGATGTATTTTACACTTCCACTACAAAGACAGTAGTTTGTATGAGGCAATGTTTCTGTCTTGGATAGAATGGAAGCAAGTACATATCCCCCCCCCCCCAATCTAATTCCTTAAACTGTCATTTTACTCTACAAAATATGATTCTTGGTAAATATTCCTCTCTCCTGTCAACAATTGTGGGATTTTTTTAAATCCATTTTTCTGAGTAGCAGAAATGTCAGGGTTGAGGGAGTGGGAGTTGTTGTTTCACTTGCTGGAGAACTTGAACTATGAGAAATCTGTCACAGTGAAGAAACATCAAAAACTAAAAGGGGAAGTGGTGAAATTTGCTTTTTTAAAATTTTCTTAACTTGATTCTGCCATTCTTCCATATGAACTGTAGGCCCTCTTAAGACCTCTGTGGGGAAACGGGAAGAAGTTCTGAAATGGGGTGAGGATTGAATATGAAAACCCTACAGCCCTAGTGTAAGTGATGGCACAAGCTAGGCCAAAAATAGAATGGGTGGGTCTACTTCATGAAAGCTTGCTTGACTCTGCCAATAACTCCCTTTCTGATCACAAGCTGTACCATTTTTGATAACTTATTAGTCATGTTCTGCATAACTTCCAAATACTCATTTGCTAGTGACTAAATTCGATTACCAAATGCTTCACGTGTATCTCTAGGATTCTTTACGCTGGTGTTTCTCATGGATCAGTGCCAGTCCCTGAGATCTCCCTGACACAGTTTAGGAAGGCAGCAAGCTGGTACCTAGTATCAAAAAGGTTGAGAAACAGTGCTTTAAGCTACATCCCTCAGACCTTTCAGTCTTACCTCATTTCTGTAACATTGACATGAATAACTTAGACACTTTGTTCTCTTTTTCAGACAGATGCTTCTTGCTTGTCCTGGGAAGGACAGCAATTCCAAGGAAAAACAGCTATCATGGAAAAGCTGATGGTATGCTTCTGTATATGTTAAAAGTGGTTTTTAAAAACAGAACTCTGAACTGCTTTGTCGTCTCAGGATTTAAAAATCAATTAAACCCGCACGCTTCCATGTGATTACAGGTAGTAGAGAGAACACCTGTACCTGAGTTGCAGAACTTCTCAGAGTTCAAAAAAATCTGATTGCTGCAATGAAACTGATGTTAAAATTGCATTGTAAGGTTCCATGTTCGTTCAATAACATCTGCTTAATTTACAAGTCAAATATATTTTTTCAAAGTGCCAGCACCTCAAAGTTAAGCTGAGTTCTTTCCTTCCTCTTCATCACAAATAAGATGTTCTGCAGGCTGAATTCAGCCCTCTGTTATGCCTGTGAAACCTTGTTACTGTAGTTGAGGGATGAATTTGGCCCTGTAGTTGAAACTTAATGCACAGATCTGTTAATGGATGAGGCAGTATAAAATCCAACTCTTAGCTAGGTCTACTCTGCTAACTGGAATCAAACATAGTAAACTTGTCAGTAAGTTTCAGCAGATAGGGTTCTGAATACACATGGAAAATAAGAGTAACTGAATAAGAAGGTTTCAGAGTAGCAGCCGTGTTAGTCTGTATTCGCAAAAAGAAAAGGAGTACTTGTGGCACCTTAGAGACTAACAAATTTATTAGAGCATAAGCTTTCGTGAGCTACAGCTCACTTCATCGGATGCATTTGGTGGAAAAAACAGGTCTCTGTTTTTTCCACCAAATGCATCCGATGAAGTGAGCTGTAGCTCACGAAAGCTTATGCTCTAATAAATTTGTTAGTCTCTGTTTTTTCCACCAAATGCATCCGATGAAGTGAGCTGTAGCTCACGAAAGCTTATGCTCTAATAAATTTGTTAGTCTCTAAGGTGCCACAAGTACTCCTTTTCTTTTTGTGAATAAGAAGGTGCCATTTCTTACAATAGTCACTTTTTAGTTTGAGTAAACAGTACAAAAGCGTTAAGCTGCAGCATATTTAAACCACCCACTTAAGACTTTCTTAATATCTAATCCTTTTGTTGTTAAAGAACCACATACATAGATCTTTATGCCAGTTGACCATATGGAAATTGGTAGTCTTGTTATATGAGGAAAGAAATATTTAGAAAATGTCTTCCCTGCAAGATCATTGAGCAGGATTATTGTACAGTGTTACGGGGGGGATTTCCATTTCCTCACTTGACACAATAATACACTTTTCTAAAGCACAATATTATAGTTAACTATACTAAACGTTGACTTTTTTCTATCAGATTTGCTTTTGTTTGCACTATTAAGACCTGACATTCATATGGCCAATTAGCATTTTGTGTATTAGCTGCATTGTATGTCTAATTCTCTTGGATCAGGGACCATGTAGAGTACCAAGTACACTGCTGGAGCATAAATATTAATGGAGTTAAATACTTGCATTAATATGTTTAGTCTGAGTTTCTTTTTTAATCCCTCCTAAACAGAGCCTTCCATTCCAAAAAATCCAACACAGCATAACATCTCAAGATCACCAACCAGCGCCTGATAACTGTATACTTAGTATGGTGGTTGGTCAGCTGAAGGTGAGACTGGCAAACTGTAATGCTTTGACTAGTATGTAAGGAGAAGCTTGTTGGTCTTAATATTTCTAAATGGAATATTTCTGCATTCTGCTACTGCATTTAAATCAATTCTTTTGTAATTAAAAAGAATTCCTGTTTGAGCGAGAGGTAATACCACTAATGCTGTGTCTTGATGTCAGTTGAATATAGACTTGAAGAGAAAGGCAGTGGATATTTAATTGATACAAGCTATGCTAATAGACTTGAGTAGTTTGAGGGGGTTTGGCTTGGACATGTGGGCTATACTTCCTACTTTAACTTACTATTTATTTATTTATTTAGGCGGATAATGACCCAGTGATGGGGTTCCACCAGCTGTTTATTCTCAAGAATATTAGTGACAATTGGGTTTGCACCAATGACATATTTAGACTGGCCCTGTACAACTTTGCTTGAATTTTTCTGTTCTCAAATGTCTGTTTCTACTACCACTTTCAAATCTGACACAAAAATAAATAAATTGTTGTTTAAATTGTTCTATGGTGGTTTATGCAGTCTGTTGATCAAAAGACCATGCACTTGCTAGCTTGTGCTTCTCTTCCCGTCTCCTAACCATATCTTGGTGTAATATTGGCTTGTAAACTGACTTGATGGCATATATCACATTGGTAGATGCGCAGGTGAACGAGCCTCTGATAGTGTGGCTGATGTGATTAGGCCCTATCACACTTTGTTTCTCTACAAAAGAAAAAGGACACTAAGCTATCTAAACTACTATATTCCCACTGCCATGTGCTGCTCCTGCCCTGCCTTGGAGCTGCTCTGGGGAGGTTCCTGCTTGCTGTGAGGGGGGGAGGGAGAAAGAGGGGGACTAATGTCAGGGTGTCCCCCTCCCCCCTGCTCCTGTAGCCCACTTACCCCATCTCCATAGAGTGGGGTGGGGGCAAGACAGGGCTCAGGAGGGAGGGAGCTGCCGTCTCAACTTGCTGAGCTAGGTAAAAAGGCAATGTACTTAGAGTAGGGTCAGTGTACTTAAAGGGGAAATGTGCATCTCTCACACGTGTGTCTCTGTCTCTCTCTGCCATGCTGTCTCCCCTCCCTCCATTTGTGCTGCCTTGTAGAGTGTGAGGATACATTAACAACAATTTGTTAACCCTTGAGGACTCAACTGTTCTAGTTCATCATTTAGCAGTAAGGCATTCCGTGGAAAATATCCCACCCTCTTCCACCCTCTGACTTCACAACCTCCACCAAGCTTCACAATCATCATTGCTATGTACAGAATTAAATTGTTTAAAACTTATACTGTGTGTTTCAGAGTAGCAGCCGTGTTAGTCTGTATTTGCAAAAAGAAAAGGAGGACTTGTGGCACCTTAGAGACTAACAAATTTATTTGAGCATAAGCTTTCATGAGCTACAGGTCACTTCATCGGATGCATTTGGTGGAAAATATTCTGTGTGTGTGTGTGTGTGTGTGTATGTGTGTGTGTATATATATATATATATAAAAATATAAATAAATGCGGGGGAGGGGGGGTTAGGTTCCAGGGAATTTTTTTCACCAGACAAAAGACTATATTATGTTTTTTGTCTGGTGAAAAAAATTCCCTGGAACCTAACCCCCCCCCACATTTACATTAATTCTTATGGGGAAATTGGATTCGCTTAACATCGTTTCGCTTAAAGTCGCATTTTTCAGGAATATAACTACAACGTTAAGTGAGGAGTTACTGTACTGGAAAGGCTGACAGACACACTGCTCCATGTCTTAGGATCATAGATCCTTGAATTAATACTGATCTGAAGTATAGCAAGGATTGCTGAAAAGAAAGTATAGATAACCTGCTTATTACAGCTATATATTTTTTTTGACATGCATAGTACAGAATTGATTGTGCTGTTACTTCTAGCAATCCAACATGCTAAATCACAACAGGATATATAAGCTACCAGCCCTTTGTTTAGGAAGAGATGCTGGGGCTTTGAGGTCAAATGCCAAGCTCAGGAGAGCAGTGCTGCAATCACTGTGCGACTGATGCAGCTTAACTCCTCATTCCCACCATCCTGAGGGGATACTGCTTGCCAGTCACCTACAGTGGGATCCACACTGACACATACTCGAAAAAGAAGGAACAGTTACTTATCCTACAGTAACTGTGGTTCTTTGAGATGTTGTAGTCTGAGTGGATCCCATGACCCGCCCTATATCCCTGTTGAGTTTTGTCACTGACTTCAGTGACAACAGAGAGACAAGATGAGTGAGGTAAATATCCTGGGACTGAGATGGCTACAACTTCAGTGACAAAAGGACAGTTTCTATATAGAGAATAAAAGTAATCTTTTTACCTCTTTCATCCAGTTAGGGTTGACCTTCTTGAAGTAACTTTAGAAGCCTCTGATTTGACAGCTTGTTTCTGTGGTCTTAACTGTTCACATCAGTTGACGTTTGTGACTGTACATTTCTTCTTTTAGGGCTTGGCTACGCTTGCGAGTTACAGTGCAATAAAGGTGCCCCGGACGCACTAGCTCATTATCATCCACACTGGCAAGGCACAGAGCGCTCTGACTCCACGGCTACAGTGCTGCTTGTACTCCACCTCGGTGAGTGGAATAACTTTTGCTGATCCCTCGCTGGGGTGCTGTGGCACCTGCGTGAATGAGGTGTTACTTTACTGCGCTCTGATCAGCCTCCGGAAATGTCCCATAATCCCCTTAAGTCAAATGGCCACTCTCGTCATTGTTTGGAATCGGCTGTAGGAATGCAGAAATGCCCTTTGAAAGCTCAGTTTCTGACAGCCAGCTGCTTATCTGCTCCGAGACAAAGCAACCATTAGTGTGGAATGCTGTGTGTGAGAGACAGAGGGTGAGGGGGGGTCTGCTGCTGTCTGAACTTACAAAATAGCATGCTGACATGCTTTCAGACCCCCCAAAACCCACTCTCCCCCCCACATACACACAGCACACTCCCTGTCACACTCCACCCTCCCCACATTTGAACACATTGCAGCCACTGCATGCTGGGATAGCTGTCCATAATGCACTGCACCCAATGCCACTGCAAGTGCCGCAAATGTGGCCACGCCAGTGTGCTTGAAGCTGTCAGCATGGACAGACTGCAGCGCTTTCCCTACTGCGCTCTACGAAGGCTGGTTTAACTCAAAGCGCTCTGCATCTGCAAGTGTAGCCCTAAGTTACTAGTTTTGGCTCTTCCATTTGAAGGTCTTAAGTTATTCAGTTCAAAGACTGTTGAGTTGCCAGATAAAAGAGATGTTACTATTTTTGTGTGTATGACCACCCCACCTAAGTTAAATAGGTGCTACAAATTATGTATAGTGGCAGCCATACTCTCACTGTCATAAGGAGAGATATTCTGAATTTCTGAATTCTTCAAGTTTCAGAGTAGCAGCCGTGTTAGTCTGTATCCGCAAAAAGAAAAGGAGGACTTGTGGCACCTTAGAGACTAACAAATTTATTTGAGCATAATAAATATGCTCAAATAAATTTGTTAGTCTCTAAGGTGCCACAAGTCCTTTTCTTTTTGTGAATTCTTCAAGAGTCACAAACAATGACAGTGACCATTTGAGGGATAGGTTAGAGACCTCCGATCTAGATTTTGCTGCTTGGTGGTTACCTTCTGAGTTTTGCCTACAACATGTAGGGATCATTTCTGACTTCTCAGTGCTATATATTATTACTCAATAAGAGTTTGTATCCTTCTTCATACCCCTTCTAATCCTCCTTCAGCAACCTTATCATGCAATTCTGCTTCAGCAGGATGTTGATTCATTCATTGTTGCAGAAGTAATGGAACCCATTCCATCTGATCTGCAAAGAACTGGCTTCTATTCCAACTGCTTCTTGATTCTTAAGGGGTCAGACTTATTGTTCTCACAAAACTTGGTTTTCTTAAGGAACTATATTTTAGAAAGTATCCAAGGTAAACAGGACTTTCCTTTACCAGGACTGAGTCCAGGATCTTGTTTTGAAGAACAGACTTTCAGTTAACAATCCAACATTTTCACATCCAATCCAACAGTCTCTCACAAATGATCTCTGTTTCATGATAGGGAAGAGTTACTGTTCATTTCAGATGCTCTTTGTGGACTAGCTTCAGTTCTGAGGATATTTATAAATCTCTATCAGTGCTCACTACTTTGCCACCAGAGACTTCAGGCCTCTCCTTAGCTGGGTGACTGGCTACCAGAGACCAAATGCAGACAGCTTGCTCTGTAATTCTGGCATAGTGTTCTATCTCAAAAGGGGGAAGGGGAGGAGGAAAAAACAGAAATCAATTAACCGCTTGCTCCTCTCCTCCCCCGCGGAAAAGAGGGGTGAGGTGTTTCATGCCAGCCACACCTCATGACAGAGTCTAACCCTCAGAGTTTAAACACTGACAGCCTGTGATGGGGTAAAAGAGAGAGCCTGCCCTATAGTACTCCCTTCTAGCCACGCATGGCTTTGCAATATGCTGCCTTAGTGCCTGCTCAAGTTCTTTAAGTCAATTATCCAGATTAGTTCAAATATATAGCCCTTTTGTGAGAACAGTTTATTAATTTTTTTTAGTGTTACTCACTTTTTTAGTTGCTCAAGCTCACACTCACTCTGCATCCATGTAAGAGTCCTGGTCAGCTTCATTCCCCTGTTCAGGAAGCCCAAGCACTCCTCCTGGTGCAAGCTTATACTTTGAACAGTCCCTCCATCCCCAGCTATCCTCTTTAGAGCTGGAGATGTAATTTAGACCAGCTGCAGGGCCACAGCCCACTTTTCCTCCAGCTGGCACTATTCCCCAGTAAGTCCTTTTGGCCCCAGGCTAGGAAGGCTCATCAGACAGACCCTTTCCTAGTGCTGCCTCCCATTCTGAGGGAAGGCACAGAGTACATTCATTCTTTTCCCCCATAGTTTATCCCAATTGGTTGGGAGAGAAGTGACTTCTGCCTCACCCATTCTGCAGGCCCTTAAAGAAACCGTACTCTATGTCTTAACTGTTCTCCTGGGACCATCTTCCTGTCTCCCAACACCTAATTCTGCCTTCCCTCCACTCTAAAAATTCCCAGAATTTATAGACACACACCACAGATAAGATATTGATTGACCACTAGCCATTACTACTCTTAAGGGAAAAAGGACAGAAGTACTTGTGGCACCTTAGAAACTAACAAATTTATTAGAGCATAAGCTTTCGTGGGCTACAGTCCACTTCATCGGATGCATAGAACTGAACATATAGTAAGAAGATATATATATATACACATACAGAGAAGGTTAATTAGCCTCTTACAGTTTGTATGGCAACTTCCACCTTCTCTGTATGTATATATATATATCTTCTTACTAAATGTTCCATTCTATGCATCCGATGAAGTGGGCTGTAGCCCATGAAAGCTTATGCTCTCATAAATTTGTTAGTCTCTAAGGTACCACAAGTACTCCTGTTCTTTTTGCGGATACAGACTAACATGGCTGCTACTCTGAAACCTACTCTTAAGGGGACAGTCATCTTATGATACATGGGCTAATCTACATCAAGAATGGACACCTCACTCCGAAGATGATCTTCCTAGTGTCTAGCACTTCAGAAGAAGAAGTCAGCTTCAGGCACATATTGACAAACCTTCCTATAGAGTATCCAGAAATCACATACTACAGGACAGGCCCAACAAAGAAAATAACAGAACGCCATTAGCCATCACCTTCAGGCCCCAACTAAAACCTCTCCAACGCATCATCAAGGATCTACAACCTACCCTGAAGGACGACCCATCACTCTCACAGATCTTGGGAGACAGGCCAGTCCTTGCTTACAGACAGCCCCCAACCTGAAGCAAATACTCACCAACAACCACACACCACACAACAGAACCACTAACCCAGGAACCTATCATTGCAACAAAACCTGTTGCCAACTCTGTCCACATATCTATTCAGGGGACACCATCATAGGGCCTAATCACATCAGCCACAGTATCAGAGGCTCGTTCACCTGCGCATCTACCAATGTAATATATGCCATCATGTGCCAGCAATGCCCCTCTGCCATGTACATTGGTCAAACTGGACAGTCTCTGCGTAAAAGAATAAATGGAAACAAATCAGACGTCAAGAATCATAACATTCAAAAATCAGTCGGAGAACATTTCAATCTCTCCGTTCACTCGATTACAGACCTGAGAGTGGCTATCTTTCAACAAAAAAACTTCAAAAACAGACTCCAACGAGAGACTGCTGAATTGGAATTAATTTGCAAACTGGATACAATTAACTTAGGCTTGAATAGAGACTGGGAGTGGATGAGTCATTACACAAAGTAAAACTATTTCCCCATGTTATTTCTCCCCCCCACCCCACCCCCCACTGTTCCTCAGACATTCTTGTTAACTGCTGGAAATGGCCCACCTTGATTATCACCACAAAAGGTTTTCTTCCTTCCCCCTCCCCTGCCCCCTTCCTGCTGGTAATAGCTCATCTTAAGTGATCACTCTCCTTACAGTGTGTATCATAAAACCCATTGTTTCATGTTTTCTGTGTGTGTATATAAATCTCCCCACTGTATTTTCCACCGAATGCATCCGATGAAGTGAGCTGTAGCTCATGAAAGCTTATGCTCAAATAAATTTGTTAGTCTCTAAGGTGCCACAAGTACTCCTTTTCTTCATGGGGACAATGTGGTGTTAAGACCTCACAAAGTTAATTTTTAACTTTAACTGGTCTCAGAATTTTATCTAAACCAATCAGCCTGCCTGTCTTCTTCCTGAAGCCACACTTGGCAGTAGGAGAAAATAAATTATATATACTACATTTATCCAGGACACTTCTTTATTACATCGACAGAATCAAACCTTTCAGAGTGATGTCCTTTTTATTTTGAGCCATATTTGGGCATTCTAAAGGTCAGGCCATCTCTTCACAGACTCTTCTAAATAGCACCATTAGTTCCCAGCTTTTATTTATACAGATGGGTAGTTCTGAAATCTATTAATTCCTTATCATTACCTTTAATTCTAAGTGTTATTTGAAATGATAAATCCTTTATACAATATGATCCTAATTCTCATGACCCAATGCACTCTCTTTTTTTTTATATACAGGGGTCATTTAAAGACAAAATTAGCCTTTAATCTATCTTTCTTGGGAAAAAATGGTCTTGATAAATGTTATTTTCCATAGCAAGGAAGCTGATACTAGCATATCTGACAAATACAATTAATATAGATTTTCTTATGGAAAACTTTACATTATGCTGAAGTAATACAAGATTAAAAAAAGAAAGGTATTTGATTTTCTTATATATAACTTATTATAAGAGGTAACATGAATGAAAAAAAAGATTGTCATAGGATCATGGTCTTAGTAATGCATAAATTTAGAGGCAATGTCAAAATATTTCCAAAGCTAAAACAATTGATTCAGGGATAAATATAATGGGTGAGTTAGTTTGGCCTAATTACTTTATTTCTAATATACCAAATTGTTTAGATTTACTAATATTAACTGATGAATACTGGCACTGTATGTTGACAGATGCTCACAATACCATTATTTATCTGCTTTATTCTGATTGACTTAGACAAAAAGATCCATTGTGCACTTCAGTCAGTTAGAGTCTACATTTTAATGAGTTCTCAATTAAAGATTTAATGTAGACAAGGAAAGAACATCTAAACTAAAACTCAGGTTTTCTAGAAATAACAATGTTTCACAGCAGAGTGTTAAAATAGAATTTTTTTTTGATGAAATGGATATACCAGCCATGTTAAATTTATGTTAAACAAGAAAGAAAAGCCTTCTGGAAAAGAGCTTCTCTGTTACAAAATGATATTTTGATTTTACAAGGTGAATTGTCTACACGAACATTTAGTTTGTGGCAAGTCTATATGTAGTAGCTCGCCATGAACTGTCTGTGTGGCTTCTGCTGATAAGCATGAACAGTTCTTTAGTGAGCTTTGTTCTACCTTGCTTTGATAACTGTTTGTAGACAAGCCCTAAGTTGTCCAAGTCTGTCATTAATACGACCCTGAAAGGTACTGTTTATCACCGTTATACACCAGAACAAAGTTGGTAATGTACATTAAACCAGTGGTTCTCAACCAGGGGTACATGTACCCTGGGAGTATTCAGAGGTCTTCCAGGGGGTACATCAACTCATCTAGATATTTGCCTAGTTTTACAACAGGCTACATAAAAAGCACCAGCAAAGTTAGTACAAACTAAAATGTCATACAGAGAATGACTTGTTTATACTACTCTATATACTATAGACTGAAATATAAGTACAATATTTATATTCCAATTCATTTATTTTACAATTATATGGTAAAAAGGAAGCAATTTTTCAGCAATAGTGTGCTGTGACACTTTTGTATTTTTATGTCTGATTTTGTAAGCAAGAAATTTTAAGTGAGGTGAAACTTGGGGGTACCCCAGACAAATCAGTCTCCTGAAAGGGGTACAGTAGTCTGGAAAGGTTGAGAGCCACTGCATTAAACAATTGGATTTTTATGCATATATACTATCCCAGCGGTTCTCAAACAGTTGGTCGGGACCCCAAACTGGGTCGGGACACCGTTTTAATGGGGTTGCCAGGGCTGGCTTAGGGTTGCTGGGGCATGGGGCCAAAGCCCGAGCCCCACTGCCCAGGGCCGAAGCAGAAGTCCGAGCCCCACTGCCTGTGGAAGTAGGGCTTGGGCATTGTCCTCCCCACCTGGGGCAGCAAGGCTTGGGTGAGCTCAGTTCCCCCTCCTGGGGTCGTGTAGTATTTTTTGTTGTCAGAAGGGGGTCGCGGTGCAATGAAGTTTGAGAAACCCTGTACTATCCCAAAGCTCTAAAGAACTTACTTCAGTCTATCAAGAACAAGTCAGAAGAGAAATTGGCTTACAAAGGCCAAACTCTTTTCTTCTCTTAACTGTATATTTAGCAAGTTTTAACAAGTTTACAAATCCTTGCCATTTAAGTATCAGAAATAAAACAATCATTACAACAGTTAGCTTTTGTTTCAAACGACATAATATAGGAATATAGTCATCAGATCTTTCTATTTAACAGGGTGTTAACATACTATACAGTGAACAGCATTACAATACCAATGTCATTTCTATTGATTTTATTAAATTGAGTGAAATCTCTATACACACATATTTAATAAACCAAGTATATATATTAAATGGTAATCGTAAAAAACAAAAAAAAATTGGACAGGTATGCTGATTTATGCAGGTGAAAGTACTTTGTCTGAGTTCTGAATAAAAGGTAACCAAATATCAAAGTGTATCTCTGTCCTCTGTCTATGTTGTTGCATGCCTAATTCGTGTGTTAATTTTTCCACAATAACCTCCATATTTTTTTGAACCGTTCCTCAATGGTTGAGCACTTTGAGTGCAGAAGGTGGGGGCCCGCAAGGATTCTAAAAATTATTACGGGGCACTCCAGGCTTGTATTAAACTCCCAAAGTTACAGCTTTTCTCTGACCTTGGATTAGTAGATGCTTCCACCACCCAAGTGCAGAACCCCTTTGAGAGCCCAGGAAGGTGCACTTGGGAATTCCTTCCTGTTGGGTACCCTCAAGCCCTTTCACACCCCCCATCCAGGGAAGAGCTGAGAAAGAAAAAAAAACGGAAATCAGATGTTGCCACCAGCTAATTAAACAACATGTGCACAAACCTCTTAAAACACAAAAATCAAATTCTGTTCTTAAAAAGATAAATTTTATTAAAAAAAGGAAAGAAAATACATCTGGGAACTCAGGCTATTGCTAGATTTTAAAAGAGCAACTCTAAGGATTAAGCACCAAGAATAGCTTTCTTGAGGTCCAGCTTAAAGGTTACAAGCAAAACAAAAGTACCTGGGTTTAGCAACGAGGAATCCACAAGCTGTAACCAAATAAAAGGGATAATCTTAATCTGGTCTTCCTAGGCATTTCCTGATCTACTTACATATCTGGGGTTTTAAATGAGTAGTTTTTAGGTATGATACTGATGATTTTTTCATACCTGTTCCAAGCTTCTTACAGCATAGCTGCTGCCCTGTCTGCCTTTTTCTGGGAGAACAACCACAGACAGACAAAAGAGGAGTCTTTTTTCAATTTTAAAAAATTCTAGACTTCCTATTGGCTCTTTTGGCCAAGTGCCCACTCACTTCCTTTTACCTATGCACAGCAGTGAGACTTTTTAACTTTTTACAGGTAGAGCAATTAGAGAACAGCTACTAAGAGGGATTTTATAGCTACTGGCTAGCTGGTTGTCTATAAAAGGGAGTGTCCCCCTCTTCATTTATCACAATCCTCTGTCTATATTGTTGCGTACGTAATTTGTGTGTTAATTTTTCCACAATAACCTCCATATTTTTTGAACCATTCCTCAATGGTTGGGCTATTTTTCTTTTTCCAATGAGAGGCTACCAATACCAAGTGACTACTAGCTGGAGAGAATTTAATTCTTCATTTTCTTTCTTTTTCATTTCCACTAGGAAGCCCGAGAAGGATTACAAAAGGATCATTTGGTAATAAATATCCAACAATTTGTGATATTTGGT
Source organism: Dermochelys coriacea (assembly GCF_009764565.3). Classification (NCBI taxonomy): domain Eukaryota; kingdom Metazoa; phylum Chordata; order Testudines; family Dermochelyidae; genus Dermochelys; species Dermochelys coriacea. The sequence goes on from NC_050069.1 coordinate 106,599,551, forward strand.
TACAGATTGCATCCCAATATTCTATAGTGACTGGACATGCCCACTATCTATGCATAAAATCTCATTTTTCACCACAATTTTTCCAATGTTTTTACCCATTCAGACTTTAGATAGATTTTTAATTTGACTGATGTGAGGTAACACTGAAACAGTATCTTAAAGAAATTTTATTTTATTGTGCTACATACTGAGGTTGCTGGTCCTGTTTTCCAGATCAAACCCATCATTCTGGTGGTAATTTGTCCACATCCTTTTGCCAATGTGCCACATATGACACTTTTTTGTTAGAAAAGCTGTCTGCAAAGATTGATATAAATTAGTTATAATTTTTTGTCTTCTAATTGACCACTCATTGCTTCTATTAAAGTTAGTTTTCTGTATAAAATAGGGTTTCTAGAAATTGAGAAATATATTACCTGCCTTGAAAGTACTGGTACCAAGGAAGATTGGGCCAGTTAAAGACAGTTTTGATCTCTAAATCAGTTAGAAAAGTTTATTTACAGAATAGTTGGCCAACCAGGTGTATTCCATGGCTTTCCCAGTCTTTGACGCTCTCTGGTTCATGATTCGGATTAAGATCTGGCTTATTTCCCCGGGTCTTATTGGTGAGGGGAGAGAACTGAACTTATCTCTAGTTTTATCTCAAACCCAATGTAGTCTTTACTAATGGATGTGTTAAATTTCTGACAGGCATGACTTTTTATTAATCCATGATAGCCTAGCAATGTTTACACTGTCTCAATATTCTTGTTCAACAGAGACCCAGTGTCTGGCTGGGTTAGAGCACAAATTCTTTCTGAAGATCAAATATCTTTGGTAATTAGGCAGAAGGGGTCTGAGAAACTTCAAAAAAAGAAATAAAATGTGAATAGATTTATGACATAAGTTACAATTATTGCTCAGAGTGAAAAAATAATTCTTTATATATTAAAATGTTCAATACTGGCTTGTGCAATTTTTGTAATGTTTAATTACACACCTTTATCTTTATAAATATATTGAACTGCTTCCTGTTTAATTAAATAATATCACAACAGGCCAGAACTTTCCATTGTGCAAGTTGATGTAGTTCTACTGAATAGAGCTACAATTATTTATATTAGCTGAAGGTGTGGCCAATTATTTTTTTTAAAAGTATGGTACCGTTCTCTGGGGGTTGTGTGGTACTCTAAGATTTGTGTGGTTAAAGCACCTTTAAGGTCTGGAACACAATGGGCTGGCATTGTTCTAAACAACTGGCAGTTGGAAGCAGTTGTGGGTGGAGCTGGGTTGGAGAGCGAACTCAAGAATGGTGTGGGGCTGGATGTAGCTTGTGAAGAAGACTCCCTCTCACTGTGCTAACTTGACTCATTTTTGGTGTTAATTTATTTTTCTTGTTGCTGTTGCTCTGACTCAGTTAAACTCATTGTAGATTAATTAAAAGTCACATTTGGCTTATTGGATTTTGGGACCCACTACAAGAAAATCCCAGTGGATTTCTTTGATGGAGTGCAATTTGAAACAGCAAGGTGAGCTGTGCAGCAGCAATGACGAAGAGCTCTCTGGTTTAAACGGAAGAAAAAGAAAGATAAAAACGGCATGTATGGAAAAACAGACAATTTCCATTTGGATAAAAAAAGGTGAGGATTTTGAATGCTGTTTGCAAAGGCTGCAGCAGTATTTTTATGCCAACAACTTTGAAAAGATTTTTTTTTTAAAGATAGATTTTCCCAACCATAGTTGGAAACTGAAAAGAGAAATTTGCAGTCCTGAAAGACTTATGTTTCACTCATAACCTGAGTAATATAAATTATGACTACTTGATGTATTTGGTGTAAAATGGGCTTTTAAAATACACTTCCTGGTAGAGAGGTGTCAGTTTCACTTAGTAAACAAGAGGGAAGGATAAAATATAACTGACATCCCAGCTAGTCTCAAAAAATGGCCAGCAATCTGTTGTTTTGTTAATTCCGCAAGAATCACAATTCCAGATGTCAGCAACTGAGTATTGCTGTATTGTTACAACAGCTGGCTATCATCCATAAGGGAGCATATACTACCTGGGAATTCCTATAAAAGAGTGGAGCTCCACTCTGCCCCAACATGCTTCTTCCTTCTACAACTCACATCCTGTGCCAAGATTGGGAAGGTATGTGTAAGGACAGTTCTGCTGGCTTTACACCAACTGACCTTTTCCCCCTACTGAGAGAATTCTCTGCTAGACAATTGTGGCCAAATTATGTTCCCTTTGCACTGTTCAAGTAGAGCAAAAGGGACAGAACTGGGGCTGAGAATCTGGCCCATAATCAAGAGGAATAAAAGTTTTAGGATGCCTGCAAGTTGATATAAAGTAAACCTGTTTGTTGTTACCATCAGTTATTATAAAAGTAAATGGTCCTTCATTAGTAAAGAAAAATTGTCTTACTCCCATTTAATTCAGGTGATCAAAACAGTAGTTTGTAGCTATGAAAAATCTATAGTTGATGAAGTTGGAGCCTTCCTCCCCCTTTTCCTCTTCTCTTGTTCATCTGTCTGCAACTCTTCCCCTTACTCACTCCTCTGCTGCTGTCCTAAAAGCAATTTACTTTTGAGAGGGGATAATTGTGACATCACTTATAACTAAATAACTTCTCCCTTCTTCTTATCCTCCACTTTTACTCTTCCTTGTCATTATCTTTATTTATTTGCTATTCTGTTTTTTAAAGTCAAATTAATTTTAGGGCTGGGGCAGAGAAGAAGACACAGAGACTTAGGCCAAAATCCTACAAAGTCTTAAGCATGTGCTAAAAGTCAATGGGACTACTCAAAGTGCATGAAGTTAAGAAAATGCTTACATCTTTACAGAATCCAAGCCTTAGTGCTGATTCTACAAGGTGCTAAGCTAAGCACTTCCTGAAAAAAATAATGCTAACTCCCACTATTTTAAATGGGAGTTGAGGGTGCTCAGAACACTGCAGGATTCCACACAAAAAGACAAACACACTATAAGGATGTACCAACTAGCTATTTTATAGATAATTTTAATTACATTCTTTGTAAATAGTCAATTTTTTGAGTGCAATAACTATAAAATATTGTCTGAAGGTTAGACAAACTCAGCAATTCAATTATAATGCCTTAAGGTGAATTTAGAAGACAACTGAGGTAATTTTTCTAATTCATTTTATAAATTAACAGAACAATTATTTGGAAAAAAACAGGTACTATTTGTTCTATTATGCTTTGTTACAACAAAATGTATGAATATTAGTTATGTGGGATTTAGTGGCCTTTGTACTTTTGGAAAAATGTGTGCTTCTAAGCAGCTACAATGTTTTACTATTGACTTTTATGAATTATTAGACTATAGTCAGTGATTTGATTATAAATATATAATGTAAATGAGTAACGAAATTTCATCTTTTCTGGTATTGGCAATAACAGACTTTGTTATGCGGAATATGGTATAACTTTATCAAGTATGATACGTTTTCTTTTCGTTGTTAGTTTGTCTCCTTTATAAAGTGATAGTGTACTTTCTGGAACATTGAATATGAAGATCATAAATTTCCTGTACTTGTTTTTTTTAAAATAAAAGTGACTGATAACAATTTTGGTAAATAACTGAATATTTTATTAATATTTACTTTTTAACATGAATACATTGTCTACTCCTGTTAGACTTTGATGACTTTGAAAAGACTTGTTCAACTGATAGATTTGTATATGGTCTGTCTATAGTTGCATTGAGTGAAAGTCCAGCCCCACTGAAGTCAATGGCAGAATTCCAGTTGACTTAAATGGGGCCATAATTTCATCTGTTTGGGTATATTTAAAAAAAACCCTAATTCTATGAATTAATTTGTAAAGCAGTTGAAGATGAAAGTGATACACAGTGAGTCCAAGTGTTATTATTTCTAATAGAATAATACCATATTTATAGTTTTTTCTTTGAGTATTTCTTGCTTTTGTTTGCTATTCGCTATTTGCACATTGATGTCTCCTCTTGTATGTAGGTATTAGAGCTCGATGTCCAAGATTTATAAACAGAGGATGTCCTCTATATGAAGAGAGGCTAGTCATTGTAAACCGCCCTCCAACTGTAGGTTGTGCACTCTTCTTCCACATGAGTTATTGTTTGCAATGATGTTCCATGGTCACAATGTGGAGAGGAAACCAAGCCAAGCCAAAGCATAGTTGCAGAAATTCTGGATGAAATAGAGAGTGGCTTATTGAGCCTGGTCCAGGATCTACAATCAAATGAAAATGCAATGACAGACTCTTCAGTTTACTTGGCGTGTTAGACTCTCTTTTCTACTGGAGCTTCTTCTCTGTAAAGACATAGTTTCAGCTGCTGGCAGTGCTGATCACCCATGCATCCAAAAGTGAGTGATCTAGCATAGCAAAGGGGTGTCAAGAGATCAGCCATGCTATCACACCAGGTCCACAGGAGTGGGATTCTCCCTTCGAATATCAACAAACCTTAGAGTTGGTACTGTGTGTTGTTTCCTATCTGAGAATGTGGCATCTGTCAGCTGGATATGTAATCAGCTAGTTCCATCTGTTACAGCCCTCCAAACAACTTTAACAGTAATAACGTCTCACTGAAGGTCTGGCAGAGCTATGTGACCTGCACATACAGACCGGAGGTTAGTGTATTCTTCTGTTAGCCACTAATAATATAAATGGCTGAGTTTAGCTCCCTGTGGACAAGCTGAGTGTGACGGCTGCACCCCTAGCCTCAAAGCAGTATTTAGCTGGAGCAAACATGAGGGCCAAGATAGATATATGAAGGAATGAAGGGTTTTCTCCCCAGGAGGTTCCTGATAGTTTTCGTATCAAGGCAGTACAGGCAGAGATCTTTAATGTCAGGTGTTTCAGGTGGGGCTGGTATGTCAGGCTAGGTCGAGTTATACTCCCAAATACGTGACAACTGGATGGAATAGCAATAGCCGACCTTGGGCATAAGTCAAAATAGATTAATTGGCAAAACATTTTTTTTGATGGAAAGTAGTTGCTGTTCTCTCGGTTTCACTGAGACTTAGGGCTTGTCTTCACTACCATGATAAATCAGCACCGCTGATTGATGCAGCGGCGTCAATTTAGCACATCTGGTGAAGACGCACTGCATTGATGGAAGCACACTCTCCTGTCAATGTAATTAATGCACCTCAACCAGAGGTGGAAGCTATGTCGGCGGGAGAGCATCTCCAGCCAACATAGCGTGGTGTAGACACCACATTAAGTCGATGTAAGTTATGTCGGTCAAGAGGGTGTTTTTTTCACACCTCTGAGCGACATAATTTACATCAACTTCAGAGATAGTGTAGACAAGCCTTTAGTCTCCATTGCTAAAAGTCAGTAGGCAGAGTATCCATGTCTTCACTAAGATTCCCTTCAAACCTCTGGAAGTCGTTTCCAATGTCAGTAATATAGGTGACATCTGTATTGTTGTTGATGATGTAAATTCTATGTTTCAACTTCTTTAAAAAAAATCTCTTATAACAGCAGGAAACTATAATAGTGCCTTCATAAATGTATGCCTGTATCTTATAAATAGATACTGTATATCTCTACCTCAAAAGAGATATCTATGAAAAAGATATATTTTTCTTATAGGTCACATATTCTTCCAAAAACAGCGAGCTTGATCCTAGACTTGAGGGAAGACCATAGCTGATTAAAGAGCATACATGGACATGGGCAGGGAAAATCACCTACTTGGTTAACATTGTTAAGTATACAAACCATCAAAGATTAAGAATGCTGAAAATAAGCTTCCAGTCCAATTGATCTACTCAATAATAAATCCCTTATCCATGTTGCCATTCACCTCTAATCACTGTATTACTACATAGTTTGATGTCTCCATCACATTGAATTCTCCTCACATTTCTTAATGACTCCCATTAGTTTAGAATAGCCTCTTTTCTTTTATTTTACTGCAGATTTTTTATCCTGAAGTGGACTCAGCCAATCAACTTTATCCATGCTTTTTTGGGGGGGGGGGAGGAGATTTCAAACTATGAATTAGTTCCACAGTATTTGCACAATGATTTGTACTGGGGCACCATATTTTGGGGTTTCTGGTTATTCGTTCAGGCAAAGTGTAAGCCATGTATGGAAACAGTTTCTGCTTAAAGAGCTTGGACCACTAGTTTTCTCTTCCAATGGGAAACACTGTTACTTGACATGGCATAATCCTATTGGCTGTTGGATGTGAGTGGGCAGTTGATAATCCTGCAGATGCAAATGAAGCTTCACCCAACATCCTATGCAAATGAAGTTAAGGCTGCTGGGTGACCACGTGGTGTTATTGATGGGAGTGAAATCAGACCCCTCCCTCTTCAGGATGACGTCACATGGTCATCTTACAACCTAGTGATAGACACCCCTTGTGCCCACTTAGAAGGACCAGAACAGGAGAGGAAAGTAAGGGAGGTAACAGGTGAGTCAGGGGAACCCATGGGGGGGTTCAGCCCCCCCAACATCTTGCACCTTTAGTACCCAGCCTCTCCCTAGGGAGCTGATGGAGGGAGCCAATAGGAGCCTTGGACAAGCCCTCTCCCTATTGGTCTGCTGCCTGGTATGCAAATGACCAGAACGTCACTTCCTGGGATAAATCGAGCGCCATTTTCTCTTTCTGGTTTGGGCTGGATCAGGGGCCAGCGGAGGCGGATGGATGGGAGCGGGGCCCTGAGGGGGCCAGGGCGCTGACGATGCTGCTGCTGTTCTGTGACTGAGAGCGGGGCGCAGCGGGCGGCCCCGGGGCCGGGAGGAGGAGCCGGCGGGCGGGCAGGCAGGCGGCGCAGCGCGGGTGGCTTTGTGAGGAGCGGGAGGCGGAGGCTGCCGCGCGGACCCACGCACTGGGGAGGCGGAGGCGGCGGCGAGGAGCGAGCTCCCCCTACAGCCTGGCCGGGTAGGTACAGGGAGCGCCCGCTCCCAGCGCGGCAGGGCTGGTCCAAGCGCCCGAGACAGACCGCGCGGCACGGCGACAGTATCCCCGGGCGGGCTGAGCGTGCTCCGCGCGGGGCACGGGCTGGCCATGCACTCCCAGCTCGGAGCGGCAGGTGCCCGGGAGGCGGCTCGGCCCAGGCAGCCTCAGAGAAACGCAGGGCGCCCATGTATATACACGCCCACCTCTTCCCCTCCCCCCCCCAGGGCATCGTGCCCCAGCGTACGTTGTACCTGCTCCATTTACTCGTCACTCTTCCTCCCCCCCCCATACTTAACGCAGTGAGGAGGACCCCCCCCGCGCGCACCCCTCGCTCCAGGGCTGGGTGTGTGTCTGCAATGGCCCCAGCTCGCCTGGGGGCACAAAAGGTTTCAGCTCCTTGGGACTTGAAGAGTCGGATACATCCTCCACATGCTCAGTATCTGGCACTCACTGGGAGGCGGGTAGAGGGTGCTTCCTGGGTACCCCGCAGGGAGCGGATACCAGAGACATTCCGTAGATGCCATTGTGCATTCTTGACCTCCATTTTGAATAATCAAGAGTCGTATCATCATTGGAAGCTGCAGGTCACATGATATTTCCGAGCACGTGTAGCACAAAAGTAGGGAAAAGGTCAGCTGAGGTAACTAACCAAAGTAAGAGAAAGGTCAGGAGGTTGTAACTCTGAGGCAAATAAGGGCAGCAAGCATGTGTGGCATGTTGATGTGTTTCAGAATGTTTGACTGTTGGTATTGAGCATGTGCAGAAAGTTCTGGAAGGTGAGGTGGAGGGTGCTTCCTAGGTACCCTACCACGCATGGAGTGAGAGTGTTAGAGAGGGCAGTGCTCTCTTTTTCCTGCGTCTCTCCTGCCTGTCTCCCCCTCTCCTGCCATGGTATAGTATAGAAAAGTACCTTGGGTGTGTAACTATAACAAGGTAATAGAAGGGATACATGGTACTTCTAAACACGTGGAGCGTGCAGTACTGAAAAACATTCCTGCAGGCAGTGGCAGGGTTGAGCCTCAACATACGCTTGTCGTCTGATATGTTTTTTTTGTTTTGTTTTCTGTTTTAAACTCACAGTAGTTAAAACCCACATCATCCAGAGAAGGAAGAGAGTTTAAAGGGAAGATGAAAGGATTGAGTTAGTTGGCTGCCTTGTTCAGAGTGTACTGCCTCTTTTGCATACTCCATAATGACTGTGAAGTCCTCTGGCCGTCAGACTTCAGGTAACAAATGGGAAGGATGCCATCCTCATTCCAAAACCAAATCTCCTCGTTAACCAGAATACTGAGGGAGTCTAGGCCATGCAGATGAACTTCCTCAACCCTAACCTGTACTTTTGTTCAGGACATCTCTAGAATAGTGGAACGAGTAGTCAGAGCCCTTCTGTAAGCCTGATGTTTTCAAATACCTTCTAATGATACAGTCTTGTAATGTGAAAATGAGTGATAGCTAATGTGTAAGTAAATCAGGGTTGTCTTAGGGCCTATCTAGGTGGGAAATTTTGATAAATGAATATTTATGCCTACCTTCGGGGCTTCTCTACACAGAGAACTTGACCAGCATTGCTGTAGTGGAATAACTATCACACTAAAGATATTCTAGAATAACTCCCCATGGAGTGTCAATATGGCAAGTTATTCTGGAATAGTTTTAATGGAATAGTTATTCCACTATAGCAATGCTGGTCAAGTTCCCTGTGTAGAGAAGCCCTAAAAGTTTGTTTTTAAAACAGTCTCCTCCTCCTTCTCTCTTATCTGGCTGGATAGCTGCAATTTGAGCTAGAGAGAGACTTCCGTGTTTAGAATATGGCAGGAAACCAAAGTTAGTGTAATGAAACTCGTGTTGTTCTCTTTAGTTTATCATACAGAGAGTAACCCTAAGGGAATATATGCTCCAGAATAACAAAACTATAATTTTAAATAGCAGTTGTTTTGCAGGAAATCTTTAATTTGATTTCCTCTCCGTGCTTCAGAACTAAAGGAACGATTTCCAATGAATCAATTTCTTAGGCTGATATGCATTCCAATAAAATGTTCATCACTTACTGTTTGAGAACATGGTATAAACTGTCCTAAGTTATGACTAGTTTCCAATAAAACAGCTGTTAGTATTGAAATTGTTTGCTGTTTTCTTAGCTAAGGAAAACTGTTCTGCTCACTTGAGGGATGTGCTTGTAAAATTACAAGTTAACTTATTTTAGCTCTTTATTTTTATGTATTGCCTAAGTATTAAATTAATGCTTAATTTGTTTTTTCTTCAGCTGAAAAACATGCAGCTGGATAAAATTGAAACTAAAATGTGAACTGAATCTCATGTAATTTTTAAAAAAATTCCTAATGCAGTGAAAATATATAAAATCAACTGAAAATTACAAGTACACTTGCATTCTAAAGCAAGATATCAGAAAAATCTCTTTCCTTCATTTACAGATCAGGACCAAAATGCAAAGTTCTGCATTTTCCTTGTGACAGTTGAGTACAACAAACATGAATGTTTGACATTGTGATAGCAGTTTCAGGGTAAATGCAAAATCTTGATCTGAAGTCCTCACATGTAAAGAGAATGAGTCCTTCCCCTGATATCTTACTTTGGAATTCAAGTGTGTGTTAAACTCTGTAGAGTTGACGTATATTCTTTCAGGTTCTATAAAGAATGATACCCCTCCCTAAACTTTTTTATTTTTCCAAAAGTCTGCTAGTTCACTCTTAGAAAATATAGTTTGTTGAAGAAATCAGACTTTGCAAACTTCAGTTATAGTTTTTGATTATCTGCTTTTTTGCTTTAAATGTGAAGGGGGAAAAGGGGGGAAGTTATACAGAATATCCTTTTCTTTTGTAATTGTCAGCTGTACAGTAGGTGTACTCTATCTTATTTGAGAGACTGTATATTAGTCTATGTAAACTGGAATGGAACTTTCCATATCTATATCTCCAACAGTTCATGCACACTTTAAAGGTGACCTGCAAAAAGACTTTTTTTATACAGTTGTGCATATGCCCTTTTTTGCTGTTGCTGTTTTCCCCTTCTTCCCTCTTCCCTTAAGAAATAAGAGGAATATCACTCTGGTCTGTCCTGATTTTGGTGGAGGACTTTTAGAGAGTCTGTAGATGAATATTATCTCGCATATTAATTGAAAGGTTGAGGTGTTGAATTGTTGGAAAAGACTTTCTTTTCCAATATGATAGTTGTTGAAAATTTTAAATGGGTGGGGAATTCTTAAAAAAACAAACACAACAACAAAAACCAACCCCCACATCTTCTTTAACTGTCTGACTAAAAATTCCTTGCTTAGCTGTGTATACCTTCTAGGCTAGTCAGAGCCTGAATTTCCAATGTAAATATCAAGCAGGGGGAAAAAATTTCAGCCTTTCTCTGTATATCAGAAATCAAAAGTGCAATTAGTTTTTCATTCTCAGGTCACCTCTCTCTTTCAAGGGGTGAAATTGTTAATTTTTAGCTAACTTTTGGATGCACAGAAATGGTCTTTAGGCACACTAATTTTGGTTAAATGTTCCTCTGATTCATAATATAATATTTGAACTACGTTGCTTGGAACAGTGTTTCAATTGTAAACATTGTATTGGTAGGAAGAATTTGCAGTCTTGGTTGTGTCTTCTCTTGGTTGAAAAGCAGATCATTTGCATGATTTAATATGGAGAATGTTACTGTTCAGATGCTCTAAAATAGTGGAGAAAACCTCATGCTGTACTTGGGTCCAATACAATACTGCTATGGAAGTTTTACCCAAGTCAGAGAATATTTAAAGGAAAAAGGTTAATGGACAAAATACCAATAAGGGCTATGTGAATGATTTAAAGACAATTCATGTGTCAGGACTGCAGAATCAGCCACAAAGATAGCAAGTAATCTCTTAATTAATAAGACAATGATTTGTTTGGATTTTGCACTTAATTTTCCAAAGGCATTTCATTATTATGTATCTTACTGAATTTTCTTTGTTGACCCAGTGTTGGCTTTGGTTGGCAAGAAACTGGTGATCGCTAGCAAAAGATTGGCGGTAGTTCAGGATGCAACAAATGGAAAGCTTTGGTTAAAGATTGAAGGCTAAAAAAACAAAACAACTAATGACATGGAAATAAAAATGGATGGATAATACGCTATTCTAGCTGTGAAATACTGAATATTGTGAACTGAGAAAATGAAACTGAGGACTTGGAAAAACAAGCTCAAAGTTAGAATTCCTGATTTATGATGAAAGAAAATGTGTTGTATATTTTAAATGGATTATCAAAGTGTAGTAGATTATAATTTGAACTCTTGCTTCCAAGCATTGTGTTAAGACCAGTGGCATATTTAGTACTTGTGGAATGTACGTCTCTTGGATTGAAGAACTGCATCTTGAAAACTGGAATATATAAAGCCAGCTGTGTTCAAGAGTATTGTTTTATCTGGATTAATAATCCTGGTCTTCAGTTTTAGAAGAAATTTGATATGTTAAAACAGGACTGAAAAGTATGGACATGGGTTATTAGTGCTGTCTTAGTAAACTGATGGTTCTATCTTGGTAGATAGCTTGCTTCTTAAGGAAAGTCTCTCTTCATCTAATTGATACATTGATGCTTCTGAATGAGAAGGAAGATCATCCAAATGGTGGAAGAAATATTTTCAGTGGACTAACATGTATGGAACCCATATCTCCTTGTGGCTGAATTGATCATAGCATTTTATCAACTGTATTCTTGTACAGTAGACTATGGGGTCAGGTGCATATAACCTGATACAATAGCTGCATTGGTTGTAAACTAGAACTTAGTGTCCAAATTTCCACTTGATCTTAATTTGGAATAAGGATTTATCTCTTCCCATGGTATCCAAATGCCTTCCAGAGGTGTGGTGTTTTTTTTTGTTTGTTCTTTTTTTTTTTAAAAAGAAAATAAAAAAAAAAAACCCAAGGAGACTAACATCTGTCATATGGGGCTCCCTTTCTGTGGGGGAAGAGGAGAGGAAAATAGCAGGTGGTTTTGTGTACATAAATTAAGATGTTTATTTGTTTGGAAGGAATTAAAGGTTGAAGTATATTTTCCATCTGGACTGGGATGTAGATTGGGTTTGTGGTAGCTCATAGTTTCTATGGGAGAAAAATCCTGTCTTCTGTAGAGGTAAGCTTTATTCTGGTAAGGGACAGCTCTCTTGTTTTGAGAAATGGAGCTGTTGAGGGCACTTGAGATTCTGAAAGGTGAAGCGGTTTTTTTGTTTTTGGGGTGATCTGCTCCCAGACTTCTTAGGTCTTGGAAATAAAGACTTAGACCTTCACTGGATCCTCACAGAGCTGCATGTGTAAGCATATCACCAAGTTCTCAGTGTTACTGAGTAGGCATGCTGCTATATTGTGCACCAGTTTGTTTCTCAGGGCTGATACTTTGAAACCCAAATAAGTTGCATTGGAATTCAAATAGGAGTTGATGAAGGTGTGTATTATCAAGGCTAGGACATCAAGATGGGGTGTCGTCTTCTGGCCAGCTGGAGATGATAGAAAGTGTTTGTCTTGGATGCAGCTGTACAAGAGGCCAGCGTTAATGGGAAGCACAGAAGAAATCCTAAAGTGCGTACTTGTCTTGATGATCAGTGGGCATATTTCTTCAAACAGAGGGGCTTGTGGTGGTGGTCTCTAAGAAGTAATTCCTTCTGCCTACAGCAGGACCTCTATTTTGCTGGGATTTAACTTCAGCCAGCTTTTCCTCATCCATAAATTTACCTTTGCCTGGATTGGGTAACTGGGTGATAGTGAGATATAGTCATCACAAAAAACTATACAATGTTAGAAATCCACACCAATTTTACCAAGCAAGAAATTTGAACGTACATCAGCTGAGAAGCACTACTATAGCCATACCATTAACAACAGATCTGTTTTTAAAACTCAACTTACATTTGCGGCTTTAGCTGTCCACCATGGTTTTGAAGTGGTGGAGTTTTGCAGGTTGGAAAACCGCATTAGTTTTCTATTGCAATGTCTGGTTCCATGTCACTTAAGCAAGGTGGTCTTTGGTAGTAGCAGTTGCAGAAAAGCCTGATTTCATTAACAACTGTACTTAAAATGTATCTGAGCAGATACACTGCAAAAAGTACCCCCCTTCGCGCACGCGCACGCACACACACACAGGTTGCAATTTCCTTGGAGGCAGAAGTAGCATCACATTTTCACTTGCATGTTATATCTCCACTAGGTGAAATAGTGGTTATTTTCTAAATCTAGTCAGAAGTTAGCATGATTCAGGTATTCAGGCTTCCGTGCTGAATCTCACAATATAGCTACCAAACAGGAACAAAGAATAGAATTTGGCTACTTTTCAGTCAGGGTGGGAGGAATTTGAATTATTTTGAGATCTTGGGGTAACATAACATGCATGTTTGTTTTAGAGTAAGGAAGTGATCTCATAAGATCATATACTAATAGAGAACAGTTTCTTGTTCAAAGCCTTTTGCTTTTCATGCCAAAAGTAGATTTCTGAGGGAAGCATTCCCCATGATACAAGTTATTGCTAAAACACTACACAGCATAAGTGTGCATGTACAAATGTTCCATCACATTATTTTTGTCTTTCTCTTTCAGGAAAAGTGCAAAATGTTTCAAATTCCTGTTCAAAATCTTGATAATATCAGGAAGTCTCGAAAAAAGGTGAAGGGCATTCTTGTGGATATTGGGCTTGACAGCTGCAGGGAGTTATTGCAGGTAAAGAATTGAAGTAACGTAACACAAACTGCTGAAACTTGAATTTTAAATTTTTGAAAAGTCTTTCACAGTTTAGTGTATATATACTATTCATCTGTCTTAGAAATTTTATAATGTGGGTGGGTCAAGAAAGAACTGCATCCTTACTTGGATGATCGATTGCCTAAGTCTGGCAATCTGTTATAGGCCTGGAATTGGGAGTTTCCTGCAACATAAGTTATTGAAACATTTTGATTTTTAGAAAGGCATGAAATGGAGGGTGCTGCATACTCTTTACTGGTAGTATTGCATCAAATGAAAGCACTGTTACTTAAGGAAATGTTGCTTGTTTACTACATGAGTGCTTTCCTTTATTGGACTCTTAATTTAAAAACAAAAAAAACCAACAACCAAACCATGAACAAATGAAGACGTGAGCAAACTCAAAGGGACTAACTGCTCTGCCTTGGCATATCAAGAAGAAATCTCTAAAGGATGTACAAACTGTCAACATTTATAAACCAAGCAAAGAGAGATAGTAATCTGTTGTAGGGTTTTAGAAATTTGACTCAAGATCACTTCATGGGGGGGAAAAGTCAAACTATTGTGTGGCAATTCAGTATTGCAACTCCACAGATTTAAGCAGTCCATCAAGTGCACTGAGGCTATGAAGACAAATGTGACATCATTTTGTTGAGCAGAGACCGTCATTTTCTGAGGAATACTTACATGCAACAAGCAAAGAGAATCTGCACGAACAGATTAGAGAATTTAATATCAAAAAGCTGCAAATGCAATCACTTTTCAAGAACTAAATAAACTACTAAACGGTAGCCTTGACTAGATCAGTTGTTAAATACGATCTTTCATTGCCTTTTCAGTATATTTGACTTGACTTTGTCACCAGATGAGGACTTAACGTTACGTCTGTAGGTGTGACCTGCTCATAGGATAAAGGACTAAAGCATCATTTTGTGGGGAATCTTGCTGTGTTTTTACAGTGACTGCTAATTGAAATTGGTCATTTAAGACTTGCACACAAAAGAAACGTGCTTTGGATCACTATGCATCGCTAATCCTGAAACAGTGTTGACATTTGGTTATTCTAGTTAAATCTTTGAGGGACTTGAGCATTTGAATAAACTTGACAAAAGAGAACACTTATATGAATTTGTCCAGTATTTTGCATATTTCCTCTCTTCGGATTGAAAATACTATATTTTAATCAGAATATTTCTCATTCCTAAATTCTTACACCTAGATCCTTTGAAGTCCAAATCTTGGTTTGATATCAATTTCTTGCTATGGAAATTATTGTAAAGTCAACTTTTGACTGCGCTATAGAATAAATTGAGAGAGGATTAATGACTAAGACCCTCTTCAAAGCATAAATAGGATTTTAGCAAGCATGGGAATCATGGGGGGAAGATATGGTGAGAGTGAGTAGAAAAAGGGCACAGCAAATTGAGTTATCGGATATAAAATCCCTTGTCAATTCAGTTACTGATGTTTGGCTTTCTAGATAATCTACAACTGTTTCTGTTGAGTATGGAAAAACTTCATCAACTGCAATGATGGCTTTTAGACTTCTTGGGTTCAGTATTCTTCCATTGCAGCATAGTGTGACGTTTAGCGATTGGTGAAAGTCACCATTTTGACCAGTGTTGATATTTTAATAGGTGAGAAGTAGCTTAGTTTCTCCATATCTAGATGAAATTTTTGACACCCACTCCTCTTGGGGAGGAAGGAAAATCCAGTAACCGTAATCATTATCATGATGATGTTTTAGAACTAACTTACCATGCTGAGGTAACTATGAAACAGGTCTCCTAAAAAAGAAGTTTCTAGTAAGATGATATAATTGGCATTTGTCTCTGGAGGCAAGGTATGTCTGAAGGTTGGGCTCTCTTTGTAACCAGGAGAAGGAAAGGTTGTTGGCTAACAGCTTTTACTCTCTCTCTCTTTCGGGAGGAAGACATGGGTCTTCTGTTCCAGATTTATGGTTGGATCTGCTGCACAACTGTATCAGGGTGGATTTAAAACAAAACAAAACACTTCTAAAAAAAATTATTTAAAATTCACCATGAAATTGACAATATATGCTAAGACCTAAACTTAACATGTATTCTTTTTAATTTAAATGATTTTATTAGAGTAAACAGTACCTATTTGCTTCCAAAGTTTTAAAGAAAGTGAAACCACTAAGCAGGGGACAGTCCCTGGCTAAGCACATGGAACCAGAGCTTGTAGAAGTGCTAAACCAGCTTTTTGACAGCAGTAGCCTCTTCTGTAGGGTGCAGAGAGAATATTTTCTTCCTTTCGCTTTATTCAGCTGTTCACTTCAATGGCTAGCTCATCCAAAGTTGAGGTACTAACTAGGAGTAGAAAAAGCAGGGAAGCTGGCTTACTTCAAATCTATGGGGGGGGGGGGGAACTACATGTGAGAGAATGAGATCTACTAGTTCTAAA
This sequence comes from Dermochelys coriacea, assembly GCF_009764565.3. NCBI lineage: Eukaryota > Metazoa > Chordata > Testudines > Dermochelyidae > Dermochelys > Dermochelys coriacea. Next base: position 106,615,591 of record NC_050069.1, read on the forward strand.
ATCTCGAAGGACATAGTGACCAGAAACAGTCTGTTCAATTTGCTAACTACAGATAATACTTTCTTTACTTAATAAATTGATTAGTTCTAAGAGCAAAACATATTTTGGTAATTTTTTCCCTTTCTGTATCCATACTAAAGGTGGTTTTATGTAATTAACTGGAATTCATTTAAAAAGACTTTTTTCACCCAAATAGAACTTGCCACAGATCGTAAGTTTAAAAAAAAAAAAAATCTAGTGAATGAGAAATGCATCATTCACCGTTTTTCTAACATAATAAATAAATATGAAAATTAAATCTGAATAAATGAATGTTTATATAGATAATTGCTTAAATAAATGTGTATATAGATGTACTATAGCCTCCTGATTAGCAGGAAATGGTACCAAATTTGGTATCACAGCTATATTTAGTTTGGTAACCATTAAAATGGTAAGCTGAATCAATGAGAATCAGATTTGCTTTAGGAAAATAACTTTAAAAATACCAGTGCAAAATAAGATTAAAATCAATTAGTTAAATCATTTCCTACTTTTAATCACTTTGATTTAAATCAGTCTACCCTGAACAATACTAAGTTAAGTGCACCTAGAGTGTAACATCCTAGATGTATTGTCAACTTATTCTAACTCTTCTCCAACAAGTTAGGATCTGCAGTAAGTATTAAAAGTTAAAGCAGAAGTCAACATTCAAGATTTTTGAGCCGAAGGCCCTTCTGGTAATTGCTTTGTATAAGTGAGGGAGTGTTTTTCATTCATGAGGTACATCAGTATAGAAAGTAAATACTGTAAAAAGTTGCACAAATTCAAGGACAACTTGACATTCCTTGGATCCTTTTATAACTGATTACATCAGGCTATGTAGATTCCACAAATACAAGTGCTGAGCTAGCAAAATGCTAGGTCAGTACCTGTCTGACAAGCTTTTCCACTTTCTTCTCCATTTAACTTTTGGGAGAAAAAATTGGCGGGGCTATAGGATTTCTCATGCTAAGCGGTGTTTTTTTTTTTTTTTTTTTTTTTTAAATCTTAAGATGCTGTCTGCAGGGATTGCGGGCTTTGGTGGGAAACTGTTGAGGAAGCTTAAGTATCAGCTTTAGAATTTCTACGGGGATTGGTGGGGAGGGGCAGGAGCTGTTTTAGAATCTTTCCATTTATTGCTTGGAGAAATTTTGCAGCTTTCCCAAGTGAGGGGGAGGATACTTTGCTTGTCTCTTCTAGGTTGTGAGAGACATCTCTGGGTTTGAATTGCTCTTTTGAATTCTTGTGAATTATTTCCACTATTTCTGGATTTCTTATTTTGATGCTCTGTTTTAGTTTTTCCTTTTTGAGACTTGGCTAATGAGACAGATCTTTGCACCAGAATCTGTCACTGGTGTGAGTTTGAGGATCTAATTCTAAAGCTGCCTTTTGGCCTTCCTTTAACTTGTAGGGCAATTGGGATAGCTGGAGGCCTGCAAAACAGACCACTTGAGCCTCCTTTTTATCTTTCTGTGTCTTTGTCCATGTTGGAAAGCTTCAGCTGTAAACTTTCTTCTAGAAGAACCACTTTAGTAGCAGCTGCTTGAAATTAAGGCAGACCAAAAATTTAGGGATGGGCTCTTTTGACATCACAGAAGGGGAGAAGTGTGTACAAAAAAAAATTCTGTGGCCATAGGCATTTCTGTCTTATTAGTGTCTTCTGCTTTGACGTTCAGTCTGAAGTGGATGCTCTGCAAAGCAGAACATGGGTTTTTTGTTGTTTTTTGTTTTTAAAGGCATAACAGCTCAGTGGTTTGAGTATTGGCCTGCTAAACCCAGGGTTGTGAATTCAATCCTTGAGGAGGCCATTTAGGGTTCTGGGGCAAAAATTGGGGATTGGCCCTGCTTTGAGCAGGGGGTTGGACTAGATGACCTCCTGAGGTCCCTTCCAACCCTGATATTCTATGATTCTGTGAATAATAGTTTTCTTTTTATTTATTTAATTTTAATATGCTCTTTCATAAGGTAAATATTTAATACCATGGGCTTAAGCACAAATTTCTAAAACTTATTTTGGTACTAGTTTCTGGTATTTGAATGTCAAACTGGCATGTGGGATTGGTGGATAACTTCCACTGTGCCAAAGTCTAGTGGTATATTAAGTATAGTTGCCATATGGCAGAAGCTGCAAAAGAAGGATTGGTGTGCAGAGGCTTGGGTAGAAGATGGAGATGGGTGGTGAGGGGAAAGGAACTGAGTTGAACCTTTGGATGTAGAGAACAAGAGACAAATATAAATTTAGAGGATGGGATGAACTAGTTTTAGGGTGGAGGATTCCACGGGAACCAATGCCAAACACCCATTTAAATGAGGTAGGTTGTTCTTAAACTCAGCTACAATACTCTTTCATCCTGCTGTTGACTTATGTTCCTTGCAAACACAATAATACATGTTCTCACAACTTGAAGGACATATAGTGCTTTATTTCAGGAAACTAGTTCCCAAATGCATGATCTTTGCAGATAAAGTGATAAAGATGCTTTGCTGAAGAGTAAAAAGACTGAGTTCCCTTTGCAAAATGACTTCTGGAGCTGAGGAGATGGAAGTGAGGTCAAGGAAAAGGAGGGGAGTGGAGGCAAATGCTGAAGTGATGTGGATTAAAGGAAAAAGGGAGTTTGTTCCTTAAGATTCCTGAATTTGGATAGAAGCAAATGGAATAAAGAGTAGCCCCCAAATCATTCTGAACACTTAGGATTCTCTTCTTTAAATATTTTGTTTATATTAAATAACTTGAGGTGGTAGTTCGATTAAAAATAACCTAATAAGGAGTGAGTAAGGTCATTTTGAAACATTGGACCCTAATTTTTCGGAAGTTGAAGTTGAAGTGCACAGTATTGAGTTTTGGCAACCTAGATTTTTTTTTCAGTCAGTTTATTATAATTTGAAATTTTCCCTGTGTTTTTAAATGCATATTTTGTACATACAATCTTGTTTTGTAAATAAATTTTTGTGAGTGTGTGTGTGTGTGTGTGTGTGTGTGTATATATATTTTTTTTCCCTCTCTTTTAGAATCTTAAAGGTTATGATCCAGGAGAAAAATATTTTTGCAACACTTCATGGAGTGATGTGTCTCCTTGGGAGTCTGTGGGCAAAAGGAAGGTATGTATGCTTACATCAGGTGGTCTGGGCAATTAAATTGAATGTTGTTGCAAAGGATGGGATGAGGATGGGATTCAGATAAAGTCCTAATGAGAGTGTAATACTCTTATATAGGATGAAAGGAGGTGATTTCCTGGCTTCAAGGATTCCTCTTCTCCATAATAATGAAAACCTACAGAATTTCTGCAGAAAAGCCTCTTTAAGGGGAGCTGTAAGTTTGTAAGGACAGGTTCTTAGTGTCCCTACACTGATACACAAAGTGGGGGCAATACAGGAGCCTGACCCCCGTTTCACTCCCTATGTTACCCAGATACAAAGTCTGGTACTGGCTAATGACATTAGCCCCCACAAAAGGGTAGGGAGGGGGCAGAGTCCTGACCACACTGTATCCTCCTAAGGGGTATTGTAATAGGGCAGCTCCGTCTGGAGTGCCCTCCTGCATCAGGCCACAGCATGCCAGATGCACCAACCTCAGTTACCTTCCTTCAGAGTCCTCAGTATCTCTACATAAGCTTTCTTGTCTCATGACTACCCCTCCTTGGAGCTTATGTTTGTTACAACAACATGGCCAAATAGTCCATAACAGGAGTCCTGAAACCTAGTCCCATTTATCACCCCCATGCATGTTGTCCTTAAAATCCCATGCCACCTGATCAGTCATCGTAGCACATACCACAGTCTGTCTTCTACCACATCTGGTCTCTTCCTCAGTCCTCTCCTAGGCATTGCTTCTGCATCTCTCATGACTCTTCAGCCCCCTCTGGCCTTCGTGCTTTAGCTCTCTGGCTCTGAGAGCCAACAGGCATCTCCTTTCTTGTTCTCAGCTTTCAACCCTCTCCAGCCTACTCTGGTTTAGGAAGGTCAGCAGACTAGTTCCTTCTCTGGCTTCCTAGCCTTCAGCCCTTTTCAGCTTCCCAACACTTGGCTCAGGAATATCAGCAGGCTAGCCTTTCCATTGGCTTCCTGATAATTCCTCCCTCTTTTCAGAGAAAGCTGTTTCCTGGAGATTTCCTTCCATCTCATGGTCTCTGGTAGGGGAAAGGTGCCAATCTTCTGACTCCCAGGCATCTCTCATCTGTCCCTTTTCCTGACTGATTCTCTTGACTCCCAGGTGTCCTCTTTTAAGACCCGTTTAGATCAGCTGATGAGTCAAGGTGTGCTGGCCCATCTCCCTCTTGAAGGGCCAATGTCCCCTCTGACAGATACCAGAGGCCACATTCCCCCGCATGCCAGGGAGCTCTGATGTGCCTCCTTAATACTTCCTGCTCTCCTGCCTTTAAAGGTAGGTCAGTTCTTTAAGGTCAGTTGAGCTCTTTATTGCTTGTGTAAACAGAATAGGGTGATGTAACAAGAAACACAGAAGGTTATGGAGGTTGTAAAGCAATCGAAAACATGAATGGAAAGATTTGGGCAACTGAGGGAGAAGCTGAGAGAATTGTGTGTGGAATGGGCTGCAGTGAAAAGCACACTGTGAAATAGCCCCCACCCTTTGTGTCTAGTTAGCCAGACCAAGGGAATCCCGTGCAAAGAGAACTGTGGAAGGAAAACCAGGATGACAAATAAAATACAAGTCCTGTTAGAGACAAAATAAATTCCTCCCTATAGGAAGGTTCCTGGAAGAAAGGACAACCTCCTTTGAACCCCCTCAAAAGATCTGCATTATTGTTCAAGTAATGCTGAAACTGTGTTTTGGTATGGATTGCTCCTATGGATGACTCCCTCCATTATGAGTGCTGCTCTTCTCCCCCTCAGAAATGGACTGTTAAGAATGCTTCACGTGTTACTATGTGAAATTGCTTTGTGGTATGCTTTCATTATGCTTAAAGGTTATTGTACTACTAGCATCTGAGGGAGAACTCTGTAGCCACCTCTTCGGAATGCTGAACAAGTAGGCATCTATGGCTGTGGTGCTGATGATCTGTACTGCTTGTGATTTAATAGAAAAGATAGTTATATTGTCTTATCGTTTTTGTGAAGCTCCAAATTAGTTTGTAGACCGCTGAATAAATACTAATTTTAAAGAAACATAGGCTGAGCAAGTTTTTTTTTAAAAGTAAAAATATATTTAAATAATGGCTTGATACTTCTGCAAGAGTTGCCAATTGAAAATTAACAAACGCATTGTTTTATGTTTTTTAAATTGGAATATGTGCACTAATAATACAAACTTTTCCTCCTTCACATATTGAACAGAGAGCTGACCATCAAAAACTCCTACATACGACTTGGAGTTAGATTTGATGCAGGAAAGTAGAATTGCTGAGAAGTTAGTATTAACATGGGAGCAAGTTCTTTTCTGCATCTGACTGACTCTTTGTGAGTTAGCTAGAATTTTTAAGGAGTCCAGCCCAGAATCAGGTTCCTAATTATCTGACACCTCTTTAAATCAACAAGAGAGATATTACAGGCCTATGTGGCTGAAAGGGTTATCATATCCTTTTTGGTTCCTGAACATTTTCCCTCTCTTCATTCCCTCTCTGTCCCCTTGTTGGAGACTGGTTGTGCCTCTTTGTGCAAATGCCAGACTTATCTGATGCTTTTAGGGCTTGAGCCCACTGTTTCTTTTGCATCCTGCAGTGCAAACAGAGCTGTAATTCAGGGCTCCGGCCTTATTTATTAGCAATCTTGCTTTTAAAATTTTGTGTTTTGGCGGCGGCAGTAAGCAAAATCTCCCTTAGGGAACCATGTTTTCTGGACTCTGTTCCCTGAATAGGATCACCTTTCTCACAACATCATGACAGAGGAGAAAGCTAACCTCAGTAAGTCAAAGGCCAGACGGTGATGTGAATTTATGAGGAGACCACCTTAGGGCTGTAGAAGAGAAGCTCTGCCACATCTTTTGGTAGTCTCTTTGCATCTTCCTATCCCTTGCACATCAGCCAGAACTTCTGGAGACACCCGCTCAAAGGTGAGGCAGCCCTCTTCAATACTGGGAGGGTGGCAAATGGTATATCTTCTTGCTGAACAGGTATCTTCAAGGGCTAATCCTTTCTCCGGCACCCCTTTTTCCCCAAACCTATTCTAGATCAATCCACTTTTTTTCTCCCCAAAAGGAAATAAAGCTCAAGGATGGTCTTCCATGTGCAAATGTGGGTGGGTGAGTGAGTCAGTTAGGACAGAATCTGGCTTGCTGCTTGATTCCCCATCTTAAGATGCAGAATGTGAATTCTTAGAGAATTATCCCCCCTATATTACCTCCTCATTTATATATCTGAGGATGAGGAGATACACCAAGGAGCCAACCACAGGTTATTTTCTGAACTAGGAAAAGGGACAGGTCTCCTAATGGTGATGAGAATCTCCACTGTAAAAGCCGCCCCCCCCCCCCCATCCTTCAATTGGCCAGAAAATGTAATGACTGAGAGCAAGAAGGAAATAAGTATGCCTGGTCTTTGTTCTCAGCGAGTTTCAGCTCTTATCAAAGAAGGATAACTATTTTGGAACATAACCTTGAGCCAGAAAAATAGAAAACGTTCTTCCTCAGCAGACATATTTTGAAACAGGGAAGAAGTGGTGGCCATCAACAAGATCCAACTAGAAAAAGGATGAACGAACTAAATCTAAGGGAGAAATCTCCCATCCAGAGCCAAGGTATATTTTGCCATCCCTCTGCATACCTCCTAAGACATTAGGGGAAATACAGTTGCCCATTCCAGTGAAATCCAAAAACAACAAACCTCCTGCAAGGGGAGGAGCTCCTTTCATTTTTACCCTCAACAAAGGTGTCAGTGAAGGGGTTAACTTTATTCTGGGGTAGAACTTGAGCCCACAGATACCAAGGTATGGAAACCAAATTTCCTTCCAGTCGAAATAGTCAGCATGCTGTATCTACGTCTTTCCAGAAATATGTCTGGAAATAGGATACTCTCCTATTCAAGTGAATAGATCCAATCAGCTTCAACTGGGTTGATTTCCATTCTTCAGACTGGAGATGGAGCTCTAGGGAGCGCCGTATGGATACCAAGTTCCTCCACGTCTCTCTTATTAAACTCTCTTCAACTGTGAGAGACATTGAGAAGCATTCAATTATCCTGAGATTTCATACCATCCGCAGTTAAGAGCAATCCTCTGTCCTTTAGGGGGCTCAGGCCTTTACTCCCTAATTATCATAGTTTAGCTTTTAAAAAAATGTTTAGGCCATCATAGACATCAAGAAGCTGAACAGGTTGATTAAAAGAATTTATATTTATAATTGAGACTTTAGCTTCTACCATCGCTGCAGTCTCTTCAGGAGATCTACTGACATTGGTGGAACTGGGAACTTATTTGCATATTCCCATAGGTCCTGTCCTTGATAATTCTCAAGTTTGCCTATGGAAATCGCCACTATCAATACAAAACAGTAATCTTTGCTCTCCACTCTGCTTGAGGTAGTCAGTGAAGGAATTGCTAGTGATAATAAGTAGGCTAAGGGGCTCTAGGAACTCACTGATTCTTGTTTCTAGGTAACATACTCATCAGAACCTCTTCCCCAAGGATCTTACAGGCAACAGTTTGGAACACTTTCCATGCTTCAGGCACAAAGTTTTATAATAAATCCAAATAAGCGTTCACTAGTCTTCTCTTAGAGCATTGTTCTCCTGGGACAGTGATTTTCAACCTGTGGTCCATGGACCCTGGGAGCCCACAGACTACGTCTAAGATTCACAAAGGGGGTCTGTACTGCCATTTGACTTTTTTTTTTTTTTAGGGGTCCGCAAATGAAAAAAGGTTGAAAACCACTGGCCTGGGAGATGGGAACACAAGGAGAGCTGTAGTCTTTGTGACACGCAGCAAAGACACTGGTCTCCACAGTACTTCATTCATCTTTCCTTGCAATTGCTGGGCCTAATGTCTCCAGTTATGCATAGAGATCATCCTGTGGATGAATATACAGATGAGATTTCTCCTTCACGTTTAAAATCATTCCCAGCAAGAAATGCCCATGAAAAGGAAAATGTCCCCCCAACTAACTTACTCCCTCTGTGGAAGTAGGAAGCCCACACAGGAAGTTCCTTCCCTCAGTCCGTACTTTAAGGTCTGATTGAAAACACTAGCCTATCAGGTTTAGGAGCCCACTTGGATTGTGTGGTTGAGGTTGGCTTCAAAGCACCAATCTAGAAATAAGTGCACCAGCTGGCCTTCTGAGAATTTCAGGATCAACTGAGGCAAGAGCATGTTGTCCCATCAGACAACACAACCACGTAAGATGAAGAGGGGAACATGTGGTTCAGATCAAAACACATACAAGCCTTACAGATCTTACTGTTTGTGCGACATTACATAGCCTCCATCAGGGTAAACCAAATACATTAGAACCTTAGAGTTACGAATGCCTCTGGAATGGAGGTTGTTCATAACTCAGAAATATTTGTAACTGAACAAAACAGTGGTGGTTCTTTTGAAAGTTTACAGCTGAACATTGGTTTAATACAACTTTGAAACTTTACTATGCAGAAGAAAAATGCTGCTTTTAACTATCTTAATTTAAATGAACCAAGAACAGAAACGGTTTCTTTCCTTATCAGATCTTTTTTTTTAATTTTCCCTTTATTTTTTTAGTAGTTTAACACAGTATTGTGCTGTTTGCTTTTTTGAGTGGAAGGGGGGTCCGCTGCTGCTTGACTGTACTTCCAGTTGCAAATGAGGTGTGTTGACTTGTCAGTTCATAATTCTGGTGAACTCTGAGGTTCTACTGTAAAAGGATCCTGGAATTCAAAAGCAGCTTGGCTAACTCGTCTGTGGATAGAAAATTCAGAGTGGGCTGTGAATCAAGACATTTTTCAGCTGCTAGACTATCCCAGGTGGATTTATTCACATGCAGACAAAATGCAAAATCAAGGCCCCTTCATCGGAGATCATTGGGAGCAGATGCTATGGCCCACAGATAAGCAAATATATATATTTTTTTATACCTGAGCTCACTTGCCATGTTCCATGGCAGTCTGCTCTGGCAAAAAGAATGTTGACTGACACAGAATATATGTGCAAAGCTGCCACCTGGTCCAAGTTTTTAAAGCCGTATAGGTTCAATCTTCACTCATTTCCAGGCTGGTGCTTGGCAGAAAGTTGCTCCAAGTTCCGAAACAGATTAATAGATTTTTTTTTTTTTTTTTAAAGGCTGGAAGGGACCATTAGATCATCTAGTTTGAACTCCTGTATAACACAGACAATATAATTTCACTCCTGTATTGAGCTGAATAATTGGTTTGACTAAAGCAAATCTTACAGAAAGGCATCCAATCTTGATATGAAGACCTCAAGAGATTTTTTCCAGTGATTAATCATCTTCACTTGTTTTTAAAATTTTGTCTTATTTATAATTTTGAATTTGTCTGGTTCAGATTAATGTTAATTTTAGGGAAGGCAAAACCACCTTTTTCTGTTCTACTTGCCCTCCTTACTAACTTTTTCCTGATGACTTGTGTTTCCCATATATCTCAGATTAGGGGAAAGGTCAAAGTCCAGAATGAAAAATCGTTACTAAAATTTCCTTTCTGGGACCTATTCTTGTCCAGCAGGGCAGACTAGAGTTCTACTGAATGTCTCTCAAATGGCCTCTTCAGGCTCCCTGTATATAGTTAACAATAATACTCAACTCCATTTGTGTTAGGAGTTTTAAATTCTAATCTACTCTTAAGAATTTGTTTTCCATACAAGTTTGGAAATATTCATCTTTGTGGGTGGAAGGAGCAAGGCCAAACAATGGAGCCTATGGATAAGTCTGAACAGCTTTTCATATTTGCAGTAAGATGTGCTGACCTAAATTAGGGGAGAGGTCAGCCCTACAGAGGGAATTTATCAAGTAACAAACTTTACTTTTCTATTCTTACAAATAGCAACTATTTATGGTGGGGTAGAAGAAAGGGAGCTGAAGTCCAGTTAGTTGCAAGTTATTGAGATTTAGGCTTCTGAATCACTGTTATGCACTTTGAAAATTTTATCTTAAGTCTCCAGAACAAAAAAAGTGATTAGAAGAGGCATAAAGAATTTTTCTCCCCAGTCTTACCATTGTACAGTTTGTAGTGGGGAGCATCTTGCAGAAATATGCCATTGCTATAAAGGAAGCAAAAAAGAACCTTCGTTGTCACAGCTTTCAAATCATAGTTAAGGGAACTATTGAGAATAATGATACAATTAAGCAGCCTGGCCTGCATAATCTAAATACTGACTAGAGCATTGACTGCTGTGGAGAGGCTTCATCAGACTTAACAGAAAAGTTCAGGCAAGTTTGGCTCCATCACAGGTGGAGTTGCAAGAATTTCTAAAGAGAGTGATAGGACCCACCACCTGAGAAATCAATTTATTCTCTTCTCAGTTTGTGAAGGCTAGCGAAAAGCAACTAGGCCTGCCATCACAGAAATGGAAGGAGGAAAATGAATCTAGTGATGAAGCAGTTCCTAAAGACACAGCAGTATTTATTTCACTAGCATGTACATTCAGTTGCTTTCAGTACCACTTACATTACTTTTTCCATGGTCATTGTGCCCTAAGTGTGGGATGGGAAACTTCAATCTTTGAAGAATGCTATAGTTGTCCCAATCATCAATCAACATCACTCCTTGGTGTCTTCCCACTTCTTAGGCAAAGTTATTTAAGATAGTGACAATCATGCCAATGAGACCTGGCCTCTGTTGACTTCTTTGGTTCTTTCAATTTTGGACTTTTCCTGAAGACTGCTTTAGGGCCACTAATAATCACTATAATGAAAAGTCAAAACTCAAGGCCTCTGTAGCCTTTTCCAGTCTGTCATGAAGTGCGGCTGACCCATTTATATGATCTATTTGGAGCTGACAGTGCAGCATTACAGTGGCTTCAGTGATTCTCTTTCAAAGGGAGCTTGGGGTAGTGATTGACAGCTGCCCTTTCCCAAGAGACCTTGCGGGTGAGGTTCTACAGGTATCGGTGCTCTTGACACTTTTATAGCCTCTAAGGCAAGAAGGGACCATCATGATCATCTAATCTAACCTTCTGCACATCACAAGCCACAGAACCTCACCCACCCGCTTCTATAATAGGTCCATAACTTCTGGTTCAATTAATGAAGTCCTCAGATCTTGATTTAAAGACTTCAAGTTACAGAGAATTCATCACTTATTCTAGTTCAAATGAACAAGTGACCTGAGCCTCACTCTGAGAGGAAGGCAAAAAGCCCCCCAGAGTTTCTGCCATTCTGACCTGGTGAAGAATTACTTACTGACCCAAATATGGCGATCAGTTAGACCCTGAGCATTTGGATGAGACCCACCAGTCAGATATCTGGGAAAGGATTTTTGTAGTAGCTCCATCTAGTGTCCCATTTCTCACCGTAGGAGATATTTGCTAATAACAGTCACAAATGGGCCATATGCCCTTGTAGGAAACTTCATTATACCTTCTCCTCCAAAAATTTATCAAGCTCGGTCTTGAAACAAGTTAGGTTTTTTTTTTTTTTTTTTTTTTTGACTCCACTTTCTCCTTGGAAAGCTGTTCCAGAACTGCATTCTTCAAATGGTTAGAAACACTTAGTCTAATTTCAAGCCAAAATTTGTTAATGGCCAGTTTATGTCCATTTTCTTTTGTGCCAACATTGCCCCTTAACCTGGTGGTTATTCCTTTGATGTATTTATAGAGAGCAATCATATCTTCCCTCAGCATTCATTTTGTTAGGCTAAACAAGTCAAGCTCCTTAAGTCTTCTCTCGTGAGGTATCTTCTCCACTCTTCTGATCATCCTAGTAGCCCTTCTCCGCATCTGTTCCAGTCTTGAATTAATTTTTCTTAAGCATGGGAGATTATCAGTATCAATAAATTGGGGAGCCAGTGGTAGAGAGGTAGCCGGGGATTCCCTAAACCCTGGTACATTTTAATCTTTACTTTTGGTGTACACTTAAAATCCAGATTTACTGGTGCATGTTGAAAAAAGTCACTGAACTGCATTGTGTCAGGATGATTAGATAAAGATTGGAGTTGCATCCAGCACCTTGAATTTCACCTGGAAGTGAACTGGCACCAGTGCAGAGAGTAGAGCAAGGTGTCAGTATATTACTGCCCAGTACCTCTCAAGGGGGAAATTACATTAGGTGCTTGCAAGAGCTTTTGGGTGACTTTCCAAGTCAATCCCAGGCTCATCTTATTGTAGTTAAGCTTATGGGAGAGAAAGCATAGATTATTGATGCCAGATGCATATCTGGAAGGGAAGGGGTGGAAGATGTTCAGCTACAAGGGAGAGGAATATAGACATAGTATGCCTAAATAAGAGCTTGGCCAGGTACAAATTAGTCTGGCTGTCAAAGTAATGTGGAAGCAGTATTTGTCAGAGAGCTCTACAATGGGGTGGGGAGGGTAGCTTACTACTTAAGGTAGAGGCAGATATCTAACACCACTCCAACTGTGAGAACTTCGTCAGGTCCTCAGCCTTTAATCCTGGTCCCATGCTCTGCCAGATGGTTGAGGAGCCTGATGGAGGCCATCTTTGGGCTTGAAAGGCTTAAATGTTTATGATATTGAAGGCTTCTTAACAAATCAGGCCAAAAAGTCTTTGATGACTGACTATCTCTACTGCTCTAAGAAGATTAACAGAGGTTTTTTTCCACTTTCTGAAGTGGATGGGGACTCAAATTACTTGATGCCATCTGGCATCGATACATCATTCACTTTACAGTGATGTACCCTAAAAAACAGAATTTTTGAGATCAGGCAATACTTGGCATGGCTATTAATGTGAGAATCTGCTTTGTGTAAGGCAACAATTCCCTGCTCTCTGGAGATCAGCTGTCAAACAGGGGAGGAGCAGCCACACAGATTAATTCATTCTAACTCCTTTTCCCTGCTTGAGTTCATCTTCACAGGCTGCTAACTGATGAATCTAATCCCCAACCACGTTGTGGTGAGGATTTGTGCTATGCCCTAGCTTTTAAACAGTCTCTTGGAGATACCCCTTAAGTGTGCCAGACTCTCAAGGGGTTACATTTTTCCTTTAAAGTAAGTAGTGCATCCTTAATGCCTCCCAGACTGAGCCTCAGCTCCAGCACTGCTTCTCACTGAGAGTGAGCTCTCTACAGCAAGTTGAGCTGAGACAGACTCCTATTCAAATTCTTTTGTCCTCTTCAGGGATCAGTGCACCTCAGCAAGTATTTGCAATCGCACCAGGAAGCCTTTTCAAAACAAGGTAACAATTTGTTAGCCATCTGGCACAAAGAATCTGAAAGTCCTCAGGTTAACATAGAGAAACAAAGATTTAAAAACATAGTGTCTATTGCCTTGAGCCATGCTGCTCCCTGTCTCTGTCTCATTGTCAGTCCCAGGTCAGAGCTCCTGTCTTTCTCTAAAGGCCAGCTGTTAAACACAGTCACCTGACATCTTTTCCCTTTGTTCTTCAGCTTGGGGTCTCTGCTCTGCTTGTCTGCAGAGAGCGGGGGTGGGGGGGGGAGAATCTCCTTCCTTTTGGCTGTTTGCTAGGTGTGAGTTTCGCAGACATTGGGGGTTCCCTTTGCCTTTCTAGCTCCTACAGTCCTTTAACGACCTATTCATACCACCCGAGACAGTTACGTAACCAGAACACCTCATGTCTCCTGATTTTCCCTAGGAGTATTTTAACCTTTCTGCACCCACTGGCTACAGTCTCAATTTATGTCAGTCACTGCCAGGCGCATCATTCAGAAAAATATTAAAGAAAATTCCCCCTTTTTTTTTTTTTTTTTTTTTTTTTTTTTTACATGGGGATCAGCAGCACCTCCTCTTGGGAGGCCAAGACTGCCTGTCCATCCTATTAGTCTTGTTGTAAAGGTTCTCGGAGCTGAGAAGTTGCCTTAGGATGCTTTATGAATGCAAACTTAATGACGTTGACTCTGCCTGGAAGCTCTGTAATTCTTGGAACAATGAAGGCTCATTCCTTAGGAACTACAGGACAAGTCACATGAGACCCAGTATCAAAACCTAGAAAAATGGAAATACACCTCTACCACAATATAACGCGGTCCTTGGGAGCCAGAAAATCTTACCGCGTTATAGGTGAAACTACGTATCGAACTTCCTTTGGCATTTAGTACTTCTGTTATTAATACAGTATTTGACACAAGAAGTTTTATTCTTGGTGCTTTAGAAAGGGTGCATCTGATGTCGTCCTTCACATGAAGCCCGGGATTGGGGCTCACAGCCATGCGCTGGGGTCGCGGCTCGCAGCTACACGTGCCTGCCAGGGTCGGGGCTTGTAGCCCAGCAGCTCCACACAGGGGTCGGGGTTCGCAGCCATGAATCGCGGTCAGGACTCGCAACTTGCAGGCACACGCTGGGTTTGGGGCTTGCAATCCTCCACATAACCAGGTTGCGACCCCCAGTTTGAGAACCAATGTGGTAGACGAGACAGAAAACCATTTTTGCTTTACTGCGTTGTATCCAAATCTGTGTTCTATTGGATAGTGTTATATTGGGGTAGAGGTGTATGTGACTGAAGTGGCTCTTGTAGTCTTTCAGAGACCTATAACAGGATTTACTCCATGTGGGAATGAAGAGTAACTTAACTGATCAGTGAGAATTCAGAGTGAAAACTAACAGTTTTCAGCTGAAGTGCCATTGATGGAGAAAACAAATGCAATGATTCTTGTTGGAGAGGAAATGAGTTTTGAATTTTATTTTAGTCAGGGTCAAATTAGAGAAGAGTGATGGTCAGTTTAAATGTGCATTTTACAAAAAATTATTTTAAAATATTTAGAGTGAAAATGCTTCGTGAATTGCATACTGGTTTGAGGAGAGGGGCTGTGTAATACAAGTGGTATTCTAAAAGTGAACTGCAAAGGAAAACAAATGGGCTTATATATTTTTATTGCTCTTATGTTTAAAGGAGGTCTGAAAGGTTTAGCAATTTTTTTCTTCTCTCTCCCCCTCCCCCCCAACATTATCTTGGCTTGGTTTTTACCCTTAGGAATATTAAGCGTCTGGTATTTCCTAGTTTTGCTGAAAGATTTGGTTGGATTAGGGGTTTTGAAAAGTGGTTTGAGCTTTTTCTCACCCATTTGTTGAAGGACAAGGTGTTGGAATCTCTAAGTTTTTTTTTTTTTTTTTCTTAAAGTGTGTGGGGTGCGCGTTAGTTCATACAAGTAAAGCTTTAAACAGTCTGAATGAAAAGTCCCTTCCCTCTTGATTTCCCAGGTTTAATTTCCTGTGTATTGTTGTCTTAATTGTTCCAGTCTCTTTGATGGTCCAGAATCCTTAAGGAACTGGAGTTTCTAGGTGTGTTTTTGTTTTGTTTTGTTTTTTGTTTTGTTTTGTTTTTTTTTTTTTTTTTTTTTTAAATCAGAGTGAGGAAAAACGATCCAGTCAGGCCTCCTTTATACATTATAAATAAGTAAAAAAGGGCACAAATCCAAATACTTTGTTTTCCCATGCATGTCATCTTTACGTATGTCTTTCTAAAGATGTCTGAACCTGTTTCTTGCGGGTACTCATTTGTTGGTGGCATTTTCTGTGGACCATGACATAAACTGGCAGTTTATAGAATCCTGGTGTGTTTTTTTTACAAGGTGCTGTGTGAACTTTTTTTATTTATTTGCAGAGATACAGAACAAAGCCGTATTGCTGTAGTCTATGCAAGTTCTCCTCAAAATTTCTTACTTCATTCAAGAATCATTTGCACCGTTACCATGAAGATGAAATGGACCAAGAGCTGGTGGTTCCTTGCCCAAAATGTGCATTTGCTTCTGATTCAAAAATAGTGGGAAAACACATGCGGATGTTTCATTCTTCTAATAGGAAAATACAGAACTACACAGTGAGCATTTTAGGTGGCATGAAACAATTCCGGAGTGACATTATAAACTTCACATGTCTAAAATGTCACTTTACAGACACACTGTACTACAATATGAAGAAACATGTGCTGATGAACCATTTTCAAAATTTAATAAGCACATATTTTGGCCAGAGACCAGATGAAAATGAAGAGAATTTTATTGAGCACTACTGTAAAAAATGTAATGCTTCTGCAAACAGCCAAGATTCTTTAATGTATCATGTCTTAACATCTGATATGCACAGAGATCTGGAGAATAAACTTAGATCTGTGATTTCAGAACATATTAAGAAACCAGGACTTGTGAAGCAAATGCATATTGCTCCCAAGCCTCCCACAACTATAGCTGCTCCATCTTTAATGCCCACCACTGCTCCATCAAGCTCAGTTACTACTCCAACTTGCATTCAACTTGCATTTCCTCAGAATAATCAGAACCAAACCATGGTACAGGGAAAAGCAGTTCAAAACACAGTTGGACCTCTGACTGTTTCAAATGTCTCTGGTAGCCTTACACATACGTCTCCTGTTCCAGTTGTTACTCCACCACATGTTACACTTGTATCCAGTCCGCTCCCAGTAGGTCAGAATGTTAATATTCAGCCGCCAGTTTCACAACCTGTCTTTGTTTCCCATAGGGTCCCTCTTAATCAGCCTGTCAGGCCTGGGGTTCTCCCCCTTACTCAGCCTGTTGGGTCCATAAATAGACCTGTTGCTCCTGGGGTTCTTCCACTTAGTCAACCTGTCAGGCCTGGTCTTCTTCCTGTTAATCAGCCTATTGGGACCATAAATAGTCTGGTTGCACCTGGGGCTCTACCAGTAGCTCATCCTGTTGGTTCTGTAAATAGTCATGTTGGGCCTGGAGTTCTCCCAGTAACTAGACCTCTTGCACCTGGGGTTCTCCCTATAAATCGACCTGTTGGGAATATGAATCGACCCATTGGTCCTGGGGTTCTTCCTATGCCCCAGACTGTTACCTCAGGAGTTCTCCAGCTTAATCAGCCTGTTGCATCAGAGGTTCTTCCTGTAAGACAGCCTGTCAGACCTGGGATTCTCCAACTTAATCAACCTGTTACCTCAGGGGTTCTCCCTGTAAATCAGCCCATCAGACCTGGAGTTTCTCAAAATACCACTTTCCTGACTGCAGGACCTATCCTTAGACAGTTGATTCCAACTGGTAAGCAGGTTAATGGGATACCTACATATACCCTTGCACCAGTTTCAGTTACTTTGCCTGTACCACCTGGTGGTGGGGTAGCAACTGTTACACCACCGCAAATGCCCATTCAGCTAATGCAGTCTGGCACAGTAACTCAGATATCTCGCTCTCCAGCTAGTGCACCGTCTCCTCCTGTTGTTGTGACTTCTTCCCACAATATGTCTGCACAGATGTCTTCTCCATCTGCTCCTGAAACAAGCCAAGCCCTCAAACAGGCTAAGCAATGGAAGACATGCCCTGTATGCAATGAGCTCTTCCCATCAAATGTCTATGAGGTCCACATGGAAGTGGCTCATAAGCACAATGCAGTAAAAACAGAGGAAACCCTTGAACCTGACAAGCTTGCAGTATGTGCACCCTTTTTGAGGTGGATGAAAGAGAAGACTGTCCGGTGTTTCTCTTGTAAATGTTTCCTATGTGAGGAAGAACTTATAAAACATCTTCTGATGCATGGGTTAGCTTGTTTGTTCTGTACATATACTTTCCATGATCTAAAAAGCCTTGTGGAACACAATAAGACTGTGCATAATGGAAAGAAGAAGTTGCATGAAGACTACAGCAACAGAGGATTTCAGCTAGATAATGATGCTGACGGTGACCTTATATTTCCACATTTTGACTTCAGTACAATTTTACCCAAAGAAGAACTTGGTGAAAAGGAAGTATACTTGGCAGTACTTGCAGGGGTAAACTCGAGGACCCTCATACCTGTTTACATCAAAGTGAAGCCTCAGACAGCTGAAGTGAACAGTATGTGCAGCAAAAAAGTATTTACATGCCCCTTTTGTTTTGGTACTTTCATTAGCAAAGAAGCCTATGAAATGCACTTGAAAGAGAGGCATCATATCATGCCAACTGTACACACAATTTTAAAGTCCCCTGCTTTCAAGTGCATCCATTGCTGTGGGGTGTACACTGGAAATATGACTCTGACAGCTATTGCTGTGCATTTGCTCCGCTGCAGAAGTGCTCCCAAAGACAGCAACTCAAGTATGAAAGTGCCGCTTGAGCGCAATGAGAAGAAAGAGCTATCATTTGTGAATGGTGAAAAGCACGATTCTGTCTCTCAATCTGCTAAAAGAAAACAATCTGATCTATGCTCTGTTGTAGAGGACCAAAGGAATAAAGAACAGCAGCCTCAGTCCTTAAATACTGGCACAGCTCTAGCTCCAGATAAAGATGTGAATCTGGGGGTAGTGCCTGTCAAGCGACAAAAGATTGAAAGCAGGACTGAGATGAAAGGACCTCCTTCAAGTGAGGACCTCCATATTCTAGCATTAGATCCTAAACAGTATGAACACAGTTCATATGAAGCTCGAAAGCAGTTTTTGGCAGATTACTTTCACAAGAGGCCATATCCTACAAAAAAGGAAATGGAATTACTGTCCTCAATGCTATGCGTATGGAAAATGGATGTTGCATCATTTTTTGGAAAAAAACGACATGTGTGCCTAAAAGCGATAAAAAATCGCCAACCCTCTGTGCTTCTGGGTTTCAGTATGTCTGAACTTAAAAAGGTAAAGCACAGTTTGAGTTTAAAATATAAACCGCAGGATCTGTAAAAATGCTTTATAGTTTTAAAAAGAACCATAATTGCATACTTCTCAGTTTAGCAATTTATTACAGTGGTTTAATTTCTTTTAACTTCGAAACTGACCTCTGCAGGGTTACAGTAGTACACAGTCTCATTCAGATTTGACTTTGTTATTTGGAAAAAAGCAGCAGTGATCGTAGATCTGAGGAAGGTAGATCCTTTAAATTTTCAGCTCCGGAATTTGTTTTAGCTTTATTTTTCTTTTGTGGAGTAGGTTTTTCCCTCCCTGCCCCACTCCATAAGGCTTTTATATCACATGTATAGTCTTTCCTGATTTACAATTTATTTTTTGTCAGCGATGTCAACCTCTCCCTCAAAAAAAGGGGTGGTGGTGCCATAATGTTGGTTAAAATATCAAGACAAACTAAATGAGAACGAATTAAAAGTATTGGTTTAAATTTCTTTAAACTCCTAATTTTATTTGTCTTTTATCCTCTAAAGAAAATGATTGTGGTATTTAACTTCCTTCTCGTAACCTACCCAAAAAAGCTAGGTTTATTTTAACAATAATAAAACATATGCAGCAATTTTTTCCTCAAAAGAAGAGTACATGTGCCAGTTCCAGTGATGCACAGTAGCTAAACATCTATATATTTTTGGGAGGGAGGCGGGTTCCTCTTAAGCTACTGGAATTAGGTGATTTACACTGGCTGCGATTTTATCCCATTAAAAATTAACTCTCTCTTTAATTCAAAGGGATTGTTTACTGTCACTTTGTAGATATGGCACACTTTCCAGTTGCTAAATTTGTACAATTTCAAAGCCTGTTGACGACTTATTGCAAATGGTGAAGTAGTTTTTTAGAGAATTATCAAATTACTTTGTTGCACCTTGACATAATGTGACTTTTATTCACATAGCCTTCCTTACCTGTAGAGATCTTGGTCCAAGCATCACTGAAGTCAATGGGAATGTGTCTCTGCTGACTCTAATGCGTGTTGGTTAGGGTATTTGAGTGAACACATGCCTCTTTTAATAACCAATGAGAAATTTAGCTTAAACCACTCTCCTTTTCATAACAGTCAGAAAGCAGCTAAAGCTAGGAGTGGATGGAATGGTAATATGGCACCTTTCGCCTATATGTCGTTGATTCAAATGGGACTGCCATATGTGATGAGTACACATTCTTGCCATCTGACAAATAGTTAATGGTTTCTATGAAATAAATTGGTCTCAAACTAGTTTCTAGTGAACAAGTGTCTACACCACAAAAAGTACCTCCAGAACTGCCATCATTGGTAAGTGAAAGTCAAAGGATTGAGTGAGTTTGATGATTAAACTACCTTTAAAGTGAATTAGGGATGTGATTTTTGTGGTCACTTGCATTTACCAGTCCATTGCTATACCTTCTATCTGGATAAATGGGGGGACTTTGGTTTTAATCCAATTGTCAGTTTGGCACCTTCTAAAAATCACTAAAATTACTTTATGCCAAAAAAGGGCAGTAACAGAAGCTATTCAAAGCAAATACTACAAGTGGTCTGTCCTACCACTGAACTTGTACTGTCTTTAAACAAAGGAAAGAAGAATAATGTGCTCATTGTGATTAATTTAGGTAATAAAGTCAGTCTTTTCCTAGTCAACAAATTTTCATCCCATATCGGAGGTTTGTTTTTTAAATTGCATGTACATGTAACTTTACATTGAACATTTCAAGCAGTTGTATAATAGGGCATGACTTATTGTAACCATAACTATCAAAGGAAAAGCTTGCTGCCTTCCCATTTGAGCTTCTACAAACTTTAAAATACCTGTGTTTTGGATTAAAAGTGTGGTATTTTCCTATTTTAGAAAAAATGGTGAAGTGTTCTCATATACTTACCATTCCATTAATTTTTGTTTAAGTTGTAAAATACAAAAAGAAAATCCATAATAAAATTGAACCTAGTCATGTAATATGAACACTGAACAAAAATCCTGTAAGGGCTTATATTTTTGGGAGTGTGGGGGGAGGATAGATCACCAGGACCTAAAAACTATAAGAAAAAATTGATGCTGTATCCTAAAAGGATCCTGTAATATCTAATCTGACTTGTGATTTGGCTGAGTTTAGTTTGTGAACCAGTCTGGAGAGCTCAGGGGGATTTAAAAAAATACTTGGTTCTCAACTTGGAAAAAGAATATGAGTAGGCTCTAATATACGATAGACAAGATTCATCTCTGGTATAACTCCATATTAATGGAGTTACACTAGGGATTTGACAATATAGACCTACAAGACAGCTTAAGATGAGTGGTTTAAGGTACTGTTTATATATTACAAATAATGTTTCTTATTGGGAGAGAACTAAGAAGTGATATTAAGAGTTGATTCTTGCCATGGTGGTGGAGGAAACAATTTAGTTTTACCAGTTTTCTTTATTGTACATTGGTCAGGGACAATGTTAAACATTTTATCTATTTGGCCTTTGATTTCACAGTTTTCAAATAAACTAACTTTTTAACTTTTTTTTAAGGTGTGTGCATATGAATGGTTATTTTAAAAACTAGACTTTGAGCGTTTGTAATGTTTAACATTCAGCATAACTTGACATGAAAAATTAATAATTTGGATTCAAAATAGTCACATCTAAGCAAAACAGAAATAAGGACCTAGATCTTCTAGTTCCTCAAAAGGAGGCAGGGGGAAGGAGAGGACACCACTGCAAGAGAGTTTGTAAGAAAAGTTATTCTGCCTCATCTAGGAAATCTGATTTGAGTCCACATCCTTTCCTATAAATCTGGTGCTCCAAAGGCTTGATCATGAGCCTTTAATAGCAGTGGGAGCAGGATTAAAACTTAAGGGCTTGGCTATACTTACATTTTATAGTGCTCTAACTTAAGGGTGTGAAAAATCACCCCCCTGAAGGCAGCAAGTCAGAGTGCTTTAAAGCACTAGTATAAACAGGCTCAGAGTGCTGGGAGCCGGACTCCCAGTGCTCAGAGCTAATCCCCTCGTGGAGGTGGATTACCAGGAGTGCTGGAAGAGCTCTCTTCCTAGCGCTCGCATGTGACCCTACTTACACTTCAAATTGCTGTGGCGGGAGCACTCCTTTGAAGTTTCCAGTGTAGCCATGCCCTAAGACTTAAAGTGACTTTCAGTCACAGAAAAATAACCAACAGTTTTTTTTAAAAACCAGAAGTGATTGATCTAGGGAAGATCCCAACTTGTACATGTGCAACAGTATATAGGGTAAGGCTTTTTGGGGAGTAGGGGGCTTGGTTCGGAGAAACCAAAAGAGGTTTTCTTTAAAACAAAACAATGCAGGTTCGTAAGCTACCAATTTCAGCCAAAAGTAGATTTGTGCTGTTGCTGTCTCAAAGTGTGAGACCATCTGCTTAGGAAGGTGCTAGTCTGTATTTGAAGTTATTGCCATGTGAGTAGTTTTTACGAGCTCATTTAAGATGCACCAGCCAGTAGCCTTTAATTAGGATTAAAAATGTGCACTCTGAACAAATCCCTCTGCACTGTATCTCAATAGGGAAGTTAAAACTCCCAAACATAAAAATATTTTTCTGTATGTGATCATGCATTTTCAAACATCAAAGACTTCTAACTAGTGCTTTTTCAAAGTTGGGTATATACACATTCTTTTAGGAATATGTGATATTTTAGGGATCACCTTGACTAGTAAGGGGGTCTGTCACAACCTGCCCTCTAATGTAAGGTGCCTTTATACTGTTCAGCTGTGGTAAACCCATCAGAGCCTTAGCCTGCCCACAACACAGTCTCATCCCAGCTTCCAGTAGCCCTTCTACTGTGGAGTCTCCCCATATCTGCCCTATTGCAGTTTCTAACCACCAGCCAATCTGACTTTTCCCCTCATTTGTCACCACAAAAGGTGTGAAACCACCTCCTCCCAGTTGTCAGCTCAGTTTGGAGCCTCCATTTCACACCAATTACAGCACAGAGACCTGCTTGGGTAAAAAATAAAATTACTTGAGAGAAAAATCAGATTCAAAGACAAAATAGCAAGGGAAGCAAACAGGGAAGTTACACAAAAAATAGAGATGCAACCTCAGGCTTTACAGTTGCAAATCAGATTAAACTCCCTTTTCTAATACGTTACTGATTGTCTCTGAACATTTTCCCAGGATAGCCCTTGCTACAGCAAAGACCCAGCATTTGACAGAGAGTTTCTGGATATTCCTCAGGTCAAATACCCTTCCCCCCCCCCTTTTTTTTTCCTCTTTCCTCTCAGGTGACTCCTGGTTATGCAGCGTGAGGCATTTCTAGCTGGGATGGCTCAGTGTCTTCCCATTCACTGTAACAGCCCATCGATTGCCTTTTTCTGAGTTGTAGGATGGTAAGTACTTAGAGCTAGTATCAGCTGTGTGGGGAAGCATCCTCTCCCTGCCTGACTAACCAGTACCCCACTGAGATGGAGGTGAATGCAGCACAAATTATGAGCACAATTTTATAGATACACAGATTCATAACCACAGTCCGTATATATCACTCATAATGATGCTAAAGTTCAAACCATTACAAGCTTGCATATAAAAACTTACTTGTACAATTTTAATACAATAACATGAACAATCAGTTAATTCAACTGTTTATTTGAGGTTTGCCCCCCCCCCCCCCAGCCGCCCTCCTCCTTTTGGAATGTCTGGGCCCTAATTGTCGCAGATGGCTATTTTAAAAAAAAAAAAAAAAAATTTGGGGGAAGGTTGTGGGTGGGCTGCACAGAAGAGTTTCGTCTATGATGCATCATCCATGTTTATTACCATTGCCTCCCTTCTGTTTTCCTGGTAGGTAAAATGGCAACTGCATACAGATGTCATGTTTAGAAATTCTATGATTTTTTTCCTTCAGCATCTGTTTTAAGTTGGAGCAGGGACTTGTAGCCAGGTCTTCACCTCCTATGACAGTGCCCTGACTCTGTCCACCAGGCTATTGGGTACATCACAATTGCTTCTGCTGGAGCTGGTCCACATTGTATAAATAACAAACAATTACACAATATATTTCGAAGAACAACAATTACAAAAAGTATGTCCATGCCACTAGGTGTGTGAGCGCCTGGTGCAGCAATGCCTGAGTTTTTCCCTAGCAATATCCAGATGTGTAGCGACACCTGTGCCCTGGTGACCCTCGTACACCAAGCTGAGTGTAAAATGAGCAGAGCCCCCTCCCCACCCTCCTTCAGTTCCTTTGTACTGGAATCTTAGATGACCCATTCTACTGTGTGGGGGCAGGGGAGTGGACATGCAGAATGGCTTGAAAAACAGTTATGAGCAGTGAGCAACCATTTCTTTGTCTTTGCATAGGTCCATTAACCTTAGGTGATGCCCAAGCTGTTTGTGAAGGAGCAGAAAGACTGCAGCTGAGCACAGCAGGGGTTAAAGACCACCTGTGGGGTCAGCTCATCCCATCCTCTTATACCTGCAGCCAATGCCAGGCCTGGAGGGGGGAGAAAAGAATGGGAGCCTGGCTCAGTCAAGGCCTGACTAGCAAAGAGGCAGGAACTCTCGGTATGACTGCCTGTAGGCACAGACCAGCAACTGGCTTGCCAATGGAGCTACTGGAGGCAAGTAAATCTTTGCTGGCCAAGGGGAACTTACAGCTAAGCCCTAACTGTGGGGCAACTGGATGTGTGAGGGGCCATGTCCCAAACTAAAAGGACATGCAGGCCATGAAATCAAGCCCTGAACACCTCCTTACAGATGGGAGAAAGATCCAATCCCCCCTGTTTAGGGGTTGAGCAACATAGTACCCTGGGCCAGGACCTCAGGGAGAAGGAGAGGTCAAGTCCCACTACAGCTCCCCTAACACACAATCTAGTCCCTAGACTCCCTGGCCACTGAGGGCCCTATCACTATTGATGGGGTTAGGTGTGGCTTTAGAAGGTGTGCAGGACTGTTTGCCCACTTTTGCATCATTCCTTCATGTGGTAACAATTGTGTAAAGGCTAGCAAATGTGACAACTGAAGCCCACATCATTGTTTGCAAATGTCCATCATAGGGGCACTTCCCACACATGCTGTGGGTGCTGGCTGTATTCTGGATGAATGGGCACACAGTATCTCTGTGGGGCACAACACCCTTAACCTCATAGCAAATGCTCATACAAGTGGAGAACCCTTTGGAAAGCTGGTGCACTGTGACAGGCTGCCCTATCATTCATTCTGTGTAGGAGATGAACAATTGGAAAGAAACCCCAAAGCACTTTATTCTACCAGGTAAAAAGCCAGAGCTTGGTGAACATCCACAGGATGGAGCTTTTGATCAGAGAACATGCATCTTTGGAAAGAGGCTCAGTTAATTATATTGGCTGATTAAGATGGAAATCAAATTATTTTGGTGGGAAACCAGATGTGGCTTAACTCCCCCCAGTGACCACCAGTCCCAGATAGACTGTATTGTTTATATGCCTCTGTAGTCATGCTCATATTTTACAGACAGAGGCCTGAGGAAGGATAATCCAGATGTCAGATGGGGATGTGGGAGATCAGGGTTCAATTCCCTGCTCCACTGCACTTAGGTACCTAAATATCTTTGACAATTGGGTCTAATTCCCATTGATTTCTATGTGGGAGCTAGGTAGCTAAATACCTTTGAGGATCTATGGCTAGATCCACAAAGATAGCTTGAGCTGAGTGTCAACTGCTGATTTCCAGAGCTTCAGTACCAGTTCCCCATCGCTCCCTACCCTCTTGCTAGCTGTCCCCATTTTCCGACATCCCACAGAAAGAGAGCCAAATAGACCTACTACAGTGGTGTGTGTGTGTGTAGCAGGCAGAGTTGCCCTTTACCTACTCCTAGCTGCATAAACGAAGGAAAATAATTGCCCTGCTACCTCAGGCGTACCTGCTCCTCCAGCACTGCCTCCTACCCTTACCCCTGTGTCAGAGTTAAGGATTTCAATGGGTGCTGGCCCACTGGAGAGTCATGGGTTAGGGGAGCAGATGAGCCAGTTGAAATCAAAGCCTTCAATGGCTATTGAAAGAGACAACATAGTGTAAACTGAAGATATCTGTAAGCGGGTAGTTAGAAAAAGGAACATAAAAGCATGACCAGATTCAATATACAAGAAGTGTGGATGCCAAACTATATTTAATTTAGGTAAACCAACATAGCCAAGAAGGCTGAGTTTTCCTATATGTAGGGGTAGGCTGTGCCCTGGCCCAGTGAGATGGGGACAGAGAACACAGGTGGTGCATCCATGATTCTGCTGAGCAGGTGTCCTTGCATTCCCCAAAGCACAAAGACATGGTGAGACTAGCAATAAAAATTAGGCACAGTTGTCCCTCCCTTTCCTTTTGGGAGAGGCTAGGTACAGCTATACTTTCCCTTCACACCAAACTAAATGGAAAGGCTCCATTAGCCTAACGAGTTGTGGAAATGCATCTATGGGTGACTTTTGATCTAAATATTCTTACTGGAGATTATGCATAAGGAAGAAGGAACACAGCTTGACATTTCAGTTCCTGGGGTGCGTTTCAAGGATAACTGCTAGGAAAAAAAAATCCTATTTGAAAATTTGATCTGAAAGTCAATGTTACCGTATATGTACCTCAAATTCTATGTATACAATTCACCTTCCATACCAGGACTGCACTTTAACCCAGCCATATGGCTGGGTTAGGACCTCTGCTTTGTCTCATCTGAAAGACAATGCCCCACTGTCTCATTGGAGGTCCTATCAGCTCAGAGAGGCGCATATCACCCACTATATCACTTGCAGCACTTAAGTTCTCCAATCCACGAACCAACAAGGTCTAACCATCTTAACTTCGGAGAGTCGATGCGATTACAGCTCAAAGCCTTAATAGGTGGAAAATTCATAGAAATGTTCACAACATAGGCAATTTTAATCTTCATTTGATCACAAATCACAACCACTTAAAATCCATATAAACAAACTACTTCAACTTTAATTACAAGAGCTTTGGTAATCATACATATGTAATTTTGGCATTATTTACAAAAGTCAAGGTTTATACATGTATCAAACAGAACTTCCAAGTTTAGACTTTTACCCTTGAAATTCTACAACAATCATCACATTCCTGTTCTCACACTGCAGAGTTTGGTGGAGTTAGCAGTTCACAGAACAGCAGAGATCTTACTCCTATGTATTTTTAATATATGCTCTCAGATATTGGAGAGCAGGACCCAAGCCATTCCTTGGGGACATTAATGTAGAGAGCTTTGTCCTTCTCTCATCTCAGTTACCCACAGTGCTACTTTAAAAAAACAAACATTGTGCTACAGATGTTATTACTGGTAGCAACACAGAAATTGAAGTGTAACAATACAAACAAAGAAGGACATTTCCTATTTATCCATTTTCCTACTAGAGTGTGCTTAAAGATGAAAAGTCAATTGCAGGAGTACCCTTACCAATTTCTCTCTCTTAACCTGAAAGTTTATAGCTTTATTTGAGGAAGACTTCTGTAATCATATATTATACACTAATAATTGAAGACTGCTTATAATACTGTCGGAAGACAGATGGTGGCACACAGGATGGCAATCTGCCACTGATGTGCATAAAAATGCAGCAACTCTGAGCACTGCTTTTGTTCACTTGCCATTCTCTCTTCTGGATTCATTTCAACCCAAAAGCAAAATCACGAGTAAGGTGGCTCACTGAGACACGGAAAGTAGTCTTCAGTCTTGAAAAGGGCTGGAGGCTCATATAGGGTCTGATGTTGCCGTGAGGAAGATGATTTCTGTGATTAAGAAACATTTTATTTGATTTTTGCTTTTGCTTTAACACTTTTTGTTCAGTTATGTAATGAGCTATATGTGCATAAAACATTAACCTCAAGCCTTTTGTCTCTTCATAACCAACAAGAATTCCTTCATATAAACTGCACAGTTCATATAAAAATTGCTTCCACTTTACACTGTTTCTATTCTCAGTGTCTGGAAACTCAAACACACGTGCTAATCTAATTGGCTAAATTAAAAGGTAGCCTTACGTTAATGAAGTCACTATAATAAAACGAAATGGGAAACTTGGTTATTTTATATTTCAAAAACATATTGTCTCTCTCACTGAAGTATTAACTTTTTGATCACGTATATTTCATCTTAAATAATTTCAATAAATCCAACAATTAAACCGAGGAGAATTCAGTATTTCCTTAAACTTATCCGTACTATTGTTATTGCAGTGCTACAGAACATTTAGCAAGAATATTGACCTAAAGTGCCAATGACAACAGGCAGTTAGACAATTTACTTTATTATATCTCTTGTAATCATTAGGATTTAAATTATTTTACCCTTTGCTTTCACATACTCATCACTTTCTCAATAAATTGGTCTCAGCCAGCAAGTGAACTTTATTTGGAAAGAAGGGATTTTCCTCAGGCTGACACTTTGGTTATAAGAAAATTGAACAAAACTGTAAACTGAAAGTTGCTTATCGGCAACAACATATAAACTGAAAAAATGGCAGCTTGGTGTATGGCTTGCTCCTCTACAAGAAAGTCTTAGCTACATTTAGAAAAATTTAAAAGGGATACCATCAATTAAAAAATATCACATCTGTCTGAAATACTTTTAACAATATAGATAAAAACTAACACATAACTGAAAAATTCTAAAGAATTTCTTTCTATTTTGTGCAAACAGTTTCCCCTGGTTGCATCAGTTTTTCCATACAGCAACATGGGAGAGAGTATTTTAAAAACATGACTACAATCACAAAAGTTGGCAGAACTCAAGAGCAGGCACAGTATCTGAAACTACTTTTTACTCTTCTTTTACATTAAGTATAATTATTTTTGAGTCTACTTGGTGGGCATTTCAAATTTTAGCAGTGTAAAAAAGCCTGCCCCCTCAGTAACATTTGGAGGTGTGAGAATTGTACATTCTCACTCCTTGGCACGATGAGTGTCCCAATAGAAGTTGAATTTCTGGGACAATCTTAAAATGAGACTGTGAATACATCATTTAAGACCAACCAAAACTTCTTTCACACCAAGGACCGGTTAAAAAGTAAACAAACAAAACAAAAAAAACCCTGGCGAGAGGAAAAAAATTGCAGCCAAAGTTCAGCCAAAAAGGAAAGGTTCCCAGAAAGTTGTTAGCAGGTAAAAAAAGCGAGGACGAAAGTCCTAAGATAACTAACTTACACCATTCACTCCCAAATGCTTGCTATAATTGTGAATTATTGTTTATGTCCCCAGTCCTGCAAACAAGTAAGTACTTGCTTAAGTTTATGCAAGTGAATAGCCTGCTGGAGAACCCTATGCATGAAACTATATTCAGAAAAGGGCTGGTAGAAATGGCATTGCTGCACTTAAAAGATTTGGTCTCTGTTTATTGTTAGTGAAAATATTCATACTGCTTTATATTCAGTTTAGTCATACATGGCCTGCACAACTGTGATAGAGAGATTTGGATTCTAATTTAGCTTGTTCAACAGAATTAAGTTTCAACTACTGAATTTATTACTAGTGTAATAAATGTTCATCGAGCGTATAACATTCAAGCTAGAACACAACTGGACTTTCAGATCCCAGTGTGTGGGTATAATGCTGGCAGTTCAAAAATAACCACTTTTTAACCAATGAGCTGTGAAAAACTGATAGCCACAGAGACACACACACACTGCAGTGCCATTTTTACAAAGTAGAACAGCGTTGTCATGGTTATGAATAAAAATTTGTAACCTTAATATTGTATAATTAAGCTTTTGCATTTAATGACTTCTGTAGCAGCACAAACAGAAGGATTAAAGGCTACTTTGACCATGGGATGGTGTTCCATGAAGGAGGAGTGCTGGGCAGAGACGGGCTCCATCTTACGAAGAGAGGGAAGAACATCTTTGCCAGCAGGCTGGCTAACCTAGTGAGGAGGGCTTTAAACTAGGTTCACCGGGGGAAGGAGACCAAAGCCCTGAGGTAAGTGGGAAAGCGGGATACCGGGAGGAAGCACAGGCAGGAAGGTCTGTGAGGGGAGGGCTCCTGCCTCATACGGGGAATGAGGGGCGATCAACAGGTTATCTCAAGTGCTTATATACAAATGCACAAAGCCTTGGAAACAAGCAGGGAGAACTGGAGGTCCTGGTGATGTCAAGGAATTATGACGTGATTGGAATAACAGAGACTTGGTGGGATAACTCACATGACTGGAGTACAGTCATGGATGGTTATAAACTGTTCAGGAAGGACAGGCAGGGCAGAAAAGGTGGGGGAGTAGCACTGTATGTAAGGGAGCAGTATGACTGCTCAGAGCTCCGGTATGAAACTGTGGAAAAACCTGAGTGTCTCTGGATTAAGTTTAGAAGTGTGTGCAACAAGAGTGATGTCATGGTGGGAGTCTGCTATAGACCACCGGACCAGGGGGATGAGGTGGATGAGGCTTTCTTCCGGCAACTCACGGAAGCTACTAGATCGCATGCCCTGATTCTCATGGGTGACTTTAATTTTCCTGATATCTGCTGGGAGAGCAATACAGCGGTGCATAGACAATCCAGGAAGTTTTTGGAAAGCGTAGGGGACAATTTCCTGGTGCAAGTGCTAGGGGAGCCAACTAGGGGGAGCGCTTTTCTTGACCTGCTGCTCACAAACCGGGTAGAATTAGTGGGGGAAGCAAAAGTGGATGGGAATCTGGGAGGCAGTGACCATGAGTTGGTTGAGTTCAGGATCCTGACGCAGGGAAGAAAGGTAAGCAGCAGGATACGGACCCTGGACTTCAGGAAAGCAGACTTTGACTCCCTCAGGGAACAGATGGCCAGGATCCCCTGGGGGACTAACATGAAAGGGAAGGGAGTCCAGGAGAGCTGGCTGTATTTCAAGGAATCCCTGTTGAGGTTACAGGGACAAACCATCCCGATGAGTCGAAAGAATAGTAAATATGGCAGGCGACCAGCTTGGCTTAATGGTGAAATCCTAGCGGATCTTAAACATAAAAAGAAGCTTACAAGAAGTGGAAGCTTGGACATATGACCAGGGAAGAGTATAAAAATATTGCTCGGGCATGTAGGAAAGATATCAGGAGGGCCAAATCGCACCTGGAGCTGCAGCTAGCAAGAGATGTCAAGAGTAACAAGAAGGGTTTCTTCAGGTATGTTGGCAACAAGAAGAAAGCCAAGGAAAGTGTGGGCCCCTTACTGAATGAGGGAGGCAAGCTAGTGACAGAGGATGTGGAAAAAGCTAATGTACTCAATGCTTTTTTTGCCTCTGTTTTCACTAACAAGGTCAGCTCCCAGACTGCTGTGCTGGGCAACACAAAATGGGGAAGAGATGGCCAGCCCTCTGTAGAGATAGAGGTGGTTAGGGACTATTTAGAAAAGCTGGACGTGCACAAGTCCATGGGGCCGGACGAATTGCATCCGAGAGTGCTGAGGGAATTGGCGGCTGTGATTGCAGAGCCCTTGGCCATTATCTTTGAAAACTCGTGGCGAACGG
Source organism: Dermochelys coriacea (assembly GCF_009764565.3). NCBI lineage: Eukaryota > Metazoa > Chordata > Testudines > Dermochelyidae > Dermochelys > Dermochelys coriacea. The sequence goes on from NC_050069.1 coordinate 106,646,625, forward strand.
GGGAAGTCCCGGATGACTGGAAAAAGGCTAATGTAGTGCCCATCTTTAAAAAAGGGAAGAAGGAGGATCCTGGGAACTACAGGCCGGTCAGCCTCACCTCAGTCCCTGGAAAAATCATGGAGCAGGTCCTCAAAGAATCAATCCTGAAGCACTTAGAGGAGAGGAAAGTGATCAGGAACAGTCAGCATGGATTCACCAAGGGAAGGTCATGCCTGACTAATCTAATCGCCTTTATGATGAGATTACTGGTTCTGTGGATGAAGGGAAAGCAGTGGATGTATTGTTTCTTGACTTTAGCAAAGCTTTTGACACGGTCTCCCACAGCATTCTTGTCAGCAAGTTAAGGAAGTATGGGCTGGATGAATGCACTATAAGGTGGGTAGAAAGCTGGCTAGATTGTCGGGCTCAACGGGTAGTGATCAATGGCTCCATGTCTAGTTGGCAGCCGGTGTCAAGTGGAGTGCCCCAGGGGTCGGTCCTGGGGCCCGTTTTGTTCAATATCTTCATAAATGATCTGGAGGATGGTGTGGATTGCACTCTCAGCAAATTTGCGGATGATACTAAACTGGGAGGAGTGATAGATACGCTGGAGGGGAGGGATAGGATACAGAAGGACCTAGACAAATTGGAGGATTGGGCCAAAGAAATCTAATGAGGTTCAATAAGGATAAATGCAGGGTCCTGCACTTAGGATGGAAGAATCCAATGCACCGCTACAGACTAGGGACCGAATGGCTCGGCAGCAGTTCTGCGGAAAAGGACCTAGGGGTGACAGTGGACGAGAAGCTGGATATGAGTCAGCAGTGTGCCCTTGTTGCCAAGAAGGCCAATGGCATTTTGGGTTGTATAAGTAGGGGCATAGCGAGCAGATCGAGGGACGTGATCGTTCCCCTCTATTCGACACTGGTGAGGCCTCATCTGGAGTACTGTGTCCAGTTTTGGGCCCCACACTACAGGAAGGATGTGGATAAATTGGAAAGAGTACAACGAAGGGCAACGAAAATGATTAGGGGTCTAGAGCACATGACTTATGAGGAGAGGCTGAGGGAGCTGGGATTGTTTAGTCTGCAGAAGAGAAGAATGAGGGGGGATTTGATAGCTGCTTTCAACTACCTGAAAGGGGGTTTCAAAGAGGATGGCTCTAGACTGTTCTCAATGGTAGCAGATGACAGAACGAGGAGTAATGGTCTCAAGTTGCAATGGGGGAGGTTTAGATTGGATATTAGGAAAAACTTTTTCACTAAGAGGGTGGTGAAACACTGGAATGCGTTACCTAGGGAGGTGGTAGAATCTCCTTCCTTAGAGGTTTTAAGGTCAGGCTTGACAAAGCCCTAGCTGGGATGATTTAACTGGGACTTGGTCCTGCTTTGAGCAGGGGGTTGGACTAGATGACCTTCTGGGGTCCCTTCCAACCCTGATATTCTATGATTCTATGATTCTATGATACTTTTATGGGAAAAAGAATACAGTGGTGTCCTGGTCCATGACTGGGGGTTTGAGGTGCTGCTGCAATACAAAATGAAAGATTGCTAAGTGGCTTAGAAACACAACCTCTGGACTGAATGAAATATTTTTCCTCTTAAAACTGCAAAGTATTTGATCACCCCCTTCTTACAAAGAAGGAAAATGAGGCACTGGGAGGATAAATAAATAACTTGCCCAGGCTGAAGAGCTAGGGTCAGAGTTGGGAACAGGTTTTCTGACCTCAACCCTCAGCCCTGTCTAAGAGAGCATGCTAGCTCTCTAGCAATGCGTTCTCCTTTACCACTCTGATACTACAGTTTGAAGTGCAACTCAAGTGACTGCCATGAACTTCAAAAAGCTAAAATTAACCTTTCTACCAGATTAAGTAGCTTACTTCTCATTTTTCAGCATGTAATTGGCCCATCACCACAAAGGAAAAGTAATTTTATTCTCCTGTATGAAAGCCATCTAACAAGATGCCTTGTGATCCATTTACTGTAAATCATGCGACCACAGCATCCTTATTTATTTTTAAAACAACATAGCGCTCAGTGACCTTTTTCTCTTTTTAACTCTTCTGATGTTCTCATGTAGAATAGCACTTTGAAAAAAATTCCTTGCACATTTTTAGTTTGTATAGGTTCCTCCTATCTGCCTTCAGGTTGGAATTCAGTGACCTTTTATTTAAGGTTTGCTCTTTTAGTGCTTGTTTTGTAGCTCTTTTCATGCCTCACACAAGTTCTTTGGAGCATGAACTCAGGCCCTCCCAAGAATTTATTCTCTTGGTTCCTCTGTTGTAAGATCATCATTGTGCACCATACCCAGCTTGTGCCATGTGCAAAAACTTCAGATTTAAGTTCAGAGATAAATTCATAGATTAACAGATTTAAGGCCAGAAGGGACCATCATGATCATCTAGTCTGACTTGCTGCACATCGCAGGGCACAGAACCTCACTCACCCACTCCTGCAATAACATCTGGCTGAGTTACAGAAGTCCTCAAATCTTGATTTAAAGATTTCAAGAGAATCCATCAATTACTCTAGTTCAAACCAGCAAGTGACCCATATCCCACGCTGCAGATGAAAGTTGAAAAACCTTCAGGGCCTCTACCAGTCTGACTCAGGGAAAATTCTTTCCTATCCCCAAATATAGTGATCAATTAGACCCCGAGCATGTGGATGAGACCTACCAGCCAGACACTTGGGAAAGGATTCTCTGTAGTATCTCAGAGCCCTCCCCATCTAGTGTCCCATCTCTGGCTGTTGGGAGATATTTGCCAATAGCAATCAAGGATTGGCCATGTGACATTGTAGGCACTCTTCTCATACCATCCCCTCCATAAACTCATCAAGCTCAGTCTTGAAATGAGTTAGTATTTTTCCCCCACCACTGTTTCCCTTGGAAGGCTGTTCCAGATCTTCACTGTAGCCTATTTCAAAGCCTACCATTCTCATGACACATTTTAAGACACACTCACCTTGACAGAAACATACTTACATTAAGAAAGGATGGTACACTGATAGTCTGTAAGAATTTTTTAAAGGTGTTTGGAAAAGTTCCAAGGTCTGTTTCTGCCTTTGTGACCTGCTCCTCCAGTCCAGCCACATTATTTCCGACTATTTTTACAAAGGCCTAGGTAAAAATAAAACAAAGCTATCTTTATTCATCATTATGTAAGAACATTTCCCAACAAGAGGTTCAGATTATGTAGAAATTAAAATATAATTGTTAGGTAACAATCCTCAAAGAGCATAAAAAAATTCATATTTTGTGCCATCTCCATTTTGAATTTGTGCCACAAATAACCCACTTGTGCAACCTTCTATAAGTTAAGTAGAGTAAGACAGACCAGTTTTTTTTTTTTTTAAGAGAATATAGAAGAATATTAACATTCGGCATACCAATTTAATGTAGTTAGACAACAAGTGTACTGCTTTATTTAACTGAAAGTTGTTACAACGTTTGCTTACATAAAGTGAGATTTTTGTCCTGGGGAGCAGCAGTAAACAAAATGTTATTGTACTTTAATTTGTAACAAGGTCTTGAATTGTTTTGCTTAGTACTTGCTCTGAAATTCCTTCCATACCCATGAATATCTGCAGCTCTCTCAGACATGGACAAGAATGGTAACTGTCGGAAACCGAACACTGAATGTCTCCAGCCCATTTGATGTTTAAAAAATGAGAAAAAAATCCAAAGGCAAAACATTTTCAATATGTTCAGTAGCTAGTTAATTAAATTAAAATTAAACACACAAAACAGCATATAAAATAATTGTTTTGTTTAATAAAAAAGTTTAATGTTTTGATAAGAGAAGTTTATGTATAAAAACGTATTCCACATTTACAACTAAATGATTTATTAAACACAGGGATTAACTGCAGTCAGTGAATTAAACTGAGTATTTCAGATCAGTCTGGGAAAACATTCAACTATAACTCAGTAAGAGAGACTGGAGCTTAAGTTCCTAGTCTAGTCTAAGGCCATGTCTACACTAGCAAGCTTACAGTGACAGCTGCGCTGCTGTAAGATCACTCATGTTACTGCTCTGATGGGAGAGAGCTCTCCCATTGACATAATAAAACCACCTCAACGAGCGTCGATAGCTATGTTGGCAGGAAAAGCTCTCCCACTGACATAGTGCTGTGCACACTACCACTAATGCTGGCAAAATTTATGTTGGTCAGATGTGTGTTTTTTTTTCACATCCCTGAGCAACGTAAGTGATAGCATAGACATGGCCTAAGTGTCTTGAAAAAATCACACTTGGTCTACACTACTAACTTATGTCTGTATAACTATGTTGCTCAGGAGTGTGGAAAATCCACACCCAAGTGACACAGTGATACCAACGTAATCCCCAGAGTAGACAGGGCATGTCAATGGGAGGGCTTCTCCTGGGTGGTGCGGTAGCTATGCTGACAGGAGAAGCTCTCCTGTTGGGTATGGTAGTGTCTTCACTTAGCACTGTAGCGGCACAGCTGCACCTGGTGGCTGCAGCGCTGTAAGTGTAGACAAGCCCTGAGACGGTCTCTTAAGTTACTCAGGCTCACCTACTGTGCCATATTTATAAAACTTGATCTCCAAAGTTAGATATTTCCCCCCCGATTCTTTCTTTATAGCAGCCTTTAATTCAACTTTTTTGATAGAGGCTCATGGAGTCAGCATATTTATTTTTTATATAAATATTTTAAAAGATTATAAATTTAGGCCTTCACATATTTTGTAATAAATTCAGATTTCATTTTAAACAGGTTTATTTTTTACAATGATACACTCGTTATGACATAATGAACAAAATAAAAAAAAATTTAAAGAAAATCAGCTTTTTAAAATCATTGATTTTTATCCACCATGATTAAAAGTGCACGTCTGGTTTACTTCCCCCACACATCCTATCACTTTTATTCTGTTAACAGCACTGTAGTCTATTCTGCCTTTCAGTCACCATGCTGTGGCATTCACTTGTAGGGGGCAGGAGCTTGTTTTACAAAGCAAGGTTTTCAGGCTTAAAAGCAGGGGATAGGGCAAAGTCTTTGCTGTCGATTTCACAGATACGGACATACAGGCCGAGAGATTCACTTGTTGCCTAATTGTTGAACACACACTAGGAAATTAATAATTGTGTGTGCTTCCACGGCAACAAGTGAACTGAACAAAGGTTGCAGCATTCTGTTCCCTCATGCTATTGCCACCTTGGATTTTATATCAATATAGTAACATTGATTAAAGTCAAAGATATTCTGAAACAAATGTGTATGTACCCCACTAACTCCCCATTCATTTCAGTTTAGAATTGTCTTTTCAGGTTTTAAAACAAATCCATTGACTTTCAATTTTCTTCACAATCCTAGCCTCCCTCTTCCTCTGCATTGATCTCTCAATGAACTCCTGTCCCTCCACAATGATGGTATAAGAGCTTTCTAATCCATAGCTCCTAGTATCTGAAACTCTTCCTGGATCTCTCTATTTCAAACTCATTTCAGATCTTAGCTGTTAATATTTTTCTTCATTGCCTAGGTGGGGTAACATTTTCAAAAGCACCTAAGTGATTTAAGAAAACCTTCATCCAAGAATATTAAAGGAATTGGCACCTGAAATTGCAAGCCCATTAGCAAGAATTTTTAATGAATCTGTAAACTCAGGAGTAGTACCGAATGATAGGAACTATATTAGCAATTCTCCAATTTTTAAGAAAGGAAAAAAAAAAAGTGATCCGGGTAACTACAGGCCAGTTAGTTTGAATCTGTAGCATGCAAGGTCCTGGAAAAAATTTTGAAGGAGAAATTAGTTAAGGATATTGAAGTCAATGGTAAATGGGACAAAATACAACATGGTTTTACAAAAGGTAGATCGTGCCAAACCAACCTGATCTCCTTCTTTGAGAAAAAAGAAAAGAAGTACTTGTGGCACCTTAGAGACTAACAAATTTATCAGAGCATAAGCTTTCGTGAGCTACAGCTCACTTCAGATTTTTTAGATAAAGGAAACGCAGTGGATCTAATTTACCTAGATTTCAGTAAGGCGTTTGATACCGTGCCACATGGGGAATTATTAGTTAAATTGGAGAAGATGGGGATCAATATGAACATCAAAAGGTGGATAAGGAATTGGTTAAAGGGGAGACTGCAACGGGTCCTACTGAAAGGCGAACTGTCAGGTTGGAGGGAGGTTACCAGTGGAGTTCCTCAGGGATCGGTTTTGGGACCAATCTTATTTAATCTTTTTATTACTGACCTTAGCACAAAAAGTGGGAGTGTGCTAATAAAGTTTGCAGATGATACAAAGCTGGGAGGTATTGCCAATTCAGAGAAGGATCGGGATATTATACAGGAGGATCTGGATGACCTTGTAAACTGGAGTAATAGGATGAAATTTAATAGTTAGAAGTGTAAGGTTATGCATTTAGGGATTAATAAGAATTTTAGTTATAAGTTGGGGACACACCTATTAGAAGTAACGGAAGAGGAGAAGGTCCTTGGAGTATTGGTTGATCATAGGATGACTATGAGCTGCCAATGTGATATGGCTGTGAAAAAAGCTAATGCGGTTTTGGGATGCATCAGAAGAGGCATTTCCAGTAGGGATAAGGAGGTTTTAGTACCATTATACAAGGCACTGGTGAGATCTCACCTAGAATACTGTGTGCAGTTCTGGTCTCCCATGTTTAAAAAAGATGAATTCAAACTGGAGCAGGTACAGAGAAGGGCTACTAGGATGATCCGAGGAATGGAAAACTTGTCTTATGAAAGGAGACTTAAGGAGCTTGGCTTGTTTAGCCTAACTAAAAGAAGGTTGAGGGGAGATATGATTGCTCTCTATAAATATATCAGAGGGATAAATACAGGAGAGAGAGGAATTATTTCAGCTCAGCACCAATGTGGACACAAGAACAAATGGGTATAAACTGGCCACCAGGAAGTTTAGACTTGAAATTAGACGAAGGTTTCTAACCATCAGAGGAGTGAAGTTTTGGAATAGCCTTCCAAAGGAAGCAGTGGGGGCAAAAGATCTATCTGGTTTTAAGATTCTACTCAATAAGTTTATGGAGATGGTATAATGGAATAATGTGATTTTGGTAATTAACTGATCTTAAATATTCAGGTTAAATAGGCCGAATCCCCTGACATGGGATATTAGATGGATGGAATCTGAGTTACCCAGGAAAGAATTTTCTGTAGTATCTGGCTGGTGAATCTTGCCCATATGCTCAGGGTTTAGCTGATCGCCATATTTGGGGTCGAGAAGGAATTTTCCTCCAGGGCAGATTGGAGAGGCCCTGGAGGTTTTTCGCCTTCCTCTGTAGCATGGGGCACGGGTCACTTGAGGGAGGATTCGCTTCTCCTTGAAGTCTTTAAACCACGATTTGAGGACTTCAATAGCTCAGACATAGGTGAGGTTTTTCGTAGGAGTGGGTGGGTGAGATTCTGTGGCCTGCGATGTGCAGGAAGTCGGACTAGATGATCAGAATGGTCCTTTCTGACCGTAGTATCTATGAATCTATAAGTGCTTTTGTACCATTGACTTCCACAGATTTAGGTGCCTAAGTGCCTAAATCACTTTCGAGAATAGAATTTAGAAGCCTGGTTATGTAAATGCTTTTGCAAATGCTATCCTGGATCTCAGTTTTCCTCTCATTCTACTGTTTGAATGGTTTTGGGAGACACTCTGTATGAAAGACATTATCAAAAAGTATAAGTTGTATTATTGATTTGAGAAAGCAGGAAACCTAGCTGTCTTGTTCCAATCAGCAAGCGCCAACATAAATGAAGATACTGTTCAAGAAACCTGGCGCTTTCAAGGAATTACAAAAAAAAAAAAACCTATTAGTTCCCCACGTTAAACTTGCATTAAGATTTGGATATTAGTTACCTTTTATAGTTTAGATTGCAAAATTTCTCATTCTCCGAGATAAAACATTAAGTAAAATAAATTATAATACTGTACAGAATACATATACAATTTTCAGATGCAGTGTACTGGAATACTAATGTGATGAACCATACAGATGGATGGTGCACTGATTTATAGCAGTGAACTGTTTGTTCCATTTATTTTAATACTGACTTATTGAATGCATTGCAACACATACACAAATTCAAACAAATTTTGAATTTAAATTATGAGAACTTCTATTAAAAATGTTATCTACCCTGCACCAAGTGTCATGTAGAATGTCTTTGTAGACAATGTAGAATGAAACTGCTCTGAAAGGACTACTGCTACTAACCTTGTAATAAAAAAGAAAGGCATTTTGTAGATGGGGTGATGTGTGTGGAAAAGGCAAGTTGGAAAAGGCAAAAAAAGCAGAGATATCAGGTTTCAGAGTAGCAACTGTGTTAGTCTGTCTCTGCAAAAAGAACAGGAGTACTTGTGGTAACTTAGAGACTAACAAATTTATGAGAGCATAAATTTATTAGAGCCCACGAAAGCTTATGCTCTAATAGATTCGTTAGTCTCTAAGGTACCACAAATACTCCTCTTCTTTTTGCAGATACCACAAATACTCTTGTTCTTTTTGCAGAGATAACAGTAGTTCTAAAGTTGGAGGTCCACATGATTCTCAGTGATAAGGCTAGTGAAGATGCCAAACTTAGAGACCAAACTGATATTTTGCAATTCACTAGAGTAGCAAACCAACCAACCAAAAATCCTTAATAAGATAAAAAGCACAAGTTTTTGGGGAAAGTACAGAAGAGCTACATTAAAAAAACTTCCATGAGGTAAGTGGAAACACCTTAGCTCCTCTATATTTCCACTTGCCATTGGCATTGTACTCGTCATTAGTTTGCTAAGAAAATAAGACAACTGGTACCATTTTGTTGGTCACAAGAAGTAGTGTATGCACTGCCTGTAGAGTTCTGGCATCCAGCCAACAGCAAGTTAAACCTTTGTGACTGGCACAAGCAGCCAATTAATAAAGTAATACTGAGTTCCCACGTCATTACATATACTAGTTGACATCTTGTGTGTGAAAACACTAGTTCACAGTTTGAAACAAAAAGGCACCTTTAGAAACTAGAAAGACAAAGAAATAAAATGTTTGCTATATTCAGCATGGGAAATCTTTTGAAGCATCTAAAAGGGGTCTGTAACTCTAGAGAAAAAACATTAAAATATGCAGTGGTACTGTCCCCTGGAGAAAAGAAATGTAAATAACTGACATCAGAATACATACCTCTAGTTTGTCAATCTTTCTATATATCTGTCTCATTTCTGTAGCTTTTGTGTGAATCTGAGGTACACTTTCATTGACTACTTGAGAAGACTCGCTTCGAATCTAAAACCAATCCAAACAAATTACATAAAGTTGAGTGAACACTATAATGACTAAATCTGTAAAATAACTTTGGTATATTCTAATACTAAAGTTAGTGACATCTAGTTAAAGCCACTGGATCTTGAAGGCTGTAAACAAATTAGTGCTGGTACTGTGTCTGTTACCATATGCAATCATATGCTGGGCTCATTTCTTAATTATTTCCGAATGGCACAGAGGACTGCCCATAATGAAAAATAGAAGCCAAAATGTAATATATAATAATAAAATAATAAATCTTTTCACTTTCAACTCTTTTCATTCAAAGATCACAAAACACTTTTCAAAGGTTAATATTATCCTCATTTGACAGATGGGAAAATGGAGACATTGAAAAGTTAAGACACCAACTCAAAATCACAAAGAGCCACTGCATCTCAAGAGCATGAGGTTCAAGTGCAATTATTATCATAGCTTCAAGAGATTTCCACCAACTAAGTTTTTCTAAGGTGTCCATGACTGTAGTACGACTCCTGCCATTGAGATATATAAAGGGAAACCTATTTTATTAATAAGGGGTGCTACTTCTGGTTGGAAGTTTTTTGTCTTCTTTCTGTCTCTTCTGACTTGCTCCTTTCTCTTTTCCTTAAGCTCAACAATCAAACATCATCTTTCCCAAACAACTGAATATGACAAACTGCAAGTAGATAGATAGATAGACAGACAGATATACACACACACACGCAACATCTTATTGCAGTTAACTTTTCTTGGAGAAGTATATAGACAGGAAACATATTTGGCATGTGGTTTTGCTCTATGATATTACAAGAGCAATGCCAAAATGTAGAAAATACCTACCTCACACTGGGCATATGAGGCTACGTTACTTGTAAGGCACTTTTAATCAGAAGAAGGTGCTATGCAATCTGATGTCTCTTCTGTGAGAGCAGAAGAGAGACATGTGGTGCAACACTGAGGGTAATTAGGAAATATCTTTAGAAATTCTTTCTGTCCCTGGCACGAAAGCTGTGATTACTCACTGCATGTGGGGTTTTTTTTTGGCATTCGGTTTTGAGTGACAAATTTAATTCTGAAGTTGTCTTATGTCAGAGGTTCCCAAACTTTTTTTGCTGCACTCCCCCTTGAGAGATTCATGTCCCATGCATGCCCCTCAGCACAGGGAAAGCTGGTGCCAAGTTTGGAGCTGAGGGTGGAATCCCCACATAAACAATGAATACAGGGAGGAGGCTCTCACACACAGTGTGAATCCTAGCTGCCTGGAGCAACAACTTGTGTGCACATAATGGCTCCGCCCCCTCCTTGCATATGTGCCCACATGCTGGGTGTGAGGCCTTTGCTGTGGGACCAGAATACCTGTGCAGCACTGCCACAGTGTTGATTCGTAACTCAGCCATGGTGGGAAGGGAAGAAGCGAGTTCTTATGAGGCTGTGTGGTTTCTGTGGGAATCGCCTGGCAGCAGGGTGGTGGCACAGTACTGGGTGTGCTGAGTAATGGTAATGGGGATCCTACGGGTACGGACTTTGGGATCAGCCTCATACCCACAATGCCCCAGGGCGCACAAGGTGGAGTTGGGCACCTCAGGGAATCGGTTTAGCACATACTGGCTAACCTGAAGAAACAAGAAAGAAAACTCTTAACCCATCAGGGCCTTGTGTGCACCTGCTAATGCGGGAGGGAGGAGAGCTGGGAAAGGATGGGTGGTATGCCCTAGAATTTGAAAAACAATGTCTTCTATGTTTGTGGCATACACTATTACTTCACATAAGTATAATCCTCCTTATTTATATATGGATAGCTGCCAATATCCAGTTAGCAATTCTGCAATTTTTTTATAATTATATATTTAAAATTTTGCATCTTACTATTTTATTAACAAAATAAATAAATGAATAACTACAATCAGGTTGCAAAAAAGTACTGCAAGTCTGTTTCAATACTGTAAACGCACAATGCAATCTTATAGTCTGAAATGAACTCTGCATCTGTTAGAAACCACTAAAAATTCAGTAATGACTATTAGTGAAGATGGTTTGGGGGAAATCTTAAACTTCTGACTGACAGAAGCCAAGAGGGGAAGACAGGAGGGAACCACTCCATAATTGTCCTGTTCTGTACACGCCCCCTGAAGTTCTGGTATGGGACACTATCAGCAACAGGATACTGGGCAAGATGGACCATGATCTGACCAGTAGGGCAGCTCTTATGTTCTTAACGATTTATTATGATCATTGAAATTATGAACAAGATGAAGCCTGGGGATTCAAGAGTGACTGAAGTCAAACAGGAACATAAAACAATATGGTACTATTAATTGAAGGCAAAATATCAGGTTAATAAATGATAAATAAAGGAAAGCTAGGTTATTACCAAAAACAGTCTTAGATCATCAGCCTGTCAAAATTCTACCTGCCCCCCAATTTTTTTTTCCTGGACAGGCAAATAAAATATTTTTCTTTGCCATTATTATATTAAAGGTGGATTACTATCTTTTTGTGCCTCAGCAGATTAATTTTCATTAACATTTTTAAAGGCAATCTTATATTATGAGAATTGAAAGAATTAAGAATAAAATCTAATTTACTTTTCACTATTTACGCTCTTTCCTATTTGCTTCTTTCTCAGTGAAAACCGGCTTTTAAATCTCACTTTTGTCCATGCCCAAATAGCAGTGAATTTCAAGTTTTGGTATTCATGCACTAGCCTAATACTGTAACATTTAGGCGCAAAGAGTGCCTGGGGCATGTTGGTTTTTATAAAGGTCTACCCACTAGAATTCAAATAAATACTTCTATTAGTTTTAGGGTTTGAAAAACTTATTCTTATTAAACTTATGGGCCAAATATGACTTAGAAATGTCCCTTCACATATCTGTCATTTTACTGGCTAATATTTTTGTAAAGGAGACTTGAGACACATGCTCACGTATACATTAGCAGTTACACACGTACATTTGTGCATACATTTCATCACTGCATGCAAACTGGATAATTTTGGGGTAAGCATGCATGGTAGCTGTTTGCACACTTAGACTTCGACTTAAAAAAAGAAAAAGTGACCCCTAATGTTAATCATATGCTGGTTATTCCCATGAAGGGGAAAAAAACCCAAACCACCCAACTTTTTCAGCACCTCCCCCACATCCATCCCCCCCAAAAATAGGCAGTACCCATATAGAAGTTATAGAGATCAATACATACCATGTCTAACATCCCTACAAATTCATCAACTCTGGTCAGCAAATCTTCTAGACTCTTGTCTAAGCTTTCTATCTGTAAAAAAATACATTCAGGTAATGAAAAATATACTTTGGCACTGCAGTTCTCAAACTCTGGGTTGGGACTCCAAAGCGGCTTAGACTTGTTGGGGCCCGAAGCTTCAGCCTTGAGCAGCAGGGTTCAGATTATAAGCCCCCTGCCTGGGGCTGAAGCCCTTGGGCTTCGGTCTCTCTGCCTAGGGTAGTGGGCTTGGTCTTTGGTCCCTTCTCCTGGGGTCACAAAGTAATTTTTGTTGTCAGAAGGGGGTCGGAGTGCAATGAAGTTTGAGAACGCTGCTATAGCAGATCACAACAACTAAAAATTCATCTTAGTGAAGTTTCACTATTTTGCCATATCTTAGCAACAACCTCTATACGCAAATGACTAGTCACAAGTTCTGTACGTTAGATCTATTGATGCATAAGTTATGTAGTATATGTCAGTATAATTATATTTAACTCAATGGATAAAATCACCTTGAAATCTAGTCAGTGTTAAAATCTGAGTAAGACCACCCCACCAAGCCCCTCAAACCTGGACTGCCACTCCACTGAGCCCCAACCAGCTGCATCTGGACCTACATCCCATCAAGCCTCACTCCCGTAGCACTCAGACACCCCTCCTCCCCACTGAGCCCCTTCCCCCCACACTCAGACTCCTCCCCACTGAGCCCTAACCATCTTCACCTTGACCCCCCTGCAGAGTCCCATTGTCCCTGGCACCCTCCAACAAGCCCCCATGCACCCAGATCCATCCCTGGTACCCAGATCCCCGCACTGAGCCACCCACACCCAGAATGCCCCATCCAGAACCCTCTCCCCACCCACCTGGATTCCCCCACACTAAGCCCTTCCACACTTGGATCAAGCTGGGTTGAGCCTGCTTGCCCACACCTGGTGCAGAGGGTCAGAGCCCCAGGGTATATCTGGGACAGGCCCAGCCCTTGCACTGTGTCAGGGCTGGGTGCAGCCTTACCACAGAGTCCATGTCTGGGGACGTGAAGTACAGCCACCTCTGTGCAGCCAGTGGCCTGTGCTCCCCACTGGCATGCTGGAGCCTCCACATTTATTTACTGACAAAAATTTGCAGAATATTAAAATACTGTGCTCAGAATTTTTCGGCACAGAATTCTCTCTGGAATATTACAGAGATCTGAAACACTGGTTGTGACCCTAACAATTTAAAAGGTCTCTTGATGGTGACTGATTAAATGTGCTGATGTACCTTCAAGGCCAGTGCTTGCTGGTTCTTAATGTAGATTGTGAGTTTAATCTATACACGGCAGAACTTCAAATGTTCAAACATTAATGTTACAAATGACCAGTTATACAAACCAGGCTACCAGATGGAAGAACACAAACCACCACATAAGGAAAGTGAGCTGATGAAAAACAAGTCAACATCTCTTGACATTCAGATGCCTCCAAGGCACTGGCAGTCCCTTCGCCCCGCGCTTTGAGGGGCACTGAAAGCAACACCCTGCACTGGCAACTCCTGTATTCAACCTACGGTGATTCTGAAAAAGCCAATTTCCCGATTTGATGAACTCAATCTCCAAAATAGTTCTTAGAACAGCGGTTCTGCTGCACTTTACGTGGGCGTGCAGCGCCCAGAACAACGGGCCCACCAGTAAGTAACCCCTGGCTTTAGATTTTCTATCTAAATTTTGGTTTCGACTAAACCGGCCCCCCCGCCCCATTTTCCAGTGGGGACCCGCCCTGGACCGGCCCAGTTTCAGCCGAACTCCGGGTTTCCCCCACAAAATAAACACAGCGGCTTTTTAAAAAGTGAGGGGGAAAAAAAAAAAAAACAACCCAGGGGAAAAAATCGGGATTTTAGTTTTTAAAAACGGAGACGCCCGCCCCGCCCCGCCCCGCCCGCGCAAATTCAACTTCCGCTGCTGGCGCGGCCCCCCCCGTGGAAAGGCAGCAGGGGGCGAGCGGCCACCTCCGAGGCGGGGGCTGCCCATGCGCCCCCCCGCGAGCCGTGGGGGCATCGGGGGGAGTGTCCAGTCCGGGTTCCGGCCTCGGTCCCTGTCTCGGCGCCGGGCGAGGCCCCCGGCCCGCACGCGAGTGTCAGCCCACCCGCAGCGCGGCCCCCGTCGCGCGAGCAGGCCTCGGTACGGGCGCGCGCAGGGGACAACCCGCCCCGCTCCCCCCCTCACCTGCGCACAGAAGTCGACCCCAGCCGGGAGCAGATAGGCGGAGTAGTCGGCAGCGGCGCGGCTGAGCAGCAGCTCTGGGGGGGCGCCCTCCTCCCCGATGCCCGACGCGCTGCTGGGGCTCTGCGAGACGTTGCCGCTGTCCCCGCTGAGCCAAGCGCCCGGCGGCTCCGCTACCTCCTCCATCCTGCGCCTTCCCCAGTTCAGGGGGGTGCGGACGCGGAGCGGGGTCGCAAACGGCCTCTCAACGGCAGCCCTGCAGGGTCAAGCCCAGAGGTGGAGCGAGGGGAGGAGTCTGCGCAGGCGGCTTAGGAGGGGGCGGGGCGGAGGGTGGCGAGAGCGGCTGGGGTGGGAAGGAAGCCACGTGACTGGCGTCCGGCGCGTGGCGGATGTTGGGCGCGTGAGGCCCTGGCTGCCGCGGAGCATGGCCAGGGCCTGGCCTTTCCCTGCCGCTCGCAGAGCAAACGGGGGCGGCCGTACAGGAGCTGGGGGCGCCTGGTTCTGCCCCATTGCCCAAGGCCTTTTACAGGGGCCGGACAGGGCGGGTGTGGCACTCGCTGCTGCTTTTTCCTCCGCCCACCCAGCGCTGTGAGCCCCTAGAGCTAGCTCCACACCCAGGAGCCCTGCCCCTCTAGACTCCAAGCGTTTCAGCCTTTACCTCACCGCCCTTTTAACTAGCTAGTCTAGCTGGAAGAAAAAGAACAAGTAGCCGTGAGGACTTGCCAGGCCACATCTGACCAGTGAGCTCCCTGACATTCACAGCACATGCAGGGGAAGCAATACTACAGTAGCCCCTTTAAAAAACAAACATCTTCCAGCCCACCTGGAAGGGTAAACCTGGCTTTTGCTACAGCGTTAGGTGCACCTGAGCTGACTTGCGTTAAGGGAATTGCACAACAGTCTACTCCAAAATTTGCCGCTCAGCAAGGGAAGCACCTCCCCCAGCCAGGCAACACCATCACTTCTCCCTGCCCTATAGAGCGATCGTTGATCTACTTAGCTTGACAATGAGAATGTGTAGACCTTGTGTGACTTGTATTGAGCCTAATGGTCCTCCACCAGCTGCTGTACCACAATTCCTCTGACCTTGCGACAGCAGCTGCAGTCACAGTTTTGGACTCCACAAGCCAGACCTCACAAGACGCCCACCCCTTTAAATGTTTCAGAGTAGCAGCCATGTTAGTCTGTATCCACTAAAAGAAAAGGAGGACTTGTGACACCTTAGAGACTAACAAATTTATTTGAGCCTAAGCTTTCATGAGCTACAGCTCACTTCATCGGATGCATAAGCTTATGCTCAAATAAATTTGTTAGTCTCTAAGGTGCCACAAGTCCTCCTTTTCTTTTCACCCCTGTAAAGATACATATGTATCTTTCAGATGGCTCTTCCTGATTGTCCATCATGACAAGCACACATCTGACCATCCAATCATGCTAGCCTCATGAACACATAGCTACCAGATATACTCCTGTCTGGGGCAGGCATGCAGTATTGGATCTCCTGTGCGTAAAAGAGTCTGCAAGCACAGCTAAGAATAGCCACAGAAACATCAACTTCTAGAACAGATTGCCTGGGGAAGTTCTGGCAAAGGTGTATGACAGGGATCAGCAGCGGGCTCACCAGGCAGATGGAGGGACCCAGGCTCCCCACAGCTGCTCGTGCAGCTCTTCCCCCCCCCACCCTGCGGAGCCTGTGTCAAAGGCTTTCCCTTGTTATGTTGTATTTTCTCTTACTATTGAGCCTATGTGAGTTTTACTGTTTTGCTGAATACTGAGAGTGCAGCACACAGGGAAACTGCGGCACTAATACCTCAGTGGTGGGAATAGGGGTGTGAGATTTTGACGGAGACCTCTGGGGCAGGTGAGGCTGCTCCAGCTGCCTGCATGTATGCTATGACCGGTGCCCTTCATAGCCGGAGACTCAGGACGGGGATGCAACCGAGTGACAACCAGGTGACTCTTTGCCTGGGAAGCATGACAAGATGAGGAGGAGCAATAGGGTGTCTGAGGTCAGGTTGCTGAAAGCTGGCAGTCTACTTGGAGGCACTGGAAGAGGGGGAGTCCAGGGCATCTGGCTCAGGCCTCCCAAAGATGAACTTGTCTGCAAATCACTGATTTCTGTGCTAATGAGTTCTGTTCTATGCTGCGTTCCTGTTGAATAATAAACCTTCTGTTTTACTGGCTGGCTGAGAGTCACATCTGACTGTGGAGTTGGGATGTAGGGACCTCTGGCTTCCCCTGGAGCCCTGCTCGGGCAGACTCCCTGTGGGAAGCGCACGGTGTGGAAGGGGATGCTGAATGCTCAGAGGTCAGATCCAGGAAGGTCGAAGCTGTGTAAGCTTCTTGCCCTGGTGACAGTATGTTCAGCAAGAGGAGGCTCCCCCAGAGTGCTGACTGGCTTCATATGGAATAGTTCCAGAACCTTGCCCAGTGACTCCATGACAACTGGTGGCAGGAGTGGGATAAACTGCACTCCATGGACAGAGCATCCTGTAAGTGTCTAGGGTGCAGTAGAACAAAGGGGGATTACTCCCAGACTGCTGTGCTGGGCAACACAAAATGGGGAAGAGATGGCCAGCCCTCTGTAGAGATAGAGGTGGTTAGGGACTATTTAGAAAAGCTGGACGTGCACAAGTCCATGGGGCCGGACGAATTGCATCCGAGAGTGCTGAAGGAATTGGCGGCTGTGATTGCAGAGCCCTTGGCCATTATCTTTGAAAACTCGTGGCGAACGGGGGAAGTCCCGGATGACTGGAAAAAGGCTAATGTAGTGCCCATCTTTAAAAAAGGGAAGAAGGAAGATCCTGGGAACTACAGGCCGGTCAGCCTCACCTCAGTCCCTGGAAAAATCATGGAGCAGGTCCTCAAAGAATCAATCCTGAAGCACTTAGAGGAGAGGAAAGTGATCAGGAACAGTCAGCATGGATTCACCAAGGGAAGGTCATGCCTGACTAATCTAATCGCCTTTTATGATGAGATTACTGGTTCTGTGGATGAAGGGAAAGCAGTGGATGTATTGTTTCTTGACTTTAGCAAAGCTTTTGACACGGTCTCCCACAGCATTCTTGTCAGCAAGTTAAGGAAGTATGGGCTGGATGAATGCACTATAAGGTGGGTAGAAAGCTGGCTAGATTGTCGGGCTCAACGGGTAGTGATCAATGGCTCCATGTCTAGTTGGCAGCCGGTGTCAAGTGGAGTGCCCCAGGGGTCGGTCCTGGGGCCCGTTTTGTTCAATATCTTCATAAATGATCTGGAGGATGGTGTGGATTGCACTCTCAGCAAATTTGCGGATGATACTAAACTGGGAGGAGTGGTAGATACGCTGGAGGGGAGGGATAGGATACAGAAGGACCTAGACAAATTGGAGGATTGGGCCAAAAGAAATCTAATGAGGTTCAATAAGGATAAATGCAGGGTCCTGCACTTAGGATGGAAGAATCCAATGCACCGCTACAGACTAGGGACCGAATGGCTCGGCAGCAGTTCTGCGGAAAAGGACCTAGGGGTGACAGTGGACGAGAAGCTGGATATGAGTCAGCAGTGTGCCCTTGTTGCCAAGAAGGCCAATGGCATTTTGGGTTGTATAAGTAGGGGCATAGCGAGCAGATCGAGGGACGTGATCGTTCCCCTCTATTCGACACTGGTGAGGCCTCATCTGGAGTACTGTGTCCAGTTTTGGGCCCCACACTACAGGAAGGATGTGGATAAATTGGAAAGAGTACAACGAAGGGCAACAAAAATGATTAGGGGTCTAGAGCACATGACTTATGAGGAGAGGCTGAGGGAGCTGGGATTGTTTAGTCTGCAGAAGAGAAGAATGAGGGGGGATTTGATAGCTGCTTTCAACTACCTGAAAGGGGGTTTCAAAGAGGATGGCTCTAGACTGTTCTCAATGGTAGCAGATGACAGAACGAGGAGTAATGGTCTCAAGTTGCAATGGGGGAGGTTTAGATTGGATATTAGGAAAAACTTTTTCACTAAGAGGGTGGTGAAACACTGGAATGCGTTACCTAGGGAGGTGGTAGAATCTCCTTCCTTAGAGGTTTTTAAGGTCAGGCTTGACAAAGCCCTGGCTGGGATGATTTAACTGGGACTTGGTCCTGCTTTGAGCAGGGGGTTGGACTAGATGACCTTCTGGGGTCCCTTCCAACCCTGATATTCTATGATTCTATGATTCTACTGAGAGACAGACATGCTGAAGGCTCAGAGAGGTGAGGTTCCAGGTGGAGGAGAAGGAGCATATGGGTTAAACCCAACAGAGAGTGGACCCCTGAGAAGGGCTGTCGCACCAAAGGGGTTCCTCCCAGAGACCGTGGAGAGCTGAGAAAGCACAGGCCTGGGTGGCAGTGACCACTTGGGTACAGCAGGGAGATGGCCTATAACGATCTCCTTAAGAAGGACATTGCAGAGCTGTGCAGGGGGGGGGGGGGATGTGCATTGGAAAGTTCACTAAGGCACAGCTGATCGCTCAGTTGAAAGAGGAGGATCACTCTAAGGAGCCAGTTCCTGACCCAGCTGGGGGCACGAGAGAGGCCGGGAACACCCAGGTAGCCCCAGGGTCTGCACCTGACCCTAACCAAACTGGGGCCACGAGAGAGGCTGGGAGCAGCTGGGCATCCAAGAGACCCATGTCCCCAACCTTCAGGGAGTCTCCACCAGGTTCCCTGTTGATGGATCTGAGATGGAAGGAGTCAGAGGACCATGAGAGACAGGGAAGGCATGAAGCAGAACAGCAGGAGAGACAGCGACAGCATAAACTAGCGATGGCTGTGCTGAGAGGCAGAAGGACCCCTCCAGGTGAGTGGAGATGGACCCTGGGGTGCCAATTCCACAGGGAACCTCAACACTAAATTGCTGCCCCAGATTAAGGAAGGGGGAAGATATAGATGCCTGTCTCACGGCTTTTGAGAAGGCTTACAATTGGAACCAGGCTGGCCTTGTGGAAGGGCTCTGGTGTCTAGCCCCTTCCTGGGTCCCAAGGCCATAGAGCTTTTTAGCCAGATTGGGGATGTGTGGGGATAGCAGACTCGCTCTCACTCCTGGCCCCAGCATATATGTCTGTGTGTACTCTCCTGTGCTCAGGCCCCTCAGACCCCCAGTAGGAGTGGAAGATGGTGGTCAATGCGGAGACATTCCTGGGACAGAGAGTGGGGAACCGCAGCCAGGGCGGGACAGCTGCCAACCAGGGCTGTCTTGTCCAGAGGTGCAAAAGGCCCGGGACAGGGGTAAAGCAGCCTTGAGATACCTACCTATCAGAGGAGCCTTTTCAGAAGGTGGCCGTGGACCTAGTGTGGCCCCTCAGCAAGGCGACCCGGGTAGGGAAAAAATACATTCTGGTGGGAGTAGATTTTGGTACCCGTTACTTAGAGGCTGTGGCTCTGTCCTTTATCAAGGCAGACAGTGTGGTAGATGTGCTCCTGACAATTTTCAGCAGAGTGGGGTTCCCCAAGGAGGTCCTTACAGACCAGGGATCCAACTTCATGTCAACCCTGCTCCAGTGCTTGTGGGAGAAGAGTGGGGTCTGGCACATCTGGGCCTCGGCATATCACCCTCAGTCCAACAGGCTGGTGGAGAGATTTTATAGGACCCTAAAGATGATGCTGAAGACTTTCCTATGCCAGCATTTGCTGGACTGGGACAAGTATTTACCTCACCTGCTGTTTGCATACAGGGAAGGGCCCCAGGAACCCATGGGGTTCTCTCCTTTGCAATTGCTGTTTGGGAGGGGAGTGAAGGGACCCCTGGACTTGGTGAGGGATGAATTGGAGGGGAAGGCCTCCCTGGATGAAGACTCAGTGTGGAGTATGTACTGACTTTCTGGGAAAAGCTCGCTGAGCTCATGGGTCTGGCCAGGGTGAACCTAGTCAGGACTCAAGGGAGGCAGAAGGTCTGGTATGACCGCTCAGCCCAGGTGAGGATTCTCATCCTGTTAAGGAAGAATAAACTGCAAGCTGCCTTGGACAGGCCCTTCAAGGTCATCAAGCAGTTGAATGAGGAGAACAATGTGGTTGAACTGCCCAACTAGACTCACAGCCACTAAGGGGACCAGGTCAACATAATGGAGCCATACTGTGACAGGGAGAGGCTGGAACTGGCTGTGTGTGGCCAGTGGGAGAAGGGAGAAGATCCCCTGATGGGTCTCTTCCCTGAGACAGGAGCCGGCCCTTGCTGGAATCAGTTACTCTCTCTGACCAGCTAACTCCTGCTCAGCAGGCAGAGATCAGAGAGGCACTGCATTCACTCCAACAGCTGTTTTCCAACCAGCCTGGGCTCTCTAAACAAGCCGTCCACTGTGTGGAGACAAGAGCTGGCCCTCCCATCAGGTATTCCCCATTCAGAGTAAATGGGAACACAGCCCAGGCGCTGGAGGGAAAGGTCAGAGACATACTGGGTTTACGGGTGATCCAGCCATCCACCAGCTGTGGGGCCTCTCCCGTGGTGCTGGTCCCCAGGAAAGATGGGTCAATCTGATTGTGTGTGGCCTGGCGGAAGCTCAATGCCAAAACCATGTCTAGTGCCTGCCCCATACCTAGGCCTGATGAGATCCTAGACAAGTTGGGGGGAGGGGAACTCGGGACCCCAGGATCAGGAATCTCACCACAGGCTACTGGCAGGTGCCTTTGGAATGAGATGCCAGGTTGAAACCTGCTTTTGTCACCACTTTGGGGCTGTACAAATCCCTATTTCTACCTTTAGGCCTCCAGGATGCGCCGGTCACCAGCCAGCACCGGGTGGATCAGTTACTGACAGGGAAGGAGAATTTCACCGTAGCAGACATTGAGGATATGTGTCATTAGCCAGACCTAGGAGGACCAGGGGAAGGAGGGGGTTGGGTCGCCTCAAGAGCTGACTGTAAAAGATGGTAAGAGCAAGGTGGGTATGGCAGAGGTGTCGTACCTGGGCCACAAGGTGGGGAGCGGATGCTTAAAGCCAGAGCTGGCCATGGTGAAAGCAATCAGAGACTGGTCTGCTCCCCAGACTAAGAAACAGGCCTAGACCTTTATTGGGATGGTGGGGCACTACCGGAGGTTTGTGCCTCACTTTAGCTCTGTGTCAGACAAGGGTAAGCCAGACAAGCTGGTTTGGACCAGGCCGTGCCAGAAGGCTCTCTCCAAGCTTAGGGAGGAACCGGACAAGGGCCCGGTCCTGGGAAACCCTGAGTGACCCTGCTCATTTTAGTCTCTAAGGAGGGAGAGATACGACGAAGTGGGGATATTCCCTTGTTATGGTGTGTGTGAGCCTCTGTGAGTCTTACTATTGAGCTTATGTGAGTTTTACTGTTTTGCATGAATACAGTGTGTGCCTCAGTTTCCCTGTGTACTGCAGTAATACCTCGGTGTTGAGAATAGGGGTGTGCGACTTTCGCTGAGACCTCTGGGATAGGTGAGACTGCTCCAGCTGTCTGCACATATGCCCTGTCTGAGGTCGGGTCGCTGGAAGCTGGCAATCTGCTTGGGGGCACTGAAAGAGGGGGAGTCTAGGGCATCTGGCCCAGGACTCACCAAGATGGACATAGCTGAAACTCACTGATTTCTGTTAGGTTTCAGAGTAGCAGCTGTGTTAGTCTGTATTCGCAAAAAGAAAAGGAGTACGTGTGGTACCTTAGAGACTAACAAATCTATTTGAGCATAAGGTTTCAGGAGCTACAGCTCACTTCATCGGATGCACCAAATGCATCCGATGAAGTGAGCTGTAGCTCACGAAAGCTTATGCTCAAATAAATGTTAGTCTCTAAGGTGCCACAAGTACTCCTTTTCTTTTTACTGATTTCTGTGTTAGCAAGTTCTGTTCTACACTGTGTTCCTGTTGAATAATAAACCTTCTGTTTTACTGGCTGGCTGAGAGTCACATCTGACTCTGGAGTTGGGGTGTAGGGACCTCTGGCTTCCCAAGGAGCCCCGGCCGGGCAGACTCGCTGTGGGAAGCACATGGTGTGGAAGGGGATGCTGAATGCTCCGAGGTCAGATCCAGGAAGGTCGAAGCTGTGTAAGCTTCTTGCCTTGTGACAGTATGCTCAGCGAGAGGAGGCTCCCCCAGAGTCCTGACCGGCTTTGTACGAAGTAGCTCCAGAGCAACGCCCAGTGACTCCATGACAGAACCACAGCCTGGCCCTGCTAAGAGCCGCATGGTCAGCTGTGGAGAGATGCAGCAGACCCTCCACCTGCCCATGGTGCAGGGGGCCAACTGAAAGCAGCCCACCCTCCCAGCCTGTGTCCACACCCTGGACTCCCTGCCCGGGACAGGTGGAGGGTCCACGACTCCCCAGAGCTGCTCATGGCATGGCTCTTATCATGGCTGGGCTGAAGCTCCGAGGACCCTGCCCCGCTAGAGCTGGGTTGGTGTAGGGTGACCAGATGTCCTAATTTTAATAGGGATAGTCCCAATGTTTGGGTCTTTCTTATACAGGCACTGCTAGGTGGTGAGAGCTGTACAGGCAGCTGTGTGGAGCAGGTAGAGGGTTTGTGTGGCTCCCATAGCTGCCTGGGTTTCCTGGCCAGGCTTCACGCTGTCCTGGCTGGGGGTAGCAGAAGAGAAGAGGAGTGGAAGGGTGGGGCGTCCACTCCACCCAAAAGTGCAAGGGCTCTAGCCTCCCTGGTTCTGGTGCCACTTCCCCCCTCCCCCAACTGCTCTCTGATATTTCAAACTGGCATCCATCCCACTCACAACTTTACTGAGATCAAAGACGTGACTTTTGATTAATTATTTCATTGATGTTAGAAAATACTGTTAGAGAATACATTCCCAAAAATAGTTTGAAAGTCTAATTACGTAGTTCATACCAGATCAATCTTCTTTGCTTTGGCAGAAGTAGAAGTTGGTATCCCCTTCTCCATTCTTCAGTTTGCTTATCTAAGCAGTGAGAGCTATGCAAAGTACTTGGAATAGCAATGTCCCTTTTGTCCTTGAAAGATCTTGAAAACTTCCATGGACATGCTCTGCAGTCCCTTTCCAAACATTTTAGGGACGACAGTCTTATTTCTTCCGCGGCCTCTCTCCAATGAGTTCATTGGACATATTCCTGAATATGAATATTCCTAAATATTTCATTACATTATGTAATCTTTAAAATTAATCTTTAATTCCTGGAGAATTATCAGTGTTCCCTCTAATTTTTCCTACACGTGTGGAATGAATTTTGTTATGTGCACCAATACAGAGGTGATGTGTGACATCACCTTCATATTGGTGCAAACAACAAAATTCATGTAGTGGGGCTGGGGATGATGGGTTTGAGGAGTGGGAGGGGGCTCTGGGGTTGGGCAGAGGGTTGGGGTGAGGGGTGCAGGCTGCTCTGGGGCTGCAGTGGGGAGAGAGAACTCCCCCCAACCTTCTCTCACCGCAGCAGCTCAGAGCTGGGGGAGGGGCGCCTCTGCCCCCGGCCATGGCAGGTCCGCACTGGGGCCGGGCCGAAGGAGGGGTGCCTCTACCCTGGCCGCAGCAGGTCTGCACTGGGCCAGGCTGAGGGAGGGGCGCCTCTTCCCCGACCGTGGCCCTGCACAGGGCTTAATAGGCAGTGGCTGCTGAGAGAGAACTTAGGTTGGCAACCCTAGCTGGGATCACTGAAGTAAATAGGGTAGCAGCATAATGGCCAGGGCAGCTTTGGAACACCACTCGCCACTGGGCTTTCTGTGCCTATCACCTTTACTTGATCAGCTTCTCCATCAGTGAAGCATCCTGAGTGATCCACCAGTGCTTGCATGACCATGGAAAAAATATTCCTGTTGATGTACTCAGTGACAAGGTGGGGTGGTTCCAGAATACGGATGTACGTGCCATTTATTGCTCCACCGCAGTTAGGGAACTCTGTGCCTACAGATGCATGCACTATTTCCTGCACATTACCAAGAGTCACAGTCACAGACAGCAGATGATTAATGGCCGTATACACTTGGAGGACCAATGGACCCCCACTGTGGATTTTCCAACTCCAAAATGATTGCCCACAGATCCGTAGCACTCCAGCATTGCAAGCTTCCAGAACGTGAACACCACTCACGTCTCCACTGTCAATACTATTCTCATTTTGATGTTCTTGAGGTGGGGGAAAAGCTCACCACACAGATCCAGCAATTCACCCTTTCCATGCAAAAATTCGGAAGCTATTGCTTGTTATTCCCAAATCTACATCACTATGATAGCCCACCAATCAGTGCTCATTTCTCAGGCCTGGAAGCAACAATCAACTGTGGAGCAGTTCCATGAATGGCAGGAGCAACCTGGCATGTTTTCGTCATTGTAGTATCCAGTTATCGTGCTGGAACGTCTCCCCATCATCTCCGTCCCATTGCAATAGTACTTGCTTCAGTTCTGCAAACACAGGAGAATCATGCATCTGTATTAGCAACACTCATGAAAACTGCACGGAGCTACGGGGACCAAAAAGTGGTGCTCAGGACTGTGGGAGTTTTTTTTTTTTTTTTTTTTTTTTTTTTTAAAAAGGGACAACAATTACGGGACAGAATAGGCATTATGGGATGAACAAAGTGGTGTGGTGGGAACTTCACCCCTAACTCCCAGAAGTCCCTGGGCTGGGTGAACCAGTGGCGTCCCACAAGGCACTGAGGCAGATAGCATCACAGGACACAATGGGATACCTGCCTGCTGTGCACCACATTTTATGTTGCAACCACTCATGGTGAGGACACACAGCAGAGATGCAAGCATACCAATGGAGATGCACATGAATGACATTCTACATTTGGTTCCTATACGCCAGTGTAACTTGCATTGACTGAACTTTGTCATTTAGACATTTGGGCACTGCAATATGCTCCGTCTCAGGGCAAGGTGGTTGAAAAGCAACAGAGTGGTTAGTCCGACACTGCCCTACATACCCTCAGTACAGGGCATGTGATTAGCTAGGTCACATGTGCTGATCAAACAGGCACTGCTACCACAAGTCTCCGATCAGAGGCACATGCACACATGAAATGGGGCACCCATAGGGACAACAGACGTTTCTTTCCAGGCTAGGTAAAGATTTACTTATGGATTGACATGGTTAGACATGGTAGTTATATATATTTATTTTTTTAAAAAACCATTATCTAACACAAGCATGGACATTTAATTACTCATAAATGCCTGATTCCATTTTGAATCCTACTGAACACTTCGCCTCAGTGATATTTTCAAGCAGTGGCTTCTACACACAGTATATGTTGTTTGTAAAAAAGTATTTCCTTGTTGTGGTTTTAAATCTTGCCAAAGGAATGTTGGTCTTATGACAAAAGGTAAATAGGAGCAACCAGTTTGCCTTCTCTGTATGACTCATTCGTTTGTGAGCCTCACTCATAATCCCCTCTTACATCTTCTCCAATTTAAACAATCAGTCCTATGCCAAATCATATTCATTGCTTGTCTTTGTCTCCCTTCTATTTTTGTGATACTCCTTTTTAAGACAGTAATATCACCGTTGAAACACAGTATGGATGGTGAGGGTATTGCACTGATTCATTTATATCTAAACAATATATAGCATTGTTTTCCATTCCATATGCATGCTAACATTTAAGTTCTCCTGTTCTTTTGCATTAAGTTTTAAGGCAGCTCTTGCTTCTACTCCACTTTTCTAGATCCTCCAGCAAAAGAAAGGGAGGGTAAACTGTCCTACTTTCTAACAAATGTCCTTGTTTTTTAATAAAGAACTTCAAGCCTTTATGCATCACACAAAAGCAAAACAAAAGGGTACAAAATCAATTTTACATATTTCATCTGATATTTATTCACAATATTTTTTTCTTTTTCACCCCACCTCTTCCCAAACAGTATTCTTTCTAGAAGGAAAAAGATTAGACAAGTGTGCTTAGTTTCTCAAGTGATTTTCCTCAGGGCAAAAAGGAAGCTTGAACAACTGGTTTATTTAAAAAACAAACAAAAAGCTTTCATTCAATATTGAAACTTAAGATAAGGGACAGGAACATACCATTGTTGATGGCTGATGATTCAGTCCGAATCTGGTCATATGCATATGCAATAGATAGTTAATAATTTGACATCAGTAACTTTGAATAGCAAGAACAAAGTCAATAGTAGAAATATCCTGATGTCACATGACATTTCAGCCAATCCTAGCTAGGATCTTTGAATTTAAAATCTTGAAGAGGAGTTAGGTAAATGATTAAAATATCTGACATTCTTATCTTGTTTGCTCAGTTTACTGGGCAAAAAGATGATTTTTTGGTCATTTCTAAACTCAGCCTAATATGTGAAAAGCAAGCTGTATTGTTTCTTCCACTTTCATCAGCATTAGTTATACAGATCATCATTTAGAATTTAACTGGCAGTTCTGCTGAGGAGTTGTTGAAGCAGTTAGCACTGAAGAGATTGAATGGATATGCAAGAGCTACTTCAGTTCTACAGAAGTAAAAAAAACCCACTTGTTTTATTAAGTGAGCAGACATACCTTGAACACACAGGGTGCAGATATGCAAAGTAACACGCTATTTTTACATAACCACACACTAAATTCTCAGTGGCTATCTGAGAAGCTTCCAACTACCTAGCCCCACCCCATAGCCATCAATCTCATGCGGTAACTGCGAGAGACAGATGTTTCCATCCTGTCCTCAACAATTGATATGCTATCACAAAACTGTCCATGGAAAGGTCTACAAAAGCCTCACTCAACAGCTGTTAGACTATTTTTTTTAAATCTATTGAAAAGATGGCTGTGATATTAGTAAAGGATGAGAGCCTTCCCTGGCACTAGAATTAAGACTTCTCCCCAGCAGGACATACTATTAAAAAGTCAAGCCAAACCTGCCCATCATCCACTGACTGGGCCAATATTAACTGAGTTTTCCTTAGAGGTGTCCCATTAGAGTTGCAACTAAGCTCAAGTTTGCTTAAAGGGACATCCTCAATTTAAAGAGAAAGTCACTTCTGTCTAGAACTGTTGATTACAGTTAACACCTAACACTTATATAACAGAAAGTTGAGAAGTCTTTTTTCTTCCATTTTTCCAGTTTATTTACAAAAGACATTTGTTAGCACTTCACATATATAGTCAGTTTCAGACTTCTTGTACACAGTCAAGAGTTTTTCATTTATGTGCATCTCTCCTGGAGCAACAGTGGAAGAGAAAAGCTATTTTAAAAAAAGACTACGACAAACTACAGACATTGGTGATGGGGTGGAACTCTGAGCAGTAGTACCTGAAACTACTTTTAATTCCATTTTTGAAATGATTTCAAGCTGATAGTATCCCTCAGCTGTATGCAGTCACAGCCCAAAATGAGAATGACAGATTCAGCTCCTAGAACCTTAATTTTAGCCTGTAATGAGGTAACATGGGCTAGGACTTTCCTTGTGAGAACTATGCACTACCTTCAACTAAGTTGATAGGATTTTCCATCTGAGTCAATCTGGCTGGCTTCTGGTACATCCAATTTTGTGGAAGCTTCCTTGAAGGAGAATTTAGTGACCTCTGCTACCTCAGTCACTCTTATTGTTAAATACTTCCATTTCAGAGGTAATATCCTTTTATGCTGGAAGGCCACTTGCTGAAAAGTTTCAATTTAAACACACAGTCTTGGCTTGTCTGCTTTCTCCACTTGCAGAAGTTTTTTCTGGAATCAGAACCATACCAACTCATTCATCTTGAAGGAGAATGTAAACGTAAGGTTTAGAGCAAATTGGGTACAATTAGTCCAAACCTTTAGCATCACTCAGGGTCAGGTGCCTAAAGTCCCATCTACACTAAAAATGCAAGAGTTTTGATCAAGTCAGAGAACACACAGCCATATAATAACTGATGCAAATGAAGCACAGACCTGTAGATACTTCCCAGAAAAAAGGTTTTAAGGTTTTAATTCATCTCATTGAGGTGTTTGCTTGAAAGCTTGATGACTATTTAGGTATCCATTGTTAAGGATCCAGTTAGTCTGCAGTTGTAACTGGACTTCAAATAAAAGTACTTCCATTCATGCCAATCAGTCTGCATGGAAATGTGACTGAAGTTCCTGATGCAAGTTTGTATCCAATATATATTTTAATAAACAGGAATAATTGAGAGATTTGGGAAGATTTACCCTTTATTTTAGTATTTTGTAGACAGTGAAGTGAACTTATAGTATCACCTACCCATGACAAAGTAGTGTTTTACTCAGAGGGGCTCCAAGACTCCTCTTCAGATGTTTCTCCAAATGCACTTTATTTGTACTCTCATGAAGCAGTCTACACCATGGCATCATATAAGACATAAGTGTCGTAGGTGTTTTCTGGGAAGTCAGAGCAATCCCATTTCTCTAGGGAAAATATGTGACTTGAAAACAGACCTGTGGAGGACAGAGCAAACTAGTCTCCTTCCAGGGGAATCAGAAAGCAACACTGGCATCCCTTAATAAAGGAAAGGTCATCCCTGAGGGAAAACCCAACCCAACAGAAATCAGAACAGTCTGCTGTGGACACATGAGCACAGAGGGTCCACTGAGGAACAGAGCAACAAATGTCCCCCCAACACAACACAAGTGTGACCAGAAACTAGAGTCCAACTGGTTTGACATGACTGAAGAGTCAGACTTTTCTACTGACAGATGTAATAAGGGGGAGGAAAGAAGGGTGCAGTGCAAGTTACAAGAATAAGTGCCAGCACCAGCGTTGATGACATTTAAATTGAAAGCCAAGCAAAGAGCGATCACAATTTGTAATCCATGACTAGTCACATTGCTCAACCTGCCACTATTTGCTGAAGAAAATAAAACTTCAGCCAGACAGAAACTCTCTTACTCAGAGCACAGTATACCTTTAAATAAAACTGCTTTTACTGATAAACTGGTCTGTGACTGAAGCATACAATGGTATAGTGAGGAAACTGTCTACTGCACCAATATCCGTCAGCTAAAATATGGCTACCTCTGCCAGCATACAAAAAGTCATATGAAAGAGATTGTTGTCACAGGATCAATGTGTCATTCTTGCTGACCTGACCAAAATAGGTACACATCTCTCAAATTGACACAGCAAACAGGAGAGAATGTTAAAAAAACAATATTAAAGAAGCTTTAAACTATCCAAAAAATTACAGATTTAATTCAATGTCCTCAAGCATATCTGGCAGAGAACAGTGTAACATGTTAATAAAGTAACAGTTGCTCATTTGTATTTTTAAAAATTAGAGTGAGAAGGAATCCACATACACCTTCCAAGTCCAGAACTGCACATTGTTAAAACCTAAGTGGTCCAAGTTTTCAAACCCAGTGAAATATTAAAGAAATACCCATTCCACCACATTAAAAAAAAAAAACCAGAAAAGCTTTAATACACAATACTACAAAGTTAAAAAAAACAAAAGAAAACGACATAGCTAAAAGTAGAAAAATACATTGTAAGACAATTATATTTGTTCCTTAAACTGTTGAAGATATTACAAAATATTTTAGATTAGACCATTTTAACAATTTGTGGCATTTTCTGGAGATGAGAAACAATTGGGTGCAAAATGATTTCCTTTGGGTAATAAGTCCAGGTATTGACTCCCAAGTTAGTAGCTCTTAAATCCCTAAACATGGCAGATTTCACTCTGATGCATCAGTGTCAGAAATATTGAGCAAACTGTTCAGAGATAGGCTAGGAAGTCAGCCAGTATCTTTGAAATAGTGTACTGTAGACAGCCAGCCTTTTGTAGCTAAAGTCTTTGTGGATTCAAGTTGCCCCTAAAACACAGCAAAAAGCTCTTTCCATCAGTGATGTAGTCTAAGACATGGTGGTAATATGTATTTAAGTTGTTCATATTTTTTGTTGCCCTTCTGGCTTGTGTTCTCTAAATTCATACTACTCATGTTACCAAGAGATGGAGATGATGAAAACACAAGAAAATTACCAATTTTAGTGACTAATAAATATTTTTAAAAAATAATGCGCTTTTTACATGATGGTGCTGGAGTCAGTTAAAATTCCTCTAGGTAAATCTATTTTCCTTTTCACATACAGTAACCTAATATACAAAAATGTTATAACTCAGACAGTACTGGCACTGACCAGCAGGCGGTGCTGATCTAAAAGGAATGATGGTATCAACATCCTCCTCTATGCCTCTTTTAGACTTTTTTAAAAAAAAAAAAAAGACATATATACACATCTCATCTCATTTGGTCAAAGTTTTGTTTGGACAGTGTAAATGCAGCGTTTCCCCAACATAGTTACCACCAGAGTGGGAAACGGCTACTTTATATAGAGTTTGTCCAGATTAGACATAACATGGCAAATAATCTGCGTAAACAAAAGTTCATGGAAGACCGGTATGTAATAATAGGAGTACTGATCAATTGTCATGAACTTTTAATATTTTAAGAGAAAACTGTTTTTCTCTGACCAAATGTAAAAAAAGACCCCACTCCAAACTGACATGTCTGTTACTATTCTCAAAAATCCACACAAACCCAAAAAAGCAGCGCTGCTGTTTCCTAGCCCATGGGATTTTTTCTGAAGTTTGTGTCAACTGAAAGTAATTTTAGATTTGGTGCTTCCATTTGCTCTCTCATTTAAAACTGGGACAAACTATATATTTATACTATTTTTCAAAATTTGCAGTAAGTAACAGTTTTACCTCTAATCCCCCAAACCATGTTTCCTAGAAAGTAACATTTTTCACACCCATGGGGTCTATATGAGGTTCTCTCATTCTGTGCGTCAGGGGTTGCAAGAGTCCAATTTGTTCCAATTGGCACTTAAGACAGAAAACACTAAGTACAGGAATCGCCACTAAAGGGTAATCACAGTTCCATCCTCTTCAATGCCTCCTCTGGGGATAACCAAACTATGTCGGGGATCAGTTTTTAAGGAGCTTAGTATTTTGTGGATGTTGCCGTTGCTTTCTCGGCCAGAGTTACTATTGAGAGCCAGGTCTCTTTGAAGTCTGTGGCTAAGACTGCTGCCATTGATTCGGGAGAGGCTACTAGTGGGGAAGCTGTGCAATTTGGGAATGTGCTGTGGGTCCAGACCACCCTCAATGACAATGTCAGCTTCCTCATCACTCTCCATCTCATCAGGGTGGAAGTTTTGCAGCATGTGTGAGGAAGGCAAGCTATGGTGACTAGCTGTGCTATCTGTGGACTGGCCTGAGCTGCCAGACATCCTACTGCTTCGGATAATATTGTTCCTTTGGTTTGCTGGCTTGACAGTGATAATAAGATTGTGGCTGTTGGCGATCATCATGTCCGTTACTTGGTCAAGAGTTTTCCCAGCCACTTCAATGCCATTAACTTCCAGGACCTCATCATTAACAGCCAGCAATCCTGTGCTCTCTGCTAAGCCACCAGGAACCATACGAGAGATGAAAATACCAGGTACTTTTTCCAGTCCATGAGGAGTTACTCTCACACTGGTCCCATCACGGATGTAAAATCCTAATGGTTTCTCACACCCGTGTCGATAGAGCCTCACTCTTCTGTGCGTTTCAGGAAGAATGTCCACATCAATAATGGAAGACACTGGTCTAAAATCATGAGGCATGCTGATATTAATGTGGGGACGCCTGCGAAGGTTGTCGTTGCGGAGAGTCACCAGAGCCTTCTTTTTCCTGGTTAGTGTGTTGGTCCCAAAGTTACTGTAGTCCACTTCATCTGGAAAAGAGAAGCTACTGTTATATATCAATTTTATGGATTATAGGTCAATCTAGAAGGTATATCTAATAAGCAAATCTGGTGAAGTGTCTCTCCCAATATATGAATGCCAATGAAGTCTGCTGCTTAGCTAAAAATCTCATTTAATTTTATGTTTGTTACCACTTCACTCAGACAATTCACTGAATTACAATACATACTTCCAATGGCAATCATATTTTGCAATATTAATTTTAGATGTTCAGTCTCATCTATTTTTTCTAACATGAGAATACTTGCTATTGCAAGCCTGACCCACCATTCTACTCTTACGGACAGATTTTCAATGGTAGGGACTTGTATTTTATGCATACATCTCAGGTGTGCAAATACCAGATGTCCATATGCAAATTATCCACACATGACTAATTCTGAAATCTGAATCTTGGAGTATTTTATGTCCAGGCTACAGATTTGTAAGTTTGTGTTGGTACCTGCAATGAGTGTTCCTCTGTGTGAAGAGCGTGTTGTATGTATGTTTTTAAAAAGTGGTTAAATTCTCTTTGCAGAGTTTTATCCCAAGAATGCGTGCGACTGATTCCAATCAACAATGAGATGCATAAACATGTGAGGTTATGGGAGTTGTATATTCTATGTAAAGAGTTCATGTGGTGATTAAGAATGCTCTAAGAACTATAGAATAACAGATGTACCTAAAATCCTTACCTTAGTTCCCAATACAAATGTTATCATATTTTAAGATAAAACATGCATTCATCGGAGAGATCTTTCATCAGAAGTTCAAGAGGGCTAGCACTTCTCAGACATAAGTATTAATAAAGTGTTGATTAATTCTACTGTTGGAAGACAAGCCTCTAAAGATACACAAGCGGTAAACAGTGAGACTAATATTTTCATTCTTTCCCTCCCACAACACAAATGGTTTGGGTGTATCAATGTGTATTTGAGGAGAAGTGGTATCTCTCTCTCTGCTGGACTTTGTCATAACCCAAAAGTGTTGGAAAAAAACAAAGTTTAGACTCAAATGTTACAGAAATGCTTAATGCCTGATCCTTTTTGATCAGTTTTTCAAGAGGATTATGGAGATTTATGAGATGAATAATTAGAAGATGAAGACTATCAGCATGATTTTAAATTAAGTTATACCAAGTTATCCCGCTGTTAAAGGAAACTGGAATTCTTGATCAGAGAAGCAGCATTTATGGTAATTTTCTTCTAGTTGCATAAAACACCCCATTAATGTCCAAATTCTCTGGTGCCCTACACCCCATTTGCACTGACTATGTTAGCACAAAGTTGCCACAAAGTAGCTGTAGGGTTCTCCCCCTCAAGAATATCTCCAGTGCAAGGGGCACCTCTTGGGCAGGTTTTCAACATTTAAAGCTCGTCCCTGTTCTCTTTCATTACAGGTCACTCAAAGCAACACCAGCTGCTCTGCTACATTACCTTAGTATGCATCATGCTGTGGCATCATAACTACTCCAGAGCCAACCCATAGGAAAAGCATCACCCTTCCCTCCCTTACCCCCCCCCCCCCAATCAGTGCACACTGGCAAAGTTAATACTGAAATGTTTTATATTTGGATAATTTAAAGTCTGAAACATTGCCAGGAAGTGGCCACAGTCAGGATAATGCTAATGTAACAATACAACTTTCTTTTTCAACAAATCAGCCCCAGGCACATTCAGAGCTGCACTTATTTTACTGATCAACAGTAAAGAAATTTTTGGTAGCAGAAATTAGACTTTTCTGCTTCCCTCATTGACAGAATTGTCAACTAAATTTCCATCATGGTAAGCATTCATGAGCCAGAAAGACCCCAGATTGACTTCAGATCCCAGAAAGTTTCCAGGGCTCGCTATAAACCTCTTGCAAACTGAAGAAATTTGACGTAGACCGTAATGACAAGCATAGACTGTCACTACCAAGCCCCTCCTCAAAAGTCAACACTTGCCTCCCCCCAATTGCAACTTGCTGGTAAAATTGTTAGCAGTGCCTGAGGGAGAGGGGGTGGGTAGAAGAGATTTAAAATCAGAAGTTCTTCCTCAACCATAACTAAAGCATTGTAGTAGAACTGTATTTTACTTTAATGAAAAACAATGAAAGCTTAAATGACTAAACTGTGCAGATTTTGGTGAAACCCAAGATTAAATAGCAATATTTTAATTTATATTTAAAATACATGAAAACCAGTTTAATTTAGAACTTCCCTCTGCAGTGTTAGAACCGTCCCCACATTATGCTAGTTCATGAGAACCAGAAAGAGATTGTTACACTTTGCCCATATTGCAATAAAACTACACTAGTCAGAGTCCCTAACCTTCCACTCCCTCCCTCAAAATACCGATACAACATAAATGGTGAGAAGTAATGCTTTTCAAAATCACTCTTTTTAATACTGCAAGGCAGACTTGCAAAATTCTACTCATCCAATTAGCTAAGAGTCTGATACCTTAATTTTCTTTACACATCAGTGAGTAGACCAGTGGTTCTCAACCTATTTATCTATATGTGGCCCACAGTATGTTATGTGGGCTGCATCCAGTATTACCTGTATGGCCATGAGGATGTCACATGGGCTGCAGTTCTGTGCTGATTGCGCGACAAGTGGCTCGTGGGCCACAGGCCGAGAACCACTGGGAGTATACAATGTATGGATTGATTAACATGACAATTTGCAAGATTGTTTTGAGGTAATATGAATGCCACAACTAAAGAAGAGTATACAAAGACACAGATATCCCAACATGTATAGTCATGATATCCATGCAACAAGTTCCTTTAGTTCCACAACCATGGGGGAGGGAGAAGACAGAAACTTGAATTTGTTTTGCTCTTTTGACCTTCTCACATGCTCTTAGCCTACTAAATCAGTCTTCTGAGATGACTGCCCACATTCCTAACCTCTGAGCAGCTTTATACAGCTACCTTTTAATTAAAAGAGAGCCTACCACAGAAATGGTTTTTCTTTTCCTCCAAAACATGGATCAGACAGAAGTAGGCATTACATTGCAAATCACACAGGCTACATTCAGTGCAGGTCCACTGACTGTTTTAGGGGGTTAGTATTTCATGACCAGCTTGCACTAGAAACCAATCCAACGTCTCATCGACACAGTGGGATTTCCATTTTTTCTGGTAGTGTCAAGCAGTAGTTTTAAGCCCTGGCCAGTCATGCAATATTAGTTTTTAAGATCATACCATTTTCGTTTCTAGAGAACTCAAGGTTAATTTCTGGATATTACCACTAAATGTTGTCACTCCAAAGCCCCAGGAACTAAGGCAGCCACTTGACTTGGGGGGGGGGGGGGGGGAGAGAGATCAAAATAAGCTACAAATTAAAGTTTTCTAGAAGAGCTCAAATACAAAATACACGATGGGTGATGACACAGCTTTCGTTGGGATGCCGGGCTCACTCGCCAACAACTATACATGCAACAATTGATCTCTGTACTGCGAATTTCTATAATAAAAGGGAATATTCTTGCTTTATCCTACAGGGAAGTAGTTCCATTGAAATGTGACATCAGTTTCCATGACAGCAGA
Organism: Dermochelys coriacea; assembly: GCF_009764565.3. Lineage (NCBI taxonomy): Eukaryota > Metazoa > Chordata > Testudines > Dermochelyidae > Dermochelys > Dermochelys coriacea. Next base: position 106,682,402 of record NC_050069.1, read on the forward strand.
ATGAGGTCAATCACACACGTGCAGGATGTAACAGAAAACCTGTGGTGAAGGTAGAAAGGATGAGAGAACTTACTGGCTACATAAGTTACTTTTCATATAAAAGTTCTCTTTTCCAGTTTGCCCTAGTGTCAAACTGTGGTTTATTACTGAAAGTCAGCAATAAAAACTGTTCAAAAGTCAAAATTGTCTGACACTGTACTAATTACACAGGCACACAGTTAACAGGGGTTAATAATATAGTAATGAATAAGTTTTTGGAGTTTCTTCATCATAAAATTTCAGGAAGTACAGTAATTCCATGTTACTTAATGGAGTGGATCGTGTCCTATTACTGGTTCTTAATGGGAATGAAGAATTAGTGTGTGAAAACTTGTAATATTCCACACAAGGCAAGCTGGCAGAATTCTCCTCCATACTTAATCATTCCGATGTGGAATAAAATTGATCCCTCTGTGGGTCAAAGATGTCAGTGTTTCTGCACACTTCTGCACAATGCTGGGAACACTGTCTAGAGGTCCTGTATTTCACTGAAAGTCAGATTACATAAATAAGAAAAAATGTGACCCCTGAATGCAGCCACAGTGTAAAGAATTAAACTAAATGAGAAGTGTGACTGATGCTATTCACAGGTGACAAGAAGGAAGAACTAGACCAGCGGTTCTCAAACTGTGGGTTGTGACCCCAGGGCTGGCGTTAGACTGGCTGGGACGCAGAGCCAAACTGAAGCCCAAGCCCCACAACCGAGGGCAGCAGGGCTCAGTTTACAGGCCCTCCTGCCCAGGGATGAAGCCTTGGGGCTTTGGCTTTGGCCCCCCCTGCTCATGGTGGTGGGGCTTGGGCTTCACCCCACCCCCACCTTGGAGCAGCAGGGTTCAGGCAGGCTCAGGCTTCAGTCCCCTTTCTTGGGGTCATGTGGTAATTTTTTAAAGATTTACAATCTATCCTGAAAAATGATCCCTCACTCTCACAGATCTTGGGAGACAGACCAGTCCTCACTTACAGATAGCCCCACAACCTGAAGCAAATACTCACCAGCAATCACACACCACACAACAAAAACACTAACCCTGAAACCTATTCTTGCAACAAAGCCTGATGCCAACTCTGTCCACATATTTATTCAAGTGATACCATCATAGGACCTAATCACATTAGCCACACTATCAGCGGCTTGTTCACCTGCACATCTACCAACGTGATATATGCCATCACGTGCCAGCAATGCCCCTCTGCCATGTACATCGGCCAAACCGGACAGTCTACGCAAAAGAATGAATACACACATCTGACATCAGGAATCACAACATTCAAAAACCGGTAGGAGCACACTTCAACCCTTCTGGCCACTCAGTAAAAGATTTAAGGGTGGCAATTTTGCAACAGAAAAGCTTCAAAAACAGACTCCAAGGAGAAACTGCTGAGTTTGAATTAACATGCAAACTAGATACCATTAACTTGGGTTTGAATAGAGACTGGGAGTGGCTGGGTCATTACACATATTGAATCTATTTCCTTAAGTTAAGTATCCTCACACCTTCTTCTCAACTGTCTAAATGGGCCATCTTGATTATCACTAAAAAAGTTTTTTTTTCTCCTGCTGATAATAGCTCAACTAATTAGCCTCTCACAGTGTGTGTGGCAACTTCCAACTTATCTGTATGTATTGTGACAAAGGTCCTCCTCTGGTGGGTCCTGCACTTATTGGTGGATTTGCTTGCCTCAGAGATTCATGGCAGCCCTCAGTTTGGCCACTTTCATGGCTCAAATCTGCCGTTCACTCAGCCTCATCACTGGCCAGCATGGGCAAAAGGAAGAAGAACAATCCCCGCAGTGTCTGCTGATCCACCAAGTGGATCTTAGTGCCAGAGACCTTCCCCTCTGGTGGAACCCACAGTCCAGGTCAACTCCTCCGGTATCAAGTAGGGAGCTGGGGGGATGGAGGGAACCTGGACCCGCCCTCTACTTTGGGTTCTAGTCCAGGGCCCTGTGGATTGCAGGTGTCTACAGTGGCTCCTGTAACAGCTGCGTGACAGCTATAACTCCCTGGGCTACTTCCCCATGGCCTCCTCCCAACACCTTCTGTATCCTCACCACAGGACCTTCCTCCTGAGGTCTGATACTTGTACTTCTGAGTCTTCCAGCAGTACACCTTCACTTTCAGCTTCTTGTGCCTCCTGCTCCCAGCTCCTCGCACGCTCCACAAACTGAAGTGAGCTCCTTTTTAAAACCCAGATGCCTTAATTAGCCTGCCTGGCTTAATTGATTCTAGCAGCTTCTTGATTGGCTGCAGGTGTTCTAATCAGCCCATTTGCCCTAATTGTTTCCAGGTGCCACCAGTACTCCTTTTCTTTTTGTTTCCAGAAAGTTCCTGATTGTTCTGGAACCTTCCCTGTTACCTTACCCAGGGAAAAGGGACCTACTTAACCTGGGGCTAATATATCTGCCTTCTATCACTCTCCTGTAGCAATCTGTCCTGACCCTGTCACAGAGTGAGTGAGTGTATACACATCTTCTTACTATACATTCCATTCTATGCATCCGATGAAGTGGACTGTAGCCCACAAAAGCTTATGCTCTAATAAATTTGTTAGTCTCCAAGGTGCCACAAGTACTCCTGTTTTTTTAGTAATTTTTGTTGTCACTCATTGCAGTGAGTTTGAGAGTCCCTGATCTAGACTTCTGGGTGCTGAATCTGAACACTGAATTGATTTCTTAATGAAGTATTACAAAGAGACTGCTTGAAGCTCTGTCAAGCATAAAATGCAGTGCTTACAGATTGTTAAGAGAAGTGTCCAGGATCTGACGGATCACACTGCTATCACTGAACTACAGAAGACTCAGACATGAGTTTTAACTATGCTGACAATTTTATTTCCTGTAAAATTTTTAAATGTCAGAAAGAAGGGCTCCTGACCTTGTCAGTTCCATCCCATCTAACTTCCCAACATAATGCTGCACATACAGAAATACCTTCAAATTTTTCTGTAGACACCTACTGTTACTGTTCCTCTTTCCCATAAGGCATTTACTTTTAGTGCATTTTGTGAAAAAAATCCATTACTGAGCAGCCTGGTGGACAAACACTTGAAATATTTTTGGCTGCCTCCTCATTTAATAGTGAGACTTATCTCATTGTTAAAATGGAGACATCTTTTTATTAGTGAAGAGAGAGCCTTGCACAGCAGCACCCTTCCTCAGGCATTTGAGATTACCAGCATTTGTTTACTTTGGTGGAACTACCTCTTCTTGTCCCACAACATTGAAACTTGGTAAGACAGCTCACTCCCAAATCCGGAAACTTTTTCCGGCACAGCTTCTAAATTTCATCCATGACTTCAAGCTAAAAATGAATTTTTAGCATGGAAATCATCATCCCAAAATACAGCAAGTGCGCAAATACCCGTGGTACCCATTAGTTATTCCCGTAACAAATTTGTATTCTGCCTCAGGCAGACTGCTTACAGAACATAAATATTTACCTTCCTAGTGGCCATTGGGATTATTACCCTGGAGTCATGTAATCAATTCAAAAAATAAATAAGTGATAAATAAATAAATAAATGCATCACAGGGGAGCGTATTTAAATAGCTATTTGTAAGGGAGAAGAAAACTGCTTAGAACATCTGGTTTTAGCCAAAAAAGTATTTCCTTAATTTACATGAAACAAGAAATTACAGACCTTCTGAAGCAACACCAGGAGCACCATTCCCATTGCTTGGACAGCTGCTTTCCATAGGAATTGCCTGCCAGGCTGAATACCAAAGCTTAGCCAGATAAGATTATATAAACACGCTGAATTCCACAGAGAAGCAGACTTCCAGTCTCCTATAGGAACAGTTCATTTTAGACACTACATTTTCAGAGTGTGCATACTCTTGGCTTATTATTTCCTCTGGGAACTGTGGAACATTAGTTGACAGCTCTGGAAAGTACTTCAAAGACAAAATTACTTCCACTAGGGAGAGCAGCACTTCAGGCAGCTTGGGAATGAGGCCAATGACTCATTAATAGCAATGGGTTGCCCCTCAATTCAATAGATCTCCATTACTGAATGTTAAAATAAGCAGAGGTCCTAGAAGAGTTTGCGGACATTATGTTTACCCCTTCAGCCCTCCTATACACCATCTACAAACACTAGTATATTTTACCATAATGTGGTTTATGTAAATACACTGACAATGTTGGTTTTAGACACACTTAGGTACACTTGCACCCTAAACTCTACAGAATGAAAACAAGAGTACTGTGACATGATCAAACAAGAGAGGTTGGCCGGAGAAACATCTTCAGCTAACTGAGATCTGGTGCAGATAGCATTCAAAAGGATTAAAAGGAAACAGACATGAGGTGAAAGGGTTAGGTAAGTTCCTGGGTCTAGATCAGCGATGAATGAGTAATTGGGGGGGGGGGAGAAAGATTACGCTAGTGTTCAAATGAACCTTTTAATTATGCTGAAGTTAAAAATAATAAATAAATAAATAACAATCATTCCCCAGTAAGCCCCAGAGGAGCTGTTCTAAGTTTATGGTTTGATGAAGAACTGGTTGTACTTACTGTTCTATTTTGTTCTATTTAAAGTAACTTCTCAATTTTTTCCCTTTGATAATACTGTAGCGGGTGTTCAAAGAAACTGGACAGAATGGAGCCCTATTTTTCAGATGAAGGAGTAACCTGGCTGTTTTAGCTGTGCCCCACACAGAGGAGTTTTCAAACAAAGAACAGGACAAACACAAATACAATCTCATTAAGTTAATAAAACCGAAACAATCACAGGAGAGAGTGTTGAAATTCTTGCGTTTCTCTTATACGCTCCCAATCTCAACACATCTTACATTTTATAGGATAAAAATTGAAAACCAATGTGTTTTAGTAGTAACAACAACTGCAAATGCTTCACTATGCATGTTCTACTATATAGAATGACAAAAGAAAGAGGAAACTTTATACTTGAACAGTATGGCTGGTAGCCCCTACTGCTGATTCGGGTCAACAGCAGTTTCGGTTAAATACAACCCGTCATGGTGATGCAATATTAAAAAGGATTTATTCACCTTTCAAAACATGAAATGGACATTAACAGGTTTGTAGAATTTAAAAACCTGAAGAGTCACAAATAGTGCCTGTCTCTCTCCTCTCCCCTCAAGCCCCGTGAAGCATTCTAGTCTTTCTTCAGAGTGGCCATCATTTTGCTTCTTGGCCTACCAAGCTATAGAAGACAAAAAACGTAACTATAACTATGTTAGCCTCAAAGCTTCTCTTCCTTTTCAGCATCAGCAACAAATGTGATATTAATAATTTCACAATTTTGAAATTTTTCAAGGCTGCTTGAGAATTTTCTTGGTTACAAGTTCTAGCTGGGCTGCCTGCTGTTGGTGCTGCTGGCCACCAGGTGCCACTCTGCTGCTTACTGAATAACCCTGTTTGCTGCTGTGTGCAGGGCCCTGTGTTTCTTCAGACTTCTGGTCCCTGACTGCCCCTGTACACACCACTCCTCAGGGGCTGTTAAGAGTATGGCCACAAGCTGATTAAGCTGAATTAGCTTGCCCCATGAAATTGGAGGTTTGGGGACTATGAAAAGGATGCTGCCAGGTAGGTCCCTAGTCGTCTTCTTCTCAAGCCTTCCTTACCTGCAGAGCCCAATGGCTGCAAAACACTCCTCCAGCCCAGCAATTTGGGACTCCCTAGGTAAGAGGAGGTATTTGATCCCTAATTTAAATTTGCTATCTGGAGAGGCAGGTGGCCAGCAGAGTGGACACTATGCAATACCTCCTCTCAATGGAGTGCTCACACCCAGCTGTCACAGGTGTGCAAAAAATGATTTTATGCAGTCTATTGTCTCCAGTTGTAAGACGACATTTTCTCATTGGATAAATATTTGTCCAGAAAGCAGCTTCTGTTTAGGTTTCTTTCTCTCCTGGCAGTTTTTGCTATCTTTTTTGAAGCAAAGATAGAAGAGTTGGTTGGTATTAATTTTGAATTCAAAGGGGTCTTTCCCGGCCTGGATTCCACACTTCAATGATAAGTGCAAAGTAATGCACAGGGGAAAAAAATAATCCCAACTACACATATAGAATGACGGAGTCTAAATTAGCAGTTTCCATCCAAGAAGGAGATCTAGGAGTCACTGTAGATAGTTCTCTGAAAACTTCCACTCAGTGAGCAGCAATAGTCAAAAAGAATGTTAGGAATTTTTTTAATCCTTTCCTAACAAGACAAAAAAATCTTAATGCCACTTTAAAAATCCATGGTGCGTCCAAACTTTGAATACTGTGTCCAATTCTGGTCACCCCATCTCAAAAAGGATATGGTGGAACTGGAAAAATTTCAGAAGTGGGTAAAGATGATTAAATGTATGGAATGGCTTCCATACGAGAAGACATTAAAAAGATTAAGACTATTCAGTTTACGAAAGAGATGACTAAGGAAAGGTATTATAGAGGTCTATAAAATTATTTACCCTTTCCCACACCACCAGAACCAGGGATCACGTGATGAACTTAATAGGCAACAGGTTTCATACAAACAAGAGAAAGTACTTTTTCCAAACAAAGCACAACTAACGTGTGGAACTCATTGCCATGGGATGTTGTGATGATTAAAACTATAACTGGGTTAAAAAAAAACTGGATAAATTCATAGAGGATAGAGCCATCAATGGCTATTAGCTAAGATGGTCAGGGATGCAACCCTATATTTGGAATGACCCTAACCCTCTACCAGAAGCTGGGCGTGAAAGACTGTTTCCTTAGAGGTTTTTAAGGCCTGGCTTGACAAAGCCTTGGCTAGGATGATTTAGTTGGGGATTGGTCCTGCTTTGAGCAGGGGGTTGGACTAGATGACCTCCTGAGGTCCCTTCCAACCCTAATCTTCTATGACGGGACAGATCATTTCATAATTGCCCTGTTCTGCACACACCCCCTGAAACTCAGGTATGGGCCACTGTCAGAGACAGGATACTGAGCAAAATGGGCCCCGGTCTAACCCAGTGTGGCAGCTCCTACGTCCTCTGCTGTTGTAAAATGTTTATTACAGGCAGTAACAACCGTTCTCTTTTTATGGCTATAAGATGGCCCATATAAGACCATTTTGTCAGACAACTCTAGGTTGCAACAACTGAAGCAGAGAAAATATTTTTTTAAATGAAAACATTATTCCTGCCAGGAAAATGAAAAGTTTCAAGAGGTTATATTTCTCCCCACCTCTCCAAATACAGCCTTCACAGATGTATTACTTCATTCACAGTGGACGCACAGCCAGTGCAACAAGCTGATTGCTTTGGGGGAATCCATCACCTTGTTAGCGAGAGCAGCAGGGTTCCCACACTCAGCAGCACTGAGCTGACACCTGACTGGTACCAGTTGTAGGGCAGGGAGAATCACAGCTGCAGGCAGCTCTCCAGCTGGCCAGAGCCTGACAAATGAAATTCCATAGTACTCTGAATGCAGGCGGCCCCCTGACATTCCAGAAGGAAAAAAAAATACATCCCACATAGCTGATGGAATTGAAGGGAGAGCGGGGTAGCCTTGTAGTCATCATTTTCAAATCAAGGTGCATTTAAAAAAAAACAAACCAAACACACACCACCCCCACACCAGAGCTATAATTAAGAGCACTCTCTTTTCAGTGTGTAGATAGTCAATATGGAAACTGTAGCTCTCATCTAGTCCCACCTTTAATTATTCTATGTCTCCCACTGAGTCTTGATCTGGAACACAAATATATGATAAAAAAATCCATCAACAGACGTACCATTTTATCTCCATCTGGACACATACAAGTGCTGCATTTCTATAAGAATCTACGCCTTTGAAGAAAAAAAAAAAAAAAAGAGTGAGGAAGGATGGTATTACTTTGCTGTGAAGCAAAGCTAAAAGGAGGGATCAAACTTTAATGGTTCCCTACAACCAGCTCCAGTCGTAACAAAAACATGAATCCTATGTATTAATGACACAGTGAACTACACGTCAGTGTCCCTTTTGTGAACGAACATCCTGCATTACCTTTTGTTTTAAAAGCTACAATTAAGATTTTGTGAGAGGTAAATAAAAGTGTTTTCCCTAGTGTTTAAAAAAAGCAGCAAATACTTGTCAGAACAATTCTGAAGTTTGGAAGATAACAACAAGAAGGGTAAACAGGGTTGGTAGGTGCTGCCAGGGTACTGTTGGAATAATTAATTGTGATATCTGACATTCTATGATCTCGAGGGAAGGCATCTTTCTTAATTTATACTCAAACAGGGAACTTTTACTCCTTGGAGAAGGCTGATCTGGGAGCAAAACAAGATTATAGGATTTATTAATATCAGAGGGATTTTAAAGAAGCAATTCAAGATTTGCAAGGGGAGTAGAAGGGCATTGGACAGCATAGGAAGCAGGGAGAGGAAAAACAGATAGCTCATTTGAAGAGGATTTACAGTCCTCTGCAGAGGTTTAAACTGCCCCAAAGAGACAGTATTGGAATGAATCAGTACAATTTTTCTACAGACATCTACATGAAAAAGTTAAAAGTGGAGCTTTTCCCCTTCTTTTAATCTTTTCAGCTTTTCCCAGAACTGCAAAAGGTTCATCTCTATGAGAGCTGCCATTGTAGTGGTACTTGTCAGGAGGAAGAGCAGCATGCCAATATCAGGCCCAATCCTTCCAGATGGTGAGTCTCCCTCAATATCCATTCGCAACATGATCGATCTCAAGTAGATTTTTACTTTGTGGGACTGGACTCCATAGTTTGTCACAAAGTGCTAACCCATAGATAAATGGATGAGAAAAGTTATAGACTTTCACAGATGTTTTAAAGTTCTGTTATTTACTTGTAAAGTTTGTGTAGAAAGTGATATTTGCAAAGAAAGTGCCCTACCCACTGGAGCAGCCTAACTTGGGTCTTGGGAGACCAAGATTAAGTCCTCTCCTTGCGTGACCTCAGGCAAGTTACTTGGCCCCTCTGTGCCTCAGCTCCTCATACATAAAATGGACATAAAATAGTTCTTCCCTACCTAAAAAGGTGTTGTGAGGATTAAGGATTGTGAGGTGCTCAGATACTATGGTAGCGGGACCCCACATAAGTACCAGAGTCAGACACACTAAACCAGTGTTAAAGAGAGGTTATGGTAAACAGTATTTCTCTTAGCACGGAAAGCTACCAGCCTCTCTGGTGCATTCCTCTACTGAGTAATGCTTCATTCATCATGAGCTAGTTCAGACAGGCAAGATGGTAGCTTCCTGTTCCTTCAGTGTTTTCTCTAAATCGGTAACTACTATCTATACATTAAAAAATTGGACATTTGTATTTAACGAATCAATTAATACTTTAAAAAGATAAACTGTAGTTTTCCTTTTAAACATGCAAGATTAAAGCTTCTAAAACCAAGCCAATAACCTCTTTTCAGGACATGACACATTTTCAGGTGGTTGTAAAAGACATCTTTAATGCCATATTTTACATTTTATTTTCTCTCTCTTTAAAGAATACCAACACTATAGAACAGATATGTTTCCAATAATGGTTTGGTCAATTTTAACTATTGTGCAAAGACAGTGCCACATCTGAAGGAAACACCCAACATTTACATTGTTTACAAACCCCTTATCTCAGAATTAAAAAGTTTCAAAATAAGTGTGGCATAAAACATTAATTACAGCATTCTTCTCTCAAGTCCTGACCTTTGGGAGCCTCCCAAACTTTGCCGGCTGAAATTAAATTAGTCACAAGATAAACACTTGTCATGGGTCAGCCTTCTAGCCTAATGAGTCTGCACAGCTGTATCTTCTCTCTAATCAGTTCTATGCAGTTGCTCTTCACAATACTATAGGCCTTTTAAAACTGGCAGGCTAACCCCTCCACCTGCACACCAGAGGATAAATAGCGCTGCACTCCAAACTGGCAGAAAGGTTTTGACTCATTTATCATAAGCAAACAGGAACACACTGCAGTGACTTACAGGAGACAAATTCCATTTCCAATCCCTTGGCTCCCCGGATGACAGCATTACAAAGGCTGGTGGGAGTGCCCGAATCATTCAAGAACAACTCCTCAGGCAGAATAAGGAGTGGCACTGATAAGTTCCAAGAGGGAGTCATACTCAGTCATCCGGAGTTAGGAGGATAGTTGGTAGGATCCAGTGCCTTGAAAACAGGTGTGTAGAGCGTGGGAAAACCAGCAGAGGAGGAAAGAATGCTGAGGGCCAAAGAAACAGGGGGACTCCTGGGGGGTGCCTGGAGGGTGCCACAAGGCATTGCTTAGGCGAAGTACAAGGACCACAGAAAAGTTCTATTGCTGCTCAGTGCGCCATTTATTTAAACCGCAAGAGAAGCACAGAAGTGCCTTAAGGAGGGGATTAAAATTTGTTGTAAAGTGGGTTTGGTGCCACCAAATCCAAAGCTAGTTCTCTTGGGTTTCTCTCCTGAAGAGGATGTGGATTCATCTCACAGGCTGAAATCTCTTTTTTTGGGGTGCAACTTTTGTTTCACACAGCAGAGGAAATCTGATGGTTCTGACTGACTTTAATGGTGGCACATTCTAAAACTATTGAAGAACTCATTTACTTAATGAGAAATGAATCTCTTCCTGACTAAATACAGTGGTATAAAAATAGATGTTTTATTTTCAGGGCCCAATTATTCCTGGAGAGGCACAGACCTGTGATGGAGGCAGTGTGGAGCCCTCCCACTTCAGGGGGAGCACTGGATTGCACTCTGTTTAGTTCCTCAAATTGAAGGAGGAGGAGGCAGGGCCATGACACCTCCACCATCACCCCCTTCGCAGAGAAGAGCATGCTGCACCCAGTAAAGGGATGTAGCAGTAGGTACACACTCCCTGTGTACTGGGGAGCTCCAGTAGGCATTCTGTCTGCAGAGACAGAAATTGTACCTAAACTTCATGTACAGTGCAGAGGACAGTTTCTTGCATGAGTACCTCTCACATCTCTGTATTAGGGACCAGGCACGACCTAGCTGTCTGTGTGTAAAATTGAAATCCTGCTGGATGTAGGTGTAAGCTGCAAGATACACTCATATGCTCATTTCAGAAGTGTTGTTTTTCTTTAACCATGTTTAATAAAATATTTCCACACAAAAGCTGCTAGTGTCTCCCCATTCCTAAATGTATTTATGACTTGTCACCTCCTAAGGGATGTGACTGACAAGTTACAAAGTACTACTCTTATCCTTTGCTATGACAACTGATGCATATGAGGGGTCTTGTGTATAAAGGGGAGGCATCAGAAACAAACCCTTCTTTTCTTAAGGAGTTTCACAGAAGGCTCAAGTGCAATTTTTTCACCTTTAAATAAAGCAGCATTCCTCTTATAACAAACAGGATCCATTGGATCCTGGAGCTGGGAACAAAGTAAAAAACGTTTAACTACTTTCAAAACATTAGAATAGCAATATCCTTTCAGATTATTCACAAAAAGTTATTTCTTTACATACAGAGAGCTTTCTGACTCCTCACCCAGTTCACCTCTTTGGATTTTGTGTCATTTCTACATAAAATTTGTGCTAATCTAGCAGAATAATCAGATCTCATAGTAGGTGGATGAGATGTGCCAATATTGTCTGAACGATTACTCTAATATTTTGATACTGGAGATAAAAGGGTCTGTTTTAGAAAGCATCTGCAGCATTTTTAGCTGCTTATCTTGGCACTCATCGTAATATCTGAGCACTTTGAGGATAGATGACTGGTACTGCACATGTGAGACTATGATTTTTCAAACTCCCCACAACTGCTACAGTCACACTCACTAATCTGCGGTACAGCTGCTGTGGATATTTTGTGCTTAGAGCATATCCAGGCACTTCTCTTCATTCCCCACAACCTTCCAGTTTATCTTCCCAAGGACAACAGGCCATTTCAAAATTTGCCATCTAAATTGCTCTTTGCCCATCTTTCAGGAGTTCCACATACTTTAGGAAAATTTTTAGAAAACCGAGATTACAGTTCTCCTGAACAACTCTCAGAATAGTCCCACTGCCTACATGGCTCATCGCTCACTTGTTTACATTTTCCACTTTTCTGGATGAGCAGACAAGTGGTCTTTTCAAGCTCTGATGTAGGCTCTCTAGAAAACGTTCAGAGCTTTATCTAAAGGCTGCAGAGTCAATACACTAGGCTAATGGAAAGGGTTCTGACCTGTCTCCAGTTTTATACATATGTTTTCCTTCATTTTGTAAAACAGACACTGCATTCATATCTAGGCAAGGATCTAATCCTATCTCCTATTGTTAATCCAGAGCCTGAGCTTAGAAAAAGCATATTGGTCCTGAAAGTATAGACAGTTTTCTAATCAAGTGCTTCTAAGTCCCGGTAAGTTGCAAAGTATAGGTTTAAAAAGCATCTGTGTCTCGTAATTTAAGAACTGTTTCCATAGTATATATTCAATGATTCAGCAAGGATTGCTATGCAAAAGTTCAACAGTTTCATTAACAAATAAATACTTGGTACCTCTACAGTAGTGCATTCTGCTCAAGTGTGAGAATCCGTTGGAGCCCCAAGCTACTTGCTATTGTTCAGGTCATTTGCTTATATCTATTGTGGTAGTACCTAGAATCCCCAGTCAAAGGTCAGGGATTCATTGAGCTAGGCTCTGTACCACAACAAAGAACAGTCCCTAACCAAGGGAGTCTAGGTGTCTGACAAAAGACATTGAGGGCGTATGTCTACACAGCAACTAGACATCCACAGCTGGCCTGTGCCAGCTGACTCGGGCTATTTTATTGCTGTGGAGACTTCTGGGCTGGGGCTGGAGCCTGGACTCTGGGACCCTCCCATCTCACAGGGTTCTAGAGCTCAGGCTCCAGCTCAAACCCAGAAGTCTACACTGCAATGGAACAGCCCTGCAGCCCAAACCCCGCAAGCATGAGTCAGCTGGCACAGGCCAGCGGCAGGTTTTTCTTTGCAGTGTAGACATGCCCTAAGATGGCCTGATTGAGCCAAATGGAGAAAATGGACTTCACCCTTTCTCTAAATTTGATATTAGCTTTTGTCCAATGTGCACTGGGTTACTGTAGCTATGAAGAAAGAATAAAAAGGAGATCCCAGGGTTGCATGGCTTTGACAAGGCTTAGGCATACCTGGAATTCTTGTCATCAGAAATTCCATTTGTCAGTCTTCATGCCTCTCCTATCCCAAGGGAGACAACACTGTAAGTCCCCAAAATTGGCTATAAATGAACTCTTTTGCTTGGGATCACCATACTGGCAGGGAAAAATATAATGACTTAAAAGTGTCTCCAAAGACTATATAATGCCCATTGACAAACAGATCCATCTATTCAAGGCAAGTACACAGACTATGTGGAGACACTGCTACCTTTTCATCACAGTGGCGGAGGGCTGCGGGGGAAAGAGTCCAGCCAAACCACAAAATGTATAGATTTTGGGTGAAAAGTAAATGATTTATACTACGGTAAATTCTGTAAGGAGTCACTGTAAAGAACTGACACCAGGGGGATAATCGTCTTATGTAGCGCTTTGCATGCGTAGATCTCCAAGTGCTGAAAAAAAAAAAAATTATTTACTGGGCACCAGGGATTAAGTTTGTATTGTAACAAATAAATTAGCTGAAAACTGAAGAATACACAAGTGACTGTCTGAGATCCAATAGCTTTGAATAATGGAGGAGGACTGTGGAGTTTTAAAGGCAATGTAGTACTAAGGATATAGAATGTCACTGACAAATTTCCTGAATCCTCACAATCAAAGTATCTAAAATTAAAAAAAAGGTAAACACTACTGACAAAACTTAATTCAGACAAATTTCAGCACACAGTTACATCCTGGTCTAAGGATATGGCTACAGAGCAATTAAACACCTGCGGCTGGCCCGTGTCAGCCTGGTCTGACTCAGGCTCACAGGACTTCAGCTGCGGGATTGTAAAATTGCAATATAGATGTTCAGGCTCAGGCTACAGCCTAAGCTCTGGTATTTCATGAGCTGGGAAGGATCCCAAAGGCCGGGCTCCAGCCCAACCCAAATGTCTACACCACAGTTTTACAGCACAGTACCCAAGCCCTGTGAGCCTGAGTCAGCTGACACAGGCCAGCCACAAGTGTTTAATTGAAACGTAAATATATCCCACAGGTCTTCAACTCCTATTGGTAATTTCAGGTCTTCACTAATTTCTCCCCTTCCTCTTCAACTTTCTACCTTGTGGGTCCTTCTGTGAAGGTGTAAGTTTCTATCCTCCCCCGTCCCTCTCCTCACCCCCACAAAAAAAGAAAAAAAAAATTTATTCCCTTCAGACGAAGCCAGTGTTTTTTGCCATGTCTGTCTTTACCTCACTTTATAAATATTGTTTGACAAAAATCAGGAATTGCAAAGATCTTTATTAAATAAGGCAGCATTACTAATTCCATGCTAATTTCCCCCCAGTGGACAAATGGTGACAGATGCAAGATATTTTATCTAATTACACACCTATCTTCAGCAAAATGAACTTAACACCAAAGTTAGTATATCCTGCAACTCATTTCTCCTTTTAAAATATTTTAATATACATATGCTTGACTTTTTAGTGGTGTTTTAACATACATTAACATGATAATATAGTCTAGTATGCCTGAGACAAACGTTTGCTTCTGTGTGTCCTGGGAGAAGTATTTTGTGTAGCGTAGTTATCATATGTTAAAACACAACTAAAAGTTGAAGTGTAGACACTCCCTTTGGGTGTCAGATGACTTTCAGAAATGAACTGGATTGTTCTAAGATATGCAGAGGTTGCCCTACTCTGGGCACTTCCTCCCATCTTGAGCAACCGATGAAGACAGCATAAAAACCTGTAAAACCTGTCTCTTAAAAAGCTACCAAAACACTTGCCCTTGGCTGGGAGAGCCAACAACAACATGTAAATCCAGACAGCTGCAATGGGAAAAAAAGACAGGGAGAAGAGTTTTCTGGGCCTCCATTTGCTTATAGATAAAATCCTTGTTAATTTTTACACATTAATACCCTGTAAATATCTGCATCTGTCCAATTTTTCTTCTGGATGGGTACATCATAGCATCTAGAGCTTCATGTTAAAGCTCCAATAGAAAAGTGTCTCTTTGTTCCGTCAGTTCATTTTAGACAGGTCTGGCCTTTGGCCAGGGCAATGCAAAAGCTGGGATCAGTCGAAAGGAAACATTTTAAACTATTAACACTGCATTTACATGTCAAACCTGAAGACTGCACTTTTAAATAAGAAAACGAAAAAGAAAAGGCTCCAGCTATGACTTATCTGCTTGTCTGGACAAGAAAGTTTTACAGAATGAATCTAAAAATTCTGATTCTAGGAACTCCTGAAGTTTTTTGAACATCTGCATGGCTCTGCTTCACAGAGCATAGATTCTGAAAATATTTGGAGGGCATATTTATGCTGGGAGAAAACTCTTCAGTCCTTCGGAAAGCACTGTTGTCCTGTTTTTATGCTTCTCCAGTCAGATCAGTCAAAGGCCACCGTAACGTAAACATGCCAGACTTCACATCTACTACCTCCCCACATGACTTGGAAACTATTTTAGCTGAGCTCTGCTCTTTAGTTAATTTTGGATTGTTGCATTTGATTAAAACATGCCCTTATATTACACAGCCCACAGGAAGTGAGGAGGAGATTCCTAGCCCTGTAATAATGTTAGTCAATAGCTCCCAGCACTCCCTCTCCAGTATTATGCACAGAATGAACATCACATTGTTAGTCTGACAAACTGTGGGAGGATACTGGGTTGGAGACTCCTCACATTGAGGAGTCAGCCATAATTCCTTCACAATGGGAGCTTTTTATAGCAGCTGGAAATCAAAACTCTCTCCCTAAAACTACAGAACAGAAGCAGCAAGTTTCCTAAACAGAGGCCCAGCTCTGCCAAATCCATCAGATATAAAACACACACACACACACACACACACGGGCTAGGGGCTTGAGTTACTGGAGATGGGTTTGTCACCTTTGGTCTCTGCCCAGTTAGGACTCCTATCATAACCATCAAATGACACTTATATTTTACCTCAATGCTAACATTTAAGGACTGCTATTTTGGAGGCACTATTTCAGAAGGCAAATGAATACAAGATTTTAGAGTAGCAGCCATGTTAGTCTGTATTCTTAAAAAGAAAAGGAGTACTTCTGGCACCTTAGAGTAACAAATTTATCTGAGCATAAGCTTTCGTGAGCTACAGCTCACCGATGAAGTGAGCTGTAGCTCACGAAAGCTTATGCTCAAATAAATTTGTTAGTCTCTAAGGTGCCACAAGTACTCCTTTTCTTTTTATGAATACAAGAAGTGAGTCAATTTACGTACCTTGGTAGGAATGAGCAAGCCAATGGTGAAGTCTAGAAGGAAATAATATCACGAACAGGCAAAGTGGCAGCTCCATTTATCAGCTTAAACAAGTTTTGCTCATTTGAAAATTTACAACTTAAAAGACCAGACGATGAAACTTCAACTCAAATGTTATTTCCACCCTAATATGTGGGTTAGAATGCTAGAAATCCATAGAAGTTGGACAGACAGACATCTAAATGCCTTTGAAAACAAATGCCTCCTTAGGCAAATATTAGATATTAAGTGGAACAAATTTATAACTACGCAGAGCTTTGTCAGAGTTCAGCAACCCCTCACCTCTGAAGTTATCCAGAAACTGGCAATATAATATTAATAGCTAGCTCTTACATTTTGCTCTTCATCAGTAGATCTCAAAGCACCGCACAGTTTTTAATATCCTCCCAACACCCCTATAAGGTAGGGAAGTATTATTACTTTTTTTTTTTTTTTTTTTTAAAAAACACAGATGGAGAACTGAGGCACAGAGAGGCTAAGTGACTGCCAAAGCTCACACACGAAGTGAGCAGAGCTGGAAAATGAACCCAGGTCTCCCAAGTCGAAGGCTTGAGCCATCCTTCCTTTAGGATGTGTGTTAAGAATGATGCTGATGTGTCTACCCTGGCAGGCATGTTATTGGGCAGCTAGAGGAACACACAAAAGGAGCTGACCAAAAGAATTTCTCCATTGCACGCTATTCCAAAAGGGAAAATTTATGGGACTTGACACAGGACATGCCCAAAGTGGCCCCCTACAGAGAGGGATGGTGGAGTCTTGTTTGTGTGCTAAGCAATATAGGACGGTGAAGGCAGGATTCAGATTTGGAATGAGTATTGTCAAAAGCTCTTCATACAAGGGCAAACTAGTAAAGTAAAATGAGACATTTTCTGGGAACAGTTACTCTTATCTACTGAATATAATGCAAATCAAACTGGGCTACTGGGAACATCATAGTAAACGGGACACTGAATAATTAACAGATGTGCTGTAAAACTATTTTGGGCAGGTTCTGTGATCTGTTATACAGGAGGATCAGCGGTTCTGAAACTGTGGGTCTGGACCACAAAGTGGGTCACAACCCCCTTTGAATGGAGTCACCAGGGCTGGCTTAGGCTTGCTGTGGCATGGGGCTGAAGCCTGAGATCCACTGCTCATGGCTGAAGCCAAAGCCCGAGGGCTTTAGTCCTGGGTGGTGGGGCTCAGGTTGCAGGCCCCCTGCCTGGGCTGAAGCCCTTGAGCTTCAGCTTTAGCCCCCCCACCCAGAGCATTGTAGTGGGGCTCAGGCACACTTCGGTCCCCCCTCCTGGCATTGTGAAGTAATTTTTGTTGTCAGAAGGGGGTCGCGGTGCAATGAAGTTTGAGAATCCCTGGACTAGATGATCCCAGTGGTCCTTTCTGGCCTTAGAATCTATGCAAAACAGGGGTAAACTGGTGGCAGGTAAGAAGCTTCATATTGTACAAGAATAGCTAAAGCTGGGAACTATGAATCAGGAAATTTGGGTTCTATTCTCAATGGAGTTAGGCTTGCTATTTACCCTTTAGGAAGTCTCATCCTCTGTATCTCACTTTCCCATATGCAAAGCTTCTTATCTTTATGAAGAGCTTTGAGATCCTCTGATGAAAGGTGCTATACAAGTACAAAACACAAGGAGATTTTAACTGCTAGAAGGAACGTCACTTAGAAGAAAATTCTGAAATAGTTGAGCTTAAAATGTGTTTCCCATTTAAAGAAGCTCTAATAGAGTTGTGTAATAGACAGTGAACCAAGAGTTAAAGGGACCAGCACAAAAATTAAAACAGTTGCATAGTGGGGTTAGTCTGAAGGTCCAAATTATATTTACAGGTGTGGACAAATTGTGGCTCTTTTACAGTTAAAGTGCAGCTCTCCAGCTGGGCAGCGGGGGAGCTCAGGGCTTCTGCTCTGCGGCACGGTGGTGGGATTAGGGGCTTCTGCCCTGGGGGGAAGGGGGGCCTTTAGCCCAGCAGAGGGGCATCAGGGCAGAAGCCCCGCACCCCATCAGGTACTACCCCACAGGGAAGGTTGTGTACGTCTTTCAGCTCTCGAACTCCTGAAGATTATTGTATGCGGCTCGGAGGGTTGGTAAATTTGGTCACTCCTGTTATATTGGAAGCTGTGAGAATACTATAAAGCAGTTATTTAAGAGAAGGCTTGTTAATTAGATGTGGTCCTTCAGTTGAGTTTCACTCTGCTAATTTATGATGGATCTGTTATTCTGAGAGGATTTTAATATTTTTGTACAGTTTGTGAAGTTCTTCAGAATCCTTAATTATAAAAGTGCAATATAAACAAATTCTGGGCATTCTAACAAAGAAAAACTGTCTATGTCAATTGCAGACTCCTGTAACAGACTTCCTAAAAGTGACATGCAAAGACAAGAGGGATTTTGTACCTTTTTACTTCTTTGATGTATAAAAGAGACCCAACATTCTTTCTCTTCTTCCCCATTCTAAAAAAGTTCTCTCTCATACCCCGTTTGTTTTTACCTCAGGAGTATCTGGGCTGGCCTTCCCTACTTGTATTGGAGAATTTGTTGGGAGTCTCTGATGTGGACTGGGAGTTCTCTCAGCCCTCTACTAAAGTGGAAGAGAGTTTATGAATCTTAAAGACTTCTCCGTTTTCTCCCCAAGCAGTCATAGAACTGAATTAAGTAGATGTTAGAAACAGATTAGGGGATTAAACAGTTTTACTAAAAATCACTTTCTGTCTCAATTAGGTTTTGATTCCTTAATAGCCTGACTGTCTGAATTCTACCAGGTCTCCAGTGGCCCATAAAGTCATCCGAGGTAGATGAGACATACATTTCTAGTGCAGCAATCCAAGCACAATATATAGATCAAATCATCTCTCAGACTCTTTATAGATCAAAGTACAACACTAGGCTTTCCCACCCACTATACAGGTCACTTAATAAACACCCTTTATTCTCCAGGGAGCCAAAAAATCCTCCGTCATTCTCAATGCAAAGGAATTATTACAGAACCTGTGTTTACATTTCATAATCCTTTCTGGTCAGAGTTAACTAGTTGCCTGAAATTAGTTTAAAAATGCTAGGTTTTGAGGGGTCTGTGCATACAACTGCATGTAGAAAATGTGCTCATAATTGGTGTTTGCAATTACTGCAACTGTGCTAATTGATTTTACAAATAATCAGTTGCATAGCTATCTAGCTATTTGTAGGCACAGTTATCCCCAAACACATGCAACTATTTGCCCAGATGCCCAAAAAAAACCCAACCCCCCCCCACACCTATCCTACTTTATTTGATAAAGAAAAATTCACCATGCAAGAAGCTGTTCCCACTACAGTGGGAATAAAATGAATTTGAATTTAAATGTCTACTGGTGGTGGCCATCTTGCTAAAAAGTGGCATTTATAAAAGCAGTAGGAGATAAGACTTAAGAACTTTCTTTACAGCAAATGTTTACAGATGTTGTTCTTGGGATTATTAAACCAGTCTCAAGCCAGAGTGAAGATGTGAACTACCACTTCCCCTCACAGTAGGCTCCAATACCACCAGTGTCAAATGGCACTTTTCAGCAACACAGCTCAGCAGCAGGCCACTAAAAAAAGCTTCCAGTTTGAATATCTGCATCCAGGCCAGGAGTTTAGTGGCAGGGTAACAATGCAACACAGAGGAACTGAGTTCAAATCCTTCCAGCACAGCCCTTTACCAGGACCGGCTGTGCTACAGGAGTAAAGAAAGAGAAATAAGAAATGTTTCCTTTCTCCATTAATTTGCGCTAATTTAAGACTGCAGTAGGACCTTTTCCCTTATAATTATCTGAGAGGTCTCCGAGTTACTAAAATAAATCTATATTGTATCAACTGTTTCTTTTTGGACACAGTATTTTTTCTTTCCATGGGTCTAATGGAGCTTGGAAGTAGAATACTTCCATTTACTGTTTATTCATGCACCACCATCACAGCTGTCCCAGCAATACAAGAAATGGTTAACAGATTCTGCCTCTAGGATTCGAAATTCTGCCTCTGCTCAGAGACCTGCTCTCTCCTCTAGATAAATTATCTCTGAGGAAACCATGATGTTAGTTGGGTGGGGTTGACAGGGTGGGGGAGGAAATCATTCCTGTTTACTATTAAGCTCAGAAATTAAATTGGAAGTCCCCTCCCAACTAAAAGTAGCACCTGGATACCACAGTGATTGACACATCAAATGCCTAGATCGATAAATATGTTAAAGACTGGCCTAAAATTGGTTAAGAATCATTAAAATATGTGCTAATGAACATTACTGTAAGAGGAATAGGATAGGTAGAAAATATTACCTAATATTCAGGCATATTTAAGGCAGGAAGAAACATGAGTCACCTAAACTGGTACTGGAAGATCAGCGTGTTTGTCTTGTTAACACCAACCTCCATCTTCCCAAATAAATCCACTTCATGTCACATCCCACAAAACATGACCCTACCAACCCCCAAACCCTCCTTCCACTCCCCAAAGCCCCATATCCCTACCCCCTGCAAGCCCAATTCCCCAATTAACCCACCTCTTAAAACCCCCCCACTCCCCACCACCCCCAAACCACTTCCCTTCCCCCAACCTGCCTCTTCACCCCTTTCCACTGCTGCAGCACGCCAAGTCCATCTACCCTATAGATGAGCACAAATGGCCCCAACTCCTGGCTGTACCATCTCCCTCCCCACTTCTTCAGCTGTTCCAGTCCCCTGTCTCCCTCAGGGACTTCCCCACAGGACCTCTCACCCTTTAAGCCTTGGTATTAGCATCCCATCTCCATTTTGGAGTGTTACGTGGGGCTGTGACTTTTTCCACCCTCCTCTCCTCCTCGTCATCTTGGGATAGTCAGACCACTAGTGCATCCCCCCCATCCATTTGGAGGAGCTTGCCACATCAAATCTGTGAGTGGCAGGACCCAGTGAGCTGGAGTGGGGCCCAGGCCTGCAGAACAGGAACCACCGCTGTGGTAGAGTGCAGGGCAGTCTCACTCTGAGACTTTGAGTTGCTAACACCACAAGGTGGAAGAGAGTGGCCAAGAAAAGCCATAGCGAATGGGGGACTATGTTATAAACATATATAAAAAACCCCAACTCCCCCCCGTGGAACTAAGGGCTTGTCTACACTACAAAGTTAAGTCTACATAAGACAGCTTAGGGTGACATAACTGTGGAAGTGAACACAATGCAATGCTGCTCCTGCCGATTTAACTCTCCTGCTCCACCCAGTATAATAAAACCACATTGTTGAGAGGCATCAAGCTTTTTGTGATGAAGTTAGAGAGACGCAGTATTGGCGTAGACACTGAATTGCTTATGTCACCCAAGGTAGCCTCCAGGGGGTGTCCCACAATGCCCATCATTACTGGTCACCAATTTGAACTTCACTGCCCTGCAGCCAGGTACACAGGCATACACCCTTTCCCCTTTAAAGCCCCAGGAATTTTTGAAATTCTTCTTCCCATTTGCTCCGTGTGGGGAGCTCACATAGAAACTGCCCAGCTGACACTGCCGTCTCCCTGCCACAAATGTGTTCCTGCCTGGAGTACACTGAAGATGGTGGATCTGCTGGAACTGTAGGGAGAGGTCACAGCTCCACTGCAGCCGCAGGAACTTTGATACCTATAGGCAGCTTGCTCATGGCATGGAGGGCAAGGTGTACGATAGGGACATGCAGCAGCGCCGTGCAAAGATCAAGGAGCCAAGGCAGGCGAAACAGAAGGCAAGGGAGGCCAATAGTCATTCTGTTGCGTAGCCAAAGGCATGTCACTTCTACAAGGAGCTGCATGCCATCCTTGGCGGCAACCCCACCTCTGCCGCCAAGAGCCCCATGGATACTTCAGGAGGAGGGGAGGCTGGAGACAGCGACTGGCGAGGTGAACCCCAAGGATGATGTGGTGGACAAGGAAGTAGAGTTGGAGGAGCATGGGGGACAAACGGGCATCTGGTGCCACGGCACACCAGGACCTCTTTTTAATTCTTGAGAGGTCGAGCTAGTCCCAGCACTCCAGCTCTGGTGCGCTTGATGCAGGAGAGGGAAGATCTGGTAAATATTCATTGTGCTTTGATACTGCAGGGAGACATGAGGTAGTGCTCTTCTTTTTTTAAATCAGGGTAGAAGAAGGATTGAAATAACCAACCACAGGCCGAGTTTGTATCTGCTTCTCATTCCCCTGTGCAGCTAGGCCGAGGGG
This sequence comes from Dermochelys coriacea, assembly GCF_009764565.3. Lineage (NCBI taxonomy): Eukaryota > Metazoa > Chordata > Testudines > Dermochelyidae > Dermochelys > Dermochelys coriacea. The sequence goes on from NC_050069.1 coordinate 106,704,881, forward strand.
GCCCTCCAGAAAAGTTTGTTTACGTACACCGGGGTGTCCCAGGAATCATCCACAGAGATCTCTAGGTTTCAGAGTAGCAGCCGTGTTAGTCTGTATTCGAAAAAAGAAAAGGAGTACTTGTGGCACCTTAGAGACTAACAAATTTATTTGAGCATAAGCTTTCGTGAGCTACAGCTCACTTCATCGGATGCGTTCAGTGGAAAATACAGTGGGGAGATTTATATACACACACAGAGAACATGAAACAATGGGTTTCATCATACACACGGTAAGGAGAGTGTATGATAAAACCCATTGTTTCATGTTCTCTGTGTGTGTATATAAATCTCCCCACTGTATTTCCCACCGAACGCATCCGATGAAGTGAGCTGTAGCTCACGAAAGCTTATGCTCAAATAAATTTGTTAGTCTCTAAGGTGCCACAAGTACTTTAAAAAAAAAAATCTCTAGGAAACTTTCACGGAGGGCACTCTACTATCCTCTGCTGCAGGTTTCTTGGGAGGATTGCTTTGCCGTGCCAATCAGCAATTATTTCCTCACGGACTATAGCAGCACATATGGACCTGGTCTGCAGCAGCACACATGCATCCTTAGTTACCCTCAGGAGTGAGGGATCAGCTGCTTATCACCCCGCCTGTGGAAAATGGTGCCAATATTCAGAATAAAGGCCCTAGGCACTTAGTGATACGCCTCTGAAACCCCCCCTCATCCCATCTTGCCCTATTTCCCCAGGGCCAAACTCACCAGGGCTGAGGCTCTTGCCATGTTGCTTGGTTACCAATGGGAAGTGAGAAAGGGGTATTTCTAACTTGTTTGGATCAAGGCTGCGAGTGCACTCACAACAGTGCCTCTATTGTTTCTTTAGCATCTGTAGATGTGTCCTTGAGGGTCTCCTCCTGCACAGCAGCTGATGAGGAGATGAAACAAGACATGTTCCAGGACGTGCTGCAATCCTCTTGTGCTTCAGATTGCAAGCAGAGAGCATGGAGAGAGGCTATCAATGAGAAACTGCGAATGGATAGCCAGGATAGGAAACTGACAGAAGTGAGTGAGACAGGATCAAACAGACATGCTGAAATTCCCAACTGAACTTCAAGCCGAACACATCCGTGCTCATCTCTCCCTGCAGCCCATGCAGAACTGCCTTCCATGCCCTCCCTACACTCCCCCCATCCACATTTCTCACATGTTGCCAGGCCATCGCAGCACCCCATGCACTCCACCCAGAGGGATGTGTTTCGTAATGGCAGCTGGACATACACCCAGCTCTGAGAACCTCATTGGCAAATGTGCTCTTCATTTTTACGTTCCTTCAGAACATAGAAATGTTTGCATCTGTATTTAATAAAAATGTACTTATGGAAAGAGAATGAATCTTTGTCTCCTTCATATGGTGGCTGTTGGTGAAATTCACAGACAATGGTTATCGGCGCATTTATATTGTAAAATTAGCGCACGCGCGTGCACGCACACACATACACACACAGCAATCATTGCAAGGTTCATACTACAATGCAAGAAAACAATGCCTGGCTCAATGCCTTACAGAAACCCACATTACTGTGGCTTATTGTCAAAATGCTCCTTTAAAGTCTCCCTGATTCAAATAGCTCCCTATTGATCCCCTTTAACAGCCCTGGTATCTGGCTGCTCAAAAGCAACATCTCAGCACTCCACCCTTGTGGAAACATCTCCTCCTTAGTTTCACAAATGTTATGCAGAGCACTGCAGGCTGCTTTGACCATGGAAATAATTTTCCTCATTGAGATCTAACCTGCCAAAAAGGCAGCACCCGTGACCCTTAGGCAGCAAAAGGCACATTCAGCAGTCATTCTGCACTTGCTGAGCATGCTGAAGCACCCCTTGCTGCAGTCAAGGTTGCCGGTGTAAGGCTTCATGACCCATTGGAGCAAGTGGTAGGCTGGGTCTCCAAAGATCACTATTGGCATTTCCATATCCCCCAATTGGAATCTTTTGGTCTGGAAAGGAAGTTCCTGCTTAGAGTTTATGTACAGATCAGTGTTGCTGAAGATGCGTGCATCTTCCTTGACCACCTGACATTTATGCTGGTGAAACCACCCCAGTGTTCCATCAGTGCTTGCAACACCATCGGAAAACAGCTCTGTCTGTGGATGTACTCTGCCACAAGGTGGTCTGGGGCCAAAAGGCGATATCCATTCTATGGCTCCACCGCAGTTAGGGAATCCCATGGCTGCAAAGTCACAGTTTGCCCAGTCACAGTTCTTCATAGCAGGAGGCAATTAATGGCTCTGCACACTTGCATCACTGCAACCCCCATGGTGGGCTTCTACCCATCAGTCGAAAATAGTTTGGAGCGAGGAAGTCTGGAATTGCCAGCTTTCACACAGCAACCCCCACTTACTTCTCCACCAATTAGGACAGCGGTCATTTTGGTGTCCTTGCACCAGAGGTACAACCAGAACTGACACGGTCATCCAGGTGCTCTTAGAATTGCTGTTGCTCTGCATTTCCTAGAGAACATGAGGTCCAAGGGAAATAGAAAGGAAGGCGTACATTAACAGTTCTGATCATGGGAGTAGGAAAGCATCCCCTCTGGAGTCTGGGCCCTGGCCATTACAAGAGCAAAAAGCTCGGCATTTCTTGGGGTTTTTGCATGGCAAAGAGATTGCAGAACAGGTACCTCCATCGTCATAAAATTGGTTGGATCATCAAAGAGTGCAGCTCCCATCATGGTCCTCTTTAATGCCTGCTAAGCCTGTCTGCCAGGGAACTCATGACTCAGTGAAGATGTAGTGCAGAGCGGGAGATATTGTAGGGGATGCACTAGTTCCATAGTCATATCACTTTCCTGCATAGTGGTGTAGACCTTGCTCCTCTCTGCTTATTTACAGAATCAACGGAGGTCAGGGTGTCTGATCTGGACACGAGTGGATCAAATGATGGTTAGAAGCATCTGCATGCCTTGGACAGCCCATAGGAGACTCTAGCAGATTGATATGGGGACCCATGTGGCGTCCATGAGCCTTATGCTATGTGTTCATCCAGGGGTGCTCTCCAACCTAAGAGAGATGCATGGGTAGTGAGTGGTTTTTTGGGGGGTGGGAATGGGGTGCCTTCACATACATGTGCATCTTTTCCCACCATGTGATAGATGCTCAAATTTGAAGTGGGAGGGAGATTTTCTTCTCTAAGGATTCCATGTGTCCCACCAGCATCGGGCAGAAAAGAACTGTGTCTGAGGTAGATTTGGGCACAGAGGTCCCCGAAGGCTAGAAATCTGCCCAGTGGTAAGTATGCTCTGGCCAGGGTTGGGCCCAGAACTGCTCCACTAAACTCTATAGTCTGTGCAGGTGTGCATATTTCTTGGTGGGACCAACCAAGAGCCAGGCATACTCTCTGGGGGAGAGCTGGCTGGAGTCTGTGTCAGAATCGACAGTGGAGGCTTAGGTGTGTGGTGTAATACTGCTGGCATAGAGGATGTGTGCATGTTACTATCTTTGTGCCACTCAGGACTGTTTCAGAGCAACAGAAACTCCCGGTTCCATCAGTGCTTGCTTGATCTCCCCATGAGCTCCATGTGAACCCTGTTCAGACTGTGGAGTCTCACCTGAATCTGAGGGAAGAGGCAAAGCTGCTCACTTCAAGGATTTATGAGCAGACTTCCCTGCCCTCTTGTGCCTCTCCTTACTCTCACTGTGTATTCCATTTACTGGAGTAGCACTATTCAGTGGTTCAGGCCAATGAGTAGGGGAATGGGAGGGCCTTCATCTGATCTCAGTCTCATGGCTAACTCCGTAAGGCGTTGGCAGAGTCGGAACTTCCAAGCCTCCCTGGTGTGAGAGGGGGAAACAAACAGCAAATCCCACACTTAGATGAAATCTGTGACACCGCTAACCAGCAGAGGCAGGTGTCATGAGGGTCACCCACTTGGAAGACCAGGAGTCAGGTGAGGCATGGTTTGAAACCCGGAATCTTGGGCATAAGGTGCCAGAAAATCCCCCGAATTCCACAAACCGGACTTAAGCTAATTAACGATCTGAAAGTAAGAATGAAATAACTATTGACAATTATTTACAGGTAAACATTGAGTGAAATAAGAGAATATGGACACAGGACAACAGGAAAATCCTGTCCCAGAGCCTGAGTGGTAGAAGAGGAACTGAAGAGGCTGTCGGTCCACACGACCATTTATGCCCTTGGTTTGCTACACAAGGCGGCATAGGGTGCAGCCAGGCATGGACCAACACACACTGCTATTGAAGAATTTCCGGTCCTGGGCTCCTGGAGCACATGTGCACCCACAGTGAACGCCCGGGCACTCCAAGAACTAAAACACCCTTAAAAAAAATTGAGAGGATTTCTGTTGCAACTGAGGTCTGATTTTTGGCTGAATTTGTGCCAAGCTTTTCCGCTGGCTTCTCTGGCCTCCTGTGGCACAGCAGCAACCCATGCCCTGGCAAGCCCCTGCTTGATCAGAGCATGACAAGCAATGTCTTCTAATGAAAAGCTATGAAGGACAAAGATTGAGTGGATCAGTGAGGCGGTGGTGCCGAGCCACATACCGTTTACAGGGCTGGTCCCTCAAGCATTCCTCCGGCCCCTCTGACAGCTCTGCTTCAATGAGGCTGTAGCAAACCCTTTCCCTGGCTACCTTAGCATGGGATAGCACAAACTACTTTTATTATGTAATTTCACCACTAATACCCTCAACCAATACTGCAAGGCCTTTCTCCTCAGCACATCCAGCAAGAACAAGAGGGTGTAGCATTTCCAGGCCAAGCCATTTTGGATATACGAGTCCCGCCCCCAAATTAGAAAAGCTCTCCAGTGAAGCCAGGTACATTTCACAATACCATAACTTTAAAACTCCTTGTCCAATTTTCACCAATCCTCCTAGAAAAACATTATGGGATAAGAAGCAGCATGCACAAGTTTAAGAAAGATCGGTTTCTTTCATGGAAAGCTGGGGGTGGAAGCAGTTTGAAAGTCTGGCTGAAAATGGAAAGTTAACAAGTTAGGTTCAGCCTTATGTTTTGTAGCCAAGGTTGTAAATGGTATAAGAAGCTACTGTCACTCTAGAATACAAATCCTGAAAGGTAACAACATGGTAAGATATTTTGTGTGCTTGTCTTAACCCAATAACAAAGAATTCCACAGGTCTGATCCTGCAGTCCTTACATAATAATGACTTCCTTAACTGGAAGTCCTGACTGGAGTTCAGTGGGTGGAGGATGTAGGGCTGCTCTGCATTAGTGTATGATTTCTATACATGCTACATGCTTGTCTGACTGCTGTAAGGGATGTTACTGGCTAACTACATGGAGCTAAGCCAAAGGGGCTGTTAAGAAAAACAGGAAACAAAACTGTGATTAACAATAAGATACCTTCATGGGTCATACAGAAAACAATTGCTAGGCTATTATTGAGAAAGGCCCACCTGCCATGGCTCCAAAGTTTAAAGACTTAGGCCTGGTCTACACTAGAAAATTAGGTCAGTTTAATTATGTCAGTCAGGGGTGTGAAAAATCCACATCCCTTAAGCAGCACAGTTAAGCAGACCCAAGGCCCCATGTAGACAGTGCTACTCTTAGGATACATCTTCACTTAACCATTACAGCAGCACAGTTGCAGTGCTTCAGTGTAGACACTACCTATGCCGACAGGAGGGGTTCTCCTGCCGGTGTAGTTAATCCACCTCCCTGAGAAGTGGTAGTTAGGCTGCTGAAAAAATTCTTCCATGAACCCAGCATTGTCTACTTCAGGGGTTAGGTCGGAATAGCTATGTCTCTCAGGGTTGTGGGTTTTTTCACATGCCGATATAAATTCCCGGTGTAGCGCAGCCCTTATTCTACCAGGGTTGGGGTCCTATAATCCAAAAGACCCTGAACTACTAAAAAGTTCCTGTCAGGTGAGGAAGGAAAGGAGGGGGTACAGTTGTCGGGGAACAGGCTAAAACAGACATTTTGAAGAAGCTGAGCTACCTGGCTAACATCAGGGAGATGGTAAGCTCTAGGTAGATATGCCTACATATAAACTCTTGTGTTTTTCTTAAATCTTTGTTCTCTTACATCATGCAGTGGTCCTACTGCTAATAAACAATATCTTGTTTAGGAAGGGCTGCATGCTCACAGTCTTGTACTACTGGTCACAGCTCCCTGAGGGACAAAACTAGAAATACTGAACCTAAACTGGGCTTGAAGTGATCACAGTTAGTACAAAAGGGGTCCGTAACCCAGGGACTGGTCTACAAGTGGAAGAATTGAAGGATTTCAAGCTTAGGGCTTGTCCTCTAGGGAGGTGCATTTGGAGAGATCCAGAGAGCAGACAGCAGAGCAGCTCACCCTGTAATTATGACAAAGGTCCCATATCATTTTAAACCATATCCTCTGCAGATAGAAAGGACATCAGAGAGGTTCCAGAAGTCTATCACTGCATGGATCAGTGCAACATACTGAAAAAAGGCAGGATATTTTGTGCTGCAGGTTTCTGTCCACTCAATCCTATTCCTCTATAGTTTCACAGAGTAGTTATCACAAGTTTCGGGGGGGGGGGGGGGGGGGGGGAGAGGGGCGGGAGGCGGCGAGACCTAAAATTTTTAAGAGATCTATACTTTAATTTGGCCAAGTTTCTGAATACATTTCACAAGTTCACACAGAGAACTAGTCTGTGATGCTAGTTTAGTCTGTTAACAGGCATGTCTAAAAAATTCCTGGTTTATTCATCTGAAAGTCATTCTGTTTTTCATACCTCCCAAAAGCTTGGGAAAAAGTGCCTCTCACTCCCCTTTTACATCATCTGTTTTCATTTGGCTAACAGGGATTTTCTCCTGTAGTTTTGAGGGGAGCTCAAGTAAACAAATGGCTCTTTTGTTTAAGAACTTCTCTAGACACTTTGTCTTGACAAAACATCTTTATGTTTCTGCACTAATATCATTGATTGATGCCAGTAGAGCTGAGGTAGACAAGATAACTTTTGGTCTTGTTCACACACTAACTGCTACTGCAGAGCCAGTACAGGGAGCACAAGGTTGGCTGACCCCACTAAGATAGCGGCTGTTTTTCCAACACAAAGAACTTTCCCCTCAGATTGGAATGGTTAAAAAAAAGTAGGTCAGGAAAGCTTGAATGATCCTCAAATTGGGCTCCACTACATAGTGTCAAAAGCCCAAACACACAGTAAATGTCTACACTACAGTGACAGCTGCAGTGCTGCATCTGTGCCACTGTAGCATTTCCAGTGTAGACATACCACGAGAAAGAGCTGAAGTCAAAGCATCACAGCACTCAAAAAACAACCATTTTTCCTCCAGACAGCGTGAACCTGCACAACATGAACAGGGACCCATGAAGGCTCATCTCCAATCGTGCAGACTTTGGCTCGAAGGCTCTCCCTTTTTGTGCTGGTTGCCTGATTCTATGTACCAATCAAGAGGGACTTAGTCTTGGCCTTTTCTTAGCTTTCCTATTACTTTGGCTCTAGCCTTTGCCACTTTCCCCATTACAATCTTTTTACAAAGCGCATCTAGTATTGGACCCTAGTACTCAGCATCCAGGGTTAAGAAGCCATAACAGCACAAAGGAGGATTGGTTGGGTCACATGCCTTGATACTCAACTACAAGCATAAGCTAGAGAGAAAAATTCCCTTTCTTGGTATAGAATCTGCTAACATCCTTCAGCCACTCCACAGTTCAGCTCCTCTAGTTTCAGACAGCCATTCTCCACCGCCCACCTCTTCCTCCACAGTGCAGGGAGACAGACACCTCCTTCTCTCCACCCCGACCTTGCTGGCACTGAAAATCCCATTTCCTAGAAGACTGAAAACCTTAGCTTTCATCTTTAAACCAGTGTTCTCACCAGCCAACTGCTCTTACGTGGTGTTTGGTTGCTGGAAAGTTGAAATGTTATCCATTTGTGAAAAAAAAATGGACTCGTCACAGTAACATATGTTAGTACTTTCTTTACAGTTTGTGGTGCCCAGCAAGACACTTGCGAATCTAACTTTCGCTTCTGGACATATATCATTTCTCTGGTCTGACTGCAGTTACAGGGCCATATTCTCAGCTAGTGAAAGTCACCAGAGCCCAACTGAAGTCAATTGAACTATACTGATTTACACCAGCTGAGGTTCTGGTTTGCAGACTTGCAGAGTTTTAATGTCAAAGTCAGATCTGCTGCCAAGTTGCTGAGCAATTTACTACCAGTATTTTAGAGATTTATCTACTTTTCACTAAGAAAAAGCTAATCCCATTTTTTGCTTGTGTTACAGTTCCAAATGTCAGAACCTGGTTTTTAATCATCTCCTGCAATCGTCTCCCTACTAACTCCACCCACAGCACATACCAAGGGAGCCCTTGGAGTCTCATTAGACCGTGCCCGAGCCACAGATTTCAGATCTCATCTGAAATTCTACTAATTCAGGGGTGTTTGGAGCAGAGCTCCATTGGCTCAGGCCAATGTCTTCCATGAAGCGACTTTATATGGTAACTGGCCTGAGCAGGCTTCATAACGATCTTCCCACAAAGTATAATCCCATGCCCACAAAAGTCACCAGCTACCTATATACAGAACAACAGGCTCACTCGCTCTGAGGTTAGGGTGCCAAGTGGTTTCTTCAAACCTCACCACGAGGCCATAAACAATAGCTTGAAGATGTGAAAAAAGCCTGCACTACCCCACACTCAAACCTGCCTCTTGAGGAAGAGTACCTCATATCTGTAATGCTCCCTGCTGTCACAGCCTAAGAAGTCTTAAAAAGATGGGGTTCCCATCCCCTCTCAAATAAAAAGTTTCACTCTCAAAGGAGGTTGGAGCTAACTACCTTCCAGTTCTGCAAGGAAAAGGATTTTTAAGCTTCTGATGTCAGTTTGAATTAAGCCTTGGCAAGTGCAGCTTGCAATCACCACTGGGAAGTTATTAAGTGAAATCATCAGGAATTCCCAGCCAGTTAGTTATCAAGAGACTCCACAACTCCACAGCCTGACTACATCCATGTACCAGGAAATGAGACCATACTGCTTCCACCTTTACAGACCTCAAAATAATTTGTGGACTCTTCACTCTTACTCCATAACCACTTATTGTCCATTCCCTCTGCTCCTCCTATCTCAACCATTTTACACTCCCTCTCTTGACAATTTCTAGTTTTTGGTCATTTGTGTAGTACTCTAGTTTACATGAGTGAAAGGCATACCATAATGGGAATGATTCCTGGAAGAAACTGTGTGAAAGAGAGGAATTGAAGGATGACAAAAACAGGGGCTTGGTAGATGAGAAGAGGGAGACTGATCATCATATAAGGGGCAACCCATGTGAAGGTACAAAGCAGAAAGAATGGGAGAAAGATGAGGACATAGCTTGGAGGAGAGGAAAGGAGAAGTGATGGCCAAGCACCACTCACTTATGCTGTGCCAGCTAAGTGGGTTTTTTCTTGATCCCCTTCCAGCTGGGCCATTGTCCCTTTAAGTCTCCTTAACATCTCACCTCATTCAAGTTTATGTAAACTCCTCTAAGGCATCCATTTTCTATGACAGCACTTTCTTTTCAGGTTATTACAAAAAAAAAAACAAGTAGTGTCCAATGGAAACCAGCACCCTTTTACCATTGGAATAGTTTTCTGTAAGTCTAACGAAGATGCAAGTCATACAACTCATCTGAAAAAAAAAATGCCACAACACCTAACTCCTGACAGTAATGAAGAACAGTGAATGGATGTGAACCAAGTAAATTACTGGACATCAGTGTGACATGCATATTGAGAACAGCTTTATCTACACCAACCTGTGAGTCCTTGTTACCTTATTTTCTATAGGCAAGAGCAAGCACGCTCATTTCATGCTTGGTTACACATTTAATCCTAAAAGATCAATACAGGTTTGCAAAAACATCTTCTAGCCTAAGCTTGTTTAAATCTAATTAAGTCAAAATATCTTACTGTAAAGATACAGTGGAAGATATTTCAGTAGAATGATACTCACCTGGCCTAAAACATGTCTGTTCAAGTTTGGAAACAAGATACAACCCACTCGAAAAGATAAAACAAAACCCTGCCATGTAATCTAAAAAATAAAAAGTGCATGCCTTATTAATAGTTAGAGGAGTACTAACCAGCTATTTTACCCCTCCTCCATCATCTTCATAGCCAAAGGCTGAAGCATGTCACTCTATAAATTAAGAGGCTTTCATATTTGGTCACATGGATGTAACAGGTGAGTTTAACGATAACCCAAGATTCACAGGAGGCCTGCACACAACAGTTAGCACAACTAGAACAAGCAAACCCATGCAATTCACTGAGAGGAGCTATATTTCTCTACAAACACAGATCCTACTGTTTATTTGATGCAGAATTACTCCAGCCCCACATGAGTAGCACAGACAGACAATCTCAACTGGTTACATTTCCAAAACAGAATGGAGGCTTGTAAAACATTTCACACCTCCCAAAGAGAGAGAGAGAGACTGCCCGCCACCTACTTGTGTGCAGGGGCCCTGAACCAGTGGAACTAGTATGTTTCTGCTGTGGAATATTCCTTGTATGCAGGGGCTCTGGTCTACCAGGACTTCTTGCAACACAATGTCCAGGGAGCCTTGGGGGCTGGGCTGGTGGATCTGCAGTTAGCCAGATCAATGGACCATTTCCCCCTTGCAGAGATGGGGAGCACACCGGCCACCAGGGCTATTGCACTGCTAGACTCCAGTAGCTACAGCAGAACAGTCCTGCTCCCCTTGTCCCCAGAAACCAGCCCAGCCCAGCTGACTGGATGGAACATAGGACTGGTGGGGTGGTTTGTTTTTTTTGTCAAAACTATTTTGACAGAAGATCAGGATTTTGATTAAAAGCAATTTTTTGAGTGAGGGGTCTTCTCTCAGCCAAAAACTTCAACGGAAAAAAGTTTTGGACCAGCTCAAGCAATAAGCTAGTCAGACTGGTCTTTCTAGGACAACGGAAAGTCAACCTACGAACTCCAAAGTACACGTTTTTAAAGCTGAGTTAGCGTCCTTGATATGTGCTTGAATGACATGCTTGCAACTGGTCCACAGGACAAGCAAGCATAGGCAGCGCAGAACAAGTCCTCCCTAGGATGACTCTCCCATACATTGAAGAACAACCCCTAGAGGCGAGATGTAAGCCACCAGACTCTTCACTTTTTGGCCTCTCGCTGCGACAGCCAGTGAGAACGATAGGGACTCCTGTCTGCATCTGCTAGGCCCACCGGAAGGTGATCCTGCAAAGCGTTTTAGAATCTCAGTTCCATGATTCTACCTACATGGAAAGCAGAAGCTCACCACAATAGACTAAGAACTGGGGAACACAGGTTTGGCCTATTTGGGTGTATGAATGGGATGTTCTTCACAAAAGGGCAGTTGAGAGGTGAAATCATCAGGAATTCCCAGCCAGTTAGTTATCAAGAGAGCCAAAAATGGCGAGGATAGTGGGTTTAATCTTGATCCTCTACTTTCACGGAAGCAAGCTGAGCAAAATAAAAGCCTTTATTTACTATGCTTGTTTATGTTGATCAGTTCTTGGAAAATGGGTCTTTAATATCTGTTTTTGCTCCCCTTTGCTTGCCTGATGTTCTCTGGCATGTTGTTGGGCATGTCTACACTTATGGGTAGATTGTAACTGCTGCAATCAATGCAGCGAGTGTCGATTTAGCGGGTCTGATAAAGACACACTAAATCGACAGGAGAGCAGCAGTTTCCCATCAATTTGTGTACTCTACCTCTGATCTCTGGTCTATACTACCTGCCAGATCGTCCGGCAGCAATCAATCCAGTGCGTCTAGTCTAGGCGCGATAAATCGACCCCCCCGACCGCTCTCCCATCGACTCCTGTACTCCACCGCTGCAAGGGGCACAGGCGGAGTCAACGGGGGAGCAGCAGCACTCGACTCACCACAGTGAAGACACCGCGATGAGTAGGTCTAAGTATGTCCACTTCAGCTATGTTATTCATGTAGCTGAAGTTGCGTAACTTAGATCGTTCCCCCCCCAGCGTACACCAGGCCTGAGAAGCGTGAGGAAAGTCGACTGGAGATGCTCTCCCGTCGACACTGAGCAGCGTAGCCACCGAGGTAAGTGGATCCAACTACGTCGACTTCAGAAACATTATTCACATAACTGAAGTTGTGCAACTTAGATTGATTTATCGCGGTAGTGTAGACCAGCCCTTAGAAGAGATCATGGAGAACTAAAACATTGCTTCAGATGTTTTTAGTTGTGCTCGGTCAGCATTACCTCCCTTCTCACCGCCAGCCAGCCACCTCCAATGGAGCTGTTTGCTGAACAAGCAACATCTGTCTAAGGTTTAGAGTTCATGCTTGCAACTGTCACACTCTCTCCAATTAGAGAACTTCATCTGCTCGTTTTTCAGGGTAGATTTGATTTAAATCAATTTGATTTAAATCACTATTTAAATCACTAGTCAGGAAAACTCAATATAATCATGGATTTCTACATAAAAGTGCATTCTTGTTGGTTGTTATAACCTTAATACATATTCTTCACAACTCAGAGATAGATGACATCTAAACTGGGTATTTTACGGCCTGCTGACATTATAGGTTTTCCCTTCTAGTGAGAGAATGGTATGGTAGATCTCAAATCAATGAACGCTATACTCAGAAAGACCTCAAGACTTCTGGAATATGCTGTTCAAACAATTTCACTTTTGTTTCTTCTGCCTGTCCCTCCCTTCTCACATTTATCTCCAGACTTCTTCTCCTTGTCCAGATCTATTCTGCCCCCAACAATCTTCTATTCACTGAACTTTTTGAAATTTTGCACTTTTAGAGAGAGGTAAGGGATCAACTGTGTACACAAATTTGCAGAGTGACAATAAGATTGAGGTCTTATTTCTCACCTCTATACATTATTTATTTAAAAACAATTTTGCTGTTAACAAGCATGTTATCTCTGGAGACACAAATCCACAGTTTGAGAACTGCAAAACTAAGTATCTTTGATGGCATCTTCTAGACTGAGCACTGAGTCCCATGGGGTAGATAGATTATTTAGGTTAATCTTTCTATACAGAAGCCCCTGAAACCCAAAAGATTGGGTTCCCTATCAGTGAACTATTGGAACTCATTTACAAAATTTTTTTTTTTAAAAACATTACATGAATATATTGTCTCATACTATAGAATTAGAATTTATAATCCCTATTCCATGATGAGATATCTTATTGATTTTTATCCACCCTGTCGTTTTTATTTGCCAGAGACGCTCAATGCTGACGTTCTTATGAAACTGCAGGGAGGACCGGGACGATGGAGCTACACAGCAGGGCCTCATCTCATTTCACTCACCTATCAGGACCAGCGTCTTGTTTGGGGATGGGGATTCTCCTGGATCTTTGCCATTAGCCTCATCTGAACTCCAACTGGTTGCAATACTTCTGCAGCAAAGCCTGAATTTGTGCTTTCAGTCCCCACCCCGCTTGACTCCTTTTCAGATAAACTCCAGTATTTCAGAAGACATGCCCACATAATAGTTATTGTTAATATTTTACTCAACACTTGACAGGATGACCAGTATCAAAGGCATTGTTCTAATGGCACCTTTGACACTGATGCATTTAGGGAAGGGGAGGAGAAGAGCAGTATGACCACACATTACAGGCAGCAGCCACCGTCTAACAGCACTGGCAGAGCAAAAGAAACCCAACAGTAACAGTTACCACAAAGTGTTTCTCTCTGCGTGTGGCGAAGCTGGAGTGAGAAACCAAATGGTATTAACAGTGCAGCAAGTCCCACTGCTCACCTTGCTCACACAGCACTTCTGCCCCTCTGAGCCAGTGTAAGTCAATGTGGTTACACTGAAGTCAATGGAGCTGCACTAATGCACACGGCTGAAAATCTGGCCCTTCAAGAAGTCTTAGACCTACAGGTTGAAAATGGCTAGTCAATCCCTTAACCTGAACTAGATCAGAACTAGACCGTTTGGACATTTTATAAGTGAAACAAAGAAGCTAAAGCTTTAATCAAATTCCCTTTGCAGGTAAGAAAATGGATTATTTAAAGCTGTAAAACATTTCTCTCTTTAGCTGGTAGGCGGGGATAAGAAATAAAGCTATGAAAACAGTTTCAAAATAAGAGATCTAGAAACGGTAGAGAGATTTCAGTGCCAGAAGACTTGTATGGAGAACTAAAGCAGAAGACTAAAGCCATACACCAACACCAACTACTTTCCTAACCTGGATATCACCAGGCCTGTATAAACAGAAGCGTAGAAGAGATCACGGGACAAATTCAGCAGTGATGTAAGCACTGGTGTAAGGTTGAGGAAACGCTGCTCTTATACTCTCAGAGTATGTCTACACTATTGCGGTAAGTCGACCTACGCTACGCAACTCCAGCCATGTGTACAACTTAACTGGAGTCAACATACCTTAGGTCAAGTTACTGCGGGGTCTACACCGCGGGGGGTTGACGGGAGAAACTCTCCCGTCAACTTACCTTACTTGTCTCATCGGGGATAGGAGTACAGAGGTCGCCTGGAGAGCGATCTGCTGTCAATTTGGCAGGTCTTCATGAGACCCGCTAAATCGACCGCCGGTGGATCGATATCAGAGCATCGATCCCAGCTGTAGTATAGACATAGCTTTAGTTTTTTGTTTGGTTTTTTTTTTGGTACATCCTACCTTTTGCTCCCTTGGTGCGTATGCTACACCTTTTGCACAGACCCTGGATGCCAATCCAATGCAAGTTTTACCTCTACTGCTTACACCTTTTTTCTGATGGACTCACATCTTCTTTCAAGCCATCATATATATTAGTCCAAAGACTTCCATAGGAGTTGCACCCACTAACAGAGATAAGAAAGTAGCCCTTTGAATTTTGACGACATCACAGACCTTATGAGGTTGCTGCACAGAGAAACACACAAAAAACAAAACAATGATACTACCCAGCATCCTAAGGCAAAGAGAAATCAACAGTGGAAACCATGTGATAGCTTTCCACTTCTTTGCTACTTGGCAGGGGTGGCTCTACCAATTTTGCCGCCCCAACCAGTTGCTGCCGAATTGCCACTGCCACAACAGCGGCGGAGCTGCCGCCATGGCGGAAAAAGTGGCAGAGCTGCCGCCGAATTGCCACCGCAGGACACAGACTGCCACCCCATTCTAATTGCTGCCCCAAGTACCTGCTTGGAAAGCTGGTACCTGGAGCCAGCCCTACCACTTGATGGACTTTATATTAACAGGATGTTCTATGGAAACTAAAACTGGGACTGGAGAGTGGGCAATAGAACATGCCTTGTTGTACTGGGCTTGGTTAATCCTCAACAAGTTCTCCAGCCTGGAAGACTTCACCTTCCACTAACCAAGAACCTGGAAGTAACATTAAAGGATAGAGAGTTTTTTAGCCTGGGAAGCTCTTCCACCTTCCCAGCCTCAAAGTTTTCTGAACTCTTGCCTTTTCATCTGCTATGAAAGAGGAAAGTTACACTCCGGTTTCTGCATGGAAGGTCCCGGGTACGAAGGACCATTGCAGCCCAGATCAGCAGCACAAAAACAGCAGCAAAACTACTTGCTTGATCTCAATTTCCACCTACCGGTGAAGCACAAGTAGTTACAGCAGATGGGAAGGGAGGTGTGTGACCACAAAACTAACTGAAATAGAGAAATGAACAGTTGGGCCAGGTTTTTTTTTTTTTTTAATATTTTTTAATAAAAAAGAGAGAGACTCATTAGTAGGAGACTACTAGACCTTGACCCCACTCCCCTTTCACTTCAAAAACATTCTTTAATAAAAAGTCACCTTGCAAGCGATTTCAGAGGGATTGGGAGGAGGGCATACTTAATAACAGGACATGCCTGGCGGGACTTTGTTCTAGCCATGTGGGGGGTGGGGAGAAACAACAGGGAATAAGTTTCCATTTAAAAAAACAACAAACCATAAAACCCCTCTTAGTTGTGGCTTTAATAAAACCTTATTCCTATTTATTTTGGAGAGAGAAAGGGAGGTGGCTCTTCTCCTTTTACCCATTTCTGAATCCATTTTATTGCTCCCAGCACCACTGAATGGGGACTCTGCTGGTCTCTGAGCTGATTTTGTTCCCAAAGACTGGTGGGGAACCAAGAAGTGCACTGGGTGAGGAGGGAAAACCCACTTAATTTCTAGCAGTGTTTCAGAGATCAATCTTAACATCACAAAATTAAACTGAGAATGAGCAGAAACAGGTTTCCCCCCCTCCCCAGTAGCATTCAGACTCTCCCTCCTCCTCCATTTTCATTTCTTATATTCTAGCTTTAAGAGAAACAGTTACCACATGCCTGACCTTTAGGAAAGGAAAAACCCACAAGCATTCTCCACCATGGTTTTTGATAGCAGATTTAAGAGAGAACAGCCGTCCCAACAACACTAAATCCTGGTTTTGCATGGAAGGTTCACATTAATCCTTCAGATGCTTAGCCTCTCCAGGCGGTACCAGGCATCAGATCTCAACACTTCTGCTTTTTGTTGTCAATTACCTAAAGTCTACTGGGAACTTAAGCAGAGATAACAATACCATACGCATTATGCGGGATTCTTTAGGAGAATGTACTGCTTTTAATAGGCTCCACACTGCAATTATCTACAACTTGTATAAGATAGTTATACAATTCAACAGTCATTGTTTCTGCCCTCACTATGTTCATATCTTGGTATCAACATTTGTGTTCCCATTGTTCCAATGTGGATGGCAGTATTAGAGTGCACACAATTAAAAAAAAAGAACCAAAGGAAGCATGCTGTTGAATCTGTAGCCCAAAAGTGCAGCAACAAACCACCACTACCTCTTCTATTGATGAGCCAGACATCCAAAGAGAGTCTGGTTTTAAGAAACATTTAATGCCTTATCTTGAGAAAACCTGCCAGTGCAGAATTTATTGCAATTGCATTACCTGCTAGTTTAGATTGAGAGTGCTGCAGTGTGTTGTATTGAAGCATGCTGCCATATGATTGTATCAGACATTAGAGATGGAAAAGATCCCTGAGGTCTGCTAGTCTACCCCTCTGCTAGACTGACCAACAGCCATCCCCTTATATGCTGAATGGGACAGTGTGTACATCACAAATGAGTTATGGAGCTAAATTAGTCCTATAAACTGTAAGCAGACCATCCAGCACACCTCAGATTCTAATTAGCAAGGCTGCATGTTTCTGATGTGCATGGCTTTTCAGTAATAAGATTGCGAGACTCTCTTTTAAAGTAAGCAAAAACCCTGCGTCCTCCTGGCCAGTTCACAACAGAGCAAAATTCCATGACATTTTACGAGTTTGGCTCTATAATATGTCCAGTGAATTGTGTGTTTTTAAAATGGTTTTTAAACTATAATTAAATAAAATTATTTTTAAAAGTTTTATTATCCGAGTCTGAATTTCCATTGGCCACTAACACAGTTTAAAAAAAAAAAACATTCTACTAATTTTACAAGTAGCATATAGCTTGTATTTTACACAACACCAGCACGGCAAAAAACCTCCCCGCTAACACCTAAGCCTTACTAATCCTTTCATCCAGCTTGCTGAAACATGCATCTGCATCGAAGGCCACCTGCAACACTTGGTCCATGAGTTGAAAAGACATTTGTAGAGCAGGGTGAGCTATACAACTTTTCATCCCCTACCCACAAACGAACAGGCATCTCAGACCAGATCCCACTGGCTCATGGATAAGGATTCATTTGTGGGTGAGAGGGAGACATACATTTGTTTCTTTACAAGTGGGGTAGCAGTGTAAAAGGGAAATGATGTACAGCCACCACAGTGATGTAAATACCAAAGCAATTTAAATGCGAGTATCCCATAGAGCATTGGGTCTCAACCTGCGGCCCAATCAGCACACAGCTGACATCCTAAGGCCAGACAGGTAGTATTGGATGCGGCCCAATGATAAATAGGTTGAGAACCTCCGCCATAGAGTGTCATACTGATGCTGAAGAGCTTCCCTGCTTAACCAAAGAAGACTAAACAAATCAGTCAAGAGAGTGTGGATGAGCTTTGCATTTCTAAGGCCTTATGATCATTGATTTTGTTACACATGTTTAAGAGTTGAACTGCAGCTTCCAATATGGTCAAACTCCAGCACCATTCCCAAGTTAAAGAAATTGGACTGGACACCTAATATCTAAAACCAAGTACTATCAAGACAATCCTACATTTCTGTGCTGCAACATGGCACATTTCAGTAGAATCAAGTTCATGTCTCTATCCAGGGAGATTTCCTTTCCCAAAACAGACCAATGTCCTGTTTCCCATTTGGAGATAAAGGCAGCAGAATTAAATCTTCTGAACTTAACTGGATCCAGCATTGCTGGCAACCAAGCGCTGGTTAAAGGATTTGGATGTAATGGGTTTCAATTGCATCTATGTTAAAGTCTTAAGAAATGGATGGTAGAAGTTTTATTATAACTAGAGGGAGAATATTTTTCAGTTTGTGGATTATTAAAGAAAGTACTCTAGATTTGCTGGAGATAAACCTGTCTCAGACATATTGCTTTATCAAAGGATGAAATCATCTCCACTTGACAACCAGTCATACCCCCAAAAGAGAGAAAGGCAGTCCCTCCTCCCACTCCATTTCATAGCAAAAAACTTGCTCTCCTACTGGATCAAATCAAAGCAAATCCAACAAATAGTTGCCAAAATTACAGCAGGAGGCAAAACCCAAAGAAAACAAGAACTTGAAGATGCTGAATTTACACTTGGTGTTCTTACACAAGTGCCCTACAGCAGGCTAAGCTGTTGATCCAGGCAACCTTATCAGTTGCCACTGAGGCCAAAGCATTGGAGAGCTGACACACACCAGTACAAGAGCTTCAAAACAGGAGGGTTTAAGTTACCCGAGAGCCACTAATGCATCACTCTCATGCTTTCAAGTTTAGTGTGCACATGTGTGGGTGAGGGGAGTTGGAATGTGGAGGTAAATGGATTGACAGTAACATTCAGAAGTGCTGGCTTCACTGTGATTCAAAATATACTATGAAGGTGCTGAGCACTGTATAGGATAGAGAAAGACATGGCCCTGAACCTCATTAGACCTGACATTTTCAGACAAGTAATGCGCTGTTTTTTAAAAAAAAAGTTTGGCAAAAGTGTAAACTCCTCAGATGAAACATCCTTCCTCAAAACGAATGCCGTCACAGTTCAAACAAACCTATAAAAACCCTAATGCTTTAGGAAGTGACAGAGCTCTCGAGTGGCCAAAAAAACCTACACTGAAAAAAGTAACAGTAAAAACACAAAACCAAAAATATTGATATCCAAAAGCAGTCGGAGCAAATCTGTTGGGTAATGGAAGATGGTAAAAACAGAGGGGTGGATTACATTACGGGCATATACATGGTGACAAAATGGGCCGCACGCCACAGTTGTCACTGAGGACCTAATTTGCAGACAATGGTGTTGCACAAGTAACCTAGCATGATCTCCGAGAAAATAATTCCGCTGGACTCAGAACTCAGAGCTGGAGTTTGCAGAGCTGGAAGTAACAAACTGCTTGTAGACTTAGGATCTGAGTGCCATTCCCCATCCCTCAGAGTACAACAGCAGTGTAAACTCCAAAAATTTCTGAAAAAAGATACAGATGTGCCAGTGCAGAACAAGTTACTCATCATGGATAAATAAAGTGGAATCGAAGAGAAACAGATTGTCTACCTGAGAGCCGTCACTGTTCTCCCCCAGGAATGGATTTTCCAGGTGTCAACAAATGGAGCAGAGAGAAGAGTCAATGCAGCTAAACACCTAACATGCTGCTCCCCAGTTATCAAGTGGGATAAATGTAACCATGCAGCTAACATCAAGGAAATCTGTGCATAGTCACACACAGCAATTGGCATATTCCTCCCCACCTCTGCAAACAACAAACTCAAATTAACAAATCTTCATGACCAAAGTGATGCTTAACCATTAGTGGATCAAGCCTCTCCAGCAGAATGCACTCCAGTGATCTGAAGTGTCAAGAAAGGCAACCAACTTTGTACAGTTAGGGCCCAATACTCCTCTGCCAATGCCCAGCATAGTCATTTACACCTGTGCAAAGTGAATGCAGAACAGTACGAAGACCAGAACAGTATCATTTTACATGCATTTTGTGTAAGTATGTGAGATTATGTAACTACACAAGTTGCAAAGCATTGGAGAATCAAGGCCCCTAGTGTTTAAGACGGCACTAGCCAAATACCATTTTGCTAGTGACGAAAAATCAGTTTTGCCAACTCTCGTGAGTATACTGTGATTTGTGTGCGTGTTTTTTCTTAAAGCCTCAAATGTTGGTATCAACTGCATGAGAATATCAGCTTTCATTTAAAAAAAAAAAAAAAGTCTAGTCCTCATATTTGTGAAGAAAAGCCTAAAAAGGCAATCCAAATGCACCCTAAAGATAAAGATAAAGTACCAAGCAAAGTCAAAGATAAAAACCCTATCTGATTTGGGGGCATGACTCATGATATATGAACGCTTGGGATGAGAGTGTTGAAATCAGAGAAAACCATCTGGTTAAAATACCCTGTGCTAAGAGCATGACACACACTTATCCAACTCTCACAAATTAAGATTTATTTTTCCCCAGGCTCCCTGAATACTAGATTTTTGGAAGTGTTAATTTTGGCAGGTACTGCATATCATTGTCTTCCATAATATTTGCCCCAGCCACCCCAGTTTACAAAAAAAAAACGTTCCACTGGTTCTTAACTTTAAAAATAATTTCAATTCTAAATAAGATATTTAGTTACAATAGAAGCTACCTGAAAAAGTAGCTTACCATGGAGAGCCAACTCCACAGTGCCTTTTCAAATGCATTTTCAGTTGGGTATGATGAGATAAATACACCCTCTTTTCCTCTTATGAAAGAGATCCCCAAGAGTCTCTTGTATGACTTTAAATGGAAGGCTGGTTTTTGTACTCTTGTGATGACTAAGAAAGTCAGTCTCTCCCCTTATAAAGCAGGAGCACTATTCTCTTACCTTCAGGTCCTACCAGAAAGGCTTACGATTTCCTTCAGATCTTTAGTAACTTTAAGACCCATGTACAAGAAACCTTGCTCAAAGGCTGAGATTGTGTCCAGCCCCTGCATGCATGTACACAAGAGCACGGTGACAAGTGAGGTGGGGCTCACCTGAGCACAGCGACTGCTCCTGACTAGTGCTAAGGATGCTAGCCACCCCATGAGAACCAGGGAACGGCCCTGTTGACCCTATTCCCTCTCATTGTCAAGGAAAGCTAAAGATGACTGAGAGCAAAGAGCACACTGCAACTTCTGAAAGGCTGGGGCATGAGGTGCAACACACCTCTCAGAGGTTTCAACACCTCAGAGCTCCGGCTGCAGCACCAGAACTTTTCACTACCCCAACTCAGAGCAGGACAAG
Source organism: Dermochelys coriacea (assembly GCF_009764565.3). Classification (NCBI taxonomy): domain Eukaryota; kingdom Metazoa; phylum Chordata; order Testudines; family Dermochelyidae; genus Dermochelys; species Dermochelys coriacea. Next base: position 106,726,218 of record NC_050069.1, read on the forward strand.
CATCTAAGTAAACCAGTAGGACCACCCCTGTGCTTAGTTAAAGTGCTTTGCTGATCAGGGTCCAAAAGTACAACTCAGGCCTTAATAGTCTCTTTTCTTAAGAGAAAATTGCTATTTGATTAAATATAGGGAGTTTTAACAGACATCTGTATTCCTTCCTCCCCTCCCCATCCACATGAATATGGCTTAGCCAAGATTTCTGAAGTTTGTTTAAAAGTTTTAAGGAGTTCGTCAAAATACTTCAAAGGTTTCAATTTCCAGCCTCAACCTTACATAGAAGCTTGTACTCTCTTTCCAAACCTCTGCTCCTTCACCTGGCAGACTTCACTAAGAAGGAACAATGATTGCCAGTTAGAGGAAGAACTCATTGCATTTCCCAGTGCAGAGGGGCATTCTAAGAACAGATTAGATATAGTGCCTCAATATTTTATATATAATCTAAAGAGACAATGTTTTTCCTTCTTAAGATTGTCTCTTAAAACAAAAATACTGAGTGGCAGGACCTTTGTGCATGTAGCAATTTAAAAAAAAAATATAAAAAAAGATTATTAGCCTACAATTAGGATTGTAATTCAGAAATCCTACATTTTTGTGCCAAAACAATGCAGAAAGGATTACCACACAAGGGATTGTTATGCTGTATAATGTAATGGTGTAAATAGAAACATTCAGCAAAAAGCGATCCCTTTCTCCTCCACCCTCTCTTTATTGAGTAATTTTGTAGACACATTGGCATTTGACAGGTTTCAGAGTAGCAGCCGTGTTAGTCTGTTTTCGCAAAAAGAAAAGGAGTACTTGTGGCACCTTAGAGACTAACAAATTTATTAGAGCATAAGCTTTCGTGAGCTACAGCTCACTTCATCGGATGCATTTCTCTAATATGCTTATGCTCTAATAAATTTGTTAGTCTCTAAGGTGCCACAAGTACTCCTTTTCTATTGGCATTTGACTTTCTCCCCCAAACATGCCCTACGATTTAGTCTCAGATACAGACAGCCTGAAAGGACAATGGTTGATTCTGTTGAGACACACTATTATATATACACAATGAGCAACGACAATGGTAATTTGGTTCATATGCTATACAGGCAGATTGTTTGAATTACAGCTGCTTTACACACAAATCTACCAGATTCTATTGAGGATTACTTTTCCCTTACTGAAACTAACTTCTGCACATGTAGAGAGTTAGATTTCAGGAACATCTCGGTATTGTTTTACTGGGAATTTCATCTCTCATTCTGGTCTCCATGTTCATGAAGTCATGATTAAGTACTGATGTTAGCCTACTGGAAACCACCAGTTTCTTCCTATAGGATATGCGTGGTATGTCACTGAGTATTACGTTAAGCTTTAAAGAGTTCTCCAGCACTGCAAGTCACATGCTTGTTATCCAATCTTAAAGTAACAGAACCAGAGTCTTTGCTGTATAAATGACTGTATTAACATATAGTGGAAGAGTACGAGTATGAATTTACAGTTTTCAACAAATGTGTAATACTGACAACCCCAAGTGTTCAAAAACAACCACCTCCCCCCACTCCCAACAATTTAATGGCTTAAAAAGTCCCGAGATTTTGGGGTTCTATTTACCTTTTGTGTTTTAAGACACTGAAGATTCTCTGTTCATGTTTTCAAGTTTTTCCTCTGCAACCATGAAGGCCAGAAAAAAAAATTTTTTTTTTTTTTAAAAAAATCACAGGATTCCACAAGTTAGGGCTTTAAACAAAAGACACCCAGTATTGCGAGACTCAGAATTGTACTGCAAGTAGGTTATGCTCGACAATATATTTTCACTTTCTTGGGGAAACCTGCATTGTACCGTTCCAATCTGCTGTTAGGAACAACCAAAGCTCTGATGAATGGTGCATCTCCCTCCACGTTCATTTCCTACTTCTTTGCGTTTCTTTCCTTGCAAGTCTCCTCCACCTACATTACACTCTCACCCACCTTCCAAGCAATTAATTGGGACTAAATTAAGCTAAAAATTAAAGCCAGCTAATTATGTATTAGGTCTAGAGAATGTGCTTGATTCTACAAGACAACATACAAGGGGTAACTGAAGAGCTTTACGATTTATTAAAACAAAGTATAATTTAAATGTGAAAGTATTTCTCCCACTTCAGAAGAGCACGTTGAGTCCCCATGTTGGTTTAAGCCCATTTTTCCCTAAAGTAGGGTGGTGATTGGGAGTGTGGACTTGTAAAAGCTCTGAAAGCAAGCAATGGTAGCAAAACTCATAGGAGGCACCAGCTGTTATTACTGAGACTGTTAGGTGGTGCAGCCCTGGGATGTTTGAACCCCAGAGTGCCACAAACCCTCTCTTTTCCCAATCAAGCATAATTTTAACCAACTCACTCACTCCTTGTCAAGCCTGTCTCCTGCCTCTGTCCACATGAGGAAGTGGCAAGAACAGAGAGAAAAGGCTACTAAACTTTTGAAAGTTTCTATTGATGGGCCAAGCACTGCACCAGGACACATCAGAAAAGGCCTGTCTGGGCCATCCCTCACGTGCTGGGGATTTGATTTATTCCTGTTTAAGTGAAAAAAGTCCACAGCCCTTTAAATATAGAAAAGTCGAGTCACACAGTGTCTCAGGCAAATACTGGCCACTTAAGTCATCTCAGGGGAAGCTAACTGAAGAGCAGACTGAAATGGGTATATTTAGAGTGGTCATGAACATATCAAATAAAATGGGATACAGTGATTTACCCTTCCCCCGCCCCACCCATTGCAACTAATTGCATACATTCAAAAGCAACTCAAATCGTATTTGTTTTTATTAGAATCACACAAGACTGTAAAGAGAAGTCACTCACATGAAAAAGCAAAGGCTAATTAGGTTCACAGATGGATCAGATACATCAACAATTAAGAGTTACTGAAAGAGGTACCTTAAACACTTGCAACAAGTTTGTTTTCTGTGAGATGGGGAATAGAGTTTAGTCTATCCCAAAAAAGCAAGTCCATAATAAATTAAATTAAGGAGTGTCAGTCACTCCTGGCTCAAACTGAAGTAGGACACTGAAAACAGTTGGCCATTCACAAGAGATGTATAAACATTCAGGCTGTCTCTATACTACAAATTACTTCGGAATAAAACTTACGTCACTCAGGGGTGTGAATAATCCACACCCGAGCGACATAAATTATACTGACCTAAATGCCCGTGTGGACAGCGCTGTGTCGGCAGGAGAGCTTCTCCTTCTGACATAGCTACTGCCTTTTGCGGAGGTGGAGTTATGAAGCCTACAGGAGAGCTCTCTCCTGTCAGCTTGGAGTGTCTTCACCAAAAGCAATATAGCGTAGACATAGCCTAAGTCTCATTGGAGAGAAAGAACAAAATGGGGGTGTGGAAGTTGTTCCTTATAGCATGGGTTCCCAAACCGTGTGTGGTCTGCTGGTGCAACTGCATTCTCCAGTCAAGCCAGGGATGGAGATTGGGGAGCAGGAGGCATGTGGGGTATTGCCCCCCTCAACTACATCTTTCCACTCACCTCCCAACTCTGGCCCCTCAGCACAGCTCCAGGGCACATAGAGCCTATGCAGGGAAAGCAGATGGGGCTGTGCTCAAGGGCTGGAGTAAGCAGGGGGCTGAAAAGTGAATATGAGATCAGGTTGAGCCTCACTAACGTATGTTCCCAGCTGGAAAACCTGTGCAAGCAGAAGCAGGCACTTCCATCCCATTAAGATGCCTCTTGGTCTGCAAGTTATTTTATATTTTTATTTACAATATTTGATTCTTTTCTAATTATAGAGTGTAGGGTTGGGTCTTTACTTACATAGCACAGAAATAGATTTTTACACTAAAAAAATTGAACACAATATAGTGTTCAAAGTTGGACAACTTTCTTTTAAAAATCAAACACCGCTATGCTTTTTTAAATCAATTTTGTTACCGTTGTTGTGTTGCTTACTGTTCAGTTTTACACAGAATTGTGTTTTCCCAGTTTGAACACCACATTTTGCTCTCAACATTCTTTTTTAAAAAAAAGAGGAGTTTTACTAAAAGATCTTGAAGCATTTCTTTGAGTGCCTATTGCTAGGGATCACTATCATTACAGTTGTTTACATTAAAATGAAAAGGAAACACGTACATGCCTATTGCAGCTGCACAGGTGAGCCTCAGGGAAAAAAGTTTGGGAGCCCCTGCCTTACAACATACTAAATAAGTGCCTGAAAGCTCTTTTCCCTTCACCCGTATACCATGCTATCTCTGTAGCTTCAGCAGACACTGATCACGGTGGGTTTCAGCCATTCAAGAGTGCAGAACAAGGCAAATTCAGCATTAAATGTGTTCATATTTTCCCTCTGAGACAAAGATTTAACCACCGTTCTGTCTCCTACACTGCATCTTCCAAGTTAAACTTCCTGTTACTGCTCTCAAGTTAAAACATCCCTAACCACTTCCCTGGATGTTTATATGAGACAAGGATTAAGGAACATGGGGTGGGGGCGGATGGGAGGGGGGAGAGACATCGAGAGAGGGGGAAGAAGAGAGAAAGCACACTGCTGTAGACGTGTCCACTCTTCAGATTTGGCTTAGGTCTTCAGTGGCTTTCCTCCTGCGACTCTGTATACATTTACATGACACCAGTGTGGTTGCCAAAGAACAGAGGACTGTAATTGAAACCACCAAAAATAACCACTGGCAGAGACACCAGTTATTTAGCACAGACCCCCTTCAGCAGCTCTCATGGTCATGATTCAGCAGACACTATGCCAGCACTCCAAAATAAGGGTTCTTTTTTCTCTCTTTCAAAAGGAAATCACAGCACTGTACTTAACCTAGGAAAGGATCTCAGCACAGGGGCTTAACTGATTTACCACCACACTGCAGCCCAATGACAAAAATAACCAAACAGTTCATTGTCTTACACTTTATCAGTTAAATCTTCATAAAGCCTCTCCCAGAGAACACTTTCCCCACGGTGAAGATAATCTCAGTTCTTATTCCTATGAGTTGCTGAGTCAGGAGAACAGCTTAATAGTTATGAAATGCTTGCCTAAGTCATGCAGTTATTATATGGGGCACGAGAGATGCCACCTCCTTAAGTAACATGGTTTAAAAGGTTCTTGATAAAATAAACTTTTTGAAAAAGTATTTTAAAGGTGATCTATGAAAGAGGGAAGAGTGTTCGTGATCGTTTTTGCGTCTTTATAATACATAAAGGTAATCTGAAAGTCTCCCTCCTCCCCATAAAAAGCTTTTGCCAATATATTTCTAGTGCAAAAACAGCGGTATCAAGTTTCATCCTCTCTGCTTTGCTGGTGAACTCCTGGGAAAGTTGGAGAAGTAGGGTGAGATCTCTGCTGTCAACTGAAGCATAATGGGTACAGTGCAGTCAGTTCTTTCGAAAGCGAGTTTCTCAGGCATGGGAGCCAAAAAAGTGTTTAAAATTGCAGTTTTAAAAGCATTAGAATAAAAGTTGCTACCCCTCAATTGCTCAGATTTAAGTCTTTTGACACTTGTGATGTCAGAATCAAACTAGTTCTTCAGTTGTTCATAGATTCCTCCAGCAAAGACAGGTTTTTTTGTTGTTGCAGATGTCCTCAGACCTTCTTTGCAGCAAACAAACAAAAAGAGGCACAAATAGCTTTCCCCTTCACATGCGCTGACATCAATCTGTACACTAATAGTACGTGTTCTTTAAAGGGACTGAGTATTTGAATTTTTAAAAATTATTTTTCACATAGTTTATTTTTCAGAAACCCCATCCTACAAATATTGTGCCTGGTGGGGGGTTTTTAAGTTCAGGTTTTTCTGCTCCTGTGCAGTCTTTGTCAGAGTTTATTTTTATTGGGTCTGGGAGCACTACCATTGAATCTGATTGGGCTAAACTTTTCCTTAACCCCATTTGCTGTCTACTCAGGTTGCTGTTCTTGCTAGAGCTCTGGAAGAGTGAGCACATGAGGTACCCCACAACAGCGCATGACAGAAATATCATTCATGCTAGTACATAAAGACAGGAAACCAACTGGTCATCAAAGCAGCAGCGAAATCAAGTACATGCAAAATGCTGTCAAAATGCACAAAGAAACCCAAATGAAAGAATAGTTTATTCTTGGTTACTTATAACAGAAGTTAAATTGTCAGATGGCAATATGATTTCCAAGATTATGTACCTTTAAACATAATGTTCACACTAGACAATGAACCAATGCAATACAATTTAGTGACTTTCCCTTCCCATTACACCAACAAATAAAATGTAAGGTGCATTATTAAGCAGCTTTGCAGAACGGTCAAAAAAGTGCATTGCCCATCCTTTACTGGTATGCTAAAGAGCTAGAGATTTACCTAGCATGTCACAAAAAGCTTACCTGCCTCAGGCAAATGAGAAAGTAGGATTTTGAAAGGCAGGTATAAAGTTTTTATAGGCATGGGTTTGAAACGACTGCATTACTCATGAGTTGCTAGTGGCAGTGGTTCTGTGCTTCCAGACTGGTGAATGTAGCATGCATGAAATGGAGAAATGTGTGATAGGTTGTTTCTTTTTTAAAAAGAAACCAGCCGTTGTTTGAAGCAGCTCAGCAATTCAGAGTATCAAAAGCTGTCCTCCAATGTTAGCAGGCAGATGAGGTGGCAAAAAGCTGCATGAGATATGTAATTGTTAACATACAAACCACCCCCACACATTGCAAAGTCCTCACCCCAAGCTCCCCCCTGGGGTGGGGTGGGGGGAGAGAAACAAGGCAGCAGGATTTGGATTCAGGAGATAGGATCCAGGCCCAGCTCACATGCATCCATTCACATATTTTCATTCCTTCTTTTTCTTAGTTGCTGCTGATATAAGCACATGTACTTGTAACAGCCAGCGATATCAACCACAGTCAACTCAATTATTAATTGAAGAATTCCTCATCTAACCTCCCTGTTGTCTTTGACACTGGAGACGGGGTACACCTCAAAAAGCAGGTCCAACCAGGTGTCAGCCACAGTGCATGCCAATTCTCTGGGTATCTCATCAAATAGCTGCTCAAAGAACAGTTTCCCTGCAAGGCTACTAAATTGCTTTAAGAAAAGGAGTACTTGTGGCACCTTAGAGACTGCCACAAGTACTCCTTTTCTTTTTGAGAATACAGACTAACACGGCTGCTACTATGAAACCTTAATGACAGGTTTCAGAGTAGCAGCCGTGTTAGTCTAATAAATTTGTTAGTCTCTAAGGTGCCAAAAGTACTCCTTTTCTTTTTATGAAACCTTACATTGCTTTAAGCATCACAATCCTTGCACAATATTCTTCATGACAGCAGGCTGCTAAACACTAAATGAAGTTTTTACTGAAAATAAGAAGTGATGCTTTTTATAAAGGACTCAGCAGCAAGAAATAGCTACCAAACCTCACCTACGCAGTTCTGGAACGCCAGTTGCCATTGCATGTAGGCATCGGTCTTCAAAAAGCAGCAAGAGTAGAGTAAGAATGAGGAGGTACAACAGGAGATTTTGCTGGTTTCTCAATTCTCTCTCGCGTGCCCTCAGTCCTCTCTGCCTCTCCCATGGGGCATGCACCAAGCTCTGTTCATTTTCTTTTCTTCCTCTAACTTCCTTATCAACCATGAATTGTGCCAGCTCTCTTCCTGGACACAGAGATAGGTCAGATCTAGAAGGAGCTATGCTGCTTTCACAGTCCAGAGGGACCACTTTTATCAGGGACTGACACACTGAGCTAGTTCGCAGCCTCAGCTAGGATGACCACCTCGCTTGCTTTAGAAAGCAGTCTGTGCATGGATGAGGGATGGAGGAGGGTTACTTCTGAGAAAGGTGCTGAAACAACACCGCTGGAGATAAGAGTCTCCTTATCCACTACATCCATGCGGATCGAATTGGCCCTGTCAACACCGATTCTCCACTTGTAAGGTAACTCCCTTCTCTTCATGTGACAGTATATTTATGTCTGCATCTGTAATTCACTCCATGCATCTGAAGAAGTGGGGTTTTTAAACTATGAATGCTTATGCTCAGATCTGTTAGTCTTTAAAGTACCACCGGACTCCTTGTTGTCCTTATCCAAAAGGGGCAGTACAGCACAGTCAGCACCCATGCACACATCCCCACACCACCCTGCATCATGTAAGTGCTGCCTCCAAGGGGGAAAATTATTCCACCTCCATGCTAATCAATCCAATGGCTTCTCTGCTGAGGCTGCAATATCAGCATCAATGCTTTTTTTGTGAGGCAACACCTGATCACTGGTAGCAGCAGCTGAACAGCCACAAGGTAGTAGTTACTGAAACTTACCAACCCAGGTGGTAACTACTAACCTAAGTTGGATTTGAACCAACAGTCTAGAAGTAAAGAGGCTCTATTCCTCCTTACTGATCCCCTTTATCCATACAGAAAAGGAGTACTTGTGGCACCTTAGAGACTAACAAATTTATTAGAGCATAAGCTTTCGTGAGCTACAGCTCACTTCATCGGATGCATTTGATGAAGTGAGCTGTAGCTCACGAAAGCTTATGCTCTAATAAATGTGTTAGTCTCTAAGGTGCCACAAGTACTCCTTTTCTTTTTGCGAATACAGACTAACACGGCTGCTACTCTGAAACCTGTGTTTATCCATACAGTCTCCTTAAGGTCTCTTAAATGGAGTTTTCTTCAGACCTTTTTTTTTTGGGGTCCTTCAGTATCAAATGGACTTCCCAGGAAAACTAGAGGAAGGGCAGGGTGAGAGATGACACAGCTTTTGAACAAAGACGGTAGTTCCATCCCTCATATGCTGTGGGAAGCAAACAAACCAGATGGGCAAGATTGAAGAGTAATCCTACCCACACATCATGTGATGCTCACCAGCCATTGGCCAACAGGGTGGGAAGGACAGTTGAGTGGATCCAGCACAGCTCTGGAACATGGGGTGTTGAGAGGATAAAACCCCAAAAATGACTGAATTTGAGGTACTCAGATGCTACAGTGAGGAGGCCCACTGAAATACAGAGATAGGTGTCCTGATCTATCTAACTGGTTCACTCTTTGCATGAGGACTTCTAATCAGCTAAATCACCTCAAGCACATTGTCTGTAACTCGTGTAAATTCCAACAATTACCTGTGGCTAAACATCATTTCCATTATGCACATCACACAGACTTAACAGCTTACCTCTATCACAGTATGGAATGCAAAGAGTCTTCACAAAGGTACTAGACCAGCCAAATTATCTTTGCACGCTAACCAGTGATTCACCACCTCAGGTGGGTGCCCCTTTTGCAACATATTGGTGAATGCACTCTACATCCACAGCCCTTACACTGTGTGTAAGCACCCAGTTCTTTCCCTTCTGATTTCAGTTCTTTCCTCAACCCATACTTCTCACTGGTTTTCTTATTTGCTTTCAATTTTGCTCTCATGGTTTGCTCCCCTCCTCTAGTTATTTCCTCTGCCTGCTCCCCCACTCACCAAATATCTAATGCTGCTTAGTGAGAGCATGTGCTTCCCCCCAAGGAGGCTCTGTGGTGCAGGGACATGTGTTCTTGTAGCTGAGCTACCCGTTGTCAGAGCAGAGATACAGAGTTTGCTTCAGTGAGCTGCTCCCTGTGCCTTGTGTACCTGTATTTGGGAGCCACTGCTGTGGCTCAGCTGTATTAGGGATTGCTGTGGGGGGTGGATTGGACTGGGGTTGGAGGGGGGGGGAAGATAGGTTTCAAGGAGGTGTCAAACCACTTTACCCACAGCAGCATGTTTGCAATGGGAAATGAAAGTGGATCCACTTTGCAGCTTTCCTCAATGCTCCTTCTCCTCTCCCCCAGACAAATCTAGCAAATCCTGGTATGGGAAACCCTGACTTAATCTCTTCCCTCCATCCTCTACCTCGGGACATGTGGTCCATGAGTTTGTTGAAGTGTTGTAACAGGGCGGTCTGCCAGCCAGCCAGTCCCTGTTCAATGATGTGACCTCTTTAAGGAAAGAGGTATTCAAGGGAGCAGCAGACAAGCTGGGAATGGGGCTAGATGTTAATCAGGTAGCTACCTCCTTAACATGATAAAACCCAGCTTTTTAGATGACTGTGGGGTGAGTGGGGGCAGTCAAGTCAGGAATGAGGCTAGTGGGCTGTGGAAGCCTGCCTGAATCACAGCCCAGCCCCAGAAAGGAGGGTTGTGCCAAAGAGAAGAAATTTGAGTCCAGGGACAAGGACAGGAGGAGGAGACCAGTGGGAAAAGCTCTCAAGAAAGGCCAGGGACTGCTCTGGGACTGGCAGAGTTCCCTCGCTCAGAGGGAACTAGAGGGAAACCAGAAATCTGAAGCCTTGTAACAAAGGGGAATTGGAGCTGAAGCTACCTAGTGCCCAGAGACCCTGGAAAAAGACACCCTTCTAGATGGCTTTGTGCAAAGGAAAAGGAAGAATTGGTTGAACTGTCACATGATGGTGGACTCCAGCTCTCAAGTCCAGCAGAGTACGGTTCAGCAATGTTTGGCTGAGAAGGAGAGGAATTCAGCTTGTTATTGGACAGAGCTTTGAAATTTGATGCCTTTCAGAATTCTCTCTCTGCAAGAATTGTTTCTGCCCTGATCACCATTCAAAACAAAGTACAGGATGAACCTCAATGCAAAAACCAGCCTTTTGGTTGCAGGTCACCAACATCTCACCTGACAACACTTCACAGAACATAGCTGCAAACAAACCCCTTCTCATTAATGGCCCTTTTAAAATGTTAAGAGCTCCCCTACCCAAAATTTTAAAATAAAAAAATAAAAAGTAAGCAAAGTGAAGTTTGGTTCATGTTCAACAATAATCCATATAATTAGAAGGAACTTCAAATTTAAATAAAACCACTAAAAAAGTCAAGCCACGTTCAGGGGCATACCACATATATATATCAACATGTCATGAATGACATTGAATTGTTTCCTGTAATTTGAGTAACAAGAGACATACATAATCACTGTTTCAACGCTTCCTTACACATTTATTTTACTAGGAGTCTGGAAATACTTAAGCTAAGCCTATTAAGGCCTAAAATAAATGTGCTTGAAAAGAGAAATCTGCATGTGGTATTTCAATTTTTTTAAGGTGGAGGAATGCAAGCCAGCTATATTTGTACAGAGATACAAATACAGTACAGAGGTAGAAGAACTGAATCTGCACCACACTCTACAACCACTGAACTGTCACATGAAGCAACACCTGTCTGGCAATCTCCCCCTGCCCATTTCATGACACTTTATACACAAGTGAAGCTTAGACAGCTAAACAACACTCTTTACTTAATATGTGATGCTGACAGCAGTTTCCCCCTTTTGCTGGCACACTATACCTAAGCTGAGCTTTCACGTTTGTTTCCTTTACCCACGCCATCTAGTCTCAGGCTGCCACACCTTGAACTGACAAGCTACTATCCCTTGCACTGTCTATACTTGGGCTCCCACCTTTGCTACAGCTGGTGTTACAACAGTGGGAAGCTGGAAGGAAACTGCTATTTTAGTTAAGGCCTGAAAATTAGCGCGTTATCTCGAAAGCTTTCTGCTTGGCTTTCCACCCCCGTTTTGTTCTGCACACTGCTCCAACACAGAGGAAATCGTTCTGCTGACCTGGGGAAAAGCATTTCATGCCAACAACAGCATGTCGGTGCATTGAGAACCCCATTTGTTTCCTTTGAGCATGACTGTTAAAACACACTATCCTCCACAGAACGCCGAGATTAGTAAAACGTGTACAACATGCAATCTCCACTCAACCTGCAGCCCAGCTGTTTTCTCCTCATATTAATGCTTCGTAGTGGACTCTCCTCATATTTAGGATGTGTCCATGTAAGGGCTCCGATCTTAAATATGTCACGAACAAAGTTCAGAAGCGTTTTGGGGAAGTCAGTACATGAAAAGAAAGCTATTTCAGCTTGGTATCTCACAGAGACAGACACACCCTCCAAGATAAACACAAACATATGTGTTTCTTTTGATGCTAACAGAGTCAGCCCCAAAATCATAGGAACTAGGTGGTGATTAACCCAGACTGATCATGCCAGTAATGGTTTTATCATCAAAGGAGGAGGAGGAGGACATCCAATAGTATAAAAGGGAAAGACGAAAGAAAACGCTGCTTAACCTTGTCACAAGAACACTGTTCAGCCTTTGAAGAAATGCTGCATGGTTAGCTTTGTGATGTAGAGTTGATTTGTGGTGGAGCTGTTGCAAGCAGCAGGAGGGGTTTGCTCTCTGCCTAAATCTCTAGAGCCAATACTTGGTTCTGAGTTGTACCCTGGAAAATGGCCATTGGTGTTTGGGCTGAGATTGCACATAGACTATTGTTATCTTTCTGCAGTTTGTGACGTCCTCTGTACAAGGACTGGCGTATATAGTGTAAAACAGAAAAAAGATGCACTAAGAAAAAAAACTCAGACTTCTTCTCCAGAAAGAAACTGCCCTGAAAGGCTTGAAATCTGCTACCACTTAGAGAGGCAACAGGATAGTTATTCAAACTGCTATATTGGGATTCATTGTAAAGGAGAGCCCGGATTCTGCAACTTCTTGTACTGCTTGATATCAGCAGAGATCCACATGGGCACAGCAGGTCAATCAGGATCAGGGGCTTACATTTATTTTATAAAAAGAAAAGGAGTACTTGTGGCACCTTAGAGACCAACAAATTTGATATTCTTTTTGCGAATACAGACTAACACGGCTGCTACTCTGAAACCTGTCATTTATTTTATAGTCATACAAACCCCTTGGGCAAGTCCGCAAGGAAAGCCATAAACCCTTTCTTCATAAGATCTGCATTTACAAAGACTGCACATGTAGGAGCAGGCAGTGTAACAGCCCTCTCCTTAGGCATGAAAGTTCACACACCAAAAAACAAGACAGAATATATGGTCCTTCCACTTTTGAGGATTGCCTCTGCATTCAGGAGTTAACGGCAGAAGGGAACAAAAAACTGGAAACAGATTTCTTTAAGTTTCCTGTTTTTCCTATTTAGGACCAAGTGTGATGATAGATAAATTGAAGAGGTCACAAAGCCAGAAGCCGCACAAAATTATTAAGCTCATCAAAAACAAGAAAGTCAGACCAAGTGCCAGAGGCACATTTATTTAATGCAAGAATAGATTAAAGGGCAAAAAAAGGAGACAGACAATCCACTGTGGTGAGAAGTGTGACGGGAATTATTTCCAGTAATCATTGCAGATTCAGAGCCCGCTAATACACATCAGCACAGGGTTTTCACTGATTAACAACTGTGTAGGGGGAACCTTTAGGACATGCCCTTTCAGGTCCAATGAGCTGAGCTGACAAACGAGACTTCATGTGGTTAACCACATGAAAAAAAAAAAAAGTCTCTCTCATGGAACTACTTAGCAGATGAAGAAGTGACCTTTCAACTACAGCATCATGGAATTCAAGTTCAGCATGACACTGGAAATTAAAGTCTGGCATTTCTGATGAGCAGCTTAGGTCCATTAACTGTTCACTGTAATGTGTTATCGGTTTAGTTTTACAAGTAATGCCCACTCAGGAACAGTTCTTGAATTAGAACTAAACACTCATATTCCATGTCGTATACACAGTACAACATTTCACCCCATTGCTGAAATGCATCCACCTTTGCAGTGGTATATAAAGTTAAACTAGGTTGTGTAGGTTTCCCAGAGCCAGCCTTAGGAAAACAGCACCCTGGGAGAACTTTTATTTTGGGGTACCTGCCCCATCACTCCTAGCCCCCACAGGCTCCCTGGACTTTCCCCCCTCCATTACCTCTGAGCCCCACTGCCTCCCCCAGTGTTTAAATTTGTATTGAAAAGAGATGCCAGAGGCTAGAGTTCAGCCCCTGCACAAATTAAGCACTGGCAGGGCAGCCTGACACTGGCAGGTGATGGCCAGGCATCCAGCTCTGAAGGCAACACCACTGTCAGGGGTAGTGCAGAAGTAAAGGTGGCATGGTATATGGTGTACTGCCAGCTTTCTGTGCTGCTGCTGTGGCACCTGGTGCTTGGCATATGGCTCCAGGCAGGCTTCGTGCTGTCAAAAGGGGGCTGCATCTTGCCAGACCCCACAGCCCTCCTGCAGCCCTCTGGCCACTCCTGGCTCACCCAGGGCGCCATTTCAGATTTGGCGGGGAGGGAGGAAACTTTAACCATGATTCCAGGGAATACTTAGGCACTGAAAACTTGAAGGTTTTCGCAGAGAACTTAGGAATTAGGGGACAGGAGCACTGTATCTAATTGTTATATAAAGAAAGAAAAATATATATACAAATTCCAATGAAAGCCATGTTTAAAGTTTATGTAAATTTAGAACAATTAGGAGATTATACAGCAAAATATTCCCAATCCCAACTGAGATATCCGTTCTGGAGCTTTAAACACAGATATCAGAAAGACACATTTGATACGTTGCACACTATCTTTAGTAGAGATAAATAAATAAAATGTGCTTACCTTCTCTAACAGACATACTGTTACTGCCATTACTTACTTTATTTTAGTCAATTGTTTTTCATTAAAAACATAATTGTAACATATGCAATTAAGGTTTTTCTTCTCTTTTATTAAGAAAGGGATTTTTTCTAATTATTTTGGCATTTATGCTAACCGATCACGTGTGATCATGATCACCTAAATCGTGTGTGTGATTCACTAACATTTGACTCCATCATTGCTATTGGTATAGTTGGAACAGCATTTATTTTCATGCAAATTTTTAAGTTATTTTACAGATACAGCTAAAAATAAAATTTGAAAATAAGCGACCTTCATCTGCCCAGTGTCTAAAGTTATATGTTAGCTAATGTTTTTAAACTGGCTCTGCTAAGGTTAGTACACACTTAAGTTGCATTCTGGGAAGATACTATTATTTGATTGTACCACAATAATGAATGACAAAGCACAATATGATAAAAGTAATAATGATAATTACTCCAGATAGGACAGGTTAGGCATTTTAGAACTCACTACTCAAAAGAATTAAATGTCAACATAAGAGAAATAAAATTATGAAATGCATAGACCAGCCAAAACCTAAAACAAATGCACTTTGAAAGAATAAAATTAGAGAATATATGTGCATTGCAGGAAGTACCAACACCAACAACAACAACAGAAGTATGTGTTGGAGGGTGAGAGTGTATGAGAGACCACACGCTGCCCCTTTAAGAGAAGGCACTCACCAGTCTGAAAGAAAAGCTCCTTCAGACACAGCAGCAGCCACAGCCAGCAGCTCCATTCCTTTCTTGGTGAGCCCTGTCCCCGTCCCCATCCCCAACCCTGTGGACATGCGGTTCATGGAGGGGGGGCAGGGGACACCCTGACATCAGTGGCACCCCGCTCCCCCACTCCCAGCAGACAGGAAGCTCCAAGGAGCAGCTGCAGGGCTGGCTCCAAGGCAGCGGGCAGGAGCAGCGGGGCTGCAGATGCCAGCAGAGCAGCAGTGGGAGGGGCACCCCTGCTCCAGAGGTGCCCCATTTATAACAGCACCTCCAGCCTTGGCCCAGTTTGCCCCTGTGTAAGGCCAGCCCTGAGGTTTCCTGTCAAGTAGCTAAAACTAAATCCAGTGGACATTACAGGAATAGTTTAGGTAAACAGGATGCAGGTACCCAAGATGCTAACTTTAGGAAGATGTTCCAAATTAGGGTGACCAGATGTCCCGATTTTAAAAGGGACAGTCCCGATTTTTGGGTCTTTTTCTTATTACCTATTAATACCTCCTATTACCCCCCAACCTCCTGTCCTGATTTTTCACACTTGCTGTCTGGTCACCCTACTCCAGATTCTCCTCTGAAGGAGACCATTCCAGCAGAACAGTGGTCTGATATGCCAGGGGTTCTCAACCTTTTTCTTTCTGAGCCCACCCCCTGCATGCAATAAAAATTCCATGGCCCACTTGTGCCACAACTCTTTTTCTCAATATAAAAAGAAGGGCCAGTGTTAGGGGATAGCAAGCAGGGCAAAGCAAAGTTGCTCAGGCTTCAGCTTCAGCCCTGGGTTGTGGGGCTCAGGGCTTCAGCTTTCTGCCCTGGGCCCCCGCAAGTCTAATGCAGGCCCTGCTTAGCGGCCCCCCTGAAACCTGCTTGCAGCCCCCCGGGGGCCCCAGACTCCTGGTCGAGAACCACTGCTGTATGCTACGTAGCAGGCACTGGTTCAGTAGTGACTCAGAGGGAAGCACATCACCACCATCAGCTCCTGTAGTACACTCCACTTTCCTTTGGAGATCCCCATCCAAGTACTGACGAGACTGGCCCTTCTTAGGCCTGATCTACACTATGGGGTTAGGTTGAATTTAGACATGTTAGGTCGATTTAAAAATGACTGCGTCCACACAACCAGCCCCATTCTGTTGACCTAAAGGGCTCTTAAAATCAACTTCTATACTCCTCCCTGACAAGGGGAGTAGCGCTAAAAGCGACCTTGCTGGGTCGAATTTGGGGTAGTGCAGATGCAAATTGATGGTATTGGCCTCCAGGAGCTATCCCAGAGTGCTCCATTGTGACCGCTCTGGACTGCACTTTGAACTCCGATGCACTAGCCAGGTACAGAGGAAAAGCCCCGGGAACTTTTGAATTTCGTTTCCTGTTTGGGTCAGCATGGTGAACTCAGCAGCACAGGTGACCATGCAGTCTCCCCAGAATCGTAGAGCGTTTCTATGCTTCCCCTACCATCTCCATCCGTGAGGTTATCGCAGATTAGAAGGCGGGGGGGAGGTGGGGAAACGCACTCACAATAGCATGTTTTCCCAGCTCATGCAGTCCTCCCGCACTGATAGGGCACAGCCTAATGCATGGAGGCATTCAATGGCAGAGGCCAGGAAAGAATTAAATGAGCGCGAAGAGCGGAGGCAGGACGCGATGCTGAGGTTAATGGGGAAGCAAATGGACACGATGAAGCGTCTGTTGGAGCTGCAGAAAAGCCCACAATAGCACAGCCCCCTGCTGCATCCACTGTATAACTGCCTACCCTCCTCCCCATGTTCCATAGCCACCTCACCCAGATGCCCAAGAACGCCGGTTGGGGGGTGGGGGGTGGAAAGGCTCCAGGCACCCAGCCACTCCACTCCAGAGGATGATCCAAGTAACAGAAGGCTATCATTCACACAGTTTGATTTTTAGTGTGGCTACAATAAGCAATGTAACCTTGTCCTTCCCTCCTCCCCCACCCCACCCAGTCTACCTTGTCCATTATCTCTCTCTCTCCCTCTTTTTTTTTTTTTTTTTTTTTTTTTTTAAGAATGCATGGTTTCAAAACAATAGTTCAAAATAAGAGGGAAGGGTGGTTGGCTTACAGGGAATTAAAATCAAAGGGGGTGGGTTTGCATCAAGGAGAAACACACACAACTGTCACACCGAAGCCTGGCCAGTCATGAAACTGGTTTTCAAAACCTCTCTGATGTGCAGTGCTCCTTGCTGTGCTCTAATCATCCTGGCTGGTGTCTGGCTGCTCAAAAATCAGATGTCAGGCGATTTGCCTCAACCTCTCACCCCACCATAAACGTCTCCTCCTTACTCTCTCATATATTATAGAACACACAGCAAGCAGCAAGAACAGTGGGAATGTTGGTTGCGCTGAGGTCTGACCTAGTCAGCAAACAGCGCTAGCGAGCTTTTAAACGTCCAAAGGCACATTCTACCACTATTCTGCACTTGCTCAGCCTATAGTTGAACTGCTCCTTACTACCATCCAGGCTTCATGAGCCATGGGAGCAAGGGGTAGGCTGGGGTAGGTGCTACCGCATGGTGCTGCCAGCTGGGAGAGCAGCCTGAGGCAGAAGCCTCCAGCTCGCATGATATTCCAGGCAGGACTGAATCTCCACGAGATGAAACTTAAAAAAAAAAAAAAAAAAAAAAAAAAAAGAATGAACTGGAGCTTCTGGCTCCCATTCGGTGCTCTAAGAGGAGGATAGCCATGTCTGTCCAGGCGCCCCAATCAACCTCACCGAGTTCTGCCAGGAGCACCCAGGAGACATACGACGGCTATCAATCCTACTGCACCATTTTCTGCAAAGGCAAGGAGCTGCTGCTGTATAGCAATGCAGTACCGCATCTGCCAGCAGCACCCAGGAGACGTACAGTGATGGTAAGCTGAGCGGGCTCCATGCTTGCCATGGTATGGTGTCTGCACGATAAGCCAGGAAAAAAGGTGCAAAACGATTGTCTGCCGCTGCTTTTACGGGGGGGGGGGGGGCTGACAACATGTACCCCAAACCCCCCGTGACAATGTTTTTGCCCATCAGGCATTGGGAGCTTAACCCAGAATTCCAATGGGCAGCAGACACTATGGAAACTGTGGGATAGCTACCCACAGTGAACCACTCTAAGACTATGCTAGCCACGGTAGTGAGGACGCACTCCACCGACTTAATGTGCTTAATGTGGACATAAGCAATTGACTGTATAAAATCGGTTTCTAAAAATCGACTTCTATAAAATCGACCTAATTTCGTAGTGCAGACATATCCTTAGTGAGAGAGAGATACAAGAAGAACATAGGCTGAAGGAACACAGATTCAGTCCTGCTCAACAGCTAGTGTCTTACGGTACTGAGGTGACCACATTGTTTTCAAGTTTTGATTTAAAGGTACAGGATCAATACTATTGTAGACGGAGGGTAATAGTTTTCAAAAATATGGAAATGACTTAAGTGCCTAAGTCTCAATGGGATTTACGTGCTTGTGGAAATTTTAAGATGAAATTTTCATCTCTCTGTAAAATAAATACAGTGGAAGCATCAGAAACGTCTCTACACTGCCTGACCTAGGTGCATTCATACCAAGTGAGAGAAACTCCTCAGAGGCACGACAATTCAGTGTCACTGTTCATTCAGTCCTTGACCTCTGCTAAATCTACCTAGACAGATGTGGGTTTTGATAATGGCTTTTAGCAATACAAAATCCTGTCCATTGGGAACAGGGCCCCATCTCACAGTCATTAATAATTTTCCATTACAACTGTCTGACCTGATTTAGTTCTGAACTAGCAACTTAAAGGACTATCGATCCCACTAGCAGCCTCCCAAGCTAGCCAGGCCCTAAAGAGTGAACAAAGGAGGCAGCTCACTACTACCCTGGAATCAGTCAGGACTAGGAACAGTCTTTCCCCAGTAAGTGGAGTCTTCACAACCATCAGCTCCGTCGCTGCTATTAGTGCTACGCTCCTTCCCAGTGACACAGCCAGGAACGCTCACTGGCTTTCACTCCGCAGGGGGTGCCTTGGAAAAGGAGCTTTTGCTCAGGTGGTGGCAAAGAGTTCTAACACAGCTTGTCAGCATGGTTCAAAGCTGCTTACAAGCAGCAGAAAGTAGAGACAGCCAAAATAGGGGAGAGAGATTCTTAAGAGGAAAGAGATGCAGAGAAAACTGGATGAGTAAGAGGAAAAGAAGGATGATCCATAAGTGTACTACTCTGTTACAAAAACTGTTCTGCATGAGTTTTGTAGGTTACTAAGAAAGTTAGTTAATTTGTTCAAAGGGACAGAAAAGCAAGGAGGACAGCGAGGTTTTCTAGGTTAATGGTTCCCTTAATATTCCTGCTGGATTCTTTGCCCCTCTAAACATAGCACAGAGAAAAAAATAAAGATTCAGCTGGATCATCAGGAGCAGGTTCAAGAAACAGTTCTCTTGCCTCTCAATAGTTTTTGTTTTGGAACATATAAAGGGACACTAGACCCTTGCTGGTTATAAAATTTAAACACTTATTTAAATCTGGAAAAATTAAATCCCTTCCAATAATGTAGGCAGTTAGGAAGCAGAGTAATAGTATTTGAGTCATTCAAAAACGTGGTTGTAAAAAAATCCAGTGTGTAAATGCCTACTACTGATATATAATACCTAGTACAAATATGCGTCACTGAGCATCCACTTTCAGTGGCAGTTGTGTAGTGTATCTATTAAGCTGCATTTCCTTCTGAATTTTGTTGAAGGTTAGCAGAGAGCCTGGAATCAGCGACAGCAGAACCTTGGAAAATGCATCCGATGAAGTGAACTGTAGCTCACGAAAGCTTATGCTCTAATAAATTTGTTAGTCTCTAAGGTGCCACAAGTACTCCTTTTCTTTTTGCGAATACAGACTAACACGGCTGCTACTCTGAAAGCAGAACCTTGAGCTGCTGTATGCATCTGCCCCTCTCTAGTCTTTCCCATCACTACAGCAAGAGCTAATCTGAATTTGTGAGGACTCCTAAAAGCAATTAGGAATGTGTTAGGAGTGATGTCTAGTGTTTCATTATGACCGGTATGCTGCATCCCTTTCCATCAGTAAGGGAATGGAAATTGTAGCCATGCAGAACAGGCAAAAGATAAATAACCTAATTGTGAGGAGGAAGTAAATCCCCCGTTTTGATTGCTGGGGAAAAGAAAAATATTGCAGGAAGGTTCTCTAATATTGGACCTTCATTAAGGTGGATTATTTGATAAATAAACCTGCCCCATTATCTGTTTTAAATGGACAGCATATTTGTTGCAGCTATTTCACCATCTTAATAAAAGGGAAAAATTATCAGGTTTTGGGTTCCTCTTTCATCATTAGTACTTTAAAAAAAAAAAAGTTACGTCACTGTTGCCAAGATGTCCATACATTTAGGGGGAAAAAAGAGAGGGGGAAAAAAAAGGCAGAACAGTTGAGGGTGGAAGGACAACAGAAGTAGATTATTATCTACTCCTTATTCTTATGTGGGTGTGAGTTATGCATAGATATTTTAAAATGGACTCATGGCATTGCAGTTGCAATTCCTTAATTCAAGCTGCAAGAGTTTCCATCATAGCCAATTTTTTAAATGATATTTAGTTAGATTTCTAGCTGTAACACTAAACCTTTGTAATTTTTTTTAAAGAGTATCTTGTGAACATCTATAAAGTAGTATTTTATAACACTGTTAAACTTAAAAAATAAATCCTGGGTAACTATAAAAAAAAAAAAGATCCACTCAAATCTTTTGCCCATGCAGAATAAGACAAGACAATGGTTACTTGAAAGTTTTGTTATAGGACCAAAAAAAAAAAAAAAAAAAAAAAAGATAGTTTCAAAAAAGTACCCAGTTCAGTAAGGCAGCCTCAGTGCACAAATATTAATTATAGACTTACATTAGTAATCTAGTTTGGTAACCTGCTCTTAATTTCCTCCCTCACTTAACATTTTAATTGGACCCATAACTGCTAGTAGAAAGAATGTAAACAAGAGTCTCAATTCTCCATATGGAAACACAATCCTTTCAGGGAGAAGGAGGAGAGAAGCAGCCCTGTCCTAGCTTTACTCTTCTGTTCTACTCAGTCACTAGAACAGAGGTATACTCTGAGCTATGACAACCACAAAACCCAAAGTTGACTGACTTGTTTTGTCTCTATGTCCAACAAGCTGCAGAGACAATGTTGTCTTCTAGTGCTTAAAGCCAATGATTATGTATTCCTTGTCTTTTACACAAGACCAGTAGAGCAAGGAAACTCACTGCAGTTTGTTGCCAGGTTTAAGACGAATGAACCGTGGTGTTACATTGATATCCAGCTCCCAACAGAGCTGAATGGTGCAAGGATTACTCGGCTTGACAAACAAAGCAACCTCCTGCTCAGTCACATGAAGACTTTGGATGAGAATTACTGTTGGTCTGGTGGCATCTCTTAGCTCCTTAATTGTTATAGTAACCCCACACCTACCGTCCTTGTCACAACTAAGGGAAAAGGTGTTTCGGGGGAGGTTTTTTTGGAAACATGTTTTAAAACATGTATAGACAAGACAAATTGTATTATAACATGTGTTAGCTGGTAAAGTGAGCCCTAGTGAGCATAGGCGCCGACTTCCACTGTTTCTGGTGGGTGCTTGACCCCACGCCCCACACCTGGCCCTGCCCCTGCACTGCCCTCACCCTGCCCCCTTCTACCCATTCCCCAAAACAGTGTAGGGCAAAAAAAAAAAAAAAAAAAAAAAAAAAAATCGGTCAACTCTAGAACAGTCCTATTGCTCTCACCCTGAAGCTTTCTGTGAGAGCTCTTCTCAGACACCTTGCGACTATCCAATTCCAGTGCTCTACTCTCAGCCTCAAGTACACAGCATAAAGTCATTAGAAACTACCATATCAAATGATGCCTGGGGCCCAAGTAGAAAGGTACCTTTGTCTCAGACAGTGCCAGAGACAGCAATGCTAGCACCTTCCTCTTGAGTAGAGGTCGGTTATTCAATGAACCTGCCCAGAGAGGGAAGTTTCACATGTTAATCTGCTCATGCTCTGAATCATGAAGTTTTTAATTCCTATTTATTTTTTAATCCTATCTGTTGTAACATTGGGTGCTCTCACTATCCAGAAAAAAAGAAAACACTGATCCTACAAAGCACTTTGCCTCAATGATCATTTGTAGCAATGCGGTACTACAAACTTATGCCATATAAAAATAGTGTTTTCTTGTGTCAGTTCTAAGTTTGTTGCCTTTCAATTTGATTAACCATTTCCCTGTTCTCGTATGACAACAGATCGATGGAAACACTCAATTTATCTTCTCTACACCATTAACCTTACCTCTATCCTATCCCTTCAAATTGCAAGAGAGGCCTTTTGAAATCTCCACAAAGCTCAATTCAGGAGAAGAATCTGAAGTAATTCAAGAGTTAAAAAACCTATCAGCTGCTGCTATAGTATCAGGACTACAGTGTCCTTCATTATCCCATTAGGACCCTAACAATGCTCATCAAGGGAAATCACTCCTGTTTGCTCACTGCTCTGAAGCAGATCCATTTCAACCACTAAAGCCATTAAGCTACTGACACTGGTGGAGTTCTTAAATGTATGGGGGTCACGCAGACTTCTGGAGGAACTACTGGCTGGACAAGCGATATTTCTCCCCTTAAACTGTTCCAATTATACCTCATCTGCCCAGCCACCCAGTAAGCTAAATAATGCATTGGGTAGCTGGTTGTATATTTTACTTTGAAGCAGCAAGCAAAATTAAAGTCCTGTTGTCTAACATATGGGGTTTGACAACCAACCATCATTGCTGGGGATTATCTGCTTAAAACATGAAAGACTTTCAAAAGCCCACCACCAGTACTGTAGTCAGTCCTGGATTTATTTCCCATTAGATTTCTTATGTTATGAATCTGGGGATCATGCTAGCGAGATCATTTAAAAATAAAATAGCGCTAAATACAGGAATTTGCTGTCAGGCACATTACAATGGCTAACATCACAGAGGGTATGGGATAGCTTTTGTTGCAAAGCAGAAACAGCAGTTTAACACATTTTTCACTGTATATTGTTGGGACAATGGAGTATTTTGAACAGTGTGTTAAATCAAGCCAATAATCCTGGACCTAGCTGAAAGCCTACTGAAGTCATCAGAAGATGCTCATGGACTTCAACTGAATTTGGATCAGGCCCTTAACCAACACTGATATTGGATAGTAGCTCTAACCACTAAGTGAGGAAAACGACCAGTCATCTTTAGTGGATCAGTTTACCATTAGACCAGAGTGTTTAAAAAAAAAAAAAAATTGAAATCTCTCTCAACTTTACAAAAAAAAAAAGCGTATATATAAACAAAAACACAAATTGGTTTCTAACAATATGGTTTCACACATTAAGTACAAGTAGTTTTTCAGGTTCTTACAAAAATCCAAAACTGTATTGGAACCATTATCATCTTTCAGCCAACTAGAGTCATTAACTTGAAAAAATAAAACCTCCTAGTGTCAAGTTATGAAGTTACCTGAAGAGTCATCCTGCATCTCTGCAAACACACAGCAGCTGTGTCTTTGCAGCATCTCTCTTCGAAGGCTCCCTTGGGGCCCATTTCCCTGAAATTCATAGGGACTTGCAGCTGTTTGTTCTGATAGGATCTTCCTTGAATTTTCCCAGTGTCATTGCTTGCTCTCCCTGTGGGGAGTCTTTATGGGATGGATCAGAATTTGTTAACATTCTCCTCTTTCTGTTTCTCCCCACATCAACTGAGAGTGCAGCTCAGGGTGTATTCTTCGAGAGGATTGGGATAAGTAAATGGTGGTTTTACAGTGAGCTGAAAGAAGTCTTAATTGATCCCAATGCTTGGTGCCTGTCACCATAACATTACTTGGGAGAGGCTTCCATTACCCACACTTGCTGCCTTTTCAGCCCTTCCCCAAAGGCAATGCCTCTGGGGGAAAACAATGGGTCTAGTTCCCAGCCAGGACAGTGGGAATGGGTGGAGTGCACATGGAGATGAAAGACAAAAAGGATACCGCCCCCGCAACCAGTATATCAAGCAAGAAGGGGGCATCCCATTTTGTCTCAGACATTTCACAGTGTTTCTGGCGTTTCTAAGGCACCTAACACCAGGACAAATAACCTTATAGTTTAAAAGCTAAATTACCAAGTGGGAAGATGATGAAATGTATCATGCTCCATACTTAAGGCTGTATGATAAACCATTTGCCCCCACATACGATTCTTGACTTTCCTGTGCATATTGCTACTGAGTAATTCACCTCTTTTGTCTGCTTAATGGGGTCTCAAGTGTATGTCAACCAGGTTACTTCAAAACAGTTACATAGGTTTACCACTCTTTTCCTGCCTTATTACATGGGCCAGGTTCCCTCACAGAGTTTCCGGAAGTCTTCTGTTGGAGGGAGCTTTCAGGGGAATGAGTGGTTTGGGCCCTGGAACCCAAGATCCAGGCTGGATTTGAGACCTCTGCTGAAAGTCGGACCCATCTACCCAAAGGCCCCGAGTTGTCAAACTGGCCGTAGGTCATCCTGCTCTAGCGCAGCTCCAATTCAGCTGTGACGCCAGGGACTCCCTCACGCAGGGATGGGCAAACTTTTTGGCCCAAGGGCCACATCTGTGTATAGAAATTGTATGAATGCTCACGAAATTGAGGTTGGGGTCTGGGAGGGGGTGAGGACTCTGGCTGGGGTTGCGGGCTTTGGGGTGATGCCAGAAATGAGGAGTTCAGGGTGCGGGAGGGAGCTCCGGGCTGGGGGTCAAGGGGTTCGGAGGACGGGAAAGGGATCAGGGCTGGGTTAAGGGGTTGGGGCACAGGAGGGGCTCGGGGTGCAGGCTCCGAGCGACGCTTACCTCAAGCGACTCCCAGCAGCAGCAGCAGCAGCAGCAGCAGCATGTCCCCCGTCTGGCTCCTACACAGAGGTGCAGCCAGGCGGCACTGCTGCACATTGCCCCATCCACTACCCCTGCAGATCCCATTGGCTGTGGTTCCAAGCCAATGGTAGCTGCAGGGGCGGCGCTTGGGGCGGGGGCAGCATGTGGAGCAGAGCCCCCGGCTGCCCCTACATGTAGGAGCCCAGAAGGGGGACATGCTGCTGCTTCTAGGAGCCACACGGAATGGACGCTGACCCTGCTCCCCAGCTGGAGCGCCAGAGTAGGACAAGTCCCAGACCCTGCTCCCCAGCAGGAGCTCAACGGCCAGATTAAAATGGCCCATGGGCCAGATCTGGCCCGCAGATCATAGTTTGTCCACCCTGCCTTAGTGCCTCTCTTCTTAAGGCGGTTCCTTAGAACAAAGGGGCTCTGTAGGAAAGTTAATTCAACCTCAAACTGAGATTGGAGCTGGAGGTAGGCTATTTGCATGCCACCCAGTCCTCCCCACAGGACCCCTCACTGAAAAGCATTTTGTGCTAGCATAGGAACAGAAAGGGGGATTGCTACAGAGGCAGCTGTTCCCCCTACTGCACATAGGTCTCCTTTACGTATGGATAAGGCTACGTTTTAGTAACAGGTATTTTTAGTAAAAGTCACAGACAGGTCACGGGCAGTAAACAAAAATTCATGGCCCTTGACCTGCTCACGACTTTTACTAAAAATATCCATGACTAAAACTTGGGGGGGGGGACTGCCCGGGGGCCCCACAGGTGCTGGGGGAGGGCGGTGCACAGGGGTGGCAGCCTGGGGAAGCGTGGTTGGCGGAGCCAGAAGGCTCCCTACCTGCTCCATGCCACCCATCTTTCCCCCTAAACAGCAGCAGAGTTTAGGTGTGAGAGGGGACAGGGGCACAGACTGGGTGAGGCAGGCTCTGGGCAGTGCTTACCTGGGGGGCTCCCCGGAAGTGGTGACATCCCCCTCGCTCAGCTGCTAGGTGGCGGTGTAGCCAGGTAGCTCTGTGCGCTGCCTCCACCCAGGGCATCACCCCCACAGCTCCCATTGGCTGCCTCACCCAGTCTTGTGCCCCAACTCCCTCTCATACCTAAACTCGTCTGCCCCAGCAGTGGCCAGTGCGCCTGGCGCAGGGGCTACCTGAGCTGCCTCTGAGCCAGGCACACTGGCTGCTACAAAAGCCACGGAATCCGTGACTTCTGTGACAAACTCGCAGCCTTACGTATGGATCACTGGGATCGGGAGAGATCTGGCCCCCAGTTCTGAGTCACACACCCACATAATCACAAGTACCTCCACTGAAGTCAATGGAATTACTCTGGATTTCCACTTGTGTAACAGCAGAATTAGGCCCAAGGTGCACTGAATTTACTATTTTTTCATAGTGTCTTGATTAAAGAGATCATCCTGCACTCCCATGTTTATTTTATGCACTATTTGTTCCAAGGATATATTTAATGGGTGAATGATGTGGTAGTTTTCACTGCATTTCCTGTTTAGCATTTCTAATTGTAATTTCTTGGTTAAACAAATCAGTGTATATTGCAACATCCCTAGCTACAGCTGCCTGCCAAGACATCCATTCAATCCCTATGCCCCACTGAAAAAGTCAGGGAAGAGTTTAGAGTGAGGCTCTGGATTTATAACAGAGCCAGTCCATAACTGCAGCTTCTTATTTATGGCATTATGTTAATTTTAGGCAGCTGCCATTAGAGTAACAATGCAGCTTGTTCTTGTTTGAATATATACTGTATCAGCCAACTGTACCAAGCTATTTGCAGGGGCTGGTGTGTGGGCATGCATATGTGGAAGACATAGTAACAAAACCCCATTTGAAAGCAATGTCCATTGTATTAATTTTTTTTTCTACGTTTGATCAAATGGAAGGGTAATATTTTTTTAGAACAATTGAATAGTAATTGATGCACTTTTAAAAGTTTTTATAGTGTCAACAAGATTTGTCTCTGCCTGACTTTGTAGCTTTATTCATTTTTATTGTATTCAAAAGTTTAACACAAACTACAGTATTTGGGATTTCAAATCGCCCATACAATAGAGAAAGCTCTTATCTCTCACACATACCTTCTTTCAGGTTTCAGAGTAGCAGCCATGTTAGTCTGTATTCGCAAAAAGAAAAGGAGTACTTGTGGCACCTTAGAGACTAACAAATTTATTAGAGCATAAGCTTTCGTGAGCTACAGCTCACTTCATCAGATGCCAAATGCTAGTTAGTCTCTAAGGTGCCACAAGTACTCCTTTTCTTCTTTCAGGTATCTTCCTAGGGCAGAATAAGAGTTTATTTATTCTGCAATAACTGATGTCAAACATCTAAAACTCCCTGAATTGTTATATGGCTGAGTTTTAGATATGTTTGACAATTATTGCTGAGTAAATAGACTCTTGGGACCAGATCCTCAGTTAGCAAAAAACAGCATCAAGCCACTGAAGACAAGAAAGCTACATTGATTTACACCATCCTGAGGACCTGATCCTAACGCCTTCAGAAGGTAAGTCAAAAGAGAATTGATCAAGTTGTGTATTTGTAACGATTTGCCAGTTTAAAACCTGTACTTGTATTAGTCAAGTACAAATCTTTTGTGGGCTGCTACAAAAAAAAAAAAAAAAAAAAAAAAATCATACTAGTATCAATGCTCAAGATAAGACTCGTCTAGGAGCCTAGTGAACTAGAAGCAGGACTGGTACTGTCTGCCAGAATACATTACCCAAAGCCCTTTCTGCACTACTGTTCAAATCTTGAGTCCAATCCTGCATTCCGAATGCACCCCAAACTCCCTGTGACATGAGTGGGACCTTCAGCATGCCAAGAATGCTGACTGGGTGCCTTATTAGAAAGAATCTTTCTTGTTAACAAGCTGCTGACACTTGTTTCCCTGGTCAGGGATGAGCTATGTTAGCATGAGTTTGTAAAGTGACTGTAGAGCAAATTGAGGGGGTGGAAAAGAATGAGCTGACGTAGCCTCAGCAGCCAAGTGAGAAGACAAACAATTACAACATATTTGTTTTTTTTAATCTGACCTTATTCTTGCATTGAATTCTCATGGAAATCTAGTAGAGCTTGAAACTAGAATATTAAAAATATGAAGTCCCTCTGCCCACTCAAATAATTAAATTGTTTTCATGTATTAAACATCCACTTGTCAGGGGAATGGGGATAGCGGAGTTGTAAATGAGGAAAACAGATAAACACAAAAGAAAAAGCTGTGTGTCATTGATATAGTGTATTAAACTTTTCACTTGGCTAGAAAAGGAAGGATGCTGAGCTTCTAATGAATTAGGAAATCCAATTCACTGTCATATGTCCCCCACCACCATCTCTTCAGACTAATATTTCCTTCTCAGGCCTCAACCGAACAAGCTTCTATCTCCCAGTCAATTAAGAAGTAGTAGTGATCAGCACCAAGGGGAGTCCTGATGTGGGAAAGCTAAAGTGTGGGCCCTACACTGTTAGTGCAAAAGGGGAAGAAAAAGGACTGCCCCATTGCTCCCTCCTCCCCACCCCCCAAAACAAGTTTGGGTCCTGAGCTGGGAGTGCTGAAGAAGGAGCAGAAGGATGGAGGGGTTCTGCACTGCACTGCGGGCCTCCATCTGAAAAAGCAGTATTGCTCTAAAGATAAGCAGATCCAGCCACTCCTCAGACAGAGCGAGGAAAGGCCACCAAAAGCAGGGTGTGAAAGCTAATAAGAGATAATTGAGGAAACCAAGATACCACCACAAAAAGGGACCTGATGACAGTCTTCAGAAACTTAAAGGCTGTTAAGAAGAGAGCAGCGATCAATTGTTCTCCAAGTCCACTGAAGGTAGGACAAGAAATAATGGGCTTCACCTGCAGCAAGGGAAATTTAGGTGACATATTAGGAAAAGTTCTCACCGTAATGATAATTAAGCTCTAGAATAGGCTTCCAAGAGAGGCTGTGGAATCCCTGCCATTGGAGGTTTTTTTAAGAATAGGTTGGACAAACATGTCAGGGATGATCTAGGTATCATCCTTGGTCCTGCCTCAGCACAAGGGGCTGGATTAGATGACCTCTCAGGGTCCCTTCCAAGCCTAAATTTCTATGATTCTAGGATTAAGAGGTGGTGTCAAGAACAGTAAAAAAGACATTTCAGGAGATGCCTTAAGTATTGGCTGACATAGGGTTTCTCAAGACTCTATCCCGGGGGAGGGGGGGTGGGAGGGGATGATGATAAATTGCTCCCTTGCAAACAGCAAGTAGTAAGTTTCCACAAATACCAAATATCTATTAATTTTATTATTAAAATATCAATATTTTAAGGTTAAAATCCCTCTATAATACATTCACATGTATGGAAAAGGCTAAGCCAGAGTTCTCTGTGCTCACCTTAGCTTCAGTGAAAATGCACACAGTGCAAACTTTCAGGTGTGGCTAAATGTTAAGAGCTTATAGTCAGTTTCACTGTTTCCCCTCCAGAGTCAATTTCCTGTTTCCCCTGCAGAGTCAATTTCCTCTTTTGTTAAGTGTGGCTCTTTCACACAACAGGGGAGAGAAACACATTTAAACAAGAAAGTGCAACCGTAAAGCTAACAAAACTGGCAGGACTCAGAAGCAGGTGTAGAAACTGAAACTACTTTTAATTCTTTACCAACTATACTTCCAGTTGACCGTGTCCCTTCAATAAAAGCACCCACTCACATCCCTTTGGAAGAGACAATTGATTAAGACAGGGGTGGCCAACCTGAGCCTGAAAAGGACACACAATATAACAATGTATATTGCCAAAGAGCCACAGTAATACATCAGCAGCCCCCCGCCTCCCCCATCAGCTCCCCCACCCTGCTCCCAGCGACTCCCACCCATCGGCAGTCCCGCTGATCAGTGCTTCCCCCTCCTTCCCCGCACCTCCTGATCAGCTGTTTCATGGTGTGCAGGACGCTGGGGGGGGAGGGAAGGGGGAAAGGGGAAAGGGGAGAGAAAGGGGGAGGAGTGAGCGCACTGCAGGCTCAGGGGAGGGGGTGGGAAGGGGTGGAGTGGGGGCAGGGCCTGTGGCAGAGCCAGTGGTTGAGTAGTGAGCACCCCCTTGCACACTGGAAAGGGAACGCCTGTAGCTCCAGCCCCAGAGTCGGTGCCTATACAAGGAGCCACATATTAAAAAACTTCTGAAGAGCCGCATGTGGCTCCAGAGCCACAGGTTGGCCACCCTGGACTAAGATGTTAGCACAGCCCGAGACTTGGCTTTTACACTGAAGAGGAGAAGTTGAGGCATCATTTTCCCCCACTTGACTACTTTTTTGATTAATAAATCACTGGAGCAGCGATGCCCTACAGAGATACTGATGCAATGACCAAGTTCGGTTAGACACAGTGCTTTCAGCAGCATATATTTAAGCTAAGCACGGACTGCTGCTCTTTGAACAGGACTGATCTAGAGATGTGTGAATAAACTTGAACTGACATAGGCATGACAAAGCCACAGAAGTGGTTTCTTATGACTTGGCCCACCAGTGGTGTTCACATGACCACACAATCTAACAGCCTAGGAACCAAATGTGCATTGTAGAAGGAAAATGTAACAGAACTCCCGTCCAGCTTCAGTGATTTGGGGGGGAGGCAACAATCAGGAGCTTTCGCACTCATCCCTTCCCCACACACTCTTATTTTACACATGTATGAATTGAAGAAACCGCTCTGGGATTGCCACTGCCTGGTTTCTAGTGTATTTATTTACATCTGTGTGAGTGAGTGTAAATGAATATACAAGATTCTAGGTAGTGAAGAATCTGGCCCAGAATGACCTGAAGTCACAAAGCAAGTCAGCGACAAAGCCAGCAACAAGTCACAGAAGTTTTGACTTCCAATCCTGTGCTCTACTACTACTTGCAATTAAACTATGGGGGAGGAGAGTGGCAGTCTGTTAAAATATTAAATTGCCAGATCTGAGCAAACAATGAAATCATGTGTTGCAACTTACAACATTTAAAGCAAGATTTAAAACTGAAGTAGAGAAGAAGGGTTGAAGTCATACTGCTCTTGAGTTACTGGCAAAAACTGAATCTTTAAAGAACTGCTTTGATTTCAGTTACTCAATTCTCTTGTTTTCAGTTAAAATACCGAAAACTTCAGTATTTTTAATATTCATTTCCCCATCAAAAAAACTTGGATGAATAAAGTGCTGTCACATTAGACTAATCTTACTCAAACATGAAAACCATTTAGAATAACCCTGACATCATCCCAATGTTTACGCATCTCTGCATCCAGCTTGCTTGACCTCTAGTAAGAGGTTAGTAAAAACACCACATCTGAAGACACACAGCAGATCACCTTAATTCAGTGATCTGCCTTTAAAGCCAAGCCTACATACTAAGCAAGCCTCCAATTAGTGTTAGAACTCAATCTTTCCAAAACAGATAGATGTGCATGTGCCCCTGTTCAAAAAGGGCATGAAACAGTCAGCTACAGCTAAGTCTTGAAGACATATCTGAAGATGAAGACCTAGGCATGGTATAACATTTGCGTTTCCTTTTAAAAAAAATCACAGGAGAGGGACTCAAGTAGTACATTGGCACAAGATTCTGTGCCATGCCCCCAAGACGTGCAATACTAAACTCGCAGCCCAGGTAGAGAGAGAAGGCTAAGGGGACTTTTAAACCATCTTTGCACCCTCCCATTCCTGTGAGGTTCTGGGTGCTAGAGAAGCCCCTGGTGTAGCTTTGAGGAGACAGACCCCCTCAGGCCTGCCTAAGGTTACAGCCGTCTTCCCAGACTGCCCTATGGGCCACAGTGCTGTGGTCTTTCCCCCAGCATGCTCCTCCCACCTCTGGCCTTCCCACATAGCATGGCTTTTGAGGAGGAGGCAACCTTAAGGCCATCTCCACCATTCCTGTGCCTAGGGAAGTCATGTAGGGGAGACTTTAGGGTCCTTATACATTACTCTGACCCTTTTATACCACCCAGCAGGGCAGAGTGTCTCACCCTTGGTGAGTGTATATCCCCATCCCAGGCCCTTGGTCTGTTTTAAATCTTTGAGATCACAAGATCCTCTGGCGTAGGGATCATCTCCTCTATGTATGTGCAGCCCCCATCCCTCCACGGCCTTTGGGCACTACTGCAATGCGATTACTAGCACTAATAAAGGATTGGATAACACAGGGCTCTGAAGACTTAATAAATGTGAAGATTTTACCTTGTCTTTGTATAAATACCCTGAGCAGCGGGTTTGCACTCGAAACAGCCTTGAAGAAGTTATCATCATTATTAATAGGAAGAAGGTCCCCATGAACATCAGCATATCCAATCATCACCTCCATGCTGGATATGTGGTGGATGTGAAGAATGAGCTTGTAGAAGTCTTCAAACTTTCCTGGCTTGTAACGATCCAGAGAGAATCTTCGGAATTCTGCCCCAAACTACAATGGGAAACAGAAAGGACGTGAGTGGACAATGCTACAATTAAATAATCAGGTTGTGTAATTTAATAGAGCATTTGTTGTTTTCCTCTCCCCTACACAGAACATGGCTGGACTGTGTTCTTTCAAGTGTACGGTTCCCAAATTATACTCTTGCAACCGGATTTGTATTTTGCTAGAACAGACTACTTTGTAAAAATGTTATCCCCAATACAAATCAATGCTTGTTTACAAGCTTCTTAAAAGGGTCAGTTTACAAAATGATACTTTTTGTAAAAAAAATGGTACATTTCCACTAGAGCTAATAAAGCAAGATTCCACTAGAACTGACATTTAAGTTCAACTGTTCAATAGCAGTGTCTCTGGTGTCCCTAAAATTACTCTTCTCAAACCAAAGTAGAGAAACATTCTTCACATCCAACTTCAAAAATAGCTAGTCAGCTGTTTGAAGTCATTTAAAAAAATCCTTGACATTTCCCCATCAACAGCACAATGAATTTAAAAAAAAGCCGCACACAAGACATTTAGAGGTGTGTGTTGTACAGAGTAGAGTCTTTCATTAAAAAGGGACATCATCAATTTCTACATGCTCTATAGCAGGGGTTCTCAAACTGGGGTTGGGACCCCACATGGGGTTGTAAGGTTATTACATCAGGGGTCACAAGATGTCAGCCTCCACTCCAAACCCTGCTTTGCCTCCAGCATTTATAATAGTGTTAAATACATAAAAGTGTTTTTAATTTATTGGGGGGAAGGTCACACTCAGAGGCTTGCTATGTGAAAGGGGTCACCAGTACAAAACTTTGAGAACACTGCACTATAGTTTCTTGGTATTCAAGTGCCAGGAGTAAAAGTTCTTCAGATTCCAAGTGAATTGTTATAGGTTTTTGAATTCTACCACTCCATTAAATCAATTTTTATGGCTGGCTAAAGAGCTACAATTTTTGTGGGACGTACAAAGTTTCACATGTTCTCACCCTGATCCATGGCAGTAGTTGAAAGGAATACTGTTAATTTAAGTTTGACCCAAAACAATTGTATAAAGAACAGCTGTTATCAGACTTAAGGCCCCAGCAGAAAATTTTCCACACTTGCTTCCTAAATACCAATGTAAACAACTCTTACACAAATAAATACTCCCCGGCAACATCAGAAATGAAGATATTGTTAAGAACATAAAAGGGGAACTGACCAAAAGTGAAACTAGTCTCACTGATTGTGGAAACTGGACATCCGATATACTTTCACTTTTACGTATCTATGGGGTTTACATAGTTTAAAAAAATTTAAGCGGGATTCTTACCCTTGTACCTGCATATTGGGTAAAGGGTCCAGAGTGGCATAAAGGGGTTTTAAAAGCCATATCCAGCAAGCAAAAATTCCTCAGAGCCTGAACTGCAGACTGCCTTTGGAGGACTCCTCACAAGCCCCGGGGGAGAGGGCGTCCTCTGGCAGGAAGGGCATGGCCACAGCATGAGGATATTCCAGTCAGTTTTACTGCCTCTGGGCAGCTGGTTACAGGCTGCTATAACTTAGTTCTGTAGGACTGCATAAGTTACACTGGCGGCCATTCTAGCTCTTGAACCAGTTCAGGATTGGGAAGGCACAAGGCAGGCTTAAGCAACCTTAGCCTCTCTTCCTCTGCAAGTTCAGAACTACCCCCCTTAGAGGTGCAGCACAGAATCTCACTCCCTATGTTGTAAAGTTGACAGTCTCTAGCCCTTACGGAAGCGTCCTCTGGAATTCAATTGAGATTGGACTAAAAATTCTACACAAAGGTATCAATCTCTAGAATTCTAAACTAGGATTTCATTTTCCACTACATTTTATGTGGGGGGGGGGGGGGAAGGGTTGTGTTTTTTGTTTTTAAAGAGTAATTTCTGTAGAGCTTGATTGGTTTCATCACTATTAAAATTCTATTGGATTTTTCCCACAAGGATTTAGATACCAGCAGAGTGCTATTGCATTCAATGTTTAGAGAGAGGCCAAATGGATGTCCTGGTATAGAAGGTTTCCAGAGTAGCAGCTGTGTTAGTCTGTATTCGCAAAAAGAAAAGGAGTACTTGTGGCACCTTAGAGACTAAAATTTATTAGAGCATAAGCTTTCGTGAGCTACAGCTCACTTCATCGGATGCATTCGGTGGAAAATACAGTGGGGAGATTTTATATATATATATTACACATACACACACAGAGAACATGAAACAATGGGTTTTATCATACACACTGTAAGGAGAGTGATCACTTAAGATGAGCCATCACCAGCCCGGGGGGGGGGAGGGGTGAAGAGGAGGAAAACCTTTCATGGCGACAAGCAAGGTGGGCCATTTCCAGCAGTTAACAAGAATGTCCGAGGAACGTGGGGCGGGGGGGGGGGGAGAAATAACATGGGGAAATAGTTTTACTTTGTGTAACGACTCATCCACTCCTAGTCTCTATTCAAGCCTAAGTTAATTGTATCCAGTTTGCAAATTAATTCCAATTCAGCAGTCTCTTGCTGGAGTCTGTTTTTGAAGTTTTTTTGTTGAAGGATAGCCACTCTCAGGTCTGTAATCGAGTGACCGGAGAGACTGAAGTGCTCTCCGACTGATTTTTGAATGTTATAATTCTTGATGTCTGATTTGTGTCCATTTAGTCTTTTACGTAGAGACTGTCCTGGGGTATTCTATCTGCTACCCAAGATCCATAAACCTGGAAATCCTGGATGCCCCATCTCAGGCATTGGCACCCAGACAGCAGGACTGTCTGGCTATGTAGACTCCCTCCTCAGGCCCTACATTACCAGCACTCCCAGCTATCTTCGAGACACCACTGACTTCCTGAGGAAACTACAATCCATTGGTGATCTTCCTGAAAACACCATCCTGGCCACTATGGATGTAGAAGCCCTCTACACCAACATTCCACACAAAGATGGACTACAAGCCGTCAGGAACAGTATCCCCGATAATGTCACGGCCAACCTGGTGGCTGAACTTTGTGACTTTGTCCTCACCCATAACTATTTCACATTTGGGGACTATGTATACCTTCAAATCAGTGGCACTGCGATGGGTACTCGCATGGCCCCACAGTATGCCAACATTTTTTATGGCTGACTTAGAACAACGCTTCCTCAGCTCTCGTCCCCCAATGCCCCTACTCTACTTGCGCTACATTGATGACATCTTCATCATCTGGACCCATGGAAAAGAAGCCCTTGAGGAATTCCACCATGATTTCAACAATTTCCATCCCACCATCAACCTCAGCCTGGACCAGTTCACACAAGAGATCCACTTCCTGGACACTACGGTGCTAATAAGCGATGGTCACATAACCACCACCCTATATAGGAAACCTACTGACCACTATTCCTACCTACATGCCTCTAGCTTTCATCCAGATCACACCACATGATCCATTGATCTAACTGCATTTGCTCCAACCCCTCAGACAGAGACAAACACCTACAAGATCTCTATCATGCATTCCTACAACTACAATACTCACCTGCTGAAGTGAAGAAACAGATTGACAGAGCCAGAAGAGTACCCAGAAGTCACCTACTACAGGACAGGCCCAACAAAGAAAACAACAGAACGCCACTAGCCATCACCTTCAGCCCCCAACTAAAACCTCTCCAACGCATCATCAAGGATCTACAACCTATCCTGAAGGATGACCCATCACTCTCACAGATCTTGGGAGACAGGCCAGTCCTTGCTTATAGACAGCCCCCCAACCTGAAGTAAATACTCACCAGCAACCACACACCACACAACAGAACCACTAACCCAGGAACCTATCCTTGCAACAAAGCCTGTTGCCAACTCTGTCCACATATCTATTCAGGGGATACCATCATAGGGCCTAATCACATCAGCCACACTATCGGAGGCTCGTTCACCTGCGCATCTACCAATGTGATATATGCCATCATGTGCCAGCAATGCCCCTCTGCCATGTACATTGGTCAAACTGGACAGTCTCTACGTAAAAGAATAAATGGACACAAATCAGACATCAAGAATTATAACATTCAAAAGCCAGTCGGAGAACACTTCAGTCTCTCTGGTCACTCGATCACAGACCTAAGAGTGGCTATCCTTCAACAAAAAAGCTTCAAAAACAGACTCCAGCGAGAGACTGCTGAGTTGGAATTAATTTGCAAACTGGATACAATTAACTTAGGCTTGAATAGAGACTAGGAGTGGATGAGTCATTACACAAAGTAAAACTATTTCCCCATGTTATTTCTCCCCACCAACCCACCTCCCCACTGTTCCTCAGATGTTCTTGTTAACTGCTGGAAATGGCCCACCTTGCTTGTCACCATGAAAGATTTTCCTCCTTCCCCCCCTCCTGCTGGTGATGGCTTATCTTAAGTGATCACTCTCCTTACAGTGTGTATGATAAAACCTATTGTTTCACGTTCTCTGTGTGTGTATATATAAATCTCCCCACTGTATTTTCCACCGAATGCATCCAGTTAAGTGAGCTGTAGCTCATGAAAGCTTATGCTCAAAATAAATTTGTTAGTCTCTAAGGTGCCACAAGTACTCCTTTTCTTTCTGGTATAGAAGACAATCTAACTTGAAGCTGTAAGCATGAATGATCACTTCAGCCCCACTTGCAGATTCATCCCTTCTCTGCCACCCCAAGAAATATCTGACAGAGCCCTAAGGATTTACCCTCATCTTCCCTCCCACTGCCCGCTAGGCCCACTGAAACCAGACTCTCTCTTTGTAACATAGGTTGATCAGTAAAACTGGCCAGAGGACAATTCCATTTCACAGCAACTTCCAAAGTTTTCAAGCGTTTCTGTTCCCCACTGGAATGAAATTTCCAATGTTTTTGCATAAGCGGAATTGTGTCAAAATGTCAGGTTTCAGATCAAAACCTGAGCTTTTCAACTGGGGAAGGAGGGTGTGAGCACGTATGTAGGCTGGTGGTTAGGGTACCGCCTGGGATGTGGGAGATCCACATTCAAATCCCTGCTCTGCCTGGCTGAGCAGAGCTCTTCATCCCTGATCACTCTGGATCAGACAGAACAGAGATTGAACCTGGTCTCCTACTATCCCAGGCCAGTGCCCTAACCACTAAGTTAAGGAGAGAGAAGGGTAAGCAGGTGCGTCTCGTCTCGTCTCCTCCCCTCCCTTCCTTCCTGATTTCAACAGAGTTTTTGTCAACATGTCTCCATGAAACATTTTGGCTTCACCAAAACAGCACAGTTCAACTAGACTTCAGTTTCAAAAAAATTAAAGTGTGTATCCAGGCTTCTAAGGGAGTATGGTAAAACAGACACTCAAGAAAGCATCTGCCCATTTTAGTTCTGTAGGCATTAAAAAGAGCCTCAACCCTGAACTTTGGGGGAAGTTTTGATCTGCACTCAAACTTGGGCCCATCTCTAATAAGTCAAGGTTTTTCAGTCAAGTTTCTTTTTGACTATTACTGTAAACCAGAATCAATCAGTACAGGCTCAAAAAACACCCATTAAAGCAGGGGTCTCAAACTCAATTTACCTTGGGGCCAGTGCCAGTCCTCAAATCCTCCCACCTGGGCAATAATGTCACTGAAGATGGTGTTCACGCCACCTCCCAGCCCGTTTCCCACCCTCTTCCCTCACTCCCTTGGCCTCATGCCGCCCCCGCTGACTCTGCCCAGCGACTAGTGATGGTATCTGTCCCTCTCCCCCAGCCAATGGGAGCTGCGGGAGGCAGTGCTTGCAGCAGACAGTCGCAAGTCGGCAGAGTGGCTGCATGTGTCACTCCTCCGCAACAGCAGGGATAGGGAACCACTTCCAGGGAGCTGAGCTTCCCAAGGTGAATGACACGTTGCAGAGTGCAACCCCTGGGAGGGTTCCAGGAGCAGCAGCAGGATGGAGCAAAGTTGGGGGGAGGAGCACGTGAATCTCTCCTGCGCGCTCCCCTCCGGCCCCCGCTTTGGCCGGCAGCCATGAGGGCCGGATGAAAGAACTTTAAAAAGTTTCTGTGGGCCGCAGTGGGGAGCTTCTCAGGCCGCAGATGACCCGCAGGCTGGGACTTTGAGACCCCTGCGATAAAGGGTCCTTCCCTACCCCACACACAATTTGTTCTTCAAAATCCAAGAATTCTTTTTGTTTAATTAAATGAAGTTCCTGGTTAAGACAACTTGCTCTGTGCAAGTCACTCCAACCCAAAATGTCTTTGTTCTATAGTTAAGACAGCCCAATGATAACATTAACGCAGGTCTGAAATAATATTGTTGATCCTGAAGCAGGGGAAATTAACTTTGGTTGGGATTGTGCTCCTAAAATTACTTAAGCGCTTTTGAAAAATCCTGTCCTTTGATCACGGCCTAGCCCCAATGCTAATTTAAATGCTTATTTAGTCCAAAAAAAAAAAAAAAAAAATTAAGCTGCTTGTTTATAATATGAACAGCTAGGTCTAGTTTAGATTTCCATTCAGACTACCCATCCAAATGCTCAAAAGCCAAAACAAAGCAGACCCAATTTCAATGGAGTCGAAAATGCTGTTCAAACTTTCCAAGTTTGAGTGGCATGTTACTTCCACTGATGCGTAGTTTAAAATGTTACTCATTCTAATGCAGGTTAATACAAATGAGTACATGGCAGTGTTTTTAGTGGAAAGAAGCTGATTGCACATTCTTTTCTGCTAGATTCAGATGAGTATTACATGCCACCAGTTTAGGTAGAACTGAATATCGACACGTTAAACCTCAAGGAACAAGAACAAAACATTTTCCGATTGCACACTGCAGTAAATGTAAGTCTAAATTAAGACAAGAACACTATAAGGAGACGCCATAGGAAGGAGTAAGAGAAGGGAAGTTGCTGGGGAGAAGAACACAAATTTTAAGAGGTAATGAAGGATTTGTTTGTTTGTTTTTTTAAAGGTTAGTGCTAGGTATTGTAGTAATTTGGTAGATTAAGTTACACTGGGATATACAAAGACTGCAGCACTATTGCCAATGGGTTTCTTTCAGAGAAAAAAAAGCTTCCGTGGATGACAGACTATTCATCCTCCCTAATGAAGCTGATAAACAGTATCACTGTAATAATAGATTTCACAGTAGCGCACAACTTGAAGACTGAATACTTCATTGTATTCAACCATGAAGACTTTTTCCAAATAGCCTCCCTTTCCCCCTGTATCTTCCAGGAACTCGAATTCTAACTGCTTTTAAAGATTGCAAAGCAGATAGTTCAAGATGACTAAGATAAAAGCAAATGTTGGAGTTAGCACATCAGACAAAGCGAAACTAGAACTGAGACTCCACTGAGAGCCACCACCAGAACAATCCTTCGTTAGAGAAAACTAATCTACTTATTAGAATTGTTAGTTTATTGAACAATGAATTACAGTAATGTACTTTGACCTACTTACCTAATGCAAGTATTCCAACTGATATTGCAGAAGTTGAAGTGGGAGGAGGAACAAAGGGAATTAAAGATAAATTTAGTCTGACAGGGCTACCAATGACTAACAAAACAGAGAGAATTGCAAATGTTTGCTTTTCAAACAATGTATCCTGTCCCAAGATCCTTCTAAAGATCAGCCAGCCATTAGCTTGACTATTTGCAATTACAAACAGCAAAAAGTACCCAAACTAAGCTACATAGGAACTCTGGTCCATTTCCATAATAAAGGAATGCCAAGAACAATAAAATAGCCACCAAAGTGGAAAAGGCCAAGAGCTCTGAAAGTGTGTATAGTTTATGGACAGAGCAATGAAAGCTCTGTTTCTGACTCACAGCTTCTTGACCCAACCATAGGTTATTTCTCACCATGAGCAACATAGGCTGCAAAAGCAAGCAACCAACCAACACAAACACAAACACACACTAGTTTAAAATGCTCCATTCAAAACATTTATGGGAGAGTGAAAAAATTTCCCTGCCTGACCTTAAAGGTTTATTGCTAGCTGTGAGTTTGGACAATTCTCTCTAATAAGACTTACAACCCCTTCAAAGACCAACATTTAGCAATAAACATGAATTATGTTAACCGCCTACTTCTCATGAAGCAGGATCTCAGATACAGAAAGAAAAACAACCTGGGCTTCAGTTAACGCTGTACACTGCACAGACAACAGCCATCAGTCAGTGATGGCCTAATTCTGCCCCCATTAAAGTCAACGGGAGTTTTATTGTGGACTTCAATGGGAGTCTGCTCCCACTGATTTTAATGAGGGCAGAAGCCGGCCGTCACTGAGCATTCTTGAAAGTCCTACTCTTACGCATATCAGAAATTAGTCCAGAGTTCAGTTTTTAAATACGCTGAACTTCACATTACCAACTGTAATGAATAGGCCCCAAAATGGTATGTATGCCATGATGGGCATCATCTCTCCGTGTCGAGAGAAACAGAAGAGTAACACCGTAAAGGGTTATTTTTCAAACTGTGTTCCATTCTATGAATGTTCAGAATGCTGCTTCATTTCTTAATGACCACCTGCAATGGTGACTCTTAAATGCTATGGTGGAACTAATCCTATAGCTCAGGGGTTCTCAAATTGGGGGTCAGGACCCCTCGGGGGGTCACAAGGTTCTTACATGGGGGGTCACAAGCTGTCAGCCTCCACCCCAAACCCTGCTTCACCTCCAGCATTTATAATTGTATTAAAAATATTTTTTTAAAAAGTGTTTTTAATTTATAAGGGGGGGGGTGCACTAGGAGGCTCTCTGTGTGAAAGGGGTCACCAGTACAAAAGTTTGAGAACTTTAGCATTAGCTCAAGCAGTCATGGCTCATGGTTTTGGAGGCAGCATGGTTTTAGTGCACAGGACCCTAGAGTAGGAGTCAGGAGACTGGGTTCTATTTCCAGCTCTGCCCCTAATCTGCTGGATGACCCTGGGTAAGTCACTGCACCTGTTTCCCTTTCCCAATGTCTGTCTACTTAGGCTGTACGCTCATCAAGGCAGGGCCAGTCTCACGGTGTCTGTGTGCAGTGCCTACAACAATGGGGGTCCCAAACTTCTTTGGTTCCCTCTAGGAGCTACTGAAATATTAACACATTGAAATACAAAGCCACTCCCCTCCCGTCTACACACAAAATATTTAAGAAGTTTTCCTTCTCCCCCCATCCCTACAAACATCAGAAATATGAGGCTTTCACTTCCCTCTTTAGCAGAGGACCTGAAGAATAAGGTCACATAAGGTACTTTAACTCCAGCTCTTTCAGCCTTCAGCTGAGCAAGGAAAGAATGCTAAGACGACCGACTTTTCCCCTTCCTCCCTCCTTGGGAGCACTTCTTTGGCTCTGACTCCCCAAACAGAATAAAGGAACATGAACTTACACAAAAATCAAAACAAAAACGACACCCCTACCACACACACTACAGGGCCAGGTCTCCTTAATTTTCTCCTTATTTGACTTAACGCTGGAAGGTATGCAGATACCATGGTGACTGATAAAGCATGGGAATATAAATAAGGAGGAGACTGACTATCTTCATATGTGCGAATTTTTAGTCTGAATATTTCAACTATGCATTTGCATGGTCTAAGTTGATCATGTAGAAGCGGCAGCCTCATCCAAATAATTAATTGTGGCCATAAAAATCTGTCTATTACCTAATAAATTACACTTACCATATTGTGGAGCTAGTGGCAAAAATCAGCTTTCAGCAAATGGATATTTAGTGGAATGAGTGGGAGGGGCTAACGATTTTGTAGCGTCTGGTAGAAATGAATAAAATATAATTGCGTACTGGGTAAAGCCAAACTACATGTATCCTGAGATCTTTGCCTATCATGCTGACCAATACTGCCTGATTGTTTACTTGTACTCCCCCCATCTGTGTGTATCCATCTCTTGTCTTCAACTTAGACTGCAAGCTCTCTGGGGGCAGGGACTGTATTTCTGATCTGTGTTTGTACAGCGCCTAGCACAACAGGTTCCTGGTCCATGACTGGGACTCTTAGGCACAATACATAATAAATAAATAATGTTACACTGAATGAAAGCCTTCACTTTTACAAACAGTTCTATTTATTGTTGCATCAAGATGGAACGTAGGCCCAGTCCACACCAGAAGTTCAACTCAGCTTTTGTAACCAGTCTGAGTTGTGTTCTCATAGCAGCTCCTCTCTCTCAAATGTGGCTGAACTAAGCCCAGAAAGCACTGAAACAAACAAACAGTTTGGCAACACAATCATGAACAGCTATGCCACACTGCTTCAGCGTGGAACAGAGCAGCAGGAGGACATACTCATAGCATGGTGCAAGAAGCATGTGGGGCAATACGCTCTAGAAGTCCTGCTACATCAGAGCTGTTTGTGAAGAGGGCCAGCCATAAACCACACATACATGGTTAGTGTTTTATCACCAATGCTGAAAGCAAATAAAAGCC
The DNA here is from genome assembly GCF_009764565.3 of Dermochelys coriacea. Lineage (NCBI taxonomy): Eukaryota > Metazoa > Chordata > Testudines > Dermochelyidae > Dermochelys > Dermochelys coriacea. The sequence continues at coordinate 106,768,918 of NC_050069.1, forward strand.
AGTTCTCCAAACTGATTGCAGGAAAGCAACCAAACTAGCTTAGGCTTCAAGCAACAGCAAGACCTTAACTGACATTTACTAATAGAGATTGAACCATATGGATACAAGCCACCTTTACAGCCAACATGCCACTTGGGATACGTCTTCACTGCACAGCTAACCCAGGTGATTGGCACCCAGGCCTGAGCACTGGAATAAGCTTAGCCTGAGTGTGAAGGTTGCCTCTTATGGGTGTATCTGGGTGCATAGCCCATGGTTCTTCGTGCCGAGATGTTCTAGGATTCTTTCCCAGTCAATTGCAAGGGAACTTGTCGGTCCTTTAGGGGCAAGGGGAATTGTGGGAAAGCACTGGAGGAGTGCATCCTCATTGCAAAATGGGTGGGATTCAGTCCGAGTTAAAGTGAAGCCTGGACTCTAAGCTATCCTAGCCCCCCGGCAGCTATCACAGCTAGTCAGACAAACCATCTTCAAACCTGGATCAGAGGTTTTTCTGTGTGGATAGTAAGCAGATTTGAGCTAAAACCCAGGTGAGAGCCCGAGTTAAGTCTGCAGTGAAGACACACCCTAACTGGTTACAAACTCAATTAAACCCTCTCACACTCTACCAGAGCCTTTTTAATCCTATGTTTATAGCACAAACAACTGCCAGTCATTTGAGGCTCACATCTGACCAAACCTGACTGGTAATTGGGAACAACTGTGTAGGGTGGAAGCAGGAGAGATGTCTTCAGGCAGGATGGCTATGGGATTTGAGTGCCACACCTATCTTCTCTTACACATTCCTAAGTGAGCCTGAAGAAATTCTGCCCGGATCAGGTTTAACCCTGTATTCTGAGGTTTGCATTCAGTCAGGGATAGTGAGCATAGAAGGTCTTAGCCTGGTTGTCCTTAATTATATTCCTAGGGAAGAATTTACATTTTTTGTTTTTTAAACCACAGGCTAGATGTGAGAGAGAGAGAGATCAAGTCTATTAAAAAGGAATTAGAAGGGACCACTGAGAAAGGCAAGTTGTAATTGCATGCACGAAACAAATTATCTTTGGGGCCTTTGCTGAAGAAGAGCCTTGTGTAGCTTGAAAGCTTACCTCTGTCACCAAGAGAAGTTGATCTAATAGAAGATACTACCTCACCCACCTTGTGCCTCTAATATCCTGGGACAAACACTGAAGTCCCTCAGCCAGGCAAAACTTCCATCAGTTTCAGTTTTAACTGAAGGCTGCAGTAATTCAGTTCTGTTTAGGCTGTAAGCAAGTTCTCAATATTAGTTTTCAGGGGCATTCTTAAAAGGTCCCACTGTTGAAGGTCCTCACTAAAGAGGTTTGTGCCAGTGTTGCAGGAAGGAGACCAGAGACTAAAAAAAAGATGAATAGCGATGAGCAAGATTACCAGATTGGGCCCTAGATACATGCTAGTATAGCCTAGTGGTTCTCAACTTTCCTAGACTACTGTCCCCCTCTCAGGAGACTGATTTGTCTTGCGTACCAAGTTTCACCTCAATTAAAAACTGCTTACTTACAAAATCAGACATAAAAATACAACAGTTTCACAGCACACAGTTACTGAAAAATTGCTCTCTCATTTTATCATACAATTATAAAATAAATCAAAACCCCCGCCTCCCCCTGCCCCCCCCGGTTGAGAAACACCGATATAATACAAAGAGCAGGATATAAACAAGTTATGTGTATGAGATTTTAGTTTGTACTAACTTTGTTAGTGCTTTTCACGTAGCCTGTTGTAAAACTAGGCAAATATCTAGATCATAGAATATCAGGGTTGGAAGGGACCTCAGGAGGTCATCTAGTCCAACCCCCTGCTCAAAGCAGGGCCAATCCCCAACTAAATCATCCCAGCCAGGGCTTTGTCAAGCCTGACCTTGAAAACCTTTAAGGAAGGAGATACCACCACCTCCCTAGGTAACCCATTCCAGTGCTTCACCACCCTCCTAGTGAAAAAGTTTTTCCTAACATCTAACCTAAACCTCCCCCAGTGCAACTTGAGACCATTTCTCCTTGTTCTGTCATCTAGTACCACTGAGAACTGGCTACATCAGTGCTTCCCAAACTGGGGTTTGCAGAATGTTACAGGGGGTTTGCCAGAAAAATTTCACTAATGGTGGCCAGAGGACCCCAGGCATTAGAGGCAGCAGGTAGGACCCGATTGCAGGGCAGACGGCCCAAGCCCCAGGGAGAGAGGGGCCGGGCAGTTGGGGCTGGCAGCCCAAGCCCTGGCAGTTAGCAGGACCTGCAGCCTAAGCTCAGTGGAGCTCAGTTGATCGGGGCGGTTTGTGAAGACACAGGCAAAAAGCATTGAGTACTTTAGTTTTTTCCACATCCTCCATCACTAGGTTGCCTTCCCCACACTTTCCTTGATCTTCTTCTTGTTGCTAACATACCTGAAGAAACCCTTCTTGTTACTCAACATCTCTTGCTAGCTGCAACTCCAAGTGCGATTTGGCCTTCCTGATTTCACTTCTGCGTGTCTGAGCAATAATGTTATACTCCTCCCTGGTCATTTGTCCAATCTTCCACTTCTTGTAAGCTTCTTTTTTGTGTTTAAGATCAGCAAGGATTTCACTGTTAAGCCAAGCTGGTCGCCTGCCATATTTACTATTCTTTCTACACATCGGGATGGTTTGTTCCTGCAACCTCAATAAGGATTCTTTAAAATACAGCCAGCTCTCCTGGACTCCTTTCCCCCTCATGTTATTCTCCCAGGATATCCTGCCCATCAGTTCCCTGAGGGAGTCAAAGTCTGCTTTTCTGAAGTCCAGAGTCCATATTCTGCTGCTCTCCTTTCTTCCTTGTATCAGGATCCTGAACTCGACCATCTCATGGTCACTGCCTCCCAGGTTCCCATCCACTTTTGATTCCCCTACTAATTCTTCTCAGTGTGCGAGCAGCAAGTCAAGAAGAGCTCTGCTCCTAGTTGGTTCCTCCAGCACTTGCACCCCTGGCACGTGTACCCCTGGTTGAGAACCACTGTTCTAGCCAAGGGGTGTCTGGCAACAATTGCAGAAACTGTATTTAACATGGGAACCACATGAATAACAATGTGCTGCCTTCATCAGCAACAGGTTGGCACATGGCAATCTTCCAGCAACTACATTTTCCAATATGTTCTTTCCAGGTTAGTCAGGACCCCGTAGCAGTTTGTCTAAACGATATGGCAGGTACTCCATCACGTATCTGGGATGTTGCCTCATGTGCATTTTCTGCAGCCTGCCCAAGTTCTCCCGGAAAACACAGTTACACAGCCCAGGAGTTTCTGTGGTGTTAGAAACGCTGCTGCATGAACAATTCAACTGTGCTTGCTGTAGCCAGGTCACAGAAGCGGATCATGACCCAAATACAAACACTGTACTTGGTGCTGCCCCCATTGTAGGCCCTGTACACGCGAGGCAGATGGAATCTTAACAAATCTTTCAGAGTAGGAAGGGTTTGAACGCCTGAGCTCCTTAAAGTTTGGGTAAATGAATGGGAAGGTGAAAGGAGAAAAGATGCAAGACCTTTCTTCCCCCCTCCATCATCCTCAAATAAGTCTGTCAAACATATTTCTTTCCCTCCATCCTCCACTGAACCTGTCACAGAGGTACTGTATTTATCATTTGCTGAGTGGAATTCCTTATCCATTGATGCTCTTTATTTAGCTTAACAATTACTTGGCTTTTTGCTGCTGCCAAGACTACAGGACCTAAAACAGAGGTGGGCAAACTACAGCCCGTGGGACCATCCTGCCTGGCCCTTGAGCTCCCGGCTGGGGAGGCTAGCTCCAGGCCCCTCCCCTGCTGTTCCCCCTCTTCTGCAGCCTCAGCTCGCGGAGCCAGAAGCGTGGCTGGCTCCAGCCAGGCGACTGCCAGTCCTGGTGCTCGAAGCAGCATGGTAAAGGGGCGGGGAGTGGGGGGGGGTTGGATAAGGGGCAGAGAGTCCCAGGGGGTGGTTGGATGGGGCAGAGGTTCAGGGTGGGGGGGTGCAGTCAAGGAACAGGGGGTGTTGGATAGGGGGTGGGGTCCCGGGAGGGAGCAGTCAGGGGACAAGGAGCAGCAGGGTTTGGATGGGTCGGGGGTTCTGAGGGGGGCAGTCAGGGGGCAGGAAGTGGGAGGGGGCAGATCGGGAGCGGGGGGGGGCTGTCAGGCTGTTTGGGGAGGCACAGCCTTCCCTACCCGGGCCTCCATACAGTTTCACAACCCCGATATGGCCCTCAGGCCAAAAAGTTTGCCCACCCCTGACCTAAAACAACTGACTGGTTAATGCATAAGTTTCATAGATGTGACCACTTAAAGGAGCCTTCCCAGGATCAGAATGAATGCTTACAATAAAACAGGGAAAACATTACCCTATTTGCTTGGCACTGATTCTGTATTATACAGCACCTACTACACTAAGACAGATAGTACCTGCCCTGAAGTGCTCAAGTGTTTTTGGGGGACAAGCCTATTGAACCAGTTACGTAAACTGCTATTTCAGCTCACATGAAAGATTAATCTTTTGGGGTTTTTTTTATTTGACCCTGCAACTGGATTTTGTGGAAATCCAGAAATAAAATACAGCTAATCCAGAATGACTGAAGTCAATCTTGCTTTGGCATTCTGTCTTAATTTAAGATGGCAGCAACACATTGTGGTTTTCTCCAAGACCCTATTACATTTGGTTTGGATACAATCACTTCTGTTTTGAAACTTAGAACAAGAAGTTAAATCAATGTATTCTTAGTCACATTATTTTTGACAGAGTTCATTTTAGTTTGACTCTAGTTACCAGAGATACGATCTGGCTTCAGGAAGAATTCCAAAACATTTGCATAAAATCTGTGTTAACATCCTGCAGGTTCAAAGCATCACATTTTTCGTCGTGTACCTGAATACTACTTTAAAAGGTAAAGCTTATTCTTTTAAAAACCAAGATTTTCAAGGAGCTCTCAACTGTGGAAGGACATTATAATCTAGCATAGGCTGAGTACCCACAGAAAAAAATATGGAGGGTGCTCAGCACCACCAGCCACAGCTGTTTGGTGGCATGCCCGATGAGCTAGTTGGGGGCACTGCCAAAGAACTGATCGGCAGCCACTGCCAAACAGCTGTTTGGTGGCTCAGGGAGGGGCTTGCGGCGGGCACCTCAGGGGAGGGGGTGGAGCAACTCCCCCATTCCCCTGGGAAAACTAGAAGTCAGCATTTATGTAATCTAGGATAAAGCTACAATGGATCAATCAGGCTACTGAGGATTGACCAGCACCAATTTACATACCTATCTTACTCCCATGGAAGTCAAAAGGGAGTAAGAGCAGTACTCTAAAATTTTCACTCTCTTTAAAGGGGATTGGTAAAGGCAAATTTGTTTTTACTGGAACGCTAAAGATAAGATACTACTACATTTACACCTTCAATAAAAAAGTGTGTTTAATTTCAAAATGCCTATGTGGGCACATCATATTTCAGTTGCTAAGGTGTTTGTGCAGTAGTAACATTGATTTTTTGCAAAAAAAGCTTTTTTGCAGTGAGTGTCTTTTGCCCAGTCACCTGTTCCCATAACAAGCAGCAATGTTAGCAGGACAAACCACAAGCTGTCTGAGTGCTTCGCCACCCAAGCAATTATTTTTAATAGGGCAGAATTGCTGGAGGACGATTTGACTTGATACAAAGCTGGGAGGTATTGCCAATTCAGAGAAGGATGAGGATATTACACAGGAGGATCTGGATGACCTTGTAAACTGGAGTAATAGTAATAGGATGAAACTTAATAGTGAGAAGTGTAAGGTTATGCATTTAGGGATTAACAACAAGAATTTTAGTTACAAGCTGGGGGTGCATCAATTAGAAGTAACAGAAGAGGAGAAGGACCTTGGAGTATTGGTTGATCATAGGATGACTATGAGCTGCCAATGTGATATGGCTGTGAAAAAAGCTAATGCGGTTTTGGGATGCATCAGGAGAGGTATTTCCAGTAGGGATAAGGAGGTTTTAGTACCATTGTACAAGGCACTGGTGAGACTTCACCTGGAATACTGTGTGTAGTTCTGGTCTCCCATGTTTAAAAAGGATGAATTCAAACTGGAGCAGGTACAGAGAAGGGCTACTAGGATGATCCGAGGAATGGAAAACTTGTCTTATGAAAGGAGACTTAAGGAGCTTGGCTTGTTTAGCCTAACTAAAAGAAGGTTGAGGGGAGATATGATTGCTCTCTATAAATATATCAGAGGGATAAATACAGGAGAGGGAGAGGAATTATTTCAGCTCAGCATTAATGTGGACACAAGAACAAATGGGTACAAACTGGCCACCAGAAAGTTTAGACTTGAAATTAGATGAAGGTTTTTAACCATCAGAGGAGTGAAGTTTTGGAATAGCCTTCCAAGGGAAGCAGTGGGGGCAAAAGATCTATCTGGCTTTAAGATTCTACTCGATAAGTTTATGGAGGAGATGGTATGATGGGATAATGTGATTTTGGTAATTAATTGATCTTTAAATATTCAGGGTAAATAGGCCGAATCCCCTGAGATGGGATATTAGATGGATGGGATCTGAGTTACCCAGGAAAGAATTTTCTGTATTATCTGGCTGGTGAATCTTGCCCATATGCTCAGGGTTTAGCTGATTGCCATATCTGGGGACAGGAAGGAATTTTCCACCAGGGCAGATTGGAGAGGCCCTGGAGGTTTTTCGCCTTCCTCTGTAGCATGGGGCATGGTTGACTTGAGGGAGGCTTCTCTGCTCCTTGAAGTCTTTAAACCATGATTTAAGTACTTCAATAGCTCAGACATAGGTGAGGTTTTTCGTAGGAGTGGGTGGGTGAGATTCTGTGGCCTGCGTTGTGCAGGAGGTCGGACTAGATGATCAGAATGGTCCCTTCTGACTTAGTATCTATGAATCTATGACTTCTGCACGTGTCAGAGATCCAAAAACATGCTCTTTAATCCACTGTGTTCATTGGGCAGGAGAAGCGCACTGTTTCTAAAGAGCTGTGCTCTGTATTGGAAGGCCTGACTCTATCCGAGCTTTATTTTTTGTGCACTAGACACATCAGAATATCAGTCTTCGAAGTATATTAAAAGTCTGACCACCACATTTAATAGAACACTTAGTAACTGAATATTGGATTTGGATGAAGTGGAATGATAGATATAACAAATAGAACGACTGTGTTTATTACTATTTAAATTTTATGATTGCCTGTAATAAGTGTGACTGTTATCGTAGCAGGATGTTAGTCAGTTTTGGTTTTTAATAAAAAGGTCAATCAACTTCACAAAACAGAACATTGTCGCTTTTCCTCATATTGTTAGTAACTTGTCATTGCACATGACACGCCTGACTGCGGTGCTGTTTGCAAGGGGGTGTTATCACATCCCTAACCATAATTTTAAAATATTATTATTTTCTGATAAGAGGATTTGGCAATTAAGCATCGCCTGAAGAGGTTTTTCTTTTACAGTCACTTCAAACCCCCCCCCCCCCAAAAGTGGATCTATATCCACTCTAGAAAGACTGAAGACCCTTCTCCAGTTACTTTTTTTGCTTGTACCTTTAGGTCAAGAGGAAATAAAGGTAAGGCTATGGCTACACTACAATTTAAATTGATATAAACTATGTTGCTCAGGGGTGTGAATTAGCCACCCCCCGGAGAGACACAACTTATGCCAACTTAAACGCTAGTGTGGAGAGTGCTATGTCAGCAGGAGAGCAGCAGCATTCTCCCACCGGCATAGCTACAGCCACTCATTGGGGGTGGATTAATTAAGACAACGCTTAAAGCGGCTACACTAGAGAGTTTACAGCAGCGCAGCTGCATCAGTGCAGCTGTAAGCTCTCTAGTGTAGCCATAGCCTTGGAGTATGAGGACGATACAAGTTTCTGAACCTTTTAAACAGAATTTGACAAGAGACAAACTTAACATATTAGAAATCTTAAAACCAGAACTTTCAAGAGTGACAACTGAGTCAAGTAACTTCCTCCAGATTATTACAGACTTAATTAAAAAAAACAAAAACAAAACTTACAATATTCCAGAATGTCCTGCTAAATGGAAAAGAAATGGAGACTTGTGTTCTCCATACGTATCCTTCCATTTAGGTCGACGTTTGAAAATTGTGAAAATTACTGAAAAAGATCCCCCCAAAGTTTTCTGATTCGGTTTTGAAAAAACACTCTTATTTTAAGAAGTCTTCAGTTTTCACTTTAAGTGGTAATGGTGAATGAATATCTCATGGCGGACGTAGGGATTTCTCTCCAAAAGTTTGTTTTGTTTCTAGAGCATCATAGCTATGCACAGGGTTTCACACAAGAATAAGATAAGTCTAGTGCTTGGGGGGATTTTAAAATCTGAACGGAGAGGAAATGCATTAAGAGTAAGGTGTATGTTTATTTTCTAAGATGGGACCTACCAGCAAGCTGGAGTTTTTAAAAGCTTAGGGAAGAGGTTGGAGGAGAAATGGGGGGGTGGGGGGGAAGAAAAGTCCTTTTAGAATTGTTTCCAGAAGTCAGTAATCTGAGACAGCCTCTTCAAAAGGGGAAAAGATATTCTGCTTGCCACCAACCTGACAGAGGAGTGGATATAGAATGTTAGATACAGAAAGGAATAGTAGTTATGATCTGGCAAGATTACTACTGATTATGAATTTGAAAATCCTGCCTAACCCTGAAGCTCAGAAGTTTATCTTGAGTTACAGATGCAGATACTATTTGCCTCAATAGGCTTTGGGTATTTTGGTTTTTAATCCTTTAGAGAAAACCATAGTTGAACAAAAAGGCTCAAAAATTTATTTATGCTTCCATATCTATCTAGGGGAAGATATTAACAGGTTCCCCTTTCCCCACTATCCCATCCAACAACAGGATATAAAGCCTTGTTAGTTTTTTTTGGGAGAGGTGGAGGGGGATAAGGAAGAGAACTCAAGCAGAATTATTAAAGATTTCAGAAATCAAACTCAGATGAGGATGCGAGTGTATAAAGATAGATAGCTTGTTTGTTGTTTTGCCTTATTTAGCCTTTGAGAAGACGTCAGATCACCACACTATGGCAAGCCACTTGGACTAGGAAATGAGTACTTCTCCGCATTCACAACGACATTCATTTTGCTAAGGGCTTTTAACCAGAGAACCTATAGCTTTGAATATTCCCCATGGACAAACATGGGATATTAAATATTCAGGGAATCAAGTGGCAGATGTTGAAAAATGCTCTAGGGCCAGATTCTCAGATGGTGTAAGTCAGCATAGCGCCACTGAAGTCAAAGGAGCCTTTAGATGAGTTACACCAGCTGAAAATCTGACCACTTAGATTTTCCATGAAGCTTAGAGGTTGCCAACACTGGGAAGACACATAGGTCTAGTTTTTTATATCACTCATTTCTGATACTGATAAGGCAGAAATAGTGTCTGAGAATCAGATCACTTACTCTCTGGCGATATGAAGGATGTGAAGTGGGGGTCAAGATTGTTTGTTTTCTCAGAGGGCAACCACAGAAATAAGCAACTTCCTCCAGGGTTTGAGATTCTTCCTTTAGAGTTAACTCCAGATTCAGGTTTAGATGAGTCTTAACTAGTCTGGGGCAATTCTGCCCTTAGTTTTCAATCAGGACTAAATCTGAATCATAAAGGTTGCAATATACTAGATTGCTGGGTGTTTACATAAACAGATGATTATCTGCTTCAGGATAAGAGGGGATGGGCCCAGAGGCAGCATAATTAAAGTTGCCAGGTGTTCCATGGCAATTTTTTTTGGAGCTCTTGCACATCTTGGTCAATAAAAGCCAAAGAAAATGGTTTCAGGAACTTACACAAAGGCACCTACCTTCTGCTTAACTTCTCCATTAACAGATTCTACCCTTCTAAGATCTGCCACCAGGGAACTCCTGGATCCCAAACCAATTACACATTCCAGTTTAAGAAACTGTATCTCATGCACCTGATTCTCTCTCTCTGACAGGCCATAGCATTAGAAGATAGCTAAGAAAACAGGCGTTCTCATACTCAACTTTCTAGTTCTCAGACTTGTTTTGACAAGCTTCATGCTTACAAAATAAAGGTGATTAGATTCTAAATATTTAAAAGGCTGGCTCCGCACAGCTGCCAGGAACAGTTGCACGGACTAGTTGGTATTTACACTTGTCTTTTTTAGCCATAAGAGTCCAGCCAAACCAAACTGGAGAGTAGCTAGTATTTCCAGTCAGGTAAGAGGAATTGTCATACCAGGACAAACCAACCTAGCCTGGTATCCCACCTCCAACAACTGCGGATCATAGATGATTCACTGAAAGGTAGAAAAGTCTGCATAAATGTAATGTACCTTGCCTGGTGTGCATTATTATATGTTGGGAAACAGTTTCTTCTTGACAATGGCTGATCAATTTACCCCTGAAATATCAGAATTAGCTACCTCATTCTAATATACCTAAGAGCTCTGTAAAGTATATAAGAGGAACTTGTTTCAACAGGTTTCAGAGTAGCAGCTGTGTTTAGTCTGTATTCACAAAAAGAAAAGGAGTACTTGTGGCACCTTAGAGGCTAACTAATTTATTTGAGCATAAGCTTTCATGAGCTACAGCTCACGATGAAGTGAGCTGTAGCTCACAAAAGCTTATGCTCAAATAAATTTGTTAGCCTCTAAGGTGCCACAAGTACTCCTTTTCTTTGTTTCAACAGTGATCTCCCTACACAAACTAAATCACAAGAACTTGCTACATAATTAACATTCATTCAGTGTTACTACAAACAACGGATAGCAGTTAGGATAATGCAACATTAAGGCTGAAAATTTAAACACACAAAAGTTAGGAAATTCAAGAGTTAAGGTATCCATCATAACATTAACCCAGATGCACTGCATGTATAGTATTTTGGATCACTTATGGAGAATTTATATATATATATATATATATATATATATATATATATATATATATAAAAATAAAAATTAGGGGGGTTGGGGGTTTTTTTGAAGTTTTTCTAACATTTAAAGATTCTACCTTAAGAATGAAGTAATGTGGTTTTCTGCATTTCATTTCCTTGGCTTAAAAGTAACCTCTTGACATCAGTAGTGAGACCGCCCCCCCACCTTACCCCAAAGCCTTTAAAGCCCTTCCAGAAAACCCCTCCTTCCCACAAATATTCTCACTATATCTACCCCCTCTCCAGAAATCTACAATCATTAAATCACACATGCAAGTGTTAGGTGGGCTGATGGGATACATCTGGAGGGTTTCTGCAGCTAAGAAAGAGGTTGTCAAGTGCTTACTAGTAGTGAGATTTTAAAAAAAAAAAAAAAAAAAAAAAAAAAAAACCCAATCGCTACAGAAAATAAACATAGAAAACTAGCTTACTACATATTAAAATGGAGAATTGGAGTATTAGCTTGGCCAATCTACAGATGTTAGACATCTGTTAAACAGCAGAAGGCTTGGTTTGAAAATGTGGGTCAAGTGCACTGTATGTATGACTTGGTAAGCAAGCATTCATCTGACTGGGTCCGGAGGGTTTCTTGGGGTACGCTGGGTAGGCAGAGCACTTCTGAATGCATTATGCTTTCACAGCAAGCACACCTGGAAATAGACTGTTAGGGTAAGGATATAGACAAAAGTTTTTCAAGCCTGCTGACACCTTTCCAATCCTACCATACAGGTTGGAGGGTAGAAAATAAAGGGTTCTAAATCTGCATTTGAGATGGCACTTCCAATCATAAATACCCCAGAAATTAAGACAGCTTCTCAGCTCAACCCAGCCCCTCAGGCAACCATTACACATTTTGTACTTTCTCAAGGGCAGAGGTACATGCTATCTGAATTGAATCAAACTGTCCCATTAACAACAACTGTGGTAGATGGAGACCAGGACACACAACCAAGTTTATCATCATCTTAACCTATTTACATGGTTTTTCAGTGACTCTGGAATGCTGCATGAAGTTTTACAAGGCACTCATTTTATTCCTTGTATTTTTCCCCCCCACACTTGCATTGTGACTAGTCACTGAGGACAAGTCACATGGTATGAACTTTTAAAATCAGACTGCTAGAGTTTTAAAAATAAATATTGAACAAGTACTAAACATTTTTCCACTCAAAAGAGCCTGGCTGGATTTTGATCAAGTTTTGAACAGAAACAAACTCACCTCTTCTTGCTGAGACTAAACGGTAGGGATTTCAACCCAAAAGGATTGTTTGAGAAAGTTACAGACACTTGAAAACAGGATTTTAAAAGCTGGATATCCAACTCAAGCTTTGACACGGCTGCTTTGCAACATTCTAATTTTGTATAGTACGGTCTTCTAATTTACAATTCATTCTCTAACAATAATATTTACCATTTATAGAATCCATAGATCTCAAAGTGATTTATAATGGTGTGTACATATTATCCCCATTTTACAGATGGTGAAATTGAGGCACAGACATTGAGACTTATCCAAAGTCACATAGCATGCCAGAGGGAGAGCTGGGAGTAGAAGCCAGTTTTCTTACTTTCAGTACTGTGGTCCTGTTTGCTAGTCTAAAGGGTCTGAGCTACCACTAGGTTTTCAATGGAAGTGTATTTAGCATCATGCATAAGACAGAAATTTATTAAATGATTTCAATGGAATTTTTTATTTTATTTATTTATTTGGCTGTTACAGTAATTTACTACTATTAGTGGAAACCGGAAGCATTTGGAATTCTGCCTCAATTCCCTCAAGTGTATACTTAAGATGTATGTAATTTATGTCTCATTACAAAACACATGCCCTGTCATTGGTCAGGCTTGGTCCTAAAGCAAGACAGGCAGGTTTGCTCAAGTTCAATATTCCATAGGGGACTCTTCAGAAAGCCATCAAGCTAACACAGGCACACACACAAAGTGTAACAGATCAGGATGCACTTAGCCAGGGTCTCATCTTTGTGAAAGAGGGATCACCAGACAAAGTACTTTTTTTAGCAGGATCCTTAGAAGCTGAAGTTTCCCCCCAACAAAGAGAAAAAATTCACTAGATAATCAGATGATTACAAAAACCCAAACAAGTTTAAACAGGATTACAGAATTGAAGACGTGCATCAAACATTACAGCACTGACTCAAGCTGAGATCTGTAAAGGAGACCAAAAGCGTATTAGCCATTCTGAAGCTAAAGGGGGAGGTGGGACTGAATTCAGATTTAATTCATATAGGGGGTGGGGCAGAGAAAGATGGGGAGGGGTTTTCCTCTTTTCACAGTTACATTTACCAACTTCCGAACAGGTCTATAAAGCGAGACAATGGATCGTTTTTTCCTAAAACAAACAAACCACAACCTTCCAAACGTTGTGTTCGTTCTTGATTCAAACTGAAGCAACGCAAGATCACGTTTAAACCGAGTGGGTTTTAAAACTGCAGCACCACCCCCACGTCCCTTCGGGATTAAGCCGAGACTGATTGAACTAACGGGCTTTCACCCGGTTAAAAACCTCGGCTTTCGTGTAAACAGCCCATCGCAGTTGGGGGGAGGGGGGTGCAATTACTGACTCACAGCGAGCCAGAAATGTGCAACCCAAAATAAAGAGTTTACAGTGGCCGCAAAACTTGCCTGGCGAAGTCCTCCTCATGGCAAGTGCCCTAGATCTCCAGACAAGTTGGTGTGTGAGCCCCCTTGCTCATTGTGGGCACAGGGATGGGCGGGGAGGGGGGGTGAACTTCCCTACATTTCCAGCTCAATCCAGGCGGAAAAAAAGATGAGAGCTAGAGAGTTTGAGCCATGTGATCGCAGCTACATACCGAACGCAGCTCAGCCTTTCAAAAAGTTGCTACCTATCCTTTGCTGCAACTTGGAAAATATGTTCAATTGCAAAAAGGGGGAAGGGGGATAAGCGTGTGTGCGGGGGGCATCCATTCACTTGCAAAAGAATCCGGCGGGGGAGGAAAGCACCAGGCTGCTTCCAGACTGTGTCTTGCCGCAGTCTCCTTACCTTACTCTTCACTTCTACCGCGCTGCAATCGAAATACCGCAGAGTCTGAGATTTATTAAAACTCCGATTCATCTTCTCGGTCCCCAGTTTATCCCCCCCTTCCTCCTCCTCTTCGCCCTCGCTCAACAAGGGCTGCAGGATCCGCTGCCTCCGACTGTGGGAAAGTTTCCCCCGGGCTGCGTGTTGTTGCCGCTGCCCCGACCTTGGAATGTATCTTTCTTTAGAACGTTCAGCCGCCGGAGGTTCTTTTACTTTGTCCCAACGCTCGAATCGGAGCGCCCGCCCAGCTCGCTCTCCGGGCTTCTGTTTGTAACAATCGCTCCCCCAGCGGAGCTCGCAACGCGTCCGTGACTCAATGAGAGGAGGCGGGACGTACTAGACCCCGCCTCTGGCCGAACCTTCCTCCTTCCATCCTCGCCTCTTTCATTTCCAGGAGAGAAAAGCTCCTCCCGCTCCAGAGGGTGTGCCTTCTGGGCTGCGATTTGCTACTGCAATCCCAGTTAGTTAGAGGAAGTCGCACAAAAGAGTGGGAGCTGCGGACAGAAGTAATTACGGAGTCCGCGTATTAGAGAAGGATACAAACCAAAACGAGGATGGCCAGATATTGCCTCCTCTTCTCCCTCTCTCACACGTTTGGAGAAATGTGGATACAGATCTGATCGTTGTGGTGCAAACCCATATCTGTGGAATGTATTTACAAATGATAAGGCAAACTACTAACAGGTACAATTGCCATGAAAGTTTAGCAGCCCGGGTACAATAACTAGTTACAAGCCCCAGACCATAATAACTATAATCAATAATATTGCCAGTCCTAAGGTTTTGATCCTGCAAACATTTATATATGTGCTTAATATTACTACCATGAATATTTCAGCTGATTTCGATTGAAATTCAATATAACAAGTCACAATAGTAAAGTTAAGCACTTGTGTAAAGTGTTTGCAGGGTTGGAGTACAAGTGCTCAAAAATCATGATTGGGATTTTTTTTAAATTACCTTCTGGTTTTGGAGCCTGTAGGGTTCATGTTTTCAAGCTTTTCTTTGCAACCATGAGGCTTAAAAATGTACTTGATTTTAAAATGAAAGTTGATAGTCTCATCACATAACTCAAAAAGAAAAGAAGTACTTGTGGCACTTTAGAGACTAACACATTTATTGGAGCTTAAGCTTTTGTGAGCTACAGCTCATTTCATTGGATGCACGCAGTGGAATGTAGCTCACGAAAGCTTATGCTCAAATAAATTTGTTAGTCTCTAAGGTGCCACAAGTCCCCCTTTTCTTTTTGCGGATACAGACTAACACGACTGCTACTCTGAAACCTGTCACATAACTCAAGGAACTGGCCCTTTAAAGAAAACACCAAATATGAAACTTGTGATAAAAATCACAAGATTTGGCAAAATTTATTCTTTAAAAATAATAGGAAAGTAATGATAATTTTCCTTAATATTAAAAATCACTCCAGGCAGTAGAGTCAGTAGAATTTTCTTAGTTTTAATATTTTTCTATCCCACTGCATGAAAACCCACAGAAACAAGATAAACTGACTGATTTTACAGGGGAAATCGTTAAAAAGACCATACACAAAGTGCTGGCAACTCTGTAAAGTAAACAAATTGAAAAGAAAGCAATTTATTTTCTCTCTCTCTCTCTCTTAGTATTTTAGGCCCCAGTCCTGTAAAGATTTGTGCACATGTTTAACTTTACACACTATGTGAGCATTCCCAGTGTCTTCAATTGAACTACGCACAGTGCATAAAGTTAAGCACACTTGTACATCTTGACAGGACTTTTGCACCCTTGTAGAGTCATAGGGTATGTCTACACAGCAAGTAGCAGTCCATGGCAGTGTCAATCTCAGAGCCCAGGTCAACAGACTTGATCTTGAGGGGTTCATGCACCCCCACCCAGGATTCAGAGCCTGAGCTCCAGCCCAAGCCTGAATGCTGTTGCAGGGTGTCTGAACATATCCATTGAAATATAAGGCCCTGATCCTACAAGGTGTTCTGTGGATGTGCAGGGGTAGACCACAAGGAACTCTTCGAAGGTTCAAAGCTAGTGTTTGCAAAGTGCATTGGGATCTTTTGAGGAAAAACATTTCTATATAAATGTAAGATTGTGATGATTATCATGATTTAGAGTCTGAGAACAGAAAGTTTAAATGGGAAAATTTCCCTCATTTCCTCCTACAAATCAGTGCTTATTGGTCTCTCTCCCTCTCTTGTCACCAGTTATTGATAATTATCATAATTATGTGTATTACAATAGTACCCAAGAGCCTCAGTCAGGGACCAGGACCCAGTGGTGAGCTGGAGCCAGTTCGCAACAGTTCGCTAGAACCGGTTGTTAAATTTAGAAGCCCTTTTAGAACCGGTTGTTCCGCGAGGGACAACCGGTTCTAAAAGGGCTTCTCAGTTTAACTGGCCCAAAGTGGCGCCTTAGGCACCGACTCCATGGGTGCTCCAGCCCTGGAGCACCCAAGGGGAAAATTTGGTAGGTGCAGAGCACCCACCAGCAGCTCCCCACCCCATCCCCGGCCCCAGCTCACCTCCACTCCGCCTCCTCCCCTGAACGCGCCGCCCCCACTCTGCTTCTCCGCCCCACCCCTGGCTTCCCGCAAAACAGCTGTTTGCACAGGAAGCTGGGGCAGGCTGAGAAGCAGGCGGCGGCTTCGCATTCAGGCCCAGGGAGGCGGAGGTGAGCTGGGGCGGGGGGGCCCCGAGGAGGGCCGCCTGCACCGCAGCAGGTAACCCGGCGGGGGGGGGTGCGCACAGGGGAACCGCTCCCCGCCCCAGCTCACCTCCGCCACCCTCGGCCTGAGCGGGAAGCCGCAGCCTGCTTCTCAGCCCTCCCCGGCTTCCTGCCGAACAGCTGATTCACAGGAAGCCAGGGGTGGGGTGGAGAAGCAGAGCGGGGGCAGCGCGTTCAGGAGAGGAGGTGGAGGCAGAGCAGAGGTGAGCTGGGGTCGGAGGTGGGGTGGGGCGGGGAGCTGCCGGTGGGTGCTCTGCACCCACCAAATTTTCCCTATGGGTGCTTCAGTTCTGGAGCACCAGGAAGTCGGTGCCTAAGGCGCCACTTTTGATGTGACCAGTGGCGGGAGCAGCCTCTCCTCCTGCTCCTCCACTAGCTACGCTCCCTCACTCCTAGGAGCCAGAGGGACCTGCCAGATGCTTCGTGGGAGCTCCCTACTTCGCCCCCTAGCAGGTCCCTCTGGCTCTTAGGGGTGGGGTGGGCACCCACTACGGAGGCCCACGAGACCATCCTGCCCAGTTCTGGGGGCATTCAGGGGACAGGGGAGGGGGGTGGATGGAGCAGGGGTCCTGGGGGGGGACATCAAGGAACGCGGGAGGTTGGATGGGGCAGGAGTCCCGGAGGGCGGAGGTGGGCAACGACCCCCTCGTGAGGTGAGGAGGGAACCAGTTAAGATTTTGGCAGCTCATCACTGCCAGGACCCCATTGTGTGAGGCACTGCACAAATGTAGGTCAAAGGACAGTCCCTTCCCCAATGAATTTACTGTCTAAGAAATCCCTTAGAACTTGTTCATTCAATCTACATTGATGGAAACATAAAATTGGTAGGAATGGAATGTCTCTTTTTAATCAATAAGTGTTATGCAATAGACAGTATTTTGAAGATCCAGGGTGGTGTTTCTCCTCCAAAGTCCTACCAAGGAATGTCAATATGAGGAAAGGCACCTGAGGGTAAAAAAAACATATTCTGAACATTGCTAACTGTGGACTTGATTCTTCACTGTCTTGCACCATTATGGTTATTTACACCTGTGTAAAGTGAGTGTAATAAATCACCAGATCTGAACATTTTACACCCATTTTGCATTTACTTTACACAGGTATAAGTGACTATCTAAAAAGTCTGATTCTCCACTGCCTTGCCCTGTGTCTTTCTTCCAGAATTTTAGGGGCAAGAAGGGAATGGGACCTCACAGATTAACAATGTAGAAACAAGAGCCTTCATTCATTTTTACTGGAAAAAATGTGTGAAACTAACATTTACTAAATGTATTGGTGTTTTACTGTATTGGAAGTGCAAGTTTAACTGTAACAAATAAAACAATCACAGGTTTCAGAGTAGCAGCCGTGTTAGTCTGTATTCGCAAAAAGAAAAGGAGTACTTGTGGCACCTTAGAGACTGAAGTGAGCTGTAGCTCACGAAAGCTTATGCTCTAATAAATTTGTTAGTCTCTAAGGTGCCACAAGTACTCCTTTTCTTTTTGCAAATAAAACAATGGTGGTTTGAAAAAATGAAATCTTTTCATGAACACAAGATTCCCCCCCCTTTTTTTTTCTTGAAAAGAGTTTCACTTTTATACCTTGAATGAGATGGGTCAGTTGCTAAGATTAGGAGCGTTTCCATCAATGCCTTGGGTATCTGTAAAATTATTCTGGTCTGTTTTGGCATTCAAAATAGATGTTTAAGGATTCCACAGCAATCATACAGCTGGATTCATATTGTCTAGTGGTTTAATATCTGGAGCAAAAGGGGCTCTCCCTCCCTTAATAACTGCTGCCTATCACCCTAACTATATAAATTCATATCTGTCAACTAATAGCCAGACACATTAGAACACATTTAATCAATTATCAGTGTCCAGTCTAATTAGACAGCTCACGGGGGATGAAATCCTGACCTTATTGAAGTCAAGGGGAGGTTTCCCATAGATTTTAGTGGAGCCATGTTTTCACTTTGGGTGCATCCTGCACATACATAAGATGAGGCTCAAAACTAGTCCATTGTATTCCCAAGGCTGCAGCATTACCATGTAGGCCATAAAAAGGAAGCTCCTGATCAAGGCAGTAGGAACTGGGCTATCAGTCTCAGTTGAAAGTAGTTCTCTACATCTTACATGTAAGGTGAGAAAATATACAACCAGGACAAATCTGAGAGGGTGTTATTTGTGGCCCGATGGTATCTCTACTTCTCAATTGCTTGCACCCTCTCCCCATGTGGTTCCACTGGAAAGGGCATACAAGTGTCAAGAAAACTGTACTGCTACACAGACTGAGGCCCTGTTTACACTGGCGAGTTTCTGTGCAGTAAAGCAGCTTTCTCCAGTGCAACTCCCGAGGTGTACACACTGCCAAGCCACTTAGTTCACAGAAACTGCATAGTTGCAGCGCTGTAAAAAAACCACCCCGCCGAGAGGCGAACAGCTTTCTGCCCCAGGGCTACAGCACCGCAGTGCCGGTGTAGATACGCTGGTCGATTACAGCACTGCAACTGGCCTCCGGGAAGTGTCCCCCAATGCCTGTTCTCACCTCTCTGGTCATCGGTTAAGAACTTTACTGCCCTGCCCTCAGGTGACCAACCGTCATCCCCACACCGTACATTCCTTGGGAATTTTGAAAGTCCCCTTCCTGTTTGCTTGGTGATGCGTGCAGTGGTCTCAGTGCATCTTTCCAGGTGGCCATGCCGGCTCCATGCACCAGGTTATCCCCGCTTGGAGCAATGCCAAGCTGCTGGACCTCATCAGCATTTGGGGGAGAGGAGGCTGTCCATTCCCAGCTGTGCTCCAGCCATAGGAATTATGATACCTACAGACAGATTTCACGATGCATGACAGAAAGGGGCCATAACTGGGTCACACTGCAGTGCAGGGTCAAAGTGAAGGAGCTGCAGAATGCCTACCACAAGGTGCTGGAGGCACCCATGAGCTGCCGGTTCTGCAAAGAGCTGGACACAATACTCAGCAGTGACCCCACCTCCACTGCAAAGTCCCCTGTGGCTACTTCGGTGGCTCGCGTGCCAGTCGAGAGTGGACTGAGTCAGGAGGAGGAAATCTTGGATGAGGACGTGGAGGAGGAGGGGGACTCAGAGGCAGAGGACAACTCAGAGGTCAGAGATGCATGCAGCCAGGAGCTCTTCTCTACCCTGGAGGAGGCTAGCCAGTCACAGCTGTCGGAGGTTGGCAAAGCACAAACTGGAGAGGAGGCCCCCGGTAAGTATCTTTGATTTTGGGAATCACTGAAGCGAGTTGTTGGGGCAGGAGGGTTGCATAAAGCAGGCTTCTGTCTGTGTGACGCGGGTACCACCATATGCCTAGTCTGAGCAGCAGAACAGGCTGTTGATTGACTCCCTCACATCACGGGGATCTGCCTCAGAGATCTTCAAGAAACTCTCACGGAGATACTGGGCAATCCGCTGCCGCAGGTTCTTTGGCAGAGTTGCTTTGTTTCTTGCCCCATTAAGGGTAACTTTCCTGTGCCACTCTGCTGTCACTTGGGGAGTGGGGAGGACCATTGCTGCACACAGGCGAGCCACATAAGGGCCAGGGCCGAAGTCACAGTTTCGGAGAAGACCCTCACTTGATTCCCTGCTAACCCTCAGCAGCGAGATATCTTCCATAATGAACACAGCCTGTGGAAAATGTGGGGACAGGAATGATTATAAGGCCCCCTCTACAGTGCTGGCTCTCCCCAAGAATCATGTGCCCTGTGTACAGTATGGGCCCAGAACACTGACTTCCTCTGCCCCTGCGGTTACTCACCATTTTGGGGGTCTTGTGGCTCATATGTGCTTGCCTGGTGTCATCCGATGCATCCGATGAAGTGAGCTGTAGCTCACGAAAGCTTATGCTCAAATAAATTTGTTAGTCTCTAAGGTGCCACAAGTACTCCTTTTGTTTTTACGAACACAGACTAACACGGCTGCTATTCTGAAACCTGTCAGGTATGTGAATAGTAGCTGTGTTTTAAATCAGTGGTCTGTGTGTTGCAAACACACATTTTGTAAAATGATGCATTTTGGCTTCACAGATATGACCTTAGGAGCCCAGCCTCTCTCTTTGTTATCGCCGGCTGAACGGCTGCACAGAATTAGAAAGTGGCCACGAAGAACTAAAGAGGACTTTCTGCATGAGGTCATGATGCACTGCGCAGCCGAAAAACAAGAATTGAAGGAGTGGTGGGACAGCAAGAAGAGGGACCGAAAGGGGAACACAGCGCGCCAGAACGAAGCCAAAGAGTGGCTCTTAAACGTTATGGAGTGTCAAGCGGATACGCTCCAGGCGATACTAGCTCTTCAAACCGAGCAGCTCCACGCCTGCCCTCTCCTGCAGCCGAAGTTGCAAAACTCTTTCCCATGCGCCCCTCAGACACCGCCAACACACTCTTATCAACCTCCTGGCTCCAGTCTGTGCCTGCTGCATTCCACTCCAGCCCTCACAGTCCAGCCCAGTATCCACTGCACTCAACACCCGTCCCCTGTGCAGTTTAGCCCTGCTGAAGTACAGTACCTGCCACTGCACTGTACTCCAAAAGAGAAGGTTGGATAGGATACCTGGACATACACAAATCTTTAACCGCCTCCTCCTGGGACCCTCCCTTCCCCCATCCCCCTCAGTGCTGATGTGTTTTTTTGTTTGTCTCTCTCTTCTTGTTGTTGTTTTTTAATAAAAGAATTGTGTTGGTTTGAAAGCAATCAGAGGCCTGCAAAGCAATGGGCAATTTTCTTACACCTTCATAGTGCATCGTCTGCACCAATCACAATCACCTCCTAGCATTACAAGCACTGCAGTCCTGAGCATAGCAACAAATATTAGTGGCTTTCACTTTCAAATTGCTGCCTCAAAGCATCTCTGATCCTTATGGCCCTGCGCTGAGCCCCTCTAATAGCCTAGTCTCTGGCTGTTCAAATTCAGCCTCCAGGCGCTGAGCCTCAGCAATCCAGCCCTGAGTGAAGCTTTCACCCTTCCCTTCACAAATATTATGGCGTGTACAGCACATGGCTATAAGCATAGGAATATTGTGATTGGCCAGGTCCAGCCTCCCATATAGGCAGCGCCAGCGGGTACTCAACAGTCACACTCTGCACTTGCTCAGCCTGTTGTTGAACTGCTCCTTGCTGCTGTCAAGTTGCCCCGTGTATGGCTTCATAAGCCACTACATTAAGGGGTAGGCGGGGTCTCCCAGGATCACAATGGGCATTTCGACTTCCCCTATGGTGATCTTCTGGTTCAGGAAGAAAGTCCCTGCTTGCAGTTTCCTGAACAGGCCAGTGTTCTGAAAGATGCGTGCGTCATGCACCTTTCCGGACCCACTTGCATTAATGTCCGTGAAATGCCCATGGTGATCCACAAGCACCTGGAGAACCATAGAGAAATACCACTTCCAATTTATGTTCTCGGTGGCTAGGTGGTCTGGTGCCAGAATTGGAATATGCGTGCCATCTATCGCCCCTCCGCAGTTAGGGAAGCCTATTTCTGCAAAGTCATCCATAATGTCATGCACGTTGCCCAGTGTCATGGTCTCTTGGAGTAGGATGCAATTAATAGCCCTGCACACTTCCGTCAACACGCATCCAACGGTTAACTTTCCCACTCCAAACTGGTTAGTGACTGATCAGTAGGAGTCTGGAGTAGCCAGCTTCCACAGCATAATCACCACATGCTTCTCCAATGGCGGGCAGCTCTCATTCTCATGTCCTTGCGCCGCAGGGCTGGGGGGCAAGCTCATCACACAGTCCCATGAATGTGGCTTTTCTTATCTGAAAGTTCTGCAGCCACTGCTCGTCATTCCAGATGTGCATGACTATGTGATCGTACCACACAATACTTGTTTCCCGAGCCCAAAAGTGACCTTCCACTGTGGTCAGCACCTCTGTGAATGCCACAAGCAATCACACATCGTAACTACTATGTGTGGCAAGATCAATGTCACACTCCTCTTGCCTTTGTAGCTAAGGAATAACTCCACTGCCCCTCGTGACATGTTAGCAGCATATTGGTCAACAGTTCGGGATCCATTCCTGCAGCCCGAAAAGGCAGGGTGCACAGTACACAAACGGTTGAAAGATGGCACCAAATGCGGACGGAAATACAGGGGTTGCTGGGATGCGAAGCAATGCATCACGGGGCACTGGGACAGGACCCAGGGTGCCCTGCAACCCCCTCTGCCTTCCCACAACTCTTAGCGGCAGAAGAGGAAGAGATGCTCTGTGGGATAGCTGCCCAGAGTGCACCGCTCCAAATAGCGCTGCAAGTGCAGCAAGTGTGAACACGCTAGTGCGCAGGCAATATGAACACACAACAGCAGTTTCCCTTCAGCACTCTCTGAGCGGCACTGTAACTGCTGACGCTGTGTTGAAACCAGCATAGCTGCATGGATTCTCAAGCTATGGAAGCTATTGAGCAAGAGAAAGAGATGAGAGAGGCAGAAGAGCATAATCACTTGCCCTCAGTTATCTAGGGATTTGCCATTATCTGGCTATCTCTTCATCAAGGAAAAACAAACATGCACATAATTAAAAGACAAGTGTGAGAAAATATTGTTATGGTTTTAGTTCAAAGTAATAGAAACTGTCTAAGAAAGTCAGATATGTACATAGAACTCATTAGCTAGTAAATTACTCTCTGAGTCTAGTTTTACCTCTATTGAGTCCACTTTTTATGAGCTTCTTAAAATATATGTTTTCTTTTAAGTTCAATTACACTTTAGGTATCTTCTGTCTCCAGAACATGGCTGAGACACATGCATAGGGCACCCTGCATATTATCTATACTGCATTGTTGTATAGGTGGAGGACTTCAGTCTCTAGTCAGTGCTTTCATGAGCAGTAGATTCATGCCCACATATAAAAGCCAACCAACCAAACATATCCTGAATTCCTAATGCACCAAGAGTCACAGTTATCACCAGCAGATTGCCTCTCCAACCTACTAACATATTTCATGCACAGGAATGTCTTTGAGTAAACACTGTTAATTCACATAATCATCTCTTTAGTTGTTTCCTTGGGCTTCTGGTTATTTGCCAAGCATTTCGAATTCCTTTAATTTCTTATACATATCTCAGTAATCTTTATCTCCCTTTTTGATCCTTAACTATTTTCCCTACCTCTCCTTCAAATGTATGGTTCACATCAAACATTTCTTTCCTTATATTTAATTTACCTTTGCTTTAACTCCTCTATCTCTATCCTCTTTCCCCAGACATGCTTCCTATGCTATAACCAGGAAGGGGGTGGGTAATCAACCTTACACCACACAAAGATTCCCCTGTGCTCAGGGATTCTAGCTGACCGCTTTCCCCCACCAGACTAGTACAAATCAACCTTACCAGGGAGAAAGAACTTGCCCATAAACCTGGCATGGAAGCAGCACTGTGATACCAAAAGGCAGTATATTTAGGAAGAAAATGTTCAGATACTTCTCTTTTCCTTCTGTCTCTAAATCATTTATTTATCAAACCATTAAAAGGTATTACATTCTCTACCTTGCCTATACTATCTCATTGTGATTCTTCTTGGCCAAGCAAGGGGGTTTATTCCCCTCTTGATGAATGTCTTGTTAATGACAGTTACCTGGCATGCTTTGAGAGGTGAAAATATCCCATAGACTTTCATCCACTGCATATCAGATTTATTTTCTCCCATTTTGAATTTTAAAATATTACAAACTATAAATCAGGAAAGGCTGTGGGAGCTGCTATATTGATGGACCATCTTTAATTTCTGTAGGTTGAAAGCAAAATTAAATAACACACAAAGCAGTGAAGACTTGTAATATTTGGTGTGTGTGTCTGTGCGCTTGGGCATGCATATTGAATGGTGTGCCTGCTGAAATTATTATGGTCTCAACTTAATCTACTGCAGAGGGGAATTCTAGGGAGACTATACAGAATAATGTCATCAAATCAATGGGAGTTTCAGACACGCAAGGAAAGGAGACTAGACCCTACAAGGTATTTCTGCTGTCTGTTCCCTGCTGGTGAAATGTCATCACCAGCTTCTAGAGAGCCAATCTCTTCCCCTCCTTTTAGAGCTTTTATATTCTTGGCAGAGTTTTGTCTTAACATAATAGGAAAAAGAGCAAGCAGCATTTTACTCTAAAGGGATGGGGAAATCTGAGGCTTCACCACTACCAGGAAGATGAAGTTTGAGGAAAACCTCCTTGCCTGCAGAATACCCAAATTACAAGAAAAGAGAGATGAAGGGCCTGATCTGCAGCTGCTATAAATTGCCTTGGAACCACTGAGTCTTGCCACAATGTTTACCAGTAAAAAAGGGTTTGAACATGTAATACTACACTTTGCAACATTTCCTTGGAGAGAAATGGACTGTTATTGAAGGACTTTGTTTTTTTCAGACTCAACTAACCAACAACACCCCACACAATGACTTTGGCTTTGGAACCTTTAGAAATTTTGGCTCCTACATTTGGTATTGCCCTTCCTTTTCCCCTTTGTGGGTGGAATGGTACTGTGCCATCACATGGAAATTAATCTGAATTCAGTGACATCTCTGCATACAGGATCCGTGAAAATCATGATTACTTTACAGCTCTGAATAGATTATACAGCTCTGTTAATAGTATAATTTTGTATGCATGAGAACACAAGTAGAAATTATTTAGAGAGAACATGGCAATAGAGGTATGTCAGTTGCAATACATTTTATGGCTACATTTCTTTCTTTTACACATAAAACAAGTCTGATTAGCATAGGAGAAATTCACAAGTACCCTGTAGCATTTCTACCATGTTATAAAGTGAGTATGTTGCCTTGTACCTCACAAAAGGTGAAGTCTGTGACATTTCTCTCCATATAACTAGATACTGGGTCCAACACACCACTCGTGTAACTGGACGCAAGTACATTGACTTCAGGGGAGGTTCACTTGTTATTCGACTGGTTATTTATTTACATGCAACAACATGCAAGCAACACAAGAATTAATGTACAGCTGAAACTCCAAGATCCCAGTAGCTAATTTTAGAACATTATCAGATGGAGACTAGATTTGGTCACCAGGATAATTGCCCTCTTTCCAAATTACCCAACTGTTAAATGGGGTACATGATAATGCTTGCATACCTTACAAAGGTGCTGAAGTTTAATTAGCAGGGCTCAGATGGGGAGAAAAAGGCAGTGGTATTCTCCCAAGCTCCACCCACAAAATAAACTCCACCTATGTGAATCACCAGAATAAGCTCACAGTAGATGGTTCAAATATTCAAAATAAGTTTGTGCTGCCTCTTGCCTCAGCTGGGCTTTGGGGCTTGAACATACCCATGGTTGGCTCTGTGGCCTTCTCTCCTTCTTGCCTGGGGGGAAATAAGTACTGTAGTGGCATCTCCTAAACACCAGCCATTTATAGCACCAAAATGAGATGTCACTTACAATAAATTGTGCAGATCCATGACATTCCTTCTCCCTTCCTACATGAGGGATGAAACAACTATCAATGTTAACATTTAATTTACTATCATGGTGCATCTGAGTTAACTCCTTACTGAGAAGATTAGGGCAGTTCACACCTTTCAGAGCTATTTGTTCTAGGCTTTCTGAATTCTCTACATCAGTTACACTTGAGTCACATTTTTGAGGTTTTTTTCCATAGCCATAACAGCTAGAGACTTAAAAGAAAAACCCAACAAGAAAGAAATCTCAGATTCTGAAGAACAAGATAGTAGCCTCAGAGAAGTGCAGTATAGCATTTGAGCCCATATCAGCTATTTCTGAGCCCTGAGTTAATGTTTGTAAGGCACTTTGAGTGACTATATACATACAAAGTATTTTAAAATGCAGTAATATTATTAACTGCTACATAACTGATTTAAAGATAATCAGAGTTAGTGAGCAGAGTCAAGGGACTGGGGAGCTTCTGCCAATCACCCCAGTTTTCTTTTTATATTGAGATAAAAGCTGTACTTTGCTTGTTTCTCTACACAATACTTCTGGTTTCACAGTAACAGTACATAACCATAAGTTGACTAGCTGGAAATTCAATTTCTTTGTCATCTAATCAATCCAATATTAACAGATGTACAAAAAACTGTCATCTTTATCTTCTCATGAACCTCTTCTAAGTGGAGCTGTGGTTTCTGTTAGTCTTGGTCATCAAAATACAGACCGATAATAGCTGTGTATCACTTTTTTCCAGATGTTACTAAATTATTTAATGTGCTTACTCTAACCAGATTTCTACTGGTTAGTGAAATGCAAAGAGTAATACTAACTTATTAATACATTGGGAATTATTAGAAAACATGCTTAAATGCATCTCTCTCTCTCTCTCTCTCTTTTTTTTTTGGTCCAAGCACTTACATAAATTATTTATTGAACCAATATGAGGTGCTATATTATCTAACTTGTCTATAGTAGCTCACTGTGATTCTTCTCGCTTTTACAAAGGGGTTTATTCTTCCCTTTTGATGCATGTTTCATTAATATTAATGACAGCTATAATTTTTGTGATCACATGTGGGTGGAGCTTGGGTCATGAGCACAGCTTGGGAGAGTACCACTTCTTCCAGTCTGACCACCACCTACTGTGCAGAGTCAATTATGCCATGCTGAAAGATCTCGGAGATGAAATTGATCAGAAGGCTGGATAATCTAGAATGGCATTGAAAAATATAATGGTTTGCTAACTTTTTTAAAGATGACTACAAATGAATGTTTGCAGTGTTGTTATAGCTATGTTGGTCCCATGATATGAGAGACAAGGTGAGTAAGATAATATCTTTTATTGGAGCAACTTCTGTTGGTGAAAGAGAAACTTCTGAG
The DNA here is from genome assembly GCF_009764565.3 of Dermochelys coriacea. Lineage (NCBI taxonomy): Eukaryota > Metazoa > Chordata > Testudines > Dermochelyidae > Dermochelys > Dermochelys coriacea. The sequence continues at coordinate 106,796,350 of NC_050069.1, forward strand.
CTACACAGAGCTCTTCTTTAAGTCTTCCGAAGCTCTGTGTAAATTTGTCTCTTTCACCAACAGAAGTTGGTTCAATAAAAGATATTATCGCACCTGCCTCGTGTCTCTACAAATGAATGGACAATTGTCTGAAATAAAGTGCAAAGATCATGCCTGTCATTACTTTCCCTGTGTGCATTTTTAAAATATTAAGACTATTTTACCTTTAGCTGTCTTATGTTTTGACTTGTGTTTCCACAAAAACAGTGTTTAACTGCCTCACTTATTAGTAAAGAAAGAATACTGAAGTTGGTTTGATTGGGTTAATTGATGTTATACTCAGCACTCAGTTCTCCGCTGTTCCCTTGCTTCACATTGATTTACAATTGCGCACCAATTGGAGTCTCTCTAAAAATATGACACTAAGGCTGAACGCCTGTTAAAGTGAATTTCCAGATGATTAATTAATAGTTCTTCACAAGAACTATTGGGCATTTTTGCTTTTAAGTCACAAGTCAGTTAAACCATTTTATTTTTTTTTAAGCTAAAGACAGATGCTTGTAAGGAGTTACATGATAGATTCAAAGATTAAGCCACTGCTTAATAACAAAAAACCAAAAACAAAAACAACCAAAAAAACCACATACACACACTGATTATATAGAGAGTGTCAATATATTTATTCAGCAAGGGTTTTGATACATGCCAAACAATTGTCTGTGGCTGTACCTGTCGGAAAGAACTTGAATTTGTCAGACTTACCAAACCCCAAAATAATTCAAAGAAGACATTTTTATCCATCACTGTGTGGGACTAAACAGATTTTCCCTTACCCAACAGACTGGCAAGGACATGTGCTAAGAATCACCTTTCCTCTTTAGGGAATTCTCTCAGTATAAGTACCCATGCTAAGCAGAAATCCTCATGTGTGATCCTTGCAAGGACTTCCAGATAGGAGGACAGCCTCATCTGAGACTGTAAGGAGACTCTGAAAACAGCTGTTTGGGGACGCATCAGCACAATTCACACTTTATTCCCATTCCCAGAGGCCGAGGTGCAGATGTTCAGCTGGAAGAAATCAGCATAGCCACACTTTGACTTCAAAATGCAGCTATGCTGATTTACACAATCGGGCCCTCAGAGCATTTCAGCCTGGTGACTTTCCCCAACACCTGCCAATATCAGATCCACTGCTGCTAGATGTGATCCAGCCTAGAGCCAGTTCTGCAATTCTTTGAGGTGAGTTTTGGGTGAACAAAAATTGCAAAATCAAGTCCCTAAGAAAAACTCCTCAGGTCGCTCCTGAACCTAATTCTCCAGCCTAGTGTGCTGACCTAACCACAAAACAATGACCAGTGTTTACCTGTGGCTTTCAATGAAATGTATACATATTTTTTCCTTCCAGTTTTTCCATGCTCAGAATTCATGGACTTTCTTTTGCATGTTTTCTCTTATGCAGTCTCACAAGCTCATGAAATAAGAATATTTCTGTCTTATTTTCCCTGCATTCACCATCATTTATTTCCTGTAGGTTCATGAGTGAGAATTACTAACTAGAGTAAGGTTGCAGGATCAGGCCCATATTTTCCTTCAATAATACCAGTGGAAACAAAAGTTTCCCAGAACTAAATAATTTTATTGCATTCCAGAATCATGTGCAAGACAGTGTTCTCATCTGTTCAACAGCATTTCCAGTGAACATAACTCTGCTTATAATTCACCAGACTAAGCAGCTGAGCTCGCAGTTTGAATGGTGAGGTTCCTTTCAAAACTCAGCCATTGAGACACATGTAAGAATAGCTTTGGAGTAGCTTGCTACTAAATCAGGATCTATTGTCTTTATTAGTATTTTGACTGTCAAGATCACTGCAAAATAAAATGGTGAAACAATAATTGCTCCATAGTTTAGGTTTCAGCTGAGCTTAATTTTGGCAGCCCCTCTAAAAACCACAAAAGTCATATTTACTTCAAACTGGAAGTCTGAGGTTGGGGCAGAGGAAAACATTTTCTATAAGGTCTCAAGCGATTTGGACAAGGGGTGCCCAAACTATTATACCCAAACTGTAGGATTGTTTGCCAGATTTTTTGTTTTTAAATCTACCTTTTGTTTACCACTTTGCAGTAAAAAAGACCACAAAGAAAAGGAGAGAGAGAGAGAGAATCTAGTTTATTGGATTCTCCTACTTGAGATCTAGTGGCCTGGACCATGCTTTAGGTCAGGGGTGGGCAAACTTTTGGCCTGGGGGCCACATCTGGGTGTAGAAATTGTATGGCTGGTCATGAATGCTCACAAAATTGGGGTTGGGGGTGCGGGCTTTGGCTGGGGGTGTGAGCTCTGGGCTGGAGGGTTTGGAGTATGGGAGGGGTCTCTGGGCTGAGGCAGGGTGTTCAGGTGTGGGGTGTGTGTGAGGGCTTTGGCCGGGGATGTAGACTCTCGGGTGGGGATGGGGATGATGGGTTTGGGGTGCAGGAGGGTGCTCCAGGCTGGAAGAGAGGGCTTCAGAGGGTGGGAGGGGGATCGGGGGTGCAGGATCCAGGGGGCACTTACCTCAAGCACCTCCCAGAAGCAGCGGCATGTACCCTCTCTTGCTCCTACACGGAGGCCCAGCCAGGTGGCTCTGCTGTGCGCTGCCCCATCCGCAGGCACCGCCCTGCAGCTCCCATTGGCTGCAGTTCCTGGCCAATGGGAGCTGCGGGGGCAGTGCTTGGGGTAGGGGCATCGTGCAGAGCGGAGCCCCCTGGCCGCTCGCATGCGTAGGAGCCAGAAGGGGATATGCTGCTGCTTCCCGGAGCCTCATGGAGTGGCCCCCGACCCTGCTCCCTGGCTGGAGTGGGGCAAGACCCAGACCCCACTCCCCAGTGGGAGCTCAAGGGCTGAATTAAAATGGCTGGCAGGCCGAATCTGGTTTGCCCATCCCTGCTTTAGGTGATAATTATATACATTTTAAACATTCACTTTTTAATTTGGAGAATCAACTCCAACAAACTTAATGTAGCAAGTCCATCAAGATCGTGCACTTAGGCTCTAATAATAAAAATTTCTTCGATAAGCTCAGGGCTTATTTGTTTGAAGTGACAGAGGAGAGAGAGACCTGGGTATGTTGGTCAATCACAGGATGTCTATGAGCTACCGATGTGATATGGCCGCAAAAAAGGCAAATGCAATCCTGGGATGCATTAGGCGAGGCATTTCCTTTAGAGACAGAGAAGTATTAATGTCACTGTACAAGGCACTGGTAAGACCTCATTTTGAATACTGTATACAGTTCTAGTCACCCCTATTCAGAAAGATATATTCAAACTGCACCAGGTGCAGAGAAGAACTACTAGGTTGAGCAGGGGACGGAAGGGCCTATCTCATGAAAGGAGACTGGGAGAGCTTGGCTTGTTTAGCCAAGCAAAATGAAGGCTGAAAGGAGATATGATTTCTCTCTATAAACAGCAGGGGGATAAACACCAGGGAGGGTGAAGAGCTATTCAAGCTAAAGGTCAATGTTGACACAAAAATGGTTATAAACTGGTCATGAACAAATTCAGGCTAGAAATTAGGCATTTTCTAATGAGAACTGAAGTTCCGGAACAGCCTCCCCATAGGAATTGTGGGGGGGAAAACCATTAGTTTTAAGAGAAAGTATGAGACATTTATGAGATCATATGACAGGGCTCCTTGTGGTGGTGGGAGGCAGGGCTCAGCAGCCCTGTGGGTCCTTCACAGTTCACATCTTAAGTTTCTAAAAATCTTATGGTTCAAGGCGTCAGCCAGTCACCTGCAGGGATCAGGAAAGGATTTTTTGCCCCTTCTGTTGTATTCTGGGTTGGGTTTTTTTGTTTTTGTTGAGGGCTTGACTACACTTGTAGATGTAGAGCGCTGGGAGTTAAACCAGCTTTCAGAGACCACAGCAGGGAAACGCTGCCGTGTGTTTACACTGTGTGCTGCAAGCTCCCTGGCTGGCCACATTAGCAGATCTTGCAATGCCACAAAGAGCAGTGCATTGTGGTAGCTATCCCAGTCTGCAGGTGGCTGCAAAATGCTTTTCAAATGGTGGGGAGGGGTGGAGTGTGACAGGGAGTGTGTTGTGTGTATGTGGGGAGAGAGACAGTGTGTTTTGGGGGGCTGAGAGTGTGTCAGCATGCTGTCTTGTAAGTTCAGGCAGCAGCAGACCGCCCCCTCCCCCCCCATTCACAACAGCAGCATTCCATACTAATGGTCTGGTTTGTCCCGGAGCAGATAAACATGCCAGCTGTCAGAAATGGAGCTTTGAAAGGGGCTATCCACATGCCTGCAGCTGAGTTCAAAACAATGAGAAGAGTGGCCACCTGACTTCAGGAGATTATGGGATGTTTCCAGAGGCCATCACAGTGCAGTGATGCAACACCTCATCCACACTGACGCCTGGGCGTTTCAGCGGGGCACAGCAAGCTTTATGCTTCTCATGGAGGTGGATTACCAGAAGCGCTCCAGCTGCAGAGTCCAGGCGCTCTACGTGCCTTGCCATTGTGGCCACCTCAGGAGTTAGGGCGCCCGGGGCTGCTTTAATGCCCTCTAACTTGCAAGTGTGGCCAAGCCCTGAGTCTCTTTCTGAAGTATCACAGATGGCCACGGCTGGAGATGGGATGCTGGACGGGTTGGACGGATGCTTTGAGGTAGTACAGATTATTCTCTTTTCTCTGGTGTATGGCTGGCTTGTTCTTGTTCACATATTCAGGCTCTGACTGATTGCCACAGGTGGGGTCAGGAAGAGACTTTTCCTGCAGGTCAACTTGGCAGTGACCTGGGGCATGAGGGAGGGGTTCACCTTCCTCTGTAGCATGGGGCACAGGTCACTGTGCCAGAATCATCTGGGTATCTCTCACTTTATCAGTGTGCTGCCATGGCAGAGGCCTCAGTCTCTTCTGTTTTCTGCTTGTGGCACACAACAGTTTAGGCTCCTGAGGGCAAGATTACGGTGTCTGAAATCCTGATGGTTGGATTTTGAGTGCAGGTGGTGGTGGTGGTGGTGGTGGGCTGTGATGACAGGAAGTTAGACTATGTGAAGCCCATCCCCTGCCACTTCCATGGCTTCAGAGCCTGGGGTCCAACTCGAGCCACAACTTCAAAGCACTGGCTACACAGCTATTTTAGAGCTTGTGGCACACAACAGTTTAGGCTCCTGAGGGCAAGATTACGGTGTCTGAAATCCTGATGGTTGGGTTTTGAGTGCAGGTGGTGGTGGTGGTGGTGGGCTCTGATGACAGGAAGTCAGACTATGTGAAGCCCATCCCCTGCCACTTCCACGGCTTCAGAGCCCGGGGTCCAACTCGAGCCACAACTTCAAAGCACTGGCTACACAGCTATTTTAGAGCTTTTGTGCCAGTGCTGCTAGCCTGAGTCCAGCGAAGTGGGCTGGGAGGCTCCCTTCTGCTCCCTCCAAAATGCTGTGTAGATACCCCCTCACTTTTCTCATCTGTAAATCGGGACTCAAGAATACTGACCTGTTCTTGAGATGTTGATGAATGTTGATGTGAGATGTTAATGAATGAATGCTCATCATGCCCTTTGAAATCCTCTGCTGGAAAGGTGCACAACATATTATAGTGGCTAATAAACAAGTGCAACCTCATGTATATGCACTGGGAGTCCTGCTCTCTCATAAAGGCATTCAGGAACTACCACAATACAAATAATAGAAAGCAAATATTAAAAATACCATGACTTATATTAAATCATGTCAGACTGCTTTTAATAAGCTCTCTCAGATCCTCTGTTCTGTCTGTAGGCAAACAAAACCCTGCTGGCTTCAATGCCACTTGTTCCCACACCAGGACTGCCCTCCCTCCACAGCTTAGTTGGCTGTCAAGTGAGGAAGGGGTTTGGGTTTTTTGAAAGGTTTTTACATGTTTTATGATACTGCCATCACTTAACTACCTTCTAATAAGCATCCTAATCCCCTGTCCTATTCCCAGAACCCTCGCTGCAGGCAACTGTGAAAGGAGGGGCCTGTCATTTCAAAGGACTTTTATTGATGGTGTTAAAAATACAGCAACATCATCTCTAAGTCTTTTGAACAATGGTCCCTTCCTACTACTGTCCTGGCTTTTGTTTGTTTCTTGCTGGCATTGCATGATTGATTAGGATCTGACGTCTTTTCTGACGTTGGATGCCAAATAAAACATTGGCTGGAAGCTGAATAACCAGGCTCCTCAGGAATTCTGTTGTGTAGGAAGTCAGCAAAAGCATTTTTTTGGGTGCAATTATTTGACTTTAGCCAGTTGTCTATTCCAGATTGGTAATTCATTAGAACACTCCATAGCTGCAGAACTGGGTCCTGCTTATTAGCATCTGAGGTGCTTGAGCTAAGAACCCTGATTTGAACAAGATGCTGGAGTCAGGGTTTTCTGGGTGAGGGTGCTAAACCTTCCTTCAGCCCAGGCAGAGTGTGATGATTTCTGGTCATACTGAAGGAGAGGAAGGATAGTCCAGTGGGCAGGGTGCTAGCCTGTGATTTGGAAAACCCACCATTTCCATTTCTTTAGGCAAGTCATTGTCTACGTCAGCATTTAATTTGCAGCATGCTGGAGTGTGGATCTACCCTACCTCAGGCACTAACCATGCACCAGTGTCAGGCATTATCCATGTGGACCCTGCTGATGTACATTAACAGTTCATTAATTCACTTTCACAAGAGGACTAGATCAAAGCACATTAACTAACTGTTAGTGCATATCAACAGAATCCACACGGACAGTCAGTGCCTGACAGGACAATGAAGGGTAGATTCACATCCCAGCTTGTGGCGAACTAAATGCTTGTGTACACAAGTCCTTGGCCAGTTCCCCATCTATAAAATGGGGATAATAGCACTTCCCTACCTCACAAAGGTGTTGTGAGGATAAATACATTAAAGGTTATGAGTCACTTAGGTCCCGTCTAAACTTAAACAGCTGTAGGGGCAGCTGCACCACTGTAGCACTTCAGTGTAACCACTCACTACAGCAACAGGAGGGGTTCTCCCATCATTGTAGGAAATCCACCTCCCCTCAAGGCATTAGCTAGGTTGATGGAAGAGTTCTTCTGTCAACTCAGTACTGTCTACACCAAGTGTCAGGTTGGTTTAACTATGTCATTCGAGGTGTAATTTTTCACACCCTGCAGCAATGTAGTTGGGTCAACAACTTTTTAGTGTAGACCTGACCTCAGATACTATCGTAAAGGAGGATATACAAGTACTTTATAGAGAAGGTAGATCCTGGAAGATGCACCTGCTTTCCAGACCCTTTCTGGGATGAAAGATTTTACAGTTTTATGTAGTAGAAGGTTTTTATATGGTCTGTCTTTTTAATGGTTTATGTATATTCAGTGCTACAGAGCTTGATAGGGACATCTGCAAAGATACATGATGCACACAGTTAAAGCATCATACCTGAACTCCTTAATAGTTACACACACAAAAACTATATTAAAATAATATTAAGGTTGCAAAATCAGGCATTAGAAAGTTAGGAAATGCCAGAATGCAGGTGGCCTGTGCAACTATAATTCAGGGCCCTGGTGCATATGCATTAGGCAACAGTTTTTAATTTTATGATCACATACTTCCCCCTCCCTCTCCCTGGCTTATTCAGTGCACAAGAAAGATGGTGCTCAATTAATGAGCAGTTATTCAATATTTAGTTATATACCCATCGTTCAGTGTGTGGCCCCATGACTTATTTACTGCACACTACTCAAGTACTGCTCTGAAGGCAGTAATTAATTTCCTCATGGGCTTTTCTATGGTGCTTGTCACCATGGTATCTGAGTGCTTCACAAAAAAGTTATTTTTGCAGTCCCCCTGTGAGGTGAAGGGGTGGTATTATCCCACTGTACAAATAGGGAATTGAGGCACAGAGAGATTAATGTCAAAAGTATCCACTGATTTGGGGTGTCCAATTTGAAATGTTTAGGGCCTGATTGTTCAGAGTACATGGCATTATACAGTGCTTTGTATTCACAAAGCACAACTCCCATTGATTTCAATTGCAGCTAAGAGTGCTCAGAACATCTGCTAATCAGACCCTTGGGTCTCAAATTGTGTGTTCCTCATTTTCTGGGTGTCCAATTAGTCACCCCTTCTGAAAAGTTTTAAGTGACTTGCTAAACATCACACAGGTACTCCGTGGCAGAAAGGAATAGAATCCAGTTCTCCAGTGCAGCATTCAACTGCCTCAACCATGAGATTGTTTTTTCTCTTCCTGCAATCTTCTGCCTCACTCACTAAACAGCTTCCAACATTGGTAATAAATGAGATATGAGACCTACAGACTTTAGCCTCCTTCACTACACAATCCTGTTTCCTCCACAGAACAGGTCCATTCTGTGAACTGTAGACAGTCCCAATCTCCTCCTTGTCCCCTGAGCCCAGCTCGTCCTCTTCAAAGCACAGGGGTACAAGAGAGGCGTTCAAAGAATAGATTGTCAGAATTTGTATTTAACATGGGCAAAACAACATTTTCCCCTAGCCTCATTCTCAGAAACCACTGAACTATTCTGGCTGAACTTTAAAACCAAAAACCAAACAAAGCCTGAGGCAGAGACCCAGCATGGAAAAAGTCAGACCTGAATCACTAGAGTTTGGCAGAGTCTAATAACAGGAAATGTGGGGCAACCTTAATAATAGGCTGGCTACCAGCTCCACCTGTAAATACTTAGATCTTCCATAGAACCCTAGCATGCAGGCAAGATCTGTGATTGGTTAGCCTGTCCAATTTCAGTCACTTATGCAGCACATGGCAGGAGATCTCCATTATGTATTAATGCAGGAAGTCTATGAGCAAAAACAGCCTCAAAGCATTTGTTTAAAATGGAACGCAGTATGGAATATTTGAGTGTGGGCAATAGTAATAATAATAATAATTCTGCAAAGATTGAGTATAGTTTCTAAAACAATAGTAACATGGCTTCAGGCTGCACTACAGCTACTATGATGAACCACATGCAATTAGAGTACGCCAGCTCAGAGTTGGTAAACAAAGAACTATGTTGGGACAAATTAATCCCAGGTGTGGAGTTACACTGTGATGGATTTGGCCAGTTGTCTTCAAAGTAGAAATAACTCCTTTGAAAATGAGACAATTCCAACCAACTTTAGTCAGTCGCGCTACTAAGAAAGGGTACAATCACCCAAATCAATGTACTACACAGCACTTAGATGCTAGCACATATCTTTTGTGGAAGGTATGGGATTTATGAGATTGCTCAGCATTTTGAAGTATGTTATAAAATGCCCTCAAAAACATTTCTCAGATGAACTGTCACTCCTGGAAAAGCATGCCAGCTGAGAAGTAATATTGATTAAAAAAAACCATTTTTCACTGTGAGGATTCCCCTGGGAAGTATCTGGTCCTGCTATTTCAAATTCTTTTCGGAAAATGTGCTACCAACTGTGTGTGCTCTGAAAATATATTAAGCCCAGAAGCTGGTGAGAGACAAAACATAAAAGTAGAAATACTGAACTTTACTTCACCATACTTCTGCTGTGTGTAATTTGAAGAATCCTACACATTTTCATGTGTGATAAAGAATGCAATAAGTTACATCCTGCAAAAGCAGCAACTACCCATAGATTGCTAAAGAAATCAGGCTAAAAATGCATATCCAGGGGATCCACTGGGTTTGTGGGTGTCCACTGTCTATTACATAGGTGGGTAAACCTAAATCCCCTTGGAAGAATTTAGATCCACAAGGAGAATTTCGTTTAGCCTGTGCCTAATGGCTTTCAAGAAAGAGGAGGAGATAGGTCCCCTTAAAGTTTGTGTGGTCTAGTAAGCCAGCAGGCTTATTTACCAGCTGTAAGGATGAGGGGGAAGGGCAGACAAATAAAGCCCAAGCATTCAAGTTCAATTCCATGTCTTTAACCTCAGGGTGGGTTTATTAACAAACAGAAGATGCAAAGGGGCTCAAAAATAATATAACATACTTGTAACAGAGGCTCCTACCACAACTGGGAAGGGGGGGAATAAACCTTCCCATTTAGTAGCCTTAGTGGAGTCACCCCACACTTGAGCTTCTTTGATCCTGCATTTCTCATGTCTGCTGCGCTTGCCTAAGAGGCAAGAAGTCCTGTATCTGGCTTCCTTTATGTCACATGAACATTCCTAGTCATATGCCCTGTTGACTATAGCTTCAAGTTTTAAAGAGCTCCAAGGGCTGTAACACTGGCCTCAGGGCAAATATGCATGTTCCCAGTACCCTATTACAGAGCCCAGTGTAGGACATTAGGCCCTAACCCAACAAATACTTACACACATGCTTAACTTTACTGCCATGAGTAGTCCCATTGAAATCAACTCATGGTAATAAAGTTAAGTGTGTGCGTGCATGTGTAAGTTTTTGCAAGTGGAGGACTTTAGTCTTGTTACTATACTGAAGTTACTTAGTAGGTATGAGTTGTTGCCAATATGCCAGAGACAATTGTCACAACATGATCTCAGAGACAGACAAGATGGGTGAGGTAATATGTTTTATTGGACAGACTTCTGTTGGTGAGAGAGACAAGGTTTTGAGCTTATACAGAGTTCTGCAGGTGATTGTGTAAGCTCAAAAGCTTGTCTCTCTCACAACAGAAGTTGGTCAAATAAAAGATATTACCTCCCCGACCTTGTCTGTCTAATATCCTGGGAGCAACACAGCTCAACAACACTGCATACAACATGATGCAGAAGAGCACACAGTTCAGACAGACATCGCTTAGGGGAGGAGCTATTAATGGGGATTCTCTATATCCTAGTAAGGAGGAGAGGGTGGAAGATGATAAAGTACAGGTAGGATCTGATGTGAAACAGTCAAATGAAAAGGAGTCCCATTCAATTACATCACATTAAGGCAGACAGCTAAAAAATGACAAATTTTGTAAGTGCTTATATATAAATCCTAGAAGTCTAAATATTAAGATGGATGAACTTGAGTGCCTGGTGTTAAATGAGGATATTGATATAATAGGCATCACAGAAACCTGGTGGAATGATGATAATGAGACACGGTAGTACCAGAGTACAATACATAGGAATGGCAGAATAGGTCATGCTGGTGGGTGAGTGGCACTTTATGTGAAAGAAAGCATAGAGTCAACTATAGTAATCTTAAATGAACCACAGTGTACCATAGAATCTCTATGGATAGAAATTCCATGCTTGAATAATAAGAATATAGCAGTAGGGATATATTACCGACCACCTGACCAGGATGATGGTGGTGACTGAAATGCTCATGGAGATTAGAGAGGCTATAAAAATTAAAAAAACTTCAATAATAATGGGGGATTTCAACTATCCCCATATTAACTGGGTACATGTCACCTCATGACAGGATGCAGAGATAAAATTTCTTGACACCATAAATGACTGCTTCTTGGAGCAGTTAATCCTGGAACCCACAAGAGAAGAGGCAATTCTTGATTTAGTCCTAAATGGAGCACAGGATCTGGTCCAAGAGGTGAATATAGCTGAACCACTTGATAATAGTTGCCCTAATATAATTAAATTTAACATCCGGGGGGCAGGGGGGAAGACACACCAAAGAAGCCCACCACAGTAGTATTTAATTTCAGAAAGGGGAACTACACAAAAATGAGGAAGCTAGTTAAACAGAAATCAAAAGTGAAATGCCTGCAAGCTGCATGGAAACCTTTTAAAAACACCATAATAGAGGCTCAAATTAAACGTATCCGCCAAATTTAAAAATGTAGTAAGATAACCAAAAAAGTGCCACTGTGGCTAAACAAAGTAAAAGAAGCTGCTATAGGCCAAAAGGCATCCTTTAAAAACTGGAAATTAAATCCTATTGAGAAAAATAGAAAGGAGCATAAACTCTGGCAAGTGAAGTGTAAAAATATAATTAGGCCGGCCAAAGAAGAATTTGAAGAGCAACTAGCCAAAGATTCAAAACTAACAGCAACATTTTTTTAAGTACATCAGAAGCAGGAAGCCTGCTAAACAATCAGTGGGGCCACTGGAGGATCAAGGTGCTAAAGGAGCACTTAATGAAAATAAAACCATTGCAGAGAACCTACATGAATTCTTTGCATCAGTCTTCTCTGCAGAGGATGAGAGGCAGATTCCCACACCTGAGACATTCTTTTAGGCGACAAATCTGAGGAATTGTCTCAGATTGAGGTGTCAGTTGAGCAGGTTATAGAATTAATTGATAAATTAAACAGTAATTAGTCACCAGGACCAGATGGTATTCACCCAAGAGCTCTGAAGGAACTCAAATATGATATTGAAGAACTTCTAATTGTGATATATAACCTTTAAGATATATATCATTTAAATCAACTTCTGTATCAGATGCCTGGAGGATAGCTAATGTGACACCAATTTTTAAAAAGGGCTCCAGAGGCGATCCTGGCAATTACAGGCCAGTAAGCCGAACTTCAATATCAGGCAAATTGGTTGAAACTATAGTAAAGCACAGAATCATCAGACACATAGATGAATACGATTTGTTGGGGAAGAGTCAACATGGCTTTTATAAAGGGAAATCATGCCTCACCAATCTATTAGAATTCTCTGAGGGGGTCAACAAGCACGTGCACAAGAGTGATTCAGTGGATATAATGTACTTGGATTTTCAGAAAGTCTTTGACAAAATCCCTCACCAAAGACACTCAAACAAAGTAAGCTGTCATGGGATAAGAGGGAAGGTCCTTTCATGGCTCAGTAACTGGTTAAAAGATAGGAAACAAAGGGTAGGAATAAATGGTCAGTTTTCAGAACGGAGAGAGGTAAATAGTGGTGTCTCCCAAGGATCTGTACTTGGACTAGTACTGTTCAACATATTCATAAATGGTCTGGAAAAAAGGGGTAAAACAGTGAGGTGGCAAAATTTGCAGACAATATAAAACTACTCAAGATAGTTAAAGTCCAAAGCAGACTGCGAAGAATTACAAAGGGATCTCCCAAAACTGGGTGACTGGGCAAGAAAATGGCAGATGAAATTCAGTGTTGGCAAGTGCAAAGTAATGCACATTGGAAAATGTAATGCCAACTATATATACAAAATGATTGGGCCTAAATTAGCCGTTACCACCCAAGAAAGAGATTTTGGAGTCACTGGGGATAGTTCTTGAAAACATCTCCTCAATGGGAAGCCACAGTCAAAAATGCTAACAGAATGTTAGGAATGAAAGGGATAGATAAGACAGAAAATATCATAATGGCTCCATATAAATCTATGGTATGCCTGTAAGGGTAAGGCCTTCGTCTGCAGCCATACTGTAAGGCCTAAAGCCTAAGGCCTTCGTCTGCAGACAGATTAAAAGAGCAGCTGAGCAGCAGTCATTAGCTGAGAAGCAGGAAGTCACATCTTCACATGCCATCTAAATTACATTAAAACAATGTAATATCAGGCTGTTAAGAAGGAGACTTCATCCTAATGGCAACCACTATCACCACATAAAGAAACAGATCTTAAAATGGTTAAAGAAAACTTAGTTTGATAGCATTCTGTCTGTCAAGAAATCACTTATCAATAGTTGTGGTTGTGAAATCCTCATTTCTTTATTGTTTTGTCATTATGGTCCCCACTTCCCTATTGTTTATCTGTATGGTCTCTGCCTTGTTCTTTAATTGTTTCTGTCTGTTACATAATTAATTTTGCTAGATCTAAATTAAGGAAGGTGGTGGGGTAGGATTGGTTAAAGAATTTTGTTACACTATGTTAGGATTGGTTAGTAAAATTTTAGTATAATAATTGGTTAAGGTATAGCTAAAAAGGACTCAAATTTCACTTTATAAACGGGTCCAAAAGGAAGTTCTTTGGGAACCAACTCCAGGACACGGCCCCAAAGATCAGAGCTGCCCGACCTCAACATTCTGCCAATAACACTGTGCAGAAATTGGAGTCCCCCAGATGGATCTGATCCTGACTGGCCATCAAGAAAAGTTCATCTGTCTTATTGGGAGTGGTGAGCACTGTATGTGTAACGTGTGTGTTCTGTTATTGGTGATTATTTAAATAGAGGATAAGGATATTACAGTGGAGTCACATCATATGAGCATTTAACTTACACGAATTCAACTATACGCGCTCTGCAAAATAAAAGAAAAATAACTCACAGCGGTGGAGTACTGTACAGGAGTCGACGGGAGAGTGCTTGGGGGGGTTGATTTACCGCGTCAAGACTAGACACAATAAATTGACCCTTGCTGGATCGATCACTGCCCACCAATCCGGTGAGCATCTCGCTGCTCTGAGTGTGATTCTAGTATTTAAAGATACATATTTTTCGTACAACATGGCCCCTAAACGCAAGCCAACTACTTCATTTGGTGCTCAGCTTCTAAGAAAGAGCGATCTGTTCCAACACTGGAGGAAAAACTGGCTGTGTTGGACTTATTGAGAGATGGTATGTCGGTCTCCAACGTGGCGCGTAAATATGGTCGCAACGAATCTAGCATCCATGCCATCAAGATTCGAGAGAGAGAAATTTGTCAAGCCGTGGCATCAAGTGCTCCAATAACTGCTAAAGTGACGAGGCAGGTGCGTGATAAGACTTTAGTGAAGACTGAAAAGGCATTAAACTTATGGCTGGAAGACATGAACTGTAAACATGTGCCTATCAATGGCCACATGTTGTGAGAAAAGGCTCTTAGCCTCTATGCGCTGTTCAAACCTCCTGCTGAAGAGGGACAGCCTTCTGATGAGAAGGAATTCAAAGCCAGCCAAGGTTGGCTTAACAGTTTTAGGAACCACTTGAACCTCAAAAACGTGCAGACTACTGGTGAAGCTGCATCTGCCAATGAAGAGGCAGCAAAAGCCTACCCTGAACAATTAAAGAAAATCATAGAAGAAAAGGGCTATCTTCTGGAACATGTTTTTAATGCTGACGAGACTGGACTTTTCTGGAAAAAAATGCTCAACTGCACTTACACTTCGAAATCAGAAAGACAAGCCCCTGGCTTCAAAGGAGCTAAAGACGGTGTGACTGCATTCTTTTGTGGCAATGCGGCTGGGCATTTAATAAAACCGGGCTTGCTCTACAGGGCTGCAAATACCCGTGCCCTAAAAGGCAAGAACAAAAATCTCCTGTGTTCTGGAAATCAAATAAAAAGGCTTGGGTGACGGCAGCATTATTTGTGGATTGGTTCCACAAGTGTGTCATTCCGGAGGTCAAGTGGTACCTCGAAGAGAAAGGACTTGACTTTAAAGTGTTGCTGATCGTAGACAATGCTCCTGGCCATCCTGAGGCACTCCAGTTTGCATATAACAACACTGAAGTTGTCTTTCTCCCTTTTTTATTCTTTCATTCTTCCGTCTCTCTCTCTCTTTTTGACTATACGTGATTTTCGCTTTATGCGCGGACTTTAGAACCTAACCTCCGCGTCAGGTGCGACTCCACTGTACTGCATAAGGCTCTTTTGTCACAATAAAATGGCCCCCACATGGGGTCCCCTGGGTCAGTACCAGCACTGTATATTGCTAATACCTTTATATACATTGGAAAGGATCTTGGGAAAGGTTGAAGGTGTGAATGTGGAGTGGAAGATTCCTCTGCGGGTTTCAAGATTCCAAAGGGGGAGGAAGGGAGAAAGGAATGGGTTAACTCGATGATCCAGCTAGGCCTGAAGATAAGGAATGAAACTGCAGCCCAAGGCCAGTGCACACAAACAAGCTTTCTGCTGCCAAACAGCCAGAAGCCTGTATCTCAACCCCAGCCAGCCATGAGAAAGGAGAACTGAGCCGGACACAACTGAAGGAGTTGCAAAACTAGTAAGACTGCAAAGGTCAGTGAGTTGAAAAGCAACAGTCTTGTGACCCTGAAACCGGTATGTTTTGGGGAAACAAAGGGAGCCGCGGAACGCCGATTAGGACTGGTACCAAGAGCACAGGGGATGAGGGTCCCTGGACGAAAGCTTCCCCGGAAGAACCCAGGGCTTAAAACCCTCCCAAGAGCTGAAGCAAGTTGGAGATTTACAGGAGACCCTAGACGACCTGTGCACAGGGCAGAACTCTCATCTACCCTTCCCCCTCTTCTTACATTACACCCAGGGTTGGCCAGCCTTGGGTTGTGCATGTGTAAGTATGAAAGTGGGTTAGGGCTCTGTCACCAGTGCTTTCTTCCTCCCTCTGAGTGCACTCACTGCTGTTATTGGTTAATAAAGCTTTAAACTTAGTCACTTGGTGTGCTCCTTCATCTCCTCCCCTAAAGATCCTGCAACCTCAGCCTGATCACCTGAAGCCCTAGGTAGATTGGTAAATAAATCTGTCACACTTTCACTAATAAAAGATCTGCAAACCCAAGGGTTACTCCTGAGCCCTAGGAACAGGGTAAGGGTGGGTGCCCTAGAGCAGTGCTTTTCAACCTGTGGGTTGTGACCCAGTACTGGGTAGCAGCATGTCAGGCACTGGGTTGCCTTGCTCTGGTCAGCACTGCTGACCAGGACATTAAAAGTCCCATCGGCGGTGCTGCCCGGCTAAGGCAGGCTAGTGTCTACCATTTCTGACACTGTGCTGGGCCCCAGAAGTGGCCAGCAGCAGGTCTGACTTCTAGGTAGTTGGGCCATGGGGCTAGGGGGAAGGCGGTGCCTGCGGGCGAGAGTAACGAAAAACCACTTTTGTGCCTCACCCTAGGAGCGGGACCTGATGCTGGCTGCTTCCAAGGCACAGCATGGTCTGCAGTGCCAGGACAGGTGGGAAGCCTGCCTCTGTAACCCAGCTACACCCCAACCTCATGCCCCAACCCTGTGCCACAATCCCCTGTCCCATCTCTGAGACCGCCCAAACCTGGAACCCCTTCTGCACTCCAAACTCCTCATTCCTGGTACCACCCCATAGCCTGCACCCCCAGCCCAGAGCCCTGATCCCCTCCTGCACCCCAGCCCCCTGCCCCAGCCCTGAGCCCCCCAAACCAAGAGCCCCTCCTGCACCCCAAACCCCCCATCCCTGACCCCAGTCCAGAGCTCTGACCCCCTCCCACACCCCAACCCCAACCCCCTGCCCCAGCCCAGAGCCCCCTCCCACATCATGAACCCCTCATTCCTGGCCCCACCCCACAGCCCTCACCCCTGCACTGCAACCCTGAACCCCTCCTACATCCCAAACCCCTCATCCCCAGCCCTGTTGGGTCACAGGCATCAACAATTTTCTTCAACTGGGTCCCCAGAAAAAAAGTTTGAAAACCACTGCTCTAAAGTGTAAGGTTACGCCTGAGCCCTACGAATGGGGTAAGGGTGGGTACCCCTAGAGTATGTGAGTAACAGAGAATTTTGTGCAGGCAACAAATCTGGTGGAGAATGCCTGAGCAGCCTATGGTCTTTTGGACTGAACTGATAGAGTCTAACAGAGTAAATGATAGCAGGGTACCTGTGCCTTCCATCAGAATGGGTCCTACCCATCTGGCAGAATGACCACCCCAGAGCAACAAGAGAAAAAGGGAATGGAGAAAAGGGACCAGGAGGGGTGGAGCTTGTTGAGGAGCCCACCCTCCTAGCTAAATGGTTAGTGAGACAAAACCTGTGCCCATGGGAAGGGACGGTTCAGCGAGGAAAGCAGGATCAGGCCCAGACAAGCAGGCAGGCAACACATAAAAAGATTGGAAAATAGGTTGGGAGTCCTGAGGGGCATAGTGGCAGGAATAAGGAAAGGCGTAAGTAAGTACAGGCATGAGGAATTCAGATCCCTGGGACAATACTTGGAATGGTGAAATCTGAGTTGATGAAGGTGTCATGTTGGGAGATAAGCAAGTGATTTAAAGAAAGAGTGAGAAATTAACTCTGCAGAGGCTGGAGGGAATTAAGCAGCTGAACATTGTGAAAATGTTAAAAAGGAAAAGTGTTATACGAAGAGAATTCTTGATTTCTTTGCAGCCATTTTGAAGGAAAAATGAGTTCTTTTCCAAAGAAATGTCTGTAAATAATCCAGGCAAAGAGACAATCTGATTTAAATAATTTGACTATGGACCATTTAGGCAAATTTTCTAATAGAACATAAGGGGTTTCTATTGGAACTTAACTGCTTGCAAATGTATAAAAGAAGATGTAATCTATGTAAAGCTATGTAAAAATTATTAGAGCAGTGTAAGGGATGTTAAGAAAAAACAGTATGTATATATGTGTGTGTGTGTGTGTGTGTGTGTAAATATAAGAGGCTTTAAGGATCTAAATCAACACTCCTGGTTTGTAAAGCTCTTGTTTTGTAAGTTTAAGATGAATTGGTTTGGTTTGGTTTTTAAATAATACCACTAAAATCCATTTGAATCTTTCATTCAAAGTTGAAAAAATGAGAAACAGTTTTTGCCAGACACAGGTAACTAGCGTGGTTTGGCTTTGGTATTTAGCATTTAACCCTTAGGTACCTCAATGCTTTATAACGTTCAATATCTTTTTAAAGACCAAGGTCGTGGCTGCAGCAGGGCAGTCAAAACCAGAAAATGGGGACAGATTTATTTATTTGGGTAACAAAATTGCAGATAAGAGATGTAGTAAAAGAATTATAAATAATAATAATAATAAAAAAAGACAGTGCCCCTCTGGAGCAACAGCAGGGGTGAGGTGCACAAAAAAAAGCAATGTTAGAAACACAATCTTAAGGTGGCTCCGAGTAATCAGACTGTCACTTTGATAAGGGTACATGAAAACTCTGTGAGCACAAAAGAAAAAGAAAAGAAACCTTATGTAAAAATTGATATGGCTAATGTTATAGAAGTTAAACTATGGAAGGAATGTGCATTTTCCCCAGGACATGTACAGTGTATGTTGAAGAAGGGGTAAAACAAAAAAAAATGCAAACAAAACATGCTACTTAATTAAAATCCTATTAGGGTTCCCTTTGTGGAACCCAGGAAGATGCACGTGGGAATTCATTCCTGTGGGGTACCCTCAAGCCCTTTCACCGCCCCCTCCAGTGAAGAGCAGAGAAAGAAAACACAGGAAATTAGCTGTTGCCACCAGCTAAACAAACAACACATGCACAAATCTCTTAGGACACCAAAAATCCAATCCTGTTCGTAAAAGGTAAATTTTATTAAAAACAAAAAAGAAAGAAAATACATCTGGAATTTAGGCTTTTGCTAGATTTTAAAAGCATTCCAAAAATTAAGCACCCAAAATAGCTTTCTTGGGGGTTCAGCTTAAAAGTTACAAGCAAACAAAAGCATCTGGGGTTAGCACAGAGGAGTCAACAAGCCAATAAGAAATAACCCTAATCGCCTCCTCCTAGACATTCCCTGATTACTTACATATTTGGGGTTTCAGATAAGTAGGGTTGAGGTATGATTTGATGCTTTTTCATACCTGGTTTTAAAGCTGCTTATAGCATTGCTGCTCTGTGTCTCTGCTCTTTCCCAGAGAACCACAAGACCCAGACAAAGAGAAGTTTTCCCCCCAATTAAAAAAAGTTCTAGCCCTCCCATTGGCTCTTTTGGTCAGATGCGCTCTCCTTTTCCTTTACCTGTGGGACTTTGTTAACCCTTTACAGGTAAAGCAAGCAGAGAACAGCCACCAAGAGGGACTTTATAGATAACTTGCTGGCTACGTGTCCATAAAAGGGAGCTACCCACCCTTCCATCACAGATGCATTTCTCAGTTATTAGATGATTAAGTTTTGTCCTCATGATTTTTGTCAAAGTCTATTTGGATGGAAATTGGAATTCAGTTAAAATGCATAAAGAAAGAACTTTAAAGTTTTTTTTGTTAAATCAAATTAAGTGTGCTTGATACAAAGGAAGTATCTTTAGTTAATGAACTGAATTTATTGCTCAGAGTCACCATGTTCTTTAAGATTTTAGAACTAGTATATCTCATCCTCTCTCAACTAGATTTTCCTCTTCCAATCTACGAACAAAACAAGCTTTCCTGCTTTTTTGACTCCTGATTCGTTTCTTAACTTTGACTGAACTATAGTCATTGCATGGAACTAGCAGAATAAACTGAAATTAACCCATATTCCCTCTGCCCCTACAGAAGAAGTTCCTGCTGTCAAACTGGCTTAGCACTTCAGCAAACTCTGGTTCCAGGTGCTTACTCAGTGACTTCTACCAGCTCAGTGGTTTGACGGTCTTTAAAACTTTGGCAACATACATGTACTGCTTAAAATGTAAAAAAAAAAAAAAAAAAAAAAATTAAGTTTAAGTGATTAAGAGACTGTAGTAAGATTAGGCCTTAACATGGGTTGTCAATTTCAAATAGGTTTATTTTTAAAAAGAAAAAAAAAAGTTAAATTAAAATCCTCTTTAAAAACAAACAGACAAACATTCATTTTTATCCAAACCGGCTACGTTCATATTAAGGCACATAAGTCCAAGTGATCTTTTCAGAGGAGCAGAACATCTCCACACAATGCCCTTTGCCACACATTTCAATGGGCACAGGATCAGGTTTCCATTGCTTAAATGGGAGTTGTGGATGCTCAGTGCCTGTGCAAATCAGGGCACTTTCATTACGTGATTAATACTGGGTTTAGTTGCCTATCTTCAGAAATCCAAGTTTGAGGTGTTGGCCTTAAACCCCGTTTTGCAGAGGTTATATACCTCACAGAATCATTGTGAGGATTAAATAGTTAATATTTGCACAGTGCTATAAAAATGCAAATAGTTTATAATATTACTGTATTACCAGCCAACCATGGTATAGTAGGACTATCACTGTAATAGGCAAAATATTGACTCCTAGGAGCGTTTTATCTCCGTTTATGATCAATGACTATTCTGCACATCATCATAGTTGTAAGTAGACTGATACCCGTTTGTGAAGTGGTGTAATATAGGATATTGTGTACACAATAAATGAAATCAGATATCTTAGGGGGGCATTTCACTTGTTGCAACTAGCCCCACTATAAAAAGCTGATCCAGGGAGCTTTCTTTGGTTGTCCTCAAGCTCTTCACAAAGATAGAGGACAACATTTTCTCTCCTGTCCTGCAGGTCTGTCACTTTGGCAACTGGAAAGGCTCCAGGGCCATTGCTGACAGTTAATAGCAGTTTGCAAACCAGTCTGTTGAGCAGCTCAAGGAACCTCTGTGCAGAGTCTGAATTCCACTGTTTCAGGGCCAGATCCTGTTTTTGTTGGAGTCAGTCCAAACACTCTCAACTTCAGTGAAAGTAAGTGTGCCAATATCACTCCAGAACCCAGTGTGGCAATATAACACAATGCTGCTAACCCACCATGCAAATTCTATTCCTGGAAACACTTAAATGCAGTATAAATTTAAAGGGACTTCATCAACTTGAAACAGTCAAAAGAGAATTACTGCTCCTCTACCTAGGATCTCCTGATCAGAGGTGGATAATTGGGCCCTCAATGGTTATGGCCTATTGCCAGGTAGTTTAGGTCCAAAGAGTTGGTTTAGTGGGAAGAACAAGTATTACGAACCCTACTTTTAATAGAATGTTTTCATGATTTGATTAAAAAAAATCCATCAAAAGTTCTCTTTTGTGCTGTAAATATTGTTTGGAACTGCTACAGGGGAAAAGACTGAAGAGTTGTGCTAGTACAGGAGAAAAAGTGGAGTGACTAGAAACAAAGTGAAACTGACTAGCTTATTTTCATTGTCCAAAGGGAAAGCAACCAAAAAAGCCAATAAATAGCATACATAATGTAAAGTAAATAACTGATGTCAGACTTCATACAAAAATCTTTCAGCAGAGAAAGGATATAGGTAATACTTTAGGAAGTCACAGTGAATCTAGCTAACCTCTCTCTCTCTCATTCCCTCTGTTTCTCAAGCATTTGTCCTGCAGTTCCTGTTTAAAAAGTAGATGAAATAAAGAAATGCCCACTGTATCCAGAGCATTGAAACAAATGCAGAATAAAATAAAGATAATCAGAACAGAACTGTGAGTTCTTGCCAGTTTTTGTTTGTAGTGTGGGGGCAGAGCATTATTCCTTACACATGCCTGCCTGGTCACAATTAGGAGGAACAATGGTAAAAACACTATGTGAGATGTTAGTCTATAATCTGCAAATTTAGTGCCTTGTACTTTTCACAGTCCATTCAGACAACTCCCACTGAGGAGTGTACAGGGCCCTAAGGAGTTTGTGTAATAGGATTTGCTAGCATCTTAGGAACAAAGATCTGCTTCTTAAATGTGCCTAAATAGTATTTTCTTACTTCCCTTAGAGGTCATTGTGTGATAATAGTTGCAGAATATGTTGTACATATAAACTTTATGTTTTCATGTACATCTGATTTTGCACCACTAAATATAGGTTTACCTGAGAGACTCCATCCGCTATTCATGCACAAGAACACCTGCATTTCAAAAAATGTTAATACATTTCAAAATGTGAAGACAATAAAGAAATCTGAATGGCTGACACTTCCCCTCCTAATTTCCCCACGTTGCCCCTCTCTCTGTGACACCCTCCTGCAACATGCAGGCACACCTACCTCAGTTTCCCCTTTCAGAACCCCCAGTAACATTATACCAGGCTCTCCTGCTTAAATAATACCCCTCCTTGAGGCTGGGGTATCATCAAGACATAGTTCCAATAATCCCCAATAGAAGCCCCCAAACATAGCCCATATCCCATACCCCATGTATACAGTCCTGAAAATCCCACTTTTCCCAGCAGGAATCCCCAGTCTCTCTGCTAGGAGACCATACTCACCAGGAGAGCATTATCCCCCTGGCCCTCTCACTGTTCCTCTGGGTCCAGCTCTCCAGCGTGGAGATGTCAACAGGTAAGCCCCATAACTGCTCCCCTGCCTTCCCCCTCAGCAGCCAGCAATCTCTGCTGCTCTCTGGCCTTCAGCTGGCAAATCCCTCTTGCTGCTTTTCTGTTTTCCACCTCCTCCCAGGAATCACATGCAGTCTTCAGACTCAGCAGCTCTCATCTGCCGAATTCTTACTCCCAGGCAGCTCTGACCTGCCTTTCCCTGGCTACCTCCCAGACAGCTCTAAGTTAACTCACCAAGTCTCCAGCCTTTAGGGCCTATGGGTCCTCTTTTAAGTCCAGTTGGAATGAGATGATGAATCAAAGGTGCACTGGCCTCACTCCCTTTTAAAGGGCCAGTGCCACCCAGCAATAGTGCCAAATGTGTCCCTCAATCCTCCCAGCTACACACCCATGTTTTACTGGGGTTTCTGTGAAGAACAGTCTGTAAGCATTAGCTTTACATTTGACCCTGCTTTAGGGTCCAACCCTGCGGGGTCTGTATTCAGCATTACCTATGCTTTACGCAAGCAGACTGCCCAGACTCCTGAGGTAGGACTGAGTAGAAATGGAGCTCAGATGTGGCTCTCAGTGAATATGATTGTTGAACTGCTTCTTCCCCGGAGTTTCGTCTCTGCTTTTCTCTGACCACAAAGGGCAAGACTGTGGACCCTTGCCTTTACACCTGTGCAGGGGTTGAAGCAGACATACGGGGCCTCATTAGCTCCCTGTACATTCTCTCTGCATGGCAGGTCACGGCCTTGCCTTCGCTGCTAAAAAAGGTGTGTTTATCATCTCAGGGTAACATTCGCTTAGAAATGAGGAAATAC
Organism: Dermochelys coriacea; assembly: GCF_009764565.3. Lineage (NCBI taxonomy): Eukaryota > Metazoa > Chordata > Testudines > Dermochelyidae > Dermochelys > Dermochelys coriacea. The sequence goes on from NC_050069.1 coordinate 106,819,768, forward strand.
ATAATGAAGAGAAGGCACTTTGGGTTTACTAGGAGGTAAACTAGGTGAGTCAGCCTCAGGCAGGGGTAGAGTGCTGCCCTGGGCGAGTTTACCTTGCTGGAAAACTAAAATGCCTTGTCATCACTGTGTGGTTACCTTGGGATAGCTCACGTGTGTCAGTTACCCTGAGGTAAAAAACACAGCTTTTTTTAGCAGTGGCAACAGAATCTCAGCAATGCACAGAGAGAAGCCTCTGTGGAGGCACTACTGTCCCTCCTTCACAGGTGAGCAGGGAATGGGTTGGCCCAGAGGCTTCATCCCACTGCCCTCAATGCACCAGTCAGTGCAGGTGAGCCGGCACGGAGGGGAAGTAATGAGTGGCTGATAAAGGGCTGGCGCAGGTTACTTGCCCCATGGAGCAAGGGAACAAGGGACCAAATTGTGTCCATTCCATTCCATTCTCTTCTAATAGGGCAGCGCAGCTACATGCTCCCCATGTACTCAGGGTGGTAGATTGTATTGTTCCAAGCTAGCCCTGAGCTTCAATCCTTCCTCCTGATCTAGCACTTACTTTGCATTTTAGCAAATTAACACTAAATGGATAAATGATATTCAGATGAAAGCATATTACCTGTAAATTACTCCACTAATTATTTCCCTCCTCTTGGGATCATTATGCCTCTGAGGCTGAAACTCAATCACTCTCACAGGCACTCTCTCTCTCTCTCCCCCAGTTTTGGCAGTAAAGTTCACCCCTGGTTTTGCTAACTTTGTCTACTTTTTATGGGCCAAGGGTTCAATCCTGCAAGATTCTGAGCACTGTATCCCCAACCCAGGAAAGCAGTTAAGCAAGTGCTTTACTAGATCAGGGATAGAGTACACGCTAAGCAAGAAGCATTTCCGTAAGAAAATACTAAATGCATCCTCTGAAGTTTCTGTTTTAGAATCATAAGAATAAATCAAACACTATTTTTAGCAATATCCATTTATTCTTGTATAATTTCCCTAGCTCTTCCTGTTGAAGGTCTTTCTCTATCCAGAAACACCAGCACACATCCACCTTTATTATGCATCAAACCCCAGCCCTCGAGCATGCTGCGGAAACTCTAGAAAGCAACAGTCTTCCTGTAATTTAAACCTGCAACTGCATATGTAATTCAAATAAAAGACAACAAGCACTAATGAAGTTACCCCTGGGATTGGCAGATACTACAGCTGCCTGGATTATTCATGCGAGGGTCAATATGGCTCTACAAAATACTGTGTCTTGTCAGAAAAAAAGAAGAAAGTAAAGAATTATAAAATGAAGCTGGTTCTATATTTGTATGTTTCCACTTTATGACTTTTTCCTGCATGGTTCTGATGTATTCTGAACTACTGAGACTAGCATAAGAGTAGCAGTTATTTACAATTTTATAGTGCCTAAACTCAAGAAAGTTAGCTCCAAAGCTGTTGAAAATCTGTTTAGTGATATAGCCATTTTTAAACCACAAAAAGATTATATTAAAGTAGTAAAGATGCAGAAAATGAAGAGTAAAAGCTAAACATCAGTTGCTATGGCACTAAACTACCATATATGTGCTTCACTAAACAAAACCAAAACAACCTGGAACTAACAATGCATGTGCCAGTTATCAGTCTCATCACGGCTTGTATGTTATATCCCCTTCCTTTCCATTTCTTTTTTGTCTTTAGTGAGCTCTTCCAGCCAACACTGCATATCTATACAGCATCTAGCACATTCTGGATACTACTCAATATAAATGACGACTGGCATTTTCCTCATGCATATGATATTATGTAACCTGCTCACCCCCTAGTTTTGGGACCTTTAAAACACCATATGTATGCATACTTGACCCAATTTGTGCCCATAGCAGATGGGTTTGAATTGCAATGTTTCAGTGCTAAGAGCATGAATTTCTGCTATTTGAGCTAAAGGACTGAAGGTCAGATGTTTAGGTACTTAAAGATGCAGATAGGTGCCTATTGAAATAAATGAGAGTTAGTCACTTTTGAAAATCCCTATGGGCACCTATCTGCATCTTTCAGTGGCTAAATGCCTTTAAAAATCTGGCCTAAATCCATTAACTGGAGCTGTAGAATAAACTACTATGTTAGCAGACTCATAAGCCACTTTGTGGACCGGAAGTTTGTGTGTGTAACCCATGTATAGTTTATATAGAATTATAAAGATGAATATAAATCTGGTACAGAAGAAGAAAAGTTAGTGATATGGCAACACAATGTGCAATTCTCAAGTCAATCAATAATCCTTCAATACTGGGACAAATCCTTCCAAAGAGTGCTGTCTTCTGGGAAGGATGGGCCAGTCAAAGTAAAGAACCCTCCACTTCTGCAGACAATTCAGGAGCTGAAGGGCGGGAACCAGAGATCTCTGTGATTCCACCCACAACCTTTACCTTTTGTTATCTCCCCTCCCCGGTGTCCACTCTCCTCCCCTCCCCCACCGTAGAACTGCTGTAAGGGGTCATTGCAGCCTGGGTGCCAGTAATCTTTGAGAGACCTGCTTGAGGAGGGCAGGATCCACAGAGGGATGTTTAGCGGAGGAAAGTTCATTTTCATGAGCCCTGTCCCCCTAGAGCAATTACAAGGTACTCACGGTGTGGGTGTGAAAAGCCCTCCTCTGAGTTGGTGCAGTGCACCTTCATGCCTTCTTCCACTCTGGTCTCACCATCCTCAGGACTGGTCAGATCAGCGTAGAGCCAGCAGACATGGGAGAAAAAAAAACAACCCTGCTCATCTCTTACTACTGCTCAGAAGAGAATCAGGATTTGACCCATTGTTCATTTCATTACAGCTGGTTAAATACTGTAAAAAGATTCACAAACATTTCAGTAAGGATCTTTTTCCATCCACATGGACTTGAGCCCTTTAGACAGTGTGAATTCACAAAGCTTTGAAACTTCTCTCCAATATTTGGGTGAACACAGATATATTCAGAATCATGTGTTCTACATGCCCAAGAGTACTTGGGTGACCAATTTGGAAGCACGAAAACCAGTGTCAACCATTTCACAATAGGGGCATCATTTGCTATGGGGGGCCAGTTGCAAGACACCACAGGATATAATAGAATACATATAATGTTCTATATGCTGATGTAACTTTGTCCCCACCCATGAGATTTTCTGAAATGATGCCCCTGGTTCACAAACAGTTCACAGGCTGTCCTTTGCACACTTATTATATTCCTAAATCTTTTTTTAAACACTAAAGAAATTTATAAACGCTTCATGAAGCCAAAATAAAAGGCATACTCTGCAGAATTTTATATTGTACACATACTCTTTGACTTACTCAAGATCTACCTTTCTCCACATTTTTGCAATGCTCTAGAATCTAGATTAACGTCCTTGGTTCACAATATGAGCCCTTACTTCCATAGTGTGCAACTAGGATTCTTATAAAATAGTTGAGAGTTACATGGGTCTAATATGGGAGTTAGGCAAAGATGGTATTTGTTCTTTGAACCCCCACACATATTAAAGAGTTTTGCTGTTGTACAAAGGAATTTGTTTTGCACATCCCCTTAAAGGTCATGAAAGAAAGTAAAGAGGATCAGTAATTGCAAAACTAGCACTGTAAATGTGTTATCTCCCAGAAAAGAGGCAAATGCCAAAAAGTTAGCAGAGGGAGTTAAAGCAGGCTCTCGGCAGATTCAAATTCCACCATCCTCATGTAAGCAGATGTTATGAAAGGAATTCTTTGATTTGCCTGTTCCACCAAGCGTTGTTTCTGAACTTCCATCAACAGTAACTCACTGTCACAGACTGGGCAGGTTCATACACATTTTACATTATACGCTGCCATGTTGAATAATTTCCACAAAAAAGGCAACTTCATGTATTTAAATATTTAGCATTATACTGTTCCATATGTGTTCTTAAAATCAAAAATTTTCCCACCTCAAACACAAAACCTAATTTAAAACACAGAGCCAAATTCTCCTCCCTGTTGACTCTAATGGGCATTACACCAGTGTAAGAGGAGATTTTGGTCCAGGCTGTCACCTCTATTAGTTTCAGATAACCAGCTGGACTATGGAAAATTTTTTCAAATGAAAAGGGAGAACTTAACAGCATGCCTTCTTTTATTTTTCTTTCCTGGGACCCCCTTCCTCCAGGACCAATGTTACATGCTGCTCCATCAGCTCCATGCTCTGCTCCATCAGCTCCATACTCTTTTTAGCCCTGTCCACACTGAAATGCACCATTTTCATGAAGCAGTTTTCAAAACCTGCTCTGCTCTCTACAGCCAGCCAGCATGGCAGAGGAGAAACTTTTCTAAAAGGGCTGTTGTGAAACTAATGGAGATTAAAAGACAAATCATCAGCAGAGCTATGCTGATTTACAGCAGTTTAGGATCTCCCTTAAAAATGTCTCCTATACCAAGGCCTGACTCTGAGTTCGCTGACTCCAGGCTTACACTGGTGTAAGGTCATTGAGCTCACAATCAGGCCCTAAGGACCAGACTGACCTGTGAATCACAGAATATAAGGGTTGGAAGGAACCTCAGGAGGTCATCTACTCCACCCCCCTGCTCAAAGCAGGACCTACCTAATCCCCAACTAAATGGATGCAATTCCCTTTGAAGCCAAAGTTAGTTGCACCTGACTGGATAAGGGTTAAGACTGAGCCTAAGGCCTCAATTTACTAATGCACTTAACTACATGCTTAAGTGCTATGAACTTTATTGGGACTTAAATGCACTGCTGATTAAGGATGGACTTAAACACATGCTTAAAGTGAAGCTTAAGTGCTATATTGAATTGGGGCCTAAGTGAAGAAATATTAGTTACAAGAAATTGCTAGTTATCTCACTGGGGGTAAAATCCTGCTCAGTGAGCAGGATTTATTCCGTGTCCTGCAAAAATTCAATGCACTTAAACTACAACACTGTTTTTTCCCCCCCACTGAACCTGTTGGTCATAATCCGTAGGCTGCATGCTTTATAGCCAGGGCACACCAGTGTGTTCTAGGAGCTCTGAATCACTTATTGATAGAACACAGCTCTGCTGCTGAAAGCAGGAACTTTGGGGGTAATCCCCAGTCGCCAGGCACTACCTTGTGGGATGTGGATAGGAGGATAGGCTAAACTAGTGCAGCTGCAGTTTCTGTGACTCCCTGTCCGGAAAGGAATACCCATTGCAGACTGCACTGGGCCAGCCTGAGTTTGGCCTCAGTGACAGTATGGTGACACCCTCGTCCTTAGGTTCAGAGTCTGGACTCCAGCCTGAGCCTCAACTTCAAAGCACTGTCTCCACCGCTAGTTTTAGAGCGCTAACACGAACCCCGCTAGCCAGAGTGCATTGCCCCAGGCTGGGAGGCTCAACCCCACTCGCTCCAAAATGCTGCGAAGACATACCCAGGGTACAGTCAACCAGCACAACTGGCACTTCCAAAGCCTGTAACAGCTGGTGATAATTACCAACTAAAGAGAACCGCCCATAATGAGAAAATGCAGTATTGATTATACTGCGCATTTGCGTGGTGTTTGAAAACAGCAAGAGGGAGATTTTCAAAGGCACAAAAGGCAGCTAGACACCTAACTCTCATCCATACCTTTGAAAACCACATCCCAAAATACTTGCTAAAGATGTAGCTCCTGTGCAAGTGCCCTGGCCCCTTTTTATATCACTAATATTTCAGCAACTTCAGTTTATCTGGAAATATCAAAAAGACACCAAATGTCTGAAATTAGGTTGTAAATCCTTTGGGGTAGGGGTCATGTTTTCTTAACTGTACAGTGAGGCATCCAGACAGTTATCATTTATCCACTTTATCACTTATAAAATTGATCGACTGACACTGAAGCACCAGTGAAGCACTGATCTGAACCAGTTTTTAAAAATCCCAACAAAACCGATTATTTCTGAACTCCGACCCATTTTTCAGCAGCAGGTGAATTTTTACAGTCAAGTTACAAACACCTCAAAATCAGAGGCTGTGATGCAAACACCAGCAGAGCCTTCAGTTCTATTGCAGACCAAATTCTGCTCTCAGTCATGACAATGAGACCCCAGTGAAGTGTATATGTACCCCATGAAGCTGATTGTGTAGGTGTAAGTGAAAGCAGCATTTGGCGCATGTTGTGATAGTGTAGCTATATTTGGCTGCTAGTGCTTAAAAAAATCCTGGTAAAGGTAGAGGGTTCCTCTCATAGCTTTTGAACCTTTTCTTCAACACTAACGTTGAAAGCCTCACGCTAATTACCCACAGTTGCTGAACTCCCCCAGGTTTAGGCCCAAGAGCCTGTTTGTCTGTCTTCTCAATCTGCAGGTCTCTTCCTCTGAAAGGTTACTTGCACTACATTTTGGTTCCATCAACCTTAGGTGGTTTTGTTTCTGGACCATTATCATTGTCTCATTTGTTGATCCTGGTGCTGATTTTTAACCCACCTCATTCTCTTTATCGTATGCGCAATGTGCCTCTTGTGGCAAGTGACCAGGATTGATCACTGAATTTGGTCTGCTGGTTGGATCATTAACTTCCCTGGACCGGGTCAGGCACTGATGGGGAGTGCAACATGAATGCTGATCCAGGCACCCCACCCATCCCATTACTGGCAAAAATGAGACTTCCTGGTCTAGTGTCCATTACAACAGATGGACTGCACTATTCTGCACATATGAAGTCTCTCACTTTATGTTCACTTTCCTCCTTCACCCCTCTCCTCAGTCCCTTATTCTGTGCCCAATCCTGCAAAATCCTGAGCACCTTCAACTCCCATTGAAGTGAATGCAACTTTGGGGTGCTGACCCTGTGGGTTTGGGCCTGAGAAAAGCAAGTCAGACTGCCCTTCATAGCAGCACACTTGTAGTCAAAGGCAGGGTACTCAGTGGTATCTTCTACAGCTTCCCTTTTTAACATATCTATGTACATCATCATCTAGTGTAGTGGAGCATTGCTTTGTCTATGCACATACACACACACACACACACACACACGAGAGAGATACGGTGTCTATCCTCAATCTTCAGAAGGAAAATCTGCAGAAGGTGCAGCTATTTATCTTATACAGCTATTTGCCATTGCATCAATCTACTGCTGCCACTGCACTAGAAATAGAGCTACTGAGCAAATAGAAGAATGATGAAGGAACTTTTTAGTACATGGTCTGAGAAGGACCATGAGAATGATTTACAATAGAACTGTTATATAGAGGGGGCTTATTTTTCTTTCTATGCTGGTGCTTAACTTCCATGAATATTAATAGGAAGGAGCTAAATCCAGTGGCAAAGCGAAAGGGTCTAACGATTCAGAGCAGGAGATTGGTAGGTCAGGAGCTTTGGGCTCTGCTCTTGGCTCCGTGAACACCCTTGCAAAGTCTCAATTGCCCCACTGTTATTTCTTTTATTGCTTTCACAAATGTGTTGATTGCTTCGTGTTTTGAAAGTCTATACTATTAATGAACTTTACAGTTCTATACTATGTATACTCTGCAGCTAGGATTTCTACCTTGTGCTCACATAAGCAATGCTGCAATGGAAGAAATAAGAACAAGAAGCAAATCAAATAGCAAAACATTTTTTTAAAGTGTTTGCAATATGATTTACAGCCATCTTCTTCAGAGTAAGTGACGCATTCTGGAGAAATCTTATTTGGGCTAGAAAAAGGTTGGAAAAATCTGAAGCATCCCTCACCTTTTTCTCCTTGACCCTAACTTTAAAGTATGCATGTATAAAAGTTACAGGAACTTGCCATATTGCTGTCTCTTTAAAAGATTAATACGATTACTTAAATTGTGAAGTATTTCCCCTAAGGGATCCCAGAAATATCCTGTGTTGCCTTCTCAGAAAGCCTGTTTAACAGGCTAACATACACCTGGAAGTCCTCAAGGGAAAACGTAACAGCCATGATTCAGAAACCCTTAGTCACTAGAGTGGCCACAAAAATCAAGATGTGTCAGAAAAGCGTCCATAAAAAAGGTAGTGTCCTTCAGACACTACCTGGCAGAAACTGGTACTGCCAGGAATATTGCCACTGTCATTTCTATCAGCAGGGTGGGTGGTAATTTTAAAACATTACTTTTTTTTACCTGTAAAGCCAGCTGTGCTCTCTTCTGTAGAATTTTAAGTTAAAAGGGGACTGTTGAACGGACACCTGTGGTGACCTTTTCCCTGCCTCTGCCCACCCGCCCCTCCACTCTAAACTTCTTGAGTAGTACAAATGTTTTGCTTAACCAGAACACATTACATAAATACACTATAAGAGCGCAGCATTCACCAGTCAGAACCATGTGCCCAAGTTTTGTTTCAAACAAATTTGAAAGCGAGGGAGAGTGGACATCTTGAGAGCTCTCCTATATTATTGGGAAATAAGCCAAAGGGGCAAAAGCTGCTAAAATTATGTTGAATATCAGGTGCTGGAAAGCAAAACGTATAGATCAGTAGATCTCAAGTCATGGGTCTGTACCAAGTCTTACATAACATTACAGAAAAATAGTGAGCTGATTAGAAGATAAGATGGACCAAAACTAAAATCCCCAGAGCCCTCGTCTCTCCCCACAGCATACTAGAGGCTCTCCAGTGAAGGGGTTACTTATAACCTGTAGGGGAAGAAAAGAGGCATTAGATTCTCTAGCCGACCCTTCTCCCCTACCTGTACAATTGGCTCATCCAAACCCCCAAATGTGACCCAACTCACATTTTGGAGAAGTATGGACCTAGACACATGTTTTATCTACTCTTCTACATGGCTCAGAAACATGGATGACCTATGTCAAGCATACCAAAAAGACTAAACAGCTTTCATATCAGATGCTTGTGTAAAATTCTTCAAGATGGCAAGACATGGTGGCAAATGTGAAAGTGTTAAATCATGCTAGTATGTCATTCGTGGTAATGTTGATTAGTAAGAAGAAATTCAGGTGGCTTGGAGTCTGGACATGTTAGGCAAATGCCAGATTACAGGATCCCGAAGAGCGTGCTGTACTCTGAAGCTTGCAAAGGGTCTAGAAAGAGAGACAACTGCTGTGCAGATTTCGGGATGCTTGCAAGGGTGACTTACTATCCTTTAGAATCTCTGTGGATGATTGGGAAAGGAGAGCAGAATGCTGCTCTGGTTGACAGAGTCAGCTTGTAGATGGAGAGAGGTGTTGCAAGGCGGACTGGATCAAGCTTTGTGATGACCGGCGTCAGAGGAGGAAAGAATTTGCTGCTTGGATTCAGAGCATTGCTAGTGCGTGGGTGTGCCCTACCTGTGGAGAGGACTGTCACTCACACATTGGACTGAGCCACCAAAGAATGCATTGGCACATACACAGTGCTCTGTAAAGCGCGATGGTGCCATTGGTATTGGATCTAGAGAAGAGTGGGAGTGAAAGGCACTGTCCAAGAAGTAATTTTGTTGATTAATGACAGGCTACATTTTTCCTCTCTCTAAACTCTTCTCTCCTCTGAAGGTGTCTCCTGTCTGATAGGGAACAGCCTTTCACCAACCTTTCCTCCCATTTTGGGCCTGAGCTAATGCAGTCAAGACCAGAAGCCAGGCTCCTACCCAGATTAGCCACAAAAGGCTGCTATGGTTGCAGCACGATGTATCCCCCTGATAGTTGTGATCATGTCCTCTGCAATACTTGCACTTCTGATGGCCCAGGATGTGAAAGACCAAGAGTCAAATCCCATGAACTCCATTTTTAGGCACCTAGACACTTCCAAAAAGCCAAGTAGGTGCCTATCGGTATCTTTAGATGCCCACATTCTTTTAAAAATCTGGCCTTAAGTGCCTAAGTTATTTTTGAAATGGGACGTAGGCCTTCT